>NW_026294595.1:61257176-62457176 GCF_007827085.1 Peromyscus californicus insignis
CAAAGGCAGTCCACAACCAAGATGCAAGAAAAACCATTTATTGTGAGCATATACATTATGTACAGTCAAGAATTACATCGAATAAACGCGCCTGTTGTGAGAGTTCCTGGCAGCACGGGTCGGGTCTCTCCTCCTCTTCTCTCCAGGGGATTTCGGCAGAGATGTGGTGACTTGAACAAGAGTCCCAGAGGCGGGCTTCAGCCACAGGTCTCAGGAGCCGCCTCTGCCACGTCGTCGTAGGTATCCATTTCAGCATCCAGGGCCGCTTTCCCTTCCGACATGTATGCATCCAGTTCGGCGTCCAGCTGCTCCTTGGTCAGTACCGGGCGAGGGAGGGCACCTCTCCCTCTCCCTCTCCCTCGGCGGTGGCCACGGCCACGGCCACGTCCTCGGCCTCGGCCTCGGCCTCCAAAAGCCCCTCTTCCACCACAAAACACGGCCCGACCTGGGGGTGGCATCCCGCCCCCGGGCAGGGTCCTGGCGGCAGGTCCCCCACCCACTCCTCCTCCTTGGGGCACGTCTCTCTGGATGATGCCTGCGCCTCTTCCTCCATTCGCTCCCCTGGCAAAGGCACCCATGGGACGTCCTAAACGGACTTGGATGCTCCTCTCACCCAGGCGCCCCTCCAAGCTCTGCCGAGGATTGAACGCTGCCTGGACAGAGGGTCTCTTCTCCATCTGCTGGGCCAGTCTTCTGTTTCTGGCACTGGCCAGCTGCTGCTGCCGCCTCTTCGAGGCCCGGACGCTGCCCGCCATCGCCTGTGGCTGTTTGTTCTTGCGCAGTTGAGCAAAACGCTCACTTAGAGTCATCTTGGTGGTGTGCCTCAGCACGACTCTGGGCACTGGCTGTGCGGTCCTCTTCAGATGCTGAGAATCCAATGAGGTTAGCTGCCCTGCGGGTACGATGCGAAGCTCTCTCATCGTGGGTTGGGTATCTAGACCGGCCGGCCCTCTCCTGCCTCTCGTCCGTGCCACCAAAGCTGGCACCGCCAACGCCGCCCGCCGCCTGGTGTTCAAAGTCCCAGGAGGTGGGGTGGACAGTCCGGCCTCCTGCAGCTCCCGCACAGGCAAGCGGCTTTTGCGGCTTTCTCGGGAACTGGTGCCCCAAAGGTCCGATCCAAGAGGGTGCTCCGATCCTAACTGGTCTTAGCAAGAACCCGGAGCCAGATATCTGGGGTGAACACTGAAGGGCCAGAGAGACAAACGAACAAGCCCCAGCCACTTCTCACCTCCCCTACTCCACCAGTCCTCCGACTGGACGCCTGGGAGTCCTCAGTCCAAAAGTCCTCGAGTTCCTGTCTCTTCCCGCCTTATATACCCCTCTGGGCCACGTCACTTCCGCCGTCGTGCTGGGAGTGGCGATCACGTGACGCCCAAATACGAGGATTGAGGGTGTGCCACCACCCTGGGGCTCCGGTTCTCTCCTAAACTGAGTCCATCCCGTGTGGTCCAGGGTGGCTTTGAACTCTCTCTCCAGCGCTGGCACCAAAGGTGTGTGCCCTACCGCCAGGCCCCTACCTTTAACCCGCTGGCTGGCTGTGTCCTCTGATGGATCCTCGTTCAAGTTTTTATTGATACACAGCATATCCCCACGCTTTCGCCTCACCAAACCCCACCCCACCCCACACAACCCCTACCCCACACCCCAACCAACGTGGTTTTTGTTTTCTGTTTCTGTTTTTGCGGGGGGGGGGGGGGGGTTTGTTTGGTTTTTTTTTTTTTTTTTTTTTGGAGGAAAGTAACAAAGGCAGTCCACAACCAAGATGCAAGAAAAACCATTTATTGTGAGCATATACATTATGTACAGTCAAGCATTACATCGAATAAACGCGCCTGTTGTGAGAGTTCCTGGCAGCACGGGTCGGGTCTCTCCTCCTCTTCTCTCCAGGGGATTTCGGCAGAGATGTGGTGACTTGAACAAGAGTCCCAGAGGCGGGCTTCAGCCACAGGTCTCAGGAGCCGCCTCTGCCACGTCGTCGTAGGTATCCATTTCAGCATCCAGGGCCGCTTTCCCTTCCGACATGTATGCATCCAGTTCGGCGTCCAGCTGCTCCTTGGTCAGTACCGGGCGAGGGAGGGCACCTCTCCCTCTCCCTCGGCGGCGGCCACGGCCACGGCCACGTCCTCGGCCTCGGCCTCGGCCTCCAAAAGCCCCTCTTCCACCACAAAACACGGCCCGACCTGGGGGTGGCATCCCGCCCCCGGGCAGGGTCCTGGCGGCAGGTCCCCCACCCACTCCTCCTCCTTGGGGCACGTCTCTCTGGATGATGCCTGCGCCTCTTCCTCCATTCGCTCCCCTGGCAAAGGCACCCATGGGACGTCCTAAACGGACTTGGATGCTCCTCTCACCCAGGCGCCCCTCCAAGCTCTGCCGAGGATTGAACGCTGCCTGGACAGAGGGTCTCTTCTCCATCTGCTGGGCCAGTCTTCTGTTTCTGGCACTGGCCAGCTGCTGCTGCCGCCTCTTCGAGGCCCGGACGCTGCCCGCCATCGCCTGTGGCTGTTTGTTCTTGCGCAGTTGAGCAAAACGCTCACTTAGAGTCATCTTGGTGGTGCGCCTCAGCACGACTCTGGGCACTGGCTGTGCGGTCCTCTTCAGATGCTGAGAATCCAATGAGGTTAGCTGCCCGGCGGGTACGATGCGAAGCTCTCTCATCGTGGGTTGGGTATCTAGACCGGCCGGCCCTCTCCTGCCTCTCGTCCGTGCCACCAAAGCTGGCACCGCCAACCCCGCCCGCCGCCTGGTGTCCAAAGCAAAGTCCCAGGAGGTGGGGGTGGACAGTCCGGCCTCCTGCAGCTCCCGCACAGGCAAGCGGCTTTTGCGGCTTTCTCGGGAACTGGTGCCCCAAAGGTCCGATCCAAGAGGGTGCTCCGATCCTAACTGGTCTTAGCAAGAACCCGGAGCCAGATATCTGGGGTGAACACTGAAGGGCCAGAGAGACAAAGGAACAAGCCCCAGCCACTTCTCACCTCCCCTACTCCACCAGTCCTCCGACTGGACGCCTGGGAGTCCTCAGTCCAAAAGGCCTCGACTTCCTGTCTCTTCCCGCCTTATATACCCCTCTGGGCCACGTCACTTCCGCCGTCATGCTGGGAGTGGCGATCACGTGACGCCCAAATTCGAGGATTGAGGGTGTGCCACCACCCTGGGGCTCCGGTTCTCTCCTAAACTGAGTCCATCCCGTGTGGTCCAGGGTGGCTTTGAACTCTCTCTCCAGCGCTGGCACCAAAGGTGTGTGCCCTACCGCCAGGCCCCTACGTTTAACCCGCTGGCTGGCTGTGTCCTCTGATGGATCCTCGTTCAAGCTTTTATTGATACACAGCATATCACCACGCTTCTGCCCCACCAAACCCCACCCCACCCCACACAACCCCTACCCCACACCCCAACCAACGTGGTTTTTGGTTTTTGTTTCTGTTTTTTGGCGGGGTTTTTTTTGTTGGGTTTTTTTTTTTTTTTTTTTTTTTTTTTTGGAGGAAAGTAACAAAGGCAGTCCACAACCAAGATGCAAGAAAAACCATTTATTGTGAGCATATACATTATGTACAGTCAAGAATTACATCGAATAAACGCGCCTGTTGTGAGAGTTCCTGGCAGCACGGGTCGGGTCTCTCCTCCTCTTCTCTCCAGGGGATTTCGGCAGAGATGTGGTGACTTGAACAAGAGTCCCAGAGGCGGGCTTCAGCCACAGGTCTCAGGAGCCGCCTCTGCCACGTCGTCGTAGGTATCCATTTCAGCATCCAGGGCCGCTTTCCCTTCCGACATGTATGCATCCAGTTCGGCGTCCAGCTGCTCCTTGGTCAGTACCGGGCGAGGGAGGGCACCTCTCCCTCTCCCTCTCCCTCGGCGGTGGCCACGGCCACGGCCACGTCCTCGGCCTCGGCCTCGGCCTCCAAAAGCCCCTCTTCCACCACAAAACACGGCCCGACCTGGGGGTGGCATCCCGCCCCCGGGCAGGGTCCTGGCGGCAGGTCCCCCACCCACTCCTCCTCCTTGGGGCACGTCTCTCTGGATGATGCCTGCGCCTCTTCCTCCATTCGCTCCCCTGGCAAAGGCACCCATGGGACGTCCTAAACGGACTTGGATGCTCCTCTCACCCAGGCGCCCCTCCAAGCTCTGCCGAGGATTGAACGCTGCCTGGACAGAGGGTCTCTTCTCCATCTGCTGGGCCAGTCTTCTGTTTCTGGCACTGGCCAGCTGCTGCTGCCGCCTCTTCGAGGCCCGGACGCTGCCCGCCATCGCCTGTGGCTGTTTGTTCTTGCGCAGTTGAGCAAAACGCTCACTTAGAGTCATCTTGGTGGTGTGCCTCAGCACGACTCTGGGCACTGGCTGTGCGGTCCTCTTCAGATGCTGAGAATCCAATGAGGTTAGCTGCCCTGCGGGTACGATGCGAAGCTCTCTCATCGTGGGTTGGGTATCTAGACCGGCCGGCCCTCTCCTGCCTCTCGTCCGTGCCACCAAAGCTGGCACCGCCAACGCCGCCCGCCGCCTGGTGTTCAAAGTCCCAGGAGGTGGGGTGGACAGTCCGGCCTCCTGCAGCTCCCGCACAGGCAAGCGGCTTTTGCGGCTTTCTCGGGAACTGGTGCCCCAAAGGTCCGATCCAAGAGGGTGCTCCGATCCTAACTGGTCTTAGCAAGAACCCGGAGCCAGATATCTGGGGTGAACACTGAAGGGCCAGAGAGACAAACGAACAAGCCCCAGCCACTTCTCACCTCCCCTACTCCACCAGTCCTCCGACTGGACGCCTGGGAGTCCTCAGTCCAAAAGTCCTCGAGTTCCTGTCTCTTCCCGCCTTATATACCCCTCTGGGCCACGTCACTTCCGCCGTCGTGCTGGGAGTGGCGATCACGTGACGCCCAAATACGAGGATTGAGGGTGTGCCACCACCCTGGGGCTCCGGTTCTCTCCTAAACTGAGTCCATCCCGTGTGGTCCAGGGTGGCTTTGAACTCTCTCTCCAGCGCTGGCACCAAAGGTGTGTGCCCTACCGCCAGGCCCCTACCTTTAACCCGCTGGCTGGCTGTGTCCTCTGATGGATCCTCGTTCAAGTTTTTATTGATACACAGCATATCCCCACGCTTTCGCCTCACCAAACCCCACCCCACCCCACACAACCCCTACCCCACACCCCAACCAACGTGGTTTTTGTTTTCTGTTTCTGTTTTTGCGGGGGGGGGGGGTTTTGTTTGGTTTTTTTTTTTTTTTTTTTTGGAGGAAAGTAACAAAGGCAGTCCACAACCAAGATGCAAGAAAAACCATTTATTGTGAGCATATACATTATGTACAGTCAAGCATTACATCGAATAAACGCGCCTGTTGTGAGAGTTCCTGGCAGCACGGGTCGGGTCTCTCCTCCTCTTCTCTCCAGGGGATTTCGGCAGAGATGTGGTGACTTGAACAAGAGTCCCAGAGGCGGGCTTCAGCCACAGGTCTCAGGAGCCGCCTCTGCCACGTCGTCGTAGGTATCCATTTCAGCATCCAGGGCCGCTTTCCCTTCCGACATGTATGCATCCAGTTCGGCGTCCAGCTGCTCCTTGGTCAGTACCGGGCGAGGGAGGGCACCTCTCCCTCTCCCTCGGCGGCGGCCACGGCCACGGCCACGTCCTCGGCCTCGGCCTCGGCCTCCAAAAGCCCCTCTTCCACCACAAAACACGGCCCGACCTGGGGGTGGCATCCCGCCCCCGGGCAGGGTCCTGGCGGCAGGTCCCCCACCCACTCCTCCTCCTTGGGGCACGTCTCTCTGGATGATGCCTGCGCCTCTTCCTCCATTCGCTCCCCTGGCAAAGGCACCCATGGGACGTCCTAAACGGACTTGGATGCTCCTCTCACCCAGGCGCCCCTCCAAGCTCTGCCGAGGATTGAACGCTGCCTGGACAGAGGGTCTCTTCTCCATCTGCTGGGCCAGTCTTCTGTTTCTGGCACTGGCCAGCTGCTGCTGCCGCCTCTTCGAGGCCCGGACGCTGCCCGCCATCGCCTGTGGCTGTTTGTTCTTGCGCAGTTGAGCAAAACGCTCACTTAGAGTCATCTTGGTGGTGCGCCTCAGCACGACTCTGGGCACTGGCTGTGCGGTCCTCTTCAGATGCTGAGAATCCAATGAGGTTAGCTGCCCGGCGGGTACGATGCGAAGCTCTCTCATCGTGGGTTGGGTATCTAGACCGGCCGGCCCTCTCCTGCCTCTCGTCCGTGCCACCAAAGCTGGCACCGCCAACCCCGCCCGCCGCCTGGTGTCCAAAGCAAAGTCCCAGGAGGTGGGGTGGACAGTCCGGCCTCCTGCAGCTCCCGCACAGGCAAGCGGCTTTTGCGGCTTTCTCGGGAACTGGTGCCCCAAAGGTCCGATCCAAGAGGGTGCTCCGATCCTAACTGGTCTTAGCAAGAACCCGGAGCCAGATATCTGGGGTGAACACTGAAGGGCCAGAGAGACAAAGGAACAAGCCCCAGCCACTTCTCACCTCCCCTACTCCACCAGTCCTCCGACTGGACGCCTGGGAGTCCTCAGTCCAAAAGGCCTCGACTTCCTGTCTCTTCCCGCCTTATATACCCCTCTGGGCCACGTCACTTCCGCCGTCATGCTGGGAGTGGCGATCACGTGACGCCCAAATTCGAGGATTGAGGGTGTGCCACCACCCTGGGGCTCCGGTTCTCTCCTAAACTGAGTCCATCCCGTGTGGTCCAGGGTGGCTTTGAACTCTCTCTCCAGCGCTGGCACCAAAGGTGTGTGCCCTACCGCCAGGCCCCTACGTTTAACCCGCTGGCTGGCTGTGTCCTCTGATGGATCCTCGTTCAAGCTTTTATTGATACACAGCATATCACCACGCTTCTGCCCCACCAAACCCCACCCCACCCCACACAACCCCTACCCCACACCCCAACCAACGTGGTTTTTGTTTTCTGTTTCTGTTTTTTGGGGTTTTGTTTTTTTTTTTTGGTTTTCTTTTTTTTTTTTGAGGAAATTAACAAAAGCAGTCCACAACCAAGATGCAAGAAAAACCATTTATTGTGAGCATATACATTATGTACAGTCAAGCATTACATCGAATAAACGCGCCTGTTGTGACAGTTCCTGGCAGCACGGGTCGGGTCTCTCCTCCTCTTCTCTCCAGGGGATTTCGGCAGAGATGTGGTGACTTGAACAAGAGTCCCAGAGGCGGGCTTCAGCCACAGGTCTCAGGAGCCGCCTCTGCCACGTCGTCGTAGGTATCCATTTCAGCATCCAGGGCCGCTTTCCCTTCCGACATGTATGCATCCAGTTCGGCGTCCAGCTGCTCCTTGGTCAGTACCGGGCGAGGGAGGGCACCTCTCCCTCTCCCTCTCCCTCGGCGGTGGCCACGGCCACGGCCACGTCCTCGGCCTCGGCCTCGGCCTCCAAAAGCGCCCTCTTCCACCACAAAACACGGCCCGACCTGGGGGTGGCATCCCGCCCCCGGGCAGGGTCCTGGCGGCAGGTCCCCCACCCACTCCTCCTCCTTGGGGCACGTCTCTCTGGATGATGCCTGCGCCTCTTCCTCCATTCGCTCCCCTGGCAAAGGCACCCATGGGACGTCCTAAACGGACTTGGATGCTCCTCTCACCCAGGCGCCCCTCCAAGCTCTGCCGAGGATTGAACGCTGCCTGGACAGAGGGTCTCTTCTCCATCTGCTGGGCCAGTCTTCTGTTTCTGGCACTGGCCAGCTGCTGCTGCCGCCTCTTCGAGGCCCGGACGCTGCCCGCCATCGCCTGTGGCTGTTTGTTCTTGCGCAGTTGAGCAAAACGCTCACTTAGAGTCATCTTGGTGGTGTGCCTCAGCACGACTCTGGGCACTGGCTGTGCGGTCCTCTTCAGATGCTGAGAATCCAATGAGGTTAGCTGCCCTGCGGGTACGATGCGAAGCTCTCTCATCGTGGGTTGGGTATCTAGACCGGCCGGCCCTCTCCTGCCTCTCGTCCGTGCCACCAAAGCTGGCACCGCCAACGCCGCCCGCCGCCTGGTGTTCAAAGTCCCAGGAGGTGGGGTGGACAGTCCGGCCTCCTGCAGCTCCCGCACAGGCAAGCGGCTTTTGCGGCTTTCTCGGGAACTGGTGCCCCAAAGGTCCGATCCAAGAGGGTGCTCCGATCCTAACTGGTCTTAGCAAGAACCCGGAGCCAGATATCTGGGGTGAACACTGAAGGGCCAGAGAGACAAACGAACAAGCCCCAGCCACTTCTCACCTCCCCTACTCCACCAGTCCTCCGACTGGACGCCTGGGAGTCCTCAGTCCAAAAGTCCTCGAGTTCCTGTCTCTTCCCGCCTTATATACCCCTCTGGGCCACGTCACTTCCGCCGTCGTGCTGGGAGTGGCGATCACGTGACGCCCAAATACGAGGATTGAGGGTGTGCCACCACCCTGGGGCTCCGGTTCTCTCCTAAACTGAGTCCATCCCGTGTGGTCCAGGGTGGCTTTGAACTCTCTCTCCAGCGCTGGCACCAAAGGTGTGTGCCCTACCGCCAGGCCCCTACCTTTAACCCGCTGGCTGGCTGTGTCCTCTGATGGATCCTCGTTCAAGTTTTTATTGATACACAGCATATCCCCACGCTTTCGCCTCACCAAACCCCACCCCACCCCACACAACCCCTACCCCACACCCCAACCAACGTGGTTTTTGTTTTCTGTTTCTGTTTTTGCGGAGGGGGGGGGTTTGTTTGGTTTTTTTTTTTTTTTTTTTTTTTGGAGGAAAGTAACAAAGGCAGTCCACAACCAAGATGCAAGAAAAACCATTTATTGTGAGCATATACATTATGTACAGTCAAGCATTACATCGAATAAACGCGCCTGTTGTGAGAGTTCCTGGCAGCACGGGTCGGGTCTCTCCTCCTCTTCTCTCCAGGGGATTTTGGCAGAGATGTGGTGACTTGAACAAGAGTCCCAGAGGCGGGCTTCAGCCACAGGTCTCAGGAGCCGCCTCTGCCACGTCGTCGTAGGTATCCATTTCAGCATCCAGGGCCGCTTTCCCTTCCGACATGTATGCATCCAGTTCGGCGTCCAGCTGCTCCTTGGTCAGTACCGGGCGAGGGAGGGCACCTCTCCCTCTCCCTCGGCGGCGGCCACGGCCACGGCCACGTCCTCGGCCTCGGCCTCGGCCTCCAAAAGCCCCTCTTCCACCACAAAACACGGCCCGACCTGGGGGTGGCATCCCGCCCCCGGGCAGGGTCCTGGCGGCAGGTCCCCCACCCACTCCTCCTCCTTGGGGCACGTCTCTCTGGATGATGCCTGCGCCTCTTCCTCCATTCGCTCCCCTGGCAAAGGCACCCATGGGACGTCCTAAACGGACTTGGATGCTCCTCTCACCCAGGCGCCCCTCCAAGCTCTGCCGAGGATTGAACGCTGCCTGGACAGAGGGTCTCTTCTCCATCTGCTGGGCCAGTCTTCTGTTTCTGGCACTGGCCAGCTGCTGCTGCCGCCTCTTCGAGGCCCGGACGCTGCCCGCCATCGCCTGTGGCTGTTTGTTCTTGCGCAGTTGAGCAAAACGCTCACTTAGAGTCATCTTGGTGGTGTGCCTCAGCACGACTCTGGGCACTGGCTGTGCGGTCCTCTTCAGATGCTGAGAATCCAATGAGGTTAGCTGCCCGGCGGGTACGATGCGAAGCTCTCTCATCGTGGGTTGGGTATCTAGACCGGCCGGCCCTCTCCTGCCTCTCGTCCGTGCCACCAAAGCTGGCACCGCCAACCCCGCCCGCCGCCTGGTGTCCAAAGCAAAGTCCCAGGAGGTGGGGTGGACAGTCCGGCCTCCTGCAGCTCCCGCACAGGCAAGCGGCTTTTGCGGCTTTCTCGGGAACTGGTGCCCCAAAGGTCCGATCCAAGAGGGTGCTCCGATCCTAACTGGTCTTAGCAAGAACCCGGAGCCAGATATCTGGGGTGAACACTGAAGGGCCAGAGAGACAAACGAACAAGCCCCAGCCACTTCTCACCTCCCCTACTCCACTAGTCCTCCGACTGGACGCCTGGGAGTCCTCAGTCCAAAAGGCCTCGAGTTCCTGTCTCTTCCCGCCTTATATACCCCTCTGGGCCACGTCACTTCCGCCGTCATGCTGGGAGTGGCGATCACGTGACGCCCAAATTCGAGGATTGAGGGTGTGCCACCACCCTGGGGCTCCGGTTCTCTCCTAAACTGAGTCCATCCCGTGTGGTCCAGGGTGGCTTTGAACTCTCTCTCCAGCGCTGGCACCAAAGGTGTGTGCCCTACCGCCAGGCCCCTACGTTTAACCCGCTGGCTGGCTGTGTCCTCTGATGGATCCTCGTTCAAGCTTTTATTGATACACAGCATATCACCACGCTTCTGCCCCACCAAACCCCACCCCACCCCACACAACCCCTACCCCACACCCCAACCAACGTGGTTTTTGGTTTTTGTTTCTGTTTTTTGGCGGGGTTTTTTTTGTTGGGTTTTTTTTTTTTTTTTTTTTTTTTTTTTGGAGGAAAGTAACAAAGGCAGTCCACAACCAAGATGCAAGAAAAACCATTTATTGTGAGCATATACATTATGTACAGTCAAGAATTACATCGAATAAACGCGCCTGTTGTGAGAGTTCCTGGCAGCACGGGTCGGGTCTCTCCTCCTCTTCTCTCCAGGGGATTTCGGCAGAGATGTGGTGACTTGAACAAGAGTCCCAGAGGCGGGCTTCAGCCACAGGTCTCAGGAGCCGCCTCTGCCACGTCGTCGTAGGTATCCATTTCAGCATCCAGGGCCGCTTTCCCTTCCGACATGTATGCATCCAGTTCGGCGTCCAGCTGCTCCTTGGTCAGTACCGGGCGAGGGAGGGCACCTCTCCCTCTCCCTCTCCCTCGGCGGTGGCCACGGCCACGGCCACGTCCTCGGCCTCGGCCTCGGCCTCCAAAAGCCCCTCTTCCACCACAAAACACGGCCCGACCTGGGGGTGGCATCCCGCCCCCGGGCAGGGTCCTGGCGGCAGGTCCCCCACCCACTCCTCCTCCTTGGGGCACGTCTCTCTGGATGATGCCTGCGCCTCTTCCTCCATTCGCTCCCCTGGCAAAGGCACCCATGGGACGTCCTAAACGGACTTGGATGCTCCTCTCACCCAGGCGCCCCTCCAAGCTCTGCCGAGGATTGAACGCTGCCTGGACAGAGGGTCTCTTCTCCATCTGCTGGGCCAGTCTTCTGTTTCTGGCACTGGCCAGCTGCTGCTGCCGCCTCTTCGAGGCCCGGACGCTGCCCGCCATCGCCTGTGGCTGTTTGTTCTTGCGCAGTTGAGCAAAACGCTCACTTAGAGTCATCTTGGTGGTGTGCCTCAGCACGACTCTGGGCACTGGCTGTGCGGTCCTCTTCAGATGCTGAGAATCCAATGAGGTTAGCTGCCCTGCGGGTACGGTGCGAAGCTCTCTCATCGTGGGTTGGGTATCTAGACCGGCCGGCCCTCTCCTGCCTCTCGTCCGTGCCACCAAAGCTGGCACCGCCAACGCCGCCCGCCGCCTGGTGTTCAAAGTCCCAGGAGGTGGGGTGGACAGTCCGGCCTCCTGCAGCTCCCGCACAGGCAAGCGGCTTTTGCGGCTTTCTCGGGAACTGGTGCCCCAAAGGTCCGATCCAAGAGGGTGCTCCGATCCTAACTGGTCTTAGCAAGAACCCGGAGCCAGATATCTGGGGTGAACACTGAAGGGCCAGAGAGACAAAGGAACAAGCCCCAGCCACTTCTCACCTCCCCTACTCCACCAGTCCTCCGACTGGACGCCTGGGAGTCCTCAGTCCAAAAGGCCTCGACTTCCTGTCTCTTCCCGCCTTATATACCCCTCTGGGCCACGTCACTTCCGCCGTCGTGCTGGGAGTGGCGATCACGTGACGCCCAAATACGAGGATTGAGGGTGTGCCACCACCCTGGGGCTCCGGTTCTCTCCTAAACTGAGTCCATCCCGTGTGGTCCAGGGTGGCTTTGAACTCTCTCTCCAGCGCTGGCACCAAAGGTGTGTGCCCTACCGCCAGGCCCCTACGTTTAACCCGCTGGCTGGCTGTGTCCTCTGATGGATCCTCGTTCAAGTTTTTATTGATACACAGCATATCACCACGCTTCTGCCCCACCCCACCCCACCCCACCCCACACAACCCCTACCCCACACCCCAACCAACGTGGTTTTTGGTTTTTTTTTCTGTTTTTTGGCGGGGTTTTTTTTTGTTTGGTTTTTTTTTTTTTTTTTTTTTTTTTTTTTGGAGGAAAGTAACAAAGGCAGTCCACAACCAAGATGCAAGAAAAACCATTTATTGTGAGCATATACATTATGTACAGTCAAGCATTACATCGAATAAACGCGCCTGTTGTGACAGTTCCTGGCAGCACGGGTCGGGTCTCTCCTCCTCTTCTCTCCAGGGGATTTCGGCAGAGATGTGGTGACTTGAACAAGAGTCCCAGAGGCGGGCTTCAGCCACAGGTCTCAGGAGCCGCCTCTGCCACGTCGTCGTAGGTATCCATTTCAGCATCCAGGGCCGCTTTCCCTTCCGACATGTATGCATCCAGTTCGGCGTCCAGCTGCTCCTTGGTCAGTACCGGGCGAGGGAGGGCACCTCTCCCTCTCCCTCTCCCTCGGCGGCGGCCACTGCCACGGCCACGTCCTCGGCCTCGGCCTCGGCCTCCAAAAGCCCCTCTTCCACCACCAAACACGGCCCGACCTGGGAGTGGCATCCCGCCCCCGGGCAGGGTCCTGGCGGCAGGTCCCCCACCCACTCCTCCTCCTTGGGGCACGTCTCTCTGGATGATGCCTGCGCCTCTTCCTCCATTCGCTCCCCTGGCAAGGGCACCCATGGGACGTCCTAAACGGACTTGGATGCTCCTCTCACCCAGGCGCCCCTCCAAGCTCTGCCGAGGATTGAACGCTGCCTGGACAGAGGGTCTCTTCTCCATCTGCTGGGCCAGTCTTCTGTTTCTGGCACTGGCCAGCTGCTGCTGCAGCCTCTTCGAGGCCCGGACGCTGCCCGCCATCGCCTGTGGCTGTTTGTTCTTGTGCAGTTGAGCAAAACGCTCACTTAGAGTCATCTTGGTGGTGCGCCTCAGCACGACTCTGGGCACTGGCTGTGCGGTCCTCTTCAGATGCTGAGAATCCAATGAGGTTAGCTGCCCGGCGGGTACGATGCGAAGCTCTCTCATCGTGGGTTGGGTATCTAGACCGGCCGGCCCTCTCCTGCCTCTCGTCCGTGCCACCAAAGCTGGCACCGCCAACCCCGCCCGCCGCCTGGTGTCCAAAGCAAAGTCCCAGGAGGTGGGGTGGACAGTCCGGCCTCCTGCAGCTCCCGCACAGGCAAGCGGCTTTTGCGGCTTTCTCGGGAACTGGTGCCCCAAAGGTCCGATCCAAGAGGGTGCTCAGATCCTAACTGGTCTTAGCAAGAACCCGGAGCCAGATATCTGGGGTGAACACTGAAGGGCCAGAGAGACAAACGAACAAGCCCCAGCCACTTCTCACCTCCCCTACTCCACCAGTCCTCCGACTGGACGCCTGGGAGTCCTCAGTCCAAAAGGCCTCGATTTCCTGTCTCTTCCCGCCTTATATACCCCTCTGGGCCACGTCACTTCCGCCTCCGTGCTGGGAGTGACGATCACGTGACGCCCAAATACGAGGATTGAGGGTGTGCCACCACCCTGGGGCTCCGGTTCTCTCCTAAACTGAGTCCATCCCGTGTGGTCCAGGGTGGCTTTGAACTCTCTCTCCAGCGCTGGCACCAAAGGTGTGTGCTCTACCGCCAGGCCCCTACGTTTAACCCGCTGGCTGGCTGTGTCCTCTGATGGATCCTCGTTCAAGCTTTTATTGATACACAGCATATCCCCACGCTTCTGCCCCACCAAACCCCACCCCACCCCACACAACCCCTACCCCACACCCCAACCAACGTGGTTTTTTTTTTTTTGTTTCTGTTTTTTGGGGGGGTTTTTTTTGTTTGGTTTTTTTTTTTTTTTTGGAGGAAAGTAACAAAGGCAGTCCACAACCAAGATGCAAGAAAAACCATTTATTGTGAGCATATACATTATGTACAGTCAAGCATTACATCGAATAAACGCGCCTGTTGTGAGAGTTCCTGGCAGCACGGGTCGGGTTTCTCCTCCTCTGCTCTCCAGGTGATTTCGGCAGAGATGTGGTGACTTGAACAAGAGTCCCAGAGGCGGGCTTCAGCCACAGGTCTCAGGAGCCGCCTCTGCCACGTCGTCGTAGGTATCCATTTCAGCATCCAGGGCCGCTTTCCCTTCCGACATGTATGCATCCAGTTCGGCGTCCAGCTGCTCCTTGGTCAGTACCGGGCGAGTGAGGGCACCTCTCCCTCTCCCTCTCCCTGGGCCTCGGCCTCGGCCTCGGCCTCCAAAAGCCCCTCTTCCACCACCAAACACGGCCCGACCTGGGGGTGGCATCCTGCCCCCGGGCAGGGTCCTGGCGGCAGGTCCCCCACCCACTCCTCCTCCTTGGGGCACGTCTCTCTGGATGATGCCTGCGCCTCTTCCTCCATTCGCTCCCCTGGCAAAGGCACCCATGGGACGTCCTAAACGGACTTGGATGCTCCTCTCACCCAGGCGCCCCTCCAAGCTCTGCCGAGGATTTAACGCTGCCTGGACAGAGGGTCTCTTCTCCATCTGCTGGGCCAGTCTTCTGTTTCTGGCACTGGCCACCTGCTGCTGCTGCCTCTTCGAGGCTGGGTCGCTGCCTGCCAGCATCGCCTGTGGCTATTTGTTCTTGGGCAGTTGAGCAAAACGCTCACTTAGAGAGTTCTTGGTGGTGTGCCTTAGCACGACTCTGGGCACTGGCTGTGCGGTCCTCTTCAAATCCTGAGAATCCAAATAGATGCATCTCTTTGGTACTTCTGGGGCTCCTTTTATGGCTACAGCAGTAGTGCCATGTTGAGATTGACAGTGTAACCTGAGCTGCTGGGGTCCTCCTAGGGGTCTTGGTTGCATAACTGTACTGTTGGGTTAGGTGCCTACATGTTATGAAGGGAAGCTCACTAGTTTCGGTTTGGGTATGTAGTTATCCCATCCTTTGATTCCTCGGGCCTGCCCTCTCCTGCCTTTCATTTGTGCCACCACAATTGGCACCGCCAACTCCTGCTTTGTGTCCAAAATCATGTTCTAAGTAGTGCCATGTATACTCCCACCTTACTGCTCCCCCACAAGCAAGTGCCGTTTTTATCCAGGTTTGCTTTTAACTCACGGACATGCAGAAGGATCTCTGTCTTCTGAGTGCTAGTATTAAAAGTGTTTTCCATGGCCTCCTCTTCTCTTTCTATTATCTAGTGACTGTCTCTGTTCTTTGGTCCTCAGGCAAGCTTTATTTGTTACACAATAGATCACCACAGCAGAGAATGTTGGGGAAAAGCCTTGAGCTCATCTGCATAGGAAAAGACTTTCTGGACAGAACACCATTAACAAAGGCATTAAAACCATCAACTAATAAATCTGACCTTAAAGGTGGTGGTGCACGCCTTTAATCCCAGCACTCGGGAGGCAGAGCCAGGCGGATCTCTGTGAGTTCGAGGCCAGCCTGGGCTACCAAGTGAGTTCCAGGAAAGGCGCAAAGCTACACAGAGAAACCCTGTCTCGAAAAACCAAAAAAAAAAAAAAAAAAAAAAAAAAAAAAAAAAAAAAAAAAAAAAAGAAAATGAAAATCTTCTATACGGCAACTGACATCATCCTGTGGACCAAGTGGCAGCCACAAAATGGCAAAGGCTTTTTTTTTTTTTTAACCGTCTCCAGTTTATTACTTCAGTGGCGCTACTCACAACGGGGGGATTTAAACTTTTCACTGAGGTGATGAGGTGGCTCCGTGGGGAAAAGTACTTGGGCCATAAGCTGACAACCTGAGCTCAGTACTCGGAACCCACGGTGGAAGGAATAAACTCGCTCCCCGAAGTTGTCCTTCGTGGTCCACATGTGCACTATGTCAGGAGTGCGTGCCCACTCACGTGCACCCTAACAATAGCGGTGGTAGTAGTAGTAGTAATAATAATAATAATAATATTTTTTATTCTGAAAGTTTTTTTTTTTAATACTACCTTAATAGACTTCAGGATCTCAGAAGAAGAAAGTCACGGACAGACCTCCCGGGATTTGCAGGTCTACACACAAGGGCTCTTGCTAGTTTTTTGAAGGTGGGAAACAAGTCAGGTTACAAAGTCTGAGATTTGGTACTGGCACAGGGAGAAGGGAAGGGCCTGCAGGCTGCTCTTGGTAAGTCAGCTATTTGTTGAGGAAATTCTCTACATGACAGCTGTTTGCCCAGAGGAGACATCAGTTTGCTCAGATAAGTAGCTCGCGTGGATCCGTGAAGCAACCCTGAACCTGCTTCTTGGTTTACAGCCCTCTCGCTTGGCCTGAATTTCCTGCAATAATTAGTGAAACCAGGTTAACCCCAGTGCTTAAGCCATGTGGATATGGATGGTCTCAGTTCTCACATTCAACTTATTATTTTTTTAAATCCACTCGAGAACTCTTTACTGTTCCCATGGAAACAGAGCTTCACTTCCTCCCGCCACCGACACTCTGCTTGGGCTATCAAACTGGGCTTTTTTTCCTCCCACCACTTTAAGGAGACAGTTGGGAAATCATTTCGGCTAGAGAAGAATCCTCTACCTAAGCAGAGACTCTGTCTACACTCTGGATGGCGAATGTGTCAACAACAACCTCCCAAGGGGATTCAGAACTTCCAGTAGAACCTGAAACAGCAGATCAATGCTATGGCAACATAGATCATTTTATAACATTTTTTAATTGAGAAAAACCAATTCTCTGGCCCTCCAGTTCTCTGACAATATGTAACTCTCACCAAGAAGCCTCCCTTCTTGGGGCCTCTACTTGCTACCAAATCTTTTGAGCTAGATATTACCCAGGAGTCTCTGACTGAAGTCTTTTGGGATTTGTTTTTTGTTTTTTTGTTGTTGTTGTTTTGTTTTGGTTTGGTTTGGTTTTGGTTTTTTGAGACAGGGTTTCTCCATGTAATTTTGGTTCCTGTCCTGGATCTTGCTCTGTAGACCAGGCTGGCCTCGAACTCACAGAGATCTGCCTGGCTCTGCCTCCCAAGTGCTGGGATTAAAGGCATGTGCCACCGCTGCCCGGCTTGGGATTCATTTTAATGTTATTTATTTATTCTTTGCGAATTTCATAAATGTATACAACATGTTTTGATTATATCAACCCCATCTGCCCCTAAACCCTCCTGCCCCGTGTACAATATATCTTCTCCCAATTCCACATTTTTAATTTTTTGTAATAACTCATTGAGTCCAATTAGCACTGTCTGGATTCTTTGACACGGTCTCATTAATATGTTATCTTCTTTTAATAGTAAAAACAAAATGTAACAATGATAAAGGCAGTCCACTTGGCGATTATGAGAACTGCACCCTGATACGGACAGATATGTCCACCCCTTTTGCTCTTTGCTAAGAAGTTCACTAGGCAGAACTTGAAAGGTGGGAATAATGTGACCCAAGACTTTCTTCACTGTAGCCTGTCACCTGTCAATCTGGTTTACAACAGAAGAGTCACATAGGGACCCGCAGTTCATCACGAGAGCCATCCTGACACGCTGAAGGGAACGCATGTCCAGGATGATGCACCAGGTAACCTGTGCAGGTTGGAATGCAGTGGGGAAGGAGGCCACGACCTGGTTTCCTCTCTGTGGTTAGGTTACCCTCGGAGCTTTCCCAAACTGCACCCTTCAGCAGCGCCCCCTCCCCGCCCCTGCCACCGCCCCCTAGAAAACCTGAGCACCACAGTCCCTTTTCTAGTGAAACTCCCCTCAGGATGAGTAACTTCCAGACTGAATTTCTTTTACACAAACAAGTCATATACCTAACAAGGTTCTTTGTTGTGGATGGTGATTTCCCTAAGGTCGTGAAAATTCAGAGTAGCAGCTAGCCAGACACCCCAAGGAGGGAGCAATTCCTTCCTGTCTGCCTGGGGAAAGTAGGCTGTCAACACCAGTTCCTCAGTGCTCCTGGCCCACAGCTCATCTCTGAGTCAGTGAGTTATTCATAAGAGTGAAAAGGCAGAAATGTTTTATTGTCGATCAGTAAAGATGGGTTAAGTAAGTGATAGCACACACACACACACACACACACACACACACACACCACCACCACCACCACCACCACCACCACCACAACCACCATCACTATTTGCAGCCATTAAATATGATACAGACTAATAGTTTTGGGAAAATGACACATCTTTCTGAGTAAGAAAGTCAATGACAGAATCACTTGCACAGTATGACTATGGAAATTTACAGTCATGCTCACACTGAGAGATTTATATAAAACAGAACACTCACTCATCAACTCCCATAAATGCAGTAGGGACTTCAGATGGTATACTTTCTTTGTGGGTTTTTTTTTTTTTTTTTTTTTTAAATTTCTTTTACATTTATTTTTATTTTATGGGCACTGGTGTTTTGCCTGCATGTATGTCTGTGTGAGGGTTTCGGATCTCCTGGAACTGGAGTTACAGAGAGTTGTGAGCTGCCATATGGGTGCTGGGAATTGAACCCGGGTCCTTTGGAAGAGCAGTCAGTGCTCTTAACCTCTGAGCCATCTCTCCTCTTTGTGGGTTTTTTATCCTGTGTTGCTTAATTCCAGGTAGCCTGTGTTGTTTTCATAGATACTAAAGACATTTGGGAAAAGAGGAATAATGCTTTTTTGAGAACCAAAGACGTATTTTCAATAGTGTTAGGTGATGTGTGTGTGTGTGTGTGTGTGTGTGTGTGTGTGTGTGTGTGTGTGCAATACTGTGTATCTGTGTGTTCCACACAGATATATTCTAGTAATCAATAGTCAAAATGTTAGGGAAAACATTGTGCCTGTTCTGGATATTGTACAAGCATGTTCTTGTCATTATTCCCTGAACAACATACCATGACAGCTATTTCTATCATAACGACACTGTACCAGGTTCTACAAGTTATCTGAAGGTGACCTAAAGCACATGGGAGGACAAGCACAGGTTATAAATATATTTTTATGAAAATCACCAAACTCCACAGAAGTGGCACCTACACCTCCAAAGACCAAGTGTTGACTGTTGGTGTGGTTAGCATTTCCAATCACTTCCTATATGAGACACGGGAATTAGGTTGCTCTATGTCCCTCTCCATCCCAATAGCACATTCCTTTTCTCTGCCTTTAACCACACTGACCTCCTTGGCTACTCCTTCCTCATCAGCATCCCTTAGACCTCGGGTTTTTGTACAGGCGGTTCCTACCCTTCCTTTCTACGGAAATACCTTTCTAGAAAAAGCCTCTCTGATCCTCTCCCTCTCTGGATCAGATTCCCCAGTGTGGAGCTTGTAGCATTGGGTACCATGCTATCCAAACCAGTCCTGGTACCAGGATTCATTCAGTCTTAGTTTCAATTTTACAATAACTTTACAACATGTGCATTAATTTTTTGAGAATTTCATATCGTGTATTTTGAATACACTCACTCCCCTCCCAACTTCTCCCATAACCACCCTCTCCACCTTCTCATCTTGGTAGGAACACCCAGTTTTGAGGTTTCTTTCTCTCTCTTTCCCCCATGCGTACCCAGCCTCTCTTGAGAATGAGGCCTGCCCTGGTGTGTGGTTGACCTACCAGAGGTCACAACATTAAAGAAAACTGACTCTTGCTCTCTCGGCAGTTATCAAATGCCAATAACTCCTCAACTTGTGATGGGGTTACACGCCCACCTCACCGCCTCTCTGCTGGGATTCTGGCTGGCTGGAGCTTGTGCAGGTGCTACATGCATGCTGTCACAATCAATGTGAGTTCATATGTGCAACTGCCCATGTTGTGTCTAGAAAAACACGTTTCCACCACCTCTTGCCCTTAATTCTTATGATTATTCATTAGTGTATGTCTTTCCATAATGTAGCATTTCCTGTGCTTCACAAAAGCTGAACTATCTCCTGGGTATTTGGGTCTCCCAAATTATTCTATAATAAATGAAATGCATGGGCTAGAAAGATGACTCAGGTGTAAATAGCACTTACTGCTCTTACAGAGGACCTGAGTTCAGTTCCCAGCATGCACATGGCAGCTCACAACCATCCATAACTCCAGTTCCAGGGGACCCAATGTCCTCTTCTGCCCCTGACCTCCACCGGCATCAGGTATTCATACATACATACATACAAGCTAAATACTCATACATATAAAATAAATAAATCTAAAAAGAATTCTACTGAAATTCACTACATCCTTCCTCAAACCCATTATCTATTAGAGTGGCTGACATTACTGCCTTTTTATTCAAACTAGGAATCCAGACTCTAATCTTGATGACTTTGGCCCACAAATTTAATTACTGAGCAAGACCTGATAAATCCATCTCCTCATTTCCTTCATCTTGTTACTTCAACTCTGAGGGCAGAGCTCTCATGTGTTTAAATCATCATTGCCTTTGCAGCAGAATTGTGTTAGCTAATGTAATTAGTTGCCTAATGGATCACCCTGGCCCTCTCTCATTTCTCTCAACTTCACTTTCAGCCTGACAGTATCACTGTCCTCCTTAAAGCTCCCAACAGCTCCAAGTTTACAGGACTCTGTGCTCATGGCCAAACTTACAGAGGCTGTACAGTGTTTCTTGTCTGGGGCTGGTTAATATAGATTAAAAGAAATAATGCTCAGACTACCCTGATGGTCCAAAAACTCTAGTCTCTTCTCCCACTCATTCAAGATCTTTCTATGAGGAAGCTTTCTGGAATCCATTGAGACCACACTGTACTTAATACATAAATATGAAGAAATAGAAGCTATAGTCCATTGTGGTGAGTTCTTTTGTATCCAAAGAAGGAGCGGCATGTGTGAGAGAACTTGAGCTCATCCATGTCTCTGTAAGACATACACAAAGCAAGGAGGGGGAGGTCCTCTGAGAATCCTAGGACTTTCCCATCTTAAGCAGGCCTCCACTTCCATAACCTTCCTCTCTTCTGGCTTTCATACTCCCCCACACCATGTGTGAGAGAGAGACAGAAGTGTTGAAGTCTGACATTACTACTCTTCTTTCCAAACCAGTAGCCTGGAAGCCATTCCTGATGACTTTGCCCACAAACCCACTTAAAAAATACTTGGCAAATTCATCTCCTCCATACTTCTTTCATCTTGCCATGTTTCAGCTCTCTAAGTGCAAAAGTCTTGTATACTTTACTTCAACATTCAGTTCAAATGCATTTTCATTGTCCTGGCCGCCTGGGAACCAGGGAAAGCCATTCTCTTTTCAACCAAAGATTATTCCTGGGAACCCAGTATCTTCCGAGTCTACACCATTCCAGGTTGTGTACAGTCACCTCATCCCTGACCCAGATGTATCAGTTTGCTAGAAAACTGTAATCCCAGTCACAGTCACTGAAGAAAAGATCAATGAAAGCTGGGCAGTGGTGGTGCACACCTTTAATCCCAGCACTCAGGAGGCAGAGGTAGTCGGATCTCTGTGAGTTCCAAGCCAGCCTGGTCTACAGAGCAAGTTCCAAGACAGCCAAGGCTACACAGAGAAACCCTATCTGGAGGAAAAAAAAAAAAAAAGACTGGTTACCAATGCTGTCTTTCTTCTTTCTGTTGAGGTTTTGAAGGACCACAACAAACAGTACCCTTCTTCACAATGCAAACTCTGAACCAGTTAAGAGAGAAGGTGTGGAAGCAAGGGCAATCGGGATGACAGTATTACCTGCATCACTGATACTTGAAATGCAGAATGTGTTTCAGACCAGTGGGTAGGTGGGTTTAAAACTGAACACCAGAGGGCAGTGAGACAACTCAGTAGGTAAAGGTACCTGCTGCCAAGTCTGGAAACCTAAATTCAGTCCCCAGGACTCACTCACACTGTGGAAGGACAGAACTGACACTTGTCCTCGGACCTCTACACACACACACACTCTGAAAAATTAGTTCAAGCACTCGAGAATGTGCAACCGTGTGTGTGTGTGTGTGCGCACACTAAATATAAACAAACAAACAAATGTAAAAAGTTAAGCTAAGCCCCAGAATTAGACAGACTCAATGACCCAATGTTAAGGTCTACATTACAGAGAAACAGAGTGATTAAAGGGGCAGAGCAGAACTAAACACATTCACCCCTTTACCCTGAATCCAGTGGTCACATATGGCAATAGAAGAGGGACAGGGTGTCATACCATAGATACCCCTCCACAGGGAGGGAACCGTCATAAATAAACATTCCCTCCGGTGATCTCCACAGCCAGGAATTCCACACGCTCTACTTCAAGAGGCCAGAAGTTGTTTATAAGACCCTGAGGTTAGCACACTATTTATGTCTAGCACACACTGGGATGCTCTGAATAGGCTCTGCCCCATTCTTTCTTCTCAGCCTCACTCAAATCATATGGAATCCCAAACATTTAATAATCAGTATGCCCCGGTCACCAGCTCACCACAGCAGAAGCCTAAACAATCTAAACAAATGCTCGGCCAGTCTGAACAGATCCCGGCAGCTGTGCTCTACCAGACTTTAACCTCTCCTTGATTATCTGAAAACCTAGATGACAAGGACACAGGGGGCGCCAAGGTGTTGGGATAATGATACATTAAAAAAAAAAAAAAAAAAAAAGTCACGCATTTGAAAGCCCTAGCTAGTACCGAGACTCTGAAGGTAACCATGTTGGTTCTTCAGCTCCTGCTCTCTCTCTGGTTAGAATTTATCTCCAATACTGTCTTGAGAATGAGGTACCTCACCGGACCCCAAGACCCAAGACTGGCACATGCTAGTACTGTCCATGTCGCTAGCTGAACAAGCCATTAGCTCTTTGTCACACTGAGGTTTCCATATTTGCTGAGCTGCCTATTCTCCCAGACAGATATTTTAAAAAGACAGGGTTGTAGAAATCGTCTTCTTTTTTGCATTTGTTATTGTCATTTATTCATAAATGCTTGTCCTCGTACAACATATAAGCTGCCTTATCCACAAAGCAGTGTTTCCGTCATTATTACTTTCTTTGGCATTTACTTATTTACTGTATGTCTGTGTGTGTGCACTCACACGCAAGGAGGGGGGGAGCGTGTGACAGTGCTGCTGTGCGCATGTGAAAGTCAGAGGACAATCTACAGGAGTCAGTGCTTGCCTTCCTCCATGTGGGTCCCAGGGCTTGACCACAAGTCATCAGGCTTCCTGGCAAGCACCTTTACCACTGAGCCATATCGTTGGCTCTTTAGCATTATTTTTAATATTTTTTTTAGAATCTCATACATGTGTCCAATGTCTTTTGATTATTGTACCCATTCCTCTCCCCTCTTCAACACCTTCCTGACCCCCCCACCACCACAATGTCCACTCCTGACTTCATGTGTTATTTATTTTTAAGCATCTGAATCCAATAAGTGGTGAAGTTGTATCCATGTGTGCATAAAAGCCTGTTTTGTTGTTGTTGTTGTTGTTGTTGTTGTTGTTGTTGTTGTTGTTGTTAGTTGAGATCATGCTATATTTCCCAGGCTGTCCTCAAAGTTCTGGGCTCACATGATTCCTCATCCTCATCCTCCCAGGTAGTTCCTGGGACTGCTCCAGAGGCCACCATAGAATAGCAGAGTCATAATTGGGTATCCTCATTCCCTATAGCTACTTAATAAAGCACCACAAACTGTTGGCTTAAAATAAAAGTATTGTCTTACAGCTCCTGAGGCTGAAAACAAGCTGTCAATATGCTGACTGGGACATGCCCACTCCTCAGTTTCCAATGGTGAGCCCTTCCTGAGTTCCTCTAACTTCTGGAAGCCCCAGGCATCCCTAAGTATCTTGAAATCAGGATCCTGTGTCTGCCTCCATCTTTGTTTATCCTTCTTCCTTCTGAGTCTGTGTCTTCCTTCCGAATCTGTGTTTTTACATGGCAGTCTCCTCCCCAGATCTGTCTATTTTCCTATAAAAACATCGACTGTAGTAGAATAGCCCCATCTTCATTGAGTAGGATATTGTCTTATGTCAACTGTCAGCCAAGACCCTAACCTGCAGATATGCTCATTTTCGTGGGTGCCTTGATGACTGTGATAGAGCTATTGGGGAGACACTGTTTGCAGGGGTAAGAAAGTGACAGCCCTGATGAGTCATCCTGCACTCTGATGGCATCCTGATTTCCTGTATCTCTGACCTCAGGGACACTCAGTGTTGCTCCTAAATGTGCTCCAAATTCATCCTTGACTTCATTCTCCCTCTAGGCCTCCATCATATGCCATGCCTCCAACACCAATACAGGTGACAGTTCCCCCAAAGAACTGCTAATGTGGTTTTGTTGTCTTATTTGTTTGCCCTATTTCTGTTCGATTATTTTTGTTTTGAAACAGGATCTCCAGTAGCCCGGATCGGCCTTGAACTTACCAAGTAGCTGACGATGAGCTTGAACTTCTGATCTACCTGCCCCCTACCTCCCAAGTGTTGGGGTTATAGGCAGTCATCCCCACACCCAGTTAGTACAATGCTAAAGATTGAAACCAGGGTCTCATGTATGCTAGGCAAGTACTCAACCAATTAAACTATAACCTCAGGCCCTGCTTATTTTGAGACATAATCTCACTATGGAGCCCAGGCTGGTCTTGAACTTGTGATTCACCTGCCCCTACCTCTCAAATGCTAAGACTACAGGCCTCCGCCACCTCACTCAGTTTAGAACAGGAAACTTGAAGATAGAAAATGATTCTAGGAGTCAGAGGAAATAGTCAGTAAAGTGTTTGTGTTACAAGCATGAGGCCGAGTTCAGATCCCCCCTAGAACCCCAGGAAAATTCAAGGTAGTGGCATGCACTTGCCATCCTGGTGCTGTGGAAGCAGAGACTGGAGTATCCCTGGAGCTCACCACCCACCCAGCAAACTGGATCAATGAGTTCCAAATTCAATGAGAGACCTGGTCTCAAGAAATAAGGTTGACAGCAACAAAGGCAGACAGTGAGCACTGACCTCCAGCTTCCACATGTACATACACTCATACTCACACTCTGAATCTGACTATAGAATACCCACAATATTACTAGAATGGACTGAGTCCTGATCCTAGTTTTCCTTGGATGCCAGCTCTCTCGCTTTAGGATAGTTGATCATTTCACTGGCGATAAATGGGCATGACATTTAAATCAGAACAGATGTATGACTTTTTTTGTTTTGTGGGTTTTATGTTTGTTTTGTTGTTGTTTTTTAGTTGGTTGGTTGGTTGGTTTTTAAACAAGTTTTCTCTGTGTAGCTCTGGCTGTCGTGGAATTCACTCTATAGACCAGGCAGGCATCTCAAATGCTGGGATTAAAGTCATGCCACCACTGCCCAGGGTATATGACATTTCAATAATTGGTAAAGAAATTTCTTAACACATGGCTAACAGTAAGTATTCAGTTCATGTTCGTCTCCCCTCACCACTTCTCCTGATGCCATTCAGTGTGTGTGTGTGTGTGTGTGTGTGTATGGGAAAAATATGGGGTGGGGTACCAGGGGAAGTTGAAAGAAGGTAGTGATGAACATGATCAATATACACTGAATAACTTTTAAAAAATTATTAAAAAAAAAAAACTTTGATGGACCAGTGAGACAGCTCAGCAGTTAACAAAGGTTCTTGCCACCAAGGCTGACGTCCTGAGTTCAGTCCTCAGGACACACACACACACACACACACACACACACACACACACACACACACACATTATTTAAATAAATAAAGAAGTTTGGGGTCCATAAATGTAGATCCATTGACAGAGTGCTGGCCTAGCATACATAAAGCCCTGAGTTCAATTCCCAGCATTGCATAAACAGAACATAAACAGAGCACAGTGGTACATTCCTGAAATCACAGCACATGGGCAGTGGAGGCATGAGGTTCAGAAGGTCACCCTCAGCTCCTTATTCAGTTTGGGGCCAGACTTTCAGCCTTAAAAACTGTGATGAAATTTCTGTTGTTTCAGTGACTCAGTTTGTGTCATTTTGTCAGGGTAGTCCTGGCAGACTACAGCAGCTTCCATTCTGAAGCCTTCTCCACCCAGTATGGCTGCTGACGAAATTGTCATCCATTTGGTGCTGAAAGAGGCACATTTTAAAACATTGTATTCCCAGTGTCTCTGAGAAACAACAATGAAGCAGCTCACTAATCCGATTCTTATCTGCTGCTAAGACCCGGCTGCTGTTTTAGACCCTCCTCCCATCACCCCTCACCACCACTCTCCATTGCTACCTCTTGCTGTTTTAGAATGTCTTCTATATAAAAACCTTATGGATTTCCATCTCTAGAAAAAGTAACGAAAGGAAACATGGTCCTGAGAGGGCCACATCTTTCAGAATAAACAAGCAGTAGCTAGGACAACACCTGTCACACAGAAATCTCAACAAATACCTTTTGACTGAATCAAAAGAATATTCCTCTTTTTTTAAACATGTAGAGTTTCTCTATCAGTTTAATATGACCCTTATCCTAAAAAGCATATCCATGTAGAAAAAAAAGTAAACTTGTATCGTTCAGCCAGTACTCAGGAGGGAGAGGCAAGAAGATCGGGAGTTCAAGACCTTCCTAAGATCCACAGTGAGTCTGAGGCCAGTGAGTCTGGGCTATGTCTTGGTTTCACTTCCTTTTGCTGTGATAAAATACCCTGACAAAAGCAACTTAAGAGTGAGCACTGGTTGTCTTTGGCTCACAATCTCAGGTTACAGTCTATCATTGTGGGGAAGTCAAAACCGGAGGAACTGAAGCAGCTGATTATTTACATCTACAGTCAAGAACAGAAAGCAGTGAATTAGCAGGTGCCTGCATATGTTTATCACTTTCTCCATTTTTATGCAGTCCTGCATCCCAGCCAGGGGATAAGCCCTATCCTCAGCTGGTGGGTCTTCCCACCACAATTAGGAAATACAGACATGGCCACAAGCCAACCTGATCTAAACAATCCCTCCCTCAGATGCCCTACTCAGGGGATTCTGAAGTTGAAGATTAAAACTAACCGTCACGACTCCACCCCATCAACCTGACACACAAACATATTACTTTTAAGCCATAACTTTCTACCCTTTGTCCTAAAGTGACACCCAGCATGGGGCAACTACATCCACATAAAACTTGAGGGAGCTTGGGAAAGGGTTCTAGACACACAGAAAAGGAGCCAAGAGTGGCTTTCTAGTCCATGTCTCTCATGTTGGCTGTGGTACAGAGATGTGTCTCCTGGCCGCTGCCTGCAGGCTCCAGCCGCCATCGGACCATGAGCTAAGCAGCCTGGCAGGTTCCCACAGTCCCTCACACAGGACATAGCACAGAGAGGCCTCTCCCAGCTGCTGCCTGTGGGCTTGAGCAGCCAGCTCGAGCTCTGCCAGTGTAAGCTCCACCAGCACATTGCATGGTGGTGTGGTGGTATTGTGTTCCCCCAAAAAATTGTGCATGCTAATAAACTTATCCGGGGTCAGAGAAGAGAACAGCCACAATATTAAACATAGAGGATAGTCAGTGGTAGCCCACACCTTTATTCCTAGCATTCCAGAGGCAGAAATCCCTCTGGATCTCTGTGAGTTCAAGGCCACATTAGAAACAGCCAGACATGGTGACTCACGCTTTTAATCCCAAGAAGTGAGCCTTTAATCCCAGGGAGTGATGGCAGACAGCAGAAAGGTATATAAGGCGTGAAGACCAGGAACTAGAAGCATTTGGCTGGTTAAGCTTTTAGGCTTCTAGCAGCAGTTCAGCTGAGATCCATTCAGATATGAGGACTCAGAGGCTTCCAGTCTGAGGAAACAGGATCAGCTGAGGAACTGGCAAGGTGAGGAAGCTGTGGCCTGTTCTGTCTCTCTGATCTTCTAGCATTCACCCCAATAACTGGCCTCAGGCTTGATTTTATTAATAAGACCTCTAAGATTCACGCTACAGTGGTGGGTTTGGGGTTTTGCTCATGCAGACAGAAAAGGATTACAGATACGCAGTAAAGATAGATTCAGACAGAAAGCAAAAAAACTAAATGGATTACAGTGTGTTTAAATATATACATAGGCTTGGGAGAGGAAAGAAAAAGGATCATAAAAAAGAAATATATAGTTTTAAAATAATAAAGTAAATTGCTTAAAAAAGGAGTAAAGTAATATAAAAGAAAAAAGCCACATAAGGATGGGGAATACACAGAGAGTCTGGATCTCGTATGTTATTGTGTTGTCTTCAATTTTTTTTGGCTGCTAAGAGACACTGGATTATAAAAGGTACCAGATTAAATCAATCTACATATTTTTAAAATATCTTGACTTCAAAGAAAAAAAATTTTTTTCAAGACAGGGTTTCTTTGTACAACAGCCCTGGCTGTCTTGGAACTCACTTTGTAGACCAGGCTGGCCTCAAATTCAGAGATCCACCTGCCTCTGCCTCTCAAGTGCTGGAATTAAAGGCATGTGCTATCAAAACCTGGCTTTGACTTCAAAATTTAAGTAAAAAAAAAATGTGACTTTGGGGAAGAGGTTATGCTTTTATTTCCACAGAAAATGAGAGGCTGTGGATTCATTCAAGGTTAGTGATGACCAGGTTTGATAGAGGAAGATCCTCTGAAATCCTGGCTACAGACACAAAGGAATAAACCAAGAAGAACTACAAGACACATGATGCATATTTTATCTACTCAAACATAAAACAAAAAATCATCTTTGGCAGACTTATGTACAATGCACAGTCTATACTTGCATTAATGTATTAACCTTTAAAAGTTTACATATTTTCAGAGCAAGGGGAACCAGACACCAATGGAACAGCTTCAAGGCTGCTGACTGAGATGACCCAGCCTCACGGAATACTCCAGTCAAGATCTGACAATTATCCTGATTTTCTCAAAGTTCCTCCAAAGATTACTGACACACCCAAACAACAGGGAGTAATCTAGAGAACAACATTCACGTTCCCAAAAGATGGATTATAGAGATTTATTATCATTTAAGGGGAGTTTTTGATGATGCTCAGAAAGAGAGCTGAACAAAAGAGATTAGTTTCAAGGATCTCTTTCTGAAAAGAAAAAAGGGGGATATAGAAATGATAGGATAAAAGGGTAGATTATTGAATCTACTTTTAAACTAAAAAAGCAACTACTAGTCTTAAATATTTTATGTCGGTATGGATTTTTGTATATTGATACAAATTTGAGGTTATTTTTGTTATACTGTATATATGTTTCTACTCTTGTTTAAGGTATTTTTATATTTTGATACAAATTTGAGGTTATTTTTGTTAAAACCTACTGGGCCTGCATTTCTACTCTTGTTTAAGGTATTATACCTATACAGCTCATTTAATAATGTATTGTAAATTTCTAATCCTTGAAAGTTATTATTACAAACTATTTAGGATAATAAAGAAAAGCAGGTTAGTAGTTAGTCATTTATTACAATCAAACTTGTAGTCATGTCAGGTATGTTTTCAAACAGAGATATATTTTAGATAGACAAGTGGTCTTTAAACACTTCAGAGATCTGCAGAATATGACATTTAATATGTTTTAATAACAAGATTTTTTATGACAATGAGACATGTCTGCTCCTGGCAGCACCTATCTACTTCAGAGAAGATAATGGGCATCAAAGAAACTCCAAATGGAGTTTACTTTCTTTATGACAAAAGTTAGCCACTTGACAAGAAACTGCCCTTGTCTCAACTGATGACAGTATGGTGTCCAAATTGGGTGAGCAGGACATAAAAGAAAGTGACTGCCAAACTTTACCAAATCAAGGTAGGACAGTCCTTCAAAATTCCCTGCTTCTCAAAAATGTCTATCAGATATACCAGGCCTGTAGACCATAGTTGGATGCCCCAATGTCACAGAAGAACCTAGGGTGACTGTCCAGGTCACCTGAGGCCCCAATGTCACAGAAAGAACCAGGTGGCCTGATGTCCCTATCATTAGGTCACATCACCCTTCTGGGGTCTTTGGTGGAGTTGTAGACCAAATAATCATAGTTAAAGTTTTCCTTAGTTATGGTAAAAGGTAAATTAGGTGTAAAACTTTAGACTTACAAAGATAAGATAAATAATAGAACAGTTTCTCCCAATTTGCCAAATACAAATGGGCTGGATGTTGTAACTATAATTCTTACTTAATAACTGTTTTGTTATATATGGTTTTACTATGTTAAAGTTAAAACCTTCCTTTTTCATTAGACAAAAAGAGGGAAATGCTGTGGAATAATCCTTTTGTACACTGTAAAGATATGTCACTGTGATTAATATAAAAGCTGACTGGCCAATAGCTGAACAGAATAAATTTAGGCGGGAAAGTCAAACTAAGAGTGCTGGGAAGAAGAAGAGCAGAGCCAGAGGAGATACCAGCAGATGCAGAGGAAGCAAAACACATAGAAAATGAGACAATAAGCCTTGAGCCATGTGGCAGAGGGTAGATTTAAAAAAATATAAGTTAATTTAAAGGTAAGAGTTAGCTAGTGACAAGCCTGAGCTATCGGTGGAGCATTTGTAATTAATATAAGCCTGAGTGTGTTCATTTGGGAGCTGTTGGCATGACATTCCATCAACACTGAAGTCTCATGTTTATTTGATAATATAAAGTACAATCCAGTTTTTAAAATTCCCACAGTCTTTAAAAATTCCAACACTTTAAAAGACCAAAATCTCAGCCAGGTGTGGTGACCCATGCCTTTTGTCCCAGCACTTGGGAGGTAGAGACAGGTGGATCTCTGAGTTCAAGACCAACCTGGTCTACAATGCAAGTTCTACAGTGCAAGTTCCAGGACATCCAGGGTTACACAGAGAAACTCTGTCTCAAAAACAATAATAAATAAATAAATAAATAAATTCAAAATCAATCTCTCTCTCTCTCTCTCTCTCTCTCTCTCTCTCTCTCTCTCTCTCTCTCTCTCTCTCTCTGATTTTTTTTTGAAACAGGGTTTCTGGATGTCCTGGAACTCACTCTGTAGACCAGACTGGCCTCTAACTCAGAGATCTACCTGGCTCCGCTTCCTGAGTGCTGGAATTAAAGGCGTGCACCACCACTGCCCAGCTGACTTCAAAATCTCTTAACTGTGAGCTTCTACAAAATCAAGTTACATAGTTCCTCATATAGTGACAAAGAATAAACGTTCCCATTTCAAACTGGAAGAATTTGGGGCATAGCAAGGAGTAACCAAACCGAAAACAAAAATCCAACAGAGAAAAACATCCTACAGCTGCATGTTTAGCAACTGGGACTAGCAATCAACGGGGCCCCAAAAGACTTGAGCCACCCCAATCCTCCATCCCTGCCACCTGTGGCCGCCCCATCCTCCATCCCTGCCACCTGTGGCCGCCCCATCCTCCATCCCTGCCACCTGTGCCCGTCCCAATCCTTCATCCCTGCCACCTGTGCCCTCCCCAATCCTCCATCCCTGCCACCTGTGGCACATACAGTTTCTCTCTTAGGCTTTAGGTAGCCCTACTCTATACCTACAGCTTTCCTTGGTGAATGTCCCCATGGTCCTGGCATCTCCAATATCCTGGGGTCTCCACTGAAGCTTAGGCTTCACTTTCACAGCTTCACAAAATGACCTCTCAGGGCCTTTTTGCAGTGATGATATCCTTGACCCCCCAACATGAATAAAAATTAAAGCACAGGAGTGACTTTTGTGCGATTTTACTTTGTGAGCTTCTGGGCCCTGGGGGAAAAATTCTAGACTTTTTAAACATTATTTTATGAGAGACTGTACCAACTAGCTTTCCAAGGACCACCCCACACTTCCTAGCACAGCCTGCCTGCCCTTAAGACAGCCAGTATGTCCTGGAGTCGGGAGATAAGCTGCACATTCTCACGTAGCCAGGAATTGAGTCATACCTCCCCGGGGCTGGAATGTGTTTCTCCACTGTTCTGTCAGCTGACAAAGTGTGTGATCACTCTAACCCCAGCATAAATATAACCTCTTGTGGGAAATGTCCGACTCTGCAGATAGAAACCCTCCTTCCTCTGTGCTCTTGTTTTCCTCTGTTGAAGGAAAAAATGTAGGACTGGAATTATTTGGTTGGTAGAGTGCTTTGCCTGGCATGCACAAAGCCCTGGCAAAGGTCATGGCGACATATGACTGTACTCCCAGCACTTGGGAGCTAACAAGGTCATCCTCAGCTACACAGAGAGTTGGGGCTAGCCTGGGACACATGACACCTGGGAGGGAGGGAGGGAGGAAGTTTGTTTGTTTATTTCTTCTCACTTCTAAGCAGGGAGCCCCACAGAGACGAGGAAAGTTTTAGATCTAAGGGTGCAGGAGGAGAAATGAGTTTGTTTCCTAAAGCCAGCAGCTGGTAAACTGTCTCTTTCCTGACTTAGGATGGCAACGTCCCTGGGTATTCCTGGCTGCCAGCATTTGCATTTTAATCAAACGTCTGGTAGATATGGGAGGTCTTCCATGTGCTCCCTGACTCAAGGTCGTGGCCTGTGGTGCCTCCATGGGCACCATAAAGCGCTTGAGTCACCGTGGACAAAGTGCTTGAGTCACCATGGAGTCACCTCATCTGCAGTGTGCCACTAGACAGTAGACCTGGAGACTAGGCCGGCTAGTTCCTCACTTCACATTCCAGCACCAGCCACACAGCACCAGTGTTACGTTTCCCACCCACACCAGCAGGGGGTGTCCTAAGTGTGTGTTTATTTGTGTGTTCACTAATCTCCTATCTCAGTCTCTCTGCTCCTGACCCTAGTATGGAAAACTGAGATTCACGCATGGCATTTGGCTTAAGTGAGATAATATAACAAAGTGCCTAGTGTAGAATTTGCCACATTTGCAGAATAGACGCTAGGCAAATTACAGCCAAATAGGGAAGTACTGGGGTTAGCTCCGTGTGGAAGGATGTTTGCCTAAGCAGGAAAGGTCCTAGGTTTGGTCCCTAGCACAAGAGCAAAGCAGCCATCCAAATAGTGGGCTGGAATCTTTCTCTTGGGAACAAGGAGGCTCCCTCTAGATAAAGCCCACAAAGTTACAGGCCTGAAAATGTTTCCCATAAGCAACTGATACACCTCCTAATCATCACGTTGTCCTCAGGAGCCTTTTCCCCATGGAGCCAGGCATCTGGAAACACCCACCCTCTTGTACCCATCAGTCCTTGGGACTGGCCCCTCAGAGGGAGTGGACAGCGGCTCTGAATATCATTCACTGTGCATTTTATTGTTGCCTTCCTTTAATGGAAGTCACAGAGCCGAGCAGCTGTACTGCTGAGACACCAGGCTCTGGACAAGGGCTGTGGGATTGAGGGCCTGGGCTCTTTCTCCCGCTCTGGAGATCCCTGGTCATCCTCTGAGCCTTGGCTGTCTGCTTTTTAAAGCCTCTGCCACCACCAGGCCCTTCTTTAAAGCCCATTCATAATGGGTTTAAGTGCAAGGATTCTGGAGGGAGCTTGCCTTCCAGAGATGGAGTTTATAATTAGCACTCAGTGAAATCCACTTGGGAGCTGAAGGAACAGATCTGCATAGACATCACTTGTGCCGCTCACTCCTGACCTGGATTTTTACACAAAATTCGGAAGTAAGGGCTTAGCTCTTGTTCCCTCTGGGAAAAGCCTACCAGCTTCCACCCGCTTCCTCCTTGAGGGAGCCATTCTGGCAGGGTGGGTGAGATCAGCAGCTCCAGGAGAAAGCAGGACCGTTTCAGAGAGTACAAGAACCAGAAAAGAGTAGACGGTCAAGGTAAAAGTGGAAGATAACTAGGGAGGGGGCCCCAAAACAGCTTGACCACACAGCTGCCATGACAGGCTTAGAGGCCCAGACACAGCTTCTGGCAGGCAACATCTGGACCCAGGAAAAGCCATAAGCTGACCCCACCCAGTGGGGCCTGCAGCTAAGAGAAAATACCGGACATTGCAAACATTCCCTATACCCCTAGACACATGTCTGCCAATCAGGGTCCTAAACCCTGGAAATCCCCTCACCCCAACCTCTGTTATGATAAAAACTCCACCCTGCCTGGGCTCCAGGCTCTCTGCTCTCACTGCTGTCTGGGCTCTGAGCTCTCTGCTCTCACTGCTGCATGGGACAGAAAGTCCAAGCTCTGAGCTTGAAAATAAAGGCTCTTTGCTTTTACATATGGAATTCTGTCTCCGTGGTGGTCTTTTAGGGGTCCCCGAGATCTGGGCATAACAGGAACTACCACCCATTAACCTCCACTGCAAGACTCTTCCCCCAGACAGTCTCTCCAGCAGGTCCACACCTGGGGCAACAAGCATGTGACTCACAGCTAGGAATGATGGCCTTGTGTTCTCTCCACTGTGATGCATTCAAACAGACTCAGGAGTGTAGGGGAAGGGCCATGAGTCACTGCTGACAAAACATGGATAGAGAAGGGGAATAGGTGTCCCACTGTGTCAGCATCCTGAGCCTCCCTCCTGACCTCTGACTAGGGATAGCCAAGGTCTAAGGCCCTTTCTAGGCCAGCATCTCTCAGCCTTGACACAATGGTATTTAGGACCTTCCTACGGAAGTCTTCCTGTATCTGCAGGGTGCTGGGCAGCACACAGGCTCTACCCAAGATTCCGGCAGAACCCCCACTCAGTTGTGCCAACTAAAGACGTCTCTAGCACAGGCCACATATGTCCGCTTCTTTTTCTAGTACCTTTTTGTTTTTAACCGTCTCATATCATCTCAGGCTGGACTCAAGCTTGCTGTATCGCAGAAGATGACTTCAAACTTTGGATCCTCTTGCCTCTCCCTCCCGGGTGCAGGGAATACAGGCAGGCACCACCCCATCTAGTTTATGTGGTTCTGGGGACCCAACCCAGGTCTTCATGCACACCAGCAAAGCATTTTACCAACCAAGCTACATTTCCTTTTAACATTAAAAAAGAGCCAAACATGGTGGCACATGTCCCTGTAATCTCAGTACCCTGGAGCCAGAAGCAAGACACTCAGGCATTCAAGGCCAACCTATGGGACAGCAGACCTTGTGAAAAGAAAGAGAAGGGAGAAGAGGGGTGACATTCATATGAGGAGTTGTGCCTCTTTCTTCAGTCCAGGGTCCTAGCCCATGACATGGCCACCCACACTCAGAATACGTCTTCCCACCTCAGTAAGCCTTTCTGGAAACTCCAGAGGCATGTTTCTATGGTGATTCTAAATCCTATCAAGTTGGCAGTTGAGGTTAACCATTATAGCATATAATCAATATTTTAAATTCAGTGATCCAGTCTTTTGCGTTTTCTGTGTTTTGTTTTTTTTTAGGTTTTGAAATTATACTATAATTACATCATTCCCCCTTCCTTGGCCTTCCTTCAGCCTCTCTGTTACAATCCTCTGCTCTCTCTAAAATTCATGGCCCCTTTTTCTTAAATGGTTGCATTCTTCTCTCTCTCTCTCTCTCTCTCTCTCTCCTTCAGCTTCTCTAATGTACCTTTTTTTTTTAAATTTATCACAATTAGACTAGACACATTTCCTGTGCTCCGTAGCCTCATGGAGTCAGTAACTAATAAAAATGGACAATATAAGAATGAAAATCTCACAGAGTGAAGGTCACCCCTGCCCCTCACCCAACACCAGGGGCTTCCAGAGCTAAGCTACACGGTGGCGAAGCTCTGTTGTCAACTGCATCCAGTCTGTCCCTTAGTGTTTCAGGGTATTGGTTCCAGAACCCACATGAATAACAAAATATGCATTTAAGTCCCTTATATAAAACGGCTTAGTATTTGCATATAACCTACCCACACCCTCCCGAGTACATCCTCTCCAGATCACTAAATGATGCCTAATGCAATGCAAATGCCTTTTACAGAGTTATCGTCCCTCTACTGCTTAGGGAATAATGACAAGGGAAAGTGTGTCCATGACCACTCTCAGGACAGAGGCGATTTTTCTTCCTAGTATTTTCCAGTCACAGTTGGTTAAATCTGCAACTGTAAAATCCATGGATACAGAGAGCTGACTGTATTTATAACTCAGAGAACAATCCATTTCAAAAGGCTTCTATCCCTTCAAAGCAGTGTCCTCTACTAGGCAGACAAACAATGCCTCGTGCAGGTGGTCTGGTCCTTTTCAGGAAAGCTTCAAACCCCCAGGAATAGAGCTTCCAGCCCTACACTACTGACACCTGTCTCCTGGGAGTCATGTGCCTCAGTCCAGCCCTTTCACACCCTGCTCCATTCCCTGAAGCTAACCTTGCTAACTGCTTACCTAACACAAAGTTGCAGATCCACCTAGCCCCGTGGTCCCTGCCTTGTGCACCATAATCAATTGCCCCACCTTTCACCCATCTCTGCTTCTGGTAGACAACTAAGGTGCTCAGTTGAGTTGAGTTAAATGCCTTTTTTTCCCCCTTCTTTTCTGAGGTCTCTCAAGCACAGGGACTTGGGTTTGATCCCCAAGAATCTGTGCACAAAATCTGGGCATTAGGGAGCACCCTTGTCGTCTTGGAGCTGAGTAGGTGGAAACAGGGGCCATTGGCCAGCCAACCTAGACTACTCGACAAATTCATGAATAATGAGAAACTGTCTCAAAGAAATGTGATCAGTGCCCTAAAAATGACACCTGACGTTGTCCTTTGCCCTCTGCATCCTCATGTACGTACACACACACACACACACACACACACACACACACACACACACACACATACATACACACACACTGTACATACACATTAAAAAAAAATTCAGTCCTTATACCTGGTCCATGATGCCTGGCACACAGTAACAGCCCAATAAACATGTATGTGACTTTGCTGGTAGTGGCAAATACAGCCTAAACCTGGGGTGGAAGGAAGTCTTTGAAAGGTCTCCATGTTTGAACTTGGGGAAGAATGGGCCATTTATCTGCAGCTTTCCAGGGCCCTAACCTTGTGTCCATGGAGAGCTGCACGGACAGTCAGATTAATGGCCCAGGAAGTCAGCTGCAGCCTTCTGCCTGTACCCATTCCTGTGGTGCAGTCTCCCCGCCCCGAGCAGCTATTAAAACCTAACTACGGACGGGCGGCAGTGGTGCACGCCTTTGATCCCAGCACTCAGGAGGCAGAGCCAGGAGGATCTCTGTGAGCTCGAGGCCAGCCTGGTCTACAGAGCAAGATCCAGGACTGACACCAAAACTACACAGAGAAACCCTGTCTCGAAAAACCAAAAAACAAAACAAAACAAAAAAAAAATAAAAACAACAAACCCTAACTATGAAGACACAAATACAGCCCCAGTCCCTTCCTGTTGGAAGCAGCGCATCAGCACCCACTTAACTTGACAGCTTTTAGAATTTTCTTCTGGTGTAGATCTTGGGATTTTCGTTATTTAGCTTTGGAACCAGTCTTGTCTTTCAAAATATTTTCTTAGCCTCTTCTTGCACTTCGGAGTTTGAGGCTGGAATGAGTCCCTATTTCTGCTGCATCTCCCACTGGCTGAAAGCATCAGGCTGATGTGCTAATATAGATCTCATGATCTAAATGCCTTGCTCATAGCCAGGTAGGGTGCTATGCCCGTACTGTAGCCCCAGCGCTTTGGAGACTGAGGCAGGAGGATCACTGGAATCCAGGAGTTCAAGACCACCCTGGGTAAGATAGTAAAAACCTGGTCTCAAAAATGTATTAATTAGTTAATTAATTATCAAGTCTCGTTAAAGTCCACCAGTGAACTCCCATTTGCTTGAGTTTAGAGTCTAAAGAACACAGCCTGGTGTGCAAGTTTCCTGGTGATAAGACTAGGGTTGGTTCTAATCTTGGACTTACATCCTCCTGCAGAGGGGAATTAGGACACAAAGACAGACACACAGGGAGCACTGCACTAAGATGAAGGCAGAGCTCTAAGAGATGTATCTTCAAAGAAGACTCACAGATGTCCAGAAAAAGTCAAAGTCTAGGAAGAGGCACAGTATGGATCCTCTTTCCCAGCCCTCAGAAGAAACCAAGCCTGCAGACCCGTGGCCTCACATCTCCAGCTCCAGCACTGGAGAACAGTAAGTATCCACTGACTAAGATGCCCAGATAGATGCTGAACCAGAGCCATAGCAAGCTAGTCAAGTCCCCAAACACAGCATCACGCTCCTGTGTATTATAGTAAGTCATTAAGTCTACCCATTCTCAAGGAAAGAGCATGAAGGTCCATCTTTTGAAAGTAAGACTATGAGAGAATTTGGGGCCATGGTTTAAAATCACTACCAGGGCCAGGAGTTCTCTCTGAAATCTTATGATAAATTCTCTTCTGTTTATACTGATTTTAATTTGATTCCTGAGTTTTGTATCCCAAGGTTTTTATTTAAAATATATTTAAGATGAGCCTGGCGGCACATACCTGTAATCCCAGCATCTGGGAGGTAAAAATAGGAGGATCAGGTGTTCAAGGCCAGCCGCGGCTACACAGTGAGTTCCTGGACAGCCTGGGCTACATGAGACCCTATCTCAAAACAAACAAACACAACTCTGTGTGTGAGTGTGTGTGTGTGTGTGTGTGTGTGTGAGAGAGAGAGAGAGAGAGAGAGAGAGAGAGAGAGAGAGAGAGAGAGAGAGAGAGAGAGAAACTCTTCCTGTCAGGAAATATCTCCTAGGGTTGGAAATGTTAGATTAAGAAACCATTCATTCAGTGTGGTTGCAAACTCCAGTTCTCTGTGAGTTCGAGGCTACCCTGGTCTACATAATGAGTTTTAGCCAAAACTACATAGTCTCAAACCCTGTCTCAAAATAAAAATAAAAAACAATAAATAATTCATTCAATGAATGAATGCCTGTAATGTTAGCAATTTAGCACTCGGGGAGGTTGAGGTAAAAGAGTTGGTGGTTTGAGGCCAATACGAAATAGATATCAAGACCCTGTCTCAAATAAAAAAAAAAATAAAACCAAGAAGAGGAGGATGAAGGAAGGGAGGGATAGAGGCAAGGAGGACAGTAGCAACAGAGAGAGGGAGGGAGGGTCATCAATGTATCCAGACTAGCGACTCATTCCACTTGTACAACATTCAGACTTCCCTTGGCGGTTTCCCATTGTAGACCTACTCCAGAAACTGTGGTGGAGGTGAACTGTGAGAACAGTTGGAAGTCTGCGAGTGTGTGGAATACCAAGGTTTTCTCTGGAGATGATTCATGTTCGGCAGGTAACAAGGATTTGATTTTAGATGCTCATGTGAGGATAAAGCATCCTTGCAACTTCATAGGTTCATGCATTCATGCATTTCAGCAAGAAGGCTTGGAGAACTTGCTACATACCTCATGCTAACAATGTTCTAGAAATAGTGTGCTGAATAAGAAAACACCAGCCCTTAAGAAATACACAGTCTTGCATTAACACTATTTGTCCCAAGATGTACGGTGGTGGTTGTTGTTGTTGTTGTTGTTGTTGCTGTTGTTGTTGTTTTAATTAATGGTAGTTCTGCCTGTCCCCCTCTGCCTCTCCAAACAGAGCCTTGCCTTCCTGCTGGGCAGCCTCCTTTTCCAGGCACTAGCTGCCTGCCATACAGAAGCGAAGAGGTCCTGTCTTTGAGGAGTGACAGGTTTAGCAGGAAGCATATGGTCAGAGACACAGTTGTCTGAAGCTTAATTTTAACATTCTGAGAATACTTCTCCCCCTTTCATGCTGCAGAAGATCTGGGCCAAGGACTGTGAGTGGGTGGAAAGGGAGAGAAAAATGGAAAACTAAAAATGACTACAGGAGGGGCAATGGTACATTCTCACTTGAGAAAAAACTGTGAAGACACTGCTGGGGGGCCGGGTAGTGTGGGGGTATGCAAATGGTATGTAAATTGCATCCACACCAGCTCAAATGATCACAGCTCTTTTCGTTTGCATACTTGAGTGTGGGTCATTGGGAACATCTCCTGGAGTTGAGAAATTAGTCACCGCTATGCTCTCACCCCATTTGACCATGGGTGAGACACTTCCCTGATGCGGCCCCTTGTATTTCTCTTTACACAGCAGAACTAGAGACAGTTTTGGAGGTTTCTTCTAGATTTCACATACATTTTTGGTACAGAGAACAATAATTTCCTTTGACATCAGTTTTTTTTAAAGAAATTAACCTCAGAAGTGGAACACTCTTAGAAAACCCAATTCATAGCAACAACACGGAATAAAGGGGGATAAAAAAAATAAAATTATAGACAACTGTTACCCAGAGTGAGAAGATGAGAGTAGAAAAACAGACATATCCCTGGTACAACGAGGTTGTTGGGGACCGCCCACAATCTCCTAAATCCAGAGATAGAGAAGTGTATATTGCCTGTGTCTCCCTGACATCTTACATGGTATATATTGGGCTATAAAATTTTGAGTTGATGTTTTCCATCTGAATTCTTTTCTACCTAGTAAAGTGGCCAGTACCACAGGCATCCAGGAAGAAATCTTCATTTGTTTTTATTTTAATTTGGTGGTGGTGGCAGTTGTTTGAGATAGGGTTTCATTACACAGCCCAGGCTGGCCTCAAAGTCAGAACCCTCTTGCCTTAGCCTTCCAAATTCTGGGATTACATGAATCACTATGCCCAGATCTAGAAAATGCCTTTTGGGGGTGACTTTTAATAGCCTTTCCAAGCCCATGAAAGCTTAATTAAATTAAACTGAATTGAATTCCCTGAAACTTGGGTTTCAGGCTATTTCACGTTAGTCTGTATTTGAGGTCATCTCATATACTATTCTGTACCAGCTCCAATCCATTTGGGCATTCTTCCTGTCTCAGATTCCCAATCATCCTTTTGTGCCCAATGTAGAAAAGGTAACAGCTTGTTAGAGTCTTTGTTCTTGGGTCCTCCCTGAGACACCTTTGGTCAATTTTCAGCTTGCTTTTTGGATCCTTCCATTTTCCCCAAAGTCATTTTCTTCTATTATTCAATCAATAAATATATTTTGAAAACCACTGAGCTTCCTGCTATATATTTGAAAATATATCAAATGCAGACCTTGAAAACATTCTGGTCCCTCCTTCAAGGTACCTATAGTTTGATTGATCACTAACATGATCAACAACAGGATCCTAGGAGGACCCCAAGGAGTCAGGTTTATTTTAATAGCTATAGGTTTCTTTTAGCATGCATTAAAAATACAAATCTTGTGCTGAATCCATGCATTTTAAGAATAGTACTTCATAAGGTAAAACTAGATTTATTTTATCTTTAAAGGAGCTTTGTTTGTTTGTTTTGTTTTGTTTGTTTGCTTTGTTTTGTTTTGGTTTGGTTTTTTGAGGCAAGGTCCCTCTACAGAGCCCTGGCTGTCCTGGAACTCACTATGTAGACCAGGCTGGTCTTGAACTCACAGAGATATATCTGCCTCTGCTGGGATTAAGGGTATGTGCCACCATGCCCAGCCTTAAATGAGCTCTTAACACCAAATATTACCAGTAGCATGTAAATTTGACAAAAATCATGACCAACTTTTGAAAATGACTGCACTAGGCTGTACTTTGTATGCTGTTGGGCAGTATTTCCAAAAACCCACCCAACTCCTGACCTTGCAACTGCCATTTGATTAATTGTTTTCAAAGTGTGTTTATAACCAAGAATTAAGTGGCATACCTAAGATAAAATGTTGTATCCTTTAAGAAGAAAGAAATAATCCTTTCAGTTGGAGTAGACTGGAGGAGGGGGAAATTAAAATTTTAAATCTGGTAATAATAAACTGTGATTGTGAAAGAAAAGAAAGAGAGAGAGAGAGAGAGAGAGAGAGAGAGAGAGAGAGAGAGAGAGAGAGAGAGAGAAAGAAAGAAAATCATTGTGGGTTTGAGGAACAAAAACAGGAACCAAAAGAAGTTCTCCCATGCAAGAGTCTGGCTGGCCGGAGCACAGGGACAGCCCATGCCCAGCCCATGGAGATCTGGCTGAAGAACTTCAAACACAGTGAGAGACAATAAAAAAGTTTCTGAAAGCTGTCATACTCAGCATCTTCAGTCTTGGAGGCTGGAGGCTATTTATGACTGAGGGGGAATGTGATATGAAGTCATCAGCCCTCAATGTCTTGTACTTCCCACACTCAGCACCATCATTTACAAAAAGGTCAGTAGTCAGCCAGCTGGAAGAGGGATGAGGTGGGATGTGGAGGCTTGAGTGAGAAAGGTAGATGCTAGAGGAAGGCTGAGGTGACAGACTGCAAGCATCATGGAGAAGAAGAGGTATGCCTGAGACCAGATCACTAAGAGGCAGAGACCGGTAGACAAAATCACTTGCTACTGGACATCTGCGACATTGTGGCATTCAGCACTGCTGTGTGGGTAGTATTCCCTTGAGGCTCCCTCTACCCTTTGGCTGCTCTGAACCTGCAGGACATAGAATGTTCCAGTTGTTGCTCAGACTCATCCTTTTCCCTTCTTGCCATCTCTACAACCATTTATCAGTCTTCAGTGGCTGCTCTAATCCTCCCTAGAGATACTGGCCTTTAGCAACCCAACAAAAATGTGTCCAAACCAATTACTCTCTTTTGTCTCTGTTTCAAAGAACAAAGCTACATCCTGCAATTTTGGTGAATTTACGTTGCAATCCACAGTCCATATAAGATGTTATCCATGGGGATCTCACGAGGGACCAGGCATTACACTAATATACAGATTCTAAGTGCTACATCCCAAATGGCTTAACCAACATTTCTTGTAAAGATTTTCAACCCAACTTTACAGATTCTAGGAGTCATAAACATAGAATCGATTCAATGCTCCACCATTGCCATCAACAACTTAAATATATTTTTTAATGTACAGACCATTAGTTAAGTACTCCTTTATGTGTATGTGTAAGAGTGTTTCCAGAGAGGGCGAGTTGAGGGGAGAAGACCTACCCTAAGTGTGTGTGGCAACATTCCATGGCGTGGCATCTTTGACAGAATAAAAGGGCAAAAAGTAGAAAGCCAAAGAAACAAAACTTCTTAGCCTGCACAGATGTGAGTCAGTCCTTCCTCCACAGTGGGCCCATGTCCTCTCAAACCACAAGCCCAAAGTAAGTCCCTCCTCCCTCAAATAATTGTTGCTGTTTTTTCGAGGTGTTTGATCAGAGCAACAAGAAGAGTAACAACCAGCAATATCAGAAGTTCACACCAGGTGTGCAGACAGAAGACATGGCTCACTGGGCAAGAGTGCTTGCTGCTCTTGCAGAGAACCAGGATTCAGTTCTCAGCACCCACATGATACTCACAACAGCTGAGGGCTAGATCAATGCAAGGCTTCCTCAGAGGCCCTGATGAATGAGCAAAGGGAATGTTAGTTCTGTATCGTTGTCCAGGGGCAGACTTGTGGGGAAGGTGGAGCCTGTGACTCAAAGGAGTCTTCTTTGTCCTCATCCCCAGTCCTCCCCCTTGACAACTCACCATTCCAGACCCTTATTCCCACAGGTCCAAGTCACACACCATCTGTAACTCCAGTGTCAATGGATCCAATATCCTCTTCTGACCTCCACAGGCACCAGGCACTCACATGGTGCCCAAACATACATACAGGCAAAACACTTATGCACATAAAATAAAAATAAATACATCTTTTGAATGTATAATTTATTTATTTTTATTCCATGTGCATTTGTGTTTTGCCTGTATGTATGTCTGTGTGAAAGTGTCTGATCCTCTGGAACTGGAATTACAGACAGTTGTGAGTGGCCATGTGGGTGCTGGGAATTGAACCTGGGTCCTCTGGAAAAACAGCCAGTGCTCTTAACCACTGAGCTATCTCTCCAGCCCCAGAAAATAAACACATCTTTTTAAAAAAGGAAGGAAGAAAGGAAGGAAGGAAGGGAGGGAGGGAGGGAGGGAGGGAGGAAGGAAGAGAGAAACTCATACCTGGTTTAAGTAACTTACAAGATTAGCGTAGACAAGAGGATTTTAGGTGAAACACAAGAGCACAAGTTTAATTCTTATTTCTTTTAACATGCATTAAAAATACATCTGTTTGGGCCAGACGGTGGTGGCTTGTAGCAGGAATCTTAAAAGATCTTATTGATAAAAACAAACCTGGGCCAGGTATTGGGGTGAACGCTGAAAGATCAGAGAAACAGAACAAGCCACAGCTTCCTCACCTCACCAATTCCTCAGCTGATCCTGTTTCTTCAGACTGGAAGCCTCTGAGTCCTCATCCAAATGGATCTCAGCTGAACTGCTGCTCTAAAGTCTAAAAGTTTAACCAGGCTCTAGTTCCTTCTCCTCACTAGTTCCTGAACTCATAGAGATCCAGAAGATCTCTTCCTTCAGAATGCTAGGATTAAAGGTGTATGTGCCACCATTTTCTGGCCTCTGTATCTAGTGGCTGTTCTGTTCTATGACCCCAGATAAGTGCACAATATTTTAGGGAACACAATATCACCACAGTGGCTCACACCTTTAATCCTAGTACTAGGGAGGTAGAGGCAGGCAGATCTCTGTGAGTTCGAGGCCAGACTGGTCTACAAGGCTAGTTCCAGGACAGCCAAAGCTACACAGAGAAACACAGTCTTAAAAAGCTAAAAATAAATAAACAAACAAAAAAAAACCCCAGCTGTTTAGTTAAATCTATGCATTTTAGAGACTGTGTTTCTTAGTATAGGGCTAGATTTTTTATTGTTTGTTTTTGTTTTTTGAAATGGTATCTCTCTATGTAGTCCTGTCTGTCCTGGAGCTCAGTATATAGACTAGGCTGCCTCTGCCTCCCAAGTGCTAGGATTAAAGGTGAGCACCACCACCACCTGACCTAAGGCTAGATTTATTTTATTTTTTTAATAATTTATTTATTTTTATTTGCATTGGTGTTTTGCCTGCATGGATGTCTGTGTGAGGGTGTCAGATGTTGGAGTTACAGACAGTTGTTAGCTGCCATGTGGGTGTTAGGAATTGAACCTGGGTCCCCTGGAAGAGCAGTGTGCTCATAATCTCTAAGCCATCTCTCCAGCCCCCTAAGGCTAGACTTATAAATGAGTCTTTTTTTAATACTAAGTAAGTATTTGTGGTAGTTTGAATGTAATTGGCCCCCATAAGCTCACAGAGAGTGGCACTATTGGGAGGTGTGGCCTTGTTGAAGGACACGTGTCACTGTGGGGCAGGCTTTGAGGTCACTTTTGCTTAAGCTTCACTCAGTGTCATAGTCCACTTCCTGTTGCCTTCTGATCAAGATGTAGCCAGCACGATATCTGCCTGCATGCCGCCATGCTCCCCACCATGATGATAATAGACTGAACCTCTGAAAATGTAAGCAAGCCAACCCAATTTTCCTTATAAGAGTTGCCATGGTTCTTCACAGCAATAGAAACTCAAACTAAGACAATATTACATGTCATGTGTAACTTCCTGAAAAACATGACCAGCTTTCAGAAAGCACTGCTAGACTGTGCTTCCACATTATTGAATGATAGAATCTATTCAGTCCCTAACCTTGTCATTGTCACTGAGCTTATAATTTCTCTATAAACTCCAGGATAAACAAAGCCACACTGAGATGCAAATGATAGGGCTCAGCTCAACTCACTAGGAAAGTAACTCCAAACACCAGTAGAGTGTAGTAGATGTAGATAGATGTTTCTTCCCCCCCCACCCCCCATCCCCTGCCAGCTCCCAAATAACCAACACAGAGACTTAATATTAATTACAAATGCTCAGCCAATAGCTCAGGCTTGTTACTAGCTAACTCTTACATTTAAATTAACTCATACTTCTTATCTATGCTTTGTCACTTGGCTTGGTACCTTTTCTCAGTATGGCATGCCCATCTTGCTTCTCTCTGCATCTGCTCGAGACTCCTGACTCCATCCTTCTTCATTCTAACATCCTTAGATTGGTTGTCCTGTCTATACTTCCTGCCTGGCTACTGGCCAGTCAGCTTTTTATTAAATCAGTTTGAGTGACAAATCTTTACAGTGTACAAAAGGATTATTCCACAGAATTTCCCTCTTTTTGTCTAATGAAAAAGGAAGGTTTTAACTTTAACATAGTAAAATTACATACAACAAAACAGTTATTAAGTAAGAATTACAGTTACACTATCCAGTCCATTTGTATTTGGCAAAATTAGAGAAACTACTCTATTATTTATCTTATCTTTGTAAGTCTAAAGTTTTATACCTAATTTACCTTTTATCATAACTAAGGAAAACTTTAACTATGATTATCTAGTCTTCAACTCCATCAAAGACCCCAGAAGGGTGAAATGTGACCTAATGATAGGGACATCAGGCCACCTGGACAGTCACCCTAGGTTCTTCTGTGACATTGAGGCATCCAACTATGGTCTACAGGCCTGGTATATCTGATAGACATTTCTGAGAAGCTGGGAATTTTGAAGGACTATCCTACCTTGACTTGTTAAAGTTTGGCAGTCACTTTCTTTTATGTCCTGCTCATCCAATTTGGACACCATACTGTCATCAGTTGAGACAAGGGCAGTTTCTTGTCAAGTGGCTAACTTTTGTCGTAAAGAAAGTAAGCTCCATTTGGAGTTTCTTTGATGCCTATCATCTTTTCTGAAGTAGATAGGTGCTGCCAGGAGCAGACATGTCTGTCATAAAAAAAAAATCTTATGTTATTAAAGCATATTAAATGTCATATTCTGTAGATTTCTGAAGTGTTTAAAGACCACCTGTCTATCTAAAATATCTCTGTTTGAAAACATACCTAACATGACTACAAGTTTGATTGTAATAAATGACTAACTACTAACCTGCATTTCTTTATTATCCTAAATAGTTTGTAATAATAACTTTCAAGGACCAGAAATTTATATTACATTATTAAATGAGCTGTATAGGTATAATACCTTAAACAAGAGTAGAAATGCAGGTACAGTAGGCTTTAACAAAAATAACCTCAAATTTGTATCAATATATCATACCAATGTAAAATATTTAAGACTAGTAGTTGCTATTTTGGTTTAAAAGTAGATTCAATAATCTACCTTTTTATCCTATCATTTCTATATCCCCCTTTTCTTTTCAGAAAGAGATCCTTAAAACTAATCTTTGTTCAGCTCTCTTTCTGAGCATTATAAAAAACAACTTGTAACCAGCCCCCCTTAAATGATAATAAATCTCCAAAATCCATCTTTTGGAATGTGGGTGTTGTTCTCTAGACTACTTCCTGTTGTTTGGGGATGCCAGTAATCTTTGGAGGAACTTTGAGAAAATCAGGATAATTGTTAGGTCTTGGCTGGAGTATTCCGTGAGGCTGAATCATCTCAGTCAGCAGCCTTGAAGCTGCTCTAGTTACTGGATCACCTGGGCCACTCGTTTTCATTGGTGTTTGGTCCCCTTGCTCTGAAAATACATAAACTTTTAAAGGTAACATACATATCTACATTAATGAAGTATAGACTGTGCATTATACACCAGTCAGCCAAAGATGATTTTTTTTTGTTATGTGTTTGAGCAAGTAAAATAATAGACATCACATGTCTTGTAGTTCTTCTAGGTTTATTTCTTTATGTCTGTAGCTAGGATTTCAAGAGAAGGAGTGGGAGGAGGAGGAAGAGAAAGAAATCAAGAAATTAAAGCCCAGGCTGCCTGTTCTCTTTCTCTTCCCTTTCCGGGAAGTCTACACACACACTCCACCTAACCCCACCCTCTCGTCAGCCTTTCCTGGGATCTTGTCACATTCATTGAAGGATCAGAGATTAGAGATTAAGCAAGGTCCTCCAGCTAACCACTCACTATGTGGTCATAGTCTAATTTGTAGCAAGATGGAAGTTAATACATACCAAATGCCTTCCTGCATCCAGAAGTAGGTTCACTATATTAACCCATTCTTTCAGTTTTTGTAGAAGCAGAGGAAACTGAGGCTCTGAGAGGTTGAGTAACCTTACAAAGATCCATGACTTTCTGAGGCATCTTTGGTTTTTGTTTTTTCTTTGTTTTATTTTTGAGACAGGGTCTCATGTAATCTGGACTGGTCAGCCACTCACTAAGTAGCCAAGAATGATCTTCAATTTCCAATCCTCTTGCCTCCACCTCCCAAGTGCTGGGATTACAGGTCTATTCACCACAACGTTTATGTGGTACAGTGGATCAAACCTAGAGCTTTGTGTGTGCTAGGGAAGCAATGAACTACATTGCAGCCCCAAAGAATCTTCTGCCTGTCAATGTTTGGTAAGGTGATCAACTCCCACTTCAAGGTATTGACCTTTTCTTCCTCTCCACCTTTCCAGAAGCTCACTCTTCTAATTTCAGCCCCCGTGTGCCCTAGTTCTGAACCTTCCCAGATCATTCCAAGCCTCAATCACCCCTCATCTATGGGTTCTCACTGCAGAGTGGGTACCACTCCACTCCACTAATTGTTTTGTGGGAATAAGTTTATCTCCCCTCACAAAACTTTTAAGATGCCAACTACCCACAGCCATGTTTTATGCTATTTTGGATGGTAGTTGTTTAAATACTTTGCAACAACAGTCATTGTTCAAATTCTTTTGAATAGCAGTAGTTGCTCAACAACTTGCTGTGTGCTTAACATAAAACTTGAAACAGTCTCTTTAAAAGTTGTACTATGAAAGGAAGTATAAAACATGGTAGTGGGAAAAAAAGAAAGACTTAGAAATATTGACAAATAATCCCTATTAAACAATTATGAAGTACATTGAAATGAAGAGATGTCAGCTGCCAGATCACAGCAGCGCATAAAACAAGAATACCAGTGGGTAAGGGAAGCCTGGCTAGAAGGGCAGAAGGGCTGGCAGGATTTATGGAGAAATCTTGGGAGTGCTTTGTAGCTGAATCTCAGAGTACATTTCTATGGCTGTTAGCCAAGAACATCACAACTGAGAAGTCTTCAAGGTGTGTCCCTGAAGGAATCAAATGGCCATCTGAGAGTGGGATTATGAAATACCCAGGGGTCTGGGGGTTTAGCTATGTCTGGCGTGGGATATCTGAGGGGGGAAAAAATCTACATACCCTATGCTCTTATGTCTGTTAACTTTGTTCCTCTAAGACAAAATTCTATCAATACAGCTATAGCTCTGTCAGGCATTTAGGGCAGGAATAACTCTAGACATACATACCAAGTTCTTTATCCATTTACTTTATTTCTCTGGCCTGAAATCCTGTCTGCATAGTTTTAGTTCCGTCCAGTTCCCTAGCCCATAGTCCTGCTAAAGACTAAGCTCTTATGTTCCCAGTCTCATCTTCATCCTCTGTCTCCATCTCTACTACTCTCTACTCCTGGCTCTCAAAAAACGCTACCCAAGATCTGCTTACTCTCTATGGAACCTCTGTCTTCCTCTCTTCTCTCTCCACATGCTGTCTGCTCTACAAAAAAAAAAAAAAAAAAAAAAATGCCTGCCTTTTCTTTCCCTGGACACATAGTTCTCTGTCTCCTCAGGAATGTGTTTCCACCCTACCTCTCACCTTGATATATAAAAACCTCTTTTGGCCGGGCGGTGGTGGCGCACGCCTTTAATCCCAGCAATCAGGAGGCAGAGGCAGGTGGTTCTCTGTGAGTTCAAGGCCAGCCTGGTCTACAGAGTGAGTTCCAGGACAGCCAGGGCTGTTAACACAGAGAAAAACTGTTAACACAGTCATGGAAAAAAGAAAAAGACCAATCAGTGTCTATCTTCTACACCATAATAATACCAATGCTCAATCCCTTTATCTACAGCCTCTGAAACAAAGAGATAAGAGACTCCTTGCAGAGGAATCTGGGGACCAGCTGAGCCCTGTGAGGTTGTCTGATGGAATGAGGAGGCCATTGCATCTTCCAAATCACATTGCAGGTTGACCTAACAGCTTCTGAAGAAAAAGGAAGCAAGGAGGACAATAAACACTCTATATTTAATTTATAAATCATGTTCTTACCCAGTATCATACTGAACCGTGGCCACCATATAATTAGCAGCCATTGTTACAATAATCACATTTTACAAATAAAGGATGCATGACTGGGAAAATAAGTTAATAAGCTATATTCATTAAGAGGATATGTATTTGGGCTGGCAAGGTGGCTTAGGAAGTTCAGGTACTTGCTGCTAAACTTTGCAAACTAAGTATGACCTCTGGGTCTCAAGTGGGTGAAGGAGAGAGCCAACTATGGAAAGTTGCCTTTTGATCATCCCTGTCCCATATAAACTCATAAATAAAAATCATATAAGGGGCTGGAGAGATGGCTCAGAGGTTAAGAGCACTGCTTGTTCTTCCAAAGGTCCTGAGTTCAATTCCCAGCAACCACATGGTGGCTCACAACCATCTGTAATGAGATCTGGCGCCCTCTTCTGGCCTGTGGGATACTTGCAAACAGAACACTGTATACATAATAAATAAATAAATCTTTAAAAAAAAAATCATATAAGAACAAGAGGATGTGTGCTCAGCATCATGAGTTCCACGGCAGAACAAGGGGCATTTCAGTTATACCACAACTGCTTTGCGTCATGTGCTATTACTGTCTCATCTTGTTTTGTTTTGGAGACTGAAGTGTCACTCCAGCTTGAGCTGTCCTAGAACTCATTTTAGGTCTTTACTGCCTTCCCATCATAACTCCCAAGAAACTTCAGACAAGGGACCGTACAAGCATTGTAATTCCCCACCATCTTGGCAAAGTGGGAGTGAGCAATGGGCGGCTTGGTTCTTCCCTCTGCAAAAAGAAAGAACAGCAGGATAAAGGTACTTTTTACATCTTGCTGCATTTTTTTGTCAACATGTTTCATTAGAACCTGGGGATCATCGAATTGCAGAAACCAAGGTATTCCTGGATTCTTTCTGCCGGCTGGTTCCCTCCAGAACTGGCTTTGCCACAAACTGGTACAGTCAGGTAAATGATGTCTCTCATTTGGATTGAGCAGTAAGTAGCAAGGAGAATTTTTGGAATGACTAGAAATTGATACAAATGAGTAATATAAAGCAGTTGGAGTGAGAACCTGACCCGTCCAAGTCACATCATCCCCAGATTCCTACATTGCTGGATTTTTTCCTAGAGATCTAAAGGAGTCCAACCAGGGTATGGCTCAGGGGCAGAGCTTGCCTAGAGTTCATGGAGCTCTCAGTTCAACTTCTAACAACACAGTAAACAAACTTCAGTATCAAGAGACTTTATCTTGCATTTCTGTTTTCTAGCGAGATGTCTGTGCGTGTCTCATAATTGCCAAAGGTGTGGGATGTGGGGCTTGTGTAGGTGTGTGTGAACGGCGCTTGGGCAGTGACAGAGTTATGCAAGATACTGGGCTTTGGAGGATGACTCAAAACCATTTTAATATTTGGTATCAGCATTTTATATACATATATACAATGTGTAAGCATTAGTGTTTTAGAGAATCAGACAAGTGAAGTTGAACTCAAAGATCTAGCTGTGACCTGAACACTGGATAAAAGGCACGCTCTTAGCTGGGCCTAGCGGTGCACACCTTTAATCCCAGGATTCTGGAGGCAGAGGCAGGTGGATTCTGTGAGTTTGAGCCTTGCTTGGTCTACAGAGTGAACTTTAGGACAGTCAAAGCTACACAGTGAGATCCTGTCTCAAAAAACAAAACAACAACAAAGACAGGTTCCCAAATCAGTGCAAAGTCTGACTTGAACTGAGGTGGCTACAGCCTGCAAGCTTGTTATTTTTTTTCCAGATCTAATAGAAATTATTCTAAATAGAGGGACTCTAAGTAAATAAGCAGGCCTGTCACAGCAGCAAGCATGAAAACATTAAACATCACCTAAGTGTTCAAGAGAGAGGTAAATGATGTATCCCCCTAAAGGGAGGATTTTATGTTTCAGAAGACTGTGTCAGAACATGGAAAGAGACCTCCCAAGTGCAAGTGCAACCATATGGTAAAGTGAGGAGCGCTGTGGTGGTGTAGCCTGTAAGCCCCCCAGCTTGGGAAGTGGAAGCAGGAGCATCATCCTTAGGTCATCCTTAGCTACAGAGTGAACTCAAAGTCAGCTGGGCCACAAGAGACCCTGTCTCGAAGAAAAAAAAAAAAAGGAATTGCAAAGCACAAAAAAAAGTAAGTAATAGCTCTATTAAAGTGGTAGTCCAGCCAGGCGGTGGTGACACACACCTTTAATCCCAGCACTTGGAGGCAGAGGCAGGCAGATCTCTATGAGTTCAAGGCCAGCCTGGTCTCCAGAGTGAGTTACCGGACAGCCAGGGATACACAGAGAAACCCTGTCTAGAAAAACCAAAGTATGTGTGTGGGCGGGTGGGGGAGGGGGAGGTTAGTACAATAAGAGATTTTAAATTTTTTTCTCAAATATTTTCCAAAATTTAAAAAAAATGCATCAAAATTAGTTGTGATACTTTATTGTGAAAAAGGAATAATCAGGGCCAGTGAGAAAACTCAGTGGGTAAAGACAATTGCTACCAAGCGTCATTACCAAAATGTAAGCCCGGGAGCTACATGGTAGAAGAGAACTGACTCCCAGAAGTTGTCCTCTGACCTACACACACACACACTCACTCAAAATAGAGAAATGAATGTAGTTCATAATTATAAAAATCCTTCCCAGGAGCTGAGTAGACACATTTCTCCCATTTTTCCTCGTTTTTATGCTGCTGGGGATCAAATCCAGGGCCTTGTGAACAACAGGCAAGCACTCTGACACTGAGCCATATCTCCAGCTACATCTTTAAAATTCATTTTTTATGTGTATGTGTGTATGAGAGAGTATATGTATGTGCACCACATGCACACAGAAGCCCGTAGAGATCCGAAGAGGGCATCAGATCCCCTGGAACTGGTGTTACAGACAGTTGTGAGCTGCCATGCAGGTGCTGAGAACTGAACCTGGGTCCTCTGGAAGAATACTAAGCACATTTAACTGCTGACCCATCTCTCCAGCCCCCGCATTTCTCTCTTCTGTCTTCTTTTATTAGCAACTAGTCAGTTCCTGGTATGTTTCACATTCCTTTAACTTATAAACCACTTTTTAAAAACCAGTTTCACATGTGTATGTATGTCTTGCATACCGACCACTCTCAGCCTGTCTTCCCCACCACTCAGCTCCTTCCCCACAAATCTCTCATGTTCATGTCTACTTGTTTTATTTTGCGACCCACCAAGATCAACCAAGGCCATCTGTGTGGCCCTGGGTTTGAAGCTGTCTGTTTGAGACTGGTGGGCTCAGCAGAGAGTAAAAAAATAGTGATTCCTTCTCTCCCAGAATCTATTGATAGTCAATAGACCAGAAGCAAAGGGTAGGGCCCTGTGAACCCCTCCTCCTTCCTTGACTGATTGGGTTGGTCTCATGGGTTGATGTAACTACAGTTGATAGGAGCTAACTATGACTTCAATAGTGAGTCAAGCCTAAGGGATGGCACTCCATGGCACTTCACCCCATCTCCCAGCTCTTGCAAACTTTTTGCTCCCTCTTCTGCAATGTTAACTGGGCCTTAGAGAAGGTGGTATCAATGATTTGATAAAACTACATTTTTTATTATGTACCTGCAATCGGAGTCAGGACTAGAACATTGTAGTGAAGAGATTTAGTAAAAGGTAGTCATATTCATTGTTCTAGAAAAATATGTATGTGTCGATGGGGTGAGAGACAATGTGTCAGTGCTATGTGAACTAAAGGTCAGATGCTTTAGGCGGATAATCTGTACATGTCCTTGAAACCTCAGTGTGCCCCCAGTGACACACCCCCTAATCTTTCCCAAACATTCTCACCAACTAGGGATCAACCATTCAAGCATATGAGCCATTCTCATTCAAACCACCACCAAAGGTAACTCGAGATACAGCAGATATCTCTCCAGGGAAACTTCTGGTCACCATAGTGGTGTCTGGCCCCTTTCATCTTGTAATGATACTTACTATCTCAGCCTGTGCCCTCCAAGGTCACAATGGTGAGGGAAATAGCCAAGACCATGAAGAATTTCTTTAAGAACCTATCCTGAATCTGGCACTCCAACCCATGTCTGGTCACAAAGCACTCTTACAGCCTTGACATCACAATAAGGGTAACTAGAAGATATCTGCTTCCTTTTCACCCAGAGAAAGAGGGAAAAATGAAATTTATTTAACAGTTAGTCTTATCTGTCACTCGCCAATTTCCCAATTGATTAAGAGTGTCATCTGTAAAGGATAGTAAAACACCAGTGGAGAGCTAGAGATATGGCTAGTGAGTAAGAGCATTTGCTATGCACATATGAAGACCTGGGTTTATATCCAACACCCACCTAAAAAGCTCAGCATGACTGCACATACACCTGTAACCCCAGGGCTGTGTGAGGCTGAGACAGGAGGATCTATGGCAAACACACTAGCTATAGCTCTAGGTTCAGTACATGTGCTGGCTAGTTTTATGTCAACCTGACACAAACTAGAGTCATAGGAAAGGAGGGAACCTCAACTGAGAAAATGCCTCCATAAGATCTGGCTATAGGGCATTTTCTTAATTAGTGATCAAGGGGGGAAACGCAACCCACTGTGGGTGGTGCACCCCTAGGCTGATGGCTCTGGATTCTGTAAGAAAGCAGACTGAGGGGCTGGAGATTTAGCTCAGTGGTAGAGTGCTTGCCTAGCAAGTGCAAGGCCCTGGGTTCAGTCCTCAGCTCCAGAAAAAGAGAAAAAAAAAAAGAAAGAAAAAAAAAGAAAGCAGACTGAGCAAGCCATGGAAAGCAAGCCAGTTAGCAGCATCCCTCCATGGCCTCTGCATCAGCACCTGCCTCCAGGTTCGAGCCTTGCTTGAGTTCCAGTCCTGACTTCCTCTAGTAATGGACTGTAATGTGGAAGTGTAAGCCAAATAAACCTTTCCTCCTCAAGTTGTGTTTGGTTATGGTCACAGCAATTGTAACCCACACTAGGACACTAAAAGACCACATCTCAAGGGAATACGGCAGAGAGTGTTTAATAAAGCAGGATACAACATCTTCCTCTTACTTCTGCATTCTCACACAAGCACAGACACACACACACACACACACACACACACACACACACACACACACACACACACAGATGGGGGAAGAGAAAGAGAGGGGGGGAGAATCAAGTCAAAAAGTTTGTTAAAACCACCAATGGGGCCGGGCGGTGGTGGCGTACACCTTTAATCCCAGCACTTGGGAGGTAGAGGCAGGCAGATCTCTGTTAGTTCGGGGCCAGTCTGGTATACAGGGCAAGTTCCAGGATGGTCAGAGCTACACAGAGAAACACTGTCTTGAAAAACAAAAACATAAATAAATAAATAAATAAAGTACTGATTCATTCATATTTCTGTGTAATTGAGGTAGACAATTTTCTTAAGCATAAATTTCAAAATAAATTTATTCAACATCTGTTTAGTTGTGATGGTAGCAACTTCAGATCCAAGAGTTTCTCAACTTGTAGCAAGTTGAGTTGCCTGAGTTGATCTAGCTCTGTTGAACAGGTTTTTAGATTACATACTCGAGTTGTATGTTTTCCCCACAAACCATCAAAGTAATTCTAAGACCAGCAAGGTGCTTGGCTGAAGTTGAGGGGCTGTTACTTCGAGTTCTAAGATTAAATAACACACAACATAGTAGTATTCACTAAGAATGATTTTATCAAACTCCTGTAATATTTAACCAAAGAAGGAAGCATATAAGAGCAAGTCAACTCATAAAGAAGAAGCAATCAAAACAACATAAAATAAGATGGTATTTTGGAAATGTAGAAGTCAGAAACAGGAAGTTTCAATCACTGAATGTGCATATGACTGACATGGCTCTATTTGTCAAAAATGTTCAATTTATATTCTACCATTCCACATCCTTATATGTTATTGTATTATCTGAGTTTATACTGATTTGATGGCAATAAAAGTGTGTTTTGGAGAGTCTAGGGAGAAATCTCAGTGTGAGTTTAATCCTCAGAATCCATATTTGTCAGGCATACATTTGTAATCCTAGCCCCAGGGAGGTGGAAACAGAGGACCTGACGCTCCTTGGCCAGCAAGCCTAAACTACCTGCAACTCTGACTCAGAAGACGAGGCTGGGCAGTGGTGACACACACTTTAATCCTAGCAATCAGGAGGCAAAGGCAGGTGGATCTCTGTGAGTTGGAGGCCAGCCTGGTCTACAGAGCAAGTTCCGGGACAACCAGAACTAAACAGAAAAACCCTGTCTAGAAACCCTCCCCCACAAAAAAATGAAGAGAAAGGCAGCCCCTGAGGACCAACACCTAAGGTTGTCCTTTGCCCTCCATGTGCACATACACACTTGCACACACACCCCAAACATGCATATTTCAATTGTTAAATGTGGTTTTCAGCAAACAAGTCCCTCATGTCTTTCGTTAGCTGTGAAAATGTATATGGATAAAGAATTCAATTTGCTACAAGTTGAGAACCTCTTGGATTTGAAGTTGCTATCATCATAACTAAACAGACGTTGAGCAAATATTTATAGACATCTAATATAAGGCATGATGAATTATTACTCTGCCGGATTCACCTTTATCACCACTATGTCTTATACTCCTGCACCATCCCCAGTGTCCCTCACCTTTAACCCAAGGCAATAAATGAATGCAATGAAATCATCCATTTCTCATAGTTATGCTACAACTAAATGAACCAAAGACATAATTAAAACAAGTGCACATTCAGAAACTTCAATAGCTTGGCCATTTTTACCAACATATTTGGGGATGGGGGGCTGCTCTTCTGAGTGGCTGTGATTCTCAATCCATCCTTTAATAATACATAATGCTAGCTGGCTACAGTGACACACACCTGTAACCCCATTATTCAGGAAGCTGGGGCAAAGGATCAAAAATGTGAGGCCAACCTGGGTAACATGGTAAGACTCAGTATCAAAGAAACAAAACACACAATAGTTCTCAGAAAATTTTTTTCTAAAGTAAACTTTTTTTCTAAAGTTAACTTTATGCTTATGTGTTTGTTTTGGTAAACTAAAAAGGAAGGAGGGGAAAAAATTCAATCCAGAGAAGCAGAGACACAGACAGAGAATAAGTTGCAGATGAAACTCAGTGATGGAGTGTTCCCTACCATGTATGAAACCCTAAGTTTGATCCCTAACACCACACAAAAAAGCATGAGGCTTCAAACATAATATAAAGGTGTAGTTTGATTTTACATTTGAATGCTACATAGTATATTCTGTATATGTGAATATTCAAGCTACTAAAAACATTTTAAATATTGACAACATTTATTTACTAATATAACCTTACAACTAAAAGTACCTGTCTATTCAATTTAATTGAAATATTTGTTAGAAAGCTTTTTCATTTTAACATTGTACAGAAATATCACCTAATAGTAGTTGTATACATGATAAAGTAGAACATTCTGAAACTGTCTTTTCAGAGAGAAAACGTAAACACTGAGTGTCTTTCTTCCTTGGTCAAAGAAGTCTAAACAAATTATTATCAACTATTTGTGGTCCTCCTTCTTCAAAGCATTATTAACTAATGCAAGGTGGGTGTAGTGGTGCACTCCTTTAATCTCAGCACTCAGGAGGACAGCCTGGTCTACAAAATGAGTTCCAGGACAGCCAGGGCTACACAGAGAAACCCTGTCTTGAAAATCAAAAAAAAAAAAAAAAGGCATTAACTAATGCAAAGTTTCAGCTCATTTAAGTTAATCTAAGGCCCTAGTTCCCCTGTACAAGAAGTATTACTCTTTGTTTTCATGTTTTAAAATTCTTTATGTCTGTGTGTATATCCATTTATGTGTATGTCATGTGTGCAGGTGCCCATGGCCAGAAGAATGCATCAGATTCCTTGAAGCAGGAGTTACAGGAGAGTGTCAGCTGCCTAACAGGTGCTGGGAACCAAACTCTGGTCTGGAAGAACAGCAAGTGCACTTAAGCACAGAGCCATCGCTGTGGCCACCATTTTTTGTTTTTAATACCTGCAAGTTCTTTTTGAGTTCATTATCTGGCAGGTGAAAAACTCATTCAGGGCAGGACAATCTCATTTAAGTCAATAACTACCCCTCAACACAATCCACATGCTTCTTCCCTTTCTTGGGGATTGTGGAGTGCCAAGAATAAGGATGGAACACACAGGGATTCTGCCTGGTTGTCTGCCTCTGTCGGCTTCTACCACAACATCCTTCCTCCTGTTTGGTCCCCAATGGACAAATTATGAAGAGTATAGTCAGAGCACCACATCTGAGTCAGGTCATTAGTATACAACTGTAATCTCAGTACTTGGGAGGTGAAGGCAGAAAGATCAAGAGTTCGAAGTCATCCTCAGCTATATACCAAGTTCAAGGCCAGCCAAGGTTACAATTATAAAAAATAATAACAAAACAAAACTAACCTCCTCATTCCAAACAAAACCCCAAACCTCTGTAGGCTCTCAACTACTCCTTGGTCCCACACAGAGGGCTTGCTGTGGATATCGCTCTGTATAAATAAAATGCTGATTGGCCAGTAGCCAGGCAGGAAGTATAGGTGGGACAAGCAGAGAAGAGAATTCTGGGAACAGGAAGGCTGAGTCAGGAGACGCTGCCAGCTGCCACCATGAATACCAACATGTAAGATACTGGTAAGCCACGAGTCATGTGGCAAGGTATAGATGTACAGCAATGGGTTAATTTAAGATGTAAGAACCAGATAGCTAGAAGCCTGAGCCATTAGGCCAAACAGTTTAAATAATATAAGTGTCTGTGTGTTTATTTTATAAGTGGGCTGTCAGACTGCCAGGGCTTGGCGGGAGCTGGAGAGAAACTTTATATAGGGCTTGTATGTTCATCCACTCCATGGTGCCACTCTGGCTCTGAGGGGCTGTCTCGGGCTGCATCTATCTGAACCTGCCACACAGCCATTTCTTATTCTTATCCTGCACCCCTCAAGGATTTCCTGGAGTTTTGCCAGAAGTGAAGCTCACTTCTTTGACTTTCTTTGCTTTCCAAGCTTAGAGAAGTTTTCATTTAGGCTTTGAGAAAAGGGCAGGCACTGGGGAACTGGCGTTGACTGGTCACATGCTCTTAGATACTTGTGGTTAAGCCGTGACTTTCTGCCTTGGGTTATTGATAGTTCTAGCATTTGAAGTTCAAAAGCTTTTAATCACAAAGGTTTTATCTCTGCCTTCAGTTTCCAAAACATATTTGAAACCTCAAAGGCCAGGGATTGACTTTTTTGGTATCTGCACTATGCTACAACAACTGTTACCCTAGGGCCTGTGGCCAAGAGGTCAGGTTTGAATGAGGAAGGAACACTGAGCAAAAATATATTTTTTTTTCAGGGATAAAAATCTGTATATCACAGTATTTTACTATGCATAACTTTAAAGATCCAGACACTTGCTTTATCATTACACTTTACTTCTGAGCCACAAGCTCTGACACATAACATTTTGTACATGTGCTTCAGGTTTCGTTGTTTTCCTCTATAATTGAAAACAGTTGTTAGACTCACTTAAACTCAAAAAGGATCACATTTACTGTTTTGGCATAGTAAATATCTCAGTTGTAAAATCATTAACATCAGCACTTTATTTTTCCATTTTTCCACTAACTTTTATAAATAAGGGCAAATACGCTATAAAATGACAAGCAGTTGCATAACATTGCCATATCTAGATGGCAAAGCTGCTTGAAGAAAGCTATGGGCTGGCAGGTAGCACATCTGGTTACATAAGGTAACTTGATAGAGCTGTGTGTTTAATGAAATGGGAAAAGTCAAAATTCAACACAGAAGTTGAATTTAGAAGTGTTTGATGCAAACACGGAACATGGTGCTGCATGCCTACAGATCCAGCACTCAGGAGACGAAGGGAAGTGGATGAGAATGGTCAAGGACATCCCAGCTATGTGCAAAGTCAGCATGGACTACAGAAGACCCTGTCTCCAAAGAGGGGTGAGGAGAGAGGGAGGGAGGGAGGGAGGAAGAGAGAGAGGATGAGAATGGTCAAGGACATCCCAGCTATGTGCAAAGTCAGCATGGACTACAGAAGACCCTGTCTCCAAAGAGGGGTGAGGAGAGAGGGAGGGAGGGAGGGAGAGAGGGAGGGAGAGGATGAGAATGGTCAAGGATATCCTCAGCTATGTGCAAAATCAGCATGGACTACAGAAGACCCTGTCTCCAAAGAGGGGTGAGGAGAGAGGGAGGGAGGAAGGGAGGGAGAGAGGGAGGGAGAGGATGAGAATGGTCAAGGATATCCTCAGCTATGTGCAAAATCAGCATGGACTACAGAAGACCCTATCTCAAAAGGGGATGGGAGGTGTCTAGTGTATACCTGAAAATGCCAGTTTTGGAGACATTAGTGAGTATCTGTATTTTGATTCGTTAATTTTGTTCACCTCTCATTCATCCTAATATTCCTTAAATATAATGTAACAATTTTTGGAAACTTATTTATATGAATGTTTGCCTGTATGTATGTATGTGTACCACATGCATGCAGTGTTCAGAGACCAGAAGAGGCTTCAGATCCCCTGGAACTGGCCTCAAACTAACAGAGATCTGGCTGCCTCTGCCTCCTGAGTGCTGGGATTAAAAGGGTGTACCACCATAGCCTGGCCTACTTCATTATTTTTAATAGCTGCTATAAAGAGAATTGCATTCACATACTTAGGTAATTTTTTTTACTACTATTTGTGTGTGTGTGTGTGTGTGTGTGTGTGTGTGTGTGTGTGTGTCCACACATGCATGTACATACATGCCATGGAACATTTGTGGAGGTCAGAGGATAATTTTGTAGAATCAGTTAACTACTTCCATTTTTTTTTTGGTTTTTTTGAGACAGGGTTTCTCTGTGTAGCTTTGCGCCTTTCCTGGATCTTGCTCTGTAGACCAGGCTGGCCTCGAACTCACAGAGATCCACCTACCTCTGCCTCCCGAGTGCTGGGATTAAAGGCGAGCGCCACCACCACCCGGCAATCTCCTTCCATCTTTACATGAGTTCTAGGAATCAACTCTGGTCCACAGGCCATAGCAAGTATCTCTACCTGATGATCCAACACATGGTCTTACTAATCCATTCCTTGGTTATTTTAGACAGGGTCTTGCTATGCAGTCCAGACTAATCCTAAATTCACAATCTTCCTGCATCAGCTTCCAGAGTTTGAAATTACAGGAGTGTGTCACCACCACAGCTGGTCCAATAGTTTTCTTAATTTCTGTTTCAGGCTGATTGTTGCAAATGTGGAAAAATACAGTTGATTTCTAAACCCTATAACATATAGTACACATTTCCACTGAAATCGAAAACAAGACAAGGTTGTCCACTCTCTCAATACCTATCCAATATATCACTTGAAGTCTTAGCTAGAGCAATAAGACAACTGATGGATATCAAGGGGGATATAAATTGGAAAGGAAGAAGTCAAAGTATGGTTTTATATATAATTTGCAGATGATATGGTTTTATATATAAATGACCCTAAAAACCTACCAGGAAACTTCTACAGTAATGTACTGATAAATACATTCAGTAAAGTAATAGGATGCAAAATTAACACACAAAAATCAGTACCCTTCCTACATTCAAATGACAGATGGACAAGGAAACAATACCTTTCACAGTAGTCTCCAAAAAAAAAAAAAATGGGATAGCTCTAACCAAGCAAGTGAAAGACTTATATAATAAAAACACATTGAAGAAAGAAATTGAAGAGGGTATCAGAAGAGGGAAAGATTTCCCCCGCTCATGGATCGGTAGATTAACATTGTAAAAATGGCCACCTTATTAAAAAGCAATCTATAGATTCAATGCAATTCCCATCAATTCTTCACAGAAATTGGAAAAGACAATTTTCAGCTTCATATGGAAACACACACACACACACACACACACACACACACACACACACACACACACCCCAGGATAGTTAAAACGATCCTGAGTAACAACAGAACTGCTGGAGGTATCACCATCCCAGATTTCAAGTTGTACTAAAGAGTCACGGAAATAAAAACAGCATGGTATTGGCATAAAAACAGGCACACTGATCAATGGAATTGAATGGAAGGCCCAGGCATAAGTACATACACCTATGGATACCTGATTTTTGACAAAGAAGCCAAAAATACACACTGGAAAAAAAATAGGATCTTCAACAATTGGTGATGATCAAACTGGATGTCTGCATGCAGAAGAATGCAGATAGACCCATACTTGTCACCCAGTACAAAACTCAAGTCCAAACAGAAAAAAGACCTTGGCACTAACACCAGATACACTGAACCTGATAGAAGAGAAAATGGGGAACATTGTGTAAGTGTAGCACTTTTTCAGTACCCATTCATCAGTTGATGGACATCTAGGCTGTTTCCAGTTTCTGATTCTTATGAACAGAGCAGCAATGAACACGGTTGAGCAAGTATCTCTGTAGTAGGATAGTGTTAGATTCCCTGGACTGGAGTTACAGACAGTTGTGAGCTGCCATGTGGGTGCTGGGAATTGAATCAGGTCCTCTGGAAGAGCAGCCTGTGCTTTTAACTGCTGTATCAATTCTCCAGTCCTCTACTTTAAGATTTCATCTTACGCCAGTAAGAATTGCCAAAATCAATAAAACAAATGACAGCACATACTGGTGAGGATGTGGGGTAAGGGGAATACTCATCCATTGCTAAGGGGACTGCAAACTTGTACAACCACCATGGAAATCACTGTGACTGGTCCCCAGGATGCTGGGAATAGATCTACATAAAGATCCAGCTATAACCACTCTTGGGCATATACCCCAAAGACTCTACATCCTACTACAGAGATACTTGCTCAACCATGTTCATTGCTGCTCTATTCATAATATAATATTATTCAGCTATTAAAAAATAAAATCATGCCATGCAATGGTTGTGCACGCCTTTAATCCTAGCACTCAGGAGGAGAGGCAGTCGGATCTCTGTGAATTGGGGGCCAGCCTGTTGTGGAATATTAGTTTAAGATATGTTACATTCATTTATGCTGTGAAATATTTGTTTAATGATGCAAAGATGTGTTGCATTTTTTTTTTTATGTTGCATTTGTTTGACTCTGTAAAGCTGTGTTACTCTGCCTGCCTAAAACACCTGATTGGTCTAATAAAGAGCTGAACGGCCAATAGCTAGGCAGGAGAAAAGGATAGGCAAGGCTGCCAGGCAGAGAGAATAAATGCAAGAGGAGAGAAAGAAGAGCAAGGAGCAAGAAAAGGAGAGGAGGATGCCAGGGACCAGCCACCCAACCACACAACCAGTCACAGAGCAAGAAGGAAAGAAAGTTATATATAGAATGGACAAATGTAAAAGCCTAGAGGCGGGGCAGTCATGGCGGCTTTCCCTGACATGGAGGAGAGACCCTGGCTGTGGAGGAGGAAGTGGCCCAACGCCTTCTCGAATTGAAGGAATGCACACGCCTGGGAGGCACCGAGCTCCAGCAGCTGGAAGTCGAGCTCCAGAAGGCCAGCAAGGAGGATGCCTGTCTGCAGGCCAGGCTCTGTCAGCTCACCACAGAGCTTCGGGAGCTCCGGGAGATGGAGGCGGATCTCCAGCAACAGGAGAGAGAAGTGGACGAGGACACCACCATCACTATCCCTTCCGCAGTGTAGGTGGCTCAGCTCTACCACCGAATTAGTAAAATAGAATGGGATTACAAATGTGAGCCAGGCACCATCAAAGGCATCCACCACGGCCCCACAGTGGCCCTGCCTATCCACCTGAACAGCGCGCAGCTCTCACAGAAGTTTGTCAGCGACTACCTCTGGAGCCTGGTGGACACGGAGTGGTAGCCAGAGCCTTGACCTCACGCCTTGCACAGAATTGGGGTTGACGGGGCCCAGAGGGGGATCACTCTAAATATAAAAATCTATATGTAATGACTTCATGTATTTATATACTTGTTTTAAGACAGTGTCTCGGCCGGGCGGTGGTGGCGCACGCCTTTAATCCCAGCACTCGGGAGGCAGAGCCAGGCGGATCTCTGTGAGTTCGAGGCCAGCCTGGGCTACCAAGTGAGTCCCAGGAAAGGCGCAAAGCTGCACAGAGAAACCCTGTCTCGAAAAACCAAAAAAAAAAAAAAAAAGACAGTGTCTCATGGATCCCAGGCTGGCCTGGAACTTCTTTTAAAACAACATTTAAAAAAAAAAAAAAAAAAAAAAAAAGCCTAGAGGCAAAATGTAGACAGGACAATTTCAGTTAAGAAAAGATGGCTAGAATTAAGCCAAGCTAAGCTTGGGCATTCATAAGTAAGAGTAAGTTTCCATGTATTTATTTGGGAGCTGGGTGATGGACCCCCAAAGAGTAAATTTTTTTAAACGATTTATTATGTACACAGTGTTCTACCTGCATGTATGCCTGCATGCCAGAAGAGGGCCCCAGATTTCATTATAGATGGTTGTCAGCCACCATGTGGTTGCTGGGAATTGAACTCAGGACCTCTGGAAGAGCAGCCAGTGTGCTTAACCTCTGAGCCATTTCTCCAGCCCCAAGAGTAAAGAGTTTTTTTAAAAAAAAAAAAAAACTACACCAGCCTGGTCTACAGTCTACAGAACGAGTTCCAAGACAGCCAGAGCTACACAGAGAAACCTTGTCTCAAAAAAAGGTTGGGGAGTGGGAGGGCGGCTCAGCAGTTAAGAACACTGGCTGCTCTTACAGAGGATCTGGGTTTGGTTGCCACCACCCACATGGCAGTTCACAACTGTCTGTAACTCTAGTTCCAGGGGATCTGACACCCTTAGACACACATTCAGGTGAGACATCAATGCACATAAAATAGAAACAAATCTTAAAAAATAAATTCTTAAAAAATGAAACAAAGAAATCATGAAATCTGCAGGTAAATGAATGAAACTAGAAAAAAAAATCATCCTGAGTGAAGTAACCAGACCCCAAAAGACAAATACTGTATGTTTTCTCTTGTATGTGGATGTCAGCTTTTAAGCCTTTGACAGGCATTTTAACAATCCATGTAACCACAGAGGTTATGTATAGAGTAAGGAACTGGGCGGGGTGTCCTCCAAGGAAATAGAACACATAGCTATGGAGAGATGGGGAGAGACTGGGGCAGATTAAATGGAGAGGAGAATGAAAGAGTGGGATATAAAGAAGGAAATGAGATGAGGGAAGGGAGAGCTAACACTAAGGGCCATTTGAGGATCATACGGAAATCTACTATAGTTGATTTCAAATATATACATATACGAAAGAAATCTAGATGGAATCACCAAATAGTGGGGGAGACGGTGCTGCAACTAGATATCTCACCACCAAGTAAAACCTCCAGTGTCAGGAATGGGTCACATCTAGTTGAGTTTTTGTTGGCCAAAGGGGTCCCATGGAAACCCCCAAACATCTCAGGCTATTACAAAGGCTGGTTGCTCTGCACAAACTGATGGCAATGCCCTATTGCTGAAGACAACAATTGAACACAGAAAAGTCAAGCTGGTGCTTAAATAGAGGCTTCACCCTTACTAGCATTCACGGTACTGGAAGGTACTTTACACACTACCAGAGGGAAAAGGTAACTACCAACCCCACTACAAACCCTGCAACATGCAACGGTGATCTGCCTGCAAGACATGCTGGTATAATAGTGGCATAAAAGTTGTGGGAGTAACTAAACACTATCTGATTAGATTTAAGGCCCACTCCAGTAGATGGAACTCATGCCTGACACTGCTTGGGTGACCAAGAACCTAAGACTGGATAGGCCAGGGGCCTGGGGGAAAACCAAATACTATTGTTCTGCTAAGAGAATGTAGCAATACAATTATTCCTAATGACACTCTGCGATACCCACATATGAGTGCCTTACTCAGCCTTCATTAGAGAAGGAAGCATCTTCTTGCAGTAGATGGGAACACACACAGTGGCCCACAGCCAACAGTGGCCCACAGCCAATGTGTGGAGTGGGAGACTTTGGCGCACTCAGTCCTAACTGGATGTCACTATCAAAGCACTCCCCTCAGGGAACTAACTGTGTGGAAGAGGAGATGGAAAGAGTCTAAGAGTCAGAGGGGACGGAGGACTCCACGGAAACAGTGTCTTCCAGACACAGTAAGACTGATGCACACATGAACTCACAAAGATTGTGGCAGCATCCCTCAGGGCCTGCACAGGTTCAAACCAGCTGGGGACCCAGCACGGAGAGAAGAAAGGGGACATGGGCTCCCATCCCTAACAAACTATCTGTAATTGATACTCGCTTGCAACGGAAAATTTTATTTTCTCCAGTGGAGTCTCACTGAGGATATTAACCACACTTCAGGTAGGCTCCATGCCCGGGAATAGTTGGCCAACACAAAACAAATTCAATGGTATTTTTGTAGATTTTTTTTATGTCATATCATATTGTTTGCTCATTTTTGCTTGTATATTTTCATTTCCATTTTTGTATTTTTGTGGGGGTTTGTGTGCCTCTCATTTTCATTGTTGTTTGTTTTGGTTTGGTTTGGTTTTTTGAGACAGGGTTTCTCTGTGTAGTTTTGGTGCCTTTCCTGGATCTCGCTCTGTAGACCAGTCTGGCCTTGAACTCACAAAGATCTGGCTACCTCTGCCTCCGAGTGCTGAGCTTAAAGGCGTGCGCCACCACCGCCCTGTTTGTTTTGTTTTTTTTTAAGAGGGGAGCATGGAATTAGGTGGGTGGGGTGGTGGGGAGGATCTGGGAGGAGTTGGGGGAGGGGAAAAGATAACAGCAACAATCATAGCAATGACGGGACCAAAGAGGAAATAAAAGTAACCAAAGCAATCAAGGACAAGGGAGCAAATCTCAGAGAATTTAGGACATTGATGACACAGTGATTTTGGGTGCAGAATCTAAAATCCTGTCATAATCACTGAAGCCTAAATGGTCTCTGAGAGAATGCAGTCCAGGACAGCGCTGTGCTACCAGGACAAACAAATCAGAGGAAAGGCATTCTGCTCACCTTCCATCCCTCCTCCTAACGCCTTGCTTAGGTGAACCCCTAGAGCATTTCTAATATGTAGTTCAACTTCGAAACATTGTTAAAATGGATATTTCCACTGATGTAAGCTTTCTGGAAAACAGCATGGTAATACGTAAGCAGAGCTTTTAAAATATTCTACAATTTTTGACCCAGCAATCCCTCTGTTAAGACAATAACCCAGAAAACAAAGGTTTAGACAGAAATAGGTTTATTGAAGCATATTTATATTATTATACATAATTATAATACTTAAATATGCAGCAACTGAACAAAAATTAAATAAATAATGGTATATTCATGCAGCCATGAAAATAATTGGTTTTGAAGAATTAATTTAGGAATATTGTCTAAAACAAAACTGGACAGAAAAGCAGGCAATTGTATCACCTGTTGCATAAGCTTTATTACTTTTAAATGGATTTAAAAAAAAAAAACAGATGAAAGGATACCAGAATGTTAATAGTGGTTGCGAGAGATAGTGGGTGGAGAGACCCAAGATTATAAGTACTTATCCTGTGCTAAGGAGGAAAAAAAAAGACCCACACCCTTTGATTTGATACTCTATAAACTACTTTCAGTTACACTTTTCAAATTGTACAGCTAGTAAAAAACACTAGAAGAAAGTTACCCAGTACAACTTTCTCTGCTGTTATCAGTTTTGAATCTCAAAAAAAAAAGCCTGACCTTTGAAGATTTCAGCAAACTCTGCAAAGCAAAGCTTGTTTTGTTTGAGACCAGGTCCCATGTGACCTAGTTTGAGGTCAAACTCACTATGTAGCCAAGGATGACTAGTAATCCACTTGCCTCCCCTTCCCAAGAGCTGAGATTACAGGAGTATGCCACCACACCCCGCTTCTGCAAAATCTTTTATTGTGCCCCTCTCATCCCATTTACTAGGTCCTCTAACCGGATCACTGGCTATCACACAGAAATAATACAGCTGAGTCCAAAGTGCAGAAGCACAAGACATGCTTGGGTGGGAACCAGTTGGGGACGGGAGGAACATGAGTACACAGAGTCCATGCAAAGTAGAGAGGACTGAGTCGAGTAATCCAGGACAAGGCTTAGCTCTCCAAATTCTAAACTGTGATAGACGGCAGAACCACCCAACCCCAAGACTTCCTCAAGAAGACACTTCATAGCTTAGCCTTAAAGGAAATGGTGTTCTCTTTAGAAGATGACCAAGACTTCAGACACTAAACTCCTGCAGCTGGGGTTAAGCAGATGGGAGGGGAAGACAAAATACACCATGCCGACAAGCTGAATCTTTAGAGAAGAATTTCCGATACTTTGGTGTACTTGAGAATTATCATTTAAATTGCTGCTTCTACCACCAGAAATTTGCTTTAACCAATCTAGAGTAAGATCGAGAATACAGCTTCCCCTCATCCCAACCCCACCCCAGAGAAGTTACAGGAGGTAGTAGCAGGTAGATATGATCAAAGCATATTGTATAAATTATGAAATTCTCAAAGAATAAGTAAAAACATATTTAAAAGGGAATACTGTATTTTAACCAAGCAACCCCATAAGCTCCCGGGTTTTCCTGATGCATGAAGCATAAATTTAAACTCTCAAATTGTAGGCAAAACACTGTGTATCTGCATTTTTCTAGAGAAGTCGCATAACTATCATCAATCAGATTCTCAAGGAGTTCCATAACTCAAGAATACTAAGAACTGTCTTAATGAGCTCAGAAGCGAGAGACCCTTACTCAAGGATCGAGTTGGAGGGACAAGGGAAAGATTAAAATATACATACAATTATGGGGCAGAGTGGAGTAGAAGCAAGCCTACAATATTGACAGCTTATTCTCACTAGACTAGGGCAGCTTGTCCCATGAGTGTGCACCCATGCACTTTGAAAAGGCATGGGGATCAACGAGACGTTAGTGCCGGGGGAGTGACAGACAAGTCCACGGCTTTTCCAAGAGGGAAAGATTTCAAGTTTGAAGAAAAGAAGGAGAAGATGGCCAACTGCTGGAGTTTTGTAGTCTGGAATTCAAGCAACTATAAGGTACAGTGGGTTGGGGGAAAGGGAAAGAGGTGTGGTGGTGAATGTTACCAAGATACACTGTGTCATGTATGGAAATTGCCAGAGGATGACTTTTTTAAAGGTACAGTGCTGTTAAGAAGATGTGGTATGGATGAGCAGCAGCCATGGCTGAAAGAGGAGCAGTTATGGCGGAAGAAGTTGCTGTGAGCCTACTCAGCAGGCATCGTTCACTACCGTCCACCCTCATCAGTCATGGTGCGCAGAAGTCCATCTTCAAGACTACTCAAAGACAGTGAGACACGAAACCGGCTGTGAGTCCAGGTGCTCTGTCAAGAACAGGAGGGAGCTGGGGTCCAGTCCACACAGCAGCTGCTCAGAGCTTTGGTGCTTTGAGACAGGAGCATATTTCCATACCTCTCTCTGTCCTTCCTAGAAACAAATTACTATATACAAATTTACCTCCTGGGCCAAACCTTGATTAGCTAAACTCCCTTAAAACAAACTTCTCATTCATTTGTAATACTGTGGTAGCCTTGTGACCAATTTTTCTACTTTATCTATTCTCTACTATAATTTTTCAGCAGTATATAACTCAAGTAACAGCCTTTAAAATATCCAAATAATTCATCAAGAGCCATAAACAAATTCCTTAAGTCTTCTACAGTCATGCTTATAAATTAAATGTTACCAACAAACCAAACTTAACAAAACTTAGAAGCAGGGCTGTTCTTGTTAAAATGTGACAAGGAGTCTCCTTGGTTCCACCTCTCTATCCTTATGGCTATTCCAGAATTCCTTACCCCAAACCCTCAGTCCCACAGAAATCTGCAACCCACCCTCTGCCTGTACTTGGCAGGGAAAGAAACATAACCCAAAACCCACCTCTGCTGCTGCTACCCTTGTTTTGACCATTTCCTGATGTTTGCATGGAGATACTAGTAGTCGAATTCACATGTTATTATTACAGGGAATCTCATCCACATAAAAAGCAAATAAAATACTACATATATTTAAAAAAAACCACTTCCACACAGGTCTAACAGCTTTAATGATTAACTCATAGCCAGTCACATTTCATTAAACCCCATCCACTCCACCACCACGGTACAAGCAAATTTTCCCATCACGGCTTTTCACCCATGAACCTTCCAATTCATTACTGTTATTGCTAGGCTGCAAGTAGACAGGTGTCATGGCACACATTTCTTTTTTCTTTTTTTTTGTTTTTCGAGACAGGGTTTCTCTGTGTAGCTTTGCGCCTGTCCTGGAATTCACTTGGTAGCCCAGGCTGGCCTCGAACTCACAGAGATCCGCCTGGCTCTGCCTCCGAGTGCTGGGATTAAAGGCGTGCGCCACCACCGCCCAGCATGGCACACATTTCTAATCCCAGAACTCCACAGGCAGAGACAGGAGGTTCTTGAGTTCAGGGATGTATCACAAGACTTTGTCACAATAGTGGCATATGCCTACAATCCCAACTCTTTTTTTTTTTTTTTAGGTTTTTCGAGACAGGGTTTCTCTGTGTAGCTTTGCGCCTTTCCTGGATCTCGCTCTCTAGACCAGGCTGGCCTCAAACTCACAAAGATCCGCCTGCCTCTGCCTCCCAAGTGCTGGGATTAAAGGCGTGTGCCACCACCGCCCGGCCAATCTCAACTCTTATGTGTAAAGGTAAGAGCATCAAGAGTTCAAAGTCATCCTCAGCTACAAAGCAAAATCAAGGCCAGTCTAGGTTTTGATTTTGTTTTGAAGTTTTGTAATTCTGTATCTCAAAATCAATAAAATGGGCTGAAGAGGTGGCTCAGTGGTTAAGAGCACGGGCTGCTCTTCCAGAGGAGCGGGTTCAATTCCCAGCACCCACATGGCAGCTCACAACTGTCTGTAACTCCAGCTCCAGGAGATCTGACACTCTCATTCAGATATACATGCAAGGAAAACACCAATGTACAGAAAATAAAAATAAATCATTAAAAAAGTTGTAAAAAAAATCATTAAAAAATGAAATAAGAACCAACGAAACAAAAAACCAAAACAGTAAAAAATCCTGTTTCAAAAAGCAGAAACTACAAAACAAAGGGGGGATTATAATCCATAAACTCACACTTAGAGAATAATGGCCATCCCTCTGTAACAAGCATTCTAGTTAAATGTCCAATTGCCTCATAAAATGTCCTTTTTTGAGAGGAGGGCATGGTTGAAAAATGGTCTCATGTAGCCTACAATAGCCTTGAACTTGACTTGTAGCTGAGAATACCTGTGAATTCCTGACCCTCCTCACTCTTTCTCCCCAGTGCTGGGTTTATAGGCAATCATTGAAACTGCAATCTTGCAATCCATAGGTCCCCCTACATTATTTTCTTATTGTAACTAATTTATAAAGAAATTGGGTATCTTGATAACATCATTTAGTATTTCCCCTGTCTTATCTCTGGTTAAATAGTTAGATCCAGAGGCTTGATCAGACTCAGGAGAGTTTTTCTTTGCTGTGCTTCAGCACTGAACAAAGGACCACATCTTCAGATTTTTTAAACTTCATGGATGGTACCTCTTTTTGTGGTATGGACCACTGATGTTCAATGCCTGGAAGACCCAGCTGTTAGGGCCTCCACCACGATGACATTCTTTTTTGACTACTTCATTTATGCGATGAAATGTTTCTACAAAGAAAACCCTCTTGCCCACTCGGTGCCTAGCGCACCACGTTCTTCTTCCATTTCTGTAGTTTTGCACGGTATTCGATCTGATTTCAGTGACTTCAAATCCTCAAGAAGCAGAATCCTAGCTGTCCTTTAATAATCCCAGCACGCCTCAAGGATGCTTGCTGCCCTTAAAAGGTTATCATTGGAGTAGTGCTTACCTTACTGACCCTAATTTACAGCCTCCATCACAGACTTGGAACTCTTCGAAACAGGAGCAGCCTTAAGCCCAAGCATCTGAATCAAGTGGTTACTGGACAAATATTTGCAGGAAAATGAAGTATGAAAGAAGTGGGGGTTTCATTTCAAAGGTCATTTCCATTTTTTTCCTTTTTTATAGACAGGGTCTCTCTATGTAGTTCTGACTGTTCTACAGTAGAACTCACCGTGTAAACCTGGCTAAAGCCAACTCACAGAGATCTGCTGGCCACTGCCTCCCGAGTGCTGGGCTTTTGCCACTTCACCCAGCTCAAGGTCATTTTTCTTAAACAGTTCTATTAGAATGCAGTTTACAAAGCAACTGGGAATGAAGAAGTCACCACTGGGATGTGAGTTACCAGAATTAAAAGATACTGGTGGGGAGGGGAGCAGAATCAGAACTGGGTTACCAAAGTATGCAGTCAGGCACTAACCATGCCCAGCAAGAAGAGCATGAGGCCTCAAGACTACACAGAAGACATGAAGGGAACCAGCAGGAGCCGGAGTCCTTCCTAAGGATTCCATCAGACGCAGGTTAGGATTCAATGCCAATGGCAAACCCCCTTGTCTCTGTATTCATGCAGTGCCAGACACATTAAGGCTGGGGGTGTTAAGCAGAGAAACTCTTATTTTCAATGAAATAAGGGCTTAAAACAATTAAATCCCCTTTCAGGGCTGCAAAGATGGCTCAGCGGTTAAAAGTACTTTCCACTTGCAGAAAACCCGAGTTCACTTCCCAACACCCACATGGCAGCTTAGAAGGTCTCTAAGTACAGTTATAAGCAATCCAAAGCCCTCTTCTGACCTCTGTGGTACTCAGATATACATGCAAACAAAACACCCATACACATGAAAATAAATATTTAAAAGAAAAAAGTTCCCCTTTGGTATGTTCTGAAGGAAAGGAAGGAAGAATGCTTAATATCTCTGGCTGGGGGCATAGGACAGAAGCAGGCTTCCTTTCAAATCTTCTGGGGAGGGAAGGAAAAGGGCTAACAATCTGGATAAGGAGAGGTGAGCAGAACATTCACAATGAACTCATCCTAACCAGAGAAGCATGGGTTCCGTATTGAGGGAGAACTGTCTCCTGAGAATGCAGCCTCTACAGTTTCCATGGAGGCCACAGAAAGGTGTTTCAGAAGTAAGAGGATAAAGGCTTAAATAAAAATGTGACACAGACCAATGGTAAAATAGTCATCAGGATCATAAAGCAGGAGCATACACAATTGTGTCTGCAGATGTCCGTGGCATATTTTATGAGAAAAACAGACTATGGAATATGTAGACTGTGAAACCACCGCTAAAAGCAGGTCTGTGTTGTGGGAGCAAAGAGAAAGATGCCTGAAAGTACAGACAACAAAAGGACAACATAGAAGGAAAATTTTAACTCTGCCATCTGCTCTGCTAACTTTTGCTTTAAAAATACTTACGTAAACTCTTACAAGTAAGAATTTGTATGTCTGACCTGGGGACTAAACTCAGGGGACCATGCACAAAGATAGGCATTTGCTCTATCACAAAATTACATTAGCTCCTAAGCCACAATTCTGCAAAAATAATCAATATATGAAGTAGTGTGGAATTGAGATATGACAGGTCTGAAGAAGCATGCCCTTCTGCAGGAGGCCAGGATTCGACTAGTGATGGGCCCTGACAGCAGAGGGCACCGTACGTTGTCTCTGCCATCACTGGTGGTTACTAGGTACTGCCATGTTTGGAACCTATTCCACCTTGTGTGAGGTGTTGTGGTGGAGAGCTGCATGGTAAGGGCACAGCTACAGCCTGCATTGGTCTCATTTGACCCATGTAAGTTTGAGTTGTTGTAGTAACAAACCTGCTGGGATTCAGATGAAGCATAGGTTATGGATAAAAATCTGGGAGTTCCCACAACAGCCTTCCACTCGAGAGAAAGTGGAAGAGAAATGAAAAGACAGGTGGGGATTCTAGAACAAGTGAGAGAGAATAGGATGAGACAGGACAGTCCCGGACACTGTATCTCACGATAAGATGGCTATCCCTATTTTGGTCTTTCAGAATTCTAAATCCCAGTTTATATCCAAGGGAAAGAGAGTTAAACAGAGATTGAAATCATTCCCTCTGGGATTCTAGACCACAGACCAAGAGCAATACAGAACAAGACTATAAGGAAAAGCATCATATTCAAACAAATGATGATGAAACAAACCATCATGAAGCATGACGTTTACTGTTTTGCAGGGCAAAGACTAGCACCCATTTTCAGGATCTCATCCACTTAAATATATACATATAGCCAGAGTTTAAATCTAAACCCTCTGCTCTTAGGAGAGTGTCTGTTACAAATGTGCCTCATGGTGATGGAGCATCAGCATTCCCAAATTTCAACTAATGGCCCTGAGAAAGCCCTCTGGGCCCAGGAAATTATGAATGGTGCTGAGATGAACTGGAATGACACAATGCTCCTCATTGGCTCTCCTATCTCAAAGCCATCAGTCTCTGAAAGAAGGTCCATCCCACAGCTGAGGAAAAGTGCTGGCTATGTAAGCATAATTCATTAACTTTGCCTTTTGGGGAACTCTCGGACTTCTTGCCCATCTGTACACTTGCTTTCCACCTTTGCTCTTTTCTGCACACATCTGTTCACTTGTTGCATGGTGACCCCTGCACTGGGATGACACACATCTTTCCTCTACTCCTTAAACCTAGCTCATTCCATCAGATGAAGTACCAATTTTAACTACACCTCTGCCCTTTTGCTTTTCTTTAGAAGTTATATACTCTGTTCTTTTAACAGCTAAAGCTAATATGGACACTTAGTTTCACAAAAGCTTTGATCAGTATATTCACTTTTCTCCCAAACACAAGAATATGAGAATTCTGCTCTAATCACCCTTCAACATACATGTCATTGTCCAGCATTCTGATTTCATTCTGTCCAGCTCCTAATTACATGCCACCTTTATGTAAAGCTTACATTTACATCATTTACCAGGGCTTTGAACAGTATGCCTTCATGAGTCTGCATTCCACTGGAACTCATTGACCTTAATCCATGCCTTGTTACATAGTCCATGTTAGTGCCAACAAACATCTGAAGTATTTAAGGATTGGCTTATGTGTTTTCTATCCCCAATTTCACTCACTGCTCTTTACTACTATGTGTAGTTTTTGAGCACCTGGTTGAAGTCTACGAGAGTTGTTTCTGAACCTCAGAGGAAACACACTGACTTCTGGAAACCATCTGGAGTTATGGCCAATGAAGAACGACTTGAAAAGTCCCTATTTACTGGCTTTTGAGTCACACAGGTAATGAAATTTGGATTGCAAACCCTCCACAACCTATTATCAAGATCAGAAGTTCTTTGTTGTCTCCCTCAACAAGTTGTTGTTGTGTAATAGGTGTGCACACACTTTGTGGGGTCAGTTTTCTCTTTCCACATTTATATGGGTTCCAGGCATTGAATGTGGGTCACAAGGTTTACAGAGCAAACCATCTGATCATGAGTATCTATTCATCTTTGTGCTAAGGGTATTCAGCTTTATGTGGAATCCCTCCTTTCCACTTTCCCACATTCCTTGGAAGCTTAAAGTATGCTGTGCTTGGCAACAACTCCGGGTGAAGCTGGTTTTATCAGATACTTGCAAAGACCCCAGTCTTGGCTTTGTTTGGAAGATCAGCTTTCTTTTGTGCCTTTTTGTGTGTTTAAACAGTTATCTTTTTTTTTTTTTTTTAATACACAGCTAGATGTAGCTCAGTGTTTGCCTAATGTGTGAAGCCCTGAATTCAATACCAACAAGACATGAATAAATATATTTATCTAGCATGCTACTTCCCTCTGCTCAAAGGATTCTCAGGGAATCTAATCCACCATACTTCCAAAAGCAAAAGCCTGAAAAGTAAAAAAGGACCAACATCAATACTGAAAGGATTAAGATAAAGACAAAGAGGGCCAAAGGGATGGCAAAGATAGGTGAAGAGCATCAATAAAACAGATTTTGTTTGAAAATGTCATAATGAAACAAAACAAAACAACGAAGACAAGAAGTGCACAGGAAGCAATTGTATGAACATAATCAGGAGTCCCACCTATATTCCTTTTCTTTGGGTACATTTCAGCATTTGGACTGTTTGTCCAATAGAACTAGAGATATCAGGAAATGGCAGCAAGACATAGCCTTTGTGTCTTCAAAAGTAGAAGTGGCTGTCCTTTGCTGCAACAAAACTAGAAACGGATAGAGACAGGTGTAGTACTCTCAAGTACTAGAAAAAGACCAGTTGTCACATGCTTATAAAAATGCTTGAAATTCTTACAATCGTAGCAGCATGGGTGAAGCTCCCAACGAAGTTCACTTGTGGCTTGTTGGCCCTGGTCACTGTACGCTACACAAAATAAAAACTCAAAGCTGTCACAATGCAAACAGATCCAAGAAGTTGTTCTCAATAGCAACTATCTACCTTGCTTCTCCATCTTTCTTTCCTTTCACATCTGCCAGTAATCCTGGGTGAAACAGCCGAAGTACTAAGCATTGAACTAATGTCTTAAGGGAGAGTTGGGTAGCAGAAAAGCCAGGAAGTCTGTTCTATGAAAATAAGTTTGCTTCAGGCAGTATCTTATTTCTTTCATGTTTGTTTTCTTGAATTAGGCCCTCTCTCTGGAATGATTCATTTTCATACCTGACCTCTTTGGCTTTGGACAATAGAACCATTTACTCCCTAGTTGAAGTACCCTTTTGTAGACAGAAGAAGTTCATTAATTCATAATCCAGGACATTCTTTCTGCCTTAAAGGGCACCATATTCGGGGCCAGCTTGCCCTTGGCAGCCTGCGAATTACCTGGATGATTTGCAGGATAGAGAAGTACTAGAATTCACAGTCTCTGCACTTCCTCTGAAACAAATATTTCCTTTTATGAATTATCTTCCTGTGGTTATCATCACATTATCTATACTCACTACTGTTGCCAAAAGAGTTGGTCTGTCATCCCAGGTTCCACACAGAAAATAAGCAAATGTCCTAGACCATGGTTTCAAGGCAGATAACCACATACAATAACCTATAGCACTTACTTTACAAAGCTCAGATTTCCAAGACCAACCTATGAATCAATTTCCACAGTGAAACATAGGAATTTGTTGTGGTGTTGGTACAGTACCCATGGTCTAGTGCCTGTAGGGAAGCACTCCAGCTCAGAGCTATAGGCCCATCCCTCAGAAGCTTGGGGGAGTGTGGGTTGATCTTTTTATTTTCTAAGATAAGAATCTGGTAACACAGCCCAGGTGTCCTCAAATTTGTAGGTAGCCTGCTTCAGCTTCCCAAATACTAGAATTAGAGGCCATGTTTCACCAGTCAGTTTTGGAATCTACATTTTCAACCAACAGACCAAGGTAATTCTTATGTACTTGCTTATGTCCGCAAAACTAGATCTACTGATTCTATAATGCTTTTAAAAAAAAAAAAAAAGTACTAAGGGGGATGGCAAGATAGCTTAACAGTTAAGAGCACTTGCTTTGAGTCCAGAAGATCCAAGCTTCATTCTAAACACCCACAGCTAACAGCTCACAATTGCCTGTGACTCTAGTTCTGAGAGAATCTGGTGCCCTCCCTGGCTCCCAGGGGCACCCACACAACTGGCATACACTCATACAGATACACACACACATATAAATAAGGAAAAAAACTTTTGTAAAAGTGCTAAGAAGGGCAGCAGTTAAGAGCACTGGCTGCTCTTCAGAGAACCCAGGTTCTGTTCCCAGCATCCCACGTGGCATCTCATAACCATCTACAACTCCAGTTCCAGAGGATCCAACACCCTCTTCTGGTCTCTTTGGACACTGCACGCATGTGAGGCAAGACATTCATGCACGCAAAATATACATAAAGTAAAAATAAATAAAAGCTAACAACAACAAAAAAAACCAAAAATAAAAAAACTATTAAGAAGAGCCACAAAGGAACAAATCCTAAAGGTTTCTAATGTTAGTAGGAGCAAGAAGTATTAAGAAGCCTCAAAAGCACTGTTGAGTCTGTCAAGAAATTCATCAGAAAATCAGGCATCATGGCACAAGTACCTGGGAGTCAAAGGCTGGAGGACTGCTGCAAATTCAAGATCAAATTGATCTACATAGTGAGTTCCAAGTCAGTCAGGGCTACAGAGTGAGGCTTTAAAAACCAAACAAACCCAAAGAAACTTAACATATAGGGCTTTTATAGACCAGTCACTTCAACATTTCATTTTAGGTATGAGTATGAAAAACTGATTGATTGATTGATTGATTGACTGTCTTGCCATGCAGCCCAGGCTGGTGTCTGCCACAAGAGTACTGGGATTAGCAGTATGCGTGATCTAGATCTTTGAAAAATACATGTGTAGCTGAACCTGGTGATGTGCACCTGTAATTCCAGCACTGAGGAGACAAGCTGGAGGATCACAAGCTTAAGGCCAGCCTGCAGTAGGGTTTCTATCTACTGCAGTACCAATGGCCAGGGTTTTCTACATACATAAAAATCCAACCTTGCTGCAGAGCAAACTGTTTTTTTGTGTTTTATTCTTCAGATCTAAGACTACAGGTGTAAGTACAAATTAAGCCTTAAGCTACTGTGCGGGCGGGGGTGGGGGTGGGGGTGGTTGGGTTGCCTGATCCCATAAACCCAAAAAAGTCTCATACTTAAATCTAGTATAATGTGGTGATGTTGAACAGCCAAATAATTTTAACTGAAGAATTTTACACAAATTCTCTTGAGGTTTTTAAATTACATGACAGCACATTAAGGGCCCTGGAAAAGTGTCTTTCTGAAGTCTGAATCTTCGGCATCTGCCGTCAAGATAACCCCCAGTAATCTGATTTCTGTTAACCATACAGTTTGGCAGAACATCCTATCAAACAGCCTCACCCACTCCATTCGGCCTGAGAAGTATCAGCATGGCCTGTGATTAGTGCAGAGGACTTTGAACTCTTTCACATTTACTAAGGTGGCAGTGGGGATTGCCAGCTTCTACCCATCTAGATTCAATGTGTTGTGTTCAAAAGAGCATGTCTTCCGAGGGCTTTGCTCAGTGTTGCTTTTGTCAAATGATGTGGGAAAACCCCAGAGAATGAGGAGGCTGTCAGCCTGCACTGTGCAGTTTCTATCTCTACTAAGTCCACCTGCTCCACTTCAGCCATCGAGTAACTTGGAGACTCGTGTTGGGGGTGTTCCAAGAATGCTCCTTCATAAGACTTGGGACCGAAACAAAAGTGAACCCATCCTGAGACAACCGCCTTCTGGCAGCTCTGAAAAGAAAAAGAACACTGACACCAAAATAATCAAGATGAAAAGGAGGGAGGAGATACAGCTCGAAGTGAAGAAATGACACAGACCTCCCACATACACACTTTAAAAACTTTATTTATATAAAAAACTCATTTGTTTTTAAAAGCATTAACAAGAGAGAAAGAAAAGAGAAAAGATATAGAGCAGAAGACATGCCCCTTAGTAGTGTTCGGTGGGAAGGTAGGATTTTTGGTTTGCTGAAATTGAATGTTTAGTGTTTATAAATGAAAGAGGAAAACAAAACAAAACAAAACAAAAAAACAGTTAAAGGTCCCCCAAAGCCCATGGCTATTCTATTACCCACACCCCACCGAAAAAGAGCACCAGGAAGAGCAGAGGAGGACAAAAGAAACCAGGAATAGAGCCAGGTCTGGGTGGGAAGGCTCCCTGTGCAGTGTACTCTGAGGGTCCCAGGGAGAGAGGCTCCTTTCTGCCAGAAAAGGTGGATGGGGGTAAGAAGAAATGGGAGGGAAACAAACAGTTAAAAAAAAAGAAAAAAAGGGAAAAAAAAGGGAATTGTAATGCATAGGGAAAGGGGTTGGTGGGTTGTGCACTTTTCTCCCACCCCATAGCCTCAGTATATTAAGGAACAGGACAAGAGGGATAAAGAATTCCAGTTGCATTGAATAGAGCTTTTGGATTAAGGAACAAAGGCAAATAAGGGAAAAAATTAAAAAAAAAAAAAAATCAACCCAGATAGTAGCTGATTCTCTAGCCCAACCTGTAACATTCCCTACAATTGGACAGGGTATGATGGAGGCAAAGGAACTGGAGAGAAACCCTTGATTCCCTATAAACTTTCAGATAATGGGAACTGGGAACAACTAAGGAGTAAGAGTCATGGCACTCCCTCCCACCAGCCTCACTTTGAGACTTATCAGGATAGGATAGTCACCAATTCCAACTGTACACTGTTGGCTAAATCAGAGGCTAGAACAATCCCCAAGGAGGACTTGAAGTTCCTTAGGTAACCACTCCTTTCCTTCGGCTACTGAGGGTCAACTGTGGGTAAGAAAATAACAAAATCTAACTTGCAAAATCATGAGAAATGAGACTGCAGAGGCAAAGAAAGGCACGTGGAAGAGAGGGAGGAGACGCACCCCAGGCCAAAGGCACAAGGAAGAGGCAAAGCCAGGGCAACTCCTACCTTAGAAGGGCAAAGGGGGCAGGAGTTATGTACAAGTCTTGTAGTTGGCCAACAGATCCAGGGAGGGGGAGGAGGAGGGACCAGCCTATAAAGGAAGAAGAGAATGGGGCGGGGAAGGTGGGGGGAAAGCCAGCTTTGAAGCTTCCTGCCAGTTTCAGACTAACCACTTCATGTACATTCCTTCTATTTCCTCCTAGAGGTTCATCTTCTCCCCAAAAGACAATCTTTCTGTTTCTTCTCAATCAAGAAGTGTTCCATGGCATTCTCTTTTTTACATAGCCTCTTGCAAACGGCCAAGTCAAGTTAGCAGATTTATCACAGGGTAAGAGAGGAGGGTTGAGGACAGCCTTGGTCAGGGCAGCACCCCAAGGTTGGCCTGAAGCTGACAGAAGAGATGGAGTCTGTAGGTCCTTTGTGGTCCCTGCCTCGGACAGGAGGAACAAGAGTTCTCAATCCCAGTTTGAGGAGTACCTCACTTACTCGAGGGCCCTTGCCAGGTGGAATGTGCCACTGTTTCCAGCCTTCTTGGCTTCAAAAAAGCCACTGGATAAGGGAAGAACTCATACTTCCCATTATCCAAAACAAAATTAAAAGTTCCCTCCCCACCAGAAAGAAAGACAGTCTTGATTAAAGTCATCAGTTTGTCAGAATGCTGAATAACGCATACACAGCGTGCAATTTTCAGTTCTTCCCACAGCTTCCAGTGAAGAGCTCCACTTTCTCCCTCCCTCCACACAGGCCGAGGGTCCAGGGAGGGCTGGCAAAAAGAGCTAATCTGCAGCAGTTTCTCAAGATATGCAAATAACTGAGTCAGGTTTCTTGGGGAAAACTGGAGGTAGGGGATGGGAGGACAGGACAATTAAACTTCAGTAGAAGATGTTGGGAATTGATGGAATGAAGGCAGCCACTCTGGGCTATAAGGGTAGGAGGCAGCCTGGCAGTTGGCACAATAGTCCAGCGAAGAAAGGAAAAAAAATCATCAGTCCATTTCACCACCAAAAAATAAAAGTAATATATTATAAGCCCAAATGGAGCAGGTAGAGTGGTGCTAAATCTTCTGCTGTAGGAAAAAAAAAGAGAAAGCTGTTAATAAGGTTGAGAACAGGAAGACCTGGAGAACAAGGCAGCTGAGTAAATCTGGAGGCAGGAAAGCAGCACACAACAGAGAATCAGATCACCCACTGCATCCCAGGCTTTGAAGAGGTCAGGATCACAGAAGCAGAAATCCTTGGGCCCCACGTGCCTCAGACAAGTGTCTCAGGCCTGATCAGATCAACATGATTGGCAAAGAGTGGGCACACAGAGGCCTCCTTCTTGAGGGCCATTTTAGGGGTGACTGGAGGACATACCATGGGGGAGTAAGACACTCGGTCCCCCTCATCATCCAAAACCAACACATCCAACTCTTCCTCCAAAGATTCCTGCCCCTCGTCCTGCTGTGAACACATGCAATTTGTTAGTAAGAGAGCCAAGATAAGAACCTCTAACTATGTGCCAATCAGGAAAATCCCAAGTTTGTAAACAAACACTGTTAAAAGTAAAAGGGTAAAACACCCTCAAGGTAAGTGAAAGAAGAGGGTGATGTATGATAGAACAGATTAGTTAATGTTAGTCACATCAATAACACTTGCAAAGACTTCCTCCAACACAATCAATGAAGAGCATCCCAAGAAACTTCAAGATGCATCAAAACCTCTACTTTTTCCTGAAAACACCTACCAAAGAAAGACATTACCTTTCTCTTTTCTTTCCCCATTTCATATATCATATAGTTTCAAAATACTATCAGTCTCATATACACAGCAGTATATAACAAGGATTTACCATCAAGGGTGCTCCCTTCAATGGCTCCATATCACCCAGATCCCCAGATCGATCCAGTGTTCTGTTGTGGTCTCCTCTTTCATTCAGTGTGGAATAGTTGTTATCTAGAGGGGGAAAGTACACAGAAACAATATATTCCCTCTAGTATACAATGTATCTGAATTAGGCACCTTGATAGAGAAGCGAGCTGTTTCAGATGCCCCAAAGCATTAAAGACTGATGCTTTTTAATACTTAAACATAGCTTGAATATAATGGAGAAGATAATGTATGTGAAATACCCAGTACTAGGGATGTAGTTCAATGCTAGAGTGGCTGGCCTAGACTCTATTACCATCACGGCGAAAACAACAAATGAATAACAATGAACAACAGTGTCCTATGGTGGGTAATACTAAAGAGACTGGGCTTGCTTATAGACCGCCCTGAAATTAGGAGAAAACAGAAACAAGCTGCAACTGGAAGGAACTGACGAAGCAAAACACAACTTAAGTTCAGCCTTTGGGAATGAAAAGTTAGAAGAGCAAAGGGGAAGGACATTCCAGTAGAAGGCTTAATATACCAAGGCTTTTAAATAATGCACAATGAGTTGTGTGTCCTGATGTAAACCTACAATTGCAGTACTTGGGAGATGAAGGGAGGAGGGTCCACAGTTGTTCAAGGTCATCCTCAGCTATATACTGAGTTTAATTTCAGTCTGAGATATGGGAGACCCTAATAATAACAAATAATAAAGTAGAATGATGAGAAAGAATAGCAGGCAGGCAGGAGGCCCAAGAATTTAAGGTCATCCTCAGCTATATTGTAAGTTCACAGCTAACCTGGGCTATGGAGACTCTGCCTCGAAAGAAAAGGGGGGGGGGGGGGCAGCAAGTAGATCAGCTAAACTGAAAGTAGAGAGAAAGAACAGAGCGAGATCAGGGCAGATTATATGGACACAACAAGACTTTCTGAGAACATCTGTTAGAAGAGGAAGATCAAGAGTTCAAGGTCAGGGGCTGGAGAGATGGCTCAACACACTTGCTGCTCTTGCAGAGAGTCTGGATTAGGCTCCCATCACTCACATGGTAGTTCACAACCATCCCTAACTCCAGTTCTAGGGGATCTTACCTCTGAGGGCAAGAAGCACCACATACAGCAAACAAACATACCAGCAAAACACTCATACCCATAAAAATAAATAAATAAATAAACCAGGCATGGCAGCACACACCTTTAATCGCAGCATAGGGGAGGCAGAAGCAGGCAGATCCCTGTGAGTTCAAAGTCAGCCTGTTCTACAAAGTAAGTTTCAGGACTGCCAGGAATACATAGAGAGATCTTGTCTCAAAAAATTAAAATAAAAAAAAAATGTTTTGAAAAAAAAAATTAAGAAAATTTAAGAAAGATCATCCCATCCACAGAAACACGTGAAAATGTAGAAAAGAGCAGGGATTGATCAAATTTTATTATATTTCTAGATATCCTTTCAAATGGAGATTACCAATCACAGTACTTCAGGAATGGTAAATGATAAGGGTATTTAGGGGGGTAAAAAGCTACAGGAAAAAAAAAAAAATCCAGGCATGGTGGAGCATATCTGTAATCCCAGCACTTGGTGGTAGAGGCAAGAGGATCAGGAAAGAGTTCAAGATCAACCTCAATTGCAGTTGAGTTCAAGACCAGCCTAGATGACTTGAAACCCTGTCTCAAAAAAAGAAAGGAAAAGAGAAAAGAAAAGGAGAAAATACCTACTCACCCCAATTACACACTATTCTGCAACATTAGACAGGAATTCATCACCTACCTAATAATTTTGTGTTTGACCCCATATTGCTCATTGGAATTTCTTCCCGGTCAGGTTTCTTATCTATATGGAATTAGAAAGTTATTCAAATCAAAATCCAATACTCCAAGATCTATATTAAGTAGACATTTCTCTCTGGCATGCCATCCTTCCCTGTCTTTATTCAAATAAAGTTTTACTCAGCACATACTATTTGCCAAGTACTAATCACAGCCTACAGTTATAGGAAAGCCCTCACAGAACTTTGATCCCTTTCATACAGAAACCTAAAGACAAGAACATTAAAGAGGCCAGAAGACAGCTCAGTAGATAAAGGTACTTGCTGCCAAGCCTGATGGCCTGAGTTTCATCCCTGGAACCAACTTGTGGAAGGAACTGATTCACACAAGTTGTCCTCTGACCGCCACATATGTACCTACACACCCAAACAAATAAACAAATTAAAAGTACTTCAGTAATCTGAGCTATGACATCTCAAAGCCCCTTTTGTCTTAAAATTATGAGGGTCTAGGCTGGAGATGTGGCTCAAAAGTAGGTAAGGCATTAGCCACCAGAAATAAGACCTTAGATTCAGTCCCCAATCACATACACAGGAAATAAATGAGGATGCAAAGGACTTTTATCGGTGTGGAATAAATACACATTACTATATTCAGAAATGTAAACAACTAACCCACTTAGAAATAAATGTATTACCTATCATAAACATCTTCAATTTAAAAGGCACTATGAGTGGCTCAGCAGATGAAGCACTGGCTGTGCCAGCCTGGCAGCCTGAGTCTGATCCCCAGAAGCTACGCAGAACTGCAAGAACCAGCTCCAGAGTTGTCCCTGAGCTCCACTGAAAGCCACAGTATGGGTGTGCCCACAACATGTACACAATAATAATAAATTTTAAAGACAAAGACACCCAAGGTGGGGAGCACTGTCTAACATTTTTGTATACCTCTTAACTTTGATTAATAAGCATACTCCCATAATTTTGGCACTTGGAAGGCAGAGGTAGGGGATCACTGCAAGTTCCAGGCTAGCCTGGTTCTATATAGTAAGTTCCAGGCAATTGTAGGGTCCATGGCAAGACCCTCCTTCAAGAAAACCACAAAAAATAAATGAGTTAGCCTGTCTTGCCCTAGAATGGAACATTACTCATATAGGAATCTGAAATGTCATGGCATTGTCTCCCCGCAAGATAATGGTTTATAGAACAATGCAAACGTTATAAAATTAACAGATTTTAGTATGTATGTGTATTTTAAAAACACATTTGTATCACCACTTATATAATCATAAAAGCCATTTTTTAATTTGATATTTCTATTCTTAACACCTTGTTTTTTAACTTTTCTATTATTACATTGTGTGTGTGTGTCTGTGTCTGTGTGTGTGTGTCTGTGCATGCGCGCGTCCATCCATATTAGGACATGGATATAGTGGTCAGAGGACAAATTTCAGGAGTCAGTTCTCTCTCAGGGATGGAATTCAGGTTGTTAGGCTTAGAAGCAAGTGAGCTGACCTGCTTAGCTACCTTGATGGCCCTAGAAAAAGCCTTTTAAGTATTGGGAAGTTACCAGACTCAGAAACATGAATTTGATTTTCTTTGGGTTTGTTTGTTTGTTTTAGAACAGGGTCTTATTCTACATCTCAGGTTGGCCTAGAACTCCCTATGTAGCCCATGCAGGCTTCAAACAAATGGCGATCTCCCCGCCTTAGTCTTCCAAGTGCTGGGATGAGTCACCACACTCAGCCAAAATTTTATTGTTTACTCAGGTAGCAAATACTGTCAGTTTTTTGTTGGTGGTGTTTTTGTTTTGCTTTGAGACAAGGTTTGTTTGTTTTTTTGAGATAAGGTTTCTCTTTGTATGTAACCCTGGTTGTCCTGGAACTCAATCTGCAGACCAGCCTGGCCTCAAACTCACAAGAGATCTGCCTGCCTCTGCCTACTGAGGGGTGAGATTAAGAGTGTGCACTACCACCGTCCCGCTTTGGCCTCAGTTTTTTAACCAAAGCGATAAGGTTTCCACATTTACTTTTGTGGAAATGCTTGACAAATAACCATGTCTCAGCTGCTTCATAAAGTAAAATAGTACTCTATAAAAAAATAGGTAGTCTAATAAGCTAACACCTATAGTCTGCCTCAAGACATCCACAGTGGCTCCCTACACAGCACAAGTGCTGTACATGTCCTCATTAGCACTACACATCTAAATGATGTGCGTTTGGGGGTATTAATGTTTACAGCTCCATCAAGGATGCTCCTGAATGAAGATGGCTTTTTATAGAGTATATGGCAATGAAAATCACTTGTTCAGATCAGTGTTGCTACCCTCATTTATGCTGAGCAGCCAGTAGCAAGCACCACTGTTTCTATGCCATCGGCACACATGTCCAAGAGTTTTGGAGCCCTCGTACCACACTCCAAAGCCATGGGTCAAATCAAATCATTAAGGTAAAAAGGGTTACAGTACATAATTTCAGTGAAAGAGAAAAAATATATACAAAATATATAATTCATCTATGGTAAAGTGGTTTAAAAAGCTCTAATTCAGTTAGGGGCATAGAACACTTGCCTAGAAAGCCCTGCATTCAATCTCCAGTGCCACACAAACACAAAAACACAAGCACACACACACAGAGCTATAAACTAAAACAGCAATTAGTGGTGCTTTTCTCTAGACACTAGAAATAACAGACTTTCTAGTTGTCAGTAGTTTTTAATTTTTCAACTGGAAAAGCACTAATAATTAACCAAGCACATTAATCAACAGAACACAAAAATTTAAAAGAGGAAGAAATGAAACAGAAAAACTATGCCTCACTCTCTAAGTCCACAGGCAAATAGGAGCCACACTCAAGCTCACCAACTGCTTTGATTTTGGTTTTGTTTTCTTTTTTTTTTTTGGTTTTTCGAGACAGGGTTTCTCTGTGTAGCTTTGCGCCTGTCCTGGAACTCACTTGGTAGCCCAGGCTGGCCTCGAACTCACAGAGATCCGCCTGGCTCTGCCTCCCGAGTGCTGGGATTAAAGGCGTGCGCCACCACTGCCCGGCCTTGTTTTCTTTTGAGACAGAGTTTCATGTCGCCAAGGCTGGCCTTGACATACTGATCCTTCCTCCGCCTTGGAGTCCTGGACTGGGATTACAGGTGTGCACCACCACACCCTTCCCTGTCTGTTTTAATTTCTCAATTCAAACCCATTCTCTTACACATTATAATCCTGAGGCAAAGCATTACTCCAAAGCATTATTCAGGGTCTAGCTCATTTTAGAAATACATACATACCCCATTTCTTAGTTAATACGACATTAAATAATGGTGGGAGCACCTCTTGTTTACTATACCTGATTTTTGGTTCCGGTCAATGAGTGGGAGGGTGCTATCATCATATGAATGGCTGCTCTGGCTTCTAGATGCATTGTTTAGATTCACCTGGAGGCAAACAAAAACATAATATCATAGAAACCTGAACATACCCACTTCTTTCTGTCCCCTCCTCCTAACCATGCACCTCCTGCTTCAGAAGCTCTTAAGGACCATTGATTTCCTTCTCCATGATCACCTGTCCTAGCGCTTACTCACACATTTTTCCCCTAATGGGCTTAAATCTCTAGGCTCCTATTGACAACTATGACTCTTCAGAAAAAGAATCTGAGGCTAGGTAGTAGCACTTATCTATCTATAAGGCTAGTACTTGGGGATTGGAGGAAGAAGAATCAGAGAATGGTAAGCACATGGAAGGGTCAGAGTACATCATCTCTATTCACCACCACCAGCATGTACTGCCATGTTCAACGTCGAGAGAGTAGAACAATATCAGCAAAAATAAACTGTGGGCACCACTGTATTAAGAGGTAGTATAGCAAATATCTGAAAGACTTGGGTTTAGTATGATAGTCAATATCAGAGGCACTAGCTAAGAACCAAAGGAGAAAAAAAGCCAACGCTTTGGTGAAGAGTATTGCACCTGGAAGTCTGACTTCTTCCAGCCTTCTTTTTCCAGTGGCTTCCGAAGTTCCTTATAGCCCCAGATTGTCTGCAAGACAAGAGCTGCTGCCCGGACTTCCTTTTCTGAGCGATTCCTATAAAGGAAAGTAACACCATACAAAGTTTGGCTATAAGACCAGGGAATCTTGACCCTGTACCCTCTAAGAAGTGGTTCTCAACCTTCCTAATGCACAACCCTTTAATACAGTTCCTCATGTTGTGGGGAGCCCCCCAACATAAAATTATTTTCATTGCTACTTCATCACTGTAATTTTGCTACTATTATGTATCATACTGTAAACACCTGTGTTTTCTGATGGTCTTAGATGACCCCTGTGAAGGCGACAACCCCAAAGGGGTCATCATAGGTTGAGAACCACTGCTCTAACAGCACAAGAATATAAAAATGTAAAATGGGTGAAAGCAAATTTTCTCCAAATTGTATATTCTGTTTGAAACACTGACATAGACTAATTGGATGTGTAAGAGTCCATTATCAATGTACAGACCAACATTAAGAATGAAAACAGACCATTATCTCTCTACATGTCACAGGGTAATATAAGGGGAAGTAAGCTCAGAACAGAAGAGGACAGCTCCTTTCTGAAAGCTCTTCTCTCATACTCAAATTCTTCCAGCTCCGATTAAATATAAGCTCACCCTGATTTGTTGATCAAGACCAGCTTCTCAATACCCTGGGTCTCTCGAAGCTTTTTGGCAGCTTCCAAGTTCTCAGCAATAACTTCATTGATGGTGTTCAAAATAGAGACCACAGTATCTTCAGAGAAATTCCAGGAGGAGTTCTGCTGACCTCCCGGCAGATTCTTTACCAAGTTAGGAATGGCATGTTTGCCTATAGCAGCAAGACAAAAGGAACACGTGTGGGGAGAAACGTCAGTCAGGTCAAGGGGAGCCTTCCAGTACATTTTACAGTAATCAGGTCAAGTGTGAGCTCGAGTCATACAAATCAACTTCATTATCACATGAGATTATATCAAAGGGGCAAAGGACACGAGACAGCCGTGAACTCACTGCCCGTCCTCCTTCCTCAAGTGCAGTAAGACAATGTGATGCTGGATATCGAAATACACTGTCTGGTCTCTTCACACTAATGAAAACAGTATGTTCAGTACTATAATATGATAAGTCAGTGGGACAGAGTTCTTTATGAATTTAAAAAAAATCAACAACTTGGGCTCTGCCACTAACTAACTATGTTAATTCTGGGCAAATGGAAAAAACAGAAAAATTCTTAACAATGACTAGGGAAAGAGAGAAAAAGCAGATATTCAACAAATAATAGTGGCTATAATGTTTTTGAAGAACCATCACTTCTTGCTTTTTTAAGAACCACTAAACCATGAACCTTCACCAATACTCAGATATATAAACTAAGGAAGAGTATAGCATCCTTCTCTTCGATGACATCAGCAAACGACTAAACATTTGCTGGAATCCAGGCACTGTGCTAGGCACTGATTCAAATCCTTACCAATTAATTCTTTGTTCCGAGCATCCACAGCCAGGTTTCTCAGTGCCCCAGATGCCGCTTTCACTACTCGTTCATGTTCACTGGTCAGGAGGTCAGCTATGGCAGAGAGAGCCTTCTCTTGACGCAGAGCAGAGCGGATGTATCGACCATACTAGGAAGCACATGGGAAGCGGTGAGAAGATTACAAATGGCAGCAAACTAGTTATCTAAGTTCTTTATCTCCAGATCCATTTTCTCAGAGGTACTCACTGTCCAGCGCCCAGCACACAAGTTCTGGATAGCTCCAGCAGAGGCTTCTAAGATGGCAGGCGTCTTGCTCTCCTTAAGGAGTGAAATGTATATTCGCACCACTTCTGGCTGAAATAAGAGTTCATAGCCTGTACAAGAAAGGGCAAGACAGAAGATGCTCATCGATGCCTACAAACCAGGCTCTGGCTGCCTACCGTTCTGCATCTCCATCATTAGGCTCTACATCTCTTTCTTCTTAGGTTTTTGTTGTGTCTTTTAAGACAGGGTCTTGTAATGTCACACAGACTGGCCTCAAACTCATAATCTTCCTGTCTTAGCCTCTCAAGTGCTAGAGTAGCCTATGAAGTACTAGGACTACAAGCACGTACCACCAGGTCCAGCTGATTCCATGCCTTAAGGATAACTAGTGTAGCCTGAAGCAGTGTACACACTTTTAATCCCAGCACTTGGGAGGCAGAGGCAGATGGGTCAGTGAGCTTGAAGCCAGCCTAGTCTACAGAGAGAGTTCCAGGACAGCCAAAGCTGCATAGTGTGACCCTATCTCAAAAAAACAAAGCAAAAGGAGAAAAAAAACAAAAACAAAAAACCCTAAAATAACAACAACTAGTCCATGGTAAAAACAGAATAGACATCAATCCTATCACATTCAATTCCTTTCTCCTTCCTCCTTGACTTGTACCCCATAGCCAACTTAAGCCTTGTTTTCACCATGAGCAATCAGGCTTAATGATTCAACCTCTCAAACAAATTATTTCTAATTTAACTCAGTAACTCACCTCACCATGAATATAACTAAATGAAAGGGACAGCCTGAGATTTAACACCCTTTAATTAAAGTCTTCTATATTTATGGAAAGCTAGCAAATTTATATTCATTGATACAGTGGCTCCAAAATCCAAGCAGTGACAAAGAGATTTTCTTCTAACAGTAAGGTCCAAAAACTACAGTGAGCACTTACTGGCTAAGTTTCTGTCTTTTCTTTTCTGAGGCGTTCTCTCTCTATATATTCTAATCAGGCTATGAACTCACAGCAATCCTCCTGCCTCAGCTGCCCAAGTACTATTTGCAGGCATTACCATTACACACAGACTAGCTTCTGACTTGAGACTAAATTCTGTGAATTTTCCCAATACTTCAACATCACTTCAAATCCAACAAGTCAGAGACAATTATTAATACAGTGCATAAAATATGTTACATATGCAAAAACTATATCTGAGATCTCTGGAGACTGAGAAAAAGGACAACTTACCTCGAGCAGGACTAGTTCTTTTAGGGAAATCCACTGTATCACTTGCTGGATCCTCTGTGGGCTTTTTCCCTATAAAAATGGGGGAAGGGTAGAGAGAATTTGGTAAAGAACTTTTAAAGGAAGTTTTCACCTCAGTTTTTCATCCTTTAGTCAGAATCTTCAGATCAGAGATGCAGCATCAAAACAGGCAAAAGAAGGGAACCCCACACACACCTGTCTGAACAGGTGTGATGCAGAAACAAGGGGCAAAACCAGGCAGTAGATTGGTACAAAAAGGATAACCACTTTTACTGCTATTAACTGAATTCTGATAACAGAGACTACTGTCCAGAAATAGCATGTCAAAGCCACAACCCAGCTAAACTTATTTCAATGCTTTTCCTCAACTAAATTTTCCTACATGCATCCACAGGAAAGGGTTAGACAAGGAAATACTGGGGAAGGCAAAAACCAAAACATGCACATTAGAAGGAGACAAGTGCCTTAAAAGATTGCACTCACCTCTGGAGAACCACTCATCTTCCAGTGCATCACCAAGGTGGAAAGCGAGGAGAGAAATGAAGGAAGAAAACGCAGGAGAAAGATGTCAACAGCATCATGGGCAAGTTCACAAGAAAGCAGAGAAAGAGGAGGAGGAAACGAGAGGAAGGCCCCAGATTAGTTGAGCTCTTATCCTTCACTGCCCCAGTGCCAACACACTAACAACCATCACTGTCATCACATCACCACCATCATCACCACCACCACCACCACCAAAATCAAAGCATCTAGACCAAAGGAAGCAGCAGCAGAGCAAAAGGACAAGTCTCCACTAGGTAGACTTCCAGACTATTTGTAAGTACCTATAAGGCTAAGTGTTCCTCCTGTCCCATATAAAGAACAGGAACTAAGACTCACCTTTGCCCTTCTTGGCCCCAAAGCAACTAGCAGCATGTGGCCCAGTATTATTAGCCACACTGGGAAGTGCCTCTTGGTAACGTTCTGCCTGTGGGATTTCACGGTGGACTTGATATGATAAGTTCCGAAGGAGGCAAACACAGTTCTCCACAAGCTTACGGATACAAAGCAAAAGGTTCAATTAGAAAAGAGAATGCCTATGACGACTGTCAAGAAATTGTCTCCATAATTTGAATATTAAAATATCAATCCTAAAATGCATAACTCAATCCATCTCCTCTCAGGTCCCCTTCTCAGTGCCCCAGGCTCCTCAAAACGCTTGTTATCTTCAGGCTAACAGCAGGTCTAATTACAGACATATAATGGCTTCTGCAACTACATAGTAATGCAACATATGTAGGTCATTGTTTTCCCTACTTAGAAAATGTATAGTTGCCTGGCAGTGGTGGCGCACATCTTTGATCCCAGCACTTGGGAGGCAGAGGCAGGTGGATCTCTGTGAGTTCGAGGCCAGCCTGGTCTATAGAGCAAGATCCAGGATGGGCACCAAAACTACACAGAAAAACCCTGTCTTGAAAAAAAAAAACAAACAACAACAACAACAAAAAACAAAAAGAAAGAAAATGTATAGTCTAGAAGGCTACTAAGCAGCTTTAATATATATGGGAGAAACGTGTGTGTGTGTGTGTGTGTGTGTGTGTGTGTGTGTGTGTGTGTGTGTAAAGAAAACTATCTTTGAGCCTGGAGAGATGGCTTAGTCACTAACAGCACTTGCTGCACAACAAGCCAGGCATGAACTTGAATGTACCTGTAAACCCAGTGCTATAGGAACAGAGACAGGATTGCTAGGGCATATTTGCTGCTAGCCTAGCCAAAGAATACAACCTCAAGGTGAGACCTTGCCTCAAAAGAATAAAGTGGAGAGTGCCTGAGTGATAAACAAGGACACTAATGTTCTCCTGGCCTCTCCTCTTGTATACATGTGTACATACATACACACACACACACACACACACACACACACACACACACACACACACACTTCTCTTCTTCTAAACTCAATGTCCATTTTAAGAAGAAGGGGTTGGCCTAAGTATTTTGTATTATCTGACAGCCTGAAGTGGTAGATCTGAAGCACAGTTCCCTTGTGAACAAAACTCACTCACTCATTAACTTACCTTGCTGTCTGAGTCCTTCTGCCCAATTTCTGCTTGAACAATGAAAATGAGAGCATCAACTAGGCCATCACATTCCCGGAGTTTCCGGCGAGCTTCACTCCTCTCTGAGCTTACATTTCTAAGGGAAAACACAAAGTTCTAAAGATGACTCAAGTCCCTCAAGTCCTCCCTCTGATATCTTTCTTCATCTCTATCTGAAGCTTCCTTAAACCTTTTCTATCCAGCACAATAAGCAGTTAACACGCAGTAAAAGCAAAGCATTTATGGCTGGAAACGGACTGACAGTCTGTCTTCTAAACTGCTTACAAGCTTGGAGTCAGGTTGAAAATGTATACCAGGGGCTAGAACAGGCAATCAATACCCAGCACCACATGGCAGTTCCAGCCCCAGAGGACCTGACACCCTCTTCAGGCCTCCTCAGGCACCAGACACACATGTAGTGCACCAATAAATAAGCAGACATAACACCCACACACTGCTGGGCAGTGGTGGCGCATGCCTTTCGTCCCAGCACTCGGGAGGCAGAGGCAGGCAGATCTCTGTGAGTTCAAGGCCAGCCTGGGCTACAGAGCGAGTTCCAAGAAAGGCTCCAAAGCTACAGAGAGAAACCCCGTCTCAAAAAACAAACAAAAACACCCATACACATTTAATATTTTTAAAATGTATACCACAGTCCAAAATGGTAGTCCACACCTGTAATCCTAGTACTTGGGAGGCAGCAGCAGGAAGATAAAGTTTGGGGCCAGATCGGACCTATTATAAAGCAAAACCCTATCCACCACTTCCACCACCAAATACAAGCATGTGTGTGTGTGTGTGTGTTCATGTGCACTCATGTGTGAATGAACATCAAGGGTAGGGATATAGCTAAGTGGTAGAGAGCTTCCCCAAGCATGTAGAAGGCAATGGATCCAATACCCATCACCACAAAATGGGGGCTTGTGGGAAGGGCACACCAACATCAGTAAATCCAGACAGAAGAGTCATTTATTATATACAAGTACAAATACAGGGAATGACAAGGTACCTAATTTGAAATACAGATAACTGAGACAGGGACTAAGACCCACCCAAGTCCATAACTAGAGAAGAACCTGGTATGTGGGAGGTTCTCAACAGGTATTTACCTAAGTAGATGAACAAAGTCAGAGAGGAGGAAGGAAGGGAGTAAATACACGAGTAGGAAAACATGGTGCACACAAGAAAGCAGCAAAGGCAGGTAGGCTGAGGTCAAACACACCTCAGAATAGAAGCTTGAAGTAGAGAAGAAGCTTGCCTAGGAAATGCAATGCCCTCGATTTGGTCACCGTACAATAAAACTATAAAAAAGGCGCAAACAAAACCAAACAGACAAAAAACCCTCAACTTCTAATTTAAAAAAAAAAAAAAGAAAGATATTATATCACCCCTCAAAAAGTCAATATTGGGATGCATGTGTATGTGTGATATTGAAGATTGAACCAGGCAAGCACTTTATTTACCACTAAGCTACACTTTACCTGCCTCCAGACTACTCCCTTTTTGAGACAGGGTCTTACAAAGTATTCAGCTAGCCTTGGACTGACTAGCATAGGCAGGCTACTCACTCAGCCTCAGACAGGTTTACAGGCCTGCATTACCAACCCCAGCAAAAATTCAATCTTTGTAATCTCAAAACCAAAACCCTTCACTTACCTGAGGCAGCCAGCTGTGTTGGTGAGCACTGACTCCCATTCAATATGCCGTGGCTTACAGTCTTCATTAGGTTCTCTCTCCCAACCAGAATGTGGAATGATCACTTCATCTGTCAAGGCGTGCAACGCATGGTCCACAATCTCCATTTTGATTGAATCATGGGATGAGAGATTCCACAGGGTTCCTGGCAGGGTCAAGTCAGAGAGTTCTCTAGCACCCAAGACAACTGTGTCTGAAGAGTATCAGAGCCCTATTCTATTCCTTCTTTATTGTCCTCAATGATCACAGATATGTTCTATTATAGAGTCTATATGACTCCATGTAGTGTTAGTCAGGCTTCTTTCTGCTTATGACCCACGGTAAGATATATTTTATTCTGTAGTTCAATACAGACACACAGTCATGAAATAAAGCTTTACAAAACAGTATTTACTATAATCTATGCTCAACAGTCTACACCAGTTTCTCTACCTCAGCAACCCGGTCACTTTGGTTCACATAATTCTTTGTTGTGGGAAGTTGTCCTGTCTATTGTTGGATGCTTACCAGTTGACCAGTATCCTTAGCCTTTATTTTTTAGATGCCAAGGACTCTCTACCCCAACCCAAGTTATGACAGCCAAAGCAACTCCAACAATGGAGATGTCCTCTGGGGGGGGGTCAAAATATCCTGCCATTCAAGAATCAGTAGTATTCATTTTTCTTCCTCCTGGAATGATGATTATGGTCCACAAAACTGTGCTTACTTCACACTATGGATCACCATGTACAATCTGGAAAATTTTCATTCTAAATAAAGGACCAGGCGCTCAGATTTCTAAATGGAACATGCAGGTTGAGTCAAGACAAGCACACATTTAAAACAGATTATAAGGTTGTAAATAAACAGCAATTGACAATTCTGTGTTTGGAAGACAAGTTCCTCTACCACTATAGTTGGTCAAAAATAACAGAATGTGGGCTGGAGAGATGGCTCAGCTGTTAAGAACACTGGCTGCTCTTCCAGAGGTCCTGAGTTCAATTCCTAGTAACCACATGGTAGCTCCCAACCACCTATAATGAGATTTGATGCCCTCTTCTGGCCTGCAGGCATACATGCAGACAGAATGCTATATACATTGTATACATAATAAATAAATAAATAAATCTTTAAAAAAATAAATAGAATGTGCCAAACATGATGGTGTATGACTTTAACCCCAGAACACAGGAGGCAGAGGCTAGTAGTGGATCTCTGTGAGTTGAATACAGCCTGGTCTACATAGTAAGTTCAAGGACAGCCAGGGCTGTATAGAGAAAGACCCTGTCTTAAAAAAAAAAAAAAAAAAAAAAAAAAAACCAAGAGAAGGGGGCTAGAGAGATGACTCAGCAGTTAAGAGCATTTGCTGTTCTTCCAGAGGACCTGGGTTCAATCCCCAGCTCCCACCTAGTGCCTCACTGTAACTCCAGCTCCAGGGTACCTGACACCTTCATACCGACACACATGCAGGCAAAACACCAAGGCACATAAATACAAATAAAAGAAAAAGAAAACACACATGCATGCAGAATGTCTCGGGGTTGCATGTGTCATGTGTCGTCCAATCAAATCTGCTTCACAGATTTGACCCAAAGGTCACTACTTCAGAACCTATAATCAAAAGGTAATGGACTGGCCAAGCATGGTGGTGCATGCCTTTGATACCAGCACTTGGGAGACAGAGACAAGCAGATCTCTTCGAGTTCGTCCAGCCTGCTCAACATAGTGAGTTCTAGGCCAGCCAGAGCCACCTAGTGAGACCCTGCCTCAAAATTAATTAACTAATTAACTGAAAGGTAATGGACTAGAAACCTCTAGATCCCTGCCTCTCTATGAAGTAAGTGACTCCCAACCTAGCACTCACCAGTAATGACTTCAGTCAGGTCCATATCTCGAGCCTTTCGGAGCAACCGAACCAGGGCAGGAACACCATCACAGTTCTTTATGGCAATCTTGTTATCTTGGTCACGTCCGAAAGAGATATTCTTGAGAGCTCCACAGGCTCCAAGGTGCACTTCCTTTTTGGGATGGTCTAACAATCCTACCAATACCGGGATACCCTTGAGCTTCCGCACGTCAGTCTTCACCTTGTCATTGCGATAGCATAGGTGCTGCAGGTATGCAGCTGCATTGGACTTAACAGCATCCAAGCGGAAGCCTAGCATGGCAATCACCTCTGGCAGCTCAGGCTGTCTCCAGTTTGGAGGTGGGGGCATTCCCTTTCGTAGACTATCCAAGCTTGCTAAACTTCCCCGCTCATGCTGAGCCAAAGGAGCCCAATAGTACTGATCCGGTGGCACCTCCTCACCAATCATGTCTTCATAGCTCCTACAGTTTTGAAAAGAACCAAGAGCCAAGCAGTTAAATCAGGCTCCTTAGACATTCCTGTTATCCATTATCTTCAAGGAAGGATTAACCCCAGGTCTACATAGAGATCATATATCTCCTCTGTATGATCAATTTTAATAATTTTGTGTGTGAATGTAAGTCTTCTCAATGGCCCTCCACCTTATTTTTTGAGACAGGGTTTATCACCAAATCAGGAGCTTTAAAGACCTCTCTCTTTTTTCCCTGTGAAATTTGCTGATTGAGAAAGAAAAGTACTTGATAATGGTAATCACAAAAACAACAAATCCTGATTCCTTAGTATTTACTTGGAATTTACTGTCAGCTATTAACTTCTCCGTAAATGCTTAGAAGAGCTATACAAGGCAACTGATTCCATGTCACATAAGTAAGCAAACAAAGCCTGAGAACAAGCAAGGCTTATAAGCCCAGCACAAGAGACAGGGTCACAAGTCTGAGGCCAGATAGGTCTACATAGTAAAGTCCAGACAATCTAGGGCTACAAACCAAGATTCTATCCCAAGACATTCTCCTCCCACCCACACCCTCAAAACAAAAACCCTGAGACTAGTTCTTAAATCCTAGCTGAACAGGAAACAAGGCATATGCACACAGGAAGCAGCTAGTAGAACAAGACGATTAAACACATTTCATATTTAAGCTTTTCCTTGCCCTATTTTGGAAATTATAAAAGAGGAATTGATCAAGAAAAATGAAGGACTTCCTGCTACATTGTTGAGGACTTGGCTTTAGTACTAACGAGGAATAAACTTGAACATTAATTGTCACAGTTCATCCCAAGGCCTTATATGCTATCCAGACAAATATGTTCCAAGAATGAGTTCCATTTTCCAACTTCTAAATACTTCTAATTCTGCCAAAGTGCCATCTATAAACCAACATTGAACTGGAATGTCCCAGCTCTTGGATCAGAGGGAGAAACTGAAAGAAGTCAAGTGAAAAGCAACTTATCCTGTTTCAGTACTACCACCAACCACTAGAGGGCGAGCCTGTCATACTATTATTTATTCATAACTACCAGGAAGGAAGAGCCCCATTATCTGTGAGCTCATCTCACCCTGTGGGAGCCACAAGGGAGAAGAGAATCTATTGTGTGGGACTCTCCAAATAAGACTGTTGTTGGTTCCATAAAACCACTCCCACTGTCACCAAACACAAAGTTAGCCTGACCAGACGGCCTGCCTAACAGGTACCAACACTGACCGTTAAACAATGAAAGACTCAGTGGGACAAATCATTTAGTTAAAAAAAATCTAAAAATCACTTTATAATGTCAGTGAAACAAAATAAAGTTAAGTTGTTTTAAACGCAGATTGCTAAACATTATATGAAAAAGGTTTCCTTTTAATGAGAGAGAAAACAAAAACAAGACACATGTAAGAAAACTCCAAGGATCCACCAAACTGTTCATGAGAGAATGGTGTTTCAGGCTGTATGTGTTGAGCAGATTTTACTTTTCTTGTTTAAGTAACTACAAAAACAATTGCCATTGCCAGATTTTTTTTTTAGTCACTCAAGGAAATTTATCTTTATACTTCCTTCTTTCATAGGCAGTAGATCAAGATTCTTTCCTTTGGGGCTGGAGAGATGGCTCAGTGGTTAAGAGCATTCACTGGCTGTTCTTCCAAAGGACCCGGGTTCAATTCCCAGCACCCACAACGGCAGCTCACAACTATCTGTAGCTCCAGTTCCAGGGGATCTGGCATCCTCACACAGACATACATTCAGGCAAAACACCAATGCATTTAGAAAAATTCTTTCCTTTAACAAATAGCAAAAGTGCCCAAATGATCAATAACCTGCTTAAGGCTATATAAATAATGGCAAAGGCACAACTAGAACCAGAGTTTTCAAGTTCAGTGATTTTTCCCACTAATCACTGCCTCACTGTGTAAGTTTGACCTTGCAACTGTTCTTGTAGGCCTGAAACAGGAAGCTGAAGATGTTCTTGCTAGTCAAGCAGGTTTCCAAGCCCAATGCCACCCTGGAACAAACCCAAGAACCAAGCCCCAAACCCTCTCTATGTGAACTGCCACTTCAAGGGACACCAGGGAATGGCCTGGCCATCCACACCCATCTGTGTCTAATCTCTCTTTGCCAATGAGGAAGTCAGAGCAAGCAGACTTGCACTCCAGCCCCACTCCCTGGGCAGACTGTTCCAATGATAGCTGCTATCTACTTCTAGCTAGCTTACACCAGCTGAGACCTGGTGCCCCATCAGGAATAAAAGGTGAGTCACATGGGAGTTGAATTTGCTAACCACACCATCTGAAGAGTGTCAGTGACTCAGGCTTAGATAACAGGGCTTCTACTCCTGTCCCCAGACTAATTCAGTTTACGGTTAGCCAATACTACCTAATATATTCAAAAAGTAAGTGCCAAGACCTTTGCTTTGGTAGGTCATGAACCTATATACAGAAATTGAGCAACAGTTGCCAGGGCACCCTCACTATCAAGATAACTATAAATTTTGCCTTATTTCTTGGCTTGGAAAATATAGACCCCGATTTATTCTAAACTAATGTTTTCAGCCCAAGACCAAATATGTTTTCTGTACACACCCAGAACTTAGGATTTTTAAAATAACCTTTTCTAAATATGAAAACCAAGTAAGAGGCGTGACAAAGGTACTAGTGCACAGCACACCAAGCCTAAAACGGGTCCTTTAGAAAAGGCCTGCCCAGCCAGCTATGTTGGTATATGCTTTTAATCCCAGCACTCAAGAGACAGAGGCAGGGGGCTGTCTGTGTGTTAGAGGCTAGCCAGAGCTATACAGTGATATCCGGTCTCAACAACCAAAATAAAGGGAGGAAAGGAACAAACGGAACGTGGGTGGGAGGGAGGGTGGACCTTTCAATCACATTCTAAATACTCTTCCAAGGCCACTACTGCTCATCCAAACAGTAATCCTTCATGCCACCAAAGACCACCCCAAGGAATAAGTATCCTCAGAACAGAGAGATGCTCAGTGACCTTTGGGAGTATTATTAAGGTACCATTCCTGACTCACTACCTTCATAAAACTCTAACTAAATACAAAGTGTCAGGGCTTCTGTTAGATCAAAAGTGATTGTTTATAAACATCAGGATTGGAACTACTGCAAGGACAGTTCTTAAACACAATCTTAATTGTGTTCTAATACCAAAAAAGTAGCTTAAAAAGTTCTCAGAAACAAGAGTGTGAACATGGCCAGCCTCCTGGCCTCAGACTCTTTGTGGTGCTCCTTTCACTATCACCCAAAAGGAGACAGATCTTAGGCAGAATTATGGCATAGCAACCAAGTCTCTTCTTTTAGGACACAGACTGATAACCATCACTAATCACTTTTGGGTTTAGAAATGTCCACACAATAGTCCAAACCAGCCTTGAACTTAACTGCAATCAACCTGCCTCAGCCTCCTCAGCAGTGGAATTACAAGTGTAAGTCATCACACCTGGCCACAAATCACTTTCTCACCAATTGTGGTGACACACACTTGTAATCCCGACTTGGAAGATGGAAGAAGACAAGAGTTCAAGGTCACCCTCTACTACATAGCCAGACTGGTGGACAGCCTGAGCCACTGAGACCCTGTCTCAAAAAGCAGTAGCAAACAAATAAAAACAAAAAAAAATCACTTAGTATAACTAAAATATGACTCTAGTAACAAGAAAGAAAAAGACAGCCAATCAACATTCAATGAGCCTTCCATGAAGAAGAGAGAAAGGAAGCCATGGGTGTCACTGACCCCTAAAAGCTTAGAAGATAATGCTACCCTTGTCCCATCTGGGAAAAGAGCCCTTCATCCCCTGTTCCTGCCCACCTGAGGCGTCGGCGAGGGTCCGAGGGTGTTCCTGTCCGACGGGCAGTGCCATAATCGGACATCATGCCATAATCTAGGTCATCATAGCCCATGCTACGCTGGTCATCCTCTAGCCCATAAGGCTCTGGATGAAAGCGATGCAGATCCACACTGCTGCCACCTACTCGAACCTGGGGCTGGGGACCATAGACATCTTGTCTACTGGGTGCCCGGTAGCCTTCCATGCTGGGTCTATACCGCTCCTCAATTCGGGTCACCCGGGACAGACTGCCGTAGTTGTCACTAGCACCTGGATAACCATCTTCATAGTGTCGGCCATATCCATCTGGGGGATAGTGGAAGTTCCTAGGAAGGGTTGCAGTGCCTGCCTGCCCCACATAGGGCCCAGGGCCCCCATTGCCATTCTTCCTGAAATCACGGCCCAAAGTCTGGATGAAGTTGTTGGAGACTGATGAGGCGTCCACAGGCAGTCCATCTGGTCCCATGGGGACTGGCTGTACTGTCCGTGTTGTCACCGTCTTCACAACTTTCTTGACCTTCAGTTAAGCAATGAGAAAAAGAAAAGCAATTATTGAAGGAAATAAAGAATCTAAGTTTAAATTCTACACCACTCCCTTACCTTCTAGATCTTTACTTAGAAATGACTCATTTCATTGTGTGTCATCTATACCTTTTTTCACCCCACAGAAGCCCCTAAGTGAGAAACTGCCCTGTCAGTAGCAGCCTCTTGAGGAAGCTATTATAGCTGTCATACTCTGTTCTCTTCCCCCTTCCATTACATTTCCCTGCATTTCTTTTACCTTTTCTGTATGCTCAGTGATCATTTTCTTTCTGGCAATCAGTGACCTGCATCCATCTACCTGGTTAACCTCTCTACTAAAAGACCACAGACAACCTATCACTCTGAGACATGCAAATTTCAGCTTACTGTGGTCTCCGTCCGCCTAGTAGTCCCATCGTCTGAGGTCTCCACAGAAACAACAGACATGGCTCCTTCAGGGTCCTCCTCTGTGTAGGTTTCCACAATCTGCCCTGGCTCCTGCATCCTGGGGATAGTGCTATACAGAAGGTGGTTGTGATCCTATGAGAGAAGAAAGCAGGAAGCTACAACTAAATCTGTGTAGTAACAATCCATCCTAACAAGAAATGTTAGTGCCTCTAGAGACAGGACATCTGCCCAGCATCCCCCACTGGCCTCAGGGTTTTGAGAAAGAGTGGTTGTCATCTTTTAAACTTGTAAAAAGGCAGGGCATGGTAGTGCACATCTTTAATCCTAGCACTCAATAGGCAAAGACAGGCATATTTATTTGTGAGTTCCAGGCCAGCCTAATTTATATAGCAAATTCCAAAACAGCCAGGACTACAAAGTGAGACCCTATCTCAATAAATAAATAACTTGTGTAAAAGGACAGTAAATATAATTTCCCAGACATGAAAAGAGGTAACTAAAACCATGCTGACATCCCAGTAGCAGAAACAGAAGATTTAATTCCCATTTTTGAATATGAACTATGCTAACTGTTACATCTACATCTGGGTAATACTTCAAAATAGCTTACCCAATAAAGACCTTTTAAGACTTAAAAAAAATAATAAAAATAATCAAGAGAGTTTTACTTTGTTTGGGGTGGTACCAGAAGTTGCACCTGGTGCATGCTAGGCAAGCATTCTACCTAAGCACTAAACAATCCAGAACCCTCTTCTTACTTTTACTTTGGAACAAAGTTCCAGTAATTTCCCAGGCAGGCCTTCAACTTTTGATCCTTCTGCCTCAACCTCCCAAGAAACTGGGATTAGACTTGCACCACCAGGCCCAGCAAGAGTTATCTTCCAACTGGTTTTATGTTATTCCTCAGATACTCCCCAGGCAGTTTTTAGGTAGGTTTTCTATTATGTAGAATTAGGCTACCCCCACCCCACCCAAAAAGAAAAAAAAAAATGCAGTACATGAGGATCAAATGAGGAGACAGGAGTGCCATGATAAAAGCTAGTTTTTTTTTAAATCAACAAAACTAATATAATTTGGAACGGCACCTTTTTATGTTCCTAAATTAAAGATTAATGAATATTTACGATAAGCACTCCAGCACACCAATATGATCATAAAGACTAGAGAAATAAAAGGCTATGAAGCCATCCAGACCTTGAGTCAAAACAATTACCTGGGGTCCGTTGAGTTTCAAATCTGAAAATTTCTGTCTCTCAAGGTCAGCATCGCCCATAAACCGGCCGTTCTGAAACATAGCCCATAAGACAATTGATTTTCTGGCCTTCCTTTGTTCTTTCAAATACAAACAACTTTCTTCCAAACGAGAAAAAAAAAAAAAAAGGGGTGGAGGGGGCCTTTCAAGAAGGTGTTTGCGGCCTGAAATCCTTGTCAATATTCATAAAAGACTTCTTAATCTTTCCTCAACGTTGGAATCAGGCCTAAAATTCTGGCAGATTGGGTCTCTGGAACGTAAGAACGTTGAAGTTCCATGAGTACGCAGAGTTTGAGGTCAGTAGTTTCAAGGATGTATCCCTACTGTCTTGAGTACATGAGAAGCATTAAAAAAAACATTTGCTGAATAAATAGCATAGACTCCTCTACACACAACCTTTATGGAAAGCCCTAAGAATATAAGGCAAGTAGGAAAAGCTATGATGGGATGGTTCCCAAAAAAGGCCTTCTTTATTGTTCTAGGAATCTTCATGCTCTGCTACCATGGGAAACTCCCATTCCAAGAAGCCTTTTAAAGAAAGAAGAGTTAATTCTCCATTTCCAAATATGAACGAAAGTACTCGGCAAGCCCCTTCAAGAAAAATCTTAATATCTTTATCAAGTTACAGCCACAGAATACATTCTAAAATGTTCTTAAATTGCTCTACCTTAAGCACCAAGACATAACCTAATGACAGTATACACATAAAAGCACATTTCTTGCTCCTTTCCCAATACAATAAATACACTAAGCTCCAACAACCTGGGGAGATTCTTCCTCCGCCCATTCCCCCTTTACATAGAGTATAATGCTGCAGGGGGAGGAAGTTAAACATTGCTTTCAGGAAGAAGACAGGGTGTGGTTTCATTGCTAAGCAGAGGTTAAAAATAAAAGAACAAGAGAGAAACCACTAAATCCTGGGATTCCCCACCACCTATGAAACTGAGCAGCCCCACTTTCGTTCAGTCTATCTCATCCCTAACTTTCTACTCAAGTTCCTGTAAATTGCCCTGAACATTACAGTCTCTCTTTACGTCCTGATGATTCCCAATTCCAATTATGACCACTGGTTTAAGAATTAAACAAGAAGCTGGACATGATTGCAATCCTAGCACTGAGGAGGCAAAGGCAAGGGGATCATAAATTTGAGGTCAACCTGAGCTACAAACCAGTATCTTATCTTCAAAAAGTCAAAGGTCAAGCCGGGCGGTGGTGGCGCATGCCTTTAATCCCAGCACTCGGGAGGCAGAGCCAGGCGGATCTCTGTGAGTTCGAGGCCAGCCTGGGCTACCAAGCAAGTTCCAGGAAAGGCGCAAAGCTACACAGAGAAACCTTGTCTCGAAAAACCAAAAAAAAAAAAAAAAAAAAAGTCAAAGGTCAGACTGGGGGTTGGGGGTGAGGGTGGAAGGTGGCGTACACCTTTAATCCCAGCATTCGGGAGGCAGAGCCAGGAGGATCTCTTGAGTTCGAGGCTAGCCTGGTCTACAGAGCGAGATCCAGGACAGGCACCAAAACTATACAGAGAAACCCTGTCTCGAAAAAACAAAACAAAAAAACAAAAACAAACAAACAAACAAAAAACAAACAACAACAAAAAATTCAAAGGTCTGGAAATGTTGCTTAGTGGCCAAGTATCTGCCTAGCATGAACAAGACCCTGGGTTCCATGCCCACCTCCTCATCGTTAGTAAATAGTCTAGGATGTAGCTCTGTGGTAGAGTCCATGCCTAGCATGTTAAGGACTCTAAAGTCAATCTCTAGCACTACTGAATAAATAAATAAATAAATAAATAAATAAATAGCAATCAGTTAAAAGACCTGAGCATAAGCACTGCTCTAATTCCACTCAGAGACCTCTTCACAGGCAGTCTACTAAATGCACACATGCGCATTCACTCTCCCGCTACACACACACACACAGAGATAAAACTTCAGATTACATCACTGTAAAGTCAGATATAAACCATAGGAGACACAATATAGTTCTCATTTCTAAGACCACCCCCACCCCCTTCATCCATCACAGAGTCAGCTAACCCAGAGACCATCACTGGCTCCTGCGGTTACCTGGGTTAAATAATAGCATAATACTCCCTCTTCAACTCCAGCCAATAAAGATTAACAATGACCCCTCCTTCCAAAACATGATTTACACACCAAACAAAAACACACAAGGGTAATATGGAACAGGAATATACAATTTACCAATACTCTAATGCCTTCTGAGAACAAATTGTTCCCTGGATGAGACTGAACTGGAGCTAGGAGCTCAAGCTGTCCAACTTCCCCAATCACTAAGTGGGCATTCTTTCCTAATTTTTGACGTTAAGAAAAAAGATATCTCAACAAAAACAGAAGTGACTTGAGTGTATCTCCAAACTGCACCACCATAACTAGAATTGTATCCCTGCCCAGAAAACCTACTCCAGCAAAACAGGAAGTCTCACCGGTTTCTAAAGTCTACCCAACTCAGATCAGCAACAAATCCTTTATCTCTTAATGAGTGTTTGTCACATCCCTGGAACAGTTCATCATGAAGTACACACACTGGACAGCCCAGGGCCAGTAGCATCTCGTTAAGGATCCAGAGCCTCTCTTGACCATGCCAAAGTCCTACCTGCAAGTTTGATGGGGAGAGGGTTACCTGATGCCGACGGGTGAGGGTGCCGTTGGCCATGAGTGTGTTGGCATCTTGTGGTGAGACCCGGACGCGTTCCAGTTGCGCCGAGACATGGCGCCGTTCCTCCTCCAGCGCCCGGGTCAGCTTCTCAAACTGGGCCTCTTGTTCCTTCACAGAGGCCAAGATGCTGGCGGTCGACTCCACCTCTGAGTCGTCCATGAAGGTAAGGGGAGGAGCCGCCGCGGGGCAGGATAAAAAGTAAGGTGGACCACAGAGGAAGTAGAAAGGAGTAGGCCCCCTCACTTCACACTAGGGAGGGGGGCGGTAAGAGAGAGAGAGAGAGAAGAGAAAAGATCACAGGTCAGAGAAGACAGGTGAATTGTTAATCCCCAGTGCCAAAGATGCCCTCTGTAGTTTTACTGCAGTGCAGAAAGCAAGACACCACCAACCAAGCTTAGAGCCCATCACCAATGTCTTCTCAAACAGAATCATTTGCCTACGACCCTCTTTTTACACTCTACTATCAACAGCTAGTGAAAGAAAAGGTGGCAGCTTGACCAAAGTCTCCACACTGTTGGCAGAACAGGGAGACTATGGCATGGGATTAAAATTAGATTCGTTTTTCCCTGGAAAATTTTGCAGGTATCAGTTAAATCCAAGTTTTAACTCCCTGGTATAGGTAAGCACTTACTGTCCTGCAGGGCAAGCTCCTCGAGATAATGGGACAGCAGATTTTACTTAAACCTCTCCCAAACCTGAACACTATAAATATAGTGGCGTGATGAACCATACCAAATTAAAATGCCAGTTAAGAAATGGAAATATGCCAGGCAGTGATGGTGCACACTCAGAACTCAGAAGGCAGAAGCAGGAGGATCTCTGTGAGTTCCAGGACAGCCAAGACTACAGAGAAACCCTGTCTCCAGAAACTAAAATAAAAAAAAGGAAGAAACTGGGGGGGCGGGGGCGGGGGCGGGGTGACTTCCCAAAGTTGAAAGACAAAAGGCCCCACCATACATTTATGAAAAGGTCTTTCCATCTTCCAAAACTATACTACATTATAAAGCACAAAACATGTTAACTGAAACAACACAGTGACAAAACCACAAGTCACTGTATAAGGTTTTGCCTCTAGTCCTGCCTGTGGTGCATCCTCTAGTCCTACCTTTTCAGAAGGCAGAAGATCACAACCTCAAGGCCTGACTAGGCTACAGAAGTTTGTGGCCAGCTTGGGCAACTTAGCAAAATCTTGTCTCAAAAAGTTTTTATGACCAGGTGTGGTAGCTCATGGCTTTAATCCCATCACCTGGGAGGCAGAAGCAGATGGATGTCTATGAGTTTGAAGCCAACCTGGTCTATATATCGAGTTTCTGGACAGCCAGGACTACATAGAGAGAGACCCTGTCTCAAAAAAAAATTATAATAATAATAAATAGAATGTATTTATTGCTGAACAGCAAACTGGAAGGAATTTTTTTCCTCCCATATACCCTCCCTATCCTCTCACCAATCCCCTAAGGAAAAGAAGGCAACTAAAATAATTTGTAATGTTTAACAAACATATATTCCATACACACCTGTTAAGAGAAGGGTCGTAATTGATTGGTTTAGCACAGAGAACAGCCCAGTCTAGATTCACATAAATCATGGAAGCATCCCAGCCACCTTAGCAAGCAGCAAAAAGGAAGGAGAGAGCTGCAGAAATATGAGTAGGAAAAATGAGAATGGGAAGAAAATAAACTATACCCAATGCATAAATACAAAAGGGGAAATATTGGGAATGACAGGGAGTTATTTAAGACACAATTTGGAATTGCTTAATGTTAACAAATACCCTTTAGATTTTGCTGTGTTCAGATGTCTGGGCCTTGGATGTAGGATTAATTAAAGCACAAATTGTTCTGTCACCTAGAATGACTCTACTTTTAATTCCATGCAGAACGAGACCAGGTTATAATGCAGGAAAACCCCCACATAGCCTCTGTTCCAGGCAACCAATTTGGGGGTGAAATTTGTTGTTGGAATGCCCTTCCTCCTCCTTCCCACCCTTAAGGCAGAAACCTCAAAGCCCAGTCCCAGCATGCCCACAAAGACATTGAGAAACCAATGCAATAGTCATGGTAGAGAAAACATGTGGAGACTAGCCTAGGCTGGGCCTTCTGCTTAGGCTCTCTTTCCCACGCTCCCCAGAGCCCCACCAAACACAAAAGCTTGGGCCTGTTTGCCTTAGAATGTATCCAGCATTCAGCAAGCAAGAGTACCCAGAGGAAACTGATAAACAGGTGCCCAGCAAACTGAATTAATTCAGCCACTAAATAGAGAACATGCCGAACTGCCCTAAATCCCTCCTACCCAGCCCTGGGCTCCCACAATCACTTATCAACCACTGTTTTCATTCAGCCCAAAGCCCAATGCCACTTTCTCATACTCCTACCCCACATTCCAACAGGCCACTCAAAGGTCTTTCTTTGGTAAGTACTCTTTTTTTTTTTTTTTGCTTTTGTTTTTTGTTTGTGACAGTCTCCCAGGCTGGCCTCAAACTCACTATAAAGCTGAAGCTGGCCTTGAATTCCTGATCTTCCTGTCTCTACTTCCCAAATACGGGAGTATAAGAATGTATCACCATGCTTTGCTTTAATTGCTCCCGTTTCATCCGTATTCATTTTAAAGACTTGTCCTCGTCTGCCATGTACAGTGACCTATGACCCTTCCACATCAAGAGAACCCAGCTCAAGAGAGGCTCTTCCAGTTACTGCACTGCAGTTACCACTGTGGCAGTCTCCACCCTGTAATCTTCTTGCTAATAAAAGCCCAGGCGACCACTACTATGGGGCACACAGAAACAACACTCCCTGCCGCACAGAGACATTGTCACCATGCCATAAATGGTCACTGTTTGCCCCCACAACTTTAATTCGATACAGGGAGTTAGAAGGAAAGTTAGGGAAAGCACTGAGGGATCTAGGTCACAAATCAGGGTCTGGAGAAACACCAACTTCTCCAGCATCCTGGCTTTCACCCTGACCAAATAACTCTGAGAGGAAAGTACAATTAAGTAGAAAAAGAGGTCACATTCCTAGGTCTTTATACATGGATAGATTTTCTGTTTAAAACAGACCAGGTGGATCTCTGTGAGTTCGAGACCAGCCTGGTCTACAGAGTGAAATTCAGGACAGGCACCAAAACTACACAGAGAAACCTGTCTCGAAAAAACCAAAAGAGAGAGAGAGAGAGAAGTGGTGGCTGTGTGAAACAGGATACAACTCACAAGACTGGTCCCAGTCATAACTTAGGTGATAGTTATTCTCCTGGTGCTGTCAATAGCACCAGCCCATTCTAAGTCAGAGCTGCTGTGAAGACTGGCTGAGATAAGTGTGTTCTACAAGATGAGGTATTAAGTTGTTTCAAGAGTTAGTTTCAATCTTCCAATTACATTACTTCATGGAAATGTCTCAGCTCCAAACTATTTTGTGAAGTAGTAGATGAAATGAACTGGATCAAGAATACAATTGGATTCTACAGAGTAGATGAGCTGGTTTCTCTACTCCAGCTCTATATAGTAGGAGGTCTCAACTAAACCAGTGTTTCTGGGACAGAGGGTGTTTTTCTTGTACCTGTCGGTCCCTGTAGCAGTACAAATCTATTACATTCATTCTTAATTCTTTTTCAGAGCCTTACAGGTTTGTTACCTCAGATGAAGAGAACATGAAAAAAACTACCAATGACTGAATGACTTACATTTATTGCCCTGGCAATCACAGAAACCATAAGGAAGTTAAGTTTTACTACAAATGTGAAAACAGACTCATAGGTGAAAAAATTAACCAAGTTCCTAGAGTTCATAGCAAATTTAGAATTTAAACCTCGGTCTAGAATATTTTTAAAGCTTACATTCTCTTCTATGCCATGCTGTCCAAATACAAGACCAAGCAGAGCACACTGGCAAATGCTTGTACTCCCAACACTTATGAGGTTCAACAAAAGAACCACAGGTTCAAACCCAGTCTGGGGCTACCCAACAAAACCCTTCCTCAAAAAAATAAATAAATGAATGAATGGTCCCCCAGGGCCCTCTGACTTATATTTTAAGACCTTTCTTTTCAGGAAAGAGGGAAGGAAAGAGAAAAAGGAAGCATACTTGAGAAGGAAGCTGCAGCTATGACGTGCAACAGCAGAAAGTCTCCTAACTTGATGACTCCTCTTCCTGCCAAACACCATAAAAAGACCAGTCTGCAAACCACCCACTGACTCCGGCTGGCCAAGAAAAGCCCTCAAGCCGGCAGTGGCAGCACACGCCTTTAATCCTAGCACTTGGGAGGCAGAGGCAGAAGGATCTCTGTGAGTTCAAGGTCAGCCTGGTCTACAAAGTAAGTTTTGAGAAACCCTATCTCAAAAAAACAAAGAAAGGCCGGGCGGTGGTGGCGCACGCCTTTAATCCCAGCACTCGGGAGGCAGAGCCAGGCGGATCTCTGTGAGTTCGAGGCCAGCCTGGACTACCAAGTGAGTTCCAGGAAAGGCGCAAAGCTACACAGAGAAACCCTGTCTCGAAAAACAAAAACAAAAAAAACAAAAAAAAAAAAAAAAACCAAAGAAAAAGAAAGAAAAGTTCTTAAAGTCTTTCCAGATTCACCAATTAATATTGTCAAAGAGACACTTTCACTAAAAAAGGATCATGGCAGGGGGTATTTACCTTGTTATTCTCATAAGATTATGTTTTATGAGAATAGCTGTGCTTACTTTTAACAAGCCATAGGTTTTTACTGGATGGAACCCATCCATACTAGAAAGACCTTGCAGGTCTACAGCTTACTCATTCAAGCAATGACAATGATAAAATGTCAGTCTCTTTTGTCAGAACTTCAAGGTAAATTAAAAATCAAATGTCCCGAAGGACCAAAGAATTTGACAGTGCCAACCAAATAGCAGAGCAATAAATAAAACCAGTCACCAACAGCACAGCCCCTGGAATGATTTGTTCTACTGTAAACTGGCTAGAGAAATCTCTTTGGGGGCTGGTGAGATGGTTCCTGGACTAGGACTGTTGTGCACCAAGCTTGATGATCTGAGTTGGATTCCTGGGACCACATGGCAGAAAGAGAAACCTGCTCCTACAAGTTGTCCTTTGACCTCCTCAAAGGAGTTACAGCACTCATGTTCCCAGACATAAACACACACAAATCAATAAGTGTAATTAAAAACACTTTTATAGGAATATAATTTGGGCATAGTGACTCACATCTATAACCTCAGCACTAGGAGGCTGAGGCAGGAGAATTGCTAGCACCAATCATCATTATCATCATCATCGTCATCATCATCAAAGAACATGGACTTTTAGATCTCGACTGCATCAAGTCCCAGATTCCAACATTTACATGATACTGGGCAAAGTGCCACTTTGCCACTAAACCTCAGTTTTCTTTCTCTGTAAGATGGAAAAATAAAAACACATAAGGGTAGTTATGAGAACTAAATGAAACAATCCATGTGAAGTGCTTAGAGAAAGTCTGAATATCTGGGAAATCACTGGCAACGTAACTATAGACATTACTACAGTTTGAACACAGGGAACTAGTATGTCAGTGTGAGAAACTACATGCCTTCCTTGCTCCCATCACTCCACTGGAATTCTTTACTTTCTTAATAGCAAAGATTAAATGAAATCCCTGACTTCAAAAGATCTAGGATCCAATCACTGGTTCTGCCAACACACACACACACACACACACACACACACACACACACACACACACACACACGAAACCTGGGAGAAGTAATAACCCTGTTTAAGTTTCAATTTCCATTACCTTCCAGAGCTTCATTTAATGACAAAGACTATTACACCCCCTAACACCCACAGCCACCCACACACCCCACACACACATGCACTTCCATGAAGCTCAGGTAGATACATCCATACATGGCCACACCTGGGTGTGCTCTGGAAGAAATCCCAATTTTCCCTGAGTAGAAGAGCTCTCCAAGCTTCGATCTTCAGGCTCTAGGGAAGGGATTACAATCTTCTGTAACCAGTCCCAAAGCCTCCTTTCTTCCTGTTAGTACATTATAAATCAAAACCAATGCCAGAAATGTATGTTCTCCCTCAAAGCAAACTCCATTTCTGTGTCTTCTGGGGCTATAAAATGATTTTTTAAAGCACACCAATCAGTAACACAGAGCAAGCACCTGTAACACTTGAGCACCATATGACAGAGCTTTCAGCCAGAAAGGATGTATCCAAAACTCACAATTCATCGCTTCTATTCAAGCCCACACACACACAGAGAAAATTACCATTCTCTTCTAATCTCAAAGAAACATATTCTGTGAAAAGTTTTTCTAAGACTCCATATTAGGAAGAATGCTTGTACCAGAGTCCAAAGTTCCAGCTCCCAACCCAACACTTATAAGAATTTCCACCTTCTGAAATTCAGTCAGACTAATTATAGTATTTCTCACTTCTCTGTTAAGATTCATATCCAAGGCTGGGCGGTGGTGGCGCACGCCTTTAATCCCAGCACTCGGGAGGCAGAGCCAGGCGGATCTCTGTGAGTTCGAGGCCAGCCTGGGCTACCAAGTGAGTTCCAGGACAGGCGCAAAGCTACACAGAGAAACCCTGTCTCGAAAAACCAAAAAAAAAAAAAGATTCATATCCATATTAACCCCAAGTCCCTGGAAGGTCTATGCCTGTAATTCTAGATACTTGAACTGAGTGAGACGTAAGGATCACAATTTAAGGCATACCTGGGCTACATAAAGGAGTTCAAGGTCAGGAAAACCACCTCTCAAAATAAAAAAATTAAAAATTCAAGGGCTGGGGATATTAACTCCGTAATACAGTGCTTGCCTAGGGGTCATAAGACCCTAGGTTTAGTCCTGTGTAATACACAAACCAAAGAAAAGATCCAAAGACAGAAGAGCACAACAGTGTGTGCCTGTTGCTTAAGGCAGTTCTGGTTCAGCCCAGGCAACATAGTATGACAATAATAATATTAGTAATAAAAAATAATCTAAAGGGGACTCTGCTCACTTCATAACTTCATCTCAACTGAGAACTACTGAGTCACAAATTTTACACTCTAGAAATTTTTGCATTTCCCTGAGACTCCACTTAATGAAAAGGCTGACCAATAGTGTCTTACTGTATCCACCTTAAGGCTCACTTGGGAATTAATGGACCCTCTGGGGAAAGTAATACATCTGACTGAGGTGCCAAAGGAAAAGAACTTAAACACATAAAAGCTTTTTTTCCTAACAAATTATTTTCCTGACTTAAATTACTCTCCACATGGGGCTGGAGAGATGGCACAGCAGTTAAGAATGTTTGCTGTTCTTCCACAGGACCAAGTTCGGTTCCTGGCACCCTAGTCCGAAGCTTACAACTCTAGCTCCAAGGGATCTGACACCTCTCCTGGCTTCCTAGGGCACCTGCACACATGTGCACTTACATATATATATACACAGAAATAAAATAAAAAGAGCCAGGCAGTGGTGTCCTGCACTCTGGAGGCAGAGGTAGGCAAACCTCTGAGTTCAAGGCCAGACTGGTCTACAGAGCTGGTTCCAGGACAGCCAGGGCTACATAGAGAAACCCTCTCTGGAAAAGACAAAAATAAAAAACAAAATAAAAAGAAAGAAAAAAATAACACGTAAAAGGTTTTTCTTGTGCCTCTGTGGTAGCTCACACCTGCAATCCAAGCATCAGGGAGGCTAAGACAGGGGATCCTTGGGAGTTGCTGAGTGAGGCCAGCCTGGGCTATATGAACTCCACGACAGCCTCGGTTACACTGTGTGATCCTGTACCCTAAAAAGAAATAAAGCAAACTACCAGGAGTTTGATTCCACTTTCCCCTGGCTGGCACGGCAGAGGCTGTGTTCTGTAACAATGGACCTGTGCTGTACTAGAGGGTTCTTGGACTGAGAGGACACAGCCAGGCTTAGGGTAACCAGAGCTACAAAGGTTTCTGGATCACGGGCATCTGAAGGGCACAAATCCATAGGCCATAGGATGGCCAAGGCAACAAAGCTTGGCTATCCTGGCCTGACTCTGCTAGGGAGCATGTGGCCAAGCTGAGCGATGAACTTAGCTCAGAGAAATAGACCAGGCTTAGCAATATAGGCCAAGCTAGCCTAGAACTCAGCATTCCTCCTTTCCTCGGCTTCCTACTGATGGGACTACAGGTGTGCATTACATCCATTTCAGCACTTAACGTTTGCTTTCTTTTCCAATTTGCTTGTTTGAGACAGGGTCTCTACTCTGCAGTCCAGGCTGGCCTGCAACTCTATATAGTCCAAACTGTCTTCAAACTCTCAGCTTCCAGAATGCTAAAAATGCACTTTGGCCACCATACATGATAGATTTGCAGTCCCTACTGTAAATTTATAGTTTCAAAAAAGTATATAGCGACTGGGGAATACAGCTTAAAGGTACAAAGCTGCCTAGGATGCAGGCAGTTCTGGGTTCCGTCTCCAGTGCCACAAGACAAACTGGTGCCCAAGCAGGACAATCATCAGAGCCTAGGAGTTTGAGGAAACCATATACTGAAAGACATCTCAAATGGAAGAAAAAAAGATGTTTTCTACCATCGTGGCCTCCTCGGTTCAGAAACTATATAAAACATTATTCCTGTTCTTTTTTCCCTTCCTAAGTACCCTAGGAACCAACCCCCAAGCCCTAGCACATTGACAGTGGCTAAAATTGGGCTGGCTTTGAAGCAGAGGAAAGGTGTGACTCTCCTATGGAGGAGCTCAGGACTGAAAGGGCATGGAAAGAAACAAAACCTGCTTCTCTTTGGAGTTGTATGACACATACACAGGACTGGTCTAACAAGTCCTTCTGATCTCTCAGGCCAGGCCACCTCCCTCTCCTCTCCTCCCCCATTAGCCAGGTGCCTCTCTCCAAGGCCCTTCACTGGGACAAACACTGAATTTTCTCTCAAGAGACATTGAGACAGCTACTCACCTAGATCCCCCTGCAACTCTAGCAGAGGGACCTTGCCTAGCCTTATAAGGAAAAAGCAGGGCTTGGGGAGAAGCCGATAAGGAAACAAAGATAAAAGGGAGGTGTGGGGGAGGTGTCTGACTAGAGGAAGGGGAGAGGCCAAATGCCTTTCTCTTTCCTGAAAAAGGAGGGAGAAAAAAGGGAAGGCAGTCTACAATGGGAAGTGAAAAAAAACCAAGCAGAATTCGATATTGTTTAACTCTCATTAAAAGGGAAATGCTAAAATTAACTGTGACACCTTATACCCCCAGGCAAAAAAAATCAAAAAAATATCCAGAGAAAAGCTTAACCTCTGGGTTTAGGAGAGGTCACCCAACTGTTTGAGCTCACATTCTTTGTTTTAAAGAGGCAGCTTCTCACCAACCCTTTTACTTCCCATCTACAGCATTTCCCCATCTCTTTTGCTCACCATTTGGAAATAACTTGGAAAAGGTGGAAGCACATAACTGAGTCATATTTACAAAGTCCCTACTTCCTCAAAGCCCTAAAAAGGACAAGACAATAGACAACCTGTCTGCCACATTTAGGGAACACTTGTCTATCTGGACAACAAGCAGTGAATCTATGCAGAAAGCAATGAGAGGAAGCATGAATGTCTATTTTAGCTAACAGGATAAAATGCTTTCCCATCTGAATGAAAGATAAAATACAAACCTAGAGTAAAGTGTACTGCAACCGCCCCTAGAAAGTATCAGTAGAATCTTCTCAATCCCTTCTGAAGCAATACCAGCCAGCCTGCCTATGACATGAGGTCTAGCTAGTATCGGTGTGTGTTGCCCAGGTTCTTTGAAACCCCAAGTGGGTTCAAGTGATTCTTTGCCTCACAGTCGGTATGCACACTAATAGCCCTTTTTTATGGATGAATAAACTACTTATCAGAAGTAGCATTGCTAATAAGTAGTAGAAACATCCTACTCATATCCATATTACTTCTCCCCGATACAGAAGAAAGTGTATGAGCTTTCTATGCTTCCCGTGGTTATGAGTCATTCTAAGTCCACAGAAGCTAAAACAAGGGATTTGTTGCTGTTGTTGTTGTTGTTTAAGGAGGATATGATAGTACATACACACCTGTAATCCAAACACTGGGTAGGCTAAAGCAAGTGAATTTCAAGACTAGTCTGGGCTATATAGTGAGCCCCTAGCTACACACACACACACACACACACACACACACACACACACACACACATACACACACACACACACACACACACACACACACGCTTGAGGAAAGAGGGTGGGAAGTGGACATGGGCAAGGGGGAATGAACCCACCAAGAGAGACCTTTGGGTCTTATCTTCACTTTAAAAGGCAAAACATTTCTCAATTCTGGGGACAAATGGCTTATATTTTACTTCAGACTTAGTTTCCTCTTTTTTTTCCTAGAACTCACTTTGTAAACCAGGCTGGCCTCAAACTCACAGAGATCTACCTACCTCTGCCTCCCAAGTGCTGGGATTAAAGGCTTTTGCCACAGCCCAGCATCAAACTAAGTTCCTTTTTATAAGGAACAAGAACTCAGAGAAGAAAGGCAGTGGACACACAGATTACTTTGTACCAATCACCTACTTTTGCATTGGCAAGCCTCGTGTCACACTGTCACCCTACCTCTCCTCAAGAAAAAAAAATCTCACCAAAATATTCTCATTTTTGATGTGACATCTCACTAAGTCAAAAGCAAAGGTCAGAGCTAGGGTGGGAAAGAGAAGGAACTAGAAGCAGGGAAGATTGTGTTGGCCGGCATCAGAACAGAGGGGAGGGATTGTTCTAGTGGTATGTTAGCAATCTGCCTCTAGGGCAGCTGTCCTCCTGGGCAATCAAAGGCAGATCTGTGTGTGTGCTATCGGGCTAGCCAGCTTAGCCAGAAGTTGAGGACTCAGCCACCCAATCAACAAAATGAGAAAAGATGCCTGTTTCACGGCTGTAATAAAGAGCAGGAAAAACAAAACGAGGAAGAAAGGGGGGCAGCAGGAGGAGGACAAAGTGTCGCAGGTACTACTTCAATCCCAGGAAACTACCAACTATCCCCGGTTATGGGTAAACATTGGACATCTACAATGAGGGGATGCTGAAACCAAATGGGCAAGGTACCAAACAGAAGGGTTCCAGCATTACCAGTTTCTTTGTCCCTTTCAGACCCAACAAGGTTTCTGCAACATACATAGTGCATCAACATTATCTAACACTTATGTCCTTCTAGAATTCCATTCTTAATTAAATCCTAAAGATCCATAAATAAGTACACACAAAACTCAGTAAGTTCCTCAACGCTAAGAGATCAAGGCCATTTATATAACTCAAGTGCTAAGATGTAAAAGGCCACAGTCAGATCTCATACCCTCTAATCCCTCAGAGTAGCTAGATGCTCTGAGACCCATTAGACACACAAAGACTGCTCTCTTCTCAGTAGGGCTCTGTAGCAGAGCTGCTCTCCAGGGACAAAGAGATTTCACAGGAGAACCACAAAGACATCACCCCTCTCTGTTCCCCCACTCCCAGCTTTCTCACTTCCTGTCACAGTAGCACCAGACCACAGTCTCCCAGAAACAAACAAATACAAAGTGCTGGATTCTGGGCTGCAGGCCAACCACATTCCAGGGCATCCTGTCTACCAATCACCAGCTAGAGCTCCTACTTTGCCCTGCTCAGTTCCTTATCATGTTCAGGAAAACAACCCTCCTCTCAGCTTCAAGCCAACACTACATAGGACAAAGCTCAGGCCTTTAAGAATCAGCAGAAAGATACTATGTGCAAAGACCTAAGTAAGAGTCTGGGGGGCGTGAAGGATTTTTTTAAATTGTACTTGGTAAGTTTTCTTACTTTGGAGACACTGAAATGGGGATTTTTAAAGCTAAAGCTGCCATTCCAGTCAGCACATCCCCAAGTGGCACATCCCCAAGAAAGCACCACCAATGACAAGTTGATCACCAATAGGAGACTGTCCTCTGTCACGTTCTCTATCACCCATTTCCATTGCTTTTAAAACTTTCAAACTTCCCTACATGTGGAGTTAATTCCTAAAGCCAGCCCCACAGAGAACAAACAAAGGCAGCAGACTCCACCCTACAGAAAGGCAGTTATCAAATTCTGAGGGCAAAGTTCCTGACTTCCCAAGAGAACATGAGGAAGGCCACTAGGAACTGCACTGCATAGCAGGCAGCAAAGAGGTTGAGACAGCAACCTCAGCTTTTCCTAGAGCCTAGTCAGAAAGAAAACACTGGCTGGCTCCGAGAATGGCTAAACTATACTTGCACAGCCCACTGGAAGCTAGCCCTATCCTCCAGAAGCAAAACTTTAGACAGAGGTCAAGCTCCATCAATCAGAGATTCCTGAGGTCCAAAGAAATAACACCCTTTGCCCAAGGTTCCATTCACTGTGCATAAACAGCCAAGCTCAGCAGAGTTCCGAGCAGAGCAATAGTCCAAGCCAAGAACTAGTAAAATGCCATCCTTTCTCATCTTTTCTCTCCTTCCTCCTCCTAGCCACCACCACTACCCCCATCCCACCCCCATCCCACCCCCATCCCACCCCCCGCCATCAACCTGCTGAAGAAACACTTATCAGCTAAATCCTGAATCTTTGGCTAAGCCTTGATCTGTGCAGCACAAGAAGCAAAAGGCGCTAAGTTGAAAGCAGCACAACTTGGAGGACCAGGCACAAGCAGATGGAGGTAGGGTAAGAATGTATACAAAAGCCAGCTATTCTAGGTTGACAGAAACCAATATTTAGCAACACTGTTTCAGAGCAACAGGACAAAGCCATTACAAATCATGTCACTGAAGCACACAATCAAACAAAAGTTTCCAATTTTACCTAACCCCAAATTTAATTCTCTTTTTCTCAAGAATTTTGAAAATGTAGTTACAAATGTCAGTATTCTTAATGTTTCCTTGCTCAGGCCCAAACCAAATAAATAAGAGTGGATTGTATACTATGAGATGGACATGCAAAATGAATTTTTTTAAAAAAGCATTTAAGGAAGTTTTCTGAAATAAAACAACAAAAAACTGGTTATAAAAGACACCCCCCAAAGACAGAACTCCTGATGCTCTGAAAAGATGTCTGGGAGGTCTGCATCAAACTGAACAGGTGAGACAGGAAAGGAGTGCTGACTCAGAATTGTTATCACCCTGGAGTGTGAGCCAGGGTTAAGAAGACTAGTACAGTCGACTACAATTTAACCTAACTTCACTAGAGATCCTGAGTCTAACTGTATCTCTGGCTCTTTCAAACATATCTGGAAAACTCAACCAAAGGGATAGTTAAAGAGAACACTCCTGGAAGGCCCAGGACTTCAGGTGAAGGATGAATCTGCTTTGCTATCTAGCTTCCGGCATCATGCTCCAAAGCCAAAGAATGAGAGGGAGGTTGGGAGTGGAGGCTCATATCTGTAATCCCAACACTTGGGAGATGGAGGCAGGATGAATGCCGAAAGTTCAAAGTTAGCACGGACTACATAATGAGTCTTCATCTCAGGGGAAAAAAAAAAAAGCCATCCTAGCATTGGGAAGGCAGAGGGAAGGGAGAAAAGAATGTGTCTCATAAAGTTAGGCTGCATTCCAAAAGGCCAACATCCCACAGAGTGTTAAGAGTGCCCCAGAAGCCAGTGCCACTCCACTACCCAGTTCCAATTCCTGGGCACTCCCTACTCCAGAACAATCTTTAAGAAGAATCATCGAGGGGGTTTGATGAAGGCACCAGCTGTTTCCACTACTTTCCCTCCCCCTCCTCCTCGGAGCATAGTTCAAACTCACATCAAACAGTTAATACAATTGACCGGTCAGTAGGAAGGAGAAGCCTGGACTAAAATAGCAAGAAGAGTGCCAACTGGCTCCACTTGGAATGCTTGCTTGGCTCAATTTAAAAATAAGAAACTTTTGTCATCCATTCCCTCTGTCCAATTAAGTTCTCGTACAGTCTACCTTTCAGTGTCAAATGAGTTCCAGTTTCCCAACAACTCCCAGGTCTATTTTCAAATCTCAGAGAATACAGGGGGAGTGCACATTAATAAGGCTGAATATAAAATGATGTCTGAAGGATGGGAAGGTTTCCTGGACTGCAAAACAACCTTAGTACAGGCTTTCCCCTCTCCACCACACACAGAAAAGCACAGAGGCAAAGGGAGCACACAACTACACATAAACGTGATGGTAACTATTTCCTAAGGCTTTGGTAACCAGGTGAGATAAATTACACAGACTGAATGTAGCTAAGAATGGAACACTTGCCTAGCAAGTATGAGGTGCTAAATCAATCTGCAACACTGAAGAAGAAGAAGAAAAAAAAGATTTACAAGAACAGCTCCTCCCCCACCCATATTCCAAGTTGTCCAGAGTTGGCCAAGAAGGAAGTTAAGGAAGCCAGCGTTTCCCTTTCAGACAGGAAGTAAATTAGCCCTTCCTGTGAATTTTAAACAAATTGTACAGCTGGGGTTTCAATGCTAACATCCTCTCTTGAATTTGTTCCACAATTTCAAAATTGCAAGAGGGAAATGGAGCCGTGGTCTAAGATTCCCTTAACAGGCAACTTGAATTCTCCACACCATGCTACATATTGGCATAACCTTCAAATCAGAATTAACATGTAATCCCAAAACAATATTGGGTAACACTAAAGCAGATAAATTCAAATTAACTAGCCCCCACCCCATGTATACTACCACATAATGCCAGTTAGTAGCCTACTCATTCCAATTAAAGACTTCAACCCTGAAGGATCACAATCATTTGGGAATTGATATTTCCAAAAAGGTTACATAGTGATTCTCACAGCCTGTAGGAAACCATGGGGCCTGTTCCTGACAATGTAACCACAATAATCCTCTGACAAAAGTGGCAATAGTTAGAAAACACATTTGGGCCTGTTTTACTGCCCACTATACAGCTCCGACCATTACTCAGTCTGGATTAGATACTCTGGGAAAGCATGAACTTAATTAAGTATAGGATGGCTGGAACGGCATACAGTTAAAGCCTTTTTCAGTTTGTTGTTGTTTTAGGCAAAATCTCACTAAATAGCCCAGTTTGCTGTTTGCTGGTCTCAAACTTACAGTGATCTTCCTGCCTCAACTTCCTGACTGCTGGGATTAGACATATGTCACCAAGCTCAGCTTTAAATCCTATTTTTTTTAAACTCATAACCTAGAAGGAAGAACTACTTTGCTTACCAGCCCCACCGTCTATGGGCTCCTTAACTGCTCACTGGAGTGCACGCCTATTAACACTGCAGACGGAAGAACATTTTAAATGTTTGCATTTCCTGCAAGGAACGAAGATCTATGCCAGATTCTCAAAGACTAGTTCCATATTCTACTGCAAAAGAGGCAATCTTCTAAATCTTCTTTCATGACCCCTAGATATTTCTAGCCTACTTGATAATAGATGAGGAATAACCAGAAATTCAGACATCAAGCACTATTGCTGACATTTTTCCAAGCAAGTCACTTTAACTTCTGGTTTGAGATCAAATGAGTAGCAAAACATCCTTAAAGAGCTTTGGAGAAAAGTATTTCTAAGGAAAACATGTGAGTGAAGACTTAGTTTAAAAAAAAAAATTAGCCGGGCGGTGGTGGCGCACGCCTTTAATCCCAGCACTCGGGAGGCAGAGCCAGGCGGATCTCTGTGAGTTCGAGGCCAGCCTGGACTACCAAGTGAGTTCCAGGAAAGGCGCAAAGCTACACAGAGAAACCCTGTCTCGAAAAACCAAAAAAAAAAAAAAAAAAAAAAAAATTAACAGCATTACATGATACAGTCATGAAAATTACAAACATCTTCACCATCTACACATGCTGAAAAAATAAGCATCAACCAGTTACGTAAAGCAACCTGAAAACCCTGCAGAAATTTGATTAACTGGAGTACTTCCCATGTAAAATGATAGTTAGGAAAAGGGAATTGAGGTGGGGGTCGGGCGGGGTCCTTAGTCAACCCTCTAAGATGGTATTAAGTAACAGAATGACAATCAGATAATTATAAATAGAGGATAAGGAGTAACCAGGTCAAGTACCAGGACCAAAGCCTCTAACAAAAAGAAAGGGAAAGCTGGGTGTAGTAGCTTGTACAAGGTAATTCCAGCCTGGGGAGGCTCAAGTAGGAAAACTGCTTCAAGTTCAAAACTAACCTGGACTATGCTGTAAGCCTGAGCATCCACATACACAGAGAGATCAGGGGAGGGGGAGAAGTGTCTTTAACTGAATGACAGACTTGCTAATTCAGAAATCTTGAAAGGGAAAATAAGTATGGGTGATTCAAGACATAGGGTCTCTGGTGATCAGGTATTATCTGACTTTCCTAAATGAGTTGCCAAAAAACACGAAATCACCAAATACTTGGTTATTCTTCATCAGCTCCATCAAAATCACCAAAGTAGTTCAGAATGTGCTTTAATAATCCCTAATAAATGAAACTTACATATCTGGAAAGGGAAGATAGAGTCCTACAGTTACTTAACAAGGATGATCAACTATGATATGCAAGATAGAAATATGGATATGGTAGCTTATAAAGTGACTGTGATCCCCAGTCTTAGGAGAGGGGTTTCAGAAACCATCAAGTCCCAACATTAAAAGGAGGAAGAAGGAACTTCTAACCCGACATGGTAGCACACCTTTAATCCCAGCAGAGGCAGGCAGATTTGTTAGGTTCAGTCCAGCTTGGTCTACACAGTGAGTTTCAGGGCTATGTAGAAAGATCTTGTCTCAAAGAAAGCAGGAACTTTTAGTCAAACAAGCATAAGAAGCAGCAGTATGTAAGTGAGGTCTAATGCACCTAAACAAAACCAACAAATGTAGACAAAAGGAAACTGTACCAGATCTGTGCTGCAATTTCTCCTTTTCCTAGACAACTTTGTAGATAAGAAAAAATTTGATCTTTACAAACACATATAAACTTATTCTAACTAACTGCACTAGTATTATGGTTCTCCAAGACAAGGATCATCAACCTATACAAAACCTGCTATTATGAAAATCACTCTCTTTGGGGGTCTACATTGGGAGAAAGAGGCTGGGACCGCTGCTGCCTCAAGTTAGTAGGAACACACAAAACACTAGTCACAGCTGTTGTCTCTCTAGGATCTAAAGATAATTTTTCTTTGTACTTCACAGTGCTAAACAGGATCCTACCAGTACTCTCCTTCAGTACACACCAGCTGGAACAGGTCTCTGTTGATACCCACCCCCCACCATCTCTCCTAACCAGGGTTAACAATCAGCCTAGGGCCTGTGCCCTTTCTATTCCTCTCATCTATATGACCACTTATTTTGTTCTCTTCCAAATATACCTTACATATATGCCCTCCCTGATCACTCTTGTAAAATATAATAACACTCAGCATTTGAGAAGTGGAGGCAAAAGGATCAGGAGTTCATGGGCTAGCCTGGGCTTCATGAAACCCTGTCTCAAATAGATAGATAAGTAGATGGGTAGATAGATGCATGGATAGACAGGCAGACAGATAGATAAATGGATGGGTAGATGGATGGATGGGTAGATGGGCGGGTGGATGGATGGATGGAAGGAATGGACGGACAGACAAACAGACAGCAGGCAGCAACACACACACACACACACACACAAATTTTCTCCCCTTAGTACCATTTAGCCTCCATCCTATGTACTATGCTTTTTTCAACAGAATTACCTATTGTAACGTATGTACTTATATACTCATTATTTACTAAGTGTTCTTGGTTTATTATTATACACTAGAGCATGGCATGATTTTTGTGTGTGCTAGTGATCAAACCCAGGGGTTTATTTATGCCAGATAAATGCTCTACTACTGACCTACCTCCTTAGCCCTAGGTTTTTCATTTTTGGTTTTTTGTTTGGTTGGTTTTTTTTTTCCTATTTTGGTCTTTTCTGGTTTGCTTTTGGGAAAGAGTCTAGATAGCTAGCCCAGCTCGTTCCCATCTCCTATCCTCCTGCAGGTGCCAGGTCTCAAGTGCCAGGTCTGCATGTATACCACCATACCTGCCTTCTTCTGAGTAGAGATATTTCACATGTTCAAGGAATACAAGCAGTTAAACTTTAGAAAAATAAATGAACTACATTTTGTTTTTATTTTAATAGCTTTTGTTTAGTTGGTTGTATTTTTGTTCTTTTTGAGAATGGGTCTCACGTTCCCCAGGCTAACCTCAAAGTCACTACTTACCCAAGGATAACTTAATTTCTGACCCTCCACTTCTCAAGTGTTGATATTACTAGCATGCACCACCATAACTAGCTTGTTTTTATTATTTTACATTCACTTTGTATACGCGTGTATGTGTGTGGGAACCTATGCCATGAGGCACACATGCAGAAGTCATCAAGTCTGGCAGACAGCACCTTATCCACCGAGCTGTCTAACCAGTCCTATTTATCTATATTTTTTGGCAAGATCTACTATGTAGCACAGACTGGCCTCAAACTCCAGCTCTTCCTGCTAGCTTCCCAAATACTGGGATTACAGGCATGTGCCATACCAGGTTCTCTACATCTTTTCTGTGATCCTTAGGTCTACCTATGATTTGGGGATCCTATAGAGCCACACCTACTCCTTTGGCTGACCCTCCGCAGGGTAGCCACTCAAGTGCCCAACTGTGTCCTAGTTTACAAAGCCAGCAGTAGAGAGAACAGCAGAAAGGTTCCAGATTTCCCCCATTCTAACAAAGAAGCAGGAAAGAAATCAGATTGGCATCAATTTCCCTTTTAAAATAGACTCCTCTATTTTAAAAGTGGACTGAATATACACCAGCTACTTTATTCAATGAGATTTACTTCACTTGCAATGAAATGGGAACGGCAGGTGCTTTGATAAAGTACTGAAAAGTTGACCTACTTTCTATAACAATGTCTATGTCCTCAAACATCAGAATAAATTTTGGTCTCTTAAAATATAAGCTTCTTCAAACAAGTATCTTTTTATTCGACAGTAAGAAATGTGCTTCTCCATTCTAATACAGAACAACATTGGTCACACATACAAACATTGTCATTTATTTTAGGGACTAAGTTTCTTCTTGATCTACTATTGTCTGGGCTATACTGAGTAATTAATTAGGAAAGATGAGATCTAACAAAAAAAAAAAATCAATGCTAAAAACTAAGGGCTTGACAATGGTGTCCCACGCCTTAGTCCCAGAATTTGGGAGGCAGAGCCAGAAGGATCTCTGTGAATTCAAGGCCAGCCTGGTCTACAAAGTGAGCTCCAGGACAGTGAGGGCTACAAAGAGAAACCTTGTCTCAAAAAACAAAACAAACAACAAAAAATAAAAAAATTAAGGGCTGGGCATTTGGGAGGCAGGAGCAGATGGATCTCTGAGTTCAGGGCCAGCCTGGTCTACAGAGTTCCAGGACAGCCAAGGTTACACAAAGAAACCTGGGGGTAGGGGTGGGGAGTGGCACTAGTTGAATTACTAAATGTACCTTCATGTCAATCTAACTCAAGTAAACCGGAAGCTGTATCCTACACTTGCCTTTAGTTAATTGTCTTAGTTAATTAATACAATTAATTAAGAACAAAAATCAAAATCTTGAGAAGACCATTAACTTAAGGAAGATAGTACAGAGAACAGGAAGGCAAACAACAGGGGAAGAACCAGGAGAAACAGTAAAGAATATAGGCTAGAAATGTAGGAATTTGGGTAACTAGCCATCACAGAAGGCTAAAGAGTACCAAACAAATATTCAGAACCCTAGTTGCATGGGTTATATAATATGAAGAAACTACATAGCAAGACCCTGTCTCTAAAAGGTGAGGGGTGGGGTGGAAAGAAGGAAAATTCTAGGCTGGAGGAAACTTACCAGTTTCCTTCCAGACAGGGCTTCATCTCAGACATGCATTCATCCCAAGCTCAGCTAGGCTTTTCCTCATATGAAAGCAGACTTTTCTTAGAACCACACTTTTCACAGTAAGCACTCATGAATTCAAAATTTCTACATGTTAGTTTCTCAAATGTCCATAAATGTGGGCTTCAAGTGGAATGTTTCCCAAACAAAAAAGGAACTCATTTCAATAAAAAGGACAGCAAAACCCTGCCTTCATTCATACAAGCATTTATAATCCACATTAGCTTACAAACTCCTGGCTGGACAAGCTCAAGGTAAAGAATCTGGCTCAAAATGGCATGTGGGAAAAAAAAAAACAGGGGTGGTAGTACATACCTGTACCAAGGAACTGGGGAGGCAGAGATAGGAGGTTCTTCACAGGAAAGCCTGGTCTACATAGCAAATGCCAAGTCAACCATGGCTACATAGTGAAAGCCAGACTCAAAACAAAAATCTGGTTCAAGTTGGTAATAATAAACTCAAGCAAAACCCTTCTCAGTCCACTCTGATCAAATTACATTTCCCCAGAGTTTTGTTTCTGCTAGACACAAAAATGGGAATAACTTGTACATTTTTCCTAAAGTCTTTGAAAAAATTATGAGGATATCGGCAATGCTACCTGCTTGTCTCCCCATCAACACCTCCCCTTATGAAGAGTTACCACTGTTTTTAACAACCCCACACACACAACTCCCCTAAGTTGCTGCCTACTACAAAATAAAATGCACCCACCCACCCACTCCTGACACAGAATTTCTCTGTGTATCCCTGGCTGCCCTGGAACTCATTCTGTAGACCAGGCTGGCCTTGAACTCAGATCCACACCTCTGCCTCCTGAGTGCTGGAATTAAAGGCATGCACAGACTGAGACTTCCACCCACCCCCAATCCCCACCCCACTCCCACCTCCCGGCCAAAATAAAATGTTTCTTAAAGTTAACAGAAAGCAGGCATAGATGCTTGAACAGGTCTGTGATTCTATCACTTGAGTATCAGCAAGCTGGGCTACACAGTGAAACTTTGTCTCAACAAACTATTTAAAAGACATTTTGTCTCACAGATAAATGAAGAAAAATGATGTTTCAGTTAATTCAATGTTCTATGGCAAACACAGGGTATTACTATTAGCTGTATACTAGTCTATGAATTTTAAGTAGCAAATGTAATGATAATCCTATATAAAAAGGTTAAGAGTTAATACATTTTGTTTGTTTGTTCTGCATTAGAAGAGATCAAACCTAGGGCCTAGAGAATGCTAGGCTAGCACTCTACCACTGAGATATGTCCCCAAAGAAATGATCAAAATGATCCTGTCTTAGAGAAGACCAGGACAAAGAGTGACTAAGCAATTTGTCCTGGGGTAAATCAGAGCACGATTGGAACCCAACAGTCTAGATCCAGCATCTTTTCTTCTCAACAGGACTTTCTTTTACAGAATAACTACTATGCTATACCACTTTGCCTTATAACATTGGGGAGAGGCTCTCAGTAGAAAATCACTTTTTTGGTTGAATATATTAATAAAAAGTACATGATAGTTAAAATATCTGAAGCAAAACAAGAGCATCTGGTGCTAGGTGAATAAGGATAAAGAGTTAATGTGAACCAGGCAGTGGTGGCACATGCCTTTAATCCCAGCACGCAGGAGGCAGAGCCAGCGGATCTCTGTGAGTTCAAGGCCAGCTTAGGCTACCGAGCAAGGTCCAGAACAGGAACCAAAACTACAATGAGAAACCGTCTCGAAAAAAAGCCACAAAAAAAAAAAAAAAAGAGTTAATGTGATTTTTGAAAACATTCTTACAAAATTATGTATGTTTAAAATAAGAACTTTATAAACACCACTTTCCCCGTCATATAATGAGACTTGTGAAAACATTAGGCACATTACCTATCACTGATCATCACAAAACACTTGGAGAAAAACTCTTTAAGACTAGATGCAGTAGGATGTAGTGGTGGTGGCCTTTAATCCCAATACTAAAGCAAGAGGATCTCTCTATGAGTTTGGGGGCCAGCCTGGTCAATATAGCAAGTTCCAGGCCAGCCAGGGCTCCAAACCAAAGAGGCCCTTATCAAAAAAAGAAAGGAATAGAAAGAAAAGGAAAGGAAAAAAGACTAGGGATGTAGCTTAATTGATAAGAGTGCTTGCCCAGCATGCAAGAAGCCCTGGGCAAGGTCAAGGCCAGCCTGGGTTACTTGAGATCCTGTCTCAAAAAGTTATCAAAAACAATTACATAACTAAATACAAACCATTCAAACTTTAATTTCTCCCCTAATTGCAAGCAGGACAGTTGTTCTCTCTCCATCAGTGCTCTATTGGAGACCTTGGAGGTCAATCAATTCCTATTTCAGCTTCATGTAATTAGGATTTATTTATATTTATTTTATGTGTATGGGTGTCTTTGCCTACATGTATCTATGTATATTATGTATGTCTAGTGCCTACAGAGGCCAAAAGAGGGTCTCATATTCCTCTGAAACTGGAGTTACAGAAGGTTGTGAGCCACCATATGGATACTGAGAATGGAACCTGGGTCCTCTGGAAGATCAGTCAATGCTCTTAACTGTTGAGCCATCTCTCCAGCCCCTAAAGGAGATTTTATTTTTATTTTTATAATCCCTTATTTTAATCCCCTTTTCTGAGCAAATACAAAGGAATATCTCTAGTTTTTCCATATCCTGATTACCTATGGCTCATTCCTTATATGTTTCCTCTTGCTACAACCCTGAATTGTACATAAAAGCTAATTTATATTCTTTTAAAGATATCTTTACTTTTATTTAGGTGTGTGCATCTACGTCACAACTGTGCAGATGCTCACAGAAGCCAGAAGACGGCATCAGATCCGGTGCAACTAGAGTTAGAAGGTTGTGAGCTACTTGACTTGGGTGCTGGACATCAAACTCAGTCTTTGGAAGAACAAATGCTTTTATCCACTGAACCATCTCTCCAGCTTCCATAATTTCAGTTCTTAAATTAATAGATTTTCTAATACAGTTCCATGGCTGAAAGGGTGATTAGTAATAGTAATCATAGTAATAATAATGGCTGCCAAGTGTGATTGCTCACATTCTGGTCACAACACAAAGTGACACTGAGGCAGGGGAACTGCTTCCATTGTATGGTATCCTGTGCTAGCCTAGCCCTGTACACACACACAAGTTCAATCTATGGCAAAAAAAGAACACATATCAGGCCAGGTGTGGTAGCCTATTCCTATAATTCCAGCACTTTGGGAGGCAGATACAGGAAGATCAGGAGTTAAAGATCAGCCAAGGTACAGGAGACCCTGTCTCAAAATGAGACTTGAGGGGGGGGGGGGGAGTGGGGAATGATACCAAATGCATTTTCTTTGAAGCACTCATGTCTAAAACTATCATCCCAAGCTCTTCATGTGTATTGTGTTCCCCAAAATATTGTGTACCTTAGTAAACTTATCTGGGGTCAGAGAACAGACAGCCACTAGATACAGAGGCTAGAAAATGGTGGCACTCATGCCTTTAATCCTAGCATTCCAGAGACAGAAATCTCTCTGGATCTCTGTGAGTTCAAGGCCACACTGGAAATAGCCAGGCATGGTGACACACGCCTTTAATCCCAGAAAGCGAGCCTTTAATCCCAGGGAGTGGTGGTAGAAGGCAGAAAGGTATATAAGGCGTGAGGACCAGAAACTAGAAGCATTTGGCTGGTTAAGCATTTGGCTGGTTAAGCTTTCAGGCTTCTAGCAGCACAGTTCATCTGAGACCCATTCTGGATGAGGACTCAGAGGCCTCCAGTCTGAGGGGACAAGACCAGCTGAGGATCCGGCGAGGTGAGGTAGCTGTGGCTTGTTCCGGTTCTCTGATCTTCCAGTTCACCCCAATACCTGGCTCAGGTTTGATTTTATTAATAAGAACTTTTAAGATTCCTGCTACATTCATGTTTTTATTAGTAGTGGTATATAAACCACTGATCCAAGCAGGACTGAAAATGTTCTTCCTCATTGCTGCCCACGTTTTTTTCCCCAGAGAAGGGAAAGGTTGCAAGTTTTCACTGAATGAAGGCAATAGCCACCTAAGCTGTGAAATGCACCTTACTTCTTACACTGTTCTTTAGGCTGATTGCCAAGAAAGGCTAAACCTGAATAGAAGGGATCACAAATACAAGATGATCGTCAGCTACATTATAGAGTTTGGGCCAACCTCAGCCAAATGAGACCAGCTAAAAAAGGTTAGAGTTGGTAAAATGTCTCAGTGGATAAAGGCACATGCCACCAAGTGTAAGGACTTGAGTCCAAGTCCTAGAATCCACACAAAAGAAAGAGAACAGACTCTCCCCATCCCCAAATTGTCCTGACTTCTACACACCTGCCATAGCAGAAACAGGTGCCTGTCCCTCCCCGACTCATACAATGAAATAAATGTACACAAAAAAATGTAAATGAATAAAAGATCTAAACTACAGGCTACAGTGAAAGTGTCAAAATTATATGAGAATGTAATTAATTCGTGTTGTTTGCTTCCTGTCTCAACTTAAGCCTTCTCAGTCCCCACTAATTCCCATCAAGTACCTTAATTAAACATGACTTAACAGAGCACCTCAGTTTGTAGCAGACACTGAGATAGGTAATAAAGGGATAGAGATAAGACAGTACCTACTCACAAGCAGCTCACAGTGAACGACATAATTTTAATACAGTATGATATTTAGATACATAATAATACGTTTATTAGAACTACCTCCTACAAATCTGTCACTAGAAGGTGGTATCATTCATCATTCATCCCAAAGGGCTGAAAATTCTCTGGAAAAGGAAATTTCACTAATAAGCAAATGAAGGTTGAGGCAATTCCCAGAAATTAAAAATGAATAAAGCAGCCAGTGGTAGTGGTGCACGCCTTTAGTCCCAGCACTCAGGAGGCAGAGGCGGGTAGGTCCGAGTTCAAGGCCAGTCTAGTCTACACAGAGAGTTCAAGGACAATCACAGCTACATAGAGAAACCCTGTCTGGAAATAATGAATAAAGCAGGACTGGTGATGAGCTCAGTGGCAGAGCACTTGCCTGGCCTCTGTGAGACCCTGGATTCAAGCCCCACCACTGCAAAAGGAAGGAAAAAAAGAACAGTGGGACAGCAGTGGCATGCCTATGACATGATCCCTGCTTTTAGGGCTAAAATAACATCTATGCCAGCATATTCAGCACTCACTCGCTCTAAGGAAACTGATCTTTTACATATACTATTCCAATTTGGTCTCTGTAAGTAAGGACTAAAACACTCCTGCCTATAGCAAGGCTTCGTTTATTTTAGTTCCAGCTGTTATGTTCATTTTCTCTGGGTATTGGCAGTGTATCCCTGGTTAAATCCATTGACTCTGTAGTCAATCAGACCAGGATTAAGCCATTTAGATAGTGATTGGTCAGCATATCTCAGCTTCTGAGTCCCAAAGTCTTTTTCAAAAAAATGGTTATTAGAAATTAGGTCTATGCAAAATGCTTAGCACACAGTAAAATAAAACAATGAGAGGGAGGGTAGAGGACAGAAGGACCTAGAAGGTATCAACAGAGAGCCATCACCTACCATAATAGAAAACAAGAAATTATACAGAGCTAAATACTTTGCTAGTGCAATTGATAATGATCCAAGCTGAATTTATTTGCCTGCACCCTGTCTCATCCATCCCTAAGAAGCCAAGCTATTTGATAAACCTAAGGCTGGGATGTAATTACAGGAAGCTCTCCTTTTTTTTTTAAAGATCTCCAAGAGTCCCAATTTTAGATCAGCACAGAACATGTTCTGACCCCTCTGGCTGTCCATACTGGAATCCTAAGAAAGGCACTAGAACTCTAACCAGCCATGAGACCTCCCCCCCCCAACACACACACCTGAAACAGACCACTACCTTACTCACATAACAAAGAAACTAAGCAAATTATATAAAAAGCAAACAAGGAAAGAAAATCTGTACAATTCATACTCATTTGTCATCATTTTCACCCCAAAATCAAAATAAAAAGCACAGAAAATAATAGTAATAGTAAAATAAAAGATTACTTATCTGTCCCCTTTCCTATAATTCCTGAAAGAACCAGCAGAGGTGAATGAAGCAAGAGACAATAATCTTCCATCTTATCACCTCAAAAGGCTCTGCACTACACGGCAGGCCAAACAATGCCTTAGTTTGGGAAAACAGTCCTGGACCCTAATGTTGTTCAACACAGCTACACAAAGCCCAGTTTCAAAGCCGGACCCAGATCACCACCAGTCATCCAGAACCTATTTTCAAACTGCCTTTGTACTCCTCCTTTACTCTCATCTCTCCCCCTAAAGGTTGAGCGAGAAACCGACACTCTGAAAGCAACAGACCAACCCTCCAAAGACCCACCAAGAAACCTCCACAGAAAAGCATTTCAAAGGAAAATTGAAAAAAAATTGGAAACGAGAACTATAGCCCAATTGACTGTACACGTTGTCTTTCTTCTTTCTTTTCAACTACTTCTTTTCACTTTTGAGGTCTAGACGTCAAATATTTTCCTGTAACCCTCGCCTAGATTATATGGAAAGGAAAAGAGGAACAAAGTTGTTTCCTCCAGAAGCCACAACCTGACAAGGACAAAATCATCTCGCAAGGAATGTCTTCACTGTAGAAAAAAATTCAAGAAAGTGTTCCAGTCAAAGAATGGGGGCAGGGACTAGGAAATCAGAAGATTAGAGATTCGTATCAATTTAAAGGCAATGAGCAGCTTACACATTAAGACCCGCCTTGCTACAATTAGAGCAATATCTATTTCAGCCCTAATTTTCATACTGATTCCCATTTAAAAAAGAAGAATACCCTATTTTGCAGCTTACTGATGAGTTGGCTATATAATTATCTGGGATCAGTACATTTGCAAGAATGTATGTGCATAAAGCAAAACCAAACAAACCTTAAGACCAATTATAAGACATGAAGTAGAGTCATAGGCCTTTATCTCTAACAGTGTTCTAACTTAATGGTAAGTTAACCAAGCAAGCAAACAAACAAAAGACAACTCTAAGAAAGCACCTTTCCAGTGGCTTAAAAATAAAATTCCCTTTGTGCTTTCTCAAATGGGGTTTGCAAACTCAAGTTTTCAGTAAGTGGTTTCTCTTCACCTGACCATTCACAACCTAAGGCCCTTTCTGAAACCAAAAGGGCTGAAAAGACTTCCAGGTGCTCTGCCGCTTTACTCTGGTCAACAGCTTTAAGCATTATTAGAATTCCTGACCCTTAAAGCCAACATGATCATATTTGCAGGTTTAACACACTACACCTTCACAAATCTCTGCCTTCAAAAGTATTTTTAGGATAAAAACAACAAAAGTGGTGGCAATTCAGTTAATCTAGAGCCATTTGTTTTTCAGGGCAAAGCAAGAGGCTCCCTTCTAACAGGCGAGGCTCATACCCACCACACCTGGAAAAGTAAGGGATCCACCCAGGAACAGCAGAGCTGAAACCATCTGGGCCGTTCAAACTCTCAGGAGGAAAAAACAATACTATTTAGGTTCTAAAGCTCCCTGCAACTTTCCACTGCCACAAATTCAAAGGTGAGGGGGCTGAAAGTTTTGAAACATGGTAAGAGCCATCTGTACAACTATCTTCCGACCAGGACAAATTCCCTTCCCAACCCACACACAACATGCCAAAAAAACAACTTTTTGAGCTCCGAAAACAGAAGTATGTTAGCTTAACCCAGAAAAAATAAAAATAGAATAAAATAAAAGTACAGAGAAAAATATAATTTGCACAACTTCTACCCCTGGTTCTAAGCCAGCTTCCGGTATTAGGTCTATTACGTTTACCTTTTCCTTAATATAAATACCAAAATATGTCCAAAGTATTAAAAGTAGAAAAAAAATTATTAAAATTCACCGTCAGCATTAACAGGCTCTCTTGCCTTTTTTCAATCTCTCCAGTTACCACTAAGACAAAATCCCACTTGGGTTATCCTTTTCCCAACTAGTTATCCACACATTTTTATAAAAGGATGAAGAAAGCACCCACCTCAAATGTGGACTTCTAAAGCCAATCCTTTAAGAAACAAACCCAGAACTTCACCAATGTGCTGAGAAAGACAAATCCAGCGAGGTTCGACACCTCTTCCTCTTCCTCGTTTCAGGATCTTTCCTGCCTCTTTCCCTCTCCCTCCGTGTCTGTTTCTCGCCCTCCCTTCCTCCTGCTCGCTCTCCGCGCTCTCTCTCTCGCTCTCCTCTCTTCTCTTCTCTTTCTCTCTTTCTCTCTCTCTCTCTCTCTCTCTCTCTCTCTCTCTCTCTCTCTCTCTCTCTTCTTCTCTCTCTCTCTCTCTCTCTTTTCCCCTCAGATCCAACACCTAAAATGGAAGTTGCACCCAGCCAAAGGCAAGGGAGCTTGGGTGGTGACAAACTGATCTGGCAGCCCTACCCTAGCTTTCCTAAGTGATGTCAGCCCCTGCGAGCTTCCAATAGGAGCCAGGCATAAATCAGGGAGCTGACCTTATCCAATAGGAAACTTTATTATAGGAAATTAAAAAAAAAAAAGAGGAGAGAAAGACGAGGAAGTTTTATATATATATTATATATATATATTTATTTATATTTAAAGCGGAGACTATACAGTCTCTGAGGAATTACTGCAGAGCTGGCGGTGGGGATGGGAGGTGCTAACTAACAAAGCTTTTTAGAACGGCACGCCTAAGCCTCAGTGCTCTTTGATGAAGGTCTTGCTCCCTTTCCCTGTCTATCAGGGTGGGAAAACAGAAAAGAGCTTACTTTATTTGCCTGCTGCTGTTTGGTTTGTCGCCTTCTTCCCCAAAGCATTTTCCCAATGGAAGCCAGGAAGGAAGGAGAGAGAAATCCCAGAAACAGGACTGTGTGTTGATTGGGATGGTAGGATATATCTGAGGCAAACTCTCAATTCCATTGTTTTGATTTAATTGCATTAGAACTAATGAGGAAAAATAAATGCTTAGGCTTGTTAATAATTTGTTAGCCTCTCTGCTCTAAACTAAAAAAAAGCAGAATCCACAGAGCTGTTGAGGAAAACCACTGTGGGTTTGCCTGGGACAATGAACAGAATCCAATAAACAAAGAGTTTAGAAGAGATAAGAATGTCATTAAAATAACGAGGAGAATGCTATTTCTTTGTGAACTCAAAGTTACCTGGCTTTTTTATCTGACCTAAATAAAACATTACGGGGATTTTCCTCTGAATTCATTTAAGATTTAGGAGGGGAAAGGGTTTTATTTGTTGCTTGAATTTTTTTTTTTTTTCCCCCTTGGGTGAGGAGATTGCTTTGTTTTGTTTGAGACAGGGTCTCACTGGCTGGCCACAAACTCAAAATCCCTCTGCCCCTGCCTTCTCAGTGATGGAAATGCTGTCATATTACCACCTGGTAAGACTGGTATCAGTTATTCACTAGCTACTAAACAAAGATGATGAATTAGAAGGTTTCTCTTTATATTTTTAAATTAAATGTATTTCTGTGTATCTGTGCTTGCACATGTGGAGAGGCACACATGTACCACAGCACCCATGTTCAGGTCAGAGAACTTACAGAAATCTGTTCTCTCCTTCCTCTATGTGGGTTCAGTGGATCAAACTTAGGTCATAAGACTTGGCAGCAAGCGCTTTTACCCACTAATACCTCTTGTTGGCCTTGTTTCTTAGTTTTGTTTTATTTTATTTTATTTTTTTAGACAGGGTCTCATTATGTAGCCATGGCTGTCCTGGAATTCTTGATATGTACACCAGACTGGCCTTGAACTCACAGAGATGGCCCTGTCTTGGCCTCCCAAGTGCTGGAATAAGAAGTATGTGTTCCTACTGGCTACTGCAAAATGAATCTTCGTAAAGCTTTCATAATCTATAATGGTGATACAATGGCTAAGAAGAGAGACTGCAGTCAAACTGCTGGCTTCCAGCTACTCCTATACAAGTACACTAACTCAATGTTTGTACCACATGTGACCTTGGCCCAGTTCTAGAATTTCTGAACCTGTTTCCTTAACTATAAGATAGAAATAACTGGGCTGGAGAGATGGCTCAGAGGTTAAGAGCACTGGTTGCTCTTCCAGGGGTCCTGAGTTCAATTCCCAGCAACCACATGGTGGCTCACAACCATCTGTAATGAGATCTGGTGCCCTCTTCTGGTATGCAGGCAGAATACTGTATACATAATAAATAAATCTTTAAAAAAAAAATAGAAATAACTATCTCTCACTGCAGAGATGGCTCAGTGGCTAACAGCTCACTTGCTGCTTCAGCATGAGAACCTGAATTCAGGTACCAGCACCTATGTACAAAGCCAGGCATGGCCATATGCATATTGGTATCTTGATGAGCTTCCATTTTCTCATCTGTAAAATGGTGGTATTCATTCCATAGGGGTGCTTTAGAAGACAGGGGGAGGGGCTGGAGAGATGGCTCAGAGGTTAAGAGCACTGCTTGTTCTTCCAAATGGTCCTGAGTTCAGTTCCCAGCAACCACATGGTGGCTCAAAACCATCTGTAATGAGATCTGGTGCCCTCTTCTGGCCTGCAGGGATATGTGCAGACAGAACATTGTATACATAATAAATAAATTTAAAAAAAAAAAAAAAGAAGACAGGGGGAGTAATGAGTTCAAAGTGTATTTCACATAGCAGATGCTCCATTGGTTGCTATTACTGGGCAGTGTTGAGTCACTGAAAACTTTTGGGGGACAGGATAAACACTTGCCATAGTTATTATTATTATTATTGAGACAGAGTTTCTCAGTGTAGTTCATGGGTAGGACAGAGTCAAGAGGATCGCTGGAGTTTGCTGGTCACCAGCCCAGCTCCAGGCTCACAGACCGAAGTCAGAGCACTAGAGCAGAACACTGGATAGCCTTCTCTAGCCTTTGCACGGGCACACGTCACACTCATCACACAGACGAATCTGTTGTAAGAATAAAAATATACATAAAAGTCATTTTTGGTTTTTTAGCCAGACCTTGTATATAGTTCCTATTAGTCTGAAACTCACTATATATATATATCCCAAGGTGGCCTTGAACTTCAAATAATCCTACTGCTTCCGCCTACAAAGTCCCAGGATTACAGACATGGGCCACATTGCCTGGCAACATAAATGTCTTCTAAAAATATCTGGCATATAGTATAAACTCATTAGGAATAAACTACTGAGCCGGCAGTGGTGGCGAACACCTTTAATCCCAGCACTCAGGAGGCAGAGGCAGGAAGATCTCTTGAGTTCAAGGCCAACCTGGTCTACATACCAGGTTACAGGACAGCCAGAGCTACACTGAGAAACTCTGTCTCAATAATAATAATAATAACTATGGCAAGTGTTTATCCTGTCCCCCAAAAGTTTTCAGTGACTCAACACTGCCCAGTAATAGCAACCAATGGAGCATCTGCTATGTGAAATACACTTTGAACTCATTACTCCCCCTGTCTTCTAAAGCACCCCTATGGAATGAATACCACCATTTTACAGATGAGAAAATGGAAGCTCATCAAGATACCAGATTTATTCACTCTATATATGACAGTAACACCCATTAGCCATAATCAGATCTTTCTTTATCTATATAACCCAAAATTCCTGCTCATTTAATCAGGCTGATATAGTCATTATCTAACCCCTCATATTTAGACTATCTTCTTGAAGATCCTCATATTTACTCTATTGTGCACAAAGACCAAACAGGCATTATAACATTTGTTTGATCTAGTTTTTAGCCAAAGTGGAATGGGAAAAAAATACATTGTCAAGAAGATAATAAGAAGAATTATCTCATTATCTAAGAATCTTCTCCCATTACTCAGGATATCTTCTACATCTAGACTTCATCCCTGCCAAGTTCAACAGCCAAAGATAATTGCTAGAGGCAAACCATTAATACTAGGGAGGCAGAAAGAGGAGACCTAGCCTGGACCATATCAAGTCCAGCTAGGACTAAATAGCCAAACACTATCTCAAAAAACAAAAAATGAAAATGAAAATAAGTTAATGAATTGAAGTATAATTTAGACATACATGGCTGTTTTTTCTCTCTTTTTTCTCTTTTGTTTTTATGCATGGAACATTATATTCAATGTTCAATAACCTTCAAAAGTTTAACCTCACCCCTCACAACCATCACCAAAAAGCAAGGTATCATAAAACGATGAAAGATTAGGGAAGAGCTGGGAAAAAGAAAAAAAATATGTCTAAGAAGAAATAGGAACTGGGCCTGGTGGCACTTGCCTTTAATCACAACACTCAGAAGACAAAGGAAGGCAGATTTCTGTGGGTTCCAGTCCAGCCTGGTCTACACAGTAAGAACAAAAACAGAGAAGTTGGGCATGGTGGTGAACACCTATAACCAAACCCACTGGGGAAGCTGAGGCAAGAGGAATGCAGGCCTAAGCAGGCAACATTATGAGATCCTGTTTATAAAAAAAAAAAGTAAAAGGAGAAACTCAGTTGGGGCTGAGATTTAAATAGCTCAGTACATTAAAGTACATGCTCAGCATGTACAAAGAAGGCCTGGGTTTCAATACTTAGTAACAAAAGAAAGAAATATTAAAGTCAGCAGATAGGGTGTAGGATAGAGTGCTGTGCATTATAATGAATCTAGCTCTTTTTAATCATTTTTAAATTTATTACATTTATTTATTTATGAATGGTATGCCAGCAGAGGTCAGAGGGCAACTTTCCAGAGTGTGTTTTCTCTTTCCACCACGTGGGGCCCTGGGATAAAGCTCAGGTCGGCAAGCTTAGCAGCAAGCATCCTTACCTGCTAAACTGTTTTATCAGGAAAAATCATTATTATCATCATTATTATTATTATTATTATTATTTAAGGTTTTTAAGACAAGGTCTAATGTAGCCCAGGTGGTCTCATACTGCCTATGTAGCTAACTAAGGATGACCTTGAACTTTGATCCTTCTGCCTCCACCTCCCAAGTCTCGGATTACTAGTGTGTGCCACCTCACCCAGTGTTTAAAGGGTACTGGGACTCAAACCCAGGGCTTCACATACCTAACTAAGCACTTTCCTGAGATACAGCCCTAGTCCCTTATCTTCAGCCCTTTTCTCCTCCTCCAACTTTCTTTTTCCTCCTTCTCCTTTTTTTTTGAGACAGCTCAAGCTGTCCTCTATCTCTGTTCTCCTGAGATCAGAAGTGTATGCCATCAGACCCAGCCTTGATTCTAGTTCTAAAACAGACCAAAACCATAAATGACATGATGAAATGAGAAAAAAACAAAACAAAAAAACTGGCCGGGCAGTGGTGGCGAACGCCTTTAATCCCAGCACTCGGGAGGCAGAGCCAGGCGGATCTCTGTGAGTTCGAGGCCAGCCTGGGCTACCAAGTGAGTTCCAGGAGAGGCGCAAAGCTACACAGAGAAACCCTGTCTCGAAAAACCAAAAAAAAAAAAAAAAAAAAAAAAAAAAAAAAAAAAAAAAAAAAAAAAACTCTTTCAAAACACTGGCTATCTGTATAAGGAAAAACAAATTATTTTTGTTTCCACCCTCTGGTAGCTATGCACCCAGAGTTAGCTATTTTTTAAGCCCATTCCCTTTTAAAAGTTTACTACCACAAGCTGGGTGTGGTGATGTACCTTTAATCCCAGCATTTGGGAGGCAGAGGCAGGTGGATCTCTGTGAGTTCAAGGCTAAGTATTGGGTTCCATGACAGCCAGGGCTGTTATACAGAGAAACCCTATCTCAACACCCACCCCCAAAAAGAAAGAGAGAGAGAAATAAATTTTACTACCAAAAAAAATAATGGTACTTAATTTAAAAAAAAAAAAAACCCGCGATGGTGGCGCACGCCTGTAATCCCAGCACTCAGGAGGCAGAGGCAGGTGGATCTCTGTGAGTTTGAGGCCAGCCTGGTCTACAGAGCTAGTCCAGGACAGGCTCCAAAGCCACAGAGAAACCCTGTCTCGAAAAACAAAACAAAACAAAAAGCCAACCAAGAAGTCCTCTCTATTTATTAAAATTAATTTAACCTTGACAAAAACATATTAAGAAGGGGATAAAACATTTTCCTTACATCTCCACAGAATAACCCGCAATGGTATTGTCCCCGCTCACCCAAGTCTTAATTCTACACTCACAGACGGCATAAACAAGGATTGTCTGGCTTGTGGCTTCTGTTTTCCCTTGCCTGCTTGTCTCTGCTGTGCTGCTGCTGCTGCTGCTGACAGTATCTGGAATCCGTCTTGAAACTAAGTTGTATGTCTTTTCACAAACTGCTTCCTCTTGTAAACGTAACAACTGCCACTGAAAATGTGCAGCTTCTTGTTTCTTTTTTCATCCTTGAAGCCGACTCTAAACTAAGGGAAGTAAGTATGACCTACTTGGAAATGTGCTCAACTACTTCAAATCCTTCCTTCCTTTTTTTTTTTCTTTTCTTTTCTTTTTTTTCCTGATTTTCAAGACAGGGTTTCTCTGTGTAACAGCCCTGGCTGTCCTGGAACTCTCTCTCTAGACCTGGCAGGCCTTAAACTCACAGAGATCCACCTGTCTCTGCCTCCCAAGTGCTGGGATTAAAGGCTTACGCCACCACCACTGGCTCAAATGCTTTCCTTAAAAAAAGGAAAAACAAAAAAACAAAAACAACAACAAAAAACAAAAAACGGGCTGGAGAGATGCTCTTCCAGAGGTCCTGAGTTCTATTCCCAGCTACAAGGTAGCTCACAACCATCTATAATGGGATCTGATGCCCTCTTCTGGCATGCAGGTATAAATGCAGAACACTCATACGTGAAATATAAATAAATAAAACTTAAAAAAAAAAAGGAAAAAAGAAAACAGTGCTAGGAAAAGAACACAGGGCCTCTTACACACTAGCAAAGCATTGGACCGTTAAGTTACACCTGAAGCCCCCAGAGTCTCTGGTAAAATGTGTTAAACCTCACTAAAGACACATTTGAACACACTGTCTTACTCACCAATATATGTTCTGTTTCCGCAGGCTCTTCTTTTTCTACATCCTCTTGGCTACTCCATTTCCTTCACCACAATTTGTTATCAGTAGCTTTGAATGTGGCCATTTTATCCAGTGCTGGACATCATCAGGTAGCTACTGAGGGTCAGTCATCCGCGTTAGATCCTGGGTCCTAATGCACAGTGGTAAAGAAGTGCTGTACAGATTTAGAGCATGGATCGACAGTCTCTCTCTCTCTCTCTCTCTCTCTCTCTCTCTCTCTCTCTCTCTCTCTCTCTCTCTCCCTCTCTCTCTCTCCCTCTCTCTTTGTGTGGTGGTTTTTTCTTGTTGCTGTTGTGGGTTTTTGTGGTTGTTATTTGTTTTGGTGTTTTGAGATGGGGGTCTCTATATAGCTTCTGGCTTTCCAGGCTGGCCTAGAACTCACAAAGATCGACTGCCTCTGCCTTTCGAGAGCTGGGATTAAAAACATGTGCCACCATTCCTGGCCTCAGTCTCTGCAAATTTTTTTTGCTTTAATCTTGAAATCATTCTTTTTAGTACCATCCCTGAAAACCGCTATTTCTAGTCAGAAACTGAGCTGAATAAATGATCTGTAGAAGGCCACAGGAACTCACCACAAGTAGGTGTTCCCACAAGTCTCTTGGGTCACCACTTCTACTAAGATTTAGGGCTGGAATGGAATCCACGGGGTGGGGTTGGGGGAGGGGTGTCAGAAGCCAGTCCAGTGATGTTTTTTTTTTTTTTTCTTGAACCTCTCCAGTCTTAGAAAATAGCTTGATTGGCAATGTTGCACGCCGAAACTTTTTTTTTTTCCTCCACAAACGAAGCCTAGACTGATCTAGGTAGGGCCAAGGTTACTTGCAGCCTTTTCAAGGAGAAAAAGAAATGTACCTCAACTTCATTGGAGCCCGGCCTATTTAACGAGGGAGTCTTGGCCCTGCCCTCACTGTGTTCCGGAACAAGGCAGATTCCAGAAGAAGCCCTTCCCGCGGCCCGGACCCCCAACCTCTCGCAGCCCGGCCGGGCCGTCTTCCCCTCAGTCTCAACTCCCTCGATACTTCAGCTCCCGCCAAAGCGCTCCTCCTCCTCTGATTGGTTCTCCCGGGAGCGGCCGTCCAATGGGGATGACGTATTGTGGCGCACGTAGGTCGCGCCCGGCGGCGGCGGCGGCGGCGGAGGAAGGAAGTCGTCGGAGCCCTCGACGCCCGGAGCGCGAGGATGGCCACGCGCGGTGTGTAGCCCGGGCCGCGTGGCCTCAGGCCCTCGTTGTCACCACTGCCCAGTGCATGTGGGTGCTGGAGACCCGGCGAGGCCTGCGGGCGCCAGGGAGAGACTGCAAACCACGTGCGGGCCAAGTCAGCGGTGTCCGTGAGGGTCCGCCCTGGTTTCGGGCCTCCACCAGCTCCATGCTCCATTCCCAGAAACCCTCGCGCCGGAGATCCCTCTTTACAGGAGTTGGGCCCCTGGGCCCAGAGTGTGCGGGGTGACCTGCTTTGCAGGGCCTTCTGTGACGCCGTTTTCTCCGCTAACCCTCGTTCCCGTGTTTCTGGACTGGGAGGGGAATCGCTGAGGCTGCTGGCCCACCTGGGCTGCATTGCGCAGCCTTTCGGCTAAGAGACTGGACGTTCGGAGGAAACAAAGCTACTGGACAAGAGGACCCGAAGAAACAGAGGACAACAGGAGCAAGTTTGTTGCAAAAACGATTCCAGGTTGGGTCTGAGGACAAGGCTAGGCATTAGTATTTTGGAAATCTTCCCGGCCCCCCTGCAACAGGTGCCTTGTTCATCCACATTTCTGATGGCTGGGATGAGACTTAGTTGTGTTTCCCGCTCTGCTCCCCCAAACCCCGACCTCCATCCCTTATTGGTGTAAGGCCTCACACTTGCCAGGCAAGAGTTCTACCCCTGAGGTATACCATCAGTCCTTTTAAAATTCTGTTTTGAGAACAGAGTTCATTAAATTGCCCATGCTGGTCTGAAACATATAATAGTCCTGTTTTGGTCTCCTGAATAATAGCTAGGATTATAGACATGGGATCACCAAGCCCAGCTGATACTTCCCTTTCTTAATTTACCTACTCTTTTCTTTCCTGATAGTTTTGACGTGAACTATTTGGACTCTTCAGTGCTACCTGACCGAAAACTCCATAACTGTACCGGAAAAGGAACACACAGCTGTGCAGTAAGTGGGGATGGGAGTGTGGTCCTGGCACGTGTGCACGCACACACACCCCCTAGAAATTTAAGTCAGAATATCCACTTTATTTATTTGGGTGGGGAGGGGTCAAATACTTACCTCTCCTTGCTCTACTGTTAGCCAGGCAATTAACCAGGCTCACAAAAGTCCATATTTTTTTGCAGAGATCATTCTGGTTCACTTTGGTCAGTCAACAGTACTCTTATTTATATGCAAGACCTTCTAAATCCTGTCTTTTCTTGATTGTGCACCCTCTGCTGGTTAGTGTGATAACTGAGCTTAAATAAAGGTGTATATGGCTTCCCAGAGTCAGTTTTATAGCCAGCAGTATTGTTTTGAAAGTGTGAAATTGAAAGTATGGTGAGATGTGGTGCACAGGAAGAATGTGAATAGTTGGCACTATAGGAGTTAGGTCTCAGTGCTAATATGAATGAGAAAAACTGAAGTATAACCGTAGCTGATATTTGAGGAAGATAATTATTTTGTGGTAGGCACTGTACTAAACTATTTGCCTGTATTGACTCATTTAATTTTGAGTCAGAGTCTTCCTGTGCAGCCCAGGCTGGCCTGAAACTCACACGCAGTCCTCCTGCCTTCTCCTCTGAGTTGTTTCAGACAGACATGTACCACCATGCCCTCATTTTTTTTTTGTTGTGTTTGAGACAGGGTCTCATATAGCCTAGGCTGGCCTTGAACTACTTATATATGGAGGATGGATGTCATTGAATTCCTGGTCATACTACCTCTGCCTCCCAAGAACTGGAATTATAGACATGCTCCACCATGTCTGGCTTGTTTAAATTTTTTAAAAAGCCCCACAAGGTAAGTACTGTTATTTCCATTTCATGTGTGAGAAAAGTGAGTCTCTGAGAAGTTAGGTCACCTGCATGATATTATACAGCTAGGCTGGTTAAGAACAGAGCCAGGTTTCAAATGCAGGCTTATTGAGGAGCTTCTATAGGTAACCACTGTCATAAGAGTCTTTCTTGAGATTATCCTCAGCAGAACTTTTCAGCTCACTGTCTCTCACTTTTAAAATTTCTCCACCATTTCAAAGACAAAAAATCAATTAGGTATAATCATACCTCTGAAATATATTATCTCACCCACAGGAATCTGAACCGTGAAAACCTAGAAGGTTATTTACCAAATACAACATGTGCTCTCCTGCCAGTTCCAAAATCCTGTACAGGAATCCCCGGTTTCTCCGGGTAGCTTTTCTGCAGCTTCATCACCAGCAGCAGAGCGGTGTGTTTTGTGATGCCCTTCTGCAGGCAGAGGGTAAGAAAATAAAGGAGGTTCAACTGAAAAGTCACTATAGAACAAGGTAAAATGAGTTCAAGGCCAGAGGTAAACAATAAACCCAGAAGAATGTTCTTACCTATAAATATTTGTAAACTCTTTGGTAAGAAGCTTTTTGTTTCCAGGATAATTACTTTTGGGAAGGGATAGGGTGGTGGTGGTGGTGGTGGTGGTGGTGGTGGTGGTGGTGGTGGTGGTGGTGTTTGTGAAAAGCTTTTTGTTTCCAGGATAATTATTTTTGGGAGGGGATGTTGGTGTTTGTTTTGTTGAGGTAGGTCTTACTGTGTAGCTCTGTAGATCTTGCTATGTAGATCAGGCTGGCCTGGAACTCACAGGGATCTAGAACTTGCCTCTACCTCCCCCGGCCCAGGATTAAAGGCTTTCTTTTCACCACCACACCTGGTTTAGGATAAGCTTGTTTTTGTTTTTTGAGACAGGAACTCATTCAGCCTAGGCTTTCCTCAAACTCTGTGTAGCTGAAAAAGGCCTCGAACTTCTAATTTTCCTGTCTCCTAAATTTACCACCATCCTAATTTGATGCAGAACTGAGGATCAATCCTGTGGTTTTTGTGCATGCTAGACAAAGCACTCTACCTAATAAGCTATATCCCCAGGCCCTCTAAAACTATTCTCAGGAGTAAAATTGTTGGGGGCTGGAAAGATAGCTTATGGCTAAGAGCACTGACTGCTCTTCCAGAGGACCCTGGTTCTATTCTCAGAATCCACATTTCAGCTTACCACTGTCTGTAACTCACACATGTGGTGCACAGATAAATATGCAGGTAAAGCACATAAAATAATAAGTCAATTTTTAAAAAGCCTTAAACTGTTACTATGCTTTTTCCTCCTAAAATTAAACTAGAATGGGGCTAGAGAGAGATCATTCTTTGGCTAAGAACATTTGTTGCTTTTGTACCAATACCCACATGTTGACTTACAACCATCTATAACTCTGGTTCCGGGAGATCCAGTGCCCTTTTAGCAACAGGCACACATATGTGGTGTATACACATACATGTGAACAAAATACTCATATATGTAAATCTGGCTTTCAAAAGTAAAACTAGGAAGTTAAAGGATCACAAATTTAAGGACAGCCCAGGCTACAGAGTGAGGCATACTAATGCATGTTACTCCTGTGTGTACTTAACACTCTGTCACACTCATATACACATTTATTTTGTGAGCTGGAAGGTGTGCCGCAGCACACACGACAAGGTCAGAAAACAACTTTCAGGAGTTAGTTTTCTCCTTTCATCATGAGGGTTTCAGGGATGGAACTTAGGTCTGTAGGTGTGGTCGGCTGCTACCACCTTTCTGTGCTAAGCCATCTTGCATGCCCAGACCCTGTCTCCAAAAAAACAATAAACAGCCGGGCGGTGGTGGCACACGCCTTTAATCCCAGCACTCAGGAGGCAGAGGCAGGTGGATCTCTGTGAGTTCGAAGCCAGCCTGGTCTACAGCTCGAGATCCAGGAAAGGCACAAAGCTACACAGAGAAACCCTGTCTTGAAAAACCAAAAGAAAAAAAAAATAAACAAGCAACATAACCTGTGCTTGGTGGCACATGCCTTTAATCCAAACACTCTTTTTGGGAGACAGAGACATGCAAATTTCTGAGTTCAAGGCCGGAGAAAATTCTAGGACAGCCAGGGCTATACAGAGAAATCCTGTCTCAAAAAACAGAAAAAAAAAAAAAAAAAAAAAAAGCCAGTAATAACGAGGAAACATAAAACAAAGCTGGGCTAGAGAAATAAATGCCTTGTGCTGGTTTTGCAGAGGACCTTGTTTCAGTTCCCAGCCCCCACATCTTGTTCCAAGAGAGCTGGTGCCCTCTTCTGGCCTATGTAGCTGAAAAAGGCCTTGAACTTCTAATTTTCCTGCCTCCTAAATTTACCACCATCCTAATTTGATGCAGAGCTGAGGATCAATCCTGTGGTTTTTGTGCATGCTAGACAAAGCACTCTACCTAATAAGCTATATCCCCAGGCCCTCTAAAACTGTTTTCAGGAGTAAAAGCAAAACATTCATACAATAAAATAAAAATACGGGAGGCTGGAGAGATGGCTCAGAGGTTAAGAGCACTGGCTGTTCTTCCAGAGGTCATGAGTTCAATTCCCAGCAACCACATGGTGGCTCACAACCATCCATAAAAAGATCAGGTGCCCTCTTCTGACCTGCAGGTGTATATGCAGACAGAACACTGCATACATAGTAAATAAATAAATCTTAAAAAAATAAATAAATAAAAATACATAATTTTTTTTTAAAAAAGTTGGGCATATAGCTCAGTTGACAGAGTGTTAGCCTAGTTTTCATGAAGCACTGGGTTCAATCCTCAGCATAGATTACACCAAGCATAGTAGTGCATGCCTGTAGAAGCAGGAAATTTGTCCATTACTACATAGGGAATTTTAAGCCAGCCTAGATCACATGATATCCAAGCTCAAAATAACTAAAAAAGAGGGCAGAGAGAAGGCTCATTGGATAAAAGGGCTGAGTGTGCAAGCATGAGGACCTGAACTCAAATCCCCACAACCCAAACACATAGTGCAACTGTCTGTAATTCCAGCCCCCATATAAGGAGCTGGGAGGTAGGAGACAGGAGGACTGTGCAAGTTCAAAGGACAGCCAGGCTGGCATAGGGAGCAGGTAGAAACAAACAACTGCTAAAGTACTTGTCTTGTAAGCATGAGGATCTAAGTTTGGGTCATCAGCACCCATATAAAAAGCTGAATGCCTTTATGTGTTCCTGTAATCTCAGTGCTGGGGATTCGGAAACAGAAAGACCCCTGGGGTTTGTTGGCCAGCCAGTCTAGCCAAATTGATGAGGTCCAGGTTCAATGAGAGACCCTGTCTCAAAAGGATAAGGTAGACAATTGATTGAGGTCAACTTTTAGACTACACACAACCTAAAAAAGTAAATATAAAGAAACTATAGGGGTTAGGGAGATTGCTCTATGGATACTTACCATGCAAATGTGAGGACCTGAGTTTGAATCCTCAGACCCCAAATAAAGCCAGTACAGTTTTGCACACCTTCAATATGCATTCCTTTGAGGCAGAGGCATGAAAATCCTGGGAAGCTTGTAGACCAGCTAGCCTGGCATTATAGGGGCAACAAAGAGACCCTATGTCAAATAAGGGGAAAGGTGGGGACAGACACTTGAGACTGTCCTCTTCTACATGCATACAGTAGTGTGAAGACATTATTCCTTCAGGAATATGCATGCACACATGCCAAGAAACTGGGTGTAGTGGTGTACAATTTTAGTCACTGTTCTCAAATGGCTCATGAATTTGAGGCAAGTCTGGGCTATATAATCAGATCCTGTTTGAAAATAAGCAAAGGAAAAAAAAAAAAAAGAAGCAAAGAGTTGGGCGGTGGCACACACCTTTACTCCCAGCACTCGGGAGGCAGAGGCAGGTGGGTATCTGTGAGTTCCAGGCCAGCCTGGTCTACAGAGTGAGTTCCAGAACCAGCTCCAAAGCTACACAGAGAAACCTTGTCTCAAAACAAACAAACAAAAAACCCAAAAAAAAGAAAGAAAAGAAAAACAAATTGCAAAGTTTTGTGGGCATAGAAATTCTATAAAATGCACATAATATCCTAATGAGATAGTTGCAAAGGTTTAAGAACTGTTAAGCACTTAGGAAGGCTTTTTTGTTTGATTGGGTCTTTTTTTGAGACAGGGTTTCTCTGTGTAGCTTTGTGTCTTTCCTGGAACTCGCTTTGTAGACCAGGCTGGCCTCGAACTCAGAGATTCGCCTGGCTCTGCCTCCCGAGTACTGGGATTAAAGGCATGCACCACCACCGCCCAGCCTTGGTTGGGTCTTTTAAAAACAAGATTTCTGGCTGGGCAGTGAGTGATAGCTCATGCTTTTAATCCTAGCACTTGGGAGCAGAGGCAGGCAGATCTCTGTGGATTTGAAGCCAGCCTGGTCTAGAGTGAGTTCCAAGACAGCCAGGACTACACAGAGACACCCTGTCTTGAAAAACCAAAAGGGGGGGGGGGGGGAAACTCTCCTATAGCTCATACTGGCCTTAAGAATGACCTTGAACTCCCGATGTTCCTACCTTCCAAGTTTTGAGGTTACAGGCATGCACTACCAAACCTGGCTTGGACAAGGTTTTTAAAGCCCTAAGCACATACATTAGCTGGTACTGTTTTTTTTTCTTAATTTTCAATTTAGTGATTTTTGTTATTGGGACTAAAAACAGACCAAAAGAAAAAAGAAAGAAAGAAAAAGCATAAATGTGTATTTTTTTTCCAGGTGAGGCTGTCCCAGCCCACTGCTGCATCCTGTCCGCCTGCAGTCCCTTCTTCACAGAACGCCTGGAGCGGGAAAGGCCAGTTCAGGGTCGGAAGGTGGTGCTGGAGCTGGGAGGCCTAAAGATTAGGACACTTAGGAAGCTGGTGGATTTCCTGTATACTTCAGAGATGGAAGTATCTCAGGAAGAAGCCCAGGATGTGCTTTCTGCTGCCCGTCAGCTCCGAGTGTCCGAGCTGGAAACCCTTCAGCTAGAGGGTGGGAAGTTAGTAAAGGCTCCTCAGGGCCGAAGACTAAACAGAGAATGCTTACAACCACCAAGTGCTGCACCAATCTCTGCCAGAGTGGTAGCACCCAGCCGCCGCCCTCGAACTCCACTGCCTGTCACCCAGACTCCTAGTCCTCTTGGAGCAGTAAGGTTTAAGTCCTTAGGGGAAGAAGAGGGGCCTCACAAAAAGAGCAACCTACCAAATGTAGAGAGCTTGTCAGACACCCTTCTACTCAAAAAGAAAGCCAGGATTTGCTTGACTCAAGAAAGAAGCTCATCTCCATCAAGCCAGAGAGAAGGGCCAAAGGAGTACAAGAATAACCCTGCTCTAGGTCCTACAGCTCTTTCCCATCCCAGCTTGTACCGTTCTGTGGATGAGCAACTGTTGCCCAGAAAGATCAGGCTGAGCCGCTCAAAGCCATCATCCCATGTCTGTACATCTAAGCCTTCCAGTGTTTTAAGTGGTCCCAGTTCAGTGCCCACAGTCCCTGGCCGGCGTCTTTGGAGGCAGAGAAGTGTAAGTAAATCATCACAGGGTGTGGACAAGCAGAAGCCAGGGGAAGTCAGTCCTCTACAGAGCACTTCAGACCCACCTGATGTTAGGAAGACAGGTGGGAGCAAGAAGCAGAGCCCTGAATTCAGAGCACTCACCTCCAACTCTGTGGAAGAGGGGCAGGTTGGAAGAGTAAAGCTTAGGAAGATTGTCAATGGTACCTGCTGGGAGGTAGTCCAGGAGCCTCCCCTCAGAAACACTCAAGGTAGCCCCCAGATCTTAGAACCCTCAGATGTAGGACAGCCTCCAGGAACTTCGATGTCCTCAGTTAATGAGCAGGAAACACCTGCTAGATTACAACTGTGTCAGGACTCCCCAGAGAGCCCTAGGCTACAAGACATTTTGCTCTCTGCTAGCCACTCCCCGGACCACCCTGTGGTGAAGTCAGAGTTTGGGTCCAGTCCATTGCTGATAGGGAAGGAACCTGTGTTGAATATTGACTGCAGAGAGCCCTACACATTTGACACAACCCTGCTAGACCAGCCCTGTGAAGCTGAGCAGTATCGAATCACAAGTGCTGCAGCCACCAGTGAGCTGGAAGAGATTTTGGACTTCATGCTATGTGGCTCAGATGTTGAGCCACCAGTAGGGTCTTTGGAGAGTCCTGGGGCTGAAGGCTGCAGAACCCCAAGTTATCACCTATCAGAAACAGGAAAGAATTGGATTGAAGGGGAAGAATGGTGTTTGCCAGACATGGAACTGTGGCCCAGAGACCTCGCAGGATTGGAAAAGGAACCTGTTGTCAAGAACAAAGAGCCAGTTGAGCCCTGTAGTCTCCTTGTCATGCACTCTGAGAACACAGAATCAATTGAGCCCCTTAGCCCCCTTGTCATGCCCTCTGAGGTGAGTAGAGAGGCACTTTCACTGAGAGGCTCTTGGACTCCAGATCTTGAAATTACCAGCTCCCAGCCACTGGATGGTCAGGGAGAAAAACTTCTCCACCTTGACTCCCCTGACTCTTCCCAAAGGTCTTATAGGGACCTCTCACTTCCATGCTCAAATTGGGCAGAGACAGGGCTGGAAGTGTCCCTAGGCATGGATGAGGTATTGTATCCTACTCCCAAGGCAGTCAGGGAAGTGTCTGCTAACCCTGAACTGCTGGACCCGTTTCCTGGCAGCTCTGAAGATGAAATTGATGTGGTAGACTGGCCAGTGGAGGGTAGGCTGGGGCCCACTAGTGTTCCCTCTGTCTGGCCCGACCCCTCCTCAGAGTCAGAAACAGAGGTAGATATACTAACATAGTGGAGGCAGAGGGCAGGTTAGAGCTCCTAGGAGGGTGACAACTGTTGATCAGCAAAAGGCTTTCTTGGCAGAAAAGCAAGCACATGTCTCCTCCTCTCAGCACTGATCTCCCCTTCCCAGGTTTGTGCACCAGGCAGAAATCAAATAAATAGCAATACCATGGATAGAAAATTATGAACTTGAGCTATTTCTTTGTAATCCATTTTTCAGTGATAAAATAATTGTGGTCCCCAACTCTAGTTAAGACATAGGAATTGTTAAGACTAGGCCTTTTACAGTTCATGAGATATCTGACAGTCACTGAAAATTCAGGAAAACTTAGAACTGTTTGTGGTTGGGTTCTATTTAAAGAATGTTTGAGAAGGAATGAAGCTATGTTAGGTGTAACACTGGAATGAGAGTGGGATCTCCTGAAATTACCCAGGCTGGCACTCAACTTTGACTCCTGCCTCAGCCTCCTGTAGCTGGTGTTATAGGACTGTGCCACTAAGCCCAGCCTATGGGGCTTACTCACTGCCAGTATGAGAAGTCTAGCAAAAGCCTCCACAGGGGCCTGGAAGATGTTACCTCCATAACCACTTCCAAGAAGTAGATTAAAAGTAGTTGCTTTAAAAAAAGATTTACTTTGTATCTAGTTTTTTGTTTGTTGTTTGTTTTACAAAAAACAACCTGGTCTTATATAGGCCAGGTTGGCCATGGATCCCCAAACTTCCTGTCAGCCTCCCAAGTCCTGAGATTGCAGGCATACACCACCAAACCCAGCAACATCCATGTTTTTGTGTTTCACATGTTTTACTCTACAATTTCCACACAGAAGTTACTTTGCACTGTGAAATATACAAAGACCAACAACCCCACAAGGCTGGTTGTGTCCATTCTTTTAAGAAAAAATTTAAACTTGACCCTTATTCTCAGATACTTTAACTTTTATTAAACCAATCCAAACACTTTTACAATGCCTTGCTGGAGGGCTGCCTCACAACTGAACCATCATTTCTGGTGAGGAAGAAACTATGGCTTCAGGTACACAGCTTAAGTTTGGCCATGCACTATCATAAATGCTTCAACATCTCCAGGGAATGAAAGCTGCAAATAGAGAAGGGAACATCTGAGTAGGGTTCCAGGCAATCCCAAGGACCAGGAGAGACACAGACATGCCCGCCCACCTATGGTTAGCACACAAAATTACAGAGCTCGCTCAGTATGCAAGTGCAGAAAACACGCCAAAGCACTGTGTAAAGCACTAGGGACAGAATCAAATCCTTGTAACCAATAATGGCGTGGGTGGGGGTGGGGTGTAATGATACCTTATCACACAGACTACTAGCAAAAACCAGCAAAGTGCAAGTAAAGTAACAACAAAGATTCTGCCACTACCAGGGAGAAAAACCTTACTACAAAAATAATGTCACACTCTTTTGAACCAGTAAGATTTGCAATAGACTCATGGAATTAAAATAGTCACCAGAGATGGGAAACTGAAATAGTAAACAAATGCAAAACTTGCCCATACCTGTAGGGCAAGACTTTTTTTTTTGGGGGGGGGGGGGGGGGCGGTGTTACCAGCAAAAATTCTACAGTTTTACCCCTCTTTTTCAATCCCGCGTGAGGTACGTTGTAACGGTTTCTCTCAGTCTACCCCAGTGTGCATCCCTGTGTCATGATGCAAACCTCAGCATGGGGACTCCCTGCCCAACGTCTTTATGAAAGGTACTTCTTCAATTCTTTAACCACCTCTTGAGGCTCAGGAAATTTGAGCTTTCGTGGCGGGCCCTTCTTAATACCAGTCCAGAGTTCGGCACCTGGGAAAGGATCGGATAAAGATAAATTATGGTGGCACTCACTACTACCCCATCCCCTCAATCATCAGGTGGCCAGGTTTCCTTTCTCGCCCCTACCCCCATCGCGGCCTCCACTCACGGCTGTTGTCCGGGCGCAGCAGCGTCACCTCGAAGCTGCCCCTCCGCGGCTTGGATGGGTTCACCTGCACAGGCAGCTCTGGGACCTCCAGCTGCAGAGCCTGGCTCAGGGCAGCCGCATGGCGCCCGTAGACGCGTCAGCTCGTGCTGCGGACACACACAAGGGGTTGCAGACGGGGCCTCTGGTGGCAGCAGCCAGGGCCTACGCTTCCCTGCCCCCCGCGACTTCCCAGCCCCTCACCAATGCTCGATGACCACCGCCGGGCCCTCCGCCAGTTTCTCGCGCTTGTCTACTGTATCTGCCGGCGCAGCCTTCCGCTTCCTTCCGACAGGGGCCATGGTACGGACCTCCGGTGGCCGAGACAACGTGGGGATGAGGCGTTGGTAGGATAAGGTGGCGACGCAACCCCAGAGACAAACCCGCAACCCAGAACCGCAGTTGCCCAGTCCAAACCACCCAGCAAAGGAAAGCGCGGCTGGCGGCGCCCACGTGATGTAAAGGCAGGGCCCTTCCAGCACAATCAGACAGCCTATCAGAAGGGAGGTGGGGGCGGTGCGGAAGACCGGATCAAACCACCCTGCTCCGCCAAGGGGACATTAATGCGAGACTCAGAAGAAAAACACACACTTGGCGCCTTTTTCGGCTAGGGGCTTTCTGTACCTAAACCTCCTATCCTGAGATCTGTAGACCAGTTCCAAGTGAAGTTTACACTGCATTTCCGTGCCGTTTGTACACAGACTACAGAAATTAGCTAACTCGCACAGAACTTGGAGAGCCACGTCCTCAAGTGAGAAACCAAAAGGTATGGCCTTTGATGTTAAGTGGGCTTTGAACCCGAGCCCATTTATATAATCTCGGCGCTGTAGCTGGCGCCTTTAGTCTCAGGTATTTAGGTGAATCAAGAGGATCGAGATTCAGAGGTTAATCTCTCCAACAGAGCAAGACCCTCACCCACAAGCTTAAAAAAAGTTAATTAGGGTCTAGAGGTGTGTTTGGCGTATAGAGTCCCTGAGTTCAATATTCAGTCTTAGATTCAAAAAACAAAAACGAACAAAAAATGGGCAGTTCCTTTGCAGCTGCTCACTTTCTAATAAAGGAGAAACGCTGAGGCAATCAAAATAACAATCCCTTTATTAGGGAAAGCTGTGTGGACAAGAAAACAGCTGTCCAGACTTGGGGCTTGCTTCTTCCCGTCCCACACAAAAGACCTTCTCAAGTTTACATTGCCCTTCCTTTCAGTTCTCACAATACAGGGGAATCATTCAGTTCTATTTCCAATGATGAAAATTCTGGTTGAAGGCTTTTCACTGGGATCAGTGACATTTAAAGATTAAATTACAACACATAAACCCCTTTTGCCTGGGACTAGAGTTGCAGACAGTTCAGCCCTCCCCACGGGGTCCTCTGGAAAAATAGCCAGTGAGTGCTTAACCACTGAGCCATTTCTCCAATCCTTTAAGCTTAACTATCTTTTTTTTTTCTCCCGAGACAGGGTTTCTCTGTGTAGCTTTGGTGCCTGTTGTGGATCTCGATCTGTAGACCAGGCTGGCCTGGAACTCAGAGATCCTCCTGCCTCTGGTACCGAGTGCTGGGATTAAAGGCGTGTGCCACCACCGCCCCACCCGTAAGCTTAAGTATCTTAATGAATGCCACAGTTCAAGCCAGAAAGGCCTAAGGAAGAAAGGGTTCTTGAGGAAAATTTCTTAGTGCTTTATATTCTGACATCTAATATTAGAGTTTAATTTAGTTTATACTTTGCAGGCTCACTAGGAGGAATAATGAAACCACAGACTGGTGATATCCAAGCGTTGAATAGCAGTTTACATGCTGACCCAACCTTGGAGGGAAACCATTTCTACCTCTTGTCTATGAGATCACTCCCTTCCAGAAACACTTGGCCGAGGCAGAACAGCCTTTCCATAGAATGCTTCATGGTTCCCTAGATGATGCTTTAAAACCCAGAAGCAGGCTCCCTGCCCCAACCCAGGCATGGCCCAACAGGAGAAAACAAATGGCCACAGCCTCAGGCAAGGATTGTGGTTACAGCTGGAATTGGGCCTCAAAGGTGCCAGAAACTGACAGAAGCAAGAACAATGCAGGGTCCTATTTGTCCTTCTTGTTTTCCCCATCCGGCACGGCAGAGGGAGCAGGGGCCACAGGATTTTCTTCCGACACACTGTCTCCACCCTTTGACAGCTTCTTGGCTCGTTGGTATAGTTCATTCAAATTGAACTCTCGAATCACATTCTCCTATGCAAAGAGATGAAAAAAAACACATAAGGCTCTGGGTGGGAAGGTCAAGTTCAGAGCTTGACAGTAGATGTATTGAACTAAGCACAGTCTAGAAACCAGAGGAATCAGAGGGCAGAAATCTGTCCTAACCTAATTTTTCTTTTCTATTAGAGGTCAATTTCTGTGCCAAGAATTGTACCTCCATGCAACTGTAAAGCAATCCTATGAGTCATGTGTTACTGCCTCAGATTTACTGATGAGGAACCTAATTGCATACAAACTACAGGCACCTCACAGACCAAGTCTTATTTATGATTTTCCTCAGTATTAGCAGCAAGCATATAACAAATCTGAGTGACTTACTAGGTGACATCCAGTAACTAATCTACACCCTTAAAAACAGTGGGCAAGTGGCATAATTCAGAATTAAACCCAGATTAAGTACAAAGCCCATTCACTGTTGTATATATTTCTCCAAACCATTGCCCATTTTTTTCCACATACCTCAGAAAAGGTCCAAGAGACGGCTCGTCCTTTCTTGTCAATCTGTGGCCGCCGAATTACCTCCTTGCCACCTTGGAACAGGATCAGGGTAGGGAGTTGTTTGGTGAGGGGTGACGTGCTCACTTTGTACCTAAAGGGCCCAGAGAGGATTTTGTACATGCAGCTGTATCCATCACTTCCATCACTCTAAGTAATTCTCAGCTCAGACCCTCTGCCCAGGCATCTACATACCTTGTGCTAACATCAGTATAGCGTCCAACATCTACCTTCCCGAAATTTAGCCCTGTACAGTTGTACCTGCAAAAAATATATTATTTAACATACTGAAAAATACAGGGATGGATCAAGGGAACTAGAAATAGAGATACCTAGGTAAGAAAGGGAGAAACAACTTTGGATGTACAAAATTAGGCCAAAGGAAGGAAGCCACAGCATTTCCATTTTTGACATGCTTCACTCTGCATACTCACTTGAGAGACAGGTCAGCATAGATGGGAGCAAATGACTGACAATCATTAGACCAATTGGCAAAGAACTCCACAATCCAAGTGACCCTCTTGTCCCGCTCCAGTTCTTCCTACCACACAAAGGGAAGAGAGAATAGGCTGAAACAGCTGGGCATCTGAGAAGATTCAGACCTGTGACTAACTCCTTAGCCTGAACTTCCCCTTCCGCATAATAAACCAGTACCCTGACAACCTTTTCAGGTTTGTTTCTTGGTATCGAAGATTGAATCTAGTGCCTCATGCACGTGAAGCAAGCAGTCTACCATAAGCAAAATGACCAATTTTTTTCATAACCTAAAAAAACTTAATTGTATTTATTGTGTGGGTGTAGACACATGTGTCACTGCCCACACTTAGAGTTAGTTTTCTCTTTCCAGACTGAAGACTGAGGTTTGGCAGCAAGGACCGTCTTTTTCACCCTGAACGTTTTTTTTTTTAAAGTTTATTTTTTTATTATTATTATTGTGTATGTGTATGTGCCATGGTGCACATATGGGGGACAGAAGACAACTCTGTGGAGTGGGCTCTCCCCTTCTACCTTTACATGGGCTCCAGGGACCGAGTTTAGGCGATCAGGGCTCGTGTGGCCATCTCACCAGTCGACCAGCCTTCCTTTTGAGACAGAATCTTACTGTGTAGCTGGGGCTGTCCTGGAACTCACTATGTGACCTACACTGGCCTCGAACTTGCAGCAATCTGCTGGGTGGTGGTGGCATACACCTTTAATGCCAGCATCTGGGAGGCAGAGAGGCAGGTGGATCTCTTCGTTCGAGGCCAGCCTGGTCTATGGAGGGAGTTCCAGGACAGACAAGACTACACAAGAAATCTCGCCTTGAAAAACAAAAATGAACAAACAAACAATAAAACAGGAAAAAAAACAAAAAACAAAACAAAGAAACAAAAAAACAACCATTCTTGCAGCAATGCTACCCCAGCCTCCCAAGTACCAGGAAAACAATTATGCATCACCAACCCCAGTGATGATTTCCATCCTGAGGCCCCATCTTTATGAATAAAGAGCACAAAACCACAAAGCAGGAACCAAGAAACAAGAAACAGAATGTAGAATACTCACGTCAATGGTTTTATCATTGAAGTACTTGATGTACTCAGGACCCATGTACAGGGGGGGCTTGCAAGTCATCAGGAACACTGAACACAGAGAAAAGATGTCAGAGATACATACAGGGCCTTTTACAGTTTCTTGCAAACCCACTCAGGAATTTCAGACATCAAAGAATATACATGTGTACATAGATCGCCAGCACATATTCCTCTTAAAATACTAAGTAAATACTCACCACCTGCATATACTTAAGAGCTACAAATATAACTCATTAGGTGTAAGATAAGGACTGGAATCTGGTCCTCAAAAATCAAGCCTTTATCAAAGAACTTTACTCTTTCAAATAATTAACTATAGAACCATAACGTAATAAAAGCCATTTTCTCACCTATGCAGAGTGTGAGGTATAGTAGACCCATTCGAATATCCAGGCGGAAGAAAAGAATTGCGTTGGCCACCTTACTGAACATGAAGATGTTGCCTACGTGTTGCTCCACAGTGACTGGAACACAGAGATACCACAGTCAGGCTGGGCTGAAGGCTCCCACTCTTTTGTCCCTCTTCTTGGGGTACTTTGAAATGGGAACAGGAGGGAGAGGATACAGAAGTTGAAGGTCAAACTAGCCCCTGGCATGAAATGTGGAACTAGTTCATTAAATAACACTCCTCCAATAACATGAAAAAGGAGCTTCTGTAGGGCATGCGTCCTAACCCCCAATAAATGCAAAGCAGGGAAGCTTACTGGATCTGCGGTTCTTCATCATCACAATGGCACTGAGGAACATCAGGATCTCCACTTCTCTCTGGAAGAGAGTCAGTGACAGCAACGTGGTGAATGAGGCTGATGGGATGAGGGCAAAATATGAAATGCAAAACAAGAGATCCAGCTTGGGTTGGTGATAAAGAAGTAACTGGATCTGGCTAAGGTGTAGTGGGACCAACAAGTCAAAAGAGCTAAGTTAGAGTCTACCCTTGGCACCTGAATGGTATCTTTCAGCAAATCCCTGACCTTTGGGTTTTCTCTTCTTTCTATTTCCTCTCTCCCTCCTTCTATCCTTGAGACTTGCTCTCACTATCCTGCCCAGGCAATTCTGCCTCAGCCTCTAAAGTATCAGGATTATAGTGGTACATCACCATGTCCCACTGGTTTTCTTTAACTACATTTATTGGTTTCATGTGTGTACTCCCTGCATGGGCCGCAGCACACATGTGGAAGGCAGAGGGTAACTTTCCTTCTCTCTCACTGTGTAGTCCAGGCAAGTTTCAAACTCATTGAAGCTCCTCCCACCTCAGCCTCTCTAGTGCTGGGCGCTTTTTTGTCATTTGGTTTTGAGAAAGGATCTTGCTGCATAGCTTAGGCTACAATGTTTTGTCTTTATTTTTTTTTTTTTTTTAGAGAATGTTTTGTAGGTCAAGATGGCACCCAACTCCCTATGTTGCTTTAAACTTGTGATCCTGCCTCCACCTCCCAAATGCTGATATTACACGTGTACTACCATGCTGCACTTCTTAACAATTACTATTGTTAGTAGTATACTACAATTTCTTTTCAGTGAGCCTCAAATTTTTATTGTTTTGCATCTTCAGGATACCCAAAGTGTAAGCCCACAGTTAGTGGTGTACACACGTGAACCCAGCATTCTGGAGGGTAGAGGCAGGAGAAATGCCAAAAGCCCAAACCTATCTTGGTCTACATAACAAGTTCCAGGTCAGTAAGGACTATAGGCGCAGCTCCACTGTTGCTGGCACAGCCTGAGGAGCTCCCCTAATCTTTTAGGAACCCTTTCAGGTCAAATTGGGACTCATAGTTTCAATAAAGGAGTTTCACAGTTGGCCATTCTAAAGAGTTTGGTGTGTATGTGTTTATTCTTTTTTTTTTTTTTTTTAAATGGTGTTTTGCCTATATATATGTCTGTGTGAGGATGTTGGATCCTGGACTTACAGATAGTTGTGAACTGCCATGTGGGTACTAGGAATTGAACCTGGGTCCTCTAGAAGAGCAGTCTGTGCTCTTAACTGCTAAGTCATCTCTCCAGCCCCATGTGTTTGTTTTTAATGAATTATTTTTACTTTATGTGTATTAGTGGTTTAACTGAATGTCTATAAGTGTACTACTATGTGTCTAGTGCTCGCAGAGACCAGAGGTCAATGCTAGAACTAGAATTATGGATAGTTGTGACCCACCGTGTGGGTGTGAGGAACCTCACCCAAGTCCTCTAGAAGAGCAGCCAGTGCTCATAACTACTGAGCCATCTCTCCAGGCCCAGAGTTGAGATCTTCTTAAAACTATTTCAATATTCACTTTTATTATTTTTTATCACGTGCATGTGTTTGGATATGTGCAATTGATTGCAGGTGCCTAAAAAAGAGATCCCTAAGGCTGGAGTTACAGGCAGCCATGAGCCTCCTGATGTGGGCACTGGGAATCAAATTTGGATTATCAGAAGAGTATTTGGGGTTTGTTTGGTTTTTGTTTTTTGGGAAGGGGTTTCTCTGTGTAGTCCTGGCTGTCCGTAACTCACTCTGTAGACCAGGCTGGCTTCAAGCTCACAAAGATCCACCTGCTTCTGCCTCCCAAATGCTGGGATTAAAGGACATGCACCACCACTGCCTGGCATGACAGTATGTGTTCTTAACCACCGGGCCATCTTTCTAGCCCTAAACTATTTTAGTATAGGCTTGTAAGTATGTAGGTTAAGGGAGAAAAAGGAGTTCAGAAAGACTCAAGGGCGTGGGCACTTCATAGGGCATGGGTACTTCATTTTCTTCACCATAGTCATCTGTAACATACTGGTGGGATTTGAAGTTATCTTCAAAGGGCAGCTAAGAAGCCTAGATGAAATCATAAGGTGATTCTTTTCTTTTTTCCCTTGGGTTTTTTGAGACAGGGTTTCACTGTGTATCCCTGCTGTCCTGGTACTCGCTGTGTAGACCAGCTGGCCTCGAGATCACAGAGATCCGCCTGCCTCTGCCTCCCAAGTGCTGGGATTTAAAGGAGTGTGCCACCACCATCCAGCTTCATAGGGTGATTCTTTTTTTTTTTTTCGTCTTAAATTTATATATTTATGTACACAGTGTTCTGCCTGCATGTATGCCTGCAGGCCTGAAGAGGGCACCAGATCTCATTATAGATGGTTGTGAGCCACCATGTGGTTGCTGGGAACTGAACTCAGGACCTCTAGAAGAACAGCCAGTGCTCCCAACCTCTGAGCCATCTCTCCATCCCCCATAGGGCGATTCTTAAGAGGCACCTGGCATTGTTACAACTTATAAGGTACGACTCTAGAGCACAGGAATGGAGGAAAGTAGGGTCTTTGGCGTGGTGTTGTTCTGAAATAGGGTCTCGCTATGTAGTCTTGACTGACCTGGAATGTGTTATATAGACCAGGAGGGCCTATATCAATCTCACAGAGATCCACCTGCCTCTGTCTCCAGAGTGCTGGGGCTAAAGGGGTACTACACAAAGCCTGGAAAGGTATGGTATCTTTAATGCAAAAAAAGTTAATAATCTTGTTTGAGAGTCCCAGAAATGTCCGAGGAAAGTAATGAGATCTGCCCAAGGTTATAGGCCTTAAGTCTGGGTCACTGCTATTTTAACATAAACATTTGTACAGGAAAGGAATATTAGCTCTATGCCCACAACCTTTCACAGCGAATGGTAATTGTTCTGAAATTATTGCTTCTCGGATAGTGAGGGGCTCCCCTCGACTCGTGTTTTTGTAATCTTCCCCGTTTTTCTATTACCCCCTGAGGATGATAGTGTGTGAAGTTACGGTGGCCAGGGTAGTCATGCGGTTGCTTTTCCACCTAAGTCATTTTGTTGAATTAGCGACCAAAGTCGACCGGCCTACCAGAGAATTACACAAGGTTAGACAGCAGTTTCTGAATGCTGTGTGACCTTGGAAAAGTCGCCTAACTACACTGAGATCAGTTTGAAGATAGATAGACAGACAGATAGATGAATAAATAAATAGAAATGGTATTTCTACTAGATAGATAGACGATAGATAGATAAATGAATGAGTAAATAAATAGAAATGGTATTTCTAATAGATAGATAGACGATAGATAGATAGATAGATAAATGAATGAATAAATAAATAGAAATGGTATTTCTACTACTGGCCCGTCTTCCTCACCGGCGCCCCAGGAAGCTTGGCATCACTGCAGAAGGCTGTTCATATGTGAAGGAAACCCTGGAATATTTCTCCATCTTAAACAAAGGGGTTAAGACTAGTAGCGGCCTAGGATCTCCACTAAGTCTGTAGAACGGTTACATCCCGAAATCTACCCCTATACTTTCATATGCACCTGCAGGGGCAGAGATGGTCAAGGTCGAGAGCTACTGAGGCAGGGGGCGCTCACCCAGTCAAAGTCACACGGGTTACCATCTTCGCGCTGCGTGGGGAGACCGTTGCAAATCGGCGGCAGTTTCCTCACGAGGAGGAAAGCAGCGGAGAGCAGGGCAGACAGAAGGCAATAAGGTCGGGCCAGCCATCGAGAAAGCCGCGGCACCGAGTACACCAGAGCAATCAGAGGCGCGAGGACAGCCATCTTTCTTGCCTGTTCTCTCGCAGGCTCCGTCCCGCCCCCAGCTCTTCCCTCCGCCGCCCCCACCAGCGAGGCTTCTATTGGGCCAAATATCAGATGCAGCGCCTCCGGACCCGGATGTAGATCTCTTATTGGGTGCTATGATAGATCAGAAAATGAGTTAGGTAGTCTATTGGTTCACGTAGTTGTCGCTTTTCTACCTGAGTCATTTTATTGGCTATAAGACTGCGAACTGCTTCCCGAACAGCGACGGAAGTAGTTGCCGGAAGATGGTAGGCGGGGCCTAATGCATCCAATGACAGGAAGCTCTTACGAGGACGAGGGTGGTACTCTGTGAAAGTAACTGTCCAATGAAAGTCATTAACGCCAGATCCCGGGTAACGCAGCAGCCGAGAGTGCTATGGAGAATTTCACGGCGCTGTTTGGAGCTCAAGCTGACCCCCCACCGCCCCCAAGCACCCTAGGCTTCGGGCCGGGAAAGCCGCCCCCGCCACCTCCACCCCCTCCGGGAGGTGGTCCGGGCACGGCCCCGCCCCCGACTGCGACCTCGGCCCCCGCGGGCGCAGACAAGTCGACTGCTGGAAGCGGGCCCTTCTACCTTATGCGGGAATTGCCGGGTGAGTAGTGGGGCCAAAAGCAGCCAGTCAGATAATAGATTAGGTGACGGGTGTGGCTATCAGCCTGCTCTGCGAGGTGTGAGGTAACGGGCGACGCGTGGCCAGTGGGCAACTCAAGAGTTAGAAGCTCTTTGGCGAGTCATAACCCTAAGAGATAGCTTGATTTCATGGGGTGGATTTGGGGTGGGCGTGAATATCCGGGACTACTTCTGGCGAGAAGTTCTGTGATTGGGTTCTTTGACTGCCGTTTGTGACTCTAAAAAACGTGAGCCATTGTTTGGAACCCGGGAAACCTGATTTAACATTTCTGGAGACTTTAAGATTTTAAAGCCTGTCAGGTATATAGCAAGTTGCCATCTTTGTCAGGGACTCGGAGATTAACATGTTTAAAGAAAATACTAAAATTGAACCAACTCTGTCATTCATACCATTATTTGGAAATTGGGGGCATGTGGCTCAGTGGTGAGACTCTTGCCTGCCATGCTTGAGGCGGTGTTTTCACAGAATGTTCTCTGAGTAGGTAGCATTCAAGAGTAAACAAATCCACCCGTGGACAGAGAACAGATACTTCTAGATACAAGAAACTTGATTAGCTTGGAGGAATATCTGAGGGCCAGAAGACAGTTTGGACTCGAGTAAAACGAACAAATCCAATAGTGATGGGAGATAGGCAAAGCCTTTATAAGGCAATATAGGGTGTGTAAATTTCAAATTGAAGCCATTTCAACATGGGTGCAATATGATCTAATTTATTGACTTTCAGATATTCAGCAGAATGAATGAAAATGGGATAATCAGAAGTTACCAGTCAGTGTTCAGGAAAGAGATAATGGTTTGGACCAAATCTTAGCAGTAAAGAAGTAAATGGATACAGAATACATGTTAGAAGCAGAGCCTACAGAAATAAAGAACTAAATATAAAAGAAGAAAGGAATTGGGTCTTGTGCAGAGGCTATGGTAGTCTGAGAGTAGGAAGTTGTGGAGAGAAAAAGGTTGACAGGCTGAAAAATCAAGAAGTGTTCTGGACATGTTAAGTCTTAGGGACTTGTGGTACTATACATCAGCACTCAGGAGGTGCAAGCAGGAGGATCCAGAGTTCAAGCCCAGCCTAGGTGGCATGAGGTCCTGCTTCAAAAGAAAAAGTCCTCAGTTCATTCCAATAACTATTAGCAAAATAGTTTGACATTCACATCAGTGTGTAACAGTTATTATAGCCCTCTTAGATAGATATTGTATTTTATAATTGAGAAACTGAAGCATAAAGAGATTGGCTATGCTTTAGTGATAGGTGTCTTCCGGCAGTTTTATTTTAGTTGTTTGTTTTGAGACAGGGTCTCACTATATAGCTCTGGCTTGCCTGGAATTCTCTGTCGATCTGACTGGCCTTGAACTCCACCTGCCTCTGCCTCCATGTGTGTGCCGCCATGCCCCAGTTTATCTTTTGCATTACCTGTTCTTTTTTTTTTTTTTTAAAGATTTATTTATTTATTATGTATACAGTGTTCTGCCTGCATGTGTGTCTGCAGGCCAGAAGAGGGCGCCAGATCTCATTACAGATGGTTGGGAGCCACCATGTGGGTGCTGGGAATTGAACTCAGGACCTCTGGAAGAACAGCCTCAGCCATCTCTCCAGCCCCGCATTACCTGTTCTAATTGTACATGTTTATCAGTTAATCAACATAAATCAGCTGACAAATACTAAATTTCTGCTTGAGGCAGATGCTGGGTATGTAGGAATGGAGGGAGGGCTGGTGTTAGTAGTGGAGATCATGGTTTGAGGCTTGTGCTTGTGTTTTCATTAGTGTCAGTCTTACTACTTTGTAGTCATCCTTCACACATCTTAGGAAAAATGTTAAGAGCAACCTGATGGTTTTCAGAATTTGCTGTTAGCCAAAATGACATCGAGAACAAGATGTCAGCTGGGTGGATGCATGCACGCCTCTAGTCCCAGTACTTGGGAGGCAGAGACAGACAGATGGTGAGTTCGAGGCCAGCCTGGTCTACAGAGTGAGTCCCAGGGCAGCCAGAGCTTAACAGCTGAGAAACCTTGTCTTCAAAAACCTAGAAAAAGAGAAATTTTCCATGGATGAGTAGTGGTCGATGAGGCTCCAAAGCTAAGTTAGAATAAAAATATCGCCGAGCGGTGGTGGTGCACGCCTTTAATCCCAGCACTCGGGAGGCAGAGGCAGGCGGATCTCTGTGAGTTCGAGGCCAGCCTGGTCTACAGCGCAAGATCCAGGAAAGGCACAAAGCTACACAGAGAAACCCTGTCTCGAAAAACCAAAAAAAAAAAAAAAAAAAATATGAATAGGAGGAAGCCTGGGGATGTAGCACAAAGTCCTATATTCAGTCGCCATACTTGACAAACCAGAGAGAGACTCTGTCTCAAAAAAATTTTTTTAATAAATCATTTTTTAAAAAGTATTAGGCTCCATGGCTAACGAGTTGGCTCGGTGGTTAAAAGCACTTGTTCTTGCAGAGGACTGGGGCTTGATTCCCAGCACCCACTCAGGGGCTCACCACTTCCATAGGCATCTATCATGCATACATGTGGCAAACATACATACATGCAGGAAAAGCACTCATACATACAAAATAAAGTAAATCTAAAAAAAAAAAAGATAATTAAAAAAAGTATTAGGCACAAGTATCTTGATTTTTTGTTTGTTTATTTTTCAAGACAGGGTTTTTCTGTAGCTCTGGCTGTCCTGGAACTCATTTTGTAGACCAGACTGGCCTCGAATTCAGAGATTCACCTGCGTCTGCCTCCTGAGTGCTGGAATAAAAACTAAAAGCATGCACTGCCACCAGGTGGCTTGAGTGGCTTGCACTATGGGAATTTAAGTAGCAGTTTCTTTGCTTCCCTACCCCACCCCCCAGGACTGAGAATCACACTCAAGGCCTTCGACATTGCTACACAAGCACTCTATCACTGTTTTTTATTTTGTTTTGTTTTAATTAAGAAGTATTGTTTTCTACAGTTACAGAATGTGAGTTCCAATAATTGGAATAAAGAGGCCATAGTAATGTGAACAGGATTTAGAATTTCAAGAAGGAAAAAAAATGAATCTGCATGGAGTTCACATTTCAAGATTTATTTTCAGGAATCATGGCTTCTGAAAGTTTATAAATCATTTTCAAAGACCTAACAGTTTAAATAGAGTTAAACTCATATTTCTATATTTTTTTAGTGTTTATTTTATATGTATGAATGTTTTCCTGCATGTGTGTATATGGCTTATGTATGTGCCTGGTATCAATGGAGGTCAGAGAGGGCATCAGATTCCCTGGAATGGGAGTTCCAGATGCCTATAAGCTGCCCTGTGGGTGCTGGGAATGGAATCTGGGCCATCTGCTGAGCTCCCTGATATTTACTTCCTTAATTTCCCCTTTTGATGAAGTGTCATGTTACCCAGGATGGCCTCAAAACTCATGTAGTCAAGGATGAGCATGAACTCCTGATCTTCCTGCCTCCACCTCCTGAGCTGGAATTACTGGTGTATGCCACTTAGATCAGCTTGAACTCCGTTTTTTAGAAATTATGAAAAGCACCAAGAACTTTCTCAACAGAACCTTAAACATAACCATCTGGAAGGAGAAGCCCTGGCAAGCAGAAGGCAGTGCCAGTTATGAGAGGCATTGTAATGCCAAGTATCCAACACTGTTGCACATCACTCTTCTAGTTATTTGACAGTGAAGAGAAGGAAACAGTGGCGGAAGAACTAGACCAGAAGAAAAATAATGATTGTTTATTTCAGAAACATTTTAGTGTATAACCTGGGCACTAACTAGTCATGTGAATAAGACACCATCTCTGCCCTCAAGGACTCACAGTTCAGAACCTGAATTTTCCCAAGTAAATGATCATAAACAAGTCATCTTATCTGTATGTTGTCAGAATTAATCAATGAGCCTTAAAAATAATGAAATGCAAAGTTATTATCCTATTACATAGATAAAAGGAGACAGCGGCAGACAGGACAGCTAGTATTAGAACTCTATAGTTGCTTGTATTTTGATTGAGTAGTTCTTTCTAGGTAATACTTGGTACCATGAAGAATAAACATGTTGGTCATAAGGTAGTCACAGCCACAAAAATCTACTGTTTTCCTGTGGTGATTAGTCTTTCTTCCTATTAAAAAAAAAAATAATAGGGCTGGAGAGATGGCTCAGAGGTTAAGAGCACCGACTGCTCTTCAAGAGGTCCTGAGTTCAATTCCCAGCACCCACATGGTGGCTGACAACCATCTGTAATGAGATCTGGCACCCTCTTCCGTATACATAATAAATAAATAAATCTTTAAAAAATAATAATAATAATAATAAAGCCAAGCATGGTGGCACTCACGTGTAACACTAGCACTCTCGGGGAGGCTAACGCAGGAAGTTGCCATAAGTTTGAGGCCAGCTAGAACTACATAGCAAGAGACTGTCTCAATAAAAAAATACACAGCCAGCCAGCAGAGGGCCACTGACAAGACCCTCATGCCACTGCATCCAATTTGTAGTAGTAACTTTTAGTGTAGCTGTAACTAAACTTTAAGGTTCTGTTACCCTGATCCAGGCAGAGATGTTTCTGAGACATTTTATAAAATGCGGAACAATATCTGTTTGATACAGTGTCATGTAAGTTATTCTAGTTAGTCTGGTTTTGTTTTGGGTTGTTTTGTTTTTTCAGTTTCTATCTCTACCCTGCTCCATTCCTTTTCCATTTCTCTAGCCCACAGTATAATATTTTATGTTTGTTATATGTTACTGAGTTGGGGGTGTTTGAGACAGGATCTCACTATATAGCCCAAGCTGGCCTGGAATGCAACTGTCTTGCCTCAGCCTCCTCAGTGCTGGCATTACTGGCTTACAGGTATGCACCACCACACCTGGCTATTATCACAGGTTTAGTGTTTGTTATCTAAAATGTTTCAAATTTTACAATTTTTCAGAATATTTGCATAGATTTTACTAGTTACATATCCCAAATCCAGAAGTGTGAAGTATGGAATGCTCCAAAATCTGAAACCTTTTGAGTGCTGGAATTCTATAATTATGGTGGTTTGAATAAGAATAGACTCATATATTTGAATGTCTAGTCACCAGGGAGTAGAACTCCTTGAATAGATTAGAAGGATTAGGAGGTGTGGCCTTGTTGAAGGAAGTATGTCACTGGAGGTGGGCTTTGAGGTTTCACAAGTCCATGCCAGGTCTAGGCTCTCTTTCTGCCTGTGGATCAATAGGTAGCTCTCAACTCCTCCAGTACCATGCTGCCATGATGATGAATTAAGCCTCTGAAACTGTAAGCAAGCCCCCAGTTAAGTGCTTTCTCACAATTTTAAGATTTGCCATGGTCATGTCTCTTCACAGCAATAGAACAGTGATTAAGATGTTCTTATTTAATAGATTCCTCATTAGTATTAAAATATAGTCCTTCATGGGGCTGGAGAGATGGCTCAACAGGAGTACGGGCTGCCCTTGTAAAAGACCCAGGTTCAGTTCCTTGGGCAGCTCACAGCCATCCATAACTCCAGTTCTAGGGCACCTATCCCCACTTCTGACTTCTGCAGGCACCAGACACACACGGTACACATGTATACCTGCAGGCAAAATAAACACACACATAAAGTAAATCTAAAAGTTGTTTTTCCCTTCAATCCCTTCTGGGTTAGTGACAAAAAATTATCATCTGCTTTTGCTATAACTTCATTATTGCTGTTTTCTAGGCAGTACAGAGCTGACCGGCAGCACCAATTTAATCACACACTACAACCTGGAACAGGCCTATAATAAGTTTTGTGGGAAGAAAGTGAAGGAGAAGCTAAGTAACTTCCTGCCTGACCTGCCAGGGATGATTGATCTCCCTGGCTCCCATGACAACAGCAGCCTCCGCTCCCTCATTGAGAAGCCTCCTATTCTTAGTAGCTCTTTTAATCCGATCACAGGGACCATGCTGTCTGGTTTCCGCCTCCATACTGGCCCGGTGAGTCCCTTCCCTTCTTAGGGAAGAAAAGTGGGGAGGCCTAATAGGCATGGAGGTAGTTTTCTGTCCAAGTCTGGGAGAAAGGATTTCCTCTACTCACCTGGACCTTCCTTTGGTTCCCTCAGTTGCCAGAGCAGTGTCGTCTGATGCACATTCAGCCTCCCAAGAAGAAGAATAAGCATAAGCATAAACAGAGCCGGACCCAGGACCCTGTGCCCCCAGGTAAGAAGCACTTCTGTTCAGATCAAGACACTGGCCCAAGTCTGCTTAGTTCCTCTGGACTCCCAGATTTCCCCAAGGAGAAATTCATGTATTGACATTTCTTGGGCAAGCAGTGATTTGGCATAGCTGCTCTATCAGCAGCTCCATGTCTTTTCTGGACACACAGAAAAAAGCAGTTCCCTCGTGTTGGGTTTTCCTGTAGCCTTAAGAGTTCATAGCAGATCTTAAGCTCAACAGTTTATAGGCTCTTAATATCTCCTCCTACAGAAACTCCATCTGATTCAGATCACAAAAAGAAGAAAAAGAAAAAAGAAGAGGATCCTGAACGGAAAAGGAAGAAGAAAGAGAAAAAGAAGAAGAAGGTAAGAGGGCTATTATAGTGCCCATTGAGTTTTCGGTGTAACCATTTTTTGTTTTTTGGTTTTTTTTTTGTTTGTTTGTTTTATGTATACGTTTCCCTACACGTGCAGTGCCCAGAGACCAGAAGAGGGCTTTGGCCCTGGAACTGCTGGGAACTGAACTCGGGTTTTCAAGACAGTACATGCTCATAACCAAAGCCATCTCTTCAGTCCCCATCTCACCCTTCTTAAATAGAATCCTTTGCTTCAAGTTGGACCCAAGATTGAAACCCAAGGCAAACATTTTTCTTTTACAACATTGGCCAAGGCTAGTTCATTTGTTCTTTTTCTCTGAGGTAGTGCCCTACCACTGAACTATCCAGTCTCCTTTTAAAAATTTTTGTTTTGCAGCCGGGCGGTGGTGGCGCATGCCTTTAATCCCAGCACTCGGGAGGCAGAGCCAGGCGGATCTCTGTGAGTTCGAGGCCAGCCTGGGCTACCAAGTGAGTTCCAGGAAAGGCGCAAAGCTACACAGAGAAACCCTGTCTCGGAAGAAAAAAAAAAAAATTTTTTTGTTTTGCTTGTTTATTGATAATTTTTAAGACAGAATTTCACTGAGTTGCCCAGGCAGGCCTTGAATTTGCAATCCTCCTACCTCTGCCTCCCAAACAACTGAGGTTCCAAGTCTATGCTAGTGGGCTTATCTTTTATTATTGATTTAGGGTTTTTGTTGTTTTGAGACAAGGTCTTAATGAGATTCGGCCTTGGCTGGCTTCTACCTTTCTCCAGAGTACTGGGATTAAAGGCATGCGCCAGGTTTTAGTTTCTAAATATTCTTACTCCCTTTTTCTTTGTCTCCTCCAGAACCGACATAGTCCAGACCACCCAGGTATGGGCAGCTCACAGGCCAGCAGCAGCAGCAGCCTCCGCTAACAGGATCACTGAACTCTGCCAAGGATGGCTTTCCTGTTATATTGAACCTGCTGACAAAAACTGTCTTCCAGGCACGTGGGCACTGCCTCAGGGCATCTACCAGCTAGACAGGGGCCAGCCCCTGCTGTGCTTGTGACTAATATACTTTAGAGAAGTGCCATGCTTTTTTATGGTTTAGTCCAGTTGGCTTTTTCATGGACATCCCTTTTCACAAGAAGCTGTTTTTGGGGTTTTTTGTTTGTTTTCTCTCATACTCTTGTGCAATTTCATTTCAGCATGCCATTTGTTAAGTTTTTCTTTAAAAAAAAAAGTGTGTTTAACAGACTGGCAAGTGTATAAGTTTAAGACAAGGCACTGACTGCTAAGATATAAGAGATTTTGGTTCTTGCCATCACATTTCCTTAGGCTGGGAAATCAAAATGAGAGCAAAGAATGTGGTTGAAAAGCTAGTTTGCTAGTATTTTCCCACAGCAGACACAAAATACTTTGCTCATAATGTTCAGTGCCTGGATGATCTTCAGCCCCTGTCAGGAAAGCTGGTCCAGATAAGGTTTATGCCTGTGTTGATACACAACAGGGAACTATTATAAAACACCCACAATCACCAGTATATTTAAAACAACTGGTGTTTGGGTGTTTGTTTTCTTATGCTCCCACCCTTTTTTCCTGGGACTGACCCAAGCCTTGTATATGCTGGGCAAGCTTATCTCCCCCCACCCCTTATTCTTTAGTTTAAATACGGATTTGGTAGTTTAGGAAAAAGCTTTGGTTTGTGTTTTTTTGAGACATCATCTCACTATGTAACCCTGGCAGGCTATGAAGACCTCAAGCTCAAGAGACCCAACCGCCTCTACCTCCCAAGTTCTGGGGATCAAAGGCATGCACCACCATGCCTGGCTTTTTATTTTACTTTTTAAAAAAAAATAAGTATTTACTCTTATGTGCATTGGTGTTTTACCTGCATGTATGTCTATGTGAGGGTGTCAGATCTGGGAGTTACAGACAGTTGTGGGCTGACATGTGGGTGCTAGGAATTGAACATGGGTCCTCTGCAAGAGCAGTCAGTGCTTTTAATCACTAAGCCACCTCTCCAGCCCCTATTTTACTTTCTAAAGAGGAAATTAAAGAATGACACGAGTTCTCGAAGATTTCAAAAGACAGGAAGTTTTTGTTATGAAAAGTTAGGTTTCTCTCATCCAGCAGGGCATTTAATTTGATAGCCAGAATAAAAGCAGACCAGAGAATGAGGCTTCCCTTTTGACAAGACCATTCACCTTGCCTTAACCAGATAAAACACAAGTCAGGGGGAGCTGGTTAGATCAGGATTTATTTTATTCCATGTTGGTTTAAAATGGCTAATCAGAATAAAAAAATTAAAGGGTCTCTGTATAGAGGCTGGGGTCTTCCCTGTTTTAAGGTCAGAACCCAGCTACCCCCTCTACCCAGCACCATATTGAGGTGGGCTAAGGGGTAAACCCCAGGGGACAATCGGAGGGGCCTAGGCCTGCCACTCCTTCTCTCTATCCCATTTTTGGCATATGATGAAAAATATTGCTTTTTGGATTCTTCTCTTCTGGCCTTGGATTTTAAGATCATTTTAACTGTGAGTTATAGGGACGCATGAAGGGGCTCACTAAGCCCACACAATCCCTGTCTCCCGAGAATGGGGGGAGGGAGGCTGCCTGATGTTTTCCTAAACTAGGCCAAGCTCTTTTCCTGATCTCCCACCACCGTCATGGAACTGTGACCCCTTTCCTGGGGAAACTAGATGTCAATGAGCCTAGAAAACTCTGCAAGTTCCTTTATCTGACCAAGAAGCCCAGACTTAACCAGGTTTCTTTCCTAATCACTTAGCACCAGCAGAGGGTGCTATTTCCTTAGTCGATAACTGGGACAAAAGAGGGAACCATGGGGAAAAGGAAGACTTTAATGTCTCTTTTCCTGCTGGTCTAAGGAAAGGGAAGAGTAAAATCCCCCTCCTTATATATATATATCTATATATCCCTCCCTTGTTTTCCCATCCCAGGATAGATATATAATTTCTTTGATATTTATAATATATATATATGTACACACACACCTGGTAACGGAGAAGAGGAAAAAAATAGAATCCGTAACAATAATAAAAAAAATTATTTCTGGTTTAAAAATGATCTGGTTCCCTCCAGGGCGAGCAATTGCACAAATGTCCACTGAGTCTGGTCCAGGGATCAAAGAAGGGAAGGTCTTAAAAGATCAAAGGGGGGAGGGGTTGCCACCCCTGTCTCAGGGCCCCGACTCTCCTCAACCCCATGGCATTTTGTAAAACAAGCCTCATCCTCTTGGAATCGGTGATTTTAAAATGTCCATGCAAAGTAGGGGAGCCCCTTGAGGGAAGGAAGGTGGCCACCTGAGGCCCTTTGGTGTAGGTGCAGAGGTGTGGGGGAGGGGAGGCGCCAAGATTCACACAGAAATCTCATAAGTGGTACCACCCACCCCTGACACCTTCTTGACTCCTCCCCTTGTGGGGCTACTGAGAGGTGGCTGGCCTGGGCCAGGGGAAGCTGAGCCTATACTCTTGGGCTGCCCATTGGATTTGCTGTAGGTGGTCTTGAGCTGTACTTCATCTCTGGGGGAAAAAAAAGAAACAGACATCAGGAAAAGACGCACAATGCACAAAACAGAAGCATACACAAAAAGGGTCTAGTGTGGGGGGTGAGCTTCCCCACATTTTCTTACCTAGACAATTCAGTCCCTTTTACTTTATTGACATGCTTAAAATGATTCTTTCTCCCCAGTTTATTCCTAATTTCAGTTTTTATATACTTACTCTTTGACAAATAAAACTTTCAGGAAGATAGTGTTAATTTCTAAAGAGGAGTTGTCCATAAAGGCAATCAAATACGAAAAGCGTTCTCAGTATCCCCAGGGTCTACCTATACTAGAATCATGTACAGCCAAAGACCTGATGCCTTCTGCTAATTATGTTGAATGAAAGAGGAAAAGACAAATACTTACTTGGGTGTCAGTAATGGCTGCAATGCCACTTCCTCTGTCTCAGAGACACTAGATGGGGCTTTTTGGCTGCTATAGGACATTGATCGGCCCAGGTAGGGGGCAGTTGAGCCTGGTTCAGGGGACCCTAGTCCCCGGCCCCTTAGCCCATCTGGTTTGCCAAAACGAGGAACAGCTGGGCGTCCCAGTGGAGTCTTGCTCAAAGGTGATCTCTTTGAATCATCTGAAGAGGAACTGGTACGAGGGGCATGGCCTGAGCCTGGTGTTGACTGAATGCCTGAGTCTCCCAAGCCTGGTTCTTCCTCACGGCCTGCAAGTGGAGGTGACTGTCGTAGCAACTTCTCTCGTTCCTGGAGGGAGGCCACAATGTGTCGAGACAGATTGTCATAACGAACTGGCGAGGGCTCTCGGTGTGGTGGGCCCGTTGGCACCAAACGTGGGTGCCTCTCAGCTTCCCGTTGCTGGGCCAGCCGGGCTGACAGGAAGGGAGAAGTGTAGCCTAAAGGTGGGTCTGGCTCAGGCCCTGCCTGTACTGACTCAAAATCAGGGCTGTCTGAAGGAGTGAGTAGGCTGTCATAAGATAGACTTCCATTGCGTGTCTGATTGGCCAGGCTCTTATAGGAGGTGGAGGTGGTACCCTCTGAACGAATGGACTGCAACTGGCCCAACTCAAAGCCCGTGCCCTGGGCTGACTTGAGGCTAGAGGATCGTGAGCCACTGGACAGTGGATCAAAATGAAAGCTTTTTCCAAAAGTGGGAGACCGGAAGCTCTCTGGCTCCAAGCTGGGCTCTGAGCGGTAGCTGGGATGGCGGCTACTATCTGCAATTGAGGTTGGTTCCTTCAAGCTGTCTCCACGACTCAACTGTGGGAAGAGTAAAACAAAACAGTTTTAGCACTCTTTGACAGCTGCCAGACACCAGAGCCCAAAGAGACACTGAAGAACAGAATTACATGCCAGTAGTACACTTCAAACTTGGACATCATATGGTTGGCCTTTAACACAAAATGTGACTTGGAACAAATACTTCATTTTAAGATCTGGAAATGAGGCCTACAGAGACTAAGTAATTTGACAGAAGTGGTTTCTAAAATCAGATTTGACACTAATTAATGTTTTTGTCTAGTATTCATCATTGCTCCTTTTTTGATGAAAAACACATCAAGGAAATTCAATTCCATTATGCCAATAATCAGTAAAACGCCCTTGGTTTTTATGTTCCCGCTCATAGGTTATGACCCCACTTCTTAGATTAGATAGTACCTTGGCGCTGGAGGAATGAGGCATGGCGGCTGATGTACTGCTGCTGCTATAACCTGGTCGATACTTGTACATGGTAGGTGTAGGGGGGCTGTCCTTGCCCAAGAGACTGCTATCTACAGGGAGAAACCCAGAAAACACTTACTTTACAAGTTAATTCTTTTAACAGTCATGAGGTTTCTGAAAGTACACAGACATGGTAGAATCAAGTATACCCAATAAAAGCAAAGTCTAGGGAACAAGATTTTGCTGAAATTTAAGTCTAAAGACTCAGCTGGGCCTGGTCTTCACATACAGACCTACAGTCAGCTACTCAGAAAACAAACAGGAAGACAAGTGGTGAGCAGACATATGCATGCAGGCCAAACACCCACACACATACAATACAAATTAAAAACAATGATAAAGCCAAGTATGATAGAGCACAACTTTAATCCCAGCCCTCAGGAGACAGGCAAGCAGACTTCTGTGAGTTCAACAACACTTTGGTCTATATAGTCCTTGTTTCTTTCATTTTTTTTGTTTTGTTTTTTGAGACAGTATTTCTCTGTGTAGCCCTGGCTGCCCTGAAACTCACTCTGTAGACCATGTTGGCCTTGAACTCAGAGATCCACCTACTTCTGCCTCCCAAGTGCTGGGATTAAAGTCATGCACCACCACTGGGGGCAGGGGGGGATTTTGATTTTTGAAGACAGGGTTTCTCTGTGTAACAGTCTTAGCTGTCCTGGAACTCAATTTGTACACTAGGCTGGCCTCAAACTCACAGATCAGGGCAGGTATTTTTTAAAGCCCAAGGATCTGTACAGGTTTCAGAATTTGTAGTGGGCAAATGCACCAAACATTCTAAGAAATTCTGATTCAAGAATACTCATAGCAAGTAAAAGCACTTGCCACAAAAATCTGATGACTTGAGTTCAATCCCCAGAATCCAGAGTGGAAGGAAAGAACTAACTCTTGGAGGTTATCTTTTGATCTCCCTAACACCCTCCTGCCACACACACCATGCACATATATAATATAAAATTGTAAAAAGTAATTCTCTGGAAAGTCCAAATCACTGTCTATTGCTAACTGGCAGCCCTCCTTTTAGCTATCCAAAGAAAAACTCCATTCGCTGGGTGTTGTAAGCCATAATTCAAGTATTACCTCCCAGCCCTTATCTTCTCTATAGTTTACATGGTACCTCGTCCCTGTCTTCTATCTCTAGAACCTCACGTATCAAGGCAGCACTTACCCTCATTAGTAGCCAGGCTGAGGTGCGTTCGCAGCCCTGTGTATCGGCTCAGGTCCGGCTTAGGAGGAGGTGGAGGTTCCGCATCTGCAGACTGACTCTCTGTTATCTCTAGGCTTCCTTTAGACTAATAAACGGAGGGAAATCAGATTGAGAAACTGCATTAAGGTAACATTAAATTGGCATAAGAAAAGTACTGGAGAACCAGTTATGTTTCTAAACTGGGAAAAGAGTCCGTTTGGGGATAACAGACAAAGAAAAGTTGAGCATCTATCATCGAAAGATACTGTGTCTTATGAAGACATGAAAGAATGGAATCAGTGTCTACTGTCACTGAACTTGAAATCTAATGGAGAAAAGATCTATATTTAAGTGACTTTAACACAAAGATGTACACTCAATGCAGATTTCTCTCTCTATCATGGATGAAATTCCCTGGGTTTAGCTACCTTTACTTCCCTGTTCCTCACCTTAGTCCTCCTCAGTTCTCCCTGGATACCATTATCCATGATCTTCACAGTTATCTGCCCATCTGACACTTCTGGTCGAAGGAAAGGCGGTCTGATTACAATTGTCTTCTCTTTCTTTGGTCTCCCCAAATACCTGTGTAGAAAGAATGAGAAGGCTTTCACTTACTATTTCATTCAAAATTTCTACTTGCATACCAAATATGAAGGAAGCACTCTGCATATGCAATAAACAGTCATGGACTGGGGTTTACAGCCCAGGCATAAAGAAAAGACCCTCAGTTTAATCTTCAGCATCAATTCAAAAAACAGTCCTACAAGTCTAGTGTAAAATTTAGTGCTAAACTAATTTGATTCAGTGAACATCTTCAGCAGGAGTAGGCCTTTATAAGCAGGTATCTAGCACTCTGGAGTTAAATTTTATGCATCCTCAATTCTCAAAGGCAATTAGCCATAGCTACACAGTATCAATTAAATTCAAGAGTTCACCAACCAAAAGATCAGCATGTCTCTTCCTTGTAGTACTTACCATTCTAGAGCAAACCCTTCCCTATAAGGCCATTTTCTATCAGACTTCCCTTATTCAAAACAAGCCCAAAGGAGACAAAGGTTTGACTAAGCATGAACACCCAAGGATGTCGGTGTACCTGGGTGCTGGAGAGCTGCAGAGGACACGGCTAACATTGTTACAGCAGCCATTGGTGAAGGGATTCACACCTCCCCGGAATTTACCTGTAACCTTGGAGATAAAAAGAACCAGATACGTCAGACTATGCCAAAAGGCAAAGTATTGTGTAGCCATTCTTTCAAGTACAAAAGTGATACTTGTAATGATTAAGAATGAGGATTCAGCTGGGTGGTGGTGGCCCACGTCTTTAAGCCCATCATAGGGAGGTAGGGCCAGGCGGCTCTCTGTGAGTTCGAGGCCAGTCTAGTCTACAGAGCAAGATCCAGCACAGACACCAAAATTACACAGAGACATCCTGTCTCAAAAAAAAAAAAAAAAAAAAAAAAAAAAAAAGACTAGGCTGGAGAGATGGCTCAGAGGTTAAGAGCACTGACTGCTCTTCCAGAGGTCCTGAGTTCAATTCCCAGCAACCACATGGTGGCTCACAACCACCTGTAATGACATCTGGTGCCCTCTTCTGGCCTGCAGTCATATATGCTGTATACATAATAAATAAATAAATCTTTAAAAAAAAAAAAAAAAAAAGACTGAGGATTCATCAGATGGTGGTGGCTTACACCTTCAATCCTAGCACTTGAGAGACAGAGGCAAGGGGGTCTCTGTGAGTTCAAGGCAGTCTGATCTACAAAATGAGTTCTAGGACAGCCAGGACTGTTACACAGGGAAACCCTGTCTCGAAAAACCAAAACAAACAAGCAAACAAGAACTAAAAATAAAATTTAAAGAAAAAAAGGATTCTAGAATCGGGTTCTCAATTGAAATTCTAGGTCTACCTTATGGAAACCAACACTCAACATCAGCTTCCTGTATAAAATGAGATTAAGTAACTTTCTGAATACTGACTAAAATAATCCAGAGATTCCCTTATATAAATTGGCACAGCATTTGCATATAGCCTATGTACATGTTATATACACTAATTCATCTCTCCATCATTATACTATTACATTATACCTAATACAGTATGTTAGATAATTAATATATTAAGGCCAAGAAAAAGGGTGTATATATTCAGTACTGATGCAATTTTCCTTCCAAGTCTACTCCCATCTATATTTTATTGAACCTAAAGAATTCACAGATAACAGAAGGCTGACAGCAAGATAAGAGTAAGCAATTAAGGTTTAGTTATTATGTGCATAAAAATCATCTTTAAGCAGTACTACGTGTTTTTTAAAGCCTGTGCCAACTAGTTTCTATAAAATCAGACTAAATATTTGTTAAAAGAATGAGAACATGGCAATTTCTTAAGGTTATTTTTCCTCCTTTTTTGAAGACAGGGTCCAAGTAGCTCAATCCTACTACCTCAGTCTCCTAAATAAGATTACAAATGTGCAGCACCATTCCCAGCTTTAAATCCACTTATTGATGACCTAGGCCTACTTCAACCACTTTGCCCACTACTGTAAATCTCGACATCACACAAGTATTCGCTGAGGTTCTGTCTGTGAAAGTGCTATGTTCTTCACGAGCTAAGGGTTTGAAACATGCCGTCAGTCTCCTGCAGCTCTAGTACCTGTTCATTGGTTGTGCGCCCCCTAGCCACCAGCACCACGTGAAATCCTGTGAGGCCAGCAACAGGGATGAAAAACAAGCCAGCCACACACATCACTGCCATTCTGATTCCAAGTAGTCAAGGAAAATAGAGCAATGTTATCTTGTTTTTCCCAGTTCTATTGTGACCACTTGCCCTTTAAATTTATTGACTCAAGGACACAACTTGCCCTCCCAACCCCATCCCACAAGCCAAAGGCCTCCAAGGATACGTGACAGCAGTGCGGACCCCTGAGAGTTCCTCTATGTGATAGAGGACATAAAGGAGGCCAAAGCCAAACACACCCATAATGTGGGCTGTCAGGGAAAGGAGGAAAAGGAAGAAATATCTGTAGTTCCTGCGACCAATACAGTTGTTCACCCAGGGGCAGTGATGATCAAATTCCTAGGAGCAAAAAAGAGATAGAAGAAAAGGTATCCTTAAAACACAGACTAGGGTCTCACCAGGTGAAGGCATTTGCCACCAAGTCTGACAACCTGGGTTCAATCCCTGGGACTTACATGATAGAACGAGACAATCAATCCCTGCAAGTTGTCCTCTGACCTTCACATGTGTGCCAGGCACATGTACGTACACACACACACACACACACACACACACACACACACACACACACACACACACAAAACCATTTAAAAAAAAAGACAAGCAAACATTATTAGATCCCTTCTGTTGAAAAGAGGAACAAAGTAACAGAACTCTAATCTACTTTTAGTATTCATATTCACCATTTACTTACAAAAATTTAAAGTTTTAAAAAATTAAATTTAAAAATATTCAAAGAAGTTTCTCTTGCTCTGTTAACTGAAAGAGAGCCCTTCTAGAGGTTGGCCAAAACCCAAGTTCTCAAATTCATCATCGGCATGGTGCTACAAGTCTACAACTCCAGTACTTGCAACACAGGAGGAAAGCCACAAGTTTGAGGCCAGCCTGGTTTATATAGTATGTTCTAGGTCAGTCAGGGCTACATAACAAGTCCTTGCTTAAGGGGGAAAAAAAAATCTATGTGACCAAAGAGACAAATGTTGGCAAAACATTTGAGATTCATAGGAATAAAAATAAGACAACACAGAAGGATAGCTAGAAAAGTTGAACTATAACACGAACATGCTTTTTGTAAAAGAGGTAACACTATGTAACCATGGGATGGAAGGCTCAAACTATGAATCTTGGGGTCAGTAAAGTTGTTATTAGAGTTAAAGTACTCCAAATACAATTTGATTCAGCTGGACCATGCAGATGGGCAGCTTGTCAGGACTATACTTCAGGAATCTATTCTAGGGACTGCAGAGATGGCTCAGTGATTAAGAGTGTGTGCTGCTCTTGCAGAGGACCTGAGATTAGTTCACAGCACTCACATTAGTCAGCTTACAGCTGCTGACTGTAACTCTGGCTCTAGGAGGATCCTGGCCTCGGCCTCCTCTGTCACTGGCACTTCATGTGCAAATACAAACATACACATAATTTAAAAAAATAAATCTTTGAAGAAAAAATAATTTACACTAGGGGGTACAAAGATGGCCCAGTTAAGAGTACTTGCTGTTCTGGTAGCACCTGGGTTTGGGTCCCCACACCCACATGTGGCTTACAACCAACCATTAGTAACTCTAGTTTTTTGTAAGATAACTGATTACATTGTATAAAGATATGTCACTGTGATTGGTTTTAAAAAGCTAAATGGCCAATACCTAGACAGGAGGTATGCATGGGACTTCTGGGGACAGAAAGAGAGAGCTCTAGGAAGAAGAAAGAGAGTTGGAGAGTTGCCAGCTGGATGCAGAAGAAGCAGGACATGCAGGAGGAGAGGTAAAAGCCACAAGCCACATGGCAGCACATAGACTAATAGAAATGTGTTAAGTTAAGAGAACTAGTTAGAAACAAGCCTAAGCTAAGGCCGAGCTTTCATAATCAAGTCTCTGTGTTGCTTTTTGTAAGTTGGCGGCCCAAAGAAAAATCCTTCTACACTAGTTCCATGGGATCTAATGCCACCTTCTGGTCTCCTCAGGCACCAGGTACACACATACATAAAAGCAAACCTTTTTAAAATCTATTTTTATAAAGAAGAGAGCTGGAGTAATCTTCCAGAGGACCCAGGCTCAATTCCCCACATGGAGGCTCGCAGCTGTCTATAACTCCATTTCTATGGATCTGACGTCCTCTTGTGGCCCCCAATATGCAAGTAGTGCACAGAACATGCATACAGACAAAACCAACCATACACATACAATAATAAAAATTCTAATTAAAAAAGAATCTACTCTACAGTAAGGAAAGACAACTTAGTCTACACAGTCTTGGCCATGCAGTGCTCTTACCTCCACACAGTTGTCACAGACACTGCAGTGGGAACATCTAGGAGGTCGGTAGAAGCGGCAGGTGGCACACCATTTCATGCGCACCTGGATGCCCTTGATCTCCACTGTTTTGTAAAGAGGAGCTCGGAAATCATCTTCTTTGTCTTCATCCTCTTCAGCTTAAAAAGAGGGAAAAGCAATTGAAAAACAACTATGCCCAAACTATTAAGTACTAGGAACATAAGGATGTTTAAAACATCACTCCTTAAAATTTTGTGTGTGTGTGTGTGTGTGTGTGTGTGTGTGTGCGCGCGCCAGAAGAGGGTGTTAGATCCACTGGTGCTGGAGTTATAGATAGTTGTGAGCTGTGAGTGCTGGAATCAAACTCAGAGTCTCTGCCAGAACAATATATACTCTTAACCACTAAGCAATCTCTCCAGCCCCAAAACCTAACTTCGTAAGTACCTCGATATGTTATAGTTTATAAATCCACAGCTCACATATTGCATGGTTAAAAACAAAAGGTTTTCTTTAATATCACGAACAGCAAGAATATACATTCTTCTTAATTAAAAATTTTGCCAGGCAGTGGTGGCTCATTCCTTTAATCCCAGCACTTGGGAGGTAGAGGCAAGCGGATCTCTGAGTTCAGGGCTAGCCTGGTCTACATAGTGAGCTCCAGGACAGCCAGAGCTACACAGAGAAATCCTGTCTAAAAAACAAAAATAAAAAACAAAAAAAGAGGCTGCTGTCTAAGTGCTGGGGAGGCAGGAAAAAATAGAAACAATTTTTTCTTAATTTTATCATTATTCTGTGTGTCTTTAAGTGTGGGCACATGTGTGTTGAGGTCGGAGGACAACTTTCAAGAGTCAGTTCTCTCTCTACACTGTGGGTTCAGGGACTGAACCCTATATTTTTATTTTATGTAGATGAGTGTTTGTATGTGTTAAGTACCACATGCACGCAGTGACTAAAGAGGCCAGAAGATGGCATCAGATCCCCTGGAAGTAGAGTTACAGACTTGTGAACCACCATATAAAGTCATGGGAAGAAAACCTATGTCCTCTTTAAGAATTGCCTGTGCTCTTACCCACTTAACCATCTCTCCAGCCCAAATAAATAAATCTAAAAAAAAACTAAAAAACAGGGCTGAACAGATGGCTCACCAGTTAAGAGCACTGACTGCTCTTCCAGAGGACCCAGGTTCAAATCCCAGCACCCACATGGCAGCTCACAACTGTCTGCAGCTCCAAGATCTGACACTCTCACACAGACATACCTGCAGGCAAAACACCAATGCACATAAAGATTTAAAAAAAAAAAAAAAAAAAACAAACTGAACTTGTAAAATAAAAAAGAACAATCTGTTAATGAATTCCATATGTGCCATATAGAATGTGTAACTGATCCACACACATACAAAATAAATAACATACATATACACACACAAATTTTAAGTAAACAAAAATGCAAAAAAAAATTTTTTAAGTTCTTTTTTTGAGACAGGGTTTCTCTGTGTAGCATTTCTCTGTGTAGACCAGGCTGGCCTCAAAATCAGAGATCCACTTGCCTCTGCTTCCATGAGTGCTAGGATTAAAGGCAGGTGCCACTATGCCCCGCATATAAATTTTTAACTAAAATTTACATTTACATAAAAACTATTTTTTAAAAAATACATGGCTTCTGCCTTTGAGAAATGCAGTATTGAATGGGTAAGGAGACTGGGAACTATTAATACGGTGAGATCAATTCTACATGCACTAAGGGAACACAAAAGAAGAAAGTTTATTCTGCACTGGGAAGTAGGGTTCAAAAGAAAAGTGCTCACAAAGTGACATACATATGCTAAATTTCCTCGGCTTACATATTATGAATCTATCTTAAAAGATAAATATCCAAATACATAGTTACCTTTCTCCCACAAACAAATCTCCTGCTCCAAATGGTCTCCTCTATTAATTCCATTTCCCCCTACTACTGTTACTCAAGCCCTAATTTGCCTTGGTCCCAAGTTTTCAACTATCAGAAACTATCCCATTTTGAAACTTCAAGAATATTTTTCCCCTCATATATAGTGAGCAATTTTTACTTTTATGATTAACCTAGAAAAAAAAAATGTGTGGGTAGTGGTGGCACAACGCCTTTAATTCCAGCACTCCGGAGGCAGAGGAGGCAGAGGCAGGCAGATCTCTGTGAGTTTGAGGCCAGCCTGGTCTACAGAGTGAGTTCCAGCACAGCCAAGGCTACACAGAGAAACCCTCTCTAGGGGGCTTGTGGGTGCAGGTGGGGGAAACCAAACAAACAAAAAAACCAGCCACTTCTTTTGGGGCTGGAGAGATGGCTCAGCAGTTAAGAGCACTGACTGTTCTTCCAGAGGTTCTGAGTTCAATTCCCAGCAACCACATGGTGGCTCACAACCACCTGTAATGAGATCGGGTGCCCTCTTCTAGCCTACAGGGATACATGCAGACAGAACACTGTACACATAATAGATAAATATTTTTAAAAAAGAAAAAAAAATGTGGGAAGGAAAACTGACTACAGGCATTGTCAAAAATGAAGTTTTTGGGGCTGGAAGGATAGCTCAGCAGTTAAGAGCACTGACTGCTCTTCCAGAGGACCCGACCGGGTTCAATTCCCGGCACCCAAATGGCAGCTAACAACTGTATATTACTCCAAATTCTGACACCTTCACATAGACATACATGTAGGCAAAACACCAATGCACATAAAATAAATAAATTTAAAAAAAAATAATGAAGCTTTTGAGCCAGACGTGGTGGTTCATGCCTTTAATCCCAGCACTTGGGAGACAAAGGCAGGTCTCTGTTGAGGTCAAGGCCAGCCTGGTCTACAGAGTGAGTTCAAGGACAGATGAGGCTACCCAGAGAAACCCTTTCTTCTTTTTTTTTTTTTTTTTTTTGGTTTTTCGAGACAGGGTTTCTCTGTGTAGCTTTGCGCCTTTTCCTGGGACTCACTTGGTAGCCCAGGCTGGCCTCGAACTCACAGAGATCCGCCTGCCTCTGCCTCCCGAGTGCTGGGATTAAAGGCGTGAGCCACCACCGCCCGGCTGTGCGCCACCACCGCCCGACTAGAGAAACCCTTTCTTGGGGAGTGGGAGTGGGGTGTTCTGCCAGGCATGTGGATCCCTATGACTTCAAGGCCAGCCTGGTCTACAGAGCTAGCTCCAGGACAGCCAAGGCTAAATAGCCTTGTAAAAATTTACATAGAGAAACACTGTCACAGAAAAAAAAAAAAGACGTTTTCAGCCAGGCATGGTGACGAATACCTTTAATCCCAAAAGCATGTAGATCTCTTGTGCACCACGCACAAGGTATTGGGTTCAATTCCCAGAATGGAAGAAAAAAGACGTCTTATTACTTTGGTAGATACATGCTATATATAAATAAGCCAAAATATATACATATATAAAATTATGGTTTGTTTGGAGTTTGTTTTTGACATATGGTCTCACTTCATAGCCCTGGCTAACCTGAAACTACAGAAATCTTCCTGCCTCTACCTCCTAAGAGCTGGGATTAAAAGTGTGCAACCAGCCGGGCGGTGGTGGCTCACGCCTTTAATCCCAGCACTCGAGAGGCAGAGGCAGGTGGATCTCTGTGAGTTGGAGGCCAGCCTGGACTACCAAGTGAGTTCCAGGAAAGGCGCAAAGCTACACAAAGAAACCCTGTCTTGAAAAACCAAAAAAAAAAAAAGTGTGCAACCAAGCCAGTCGGCAGTGGCACGAGCCTTTAATCCCAGCACTTGGGAGGCAGAGCCAGGAGGGTCTCTGTGAGTTCCAGGCCAGCCTGGCCTACAGAGCGAGATCCAGGACAGACACCAAAACTACACAGAGAAACCCTGTCTCGAAGGAAAAAAAAAAAAAGTGTGCAACCATGCCTAGCTCATATGTAAAATCTTCAAGGATGTAGCTCTCTGTTACAGAGCTTTTGTCTAACATGTGCAAGTCCCTGTGCTGGGGCATGTCTTTCTGTACACTGTGAATATATGTTGTTCCCACTGTTTAATAAATAAACTGCTTTGGTCTATGGCAAGGCAGCTTAGAGGAAGGCAGGAAATCCAAGGAGAGAAAAAGGAAAGAGAAAGGCAGAGTCTGGAGAGAGACGCCAGCCTGCCGCCCCAAGGAATAACATGCCGGCAGACCAGTAAGCCACGGAACAAGTGGCAAAACATTGAATTAACAGAAATGGGTTAATTTAAGATATAAGAGCTAGCTAGCAAGAGGCCTGCCATAGACCATACAGTTTGTAAATAAAGAAGCCTCTGTGTGTTTACTGGGGTCCCAGCAGCTGCAGAAGAACCTCGGGTGGGAAAGATTTGTTCCGACCACAGACCAGGTGGGACATAGGAAATCTTTCAACTACAGTCCTGGGTTTGATCCTCAGCAATGTAAAAAAAAAAAAAAAAACTTTTAAAATAAAGGGAATATGCCAAAATGGAAGAGTTCTCTCTGAGCTGGGCAGTGGTGGCACACGCCTTTAATTCCAGCACTTGGAGGGCAGAGGCAGGCTGATCTCTAAAGCCAACCTCCTCTATAGAGGGCGTTCCAGGACAGCCAGGGATATACAAAGAAATGCTGGGGAAGGGGAGGAGTTATCACATATAGTCATCACAGCTTTCCATATATTAGGCCACTGAATATCTGATGAATGAACATTAATGACTCACTAAAACATCTTTCCTTGGTTTTGGGGGACTCAAAGTGCCTTCTCTCACAGAAATTTCAAATGATCAGAAACACTGAGGCATGCTTTCAGAGCACAGCAATGTTCAGGAAAACCTCGTCTCACTTGCTATCCCAAGCCCACTTAGAAAAATGATGTACTCGCTGGGCAGTGGTGGCACACGCCTTTAATCCAAGCACTTGGGAGGCAGAGGCAGGCGGATCTCTGCAAGTTCGAGGCCAGCCTGGGCTACAGAGTGAGTTCCAGGAAAGGCACAAAGCTACACAGAGAAACCCTGTCTCAAAAAACCAAAAAAAAAAGAAAGAAAGAAAGAAAAATGATGTACACTTGTGAGATGTCATTAGTAACAATTTTTGTCAGCTCATGGTCTTTCTACCTCTTACTCATGATAGTTCTCATTCTAGTCTATTTTCCAAAGAACCTACTCCTTCCATGAGACTTCAACATGCACTGGAAAGCCTACTTCCAGCTTTTCCCATTCTTCAATTTAGGTTTCACACTCTTCTCCAGCTCTATTTCCTCATGGTAGTCTTCTGTCTTGTAAAACATCTGCTTCTCTCTTAAAATATTACACCATCTTCAGCCTTCTTTGCTTAGTTCTTAAAAGAGGAAATTGAATACTTGCGGATTCTGCTTTCTCATTTTCCATTCAGTGCCTTCCAACAACTGTAATTCAGCTGTATCTTTTCCTTATACATACATAAATACACTACTTAACTATTGTTAAGATCAATTTTTCAGCTGGGTATAGTGGCTCACACCCATAATTCCAGCACTCAGGAGGCTAATGCAGAATTCAAGGGCAACCTAGGCTACAGTGTGAGACCCTGTTTAAAAATAAGTAATTTTTTATGGGGCTGGAGAGATGGCTCAGAGGTTAAGAACACTGGCTGTTCTTCCAGAGGTCCTGAGTTCAATTCCCAGCACCCATATGGTGGCTCACAACCATCTGTAAAAAGATCTGGCTCCCTCTTCTGGCCTGCAGGCATCCATGCAAACAGAACACTGTATACATAATAAATAAATAAATCTTTTAAAAAAATTAAATTAAAAAAAAATAAATAAAAATAAGTAATTTTTTAAAGAATCAATTCTTAGTAACCAAATAGGAGATTCTGAGTCACTATACTACAGTAAGTCAGTTACCTGATGGAACTCTCCTTAGCTTTCAGTTTACTTTCTCTTCCTCCTTGTTCAGTCCCTCTTCAATGACTCCTCTCTCTCCTATACTCGTAATAAAAATGGCAGAACTGACCAGGTCTTAATTCAGGTCTTTCTTAAACTCACTCAACTTTCTCTAGGTAATCTTACTCCTGCTGCTTCAAACAGCATAGCTGCACACTCCTAAAACAAAGTATTTAACTCCCACTAGTCAACTGCCCACTGGGTAACTGCACCAAGGAATATCTCAAATCATTATCTAGGTCTGAGAGTATAGCTCAGAGATAAAGTGCTTGTCTAGGGCCTGGGCTCAATTCCTAGCATGGAAAAAACAAAAGCAAATATACAGCCTATTTAACATTCAGTTTATAAAACTCAGCATCCAATTTATCTCCCAAGTTCTAACCCTTGCAACTACCACAAGAAAACCATCCTCGCCCGTCTAAGTACTATGCAGGCCTGGCCTTGCTTGGCTTCTGAGTTCAGACAGGATCAAGCATGTCCAGGGCGGTGTAGCAGATCTTTTTTCATTCTTTGCTCTGCCCCATTAAGCTGTCATAAATGATTCTGTTGAATCTACTTCTAAAAAAGCTGTAAAACTTGTCTCAAATTTTCATCTGGTTTATATTATTTATACTATATTTTGGCCAAAGCCAAAAGCTGTCTGTACACTCTCAGAAGAATTATTTGTTGTAAATTAAAGACCCTTTGGTATCAAAGGAAGAAGCATATTTAGCAGAGGCTCCATGTAGCAAATGAAGTCCTTTACAATTTGGCTCTGGGTTTCTTTTCTGGTCTTACCATACACTCTATCCTCCAACCTTGATGACTTCACCATTCCATGGGCACAAGCTTCTGTGAACACCTCCTTTGCCTGAAACTGCCCTCCTCTCTTTCAGTGTACTAGTTGGTAAAGTCTTCTCACTGATTCTTAGCAGAACTTCACTAATTTCTCTAGGCAAATATAACCGCACCACGTGTATGTTCTCAAGAGATCCATACCCATACTTCCACTGTAGTTTGTACCACACTGTTAGAACAGTCTAATTCATAGTAAATATTACTCTACCTAACACCACTCAACCTACAAGCTCTAAATAAATTTCTAAATAACAAAAATCAAAGATTTGATCCAAAGAAGCAGACCAAAGTCCCACCCTTAATCAAGATGCTATTTACAATTGATACCTGCTGAGAAAGAAAAAATCAGTTTCTCCAATGGAGTGACATGGGGTATCAAGTCCAGAAGTAGTACTAGGCCAATACAAAACACTCTGGTTTTTTGTGTGATTTTTGCTTAGGTTTAATTTTGTTTTGATTTTCCTTTTTTTGTTTTGTTTGTTTGTTTCTGAGAGGGAAAGAAAACGAAGGTGGGTGGGTAGGGAGATGGGGAAGATCTTAAGAGTTGGGGGAGGGGAAAGAATATGATCAAACTATAAAAAACCTTAAGTACAATTTGAATAAAAAAGGTTTGACCCAAGCCGGGTGGTGGTGGTACATGCCTTTAACCCCAGGACTTGGGAGGCAGAGGCAGGGCAGCCTGGTCTACAGAGGGAGTTCCAGGACAGTAGGGCTGTTACACAGAGAAACCCTGTCTCAAAAAAAAAAAAAAAAAAAAAAAAAAAAAGGTTTGACCCAAAGTGACCCAAATAACTAGATACTGTGTAACCCATATTCCTGTAACAGTATCCCAGAATCCTAAGACCCTCCAAGCCCAAGATCAACTGTTATCTGCTCAAATAATTATTCTTAATGATGACAAGGAGCTTACATGAGAGTATAGAAAGATCTTACTTACCTCGGGGGAAAATTCCTGGGTCCATAAAGGTGGCCATGCTGAAGTTGGCCAGCACAAAGAGAAACATGATGGCATTGTAGATGGGCACTGCAGGTGACACATACAGGCTTAGTCCTGGACACCTGCAGACAACAGAGAAAATGAAGGGCTGCCTCTAACACCCTGACACCAGCAGCAATCTATAGAACACAGGCTTTACAATACATCCTTATCTCCCTACAAACCATACACAAAAGAACTAGGGATTGACTGTATAATGAATATCAGCTACACTCCTGTCTTTGTTTGGAGCAACCTAAGGTTTCTGGATCCATGTCCCACTGACCTGCAAAATAGCCCAAAGCATATGGATACTACCTGCCTCTCTATCTCCCCTTCCAATCTCAACTACCTAAGGTTTCTTCACTGCCAGCTATCTAGAGCCTAATTCCAATGGTTAAGAATTGAAAATAATAATAATGCTGGGTGTGGTGGCACATGCCTTTAGTTTCAGCACTCAGGAGGCTGAGGCAGGTGGATCTCTGAGTTCCTGGTCTACAAAGTGAGTTCCAGGACAACCAGGCCTGTTATACAGAGAAATACTGTCTTGAAAAACCAAAATAATAATAATAATACAAGAATGTATATCAGAACACAGAAATTAAGTCAGGCACAGTAGTGCACACCTGAACATTAACACTTGAAATGAGGAAAATACAATTGCCAGTTCAAGGTCAGTGTGGGCTCTATAAACAAAAAGCAATGTTCACCTTGGCAGCATATATACTGAAATTAGAATAAAATTAGATTATTGTGGCTTCTATGCAAGAATGACATACAAATTTGTGAAGCATTCCATAAAAAATAAAGGACAAAGAACAAGATTTCTCCTGACATCTAAAAATGGAGCAAAGAATGAGAGAGAAAAAAATTAGAGAATTTCAGATCAAAGAAATCCTAAATCCTTCAGGGGGGGAAAACTGGCCATACATATCCAGTATTCATAGCATTCAAATCAAGAGACAAGCTTTAGATACCTTTTAGAAAAAAAAAAGAAGAGTGCTCATTTAAGCCTGAGTTCAGGTTCTTTCAGAATCTGACTATTAATAGAGGGGCTGTCCTTCTCTGCTGATTTCCCAGGAGTTCAAACTTCTGGTGTGAACCTTACTTTATCAGTATTATCTCCCATTTCGGCTCAGAGAGAACTTCCTACTCACTACAAGACAGTGGCTAAATACCTAATCTGCTTTGTGGCCAAGAACTTAATCTCCAGAATCAGGACAGCATCTGCCCTTGTCCCTTTTACCCTGACAGTCAGAAGACAGGAAGGGTTTGATGAAGGAAAAGACAGGCCGAGGATATTAAGACAACATTCAAGTCTGGAATACTAATTCACAACAGTCAAGAAAGGTGCTCAGTTTCCATTCAAACTAAAAACACAACTCTAAGTAGTGACCCAAGACAGTTTAGAAGCAGTGGGCCTTGTAATAAGACATAAACCAATGAGACGCAAATTTCTTATCACCACTATCTAGTTCTTCAAATTCATCGATCCATTTAAATTTTTTAAGTAAATACTATTTATGCCAGGCTTTGCAGCTGGTAAACAGCAATAAACTCACTGCATCTCTTTATTGGGCTATACAGGATTGGGATCCAAAATAATAGAGACAGATTTCAAAGTCAAAACATCCCTTCAGCCACAGTTCCGCACTATTATCAGCAAAGACCCCTATAAAGCCTCTTCCTCTGTGAACTCTTTGGTCCAGAAAAAATGTTCTCATATCTTGGCATGAGCTGGAGTAGAATTTAAGAAGGAAGAGTCCCTGCAGGGCTCTACTGGGAAGCCTATTTCCTAGGTTTCTTAGGAGGGAAAGAGAGAAACTGAAAACCAGTCATCCAGGTCAGAGCCTCTCCCTGGTACTTAGCTGTCCCTTCAATTTCCGCCTGAGGAAGAAGAGAAAGGGTGACTCACTTCACTCCTACAGCCTAGGATGATAATTAGAAGGGAGAAATAAGTTAAACCTTTACAACACTGAGGTGCTTGTCCTTAGAACTGGCCGCCACCATAGCCCTCATCTCATAGTCCAACCTAGGTCTTTTCTACCCACCCCCACCAGTTTAGTTTTTTTGAGAGAGGGCCTTTGTGTGGCCTATTCTAGCCTGGAACTTACTATGTACCTTCATGCTAACTTTGAAACTCCTAATATGCCTGCTTGCTTCAGCCTCCTGAGTGACAGTATTACAGGCTGTGCCACCACACCTAGCTCAACTCTTGATCTTTTAGATCCCACCTTTTCTTCAGTTTCATTTCCAAACTAAACAAATCACCTAATTCCTTGTGTATCCTGACAAACTTCACCTCTCAACCTCTATCAGCACATCTCAGTGAAGTGTGTAATAATGGAACTGAGTCTATCGCCAAATAAAGACTGTTCCCACAGTGGCAGAATGTCTAAGTGATTCAAATAATTCAACTTCATGAACAGTATCTTCTACATTCAGACTTACTGCTTCTAGCCTTAGGATTCTAGCTGAAGAGACAAGCCACCTCAAAACCTGTGAGCAAAGCCTTTTTCAGCCACAGCCTATATTCTACTTGTCTTGAGAAAACACTTTCCATTGCTTTAGCACTTTGCCAGATTCAAAGATGACCACAACTGGCCTGTTTGAATCGGTTGCCTTTGATGGAGAGAGATGCAGCCAGGGCTAAGGAGAGAAGTTAGGACTTGTCCTTAACTCTCTAAGTAATAATCATAGAGCACAAGAAGTTTAGGGAGTGGCTGCAGCCCAGAAGGCTGACTCACTGATGGGATTCCCAGACATAAACCACCCCAGGTAGAACAGGTTCTTCTGCCCACCCATTCATTATGCCTATTTTCAATGCAAAGTAAAAAGGGAAGTGGGGGTTTCAATACACTCTCCTGAAATCCTGTTCCCTAGCATTTCTAACACTTTCTACTACTTAAAAGAAAAAAAAAAAAAAGTTAAATTCCTAGAAAGAAAAAGTCAATCAAAAAGTTTTAGATTCTAATCCTGTTTCAACTCACAGGAAACTCTTAAGCTTGCTACTTCAATTGTATAATACACACATGAAAATGAAGGAGAAATGTCTGAAAAGATGCTAAAAAAAATTTTTTTTTGGGGGGGGGTGTCCTGTTCTTTGTCTTTGTTTGAGACAGGTTCTCACTATGTGGACCAGGTTGTTCTCACTGACAGATCCACCTGCCTCTGCCTCCAAAATGCTGAAATTAAAGACACATGCCATGCTCTGTTACTAGAGTTCTTTATAAACTAGCATGTATAACACTGAGGATTCACTAAATACAAGACACAAGAAACCACTATCACTGTCATCAACTGTCACTCCAGCTCCACTTTATGCTCAATCCCACCCCCCTCCCCATCTGAGGCAGTAGATTCAAGGACACTTACAGCAGGGGCACTAAGCTGCTGAAGAACAGGCCCATGCATTCCATCCAAGCCTAGCACACTGCCTGAGCATTTGTCTAGTGTTTCTGGATGAGAAGGCTGGAGTGAATGCCCCATTTCCTACCTAGAATTTCATCAAGGAATGCTTTCTTCAAGATTCCATAGGAAAACAATTTGTCTTGTGACAGGTTCATAGGTTTCTCTTAAAACACTTGCTTTTTCTGTACTTCTATACCCTGTGATTTCCTGCAGCTGAGCCATGTATGCTGTAGGACCTGGGCACTTACTTATTCCTGGATGAGCCATGTGGGAAGGGAAAGAACAACCACTGCTCAATTAACCTCCCAGATCACGAGGCTGTTCCCACTCAAATCAGGTGCTAACACCTCCACAGGTATGAAAGGGGAGGAAAAAAGCCACAGGAGTTGCCTAATTCTGTACACAGAGAAGCTGGAAGGGACCTGAGACAGAAACTAAAAGTAAGCGAGCTGTACTACGGATAAGACACTGGAAAGACTATCTGGATTTCTAACCTGCTTTTTACTCTACCAAAACCAGAAATTCCCCTACCTCTTCTCCCCAACTTAAGAAACAGAAAATGGAGACTCTGTACTAGAGGACACTTTAGAGAAGATCAATTTAGTGATTCTCAATGGTACTGCCAGGAGCTCTGAGGTCTCAGGCACCCCAGAAAGGTAAAGATGGAAACACCAAGTAGCTGGACTTACTTAAATTAGTCTCATTTGAATCACAACATTCCTACTTTTTGTTTTATGTACTGAGATTCCATGTAAGATGCCAGCCAGAAAAGTTCACACAGCTGAAATAAACTGCTCTAATTCAACTTCTTTGTAGATAGAAAGGAAAAACTGAGATCCAGAAACATTAACAAAGTACCAAACTCAAGTCTCCTGACTTCCAAAGCCAGGCATGGTGACACCCACCTTTAATCCCAATACTCAGGAGGCAAAAGCTGGCAGATCTCTATGAATCTGAGGTAGCTTGGTCTACACAATGAGTTCCAGACCAACCAGGGCTACATAGTGAGAATTTGTCTTACAAAAACAAAACAAAAAGTAGCCGGCTGTGGTGACACACGTCTTTAGTCCCAGCACTCAGGAGGCAGAGGCAGGCAGATCTCTGTGTGTTGGAGACCAGCCTGGTCTACATAGTGAGTTCCAGGACAGCCAGGGCTACACAGAGAAACCCTGTCTCAAGAAAACAACAAAAAAGTATTAAACTCCGACAGATGGGACCCAGATGCATTATCTTAGATGCAAATTCTAGTACCTACCCAGGAAAGAGTGTGCTTACTTAAGCAGATACTCTCCTGTCCAAACAGCTGAAGAGAGAAATGAACTAAGGCAGGATGCTCACCATTCCTGTCTGGCTTTAGTATTGAAGAAATGAAGTCGATGAGGAGGATCACCTCTAGGTAGACCCTCAACTACTCTTTGCAGACTCTCTGGAGCACAAAATCACCATTTCTTTGATGACCAGACCTAACTGGTAATTTCTGCTCATAGCTTTCCCTACTTAACAAAGAAGCATGGAGGGTAAATTATTCCTAATTAGTTGAAGCCTACATGCCTCCACTAATTATGTCTGCCAGCTGAAAGGAACTCTTCCTCCTGCTCCCAGTCCTCCAGGTCCCAAAGTAATTATCACCAGGGACCTAGACTGATGTAAGCGCCACTTGTAACCTAGTGAAAAGAACAGGAGGGTGACAGAGCAGTTACAGATTTATGTCCCCACAAAAGTGGGTTCAAACACAGCCTTCTTTACTTCTCCATTTGAAATCATGAACTCTTTTTCACATGGCACATAGTTTTAAACAGTGTTTTCCAAGGAACTGAATCTCAAAGGGGGGGAGTGCACAAAAGTACCATTCTTAAGAACAGTGATGCCCCAGCTCAGTAGTAAGTATGCTTATAGAGGAGACACTTCAGTCAGATGGAAAAGCGGTAAGACTTTCACAGGTAGCAAGAGCTAGGTATGGGGATGCAGAGACAGCCTAATAATTAAGGCAACTGTTGTTCTTCCATAAGACCCAAGGTGGATTCCTATCATGCACATGGCACTCATACAACCTTCTGTAACTCCAGTCCCAAGGTTTCCAACACCCTTTCTGGCCTCTGAGGGGACCAAAAACAAACAAACAAACAAACAAACAAACAAAAGCTAGGTGATAAAGTAAAATCAACAAAATGCTTATGACTTCACAGGGTGGACAAGTGAGACTTTGGTAAGAAACAGGAGCCCATAAATTTATCCTGTAGAAATTAATGATGGGAAAATCTCATCTATGATTTAAGGCTCTCTTAGATTTGTATTAGAAGCATAAATTCCAAATAGAGTCAGTAACATCCTCTATTTTTACCCCCAAGCTAAGGATGTAGTTTAGTGTTAAAAATATAAGACGCTAGCCAGGCGGTGGCAGCGCACGCCTTTAATCCCAGCACTCGGGAGGCAGAGGCAGGTGGATCCCTGTGAGTTTGAGGCCAGCCTGATCCACAGAGCGAGATCCAGGAAAGGCGTAAAGCTACACAGAGAAACCCTGTCTCAAAAAACCTAAAAAAAAAAAAAAAAAAAGACCCTAGAGTCAATCCCCAGCACCACAAAAAAACCAACTTTTTGCTACAGCTGACACAACGCAGATTAAAGAGGAACCCAACTCAACTGGCACCAAAGAATGAAAAACTAGGTTAAACTAGCTTCAACTATCAGTAAGACAATGCCTGTCAGGACAGTTCTTTGTGGGCAAACTGGTATAACAAGCCAAGCACTTCAATGGTTCCAGATTAACACATTAAAAATAAGGATTGTGCATGTCTGATCTCAACGACAGTTTGAAAGAGAAAAAACACTTACTCCCCTGAATACTTTAGCTACTACAAGAGCTTGACTCCCAAAGGGAAACTGACATTCCTATTAGGTAGGTCTAAAGGTATTAACCTGATCCAGTTACGTATCTCTCCTGACCCAGCACAACTGCTACTAAAGCACAAAGATAGGCTAAATTTTTGATTCTGCTTACACCAACACAGCAAAACACATTCTGACACTGAAGAAGCATTCCTCCTTTTGCTACTCAACATATCAAAGGCAGAATATGAGTTACACAGGAGGAAAGAGATTGAAAATGAAGATCTTGGCTCCATGATCACTCCCAAAGATACAACTAGAATGCTAAATCAATGACTCAATAATAAAGCTCAGAAGGCTAGTATAAACTCATTATAAATTGGTAACAGAAAACATACTTGCTAGGTGGCCACAGCTACACACTGGGGACAAGAGAGGGGAAAGTCAGTTTCCTCCAGTAAAACAAGTGTATGAACAGTCTTAAGATCCTAACTAGGGCCGGGTGGTGGTGGTGCACGCCTTTAATCCCAGCACTCGGGAGGCAGAGCCAGGCGGATCTCTGTGAGTTCGAGGCCAGCCTGGATTACCAAGTGAGTTCCAGGAAAGGCGCAAAGCTACACAGAGAAACCCTGTCTCGAAAAACCAAAAAAAAAAAAAAAAAAAAAAAAAAAAGATCCTAACTAGGAAGGCTGAGACCCTAGGTTCTAAGTAAGGTATCTTTGAATGCCAACACTCTTTCCCATCAGAATTAATGAACACAAGAACGGCCACTCCTTTCAGTGGGAACTAATGTAAATAACTCTTCTAGTATTTTCTTCTTAAATAAAGGCCACTCTTTCCTAGGAGCCTCTCCGTCTCCATGCCTTAGCTCTTAAAAGTATAGAGAAAAGCATCTGGGTAGCACTACAAACCAAAACTGTCTCATTAGTATATCTTAAATCAATTCTCAGTGTTCAGAAGGCTAAGGCAGAAGGATCATGGATTTAGGGCCAGCCTGGGCTACACAGCAAGGTCCTGTCTCAAAATTCTCAAATCTCAACAATTCTGACACAGCGAGGTAAAAACATGTCTACAGGCTAGGTGGTGGCGGCATACACCTTTAATCCCAAGCAGATCTCTCTGAGTTCCAGGCCAGCCTCAAAAAAAAAAAAAAAAAAAAAAGTCTACAATCCCAAAGGGAAGAGTACCACAAGTTTGAGGCCAACCTGATCTACTTAGGGAATTCCAGGTCAGCAAGGGCAACATAGTGATACCATGTCTCAAGGAAAAAAAAAAAAAAAAAGACAACAACAAAAACCTCTGAGGTACTCAGGTTCTATAATCTCTGGCCAAGCCTATGGCTTAGACATCCCAGGTGTAATTGACTGCTATTTGAAAAGACTTAAGTCAGCACAGCCTGGTGATCCCAGCATTTGAGAGGCAAAGGCAGGAGGTTCTGTGTGTGTTCATGGCCAACCTGGTCTACATAGCAAGTTCTAGGACAGCTAAGGCTCTATGGAGAGACTCTGACTCAAAAGAAGAGGAAGGAAAAAATAATTTAAGTCTAATCTAGTTCTCTTTCTCTCATTTAAACTTCAAGCCTCTCTCTCTGAAGGTGTGTTCCTACTTCCTTCCTAGTTTATATCACCTGTGATGGAACTAGATAGGAAACCATGAAGACATCTATGATTCCAAAAGACAGAAAGCAGAGGGAAGTAGAAAACACCAACAGCGTAAAGGACAGGCATCTACTGGCCTTCCAAATAACTATGAAACTGAAGAAAAACTAGTCTTCACATTCCATGGCATGACCCTCCCACCCCCAAATGCCACTGCTGGGAGAAAACTCACGTAAAGGCAAAGAAGAGTGTTGTAGCTCCCACTAGAAATATGGCGGCTGCTGAGACCGGTACATACTTGCTGGGTTTGAACCTCTTTCCAGACTCTGCGGGCATGTTGGAGCTCTGATGGAAGATGTGCCCTGCCGCATAGCCCAGGCCCACACAGCGGCAGAACAGACAAGAAAATGGGATGAGGGAAACAAAGAGGAAAGAAACTGGGGAAAACAGAAAATGCAAAATTATCACCCTTCCCCCTCCCAAACAAAAATGAAGGTCAAAAGATCTCAAATAAAGGAAAGCACATGGGAGGGGGAAAGGTGATTTCAAGTGATTAATAACCACTTCCCCAGAGTAAAGCAGAAAAGGAGATTAAGAAGCACAACTTGTACAATTCAAAACTTGAAGACAAACAGTAGGCTGTGTGCATGCAGACAGTTGCAGGTGGAAAACATGGAGAGCCAAGCAGATCAAGGTATAGCTCATGGATGGAGGCAGGTCTTCAAAGGGAAGGTTAGGAAGGAAAGAATATGGGGGACAGGGGGCTTTAACTCTTCTGAGGAGATACAAGAGCTCCTCCACAACACACTTCCACAAAATACGAGCAGCACCTAAGAGGCGTGCACTGGGTTTCTATTTTAATCCAAGAAGGAACTTGGGGTCCCTTCCAGCTTAAAGAGAAGCTGATTTTTTAACTGCAGTCCTTGTCCTTTCTCGATACCACCTCTCACACCTTGACTTCACCAGGGCTGGTCGTCTGGCAATGGTGACTGAATTTTATTTATTTCTCTCTTGATGGCCAAAGTTGGACAACAGCTGTTAGAGGGTTGAGTTGTAAATCCTTTTCTTTGAAAGGGGAGAAAAACAGCAGTATCGTCCGTTTTCAATCTCTTCTTGTTATTCCCAAGCCCTTTAAGGGCTCCGTTTCCCAGAGAGTTCATGAAAAACTGAAAGGAAATTCAAAATCCTTGAAGCCATGTTCTTTCCAATAAGCAGAATAAGATGCAGTCGATTTCACCTGACGACAGTTTAAAAATTACTGTAGATAAAGTTCCAAAGGTGTCCCTGTTTCCAGGTTAGTCAATGTCTGATCTTTTGTCTTCAATCTTGGGTTTCCTGGATGCAGAGTTCAACTGGGATATGGTGCTTTACCTGGAGAAAACCAAATATCTTTATCAAAGAAATTCTTTTATGGTATTTCTTAAGAACCTCAAGGCTAAAGCCCCACGAGTAGCTATTAAAAAGTGCCTTTTGGCCGAGCGGTGGTGGTGCACGCCTTTAATCCCAGCACTCAGGAGGCAGAGCCAGGTGGATCTCTGTGAGTTCGAGGCCAGCCTGGGCTACCAAGTGAGTTCCAGGAAAGGCGCAAAGCTACACAGAGAAACCCTGTCTCGAAAACCCAAAAAAAAAAAAAAAAAAAAAAAAAAAGTGCCTTTTGAAAGAAAGACTATTTTCCACCTCACATCTATGTATGTGGGAATGAACTCTAAATGGAAAGGAAAAATACATTCCAAGTCCTTCACCTTTTCAAGGGCTACTGATTGTAAGGGGAAGAACCCAGGTTTATCTGACCTAGGGTCATCCAAGGACTAGCTCTTAAAAGCCCATCTCTCCTGACAAAAGTGCAGGAACAACACATACCAAGAATATAAAACCTAGAAACAAACAAGGGCACAAAGTGAAGGGCACTACTAAAACAGACATTTCTCTTTGAACAAAGAGAATATGTATTCCCACAATGAAGAAAGGAAGCTTAAAAATAGGACAGCAGCTATCACTTCCTTTTTGTGCGTCTCTTTTTATGCCTATGCCTTTTATCGACAACACGAAATAAGCACAAGTTCAATGTTTGGCCTGTTGTAATCATCTATTAAGGGTCCTGCGTAAGAAACGAACTTGCACCAATAGGTGAAATATTCTCTATGAGAAACTGGGTCCAACACCAGGACTGGTCGTTTTCTTCCAAATTCAATAGTTTTTAATTCCTAACACAGGCTATTACCCCTATTAGGAGGTAAACTAAGCTGCTTATAATCCAATGTGATTAGAGTAGCAATTATTTCTGTTGATCACAGTAACAAAACAACACAAGCACCTTAATTTTATAGGATGCTTTTCATCTGGTGATCTCAAAGCACTTTACTCACATTATCTGGTGACAGAGTCCCTTATCCTATTTTGTAAAATTGAAGGCTAGAGAATGCCTGAAGCCATTCTACTGAATCACTTGAGTAGCCAGGTTCAGAACCCAAGAGTTTAATTGCTGACATAAACCCTTTCTACCATACTACATGCCTAATGATAACTTGAAATCTACAGACCCAGATTTTTGCTTTAAAGTTAGAATTTCAAGTGAAAGCAATTCTATTCCCCAAGTAGTATACTATTTGATACCAATAGCAGCTATTAAAAAACATCAAGCCGGGCGATGGTGGCGCACGCCTTTAATCCCAGCACTCGGGAGGCAGAGCCAGGCGGATCTCTGTGAGTTCGAGGCCAGCCTGGGCTACCAAGTGAGTTCCAGGAAAAGGCGCAAAGCTACACAGAGAAACCCTGTCTCGAAAAACCAAAAAAAAAAAAAAAAAAATCTAAAGATTTAGATACTGAAATACAAGTGTATTCTAGAATTTATAACTTCTTCTCTTACCTAAGATATAGAAGGCAATGCAGCCTGCTACAGTCACCACTCAGGAATAGTAAGTAGTGAACACCTTTAATCTCAGTACTCAGAAGGCAGAAGCACGTGGATCGCTCTGAGTTCCAAACCACCCTGGTATGTACAGCTTCCAGGCCAGTCAGGGATACATAGTGAGACTTAGTCTCAAAAACAAAACAAAACAAAAGGGGGGGGGGGGAGGCAAGCAACATTAGAATGAAGACCCAACGACTGTAGTAAGTTTTTATGGTCCTAAAAAACAGGTCCTATTTAGTCCTGATTTTACAGTTATTTCTGTTTGCTGAATTTAGGCATGAGTATCTTTATTAACTGGAACAAGCAAATTTCTTGATCTGTAAATAGTACTATTAAAGCAAATATTTCCCTCAAAACTCTAAAGATTAAAGAAGGAAAATTACATTACCTTAAATTTTATGTAAAGTTAGTTTAATAGATTATCAGTTTGTCAGTTTGAATCCTATACTATTGCAGATCTCATTTACTACAGAATAAAAGCCACATAGACTAATACTGCCATGGTACAGCAGTCATGGAAGGACATGCAATTTTGGAACCACATGAGATATAAATTAAAGCATCATCTGAAGTGTTAGGATATTATTAGATGGGATAAGATAAAATAATTGATTGGGTATAAATAACAACACACCAAGTCCCAGCAAAGGGATGTGGTGAAGAGAAGACATGAAACCGGAAGGGTGAGTGTGGTTCATCAGTCACACTCCAGTGGATCCACATCATGATCAGCAAAGTGTACAAGAATGTGCATGACACATGCTGACAGGGGGGAGGGGGGATCATGGAGTGAAAATATGTATGTATAAAACAAATAATGCAGAGCTGGGTGTGGTGGCCCACACCTTTAATCTCAGCACTCAGGAGGCAGAGGCAGGCAAAACCTCTGTGAGCTAGAAGCCAGCTTGATCTACAAAGTGAGTTCCAGGACAGCCTGTAGAGAGGTCCTGTCTCAAAACAACAACAAATCTCATAAAACAAACAATTTAGGATAAGCAGTTTGAAGGCTTTAGTAAGGTTTAATACAAGTAGTTCCTTAGGGACAGTACCACTGACAGCACATGTATTATTTGTTATAACTAAGCATTATAAGCATAATACAGTAAACTTGAATATATTGTAATGCAGATGCCATATAGAACAATGCACACAAGCTATGAGGTAAAGACCCAAGCTGAAGTTTTTAAAAGAGTATTATCATCACAGATTGAGGTAGGTACCCAAGTACCTGTCAAAAGAATTCTTACAAACATTAGGTGAATATACATGCGATAATGAGCACAGGAGAAATGTCTGATACAGAGCTGACACACACTGGGATAAAAGGATGGAGATGCAAACCTAAGATTATCCTGGACAGATGGTGATAATTTATTTGTATTAAAATGTTATTCGTATGTTAATAAATAAAGTTGGTTACATCTACATGGACAAGATGGCATTAACCAGGAAGTAAACCCAAGACGACAAAAATGGTCTGCAATGTAACATAGATCTGATTCTACGACTACTTCTAGTAACTTCAGTCACTTTCTAGCTTCTCATTTTAGTGGTTTCATTCGGCCAACTGGTTAAGGAACTTTAGACCTCCCTATGAACAGACTCCTACAGATAAAATACTGTCAAACACATTCAAGCTCCACTAGTAAAAAGTACAAAGTACTTAAGGCATGGAGCACCTGGCTGGTGGGGGTAGGGAGAAGCAGCAGATGGATGGGAGAAAGAACAGGTAACCACCACAGGACGAAGCTCTAGCCAAAATAAGTATGAACGGAGTGTGGGGCAAGGGGCCTGAGCCACCGAGCGGTTAAAGGGGAACAGGGCTCGGTCCCCACCCGGCAGCTGAACTACGGAGAGTCAACGCAGGGAGCAGAGCTGACAACCCCTGGGCCAGAAAGCACGGAATCCACCGAGCAGGGCCCGCCGGCGCTGAGAGGATCGCGGGCCGGGGACGGAAGGGGCGGCGGCTCGGCAACCGGGCAGCCCGGCACCAACCGGTTCCGAGCCCCGGTGGCCGTGGCTCTCCGGACTCTGCGGCCGTCCGTTTCGGGGCCCATGGAGCCCGAGGAGGGGTAGGGCCTTAACCTCCTCCCCTCCGCGGTCCCCCTTCCCTAGAGGTCACTCTCCCCTCCCACCTCACAGGCCCGGGCACTTCCGGTTCCGCAGGGGCCAGCGTCCCCGGTACTCACCCCCGGCGCGGTGCCCGTCACCACCGCCGTCGTGGTCGCCGCCGTCGTTGTCGCCGCCGCCTCCCAGCAGTGCCGTCTGGCCTCTGAGAGGCAGCGCGCGGCCCCCGCACGCTCCACGCCCGCCCCGCCGCCGCCGCGCGCTCCCGACGGCTGACGCTCGCCTCCGAGCCGGCGCGCGGCCGTTGCCCTCAGCCTAGGGTCTCCAGCCCTCGCGGCGTTCCCATTGGCTCCCGGGCGCGGGCGCGGGCGACGTCTCTCGCGGGGCACGTTCTTCTCATTCATGCGGCTCGCGCCGCCGCGCCCGCCCCCGTTCACTCTTCCATTCACCCCCCCCCACACACACACACACACACGCCCCCGCCCCCACGCCGCTCCGGGGCGTGCGCGCGACCGCGGGCGACCGCGGCGACCTCGCCTTCTGACTGGCTGCCGGGGCACGGCGCCGCAAACACGTAGCGACGCGGGAGCGCGCCCGTAAGGCCGTCGTGTCTGGCCGACGGCCGGGAGAGGGGCGTGGCCAACTGCGCAGGGTTGGGAAGGAGGAAATGGGCAGGCGAGATCTTCCTCTTCTTTTGTCTGCTTTCCTATTTGTAGTGTATCCAAGAAGACCTCTTAGGAAAAAAAGATTCCACGTACGTAACGAAAACACTCAAAGAAACAAGGAGATGCCTTTCTTTAGTTCATCAACCTCCTCCGAGTTAGCATGGTACAGTCCTGACAAGCGTCTACGATAGCCAATCACCGGCAGGCTTTTCCGGCTTCCTGGCTTGCCTCTTCATTCATTGGTCAATCGTGTGAGGACTAGCTAGGACATCGCCACCGCCACCACCCCCTTTTTTTTTTTTTTTTTTTTTTTTTTTTTAAAGGAGAGAAACTTTATTTAAAACAATTCGTTGGCGAAGTCTTCAGTGGGGCAAGTTCCCATACCCCAGCAGAATTCCTGACTGGTAGTGTGGCCTGGGCTATGGCTCGCCCACGGAGGGAGGAGGCGGCAGGGCCAAGAGAGCAATATAAGGTGAGGGTCCTGCCAGCTTGGGTAGGTTAGATGAAGGAGCGCGACTGCCGGCCCTGGAGCCATACTGCCCAACGATGGAGTGAAGCGTTAGGAGTGCGCGCTGTGCGAGGCGTAGACACCTCCACGACTACACAAGGGATGGGCGCCTTGACCTCACCCAATTTGAGAAAACAGGCTGAAAAGAAAAGGCTTTCTAGAATAGCTCTTGTCCCTGGCGAGCTGCTGGCTAACTCTCCGTAGATCACGGCACTACATTTTGCCCTAATTAGCCCGAGACAGCTGTGGACCCTGTAGCTTTGCCATAGGGCTCTCCTCTTAGAGCTCCAGGCCACCCCTCATTTGTAAAGCAGCTCTGTTACATAACAGCCCTTCAAAAAGGTGTCCCACCTGCCACTTCCCTGAAGCCAAGATCTCTCATGTGTCCACTGTGATTTCCAAGTTCTGTCATTGTCTCCTCGGGTTGACTTCAAATGTTGCTGATTTAACTTTTGACACTTTACCTTAGGCAGCAAGTTAATGCAAAAATCTACCCTTTGTTCTTTAGAGTCTGGTCTATTTCCTTCTCTGACATGGCATGTATTCTCATTTGTACTCCATTTTTACTACTGGCTTCAATCCAGCATTTATTACAACTGATTCGAGTTTATATTGACTGCTTTTAAAATCCAGCTATATGAAAAGTAATTTTAAGGTATTAGATGGAGTTTCAGTATTTACGCTAACAAATATATTCTGCTTATAAAACAATGTTTCCTTTAGACGAGTCAAATTTCATTTCTTTCTCTTGGATTTTAAAGCTTTATTTTCTCTGCTTCACAAGCTAAGCATTTTTATTTCCCTAAATGGGAAGGGGTGTGTGTGTGTGTGTGTGTGTGTGTGTGTGTGTGTGTAAGAGAAAAAGAAAGGCGGGTGGAGGTTTGACAGCTTTCAGGTGTTGGTTCCCTCTTGGCTTCCAGATATGGAGCTCAAGCTGCCAGGCTTCCCCAGCAAGCACTTTCCCCCACTGACCCACCCTGCCAGCTCAGTCTTTCTACTCAGAACCTGTGCAAACAATCATGTCTCTTGGCCAGACAGTACTAAATGGAAAAAGCATTCCGCCATCCAACCGGAGGTACTGAATACCTCAGGGTCACTAGGGACATTAGACTGCTGGATTGTCAAGCTCAGTTTTAGCTGGATGAGCACTAGCAGAAGCAGAATCATTGTCCCAAGGATTAGCAAAGATTCTACTTCCCTTTCCTTAGGATCAAAAAATTTGTACCCCAGAAAGAATGTTTAATAGGATGTAACACAAAAACTTCTGGACAATAGTCCAGAGTAATATGTCGACCAAAACAGCCAGATGGTGTGGTGTTGCACGCCTTTAATCCCAGCACTCGGGAGGCAGAGGCAGGCAGATCTCTGTGAGAATGAGGCCAGCCTGGTCTAGAAGCAAGTTCCAGGACAGCCAAGGCAGTTATACAGAGAACCACCCCCCCCAAAAAAAAATGTAGACTAAATACATTATCCAGATCATCACACTTGAAATCAATTACTTTGACAAGTATATCAGGTAATGCCTGATGCTTTCTCTAGTGTCGATTCTCTGTGCTCTTTCTAATCTCTTTCACTTGAATTTTCACATGCCTGTGTATGGCAAACCAGCATCAGAGTTCGATTTAGCAAATAGAATACCTTCTTTCGGCAGTGTATAACAATCAATGCGTTTTTAAAACTTCATGTTAAAATACTATCTTCACTCCTTGTCCTTCTGAAATACCTGTTTGGAGCTGGGGGCGAAGCTCACTGACCTAGTTTGGGTTTGGGTTTAGCATTGGCAAGGGCCTGGGTTGGAACCTCGGCATACGTGCCCAGTGTAAGCTTCTGCTAAAAGACCCAGCCTTTTCTCTTTGATCTCTATCCCCTTCACTGCATCTTTTTCTTATTTATTTTTGAGGTAGAAGAGGCACACACATGACACAGAACCGGTATGGAGGTCAGAGGACAACTTGTGGGAGTCAGTTTTCTCCAGACTGTCAGGTTTGGCAACCTGTGTGCCTTTACCCACTAAACCATCTTGCCAGCCCTCCACCCTCTTTCTTAACAAAACTTCTTGGAAGACAAGCCTGCATCTCACCTCTTCAGTTTACAGTACCTCAAAAGTCTATTTCAGTGGCGCTTCCATCCCCACCATTCCAAGACTAAGCCTTTCTTTTTGTTGTTGTTGTTGTTGTTTTTTGTTTGTTTTTTTTGAGACAGGGTTTCTCTGTGTAGCTTTGGAGCCTGTCCTGGAACTCACTCTGTAGATCAGGCTAGCCTTGAACTCACAGAGGTCCGCCTGCCTCTGCCTCCCAAGTGCTGGGATTAAAGGCGTGTGCCCACCACCACCACCACCACCACCACCACCACCACCACCACCACCACCACCACCACCACCACCACCACCCAGCAAAACTACCTATGCCTTTCAAGGCCAGTTTTGATACGCATCAGTGCTTTGGGATCCATAGTGAAGTTTCCTTTTTGTTCCCATTATGCTTCACACTCTGCCCCCACCTCCCACCTCCGGCTTTTTTTTTTTTTTTCCAGTGCTGAGAATGGAATCCAAAGCCTTATGCCTGTTAAGCGAAAACTGTCCCACTAGAACTACCTCCCAAACCCACTTGGCCTCTTAACTCCATCCTTTGTCCCTTATTTCCATTTTCACAGCACCTAAATTACTAAATCACACTGCTTAAAATACTTTCTGTATGTTGGGAGACAGATATTCGACCACACTGTGAACCCCGAGTTGGCATTTGTGTTAATTAAATAAAATTAACCTTGGGTCAGGAGGCTGAGTTAGCAACTAGTTGACAGAAAGTAATAGAGCACCAGAGAGCATCTGGAAGACAGAGAGAGAGAGAGAGAGAGAGAGAGAGAGAGAGAGAGAGAGAGAGAGAGAGAGAGAGAGAGAGAAGAGAAGAGAAGAGAAGAGAGAGAGAGAGAGAGAGAGAGAGAGAGAGAGAGAGAGAGAGAGAGAGAGAGGCACCAGGAGAAATAGGGAAGGATTTTGAGTGGTGCGGCTTTTTTTGTTTTGGTGGAGCAGAAGGACAGGCTTTTTTGGAAGATGTCAGCAAGGAGAAAAGGTCAGCTAGTTGCTACTCAACCTCTCTGAGCTAGCAGGTTTTCACCCCAGCCTTTGAATCCCACATCTAATTTATAAATAGAATGATAGAGATTTAGTTAAAGCTTTAGTAGCAGTGACGGAGCAGGTGCCTCCGGGAACAGAATTCCCGCCAAGCTTCAGCCCGAGTGGCCGGCCGCTGCCAGAGAAACAGGCCAGTAACTTTGAGTCACACTTGTTGGCTGAAATAGCAGTAGACTGAGGCACAGCCACTGTGCTGAAGATGAAACAACATCTATATTTAAAGGTCAGTGGCTGTTATGAACTTTCAGCCCTACCCTTTTCTAAGGCTCCAGATGCTGTCTATTCTGTACCTTCAGAAGGATGGATAATGGCTCAGGCGTCCACAATGCCAAAACTCACTTGCTGGTCTCCTACTCCCCCCTGTAGTCTCCCTGCACCTGGAATCCTAGCACTGAGGAGGGCTAAGGTAGGAGAATCTCAAGTTGGAGACCAGCTCGGGTTACACAGTGAGACCCTGTCCAATAGCTGGTGAGATAGCTCAAGTTGGTGGGTAAACAAAGGTGCTTGGCTCCTCAAGCCTGGTGACCTGAATTCCATCTCCCAAACCCACATACAGGTAGAGAGGACTGACACCACTTCATAGGTTGTCCTCTGACCTCCACATGTACTGTGGCAAGTATCCCTCAAACATACACCATGCACATAGATGCCCCTACACACACACACACACACACAAAATTATAACAAAAATTTAAGGAGCCGGAGAGATGGCTCAGCAGTTAAGAACTCTGGCTGCTCTTCCAGAGGACCCAGGTTCAATTCCTAGCACCCACATGGCAGCTCACAACTGTCTGTAACTCCAGTTCCAGGGGAATCTGACACCCTCACACAGACATACATTCAGGCAATACACCAAAGCACATAAAATAAGAACAAATAAATCATTAAAAATGTTTTTTAAAAAACTAAAAAATTTTTTATGGGGCTAGAGAGATGGCTCAGCAGTTAAGAGCACTGGCTGCTCTTCCAGAGGTTCTGAGTTCAATTTTCAGCACCCACATGGTGGCTCACAGCCATTTATAATAGGATCTGATGCCCTCTTCTGGCCTGCAGGTATACTTACAGAGCACTCATACATAAAAATATAAATTTTTTAAAAAATTATATAAGCCAGGTATGGTGGCACGTGTAGTAACTCCAGCAACTCAGCACTTGTATTGTGGAGGAAGACTGCAGACTACACACTGAATCTGAGAGTAATCACACACACACACACACACACACACACACACACACCAGTCAAGAGCACTTATTTAGCAAAAAAAAAAAAATAGGCCAGGTATGGTGATGTACGCCTTTAATCCCAGCACTTGGGAAGCAGAGGCAGGCTGAGTTCAAGGTTAGTCTGGTCAACACAGCAGGTTCCAGAACAGCCAGGACTACACAGAGAAACCTCATCTCGAAAAACCAGAAAAAGAACACGTGTTACCTTTTCAAAGGATAGGATTTGGTTCCCAGCACCCACAAAGCAACTCGAAGGCTAAACTCCAGCTCCAGGGATCTGACCTTCTGACATCCCCAGTCAGCATGCATGCATGTGGTGCACACATACACACAGGCAAAATACACACACACACATACACACACACACACACACACACACACACACACTCCCCATAATCATCCTTGATTCCATTTTCCTTTCCTTATCCCTTTCATCAGCAAGTCCTATCCATGTTATTTTCAAAATATCCCAAGCATGGATGGTAGCACTCTCCAGCCCTGTCTCTGCAGCCCTCATCCTGTCCTCCACCAATTCACACCTTGATACTGACACAAAAATGTCCCATTTGTACCCCAGCTTCTCCAGAGGCTTGCCCTCTAATCAGCTCTCCACACAGCAATGATCTTTTCAAAATGAAGAGTGGGTTGACTAAACGTGTGTGTGTGTGTGTGGGGGGGGGGGGTGTCCTGGAGGGAGACGGGTACACAGGGACAGAGGACAGGTAAGTAGGGGAGACGAATAGGAAAATCAACCAAAACTAAATACGAAGATGCCAGAAGGAAATCTGTCACACGTAAAGTGCATCGTGCCATCATTCCTCTGCTTAATGACCCTAGTCCTGTGATCTCTCCCACTGCTGTGGATAAACTCTGCTCGACTCTGATTTATGAACACCATGCTTTCTCTGATGGCTCCAGCTCCCTCCTGCCTCACCTTTACTTTGGTTTGGTTTATTACACCTGACTACAGTGCTTTTTCCTCCATTAAACTCAAAGCTTGCTTTTCTAGGATTTTGTGTTTCTTCTACTGGGAAGCTTTTCTACGAATACTGTTTAACTTTTCCAGGTCTTACTGGAGATGTACTCTCTGCAAGGGCCCTCCCTGAGGGAGACCAGCTCCCTCTTATTCCCCCAGGGTACTCTTGAGCAGGGAGAAATGAGGAATTTGTAGATAGAAATATAGAGGAGACAGACAGAAAATACAGGATAGCCTCAGGAGGGCCTGGGTCTCAACCCACCAGTCCCTTCTGTCGCTACGAAGGGCTTTTTAAAGGAATGCCAAGGGATGAGGCAAAAGACCTCCCCCTAGCACAGCAAGTGCAGACCATCCCAGACATCTGGGACCATGCAGGTGGTCCAGCCATCCCCTATTGTAGCCCTGCTGTGTAAAGCAAGCTCAGATCTAACTAGAAAACCTTTGTGGACTCCCACACCTCCCTCCCTGACTCTGTCCCATATCCCCCAATTTTTTTAAAGATTTATTTATTTATTATGTATACTGCACACCAGAAGACAGCATCAGATTTCATTACAGATGGCTGTGAGCCACCATGTGGGTGCTGGGAATTGAACTCAGAACGTCTGGAAGAGTAGCCAGTGCTCTTAACCACTGAGCTATCTCTCCAGCCCCTCCCCCATACCCCCAAATTTAAGCTTCTGTATACTACTTGCCTTTTTTATTCTTTCGCTGCAAGCTTCGTAAAACTTTATTTTGTTCCCCACCTTGAACAGTTTCTGCTGAGTATGTGCTCAGTAAAGAACTGTGGGATGAAGGAGCCGGGCGGTGGTGGCACACGCCTTTAATTCAAGCACTCAGGAGGCAGAGCCAGGTGGATCTCTGTAAATTCAAGGCCAGCCTGGTTTACAGAGCTAGATCCAGGACAGGCACCAAAAATACAGAGAAACCCTGTCTCGAAAAACAAAAAAAAAAAAAAACAAAAAAGAAAGAAAAAAAGAAAAGAATTGTGGGATGAAGGAATGGGCAAATTTATTCAATACTTACTAAGTAAAGTCCAAACTAGAAACACCAAATGGGCTTTCCCAGCTTAATACCCCAAAACTCTAACACATTTGGACATTGGGATCCAATTCCAGATAAACAGACAACAGGAAGGATAGTTGTAACAAAAGGGTAATGATAGAGGGTTGGAGAGATGGCTCTCAGTTAGAGCACTAACTGTTCTAGAAGTCTTGAGGTCAATTCCCACTACTCACATGGTGGCTCACGACCATCTATAATGGGATCTGATGCCCTGATGCCCTCTTCTGTCATGTAGACATGAAGACAGAGCACTCATACATAAATAATTAAAAAAAAAAAAAGGCAATGGGCTATCTCTAAGAAATCAGAGCTGAAATCATGCCAAGATTATCACTAGTCTCTTATCTCCGAGTACATCCAGCACTGGAAACAGGTTTACCGTCCAAATGTGAAGCAAGAGGGGACCCAGCCAGGCTTGGTGGCACTTGCCTTTATTCCTAGCACTCAGGAGGCAGAGGCAGTCTGGATGTCTGTGAGTTTGAGGCCAGCCTGGTCTACAGAGCAAGTTCCAGGACAGCCAAGGCTACACAGCGATATCCTGTCTCGAAGAAAAAAACAAAACAAACAAAAACCAAACATGCTTGGCTCACAAGTAGGTTCTCAGTTTCTCCTCCTCACAGCATTTTAGTAAGGAACCATTCCTATAGTTTCTATGATGCTTAGGTGGAAAAATAAAATAAAAAAAAAAAATCACACTAACTTCTATGATATGATAATGATATTTATTAAAATAATTGTTTTCAGGTTTGAACTTTATCTTACTTTCATCTCAGTTATATAACAAGAACTATATATGGACCAGAAAGTAGTAACAAAAAACCCCTCATGGTAGCACAGTGGAAGACATGGAATTCTCCAGAGTCCTGGAATATTTAAAGTGGCAGGCACCTTAGGCGATCTTAAAAAAATAATCAAATTTTCTTTTCGTAGTTTTTCCTTTTGGTTCAGAGTTACAGGAGTCTGGCTACTACCATTGTTGTAAGAGGTAGAGCATGTGCTTTCTACTAGTTGTTCCTTGTCAGCTCCTTAATAAGGCTTCCAAATCTCCATCTGCCTTTGTGATAGCCAGATTTCTATGGCCCACAAAGTGAGGCTCCTTGCTAATTACTACTTGAGATCCATGAACCGGATATCCATGATGAGAAGGAAGTTCTTAGGCAGTGGGCGGGGGGCTGGAGACAGGACAGTAAACACCTGGTGTTCCAGGTCCACACTGGTCACGACAATGAATCCAGCCACACTTGTCTCGGAGAGGTTTTCCTCTGTCCCCTCAGCAGTGCTGACACTCAGGAGATGGTGCACCATATCTCTGCCAGGGGTGACGGGCACTAACTTGAGCTGATTGTCTTCCTGAGACATGCCCAGAGGTAAACAGGAGTCTGGGATGGTGGGTGCCCCAACTTTGTAGATTTTCACATCAGAAAATTTGACATTGAAGGCATGGGGATAGAAACAGCCTCGGAATCCATAGAAGTACTCACGGATCCGCTCATCCCTACATTCCCGCCGGAAGTCCTTGGAGCGTTCCACCACACCCCCTGATTTTGGGAGCAACACAGTTCGAACAAAATGAGGCAGGTCCCTTTTCAATTCATTGTACAGTCGTTCTTGATCCAGAACCACAACCACATCCACTTCAAAGGCTGAAGCTGCATGCACCAGGGCCTGGTAACCAGAGCCCTTGACCCAGCCACAGGTGTTAATGACACAGCCACTCACAGAAGCCCTTCTATTCACTTCACACCTTTGGTTGAACACATCAGCTAAACGTGATGTAATCTGAAAAAGAATCAAAATGAGAACAAAAAATAAAATAAAATAAAATAAAAATGTGCCCATATTATTTATTTATTTATTTGTTTGTTTGTTTGTTTGTTTATATCTTATGTGCACTGATTTGGTGTTTTGCCTGCATGTATGTCTATGTGAGGGTGTCAGATCCCCTGGAATTGGAGTGACAGACAGTTGTAAGCTGTCATGTGGGTGCTTGGACCATGGGAATTAAACCCTGGTCCTCTGGAAGGGCAGCCAATGCTCTTAATCACTGAGCCATCTCTCCAGTTCCTAAATCCACCTATTTAACTTTCTCTTTAGAGTAATAGGTACTACCCTGTTTAGAGGGCTGGGAATCCAACCAAAAGCCTTGAAATGTGCTTGGCAAGTGAAATACATCCTAAGCCACACACTCCCACGCCCCCTCCCCCCCCTTTTTTTTTTTGCTTTTATGAGACAGGGTCTTAATACAAAACTCTAGCCTAAAGGCATGTGCCACCACCACCCGGCAAAATTCTGCAGTTCTAAGTAACAATATTACCTACTTCCTACCATGATTGAACTCTTCCCTCCACCCTGTCTTAGCTCCAGCTCTGACCTTATTATAAAGCTTGATGTTGGTGCCAGGAGTGGTGGAGCCGAAATGATACACAAGAGGGGCCTGGATGGAGAAACCTTCTTCCACATCTGCTGGCCGTTCAATGTAGAGAGCCCCCATGGTACCAGGGATGGACACAGAGCCCTGACCCACATCCAACTCCACATAAGTAGGACGGCGGCCCAAACGCACTGCATAGTTGAGTAGCAGTCGACACACTGTGGACTTGCCCACATCAGTAGGACCCACCACCATCACTCGGGGGCCTCTCTCTTCTTCCTTTTCTGCCTGCCTCCGCATCTGCTCCAAGGCTGTATGAGTGTTGAGGTAAAGCAACATAGGGGTGTCTTTAGAGACATAAGCCACCTCAGTCCGACCACTCAATTGCAGAGAACAGCCATGCCAAGTGAAAACAGCCACCTTGGCACCAGCATCAAAGGTAAACTTCTTGTTTCTGGTCAGCTCTGTGCCAAAGATCTCCGCCATGCCAGCCAACAACTCCAGCTGCACTGACTGAGATGCCTCCACCTCAAATCGAAGCTCTGTTTCTCGCTCCAGTTCAAATTTAGTCGTTGGCTTCTTGTCATCGTTGGATTCCTCGCTCATCTTTTCTGTACAGCTGCTGTGCCTAGAACCCACATCAAATATTAGGTCAAATGATTACATCAGGCCATCGTTCAAAATCTTCCAATAGTTTCGTCCCTTTATCTTTTTCTACACAATTCTTATTGCCTTCCAACTCACTGGGTATGTTTGCAGCCGGTCTCTCCACAATTAGAAGGTAGATGTTGGTCTTTTTTTTTTTCTTTTTTCCCTTTCGAGACAGGGTTTCTCTGTGTAGTTTTGGTGCCTGTCCTGGATCTTGCTCTGTAGACCAGGCTGGCCTCAAACTCACAGAGATCCGCCTGCCTCTGAGTACCGAGTACTGGGATTAAAGACACCGTTTGGCAGATGTCTTAAGATGGTCTTTTAATTAAAACAAAACAAAACAAACAAACAAAACCCAGTACCAGATATTGGGGTAAAAGCTGAAAGATCAGAGAAGCAGAGCAAGCCACAGCCATCCTCACCTCAACAACTCCTCAGCCAATCCTGTTTCCTCAGACTGAAAGTCTCTGAGTCCTCACCCCAACTGCCTTAGTTCCTGTTTCCTCAAACCTTATATACCTTTCTCTGCCCTACCGTCATTTTCTGGAATTAAAGGTGTGTGTGCTTCCCAGTACTGGGATTAAAAGTGTGTGCCACCACTGTCTGGCTCTGTTTCCAGTGTGGCCTTGAACTCAAGAGACCCAGACGGATCTTCGCCTTCCGAGTGATAGGATTAAGGGTCTATGCCACCACTGTCTGGCTTCTGTGTCTAATCTAGTGGCTTGCTCTGTCCTCTGATCCTTTGGCAAGCTTTATTGGGGTACACATATTATCACCACAGGTAGAGGTGTTTTTGTTTGCTACTCTGTCTCTAGCAGGTAGAATAGTAGTGTACCTCAACAGAAAACATTGAGTGGGCCGGGCACTCAGGAGGCAGAGCCAGGCGGATCTCTGTGAGTTCGAGGCCAGCCTGGGCTACCAAGTGAGTTCCAGAGAAACCCTGTCTCGAAAAACCAAAAAAAAAAAAAAAAAAAAAAAAAAAAAAAGAAAACATTGAGTGAATGAAGGATTAGGTCATAAAAACAAAACTCCCTACAGTTGTAACTAACAGGAGATTTGATGGCATTGTCTTCCCTCCAATCATTCTATTGGAAAAGAAATAACAGATGCCACTCTCCAATTCTCTTAACCAAGAAGAAACTAGAATCTGAATAATGTGAAAAGAACAAGACACAGGGTTCAGACTAAGAAAACAGTCGCATGTCCGGCTCTGGGACTCCTAGTAGCTATTATAGTCGAATCAACACCTGAACTAACTTCTCAGCTGTCATATGGTGGGAACTTACACGTCCTCACGTAACAATGCTGTTAACAGTGATCACAGTAGGAAAAGCAAAGCAAAGCAAAACAAAACACCATAAATTAGAATCCACTGAAGAAACGAAGTTACTATTTCTGATTCAGAACCGCACTTCTAGGTATTAGAATCTACTGAAGAAACGAAGTTACTATTTCTGATTCAGAACCGAACTTCTAGGTCCAGTATTTGTCGCAGTTAGCTCCGACACAGAAATCTGGCCAGGTCTCGCAGAAGTGAATTGGGGTCCTTAAGCCTTACCTGCACAACCAGAGGCCCTAAATCGGCGTAGGAGAAGCCTATGGACAGGACTGCAGCACAACCACACACAACAGATCACTTACAGACCAGCCGGAAAACAAATGCGGTTCCGCTCTTGCGCGGTGGGAGAAGGCGCAGTCGCGTAATGCCTCTTGGGATTTGTAGTTGGAGAGGGAGAGCGCGCGCCGCCGCTCGGCCCTCTGGGAGTTGTAGTTCAAGGATTGTGCCGTGACGCGCGAGGTGGGCGGGGCAGCGCCGTCACTTTGTGCGGGAAGACCGCAGGAGGCGCAGAAGAGGCGTTGTCGGTGCGCCCACGCGCGGGAGGCGGATACATGGTCCCTCCCCATCTGCTGTCCAGGAACGCTAAGGGCGACCAGAAAGGGAGAGGCCTCACTGTCTAGATCCTCTTCTCGGGTAGAACACAAGCCAGAAAGTGGGCAAGTTAGCAAAACCCAGCCTAAGCAGGAGCCCCTAAGCAGGAAGAGGGAAATAGTAGAACCTCTGCCTGTCGGTGCCTGACTTATGGAAGGAACCAAGTGTCAATTGTTTAATTTTTCTTTTCTTCTCTTTTCTTTCCTTTTCTTTTCCCTTCCTTTCCTTTTCTCTCCCTTTCTCTTTTCTTTTCTTTCCTTTTCTTTTCTTGACTAACTGTAGCCCAGGCTAGCCAACCTCAGACTCCGTGATTTCTCCCGCCTCGGGCCTCCTGAATCCTGAAATTTACAGACTTGGGCCACCAAGCCAGGATGGTTATTTGTTTGTTTGCTTGCTTGCTCGCTCCCTCTTTTCTTTAGTAAACATAGAATAAAAACCCAGTGATTTCTTCCATTTGCCTTATAAATCAGTCATTATCCACCAACCTCTGCCAAGAGCCTGGACTGTTTCTCCGTGTAAATCCGACAGTTATACAAGGTCAGTCATTTACACCACTGCTAACTGGTTCCACCACATCTGTAATCCACTTTTCATGAGCATGGACTTTGGAATCTTGTATTGTTGGCTCACTGCTTGACTGGATAAATCACAGGCTTCCTTTCCCTGAGACGTCTCTCATCTTACAGATGTCCTGTAAAATGGGAATAATAACAGTATTCGACCTCTTAAAGTTGTTTTGAAGATTGGATGAGATGTATGTAAAGCTCTAAGCACATTGCCTATAATGTAGCAAAGTATCTGGTGTTAGCCTTTAAGTTTTTATTATAGGTTGGAGAGACTATAATAATCTCATCTATTCATACAATGCTTTACATTTTCCGAAGTTCTTTCAGGTGTCTTATGTCACAACACTCTCAAACCGAGATAGGTATATTATCTCCAGTTTCATTTGGGGGAGGAAACTAAGATAATGAGGCATTTGCCCGAACATTCAGTTATTAGTGGAGGTACACTTTTTGTTGTTGTTTTGTTTTTTCGAGACAGTGTCTTACTGTCCTGACTGTCCTGGAACTCACAACATAGAACAGGCTGGCCACAAACAGCGATCCACCTGCCTCTGCTTCTGGAGTGCTGGGTTTAAAGGCCCGCGCCACTATGAGGCTTATAGAGGTAGGCTTTTTGATGGTTAGCGTTGTTTGTCAATTTGACTGGATTAGTAAACACTGTGGACACCAATGAGGCACATTTTTGGGTGTGTCTATGAAAGGATTTAAGAAAAATGTAACTGAAGAGGGAAAATTCACCCTGAATGTGGGCAGCACCATTCCAGAGGCTGGGGTCCTAGACTGAGTCAGAAGAGGAAAAGGAAAAACCCACTTAAGCACCAGCATTCCACTCTGTCTGCTTCCTGATCTGGCCAGATGTGGGCAAGGTTTCAACACCATCGCTGCTAGCAGTTTCCACTGCCATGCCTCCTTCTCTGTGCTGATGGACTCTGTCTCCTCAACCATGTGTCAAAATAAAAACCCCTTTCAGTGGCTTTTTCTCAAGTGTTTGATTACGGCAATGAGAAACTAAAACAGATTCAAACCATAGTTATGGCAACTGTCACTCCCATTTTACAGGCACTGCTTTTCTTTCTTTCCTTCTTCGTTTCTTTTTTGAGATTTATGTGTATGAATGTTGTACCTGTGTGTATATATGGAGGCCACATTCATGCTTGGTGCCAACAGAGGTCAGAAGACTTTTCAAGTCTCCAAGAAATGGAATTAAAGATGGTTGAGAGTGCCGGGCGGCGGCGGTGCACGCCTTTAATCCCAGCACTGGGAGGCAGAACCAGGTGGATCTCTGTGAGTTCGAGGCCAGCCTGGGCTACAGAGTGAGTTCTAGGAAAGGCGCAAAGCTACACAGAGAAACCCTGTCTCGAAAAACCAAAAAAAAAAAAAAAAAAAAAGATGGTTGAGAGCAGCCATGTGGGTGCTGGGAATCAAATTAGGACCTCTGCAAGAGCAACAAGTGCCTGTAACCCATCCCATGAGCCATGTCTCCTGCCACCATACTGTTTTGCTGTTGTTACTCTTTGGTTTTTGGGGTTTTTTTGTTTGTTTGTTTTTGGTGGTAGTGGTGGGACTTCATTTTGTAACAGCTCAGGCTGTCCTAGAACTAGCTCTGTAGACCAGGCTGGCCTCGAACTCACAGAGATACACCTGCCTCTGCTTCCTGAGTGCACCACTATCACATAGTTTAAGTGTATGATCATTTTGCCTGCATGTACGTGTATCACGTGCATGCCTGATCCCTTCCTAGGTCAGAAGATGTCTTATCTCCTGGAACTGGAGTTACTAATGATTGGGAACCACATTTCTCATTGTCTTTCCAGCTCTCTGTTTGGTTTTTTGGGTTTTTTTGTTCGTTTTGTTTTGTTTGATTTTTGTTTTTTCAAGACTGGGTTTCACTGTGCTGTGTAGCCTTGGCTGTCCTGGATCTCACTCTGTAGACCAGGCTGGCCTCGAACTCAGAGATATGACCGTCTTAAAGCCAGTAAATACTTTCCTTATTCTACCCCATCTGATGAATTTAGACTGAGAGCATGGGGCGGCTTTCTGGTTTACCTTTCTCTTGCTGGTCCTATCTAGCACTCGGTTTTCAGGCAGGTGAGTTGTTACTTCTCTCAGTTTTCTTTGGGGGATTTTCTTTAGTTATTTTGTTCATTCACCATGCAGACATAGCTTTTCTTTTTTTTTTTTTTAATTGTTCTTTATTTTTTATTTTTATGTGTATTTTGCCATGGATGTTGGGGTCTCCTGGAACTGAAATTACAGACAGTTGTGAGCTGCCATGTGGGTGCTGGGAATTGAACCACTGAGCCATCTCTCCAGCCCCAGACATTAGCTTTTCTTTTCTTTTCTTTTTTCTCTCTTTCTTTCCTTCTTTCTTTTTTTCTCTTCCTCTCTCTATTTATTTATTTTGGATTTTTGAGACAGGGTTTCTCTGTGTAGTTTTGGGGCCTCTGGATCTCGCTCTGTAGACCAGACTGGCCTTGAGCTCACAGAGATCCGCCTGGCTCTGCCTCCTGAGTGCTGGGACTAAAGGCGTGCGCCACCGCCACCTGACGTTAGCTTTTCAATGAGCTATCAGGCATAGGCTGATCCCTTACCATTCTTCAGAATTTTAGCACTAGACTTCCATTAGCAAACTTCTAGCCTCCCGAAGGAGCACATCCACTTTCTTTGGAACTCATTCTCCTGAGTCTTCTTTGCCTCCACACACTCCCTCAAGGCAATGTCTCCCAGTTACCTGAAGATCATCTTTATTTGGATATTGTATAACCATCTCAAGCTGAATTTAGGAAGAGCCCTCTCCTGCCTTTTGGAGTGCTCTCCGCCGTTTCTTTTTTCTTTTTTCTTTTTTTTTTTTTTTTTTTTTTGGCTTTTCGAGACAGGGTTTCTCTGTGTAGCTTTGCGCCTCTCCTGGAACTCGCTTTGGAGACCAGGCTGGCCTCGAACTCACAGAGATCCGCCTGGCTCTGCCTCCCAAGTGCTGGGATTAAAGGCGTGCGCCACCACCGCCCGGCTCTCCGCCGTTTCTTAAGTACAGAAAAAGGATAGAGCCTATAAAGCATGTGTGCTTCCCCACTCTCTCTTCTCATTTCCAGTTCACTAGGCACTCCTGCCATCTCTACCCCACCCCCAAATCATTCTGTCCTGTGTCCTAGTCCTGCTCCTCTGCAGCTAAATCTTCGATCGTTTTGTTCCTTTGTTGATTTAAATTTTTGAGTATCATTTTTGCTTCCAGCTTTGAATCCACACCCTAAGGACTTTTCCTTTTTTTTTTTTTTCTCAAGACTGGATCCTCAAATTCACCCTCCATTTGTCTTTCCCCTTTCCTTCCTTTGAGTTATCATGTTGTGTGTGATGATGATGTACGGGGTGGCAGTGTGCCACAACGGGCACGTAGAAGCCAGAGGACAACTTTTCATATTGACTCTGTCCTCTTTTACATAGATCCTGTCTGGAGATTGAACTCCGTTTCCAGCCAGGCTTTTACAGCAAGTGCATTTACCTGCTGAGCCTCTCCACAGCTCCTGTATTTCCTTCTATTTCTGTTGCCCAGACAAAATTCCCCCTTCCCCTCTCCACATTTCTGGGGTTTTGTTGTTGTTTGTTTGTTTTGAGAGCCCTCAATGTCTGATCCTCCCATCTCTACCTCTAGAGTGTTGGGGTAACAGGCATGCACCATCATGGCCAGCTTATCTGGTTGAGACAAGGTCTCACACTCTAGCTAGCCCAGACTGGTCTGAAACTCACTGCGTAGTTCAAGATGGCCTCTTCCTAGAATCCTCTCACCTCATCTGCTTGAATGCTGGTAACCAGCACGCCAGATTTCTTCTCTTTCTTTAGCCAGCTCTTCTCATTTGGGGGCCTCTAGTGCTACCTTCATGATACGCACGTTGTGTTTTCAGAATTTACCTAAACCCCAGACTTGCTCCTCACTGAATATTCAGAATTTCCCTTTCTTCTTACCCAACTAGCAGCATCTCTCATTACCCCTTGTTCTCCCTTCCTTAATCCTCACCCCTCCCATGTGAGAAGAGAGATGGGATACTACTCTTTAGAAGTCTGTGGTTTGCAGTTTTCACATTCTGAAAGTTAGCCTCTGATTTAAAAAAAAACAAAACATAAACAGGGAGTTTTGTCTTGTGGTGGGGGCATGCCCTGGGTCCACGTTTTAGTGACAGACACAGTACTGTACTCCATGGGAAGTGTTGTAAGTCAGATGAATTTTAACTGGAAGTTGATTGAAAAAAAAAAAAAAAAAAGCAAGGGAAAATGTAATCGCTCCACAAGGCTAACATTCGGCACTATGCCTCTTGAAACATCAAAAGTGTAATAGTAAATATTCTCTGGGTTTGGGGTTATAAATTGAGAATATCTTTTTTTTGTTTGTATTGGTTTAGGGTTTCTCTTTATTTATTTCTGATCTTACCATGAAGCACAGGCTGTCTGTAATTTGCAGTCCTTCTGCCTGCCTCATGGCCCCATGTAGAGAATGCTGTTGTGAAATAACACTAACACATAACAAAACTCCTCAATTTAAATGCTAACTTAAAAAGTTAACCGAGAGAGAGAGAGAGAGAGAGAGAGAGAGAGAGAGAGACAGAGAGAGAGACAGAGAGAGAGACAGAGAGAGAGACAGAGAGGACAAAAGAAAAGTGCATTACTCTTTACTTAGTGCCTATTGTGAGTTAGGCACTCCTTTGGAAATTTACATGCTACCTCACACAGTCGCTTCTCCAGGAGGTAAATATTATTAGCTTCACTGAGCAGAAGAGGAACTGTATGGCGCAGAAGGATTAGTCATTTGCCCGTGGTTCCTGGTGAATAATCGGCAGAGCTAAGATTTCAACTCAGGAGTCTTTGAGATCAAAGGCAGACGCTTGGCCATTGTCTGAAGATGTAAGCAAGCCACTGTTTTGTAAGTCTCTTCTACATGCAGGACTTTGCACTAGATAAGGCAGTCTTGTGGTGCAGGGAGGTTTCCCCTGAGGATCTGCCTCAGAAACTCTACAGCCCAATTGAGAACCTCATGTCCTATAGGTGTCTCCATTCGCAGCACAAATATTTTGGGGGCAGTAGTTGATAAATGATTCCTGGGTGCAAGATGTCGTATTTGACCTATGGCTTCTTTGGGGGTGGGGGTGGGGCATTAAACTGAGATGGTAAAGCTTCCAAGTGCTCATCAGTACTGCACACATTCGAGAGCCCAGATTGTCCTCCTTCACCATGCATCAGAGCTGATGTCAGAGTTGAAGTGGAAAAATGTATCCTGTTGAGTGTGTGTGTGTGTGTGTGTGTGTGTGTGTGTGTGTGTGTACTTCCTGGCTCTCTCTATATCCATCTCTCACTTCCCCAGCCTTCCTCCCTCCTTTCTCCAGCCCTGCCATCCTCACCCTATCCCAGCCCTTCCCTCAGGTTCTGTTTCCTTGGTCACATCGCCTTGCTCCTTAACAACTTATCTCTCCTTTTGCCTACCACCAGCATCAATACCCCAAAGCCAGCCATCCCTCTGCCTCCACCCCCTAACATCACTCCTCTAGCCGGGTCCCTTGATGCCTGCCCCCTCCCTCCCTCCTAACCCGCCTCCTGTGTCTCCCAGCCCTGCTCTGACGTGGGAGGTGAGGGGGGTGGGGGGTTGGATGACTCACAGTGTTATGATGCAGTTCCACAACACACAGCCACATTTACCCACAGACCGAGGTACAGAACAAGAGGCAACCTCTGGCCCCCAGCAGCTGTCCAGCCTGCAGTCCCAGTCCTCAAACCCCCAGCTACCCTCCCTCAATCCCATCCCCTTCCCAATTGAAGGAGCGGAAAGAGAAGAGAGAAGAGTGAGCAGAGAGATTGAGAGAGATAGACGGAGATCTCTGGAGCAGACCTCAAGGTGAGGGGGCAGCCCTTCTCCAAATCAATTTTTCCCCTTTGCAAGTCTCCTTCCTGCTGCGTGTTGCTTTCTCCCCTTTGCAAAAGCATTATTCATCCACCCTTTGTCCTCCCTTCCCCCTCCCTGGTGCCTCCGCTCCTCTCTCTCTCTCTCTCTCTCTCTCAGCTCCTCCATCCTTCCCCAAGCTCTGACGATTCTCTCGCACTTATTTCCCAGCAACTTTGGCTCCAGCATCAGACATTACTGTTTATTGTTTTTGCTGCTGGTGCAGACCCCCAAAGCCCGCCCTGGGAGCTGGCTGCTCCGCTAATTATTCGGACCATACCATACTGAAAATGCTGGCCCAGGGGGAGGTAAAACCTCCAAGCAATTGAATCTATCCATTGTGAGCACAAGTCCCCCTCCCCTTTTGGATTCCCTGAGAGGCACTGGACCCGCACCTGGTTCCACCAGCCTCTACCTCATCGCTGCTGCTGTCAGTTGCCAGTCTTCCCAGTTGCAAGCCCTTCTGCTCCCCCCAACCTCCTACAGTCCAGCCCCAGCTCAGCATCAGGGAATCGTCCTCTTCTTCCCAGCACTCACCTTTGTTTTTGTTTGGTTGGTTTTTTTCTGCCCCCTGGTCATTTGCCTGATTTGCTTCACCCCATGACAAGGGATGGCAGAAGAAATGACCCCCCTCTCCTTTTTATGATCTTATGATTTTTTTTTTTGTGGCCTTCTTTGAAGCTTCTCCTCTGCTGGACAGAGAAGCAGGGGACAGGGAGGGAGGCGTGACAATGACGGAGGATAGGGCTGGGGAAGGAGCCCAAGATAGAGGGAGGAGGCAAGCCTGGCATCTGCTAGTCCCGTGAAATAGGTGTTTCAAGGTGGAACCTTGAGGAGAACTCGAAGGCAAAGTTGAAGGCTGATCAAGTAGTGATGCTGAACTGTAGCAAGAAGGCCAGAACACAATGTCACCCTGAATTTGGCCCAAGGTGTCTTCCTGGGACTCAGCCAACGGCTGAGAACCAGAAACTAAAGATGGTCTCACTCAGGGGGATTTGTGGAAAGACTGCATGGCAGCCCTTGGAGAGAGCAGAACAGTCGGGGTGCTTATGGCCACCACAGAGGACAGGAGGACAGCCTGTTTGTCCTGGCAAGTGGAGCCACACTGCCTTCTCTGCTTGGTGGTCTAGCCTCACTACAGCATTTATTAGCAGGGCAGCTCTGAAGGAGACCCAGGCTACCCCACCCACAGCTGCAGGATACTGGCACCTCACAGCTTATCAGAGTCAACAGAAGATGACTCTCCCTCTTATCCTCTGCCTGCAGCTCCCTCAGCCACACTGGGACTGGAGTGTGAGCAAATATCAGTGTCTCAAGATTCTTAACCAGAGCCCTGCAATTATTTCATTTGCTGCTGCCCAGTCACTGGTGTTTGCCCTGGCTCCTGGGAGAAGAAACATTTTCTGCCTTGTGCCCCAAAGCTCAGCTCTTCAAACTAAGGAGTCCCCTTCTTCCGTTGTTTCCTGTTAATGTTGCTCTCACACTATACCGCACAGCCCGGCGTAGCCCAGGAGTCTGGCTTCTGAGATGCCGCCCATTTTCCAGCTGTCAGACTTGACAGCTTGCTGGAGGAAAGATAATTTTTTTCTCCTAGGGCTAGGTGCCTATCTTTAACTTAGAGCTAAGGTAACAGTAAGTAAACAGACCTGAGGACCAGAGGTTTAGGACGACAGCAAGTGCTCCCTCTAGCCTGGGATATGTAGCCCAGGATATAGGATTGCGAACAGCCACATGTAAAATCTGAGGTACTGAAGAAGCTACCAAGTTCTGTGGAGTTCCAGGGCTCAGGACTCAACCCCAGGAGAGGGCTGGAACGGGGTGAGTGGCGCTGCCTGTTCCTCTTTCCTTCCTTCCCAAAATGTGGACCAACTGTATTGCAAACAGAGGCCCTGAGACAGAAAACAAAATAAAACCACCACCACCTAAAACGAACTCAGGGAGACTTCACTTTTAAAGGGTTCTGAGCTCATATTAGGGGACAGTTTCTCACAGAACTGGACACGGGGTGAGTCTCCGCAGGTGAGGTTGCTCCTAAGGCTGTGTCTGTACCAGCAGGCTGCTCTCAGTGGAAAATGCTGGAGGCTGCTACTGCCTCTGGAGAGAAAGAGGTACCAACTCCCTGGCCATGGCACAAGACGCCTGGAACTGCTGCCAGAACAGAATGGGACTCTAGGGGACAGAAAGTGCAACGGGAAGCTGAGGGCTGGTGGTGATGGGGAAAAAGGGAGGGTACAGGTGAGCTGAGCCGCATCTTCTTCAGCCACCCAGGAGCGGCTCCTCATGAGGTCACATCTCCCCTGATGTACCTTCCTTTCTTACCAGGTGATTTCCATTTCTATCTGGTTCTCGTCTGGGGGGGCCCTGGCCGGGCAGCCCCCCCACACTTCTACTGTCCTGAAACACGGCTCTAGCCAATCTGCTCCGCTGCTTTACCTGCGACCGTCTCTGTGGGGGCTGCACGGCACCAGCCCCTCCAGCCCGCCAGGGCATCGTCCTCCAGCCCGTCATGCCCAGCTGTGACCCAGGCCCGGCCCCTGCCTGTCTCCCCACCAAGACTTTCCGCAGCTACCTGCCCCGCTGCCACCGCACGTACAGTTGTGTCCATTGTCGAGCACACTTGGCCAAACACGATGAGCTTATTTCCAAGGTAACGGTGAAGTGAGGGCCTGCCACTTCCCCCAGGCTTTCACTCCGAAGGCGATGGGAGGATCTGAGGTCTCGCGCCACTCCAGCTGGGATTTAGGCAATGGGGCTGAGACATACCCAGTGGTCACTGTCTGTCCTGTTTCCACAGTCCTTCCAAGGGAGCCATGGCCGGGCCTACCTGTTTAACTCCGTGTGAGTCTACCTCTTTCTTTGTGTGTGTTTGTGTGTGTGTATGTGCTTGTGCTCCAACGGCTTTGGCTTTCCTCTTTGCAAAATGGGGGTAAGCCTTCAAAAGGATCTGGTACCTCTGGTCTGACCTTCCCCTTGACAAGAGGGTTCAGAAAAGCAATCTAAGTTATGTGGGGGTAAAAGAAGGCTCAAGCATTGACCCTAAAGGGGTGGACTGCTGAAGTGGATGCTTCTAGTTCTCCCCAGGCAAAAATCCCTTGGTAGGTTGGGGGAATGGACTGACAGAGCAACCCTACTGTGTGCTGGGTCCTTGTTTTCTGAGACAGGGTCAACGTGGGTTGTGGGCCAGCTGAACAGCGCCTCCTGCTCACAGGACTCCACTCGGTAGCTGACATTTTCTGTGAAAGCTGCAAGACCACACTGGGCTGGAAATATGTAAGTATTTGAAGAGGGCCACTTCCTAGACAGTCCCCACAGCTCTCCAAACCCAGTGTCCACACACCAGGCTTTTGCATGGTCCATAGAGGGAGCTCGGAGCTGGGTAGAGGAGCCTGGATGGGGAGACACTTTTCGACATGGTCCCTACTTTACTCCCCCACCAGGAACAAGCTTTTGAGACCAGCCAGAAATACAAAGAAGGGAAGTACATCATTGAGATGTCACACATGGTGAAAGACAACGGCTGGGACTGAGGGGCTCAGCAGGCTGTGACCCTCCTCCGCATGCCCCATCTTCCTCACACCAGTCCCCTGGCCCCGTGAGCAGCCCACACCAGCATGAGTACTGCCCACCCCTGGGGAAACCTGGCTCCAAATGACCACCGCCTCCCTTCCCCCAGCACAGCAGCACCAGGTCCCTCTGAAACAGGAGCCTGCGATACCCCAGGGTGGTGAAGGCTCAGGAGTGGGGAGCCGTCAGGGAAATACGAAACTGGGGAGAGGAGATGAATGTGGCACTGGAAAGTGACGGCAGGGTGTGAACTCAGGTAGTTACCAAACTTTGAGTGAACTGGACAAACACTGGCATGGGACTAGACCACAGAGTAGCAAAGACTTTGGCTGGTCTCAGATATTATCAGGGCCCCAGAGTCTGAGGGTAGTTTACCCAACCCCATTCTTGGTTAAAAAAAGGACTAGGGATGGGGCCATTAGAAGTAAAAACACAAACCCTAGACCCTGGGAAATCAGTTACAGGGGTTCCCATTTCACTCCACTGTTTACCTTGGCACTAAAGAGGCACTTTTAAGTATCTAATCTTTGCCATTGGGTGGGGTGGGGAAAGCTGTTCCAAGAACAGCCCCCACTCCCAGCTGGCTGTTGCCAGAGGGCAGTCTTTACGGGCATTCCCCAAGGCTCAGCCACTGCTCCCTGGGACCAAGTCCCTTGGAGGTGGTGGATCATCGGCGCTGCGGGACCAGTCTTTCCAGTGACTGCCACCAGCGAATGAAACTTTTGTATGATACATAAAGTGTTTGGGTCTATTTTTAATAAAAAGGGGAAAAGCAACGGTGGGGTGCTGTCCTGGTCTTCCTTCCATAGGTGTGGACCTTGTACTGTCCCCAGTATGCACAGCAGCAAGGCCCCCTTTTTTTTAACCAGTAGGAGGCAGCAGTTGCTTTGTGGCAAGATTCTCCACCTGTTTCACAAGCTGTAAGCATCCAAGTGAATCATGAGGCATGGGTTTTGATGAGCTTGTCCATGGGGAGCATCTAATGTTTTCAGTCCCCAGGACTTCTCCCCAATGAGGCTACTTTTTATCTGGATTCGGGATAAGCAGTGAGTGCAAACTTATTCCACAAGTTGATAGTTTCTTGTGTCCCCTCGTTTTTTTTTTTTTTTTTTTGGCCTGGTCCTAGAATGTTTTAATCAACTCATGGATACCCTTGAGGCTAAAATGAAAATTTATGGGGTGAGATGCTGCTGGCAGTTGATCCGTAGTGGGATACAGCTCAAAGCTCTAGTATCAACACCAAAGTGTGATGTAAGAAACATGGTTGGGGTGCACTGACATGAAATTTCGATTTGGAGCAGCCCAGCCCCTACAGGGGAGACTGTATGTATGGTAAAAATCTATTAAGTTACATAATTATTTCCAGAGCAACTCATGGACATTGCAAATATTTATAGGTACTTATTACTTGCCAGGCATTGTGTTGAACTCCAGGGATGCATGGCGAGCAAGCCAGCCATGGCCTGACTTCTTGGAGCTCTCAGTCCAGTGGCCAGAAGGAAGCTAGAGGAATTTCGCCTAGATCTGAAGAGTCAGGGATGGCTTCACAGAAGAGACCATGATGGAAAGATGGGCAGGCCAAAGGGCAAGAGAGATTCAGACAGAACTGTGTGATGTGGCACAGACTTGGCTAATTTGAGGAAATTGTGTTTTTCTGTGGCTAGGAGTGCAAGAGGATGAGACATAAGAGATTAAAATGGGAGAAAGAAGAGCTGTACACTTTATAACAGTGGTTCTCGACCTTCCTAATGCTGCAATCCTTTAATGCAGTTCTGAATGTTGTGGCGACACCCCCAACCATAAAATTATTCTTGTTGCTACTGCATAACTGTAATTTTGCTACTGTTATGAATCATGGTAATGTAAGTATTTTTTGGAGTTAAGAGGTTTGCCAAGGGGATCAAGATCCACAGGCTGATCAAGGACAGCATGGAAGCATGGACAAACTACTGTACCTCCTAAACATTCTTCTTCTTTTTTTTTTTTTTTTGGTTTTTCGAGACAGGATTTCTCTGTATAGCTCTGCGCCTTTCCTGGAACTCACTTGGTAGCCCAGGCTGGCCTCAAACTCACAGAGATCCGCCTGGCTGCCTCCTGAGTGCTGGGATTAAAGGCGTGGGCCACCACCGCCCGGCTAAACATTCTTATATAGTCTAGGCTGGCCTTTTAACTTGCTATGTGACTCTGAAAGTCAATCCTCCTGCCTCCACCTTCCAAATGCTGGGATTACAAGCATGCTTTACCATATCTGGCTTTATGTTATGTTGTCCAGGGCTTCCTGCATGCTGTTATCTACTGAGCCACAGCCCCATCCCAAAACTTAAAAAGAGTAGGCTGACATTGTCAAATAGCTGTTTTGTGCCAGGCATGAAGCTTTTGTTTGGGGGAGGGGCCCACAGGCAAATGTTCTATGTAGCTCTAGTTTGCCTGGAACTATATATCTATATCTATCTATCTAAGATAGATAGATATAGATAGATGTGCTAGTCTCCAGCTCACTTGATTTTACCTGTCTCCCAAGTGCTGGGATTAAAGATATGTCCAGGGAAGCTCGGATAACTTTAATAGCTTGAAGTAATGGATGTGGAGTTATCTATACTATCTCAAATACTGTTAACAGAATGGAGACTGTGGGCAGGACAAAGAATTGGCAGGCCCAGAAGTGCAAAGTCAGAAACGTCCGAGAGCTGGGGCCAAAGAAAGAGCGTCTGACCCACTGTTCAGTTTCATTGATACCAATTATCTTCTTTCCTTAAACTCTAGTAGAGACTCAGTTCCATCTCCTGGTCTCACTTCCCGCACCAGAGCAAGGTCAAAACCGCTCAAGGAGTCCTGTGAAGGACAGAAAAGTAAATGGCGTGGCTGTGGAGCATGAGAAGACTCTGGGCCTGGCTTAAGAGATTAATCTTTTAAGACCATAAGTAATGCTGCCCAAATCTTGGGTGCCCAGGCAGGTCTGCCCTCAAGAGTCATCTCTATCAAGTGATGTGATGGGGAGGTCACGCTGAAAACTTCATGGAGGGACCTCCTTCCCCCACATAACAAGAGGCAGAGGACACTAGGGATACCGAAGCCTCTTTGTCTAGGCAACTGTCCTTTCCTGTGTACCTCCTTATTCCCAAGTCTTCTGTGGGCCTCATAAAATTTCTCCCACACCTCACCAACTGTCCACACCAAGCTTCGTCTGAAAACTCAGACCTTCTTCATTTAATGAGCTGCCCCTAGGCTTATCCTTAAACACTGAAGACTTCAGAGGACATCCTCCCATAACCAGCAGGTGGCATTAAAACCTTTCACCCCCTCAGTTCAAATCTCTCCTGACAAAAGATGGGTACTTTCCTACTGGGCTCAGGACAGAGTTCTAACTTATGAGCTCAACAGCCTCAGCCAAACAGCTTATACTTTTCTACCCGAGGGGCCCCCCCACCCCGTTCTTTTCATCTGAGAAATGGGGATGTTGCTTGCCAATTAGTAACAGGCTTATGGCGATGTATGCCATGATGTCTAGCCTGTGAACTGCACAAGTAAATGGCTCCATGGATCCAAATTTTCACCAGGGTAGCTGACTGGTGCCCAGACGGGAGGAAAACCAGTGATGCTGAGGAGGATGCCGGCACTGGGTAGCACTACAAGGCCGATGCCCTTTTAACATTGCACTGCTCGTTATAGGTGAAGACAGTAGCACAATGTGAAAAGAGCTCCGGCCAGCAGCAAAGGCATGCCGGCCCTGCCTCCTCACCCTCTCCCAGTCCCTGGCCCACTCAGCTCACAGCCTTCCTCTCTTTCTCATTTCCTTACCAGCAAAGACCCTTTTTCCTTGAGGCGTGTTGGTGCAGATCCATACGAAGCAGCTGAGGGATTCCCAGCATTTGAAACTTACTCCTCAAAAGAAATAACTGTTTTGTTTTTTTTAAATAGTCCGAGCGATAATAGCATGAGGGTGCATGTCTGCCTGCAACCTTTCAGAGAGAGCCTTGCCACCCAGAAGCACAGAACCTTCTACTCGTCTCCAGTCTAAAGTTAACCTCTTCATTTTTAATAAAGAAGCCTTGGAGGTCTCAAAGTGATGTCTCAGGTGGTGGAACTCCAGGACCAGTGTAATGGGCGCTTAGGCAGAAAAGAAGCTCCCAGTTCCTTTTCTGAGGTCTTCAAAGCAATCTATGAATGTGGTGTTAAGCAAAATGGTCAGAGATTTGGCTCTTGAGTTAAGGATAAACTTTCATCAATAGCGGGATTACAAGCAAAGTTTCCTGTCCACCCCCAAGTTTAGTATTGGAGTCTTCACACTCATTTTCATACCTCTAGACCATCATCCTCAATCCCAGGACTATGGAGATTGATGAAAACTCAAAGCCAGGTGCACTTGGAGACGCAAAGACTTGCAGAGCCTTGCAGAGCTCTAGAGTCACAAGCCAGCTACAGTTTTGACCAAAGGGACAGGGCCTGAGAGGAGACTCCTCCCTGTGGAGATCCATTTAGACCATGGGAGCAGCCTCAAGGGAGACACCCCCCCCCCCTTTCCACTGCAACAAGCAGGAAAAATGGAGGACTGAATTCCATTCGGGAGCTCTTCCTCTGGGCTTCCCCCTCCAGCCTCCTCCCACCCCCTCAGGAAGCAGGAGAGGTTCTTTCCCGCCTTCCCAGGCAGAGTTTGTTCTTGTAATCTGCAAACACGGGGCCCTGCCCCAGTTTGCACAGTTCTAATGGACGGAAACCAAGGCCCCGCTTGGGTCAGTCGCCAGGCCTCTCTGCTCCTGGAGTTGGGCAAGCCAGTTGGGAACTGGACCAGACCAACATGGGGCAAAGGGACAAAGACGAGACTACCCAGTCAGCTTCACAGTAGCCAAAGAAGGTTCTTCCTCAAGGAGTCCCCAGATCTTTCCTTAAGGAGTGAAGGGAGAGGCAGCTGGACACTGAGTCCCTTGGAGCTCACGTGTCCATCTCATTCCTGAGAGGGGAGACCAGCAATTCAACAGCCAGCAGGACCCCTCCCCCACCTTGGGCCTAGGAGCCATCCCCCCAGCTCCTTCCAGAAGCGGGTGTAGAAACAGAGGAGGAAATGGGGGAGGGGAGGCCCTGGCTCAAGTTCTCTCCACTCCCCCTCCTCATTGGCCACCATCTTCCGGCCCCTGCCCGCCAGAGCAGCAGGGATGGGGCCCAGCCTGTGGAAAGGAGAGAAAGGGCAGGTGGGGGGTTAGCTGGAGCAGCAGGGGCAAGGGGCTGGCTCCAACTGTCTCCTCCTGCAATCCCCCCACCTCCTCCCGCAACCATGGCGACGGGAGGAGGAGACCAGGAGGGTCCTGAAAGCCCTGTTCTGTGAATGGGATGAGAGGGGCAGCTGGGAAGTGTGGGGTGAGGGGCGATTTCCCTCGACACCCAACTGTGCCCCTGCCACACCTCGAGGCTGGACCACACGCGCTCGCACGCACACGCAAACTCTCAGCCATACTTGCTACACAACTCACCCCAGTCGACACTCACCCCAACTGGAGGGTGGGGGCACAGCTCCCCACGTCCTCGCACCCCACCGCTAGCTACTAGCTAAAGCCAGCCTCACACCCCTACAGCAAGTGGGGCTCACCTCACAAGTTCTAGAGGTGATGAATTCCCTGCAATGCTCTAGCTGCTCTCGGAACACACCCGCCAAGTCCCCCGTGTCCCCACACCCTCCCAAGCCCAGGGACAGGCAGATGGCTCAGCCTTTAGAGCCCCCCATCCCTTCCCACCACGCCCCCCATTGGAAAATGACAGTAAAGCCACCTCGGAAAGGCACGCTTGGTGCTTCCCAGATAGTGTTTCGAAAGGAAAAATAGAGAAGATGCCTACGAGTGGAGAATGAGGAGGGGAGGAAAAAGCAGAGGAGAGAAAAAGGCCGGAGCACCCCCTCCCCTCACCGAGAGAAGAAAACCGAAAAGCGCCGAGCTCCCAATACCTACACATCGCTCTTCTTGGGTTCCTCTGCCCGCCACCTCCTTCTTCCCGGGCTCTTTCTCTGCCTTTCCCTCCCTTTTGGCTCCCCTTCCTGGCCTCGCTCCCCTTCTCACGCCCTCTCGTACCCCGCCAGCCTCTCTCTGTCCCCGCCGGGCTCGAATCCCCGTCTGCTGCCCCTCCACCCGCCGGCCGGGACCGAGGCTCCGGGATGGGCTGGCCGCGGCGCTCCGCTGCTCTAGAGATCTGGCTCTTCCCCCCGCGCCCCCTTTCTCCTTCCACACTCCCTGCCGTCCATCTTGAATACTTGGGATTCTTGAATGGAGTGAGCAGGATCCGCTCCCCCAGGCTCTCATTGGCTGTGGGTTAACCCTTTTGAAACGAGATCCTCCCTCCCATTGGCTGCCAGGCTCCCCTCTTCTCCCCCAACCCCCATCCTCCCCGCCTCTCGACAGCCCTCGAGGTCAGGGCGCTCCCGGGCGCCCCCTCCCCTGGCCTCTCGCCTCCTGTTCCCTTTTCCTACCCCATTCCAGGATGCCCTTCTCCCAGCTTTTTTTCCATCACACACTGACGGACACACACACACACACACACACACACACACACACACACACACACACACACACACACAACTGCAGGCGTGCAGGTGAAGGCAAAACCAATTCCCGCCAAATGCAACTCCCGGATGGGCTGGCAGAAGCCCTGTTCCCAGATGCCCCTGGTGCTGGACTTGGAGACCTCTGAAAGATGCATTGGGTCAATTTCCTGCCTATCCTCAATGCCCCCTCTGACCAGAAGTACTTCCCTAGTGGGGCATTTTCTCCCCGTTTTAGCCTCACCCAAAGTAGTGCAGGAGCCTCCTGAATATATGCGCCCCCTGGGCTGGGCAGGAAGCTGGCAACTCCAGAAAGAAGAGGTGGGGCTGCTGAGAAGAGCTAATCCCGAGTGCCGCAGGGCAAGCCTGACCCGATCAGGAATGCGCAGCATCTGAAGCCCTGGTCAGTCACAAACATCTCTCTGAACCAGCCTTGCCCCCACCCCCACCCGTCCCCCACCGCCTCCTGCTACCGCCAGCACCACCAGCACCAGCACCACCACCACCAGTTAGGATCTTTGAGCTGGGGGATCCTAGAGTCTCAGGAGGAAGGAGGGAATAGGCGGATATATCAGGAAGCAGGATCGCTTGAATCTAGACCCATATTTTCCTGTAACAAGCATTCCTTCCCTGGGCCTCAGTCTCCGCATTTGTAAAAGAGTGATCCAGAACAGAGCTGCCATATGGAATTTTCTGGGTAAAAACGGAAATGGTTCTGTATGTGTGTCATCCAAGATGGTAGCCGCCCCGACACACTCAGCTGTTGAACTCTTGAAATCTGGCTAGAGTAGAGGAACTGGCTTTTAAATTTAGTTTAATATCATTTTAAATTTCATCGGCATATATTAATTGTAAAACGAGTCTCGTTATGACTCTTTGTTCTTTACGTTTGTGTGTATTTTTGTTTTGTTTTCTTCTGAGACAGCGTGTCACAACCACGGATTTGCTATAAAACTGAGGCTGGCCTTTCCTTTCATATAATGGCTACTTTCTTTGACTTTGTTGCTACTTTGTTTGTATACATCTAGAATCTTTGTCCTGATGAATAACAATATTCGTGTGTGTGTGTGTGTGTGTGTGTGTGTGTGTGTGTGTGTGTGTGTGTGTGTGTGATGTGGTGTGTGTGTGTTGTTTGGGGGATTTTTAAGACAAAGTCTTGCCATGTGGTCCAAATCCACCCCAAATTTTCGGCAGTCCTTTTGTCTCAGCCTTTCTAATGTGATTACACCCACCATGTGCCACCACACCAGGTTTTTTCCTCTTAGTAAAGAAATCCTTTTATTTTGTCAGAAGCTGTGCAGTTTTCCAGACCCACATCGCACATCACCAAGGGCATCAATGCCTAGGAAAAGAAGTTCAAAATCCTTGTCCAGAACTCATTCTATATAGAGTCCAGTCTTTTTTTTTTTTTAATGTTGTTGTCTAATATGAAATGTGTATGGGGGACATGCATGGTAGTCAGAAGACAACTAAGACTGGTTCTCTCCTTCCACCATGTAGGATCTTATTGCTTTTTTACAAGGCTAAAAACCTAGTTGTTACTGGGCATGGTTGAAACAAGCCTGTAATTTCAGCACTTAACAAAGTCCTGAAGATCAGAAGTTTAAGGCCATTCTTGGCTCCATAATGAGTTTGAGGCCAGCCTGAGCTATGTGACTAAGATATTGTTAGGAACAGAAACGGGGCATGTCACTTGAAGGTAAGGGCACAGGCAATATGGATGTTTGCTCATGAGTTAACATACACCAATAAAACCAGTACATCTCTTAGCACACACACAGCACACATACACATCGTTCAATTCATTCAATATGTGCTTTTTAACCAAGGCCATATGGGAGCTGGTGCAGAAGTTAACCACAGTGGGTGATGTTTAAGGATGATCAGTTGTGGGAAGATCTAACAGGTTCCTTCAACCAGCATGTGAAATCCCTGAGTTCCAGGGCATGCTAGAGCTACTAGAAAACAGGCAGAAGCTGAGCATGGTGGTGCATGCCTGCAATCCCAGTGCTTGAGAGGCTGAGGCTGGAGAACTGCCAAGAGTTTGAGACCAATCTGGGCTACATAGCAAGACTATTAAAGGAGGAGGAGGAGGAGGAGGAGGGGGAGGGGGAGGGGGAGGAGGAGGGAGAAGAGGGAGGGAAGGAAAGATGGAAAGAAATCAGCACTTACTTCCTGAATTAATGTTAGTGAAGGATCTCATGGCATCTCCTACCCTGAGGAGAAGCTGCTGAGGGAATGGAGGAATGACTGACTGCATTTATTCATTCTTGAGCTGATGCAGAAATAGCTGGCTGGGACTTATGGAGCAGTGGGGATATAGGATGCCAAGTATTCACATAGCTCTAAGTTAGAACCACTACATAGAGGCCTCTAACGTAGTCCAGAGGGAACTACACCGGACATTAGCGTAGAGGAGAGCTTCACCAGTCTGAATTTGTAGAATATTTATTCAATGTCTGCTCCTCAGGGGTTCTGCCAGGGTAATACGCTGTGTGTCAGAAGTCAAAGAGATACCTAGCAAATGGCTCTGTCTTCAACATCTTTTTACTCCCAGGTGAGATTGCTAGATGACTTCTTTGGTGGGAGACAGGTAGCTTCAGTGAAGGGAAGACTTGGCATGGAATTCAAGAGGGCTGCCTGGGAGTATCACCTTAGACTTGATGATCCACAGGACTTAGTCAGAGGACAGTGGTCAAGGAGGGCAAAGCACGCCAAGGAGAAGGATCAACATACGAGCTGAGAGGTAGGGATATGGTGGTGTGTGCTCTGACTGGAAATCACTCAAGAATGCAGAGCAGGAGCAGCAGAAAAGCAAGCCAGAAGCCGACTCTAGAGTACGTTTGCGTAGCCACTGCTCAGTCCCAAAGACACCATTTTCCTTGAAAGTTCTCTTACCCGTTCCCTTACCAAGCAACAGTGCCCATCTGTCCATCTAGCTGGCCTAGCGCCTCTCTCCTTAGCTCTCTGCTGCGTTTGTCTTGGTCTGAAAGTTCTCTGTTCAACAAGACTTCTCCCTGAAGACAGAGGAGACTCTCGTTCCCTATGAGAGGACTGGTTTTCTTTGCTCTGAATTCCCAGTGCCCAGGTATAATGTGCATGAAGGGATTCCTTTTCCATTTACAACCTTCCAAAGCCCTGCTTGACCCCATCCCTTCTCAGAAAAGAGACTGGCCCTGCTTGTTATGGGAGTATAAACAACAACGACAAAAAACAACGCACCCAGGAACTGTTGGACTCCTACCCATCCTACACCATCTCCACAGTCTTCTCTCCCATAGGAGTTTCAGAATACACCTGGCTGCAAGCTCTCTCTTCCTTTGCCCCCCTAATTCCCATCACCCTATAAGGATTTGGGCATCTCAAAACAACAATAACAAAAATCAAAACAAAACCTCTAAATGTGAGACAATAATATTATGTGTACCAGTCCTCTGCATTCTGGAAGCACTGGATCAGGAATGTTGGGATGAGAGTCACCTCCCCCGCTTAAATGTCAGTGGAGGTGACTTGTTAGCTGATATTACCATGGCTCCCGGACTCCGTGAAGGAGGCTTGTCAGTGAGAGCCTCTTCAGTTTCCCCTCCTCCCTCAATAAGGTGCCTTTTCATCTTCACAGTCCTGCTTCCCCCCTGTGCTTTTGTGCTTGGCCACTGACTGTATGGAAGGCTTTGGAATTATGGCCTCTAAATGTTGCTGACTCGCAGGTGTGCAGAGCAGAGAACTACACAGCAGCTACATCAAAAAGAACATATTCAAATAGACGGGAGAACTCTCGTTCTGAGGTACATTCCTTTCTCCGAGCTCTTGTTGCTATCCTTGCTTCAGCAATAGTGATTGTTCTCGTGCATCTATCTTCAACCTCTTTCCCTAAGCTAGGGGAAGGGTCAGCTGGGTAAGGTTCACACACCTACTCCTGCGTCTGCCTATCTTGGTGTACATAAAGTTCACTGGAACACAACTATACTCATTAGTTTATGTACTGCCCCTGGCTACTTTCTACAACCATGGCGTCACTGGGCTGAGTGATTACAGCAGAAAAAAATGGCTGGCAAAGGTCTAGCGTATTTACCACCTGGCACTTTACAGTAAAATGTCTGCCATCTACCTAGCTTTCGGGAAGTTTTAGACTTTGTTTATTTTAGAAAAAATGTACTAGAATGTAAGACAGGCAACTAAGAAGGACCTGGAAAGATGGCCATGCCTGTCATCTCAGCACTTAGGAGGCTGAGGCAGGACGATTGTTTGCCATGAGTTTGAGGCCAGCCTGGTCTACATAATGAGTTCCAGGACAGCCTGAACGACATCACAGTAATGCCCCATCTCAAACAACACAACAAAATATTGTGAGAAAGAATGAGAAAAGCTAAAGAAGAGGAGAAGAGGAAAGGAAGGGAATACAAGCAGGCAGCAGATGCCCAAGAATGCCAGAGGGAGGACACAGCACAGACTTTCCAGCTCAGCCTACAGGTATTATACTCAGGTCTTTTCTCAAGCCATCCCAAAACATTCTGTAGTACTGTCTTACTCTCTATCTCTCCTTTGTGTCCTGCTCATTTATTTCACTTCAAATTAATGAAGAATTTTTGCATGTGGTGTGACAGTCAGTCACATGTTTACAATGTATAAATGATCAAATCGGCATAATTAGCATGCCCATCTCCTTTTTCTCTAGTTTTCCACAAACAATACAAGTTGCTGTGACACATAGCCCACTTGTTATGCTGTATAACACTAGGACTTCTTCCTCCTAGGTAAGTGTCTGTGTCCATTATTTACACATCCTGTATTTTTCTACACACACCCCTCCAGCATTTCCATCACCTAGTAACCACTATTCTGCTCTCTTCTACTTTGATACCAAATTTTTCAGCTTCCACATATGAATTTCACATACATTCAGAGAATGTACAGCATCTATTTCAATATGTCAGGCATGATTCATTTACCTACCCATTTTAAAAAGTATTTTTTAAAAGTTATGTGCATGTGGGGAGTCGGTATGTACACATGAATGTAGGTATGTAAGGAGATCACAGGCATCAGATCCCCCTGGAGCTGGAGTTATAGGTAGATGTAAGCTATCAAATGTAAGCACTGAACCATCTCTCTATCCCTGCTCACTCATTAAAATTATTATACTTTTTATAGGCAGGTGTGGAGGCCCTAGTTTTTAATCCCAGCACTTGGGAGGCAGAAGCAGGCAGAACTCTGTGAGTTCAAGGACAGCCTGGTCTACAGAGTGAGTTCCAGGACAGCCAGAGCTATATAGAGACCCTGTCTTAAATTTTTTTTATTACATTTTATTGTTTATGTATATCCGTGCATGTGTGCACACATGTCACGGTCCTCATGCAGAGGTCAGAGGACACATTTTGGAAGTTCTCTCCTTCTTGCCTGTGAGTCCCAGGAGTTAAGTTTAGGTCTCCAGGCTTGTCAGCAGGTGTCTTTAGCCGCCGAGCCATCTCTCCAGCCCCACGTGTGACCATTTTTAAATGGTCCTGCCGAAATAGTTCCACTAACACACACGTTACTTCACAAGATCTCCTTGTTATTGATCCACTGTTCTCATTTCAGTTTCCATCGCTGATGCCCTCTATCATTTGTCATTGTTGACTGCATGCATCTTGAAATGTCCTTGGTATCTGGGAGATTAGTCCCTCCCAGACTGTTTTTTATCTCCAGCTGTTGCTCACCTCCCTTTCTGCAGGTCCCCCTTTCTTCTCTTGCACACAGATTCTGCAAGAATTTATCTTTAGCTTTCTTTTCCATGCATGCTTTATTTTTTAAGATTTTATTATTTATGTATATGAGTACTTTATCTGCATGTACAACTTTACGCCAGAAGAGGGCATCAGACCCCACTAGAGATGGTTGTGAGCCACCATGTGGTTGCTGGGAGTTGAACTCAGGACCTCTGGAAGAGCAGGCAGTGCTCTTAACCATTGAGCCATCTCTCCAGCCGCCTCCATGCATACTTTCATTGAATGAGATCATCATGTGCCTAATTTTGACAGTCACTTTTGTGTGTTTTTTTTGTTTTTCATTTGTTTGTTTCGTTTTCCGAGACAGGGCTTCTCTGTATACAGCCCTGGCTGTTCTGAAACTCACTGTGTAGACCAGGCTGGCATCGAACTCACAGAGATCCACCTGCCTCTGCCTCCCAAGTGCTGGGATTAAAGTCGTGCACCACCACAACCCGGCTTTGTTTTGTTTTTTGAAGGGTTGCTCAGGCTGGCCTTGCACTCACAATCCTGTTGTGTCAGCCTCTCAAGTGCTGATGTCACAGCTGTGCAGAACCACGCTCAGCTCTCCAGTCACTTCTGCAATGACAGTTGCAAATACATAACTTCAGAGCTGTACGTTATGATTTCTAACAGAAGACTACAATTCCTGAGATACGTGTCTTCCCCGCCAAACAAGCTCAGCTGGCTTAACGTCAAGCCCACGTCTTTCCACACTTCTGCCTTTGTTCCATCCCTTTGGGCTCCTTTTCCATCTGCTCTTTAATTGTTGCTGTTCCCAAGAGAGCTGCTCTTGACTCTCCTGTCTTCAGTGGTGACTTTATCCATTCTTAGTTTCAACCATCATTGCCAAATCTACATCTCTGCATGTGTTACCAGCTGTCTTCTTACACTGTCAGACAGATGTGGGAGGTGAACAGCTGTTGATCTTGCTTGAGTAGATTTCACCCGCCTCTGGCAACTGCATTGTACTTTTGTTTTCAGGAAATGTATGTCTGTGGGAGTGTGTCAGATTCTCCTGGAACTGGAGTTATGGACAGTTATGAGCTGCCACATGGGTGTTGGAAATTGAACCACAGTCCTCTTGAAGAGCAACCAGCGCTCTTAACCACTGAGCCATTTCTCCAGCTCAAGATACCTATTCTTTACTTTTGGTCAACTTGATTCATGTGAGACTGACCTCATCTGCCCCTTCAGGGGCACTTACACAACCGAAAAGTATTAGTTGTCTATTGCTATGTAACAAATCAGTCCAGGCTTAATGGCTTAGAACAACACACATTTCTTCTTCTCACAGTTTTTGTGGCTCAGGGGTCTGGGTGAGACTTAGCTGGGTCCTCTGATCGTGGTTTCTCATGAGACCATAATCAAAGTGTCTTTCATGGCTGGGGTTCCATGGAGGAAGGATCTGTCTGCGTGCTTACTTTCATATTGTTTCAAGATTCAGTTCCTCCAGGGCTGATGGACTAAGAGCTTCTGTTTCACAGTGTTGTTAGCTTAAGTTCTTTGCAATGTGGGGCTCTCCAACGCAGTAGCTTGCATCATTCAAGCCGACAAGAAAGAGGGCCTGCTGGCAAGATGAAGGTCACAAGCTTTGGTAACCTAATCATGCAAGTGACAACCCCTCAACACTGACAGCCTATTGGTCAGAAATCAGTTACTCAAGAGAAGGGAATTACACAAGAGTCTGGACACCAGGAGACTGGATCACTGGGGGCCATCCCAAAAGGCTGTCAATCACACAAGACTTGGCTAATCAAATCATAATGATTGATTCAGGGATGAGTGTCCAATCAGAGTCAATCATGATTTGGGCTTGAAAGGCTTGACTTGGGAAAGGTGTGACTTTGGGAAAGCCACGTTGCTAGGCTTGGTTCGTGAGTAGAAGAAGGCAGACTTGAAACTGCTACTGGTTATAACTCCTATCACATGTGGGGAAACTCTGAATAAAGTGACAAGGTAGTAAAGAGAATCAGAGGCAAGTGATGGAGAGGGAACATGATAAAACCATGTCTACAGCTTAATCCCTCAAGTTTGGGGCAAGGTCTCATGTAGCCCAAAGTGACCCCAAATTTGCTATGTAGCTGAAGATGACTGTGAACTTCTGATCCTCCCACATCTACCTGCCTAAGGCTGAGGTAACAGGTATGTACCTCCACAGAGGTTAGAGAGGACCTGGGTTTGATTCCCAGCACCCACATGGTGCTTCACAACCATCTGGAACTCCAGTTCCAGGGGGTCCTGTGCTGTCCTTTGATTTCTGCAGGCACCAATCATGCATTTGATACACATACATACATGCAAGGAAAATACACACATGTAAAATAAAAGGAGTAAATACAATACTTAAAAAGAAAGAAAGAAAAGAAACCGAACAACTGAAAGGTGCAATCCTAAGCATCGTGTCTCCATGGTGCCTGCTTCAGCTCCTGCCCCCAGATTCCTACCCTGCTTCAGCTCCTGCCCCCAGATTCCTGTCCTGCTTCAGTTCCTGCCCCCAGATTCCTACCCTGCTTCAGTTCCTGCCTCCAGATTCCTGCCTTGACTTCCCTCAGTGACAGACTGTTCCCTGGAAGCATAACCTGAAATAAAACCTTGTCTACCTCAAGTTGCTTTTGGACATGGTGTTTTATAATAGCAATAGAAACACTAATGAAGACAGGGAACCATTCCCTTTCTGTTCTCTCAATTGTGACCTTCTACCCGTACATTGTATTAATTTTTTTTTCTGTTGGTATAACAAAATGCCTAAGCCTGCCATCCTAGTTAGGGTTTTCTATTGCTGTGAAGAGACACCATGACCACAGAAACTCTTATAAAGGAAACATTTAACTGGGGTGGCTCTCTTACAGTTTCAGAGGTTTAGTCCATTATCATCATGACGGAGAGCATGGCGGCATGCAGGCAGAGGTGGTGCTGGAGCTGAGAGTCCTACACCTTGCAGGCAACAGGAAGTCGACTGACACACTGGGTGGTATTCTGAGCATAGGAAACTCAAAGCCTGCCCCCACAGTGACACACTTCCTCCAACAAAGCCACGCCTCCTAATAGTGCCACTCCCTATGGGGGCCAATTACATTCAAACTACCACACCTGTGTCTTAGTTAAGAAAAAAAGGTTACTTAGCTCCCAATTTTGAAGATTTAAAGTCCAAGATTGAGCTGCCCTATTGGTTCAGCCTCTGGTGAGGGACTCCTTGGGTGCATCAGAACATGGTGGACCACACCACGGTAGAAGAAATTATGAGAGGGAGTGATCATACAGTGGGACAAAAAGCCAGAGGGATTCAGAGGCAAGCTTGCTCTTTCTGTTTATTTGTTTTTCAAGACAGGATTTCTCTGTGAAGCCCCGGCTGTCCTGGAACTTGTTCTGTAGACAAGTCTGCCGTCCTCTGCCTCTGAGTGCTGGAATTAAAGGCATGTGTCACCAAGCCTGGATAAGCTTGTTTTGTAGCAGCTAGCTCTTTCAAGCACTGATTTGATGATTCATTGCATGAGGCCAGTATGAATCTTGTTTATTTGTGACAAGGTCTTGCTCTGTGCCTCAAGTAGGCCTCAAATTCACACTGCTCCTGCCTCAGTCTCCCCAAGTGTTGAGACTGCAGGCATGAGCCACCATGGCTGGCTAGTGTAGCTGGAGTTTTCCTGCCTGGCCCACAGTCAGGACAAATCTCTCTCACCTGCCAGTCCTACAGCCGCTCAGACCCAACCAAGTAAACACAGAGACTTATATTGGTTACAAACTGTATGGCCGTGGCAGACTTCTTGTTAACTTTTCTTACAGCTTAAATTAATCCATTTCTATAAATCTATACCTTGCCACGTGGCTCGTGGCTTACCAGCATCTTCACATGCTGTTTCTCATCATGGCGGCTGGCAGTGTCTCTGACTCAGCCTTCCACTTCCCAGCTTTATTCTCCTCCTTGTCCCGCCTATACTTCCTACCTAGCCAATGGCCAATCAGTGTTTCATTTACTGACTAATCAGCAACACATTTCACATACAGACCACCCCACAGCACTTCCCCTTTTCTTTTCTCTTTTTTTTTTTTCAAAAAGGTTTCAACCTTAACAAAGTAAAATTACATGTAATTTGGGAATTTGGGCGTAGCTTCTCTTACTACTTCCTGCTGGAGGGGGGTGCTGTATCTTATGGGGACTCAAAGAAAATTTTAGGATTATGGAATTGCTGTGGGATGGTCTGTATGTCAAGCGTGTTGCTGATTGGTCAATAAATAAATCCCTGATTGGCCCATGGCCAGGCAGGAAGTATAGGCGGGACAAGGAGGAGAATAAAGCTGGGAAGTGGAAGGCTGAGTCAGAGACACTGCCAGCTGCCACGATGACAAACAGCATGTGAAGATGCCAGTAAGCCACGAGCCATGTGACAAGGTATAGATTAATGGAAATGGATTAATTTAAGCTGTAAGAACAGTTAGCAAGAAGTCTGCCATGGCCATACAGTTTGTAACCAATATAAGTCTCTGTGTTTACTTGGTTGGGTCTGAGAGGCTGTGGGACTGGTGGGTGACAGAGATTTGTCCTGACTGTGGGCCAGGCAGGAAAACTCTAGCTACAATGGAATAGTCCATGAGGCTGTATTGTCTGAGCCAGTTGCCTTCAAACCATTCTGGATGTTGGATCATCTGGGCCATGTTGTCATCGGAGACCTTTCAGGGGGTCTTGGCTGGTCAAACCTGATGTATCTTAATCTGGAACAAATCCATAGCCTTTGGCTTTCTGTGGGAACAAAAGCAGAGACTCTTTTCCAAAGCAACATATCCTTATATCCAAATTTTGAAGTCAAGGTATCTTTAAAATATACATTTTGGCATAACTCAACAGCTTTTACAATCAAATGTTTTTCTGCAGTTAAAAATCCCAAAGACAACACAATCCAGATTCTCTGTGTAATATCCATTTTTACGTGGCTTATTTTTTATACTACCTTTACTGTCTCTTTAAAGACTTTATTTTTAAAACTATTTGTTTATATAACTGTATATATTCCTTTTTCTCTCTCTTTCAAGCCTACGTACATTTTTACACACATTGTAAACTATTACATCTGAATCTGTCTTATTGTGAATCTATTGCTTTAAACTGCAGCAGCTGTGGCTGCTGGCTCTGCCCACCTCAGCTTCCCAACATGGCTACGTTTACCGCCAGCTCTGGGAGCTATCATGGGTTTGTGCTTTTATTCAAGCAGCGTGTAGCCCAGAAACCTCTTTTTTTGTTTTGTACTAGCAAAGTCTAAATCCACCACGCAGCTTAATGTGCCACTTGCAGAGGCCTCATTCCAGCCATACTGCAGGTCGAGCGTGCAGAATAGGAACCCACAAGTAGCTCAAACCCGCAGCTGCCACTCATTTGAGAGAGACAATTAGGAACTGTTTTTAGCTCCATTTTAGAATCTTTTTTCTCAGTTTTTAGGTGGAAACTTTTGCCACCACGTTGGACGCCAAATGTAGATGTAACCAACCTTCTTATTAAATAAGAAACACAGAACCAATGCAAAGAAGAAAGCCAAGAGGTCAGAGCTAAGAGCTTCTAAAACCTTACCCTTCCTCCTGCAGTTGGTCCTATCTCTCCGAACCAGAGCTACCCCTGTGTTAAAGTCTTTATATAGAGTTCCTGTTCTGCCTTCTCATTGGTTGTAAACCAACCACATGACCACCTCGTCACGGCCTGTCTGTATAGGCCTCCAGGTTTTCCATGATTGGTATTGAGATTAAAGGCATGTGTATCCAATAATGGCTGTATCCCTGAACACACAGACACTTACCCAGCTCTGCCTACCAAGTGCTGGGATTACAAGCGTACGCCACCACTGCCCTGCTTTCCTATGGCTTGCTAATAGCTCTGACCCCCCGGGCAACTTTATTTATTAACATACAAATAACATTTTAATACAAATAAAATATCACCATAGGCTAAGCCCGTTTTTTTCCTAGAGTGATATTCTCTGTCACCTCACTGCCTTCCTCTAAAATGCCAATCACTTTCACCAAGTCTGGTTTTTATTTGTCTGTTGTTTTGTTTGTTTGAAACAGGGTCTTGGGTAGCCTAAGCTGGTCTATGACTCACTAAGTAGTTAAAGCTGGCCTGATCCTCCTGATCCTCCTGATCTCCCCTCCCCAGTTTTCCCTCGAACTCTCCTGGTTGATGGAATTATAGAATAGGAATTGTACTTCTAATCATTAAGGCCTTGTTTGTTTTGTGTTTTGAGACAGGGTCTTATTATTTACCCCAGACTGCCCTTAAATTCACTCTTAGCTTAGCTTTGTCTCAAACTTGCAATCCTCCTGCTTCTAGACACATACCCTAGACACATGTTGGGATTACAGGTGTGTGCCACAACTTTGGGCTACCTTACTGAACATTCATAAGAATAAGTGGTACCACTGGGCATGGTGGCGCCGAGCACTTTTGAGGCAGAGGCGGGTGGATCTATAGAGCAAGTTCCAGGACAGTCAGAGCTTCACAGAGAAACCCTGTCTCAGGAAAACAAAACAAAACCAAAACCATTTAAAAAAAAGGAAGAAAGAAAAAAGGAGAGAAAAACAAAAGAAGGAGGAGGAGGAGAAAGAAGAAGAGAAAGAGAAAGAAGAAGAAGAAGAAGAAGAAGAAGAAGAAGAAGAAGAAGAAGAAGAAGAAGAAGAAGAACCAAAGTCATGAAGTGTAGTCTGAATTAGGTTCACGAAGGACTTCTTAGTGCTGGCATAGCAGTTACTTAGAATGAAATCCTGGGCTCAGCCCCCAGCACTAGAAAAAAAAATTAATGAGCTTGCTAGTAGTTGCAAATGAAAAGACTCAAATACTCATGAGCATGCTACTGATTGGTAAGACAGCGTCTGTAGTGTAGGAAGGGTTTTTTGGAGGAAGACAAGAAAACATGTTGGGGGATGAAGTTTGCACTAGATGCAGAGGAGAAACATTTAAGTGTACAGAAAGGCTTTTTTCCCCTTTGTTTTGTTTTAAGCAAATATGTACCCAACTGCCACTTAAAAGGTGCCAGACATTGTAGAGCTAAGGACAATGATAAAAGATGTATATGCCTTCTGGGAGGTTTTCAAAATCATTTCAGCATCAGCATCAGAGCAAGTTTCTCTCATGTGGCTAGTCCTAACCTCACTCTGTAAATGAGCCCCTGGGATGCTCTAGGAAACCAGCCTGCTCCCACCAAGCAGAATTTCTTGGCTAAGGGATTGGGGTTGCAGGGATGGAAGTCTGGTTGAGATAGCAGAGTCTGAGACCTGACTCTAGTGCTGGAGTCTGGAGCCAGCCAAGAGACGAGTGACTGTGACCATGCAGGTGTGGGTCATTGGAAGAATCCTTGCCCCACTGGCTCTGCTGCTGTACCCTTTCTGCTCAGGCACTGACCTGGCACCCTTAAAGGTCATATCTGGCCCTTCCTTGTGGGGCCAAAACAGCTTTGGGATCTTAAACTTCAATAGAAGAGAGGTGATGTAGAAGAGGGCCCTGTGGGGCTTCCAAGCACAGATGTTGAGCCTCAGATCCTTCTACTACCTCTCAAGCCTGAGCTAGTGTGTTGGGCACAGAGTTGGGCTATGACGGGAGAAGCAGTTGGGACTCTGGTGTGATTGACATTTCTAGTCTCCCCTGCTGGCTGACCCTGCACGAATTATTTCTTAAAAGCTTATTTTTATTTGTGAATGTGGTAAAAATCAATTTGAACTCACGGGATGGCAGCAATGAAATACATGTGCATGTGTGGACCAGTTGAAAGGGAGCTTGGCATGGTCGGTGGGGAGAGAGAATCCACCATGACTTCTCTAGGTGGTGGGAGAGAAGAACAGAAGACCACGAACGTGTCCACATTATGGTTTTGGAGAGGACTGAATATTGGGCTAAAATGCTTTTTGCTTTGTGGAGCAGATCTGTGGTCACTCAAGGAGAAACAGAGTGTGATGGGGAAGGGAGCTGTGGGGCCTGCCTGTCACTTCAGAATGATGGATGAGGCTAATTCAAGGTTTGTAATTAGTGACGAGAAGCTTGCTGGGGCACGGATGTACCCTTCTCACTCAAGAGGCCCTCCTCTGAAGCTGGACTTGGATGTAAAGTTTACCCCTTTCCAGACCACACACAGTGTGTATGTGCATTTGGTATGAGAGTGTGGATGAGAACATCTGCACGTTTGTGCCTCTTCTATCCGTGTATGTGTGTGCACATAAGTAAACATGGGTGGCACATACTTACATGTGTATAAGTGGGCATGTGTGTTAAATTGCTAGTCAAAGATTAGAGTGAGAAATGAGAGGAATCATTGAAATATCAGGCATTCATCTGTGTCACTTGAAGAAGCTCAGAGGAGTCTGGTCCATGTCAGTGATACAGATGGCAGTCTGTCCATTCCACACCCCACCCCACCCCCATTCTCAAAGCGGCAGACCATTGTACATGCATCTATGGCGGTTGCACCTGAGGTCCCTGTTAGAGAAAACAGGGGATCTCATATTTTTCCACAGCATTTCTTCCTAAGATTCAAAATCATATTGAGCTTTTGGGTGTGTTTGTAACCACAGCTTAGGAGAAGGAATGGCAGTGTCTTCTAGAAGATAAAACTACTTTGGGAAAAAAGGAATCTTGTATATTGAGCACAAGTTCTGGAATTAGACACTGGAGTCTACTCCTAACCCCACTATCTGTCATCTGAGACACTTTGAATCAGTACATTAGATTAATAAAAGCTTCATATTTTTCATCTACAAAAAAGGAGATAATAATGCCTGGTGCTACTTGTATATTATGTAAATTTTTAATGGTACAAATTTGAAAGACTGCAAATCTCCCATAATTATAAAAATCATCAAGGATTGCATAATTTCAAAATTGTTTGCTGAGGGGGTTGTAAACTGTGCTTACAATTATTGCTAATGACAGAACCACGTGAGCTAGCAACAGTAAATAACTGCCGTCAACACTTACGTGAAATTGAGCTGTTGTGTAAGTACATCATAACTTCTGACAGTGACATTAATGATGATGTGATGTGATTTTAACATCCAGAGAAATCATTTAAGGTATCTCTTGCATCCTGGATTGATGTTATCTCAGTTCATTAAGTGAGGTGTTAGGGCCAAAAAAAAAAAAAAAAAAAAAAAAAAAAAAAAAAAAAAACCCAAAACAGAACAAAAAAAAAAAACCTCTAAAATCAATAACTTTGTAATGGAAATTAGAGATGATCATTTAAAAAAGCTATGAAAAAGTCAAAATAGGGTCAGTGAGGTGGCTCGGCTAGAGCTAAGAGAGCTTTCTGCTCTACCAGAGGACCAGGGTTTAGATCCCAGGACCCACAGCAGGCATCTCACAAACAAGGCCCGTTATGGTTATTTTGGTGTGTGTGTGCCTGGCTGAAGTAGTCATGCCAAGAAGTTAATTTAGCAGTGCCCACTGCCCAAACTACTAGCAAGTTTAGTGTTTAGTCAATAAAACACAGAATGTAGTAAAAGTATTCCACCGTGGTGGAAGGTTTGTTCCATGCCTCTTCCGTCGTCGTTATTCTGGAAATTATATTGTCATCTCACCTAAGTTTTGAATTATCCAAAGTCTCAGCAATGTACTCTTTTCATAAAATGTGGTCTCCCCTTAAGTGAAATGACGTAATCTGAATTTGGACTCTCCCGGGAAACAGAACCAGGACAGGGGTTGTAGCTCACTGGCAGAGAACTTGCCTAGTATGTGTGAGACCTAGGTATGATTCCCAGCACCAGAAGGAAGAAGAGGAGGAGGAAGAGGAGGAGGAGGAAGAGAGAAGGAGAAATCAATAGGATTTGTTTGTTTGTTTATTTGTTTTGGTCTTTTGAGACAGGGTTTCCCTATATTGCCTTGGCTAGCCTGGAACTTACTATGTAGACCAAGCTGGCCTTGAACACATAGAGATCTGAATGTCCCTGCTTCTGCTTCCTGGGCACTGGGATTAAAGGCATGAACTACCACAACTGGCCCAGGTTTTTGTTTTTGTTTGTTTGTTTGTTTTTGTTATTGTTTTATTTTTGTTTTTTTCTGGTTGGTTGGTTGGTTGGTTGTTTTTTGAGACAGGGTCCAGCATATCCTGGAACTTACTACGTAGCTTATGCTATCCTTGAACTCCTGGTCTTCTTGCCTTTACCTCCCAAGGATTGGAATTGGAGGCACGTGGACCACACTGTGCTAAGAGGGTGCTTCCTGAGGGATTGGCTCTCATGATTATGGAGGCTGAGAAGTCTCATGCAGGCCATTGATAACCTGGACAATCAGGAAAACTGGTGATACAGAACAGTTCAAGTTCAAAGGTCTCAGAACCAAGAAAGCTTGTGGTGTAATGTCAAAGGCTAAAGGTCTGAGAACTGGGAGCCGCTGGTGAAAGTACTGGACTCTAAAAAGCCAGAAAAATCTATCGTTCTAATGACCAACATGTCCCAGCTCTAGATAAAAGAGTGAACGAGTTCATTTTCTTTACCTTAATTTTTTAAAATTTCTATTTTATATTTGTGTGTGGGTGTTTTTAAAGATTGTTATTACATTACATATTCATTTACTGAGCATATGTGTTGGCATGTGTGTGCCATGACGTTAGTGTGGAGGTGAGAGACCTGAAGAGTTTGGTTTTCTCCCTCCACTTTGTGGGTCTAGAGGACTGAACACAGGCTCTCAGGTTTGGTAGTCGGTGCTTTTCCCCTACAGAGCCATCTCCTTTGCCCAGTGTGTGGGTGGAATTTTGTTTGCATGTGTGTATGTGCACTGTGTGCATGTTGAGTACCCACAGAGGCCAAAAGGGGGCATCAGGTCCTCAGAAACCAGAGTTACAGACAATGTCAGTCACCATGTGGGTGTTGGGAACCAAAACCAGGTCCTCTGCAGAAGCAGCCAGTACTCTTACCCACTAAGCTGGACGTCTCCCCAGCCCCTCCCTTTACCTTTTTTTTTTTCATCTGTGCCTGCAGCCATCGGGACAGTGCCCATCTATACCAAGGGCACATCTTCCACACTGGTCCACTGTATCCACATGTTGGTCTTCTCTGAAACACCCTCACAGACACATCCAAAGATAATGGCATAAGCCAGTCAAGCTGGCTCCGTAAATTAAATAATATTGGGCTCACTTCATGTTAGGCAGTTATTGATAAGACCATGGTTACCAACTGTAGCTTAGGACAAGGCCCTAAACATTGATAGGCACCAGGATGGTTCCAACCCGGAAGTCTGTTGGCTTCCAGAGTCTCAGCAGAACCTGTAGGTATTGTAATTGAAACAGCGGCTGAGCTGGCGAAGACTGTAAACGTTGCAAGGTCGTTTGTTGCTGTCTGGGATGAAACGTCAGCTTCTTGTGTTTGCATTCTAGACCAGCACTCGGTCACCGAGCCATACTTTATCCAGGAATCAAAGTTTAAATCCATATTGGGCAGCTTGTGATTCTGGATCACCGCTCATTTCAGCATATAGAAATATCAGAACTAGGGGCTGGAGAGATGGCTTAGTGGTTAAGAGCACCAACTGCTCTTCCATAGGACGCAGGCTTGATTCTCAGCACCCACAGGGCAGTACACACCTTCTGTGATTCCAGTTCCAGGGGGTCCTGTTAATCCCAAAGACGGGAGGATAAAGACTACTGACCCAAAGCATCAAGACCATGACCCAAATCAAATTAAAACAAACAATTAATGAAAGCAAGCTTTTTAATTTGAGTACACAAGCTGCCTCCCCCTAAGGTGGGGTTTGAGAGGTTAGCATTGGATGTGAGTAAGACAAGGTTTTTGTAATTCAGGGGTAGGGGGTTTCCAAATGGGGGATTTGGCAGACAAAATAAGTGGGGTTACAGGAGCAGAACATAAAGCATAACAAATTAGTCATAACGACCTCCTGAAACAAAGACATGATTGCAAGGTGATTGTAACAACAGATAGTCATAACAAAGCAGCTATAACAACCCTTTTGAAACAGGTAGCATTGCAAGATGGTTATTAACTTTTTGAAACAAAGCCATGATTGCCATTCCTGGAACAGGCAGTACAGAACCATTTGTAGTTAAGGTTACAGGTGGGGCATAGCCCAATCCTTGAGAAACAGAGGTTTAATCATAAACAGGAATGAACTTAATTTGCCTTTACTATAAGATGGCTTTTAAGCCTAAGATGGAGACAGGCTGGTTCTTCAATCCAACACCCTCTTTTGGCCTCTGTGGGCACCAGGCATGCATGTTGTACACAGGCATACATGCATTCAGGCAAAACACCCATTCACATTAAAAAAAAAAAAATCGAACTGTATGGAGAAGATTGTCATGGCCCCATGCAGGCTGTATGCAAATTCCTGAGATGTTTCATTAGGAAGAAGAGACAAGGAAGTTAAGTCTGGACCAATAAAAATTCAAGGACAATGTCCACGTGGCTATGCAAGACAAAGCTTCAAGAGTGCCACCATGTGGTCAAAATGCTAATTGTACAGGAACCATGATCACTGATCTTTATTAGAATTTCACCCAGGTGGAGTCCTGTAGTTGGGGACAGTAGATGGATTACAGGAACTAGGTTTGCTGACTTACAAGACTGTCCTAGAGTTGGGCTTCAAGGCGGAGACTTAGGACTATATGTCTGTCATTCTCTGTAGCCCTCCGTCTTTTTCAAAAGATAGATGTGTTGTAGGAACTGGGATTAAAGATGTCGCAGAGTCAGCAAAAAAGAAAAATTAAGTTAAATGCCATCATCCTGCAACTGTATGTAATAAATTTGTTCCTAGAAGTATGACATAGACAAATATTTATAAATTAATTCATTTATTTATTTTTTTAAAGATTTATTTATTATGTATACAGTGTGCCTACATATATGCCTGCACGCCAGAAGAGGACACAAGATCGAATTATGGATGGTTGTGAGCCACCATGTGGTTGCTGGGAATTGAACTCAGGATCTCTCAAAGAGCAGCCAGTGCTTTTAACCTCTGAGCCATTTCTCAAGCCCTATTTATTGTTTTTTGATACAGGGTCTCTCTATGTAGCTTTAACTGTCCTGGAACACCCTTGTAGACCAGGCTGGTCTTGAACTCACAGAGATCCGCCTGCCTTTGCTTCCTGAGGGCTGTGTTGTGTTGTTTTCCAGACAGGGTCTCCCTGTAGCCTAAGTTGGCCTAGAGTTCACTGTATAGGCCTTAAACTGAATAATTCTCCTATTTCAACCTCTTCAGTACTGTTATTACAGACATGCTACCAAGCCCGGATTTCTTCTTGGTTCTTTAAAAAATATCGTTGTTATTCTTACTGTTATTATCATTATTGGGGTGTGTGTGTGTGTGTGTGTGTGTGTGTGTGTGTGTGTGTGTGCATGCGTGTATGTGTGTGTATGGTATGTGGTATGTGTGGTTTTTTTTAATATTTATTTATTCATTATGTATGCAGTGTTCTATCTGCACGTACCCCTACGGTCCAGAAGAGGGACCAGATCTCATTACAGATGGTTGTGAGCCACCATGTGGTTGCTGGGAATTGAACTCAGGACCCCTGGAAGAGCAGCTAGGGCTCTTAACCTCTGAGCCATCTCTCCAGCCTGGTATGTGTATATTTGTATGTGTGTGGTGTATGTATGTATGTATATGTGTATATGAGTGTGTGTGTATGGTATGAGTATGTGTGTGTGGGGGGTGTGTGTGTATGGTATGTGTATATGTGTGGAGTGTGTGTGTATGTGTGTGTGTGTATGGATGTGTGTGGTGTGTATAAGTTATGGAACAGTTTTTGAAAGTTGGTTCTCATCTTCTACCATGGAATTGGGGGATTGAATTTAGGTTATCAGGGTTGTTCAGCAAGCACTTCGCACTGCTAAGTGATCTCCTTGGTTTTCTTAAGGAACAGCTTGCTAGGGTGTAGCTGAAGTTTTCCTGTGTCCCGCTTGGCCTGCAGTCAGGACAAATTTCTCTCACCTACCAGTCCTGTGGCTGCTCAGACCCAAGTAAACACACAGAGGCTTATATTAATTAAAACTGCTTGACCATTAGCTCAGGCTTATTACTGACTAGCTCTTACACTTAAACTTAGCCCATTTCTGTTAATCTATATGTTGCCACGTGTTACATGGCTTTACCTGTGTGTCATTACATGCTGCTCCCTGGACGGTGGGCTGGTGTCTCCTGACTCAGCCTTCCTCTTCCCAGAATTCTCTTTGTCTGCTTATCCTGCCTATACTTCCTGACTGGCTACTGGTCAATCAGTATTTTATTAAACCAGTGTACAAAAGCATATTCCACAGCACTAGGGAGAGTTGCTGAAATCTCCCTACAGATAAGGACAACCATTTCAACAGATTGGAAATGTGGCAAGTGACTCATGTGTTCTCATGTGTTCTCACATCCACACTCTTTGCAGAGCAACTTTGAGGTCTTGTCTTAAGAGGCAGATTCTGTCCTCAGTCCACAAATGTGAGCTGGTCTGTTGACCAACTAAACAGTGGAATTAAGCAGCAGTGATGCTATTTTTCTACCTGGCTTCACATTCAAGAGGCCTTGTAGCCCGGTGGTGGCCACACCTTTAATGCCAGCACTTGGAAGCAGAGGCCTGGTCTACAGAGAGAGTCCTAAGACAGCCCAGGGCTACAGAGAGAAACCCTATTGAGAGAGAGAGAGAGAGAGAGAGAGAGAGAGAGAGAGAGAGAGAGAGAGAGAGAGAGAGATTGAGAGAGAGACCTTGTATACCTGTTTGTTTTCTAGAATGTCTGCAACCTCCGCATGGATAAATCCAGACTAGCCTCCATGAAAGTGAGATTATGTGCAACAGCTGACTAGGTGATTCCTCATCATCAAATTGCTCAAATTGATGCCTCCTAGGCTCAAATTGCTGAATGGTCTTATATTGAAAACCCAGATCAGAGAGACAAAGGAACAAACCATAGCCATGTCTTACCTCTCGGATTACTCAGCCTGAAAAAGCTTTCTAGCCAAAAGGGGCTTCTTCAGCCAAAAGCACCTCCAGCCAAAAAGCTTTAGTTCCTGTCTCCTCACACCTTATATACCTTTCTCTGTCCAGCCATATCACTTCCTTCTTAGTGCTGGGATTAAAGGCATGTGTGCTTCCCAAGCAAAGGCATGAGATCTCAAGTGCTGGGATTAAAGGTGTGTGCCACCACTGCCTGGCTCTCTTTCTCTCTTACACTGAGTCATTCTCATGTAATCCAGGTTGGCTTTGAACTCACAGAGATCCAGATGGATCTCTACCTCTGGAGTGCTAGGATTAAAGGTGTGTGCCACCACTGTCTGGCATCTATGTTTAATCTAGTGGCTTGTTCTGTTCTCTGATCTTCATGCAAATTTTATTATGGTACACAATATATCACCACATCATCATGTACCAAAATCTGTGCAAGAGTTTATGCGAGCCCAGCAAGGTCAAACCTCCTCACACAGTCCACACTTGTACAGAAAGAGGGACATGCCAACAGCTCTTGGACAGTGAAGCATGGTATGAAGCAGGGATATCTAATCTTAGGATAAGTTGGGGGTGACTCTTGTTTGGTTCTTGGCCTTGACTAGAAGACAAGCTACAAGAAAGATGTGGCTCAACATTCTGAGGCTTTGCTTGGCTTTGCCAGGCCTGCATGAGGAGCCAGAAACTGAAGGTCAGTCTGAGGACCAGGACAGAGTTGTGTAGGTGAATATAAGTCGTGTAGGTAAAAGATAAGCAATGATTATTCCTCCAGGTCATTTTTTCTCCCACCAAGGATGCTTTGATGTCAACCAGAGCATGCACAAATCAGAAAAATTACAGGAACCAAAGTCCCAGCTTTCAGGAATAACTTTGTTGGCTACTGTGATAGTTTGAATGAGAATGGGCCCTATAGGCTCTTATGTTTGGATATTTAGTCCCCAGTTGATGGAACTGTTTGGGAAGGATTAGGAGGTGTGTTTGTGACTTGTCGGAAGAGCTCTGTCACTGGGGGTGGGCTATGAGATTTAAAAAGCCTATACTATTCCCAGCTAGTTCTCGTTCTCTCTCTCTCTCTCTCTCTCTCTCTCTCTCTCTCTCTCTCTCTCTCTCTCTCTCTCTCTCTCAAATTATTATGGTCCAGTCTTAATAATCTTCTTCCCAGGGGCCCAGAAGAGAAGCTATGAACAGCGCAAATTATTTTCGGGAAAAGAATCTAAGTACACCAAGCTCTTAGTCTGTCTACTTTATTCTTCTGGGATAAAATTCTATCTACACAGCTACAGTTCTGTTCTTGTGCCTGGCTCCTTTCTTGCCTGATTTCTCTCCACATTTGTCTGCTGTCCCTTCTATGTTCTATCTTAATTCTCTCTCTCTTTTTTTTTTTTTTGGTTTTTCGAGACAGGGTTTCTCTGTGTAGCTTTGCGCCTTTCCTGGAACTCACTTAGTAGCCCAGGCTGGCCTCGAACTCACAGAGATCCGCAGGCCTCTGCCTCCCGAGTGCTGGGATTAAAGGCGTGTGCCACCACCGCCCGGCTTATCTTAATTCTCTTATCTTAGTTCTGCCCCATCTTGGTCTTTCTCATCTCGTTCTCACCCATCTCGTTCTTTCCCATCTGGCTCTTCCTCATCTTCCATCTTATTCTTCTAGTTCTCCATCTAGTTCCCCAGTCAAAATTCTCTCCCAGTCTCTGAGGTTTAGTTATATACCCATGCAATAGCAGTGCTCTAGCTAAAGCAAGGTCACCAGGCTTGAATTCTTACAGGGTCATAAAGGCAGACAAGAGTTTTCCTCAGGCAGTGACCATCAGGCTTGCTTTTATAACCCAAAAAGGGAGTGGTAAAGGAGGAGGTCAATTAAGAGCTAAAATCAGTTAATATACCAGAAAGAGGGAATTTGTGTGCTCAAACTACATTCCTAGAGGTGGTTAGGTAAAATGTTAGGAGTCTATAATGTTAGTATAAATACCACTAAGGCTGTATAAGAAAGGAAGGTCTGAGATTAATTTACCTTAATTCATGAGATTGTTTGGCCTTGGATGCTTTTAGGTATTTCAGATAAAATACACTGTTATGAGTTCTTGGAAGCATATATAGCATACAAGAAAATCATTGCAGGAATCGGCTAATATATATATTATATACAAAAGCTAAAATATCACCAAGACTTCTTAAGCCACGGCTTGACCTTCGGAAAAGTCCTTGACCTTTCCAAGTAGTAGTTTTTGTGATAGTAGCTAAATTCCATTACGTTTTTCTGCGGCTTGCAGTATCTCCTCCCCACCCCTCCCTCATACTTTGGATCAAATGAAAGCTCTCAGCTTCAGCTCCAGAGCCATGCCTGCCTGCTGCCATGCTCCCCACCATGAGAGTCATGGACTCTAACTCTCTGGAACTGGGAGCCCTGGAAGGTTGCCTTCACCATGGTGTTTTATCAGGACAATAGAAACGTAACTAATAGTGCTGGGTGGTGGCGGCACATGACTTTAATCCCAGCACTGCAGGCAGATCTCTGAGTTCGAGGCCAGCCTGGTTTACAGCATGAGTTCTGGCCACACAGAGAAACCCTATCTGGGAAAACAAAACAAAACAACCCCCCCCCCCAAAAAAAAAAAAAAACCTAAGACAGCTACCAAAACCCATGCTAAGCTTATCCTGCCAAGAGTTACTGGAACCTTGGTGACCTCACATCCTGCATTTAGCCATGAGCCTGGCCCCCCAGCTCAGCACCATGGAGAAAGGGACACGCCCAACGGACCAAGAGCTTCAAGCCTGGGTACAGTACCCGGTTAGGTTAGGTGACATTTTACTCTGTCACCTTCTTCCCAAGAGTCTCAGCTTCTTACGCAAGATTTTCTGGGAGGGAGGGATGGAGAAGGCAGATTTTGCAGACAGCAGAAGTTCCTGGAATGTGGGGCAACAGTGGTTTGTGTGTATATATCTTGGCCATCCGCTACAGGGAGACTTCCATACCCAGAACCATCTCAAGCAGCCTGGCTTAACCTCTGGGATAAGCCTTTTTGAAAATTAAATCTTCACCATGTGTGGGAGATGCTCAATGGATGTCTGTGGGGTGATGGTTTCATGCGCAGGCACCAGGGAATACACTACCTCTAGGCTACTAAGGATGGGAACCTGAGGTCTGGAGTGTGTGTGGACAGAGCTGGGGAGGGGAGGCTGGGACCAGGCTAGATCCTTCACCTCATCAGGAAGAGAAGCTGATGGGTTAAATCAAGGAACTGTGGTCTGCACGCTTGAGGCTGGCTGTGCTTTAAGTAGGAAAGAAGGGAGAGAGGGAGGAGAGTGTGAGACATATTGAGGGGTGGAGAGAAATAGAGAAGGAACGATGAGGCAGCAGCAAAGAGACGGGTGAGGAGGGAGAAGGAGGAAGAGGAACACAGGAAGAGGAGAGAACTGAAGCATCAGGGAATTCATGAGTACAGCCTAAAAAAAAATTTGGAGGCAGAGATGAAAACATTTTGTTGTTGTTTTTTTTGTTTTAGACAGTCTTGTTATGTAGCCCAGGATATCCTCCAATTTGTGTTCCTCCTGCCTTAGCCTACAGAGTGTTAGAATTACAGGTTTGAGCCACAGCGCCCAGGAGAAAACCTTTCCAAAAAAGACTTTGAACAGCCTGAGTTAGCCATGCAAAGTTATTATTATTATTATTATTATTATTTTGAGACAGGATTTTTATGTGTAGTTTTGGTGCCTGTCCTGGATCTTGCTCTGTAGACCAGGCTAGCCTCGAACTCACAGAGATCTGCTTGGCTCTGCCTCCAGAGTGCTAGGATTACAGGCGTGCACCACCGCCGCCCAGCTCCCATGCAAAGTTATTGCAGTAATTAAATGTCTGCAAAACTCTTAGCAGAATGCCTATGATTATTCCCCACCTTGCTTGTTACTATTGCTATTGCCACATTTTTAATTTATTTTTTATGTTTAATGTGTTGTTGGTTTCCCTGCATGTAGGTCTGTACACCATGTACATATCTAGTACTTGTGGAGGGGGAAGGGTATCAGGTGTCCTGGAACTGAAATTGCAAAGAGTTATGAGTTGCTGTGGATGCTGGGAATTGAACCCAGGTCTTCTGGAGGGACAGCAAATGCTCTTTACCACTGAGCTATCTCTGCAGCACCTAGTGCTACATTTTTTTTTTTTTGCACATAAATAATCAAGATAAGGATTGTGGCAGATAAATCGCATTTGTGGCCCTCAGTTAATGGCTCTCTACCCCATAACTTCATAGTGGCTTTTCACTCTAAATCTAGATTTCACCATGCCAATTGCTGATGGAAAATGGTAAACTTGATATAGGCAGACATGAGAGAAAGAGGCGGTGTTCTCAGAACAGAGGTCATCCTGGCAGCAGGACATAAGAGACATGTAGATGAGTGTCGAAAAGTGTGACGCAAGGCCATCAAAGACCAGTCATCCCCCAACCAACCCGCTAACTATGGAAGACGCTTTCATATGCCCAGGGAAGCTGAGCTAGTCAGGTCAGCAAGACCACTGGCCAATCCTGCCACGGAGGGGGAAATAATAAATGGTCGCTGGTTTTAAGCCACTAAGTTTAGAGTGGCTTATTCCACAGTAGTAAGTTGCTGATGCAGGAAGCACGGTAATTGTTTACTGACATCGAGGCAACTAATACCCATAGGCAAGCAAGAGAAGGAATGTCTGCAAGTTTTATTTGTTGAGTCTGGTAAACCTGAACCATCAAGCGGCAAAAACTGGTTTAGAGAGCATGCCGATGCCATCGGGCTGGTGGGTGAGAACAGTTCCCTCTGCCAGATCCTAAGGCTGGAAGTGGCTAGGGAAGGCAGTGGCAAGGCAATAACTGGATGAGCTGAAGCCTGGGTGGCAGGGCTTACTCAAGCCCGACTCCTGCCTGTCTCAGGCCCTGGGGTCGTAGACCCGGCCCATGAAGACTGGGAACTTGTGTTGCTGGTCCCAGAGCAGGAAGAGGAAGGGTTGCTGCACCTCAAAGATGATTAAGTTTCGGGCCACAGAGACAGCAGAGGCTGCAGCTGCCTCCACACCTGTCTCTGTTAGCTCCAGCACCGTCTGGTGCTTCATGGCAGACACCTGAAGATCTGGGTCCTCAGTCAGCCCACACAGGTTGAGATCGTAAGTGAAGTCAAAGAATTCTAGGGCAAAACAAGAGAAAAAAAAAAAAACAGAGATCAGCAGGAATCCAGTGGTGGTGCACACCTTTAATCCCAGCACTTGGGAGGCAGAAGCAGGTGGATCTCTTGTGAGTTCGAGGCCAGCCTGGTCTACAACCCAAGTTCCAGGACAGCCAGGGCTACACAGAGAAATCTTGTCTCAGAACAACAAACCAACCAACGAGAGATCAGCAGGAAACTCTTGGTGGGTGTAGATTCTGCTCTTAAATTTCCTAGGTTAGTCTCAAATTCTTCTTGTCTTTCCCTTCTCAGACCCTACACCATGCCTCCTGGTCTTGTAAGTGGGAACCCGTTAGCGGACCCAACCACCATTCTCTGCCCACCGCCAACTCTCCCCTGAAAAAATGACATATTCCTTCCTTGTCTCCAAGGACTTTGGGAAATAAATAGAGATGGACAATATGCTATAAAATGAGATCATAGGAGAGTATAATGCTGGTAAGAAATGTATTCTGGTCTCTGCCCTAAATTTCTGACAAAGAACTCCTAAAACCTTAACATTTCCTTAGCAACAGATGTGCTGGCAGCATATTTTGTTTTAGTATTTGAGGTTTTTTTTTTTTGGTTCTGGTTTTTTGAGACAGGGGTTCTCTGTGTAACTGCCCTGGCAGAACTCTCTCTGTAGACCAGGCTGGCCTCAAACTCACAGAGATCCTCCTGCCTCTGCCTCCCAAGGGCTGGGATTAAAGGCTTGTTCTAACACTACCCAGCTAATATTTGGTTTTTGATCTCTGCTCCTAAAGCCCTTGCAATTCCTCAGCAGCAGGAGCACTTGGTGTATCTTTTAGTCTATTATTTGGTTTCTGATCCTGGTTTTAGAAAATCAGATTATATATTAGGTGGTCAGAACAGGAAATGAGTGACAGATCTAGCTAGAGATAAAGTCAAAGGTTAGAAAATGGTGCTTCTAAAGTCTCCCCAAAACTCAGAAACCCCAGACTCCTATCTAGATGGATTTAAGCTTATTCTGTGCGGTGGTTGACTAGTGGATGTGGCCAGGAAGTGAATGTCCACAGCCCATCAGGGTCTCCTGTTCCAGTGAACCCCAGTAGAAATATCCAGAGAGCTGGAGATCTGGACTGGTCTTCTGGTTTGACTCTAACTAGTTCAAAGGTAAGACATGCAAACTTTGGGCAAGTCACGGGGAGTTTCTGAGTTTCAGTTTTCTCAGTGACTTCACGGGCTAAAGCAACTCCTACAGTTGAGCAGTAAGCTTATGTTACAAGTGAAGAAAAGCACTCTAGAAGGAGAGCAACGTTTTAGTACCACCTTGCCCCTCTCCCTCGTGACCCGGGAGTAACCTGAAGCGGCCAGGGCTCACCCATTTTCTCCAGGATGGACAGCATGTCTTGGCTGCTCTTTACTTTGATTCGGGGCATCATCAGGTAAGTGGGCTGGTATCTAGACAGCTCCAGCTTCTTCATGATGGCCTTGAAGACAGTGGGGGTGAGTGCCTCTTCCATATCTTCAAGTCTGTGCTTCTGGCTCCGGGGCACCATGATCACAAAGCTCAGGTTCTGAGAGAGCTGTAGCTGCCCCACCTAGGGAGTCAGGGATACTCCGTATTAGCTCTTCCAATCCAAGCTCTTTCCTCTCCTCCCCCCCGGCCCCTGTGCCCCAAGACTGTCTTTCAGTGTGTACTGATTCAATAAGCACCAGCCAGGCCTGACTACCATGCTGTGCCATGAAATGGGGATGCCAGTTGGTCAGACTGAAGTGCGCTGGTCCTGGTGAGAACCGGAAGAATGAGCACAAGTTTTGGATCATACCCTGACTAGCTTTGTAATAACAGAGAAGGGGGGTGGGTTTTCCCTCCCTCTCTCCCTTCCTTAAATAGGGTCTTATGCAACCCAGGATGGGTTCAAACTAACAGAGGATGACCCTGAACAACAACTTCTTCTTCTTCTTCTTCTTCTTCTTCTTCTTCTTCTTCTTCTTCTTCTTCTTCTTCTTCTTCTTCTTCTTCTTCTTCTTCTTCTTCTTCTTCTTCTTCTTCTTCCTCCTCCTCCTCCTCCTCCTCCTCCTCCTCCTCCTCCCTCCTCCTCCTCCTCCTCCTTCCTCCTCCTCCTCCTCCTTCCTCCTCCTCCTTCCTCCTCCTCCTTACCCCCTCCCCTACCCCCTGTTTTTCCTGAAACTTGCTTCATAGACCAGGTTAGCCTTGAACTCACAGACATCTGTCTGCCTCCTAAGTGCTGGGATTAAAGGGGTGAGCCACCACCACCCGGCTGATCCCAAACTTTTGATCCCCCTGCCTTCACCTCCTACATGCTAGGATTACAGATACATAACACCACAGTTAGTTATATGAGGTGCCGGGGATCAAACCTACAGCTTTGTGTATGCCTGGCAAGCATTCTACCAACTGAGCTTGAGATGTAATTTATTTAAGCCCTGTTTCTTTTATATTTCAAATCATCTCTAGATTACTTCCAATACGGAATACAAAACTGCCATGTAAACAATTGCTATACTTTTTGTTTAGGGAATAATGGAAAGAAAAAAGTTTGTGCGTGTTCAGTATAATTTTTTCTCAAATGTTTTCTGTCCATGGATACACCATGGATATGGAAAGCTGGCTCAAAAAACCCTCCCCAAGAGTCACAGAGATACACACACCCCAGTGGAAAGGTCAGGAATGCTTAGGCACTGGACTGGGAGAATTTACTAACTAGAATCTTTTGGGCTCCATATTCTTTTTTCTTTCTTTCTTTCTTTCTTTCTTTCTTTCTTTCTTTCTTTCTTTCTTTCTTTCTTTCTTTCTCTCTCTCTCTCTCTCTCTCTCTCTCTCTCTCTCTCTCTCTCTCTCTCTCTCTCCTCCCTCCCACCCTCCCTCCCTTCCTTTCTTTCTTTGTTTCCCTTCTCTTTTTTTGTTGTTGAGATGGGATTTCTCTGTGTAGCTTTGGAGCCTGTCCTGGAACTTGCTCTGTAGACCAGGCTGGCCTCAAGCTCACAGAGATCCGCCTGCCTCTGCCTCCCGAGTGCTGGGATTTAAGGCATGCGCCACCACCGCCGCCCGGCTGTCTCCTTTTTTTGGCAGGGTCTTTCTATTATATAACTTTGGCTGTCTTGGAACTTGATATGTAGACTAGGCTGGCCTTGAACTCACAGAACACCATCTGCCTCTGCCTCCAGAAAGCGAGGATTAAAGGCATGCACCAGGAAGCCTAGCTTGGCCTCCATATTCTGTTTTTTCTCCCTCCTTAACCACTAGAATTATACTGTTCAATTTCTGCTAAAGAACTTAATTCAGTCTGTTGTGGGGGCACATACCTTTAATCCCAATACTTGGGAGGCAGAGGCAGGTGGATCTCTGAGATCCAGGCCATCCTGGTATACAGAACGAGTTCCAGGAGGGCCAGTAGCACACAGAGAAACTTTGTCTCAAAAAAACAAAACACAACAAAAAAATTAAATAAATTTAATACCTGTGTTTACATATACTTAACACATATCTGCACCTACACAGCAATACCTCTATAAGTATACTTATGCATGTGCATACTGTACAAAGTGTCCACACACAGAAGACATAGCAAGCTACCAGTGTACCCAGAGTGGTGGCTGCTAAGAGAAAGAGATGCACAGAATTAAAACAAGACTCACTTTTTGCCATTTGATGCAGTAGAGATGAATGAAGAAACTTTAGAATCATGTCTAGACTCATGCCTTCCAGCCTAAAATTCCCTGCCTCCAAAACTAGAGAGAGGAGAAGGAGAAAGAGCGTGGGGCTACTAGATGGAAGAAACAGAAATGGGGAATTTACAAGCAGGCACTCCATACTGATAAGGCCGTTGCAGAAAGGAAGTCAAGACACTCAGATATGTCTGAAGCAGGAATGGAATGAGCCAAGAACTTACCCTGGCCTTCAAAGTCTGGTCGCTGAAATGGGCCATAGGGTACTTTTTGCTACTCATCATGGGTACTTTAATCACAGAGTTTTTGTAGAGGAAAGATGCCTTCATTTTTGTTTCGTCAAATGTTTTCTTCCACTTGGCTAAAGGAAGAAAGGGCGGCTGAAACGCAGGTAGGGACAAAAAGGTGTTAAAGGCCCTGTGAGGGAAGGGGTAGGATGGTCACAGAGGAATGTGGCTGTGGAACTCTGAGGTTGGTGAAGACAGGATGGAATGGAGGCAGGACCGCGCTAGGCACACTACCTGCCTGCTGCTTTCCTTACCACTCAAGTAGACAGCGTTCAGCAGGACAAGGCGGGTGTCGGAGGGCAGGCTGTCTAGCAGCTGGCTGATCTTGTGGTTGGTGTTCTCAGCCACCCAGGTGTTGATGAGTTCTAAGTTAGCTTCACTGTCTGGGCCCAGGACTCTGGGGCTGCTTCCATACAGGCTCTGAGAGGCATTCACATAGGTGTCCCTTATGGCCAGGTCTGAGGGGCAGGACAAGAGAGGCAAGTATGAGTCCTCTGAATAATCCAATCCAAGTTCAAAGAGCAAGTCTGGGAGTGAGCACACTTCCCATGTGTTTTATTAGTTTTGCTTGTTTGTTTTTTTTTCTGAGACAGAGTCTCACCATGTAGCTCTGGCTAGCCTAGAACTCATGTAGACCAGACTGGCCTGGAACTGACAGAGATCTGCCTGCCTCTGCCTCCTGAGTGCAGAGATTAAAGACCATCACATCTGTTGGGGTTCCCGTGGTTCTTCCTGCTCACTCCAGTGAACACTCTAGCATTTTGCTGGAGCAAGGACCAGCCCACTCCTCTATTATGTGCAAATCTATTATATGCAAATCGGACTTAAGAAAACAAATCCTGAACTAAGAGCAGCAAAACTACTCCTAGGCACCCCTGCTGCTTCTGCTTGCTGGTGACTAGTGCTTGGCTAGACAACCTTCTGTGATGTTGCTTGCACTTGACTTTCCCCTCTGTTCTTTCCTTATTCCGCAGGAACAGACCCTACTTTTCAAGCCTCAGTGGAAGTTCATGACAAGACTTCCTGACTTTTGCTCTCATGGCCCAAGTCTACTGGAGAAAATGTGAGTGCTTGGAAGAATAGACTGTTTTACTGAACTAAATAGATCAAAGTATTTCCCCAGGTTTGGCCTAAGACTCAGAACCTTTGCAGAAATATGGATGTGGGTGGGCAGGATGCAGGATGCCCTAAAATATTGAATGTGGTGGAAATGTCCATTAACTGAACAAAAGACATCACTGGTTGTAAGTAGGTAAGTAATGCAGTATGTATTGAAACCTCTGAGTCATATCTATATCTATCTATCTATCTATCTATCTATCTATCTATATATATATATATATATATATATATTCATGTCAAAAAGAAACATTTTAGCCAGGAAGCAGTGGCCCATGCCTTTAATCCCAGCACTTGGGAGGCAGAGCCAGGTGGATTTCTATGAGTTCGAGGCCAGTCTGGTTTACAGAGTGAGATCTAGGACAGGCACCAAAACTACAGAGAAACCCTGTCTCAAAAAACAAAAACAAACAAACAAAGATACATTTTAATGCCAGGTGTGGTGGAGCATGCCATTAACCCAAAAGCTTGGGAGGCAGAGGCATGAGATCTCTGTGAAGTCAAGGCCAGCCTAGTTTACATAGTGAGATCCCGTCGAGGGGGGTGAGTGGCAGAGATTGAGATATTAGGCAATCTCCTTTCCCTTTTTCTTTATTTTTCCTTCCCTGTATTTTCACAGTTTTCTACAAATATGGCTTTCATAGTTAAAAAGAAAAGAAAAAGCCAAGCATGATAGCACATGTCTACAATCTCAACAAGCTAGACCAGAGGACTGCCACAAAAGTGAGGCTATGTCTTTAATCTCAGCACTCAGAGGCAGAGGCCAGCCTGGTCTACAGAGAGAGTTCCAGGACAGCCAGAGCTGTTATACAGGGAAACCCTGTCTTGAAAAGAAAAAAAATTGAGGCTACAAAGAGAGGCTGTCTCAGGAAATAAGTAAACTGAGGAAGAGGGCTGAGAATGTAGCTCAGTGGTAGCACTCATGCAGCATGCACAGAGCCCTGGGTTTAATCCCACGTACCTCAGAGAAGAAAGGAAAGACGTGAGAAAATGTTTTCTTACAAAAGTAAGAAGGGAAAAGTGAAAGAGAAAGTGGACAGAGGGATTAAGCCACATGTGGTAGTGTGTAACCCCAGCACGCAGGAGGCCTGGGCTGCAGGAGAACTGGAGAGGGACTAGATGAAACCTGTGATTTTTAACCTTCGAAAGCAACAGAGCTGTATTTCCTAAGTCATAAATGGGCTCTGGCGAGGCAGGCGGGAGCACTGAATCCTGCCGGTCCACTTCCCTCTCATAGGAAGCGTGCCTCCCACCCCCACCAGCCATTCTGATCCCCCACCCCTACCAACTCCTGAGCAGCTCTGCAGAAATAGTCAGCTCTAGGGTACCAAGTTTACAAACAACTGTGTCAGATTATTTGTAAAGGTTCTTACTATTATCTACTGCTTGCTGGTATTACCTACCTAACACAAACATGTAAATGATAACAAATTCATAAAACACAAAAGTACAAAGGATGAGTCTGAAGACTCCCTGGACCCAAAACTTAGCAAAAAAAATCTTTTGCTTATTTTATGCTTCTAACTCTAACCTTCTAACCTCTAAAGGTTTCCAGCCCTGCTGTTAACAGTTAGGTAGGACTTTCTTATTCTAAAGAATAGACAAATGCAAATGATTTGCCCAGGTCTCACAGGGAGGAGAGTCCTGCTCCTGGAGCCACCTGAAACTCCTGCTGAGACCCCCATCTGCTCTTACTCACCCCAGTACAGTCCCTCCCTCCTCTTTTCCAGGCTTTCTCTTCCCAAATCCTCTACGCTCACTGTCTGCCCTGGACACTCACCTGGGCTGTGGAAGATCTGCGACACAGAAGTGACACCTTTGGGTGAAAAGGCCTTCAGAGCCTGGTGGACACAGGCAAAATCCGTGGGGTAGGAAAGGACGCTCTCTAAGTTGCTCTTGGTGCTGTCTCCAGCCCCTACAACAGAGGACACAGAGAGAGAAGAGTTCTTGGGGGAGGAAGGAGAGAGCCACTATTTGGACTAGGGTCAAGCACTGGCTAGAACGGAGGCTGTTTCCCGCTACAGCGGGGTTTCAGAGCATCAGAACTGTATTCTGGAAGACAGTTCATGTGTCAGGAGGAAGGTGGTAGGCAGTGCTGAATTGTCCTATTAGACTTCCCCAGGGCTTCCAATATTCTCCTTCCCTGGTTTTCCACCTTGGTGAATCCCACACATCTTTCTAACCACTGCTCCACATTAACTCTTACTTAGATGGTTTGGATTTATAAAGGGTCATCCTATAAGCAGAGGCATTTGATCACTATTACAAAAGAGGATGGATGTTCTTCATTATTAAACACTTACTGTGCACGTCTTCTCTGCTACAGCAGCTAAAATTTGTTGAGAGCATTTCTTCTAGTTCAGGGAGTCTAATGTTTCTCCTATGGTATCTTATTAAATTATCACCAAGCCTTTTCCATGGGATACTCACTTTCCTACCATATAGAGGGGGCCCCTGGAGTTTCCGAGACTGTCTTATTAATACATTCAAGGCCACAGAGCTAAAAAGTGAAAGATGAATGCAGGATTTGAACGGAAAAGAATGAAGGGGAACCAACTGACTAGAAAGGACCTCCCAGGAGACTTCGAGGATGTCTGAGGCCAGTCTGGTTGCCATACCTGGGGAGTTGGGCGCTACCAGCATCTCATGCTAAGATGTTAGGATTTGGGGACGTCACGAGAAGGGATCTTGTATGTGCAGTCTCGAGGAGCCTTCCTGGAATTTTCCTTGCTGGGGTGTGAAAAGTGTCATCTCTCTCTCTCTCTCTCTCTCTCTCTCTCTCTCTCTCTCTCTCTCTCTCTCTCTCTCTCTCTCTCTCTCCTGCCTGTGGTAATTTGTCATTGCCTTTCCTAACAGAATCACTCTCATGAAGGGAGAAGGTTTTTTACCTCCCAGGGAGTCAAGGCACCACACTGTCTGATTCTTGGCTTTTGGAGGTAGATATCACCATCTCTACTTAACTGTTGAGAACTCACACTCAAGAGCGCCTAAGTGAACTGCCCATGGCTGCATAGTTAGAAAGTGCATTACCATGATGCTGTCTTAGGTCTACCACTGATGATTTCATCTCCCTTATCACCTTCCACCCTTTGAACCATGACTGGTGACTGGGACCTTATTTTATATGTTGTTAATGAGGCCATAGGGTTTTTTTTTTTTTGGTTTTTCGAGACAGGGTTTCTCTGTGCAGCTTTGCGCCTTTCCTGGGACTCACTTGGTAGTGAGTCCATAGGGTTTTATAAGCAATAGTACCTAATTAAATCATTATTAAGTAAAGCAACGTTCAAGAATGACGACCTACCACCCCACCATGTAGCCCATTTGACAGCTTCTTTCCAGAGACAAAGCCTCGCAGAGATGTGCGATGGGTGATTCCTATGAAAGGGTCCCATGTACAGCCTGGACAGAAGTCAGAGACTTACCAAGAAGGACCTGGGTGAGGAGGCTGGCGATGCTGAATGGGGAAAAGACCATGTTGGTTTCAGCCTTCTTGGTAGCTGAGAAGGCGTGGTAGAGCTTCACAGAAAAATCTGTCAAGGCCTCCGACAGTGTGGCCTCTGAGGACCCTCTGTCTAAATCAGAGCACTGAGCAAGTGGCCCTGAACAGAAGGGCTCAGTAGGAGCCTGGGTGGGAGAATCTGTGGTTGTGGAAGGCTGGCTGGAAGGATCCACGGGGGACTGGCTGGAAGAATTCATAGTGGGCTGGCTGGGAGAGTCTGTGGGCAGCTGCTCAGCTGGTTGGGTGTGCTTGAGGAAGGCTTGGGTAGTGTCAGCAGGATCTTTGGTGGGTACATTGGTTGTTGGCCAGGTAGAAGACTGTACTGTATGCTCAGTGGGATTCAAGGACTCATCTGTTTCAGGGAAGACCTCATTGATTGCCTCTTGAGTGACCAGTGGATCCTGGGTGCTGTGGCTGGTAGTTTCTGGATCTGAGAAAGCTCTATCCTGTGGTGCAAGAAACAGGGTTTCATTTCTTAGTGAGCCATATTTCCCTCAACCACTCCAAGCAGGAAGACTGTGAACACATTGTACCAGTTGCATTTGGTATAGCTTGGCAGGTGAAGGGCCTGGCTTGAGCCACCCCCACAATTCCTTCAGAAATAGGGAATGCTGGGGGAATTCTCTACAGGAGACATGAGGTAATTGCAATTTAGTTGTCAGTTATCTGTGTCCAGTGAGGGCCATGGGAGAAGCTGCTTTCTTGTAACTATGTACTTGTTTTGACTCACTTGCCCCAGTAGTATAGACATTTGCATTTGCCAGCCTTATTTTAGGACTGCAGATTTTCAAAGAGCGGATGTGGTATACCAGTGGGTATTGAAAACAATTAGTATTCCAGCAAAGGAAAGGAAGAATGGGTAGAAATTAGGCGCAGTGGCACGACCTGTAACTCCAGTCATCTAGGCATCTGGGAGGTGGAAACAGGAGGATCTCTTTATGCGGCAATGTTTTCAGAAGCGGGAAGGAAAGTGTATAAAATACTGATCCCTTGCTCAATCGGACATCATGTGCTGACTCCCCAAGGTCACCCAGGATGCCAGCTTTCCAGCATAACACCCTGCTCATCCACCGGAAGCAAGCACTCACTCTTACATGAGTTTACTTTTTATCCCTGTCCTCCTAGGCCACTGGGACCACAGTGCTCTTCACCTTGGTGCGGGCCCAGGTCTGTCTGTCTGCTAGTCTTCTTCCTTGCACCCGGCTTTCTATAGACCGTGACCTGGAAGAGCCTGTCATAACAGCATGGGGAGGGGGGGAGGCAGGTTTCCACAACTTGGGCTTGTCTTGCCTTCTATGACCCAGCCAAGCCCGGCTGGTGAGCTGGGTGGGGTATTCTCCCTTTTATATAATTGGGTTAAGGAAGCCTGGAGAAGGGTCCAGCCCAAGGCTATCCAGCTAATGTATCTTCCAATATAGAACCCAAGACTCTCCTCCTATGCAACGGCTAGACCTGAACTTAAGAATCCCAGGAGGAGTTTCCCTTCTTCGCCAGGGCCTGAAGGGTTAATCCTCACCCCCCACCCCCCACCTCACAGAGGGACCACTTACCCCAGCCAGCAGCAGCAGCAGCAGGAGGGTCAGCGGGGTCAGCCTGGAGGCCATCTGGGCAGCGACGTCAGCTGCGACCTGAGAAGCCAGTTAGCCTCAGAGCCAGCCTGAGCCTTAGGAGCTCAGGGGGGTCCACCCCATCCCCGGGCCCGCCCCCATTCCGCTCCAGGCCTCGACCCTTCTTAGTGTGTTCCCGCCTCCTCCCCCTGGGGCCACCTTCTCCCTGGCTCCACCCTCTGTTTTGTTTTCCCCAAACCGCTTCCCTTTCCCGGCACCGGCTGGCCCTTCTCTCCCTTCACGCCTGGGTCTCAGTCCATCTGTTCAATCTCCCGGGTCCCGCTTAACTAAACAATAAGCCAGGGGCAGCAGGAGAGGAGGGCCAGGGCGAGCTGGGCAGCGCAACTTTGAGGAGGAGGAGGCAGAAGGTTCAAGAGGAAGCAGGCCTGTGAAAACGGCAGAGATAACAAACAAGGGGCTGGAAAGTAGGGGAGAAGGGGGCTGGAGACCTCCCTGCCAAGCCCTCTTGACTTTGTATTCCTCCCCAAAAGCCCCCATTACAAAACCTGATCCCAAGTTCTTGGTCACTAGGCAGCTTCAGGGCGGACTGAGTGGACAGTCGCAGAGGGTCAGCGAGGGTGGGGTGTGGGGGCCAGGCTCAGCTATTGGCTGGTTCAGGACACTGCCCAGTTAAAAATTAAGGATGATTGATCACTAGTGTGAGTTCCCGTAAATCAGCTGGGACAGACTGGGTCTGGCTCTGTGGGCCAGGCTAGGAGTTTAGCCCGGAGCTCCTCCCGGATTGGGGTGGAAATGGGGTAGGATGCACCACAACCAACCGCTCCTCATGTGTCTCACGGATCAAGATAAAAGCAGAAGAAACACAAAACGTGCCCAGCATTTTTGGATAAATGGGTAAAGTAACCCTTTGGAAATAGGATGATAGTTAAGACACCAACCTTTAGAAGCGGTTAAATGTCTGGCCTGTCCATTGCTGTCATTTGGAGGTAAGCCGCAGGATCCTCCCCATCCCTATACATACTCAGCGGATCCAAGTTTGAGAAAGAGCGATCTGAGGCTCTTAGCTGAGCCCTAGTTTCAGTACCTAGTTCCACACAAAACAAAACAACCACAAAAACCAACAACTAAAGCAGAACAACCATCCCAAACCAACCAAACAAAATACAAATCCTGAGGTCCATGTATTTGCGATTGAGTTGTCACAAGAACCCTGGCAAGGAGGAATCCAGGTAAGTTAGAATTTTAAAGTAAGTCCCATGCAGTCTTGGAGTATGCTTGTGATAAAACGTTTTGCCATTGTTGTATATCTAAAATTCAACTTTGACTGAGCAGTCTGTTTGATGTGCTGAATCTGACAGTCCTGTGTCATCTGCAAAAGAAAGGCTGTTCTCTCTGGTAACCTGATGTAGCCATGAAGTTCTGTGACCACCTAACTGCAGGCCTGACCTCTGCTTGGGTTTGCCTTCTTCAGGTTAGCATGAGATCTGATACTCAAAGAAACTCGGAAGACGGGGACAGGAGAGGAGAGCACTCGTATGTCTTCCAGGGGACCTTAGCGAAGACTCTGTGCTTCATTTTCTTTAGCCACTTGGGAGCTCCTAAACCTTAAAGAAGTCCCATAGTATCAGAGCCGTCCTTCGAACAGTGGCAGGCAAATTCCACTTTATACCCCAACTGATGGTCTTGGGGTATCTTGAGCTGTGGATTCTGGGAAATGGCTGAGCCAAACTAAAAGCCAATATGTTCACTGTATTCTTACCAAGTCTTTACCTTTGTCCTCTCATTTAAGTCTCAGGACACCCAGGAAGCAATTACTAATGTTAATCACATTTTAAATGAGGTATTTATTTATTCATTCATTTTATATTAAATGAGGCTCGGGGGCTGGAGGGATGGCTCAGGAGTTAAGAGCAATTGATGCTCTTGCAGAGGATCTGGGTTCAACTCCCAGTACCCACTTGGTAGCTCACAATCATCTGTAACTCCAGCTCTAAGGATCTAATGCCTTCTTCTGACCTTGGCAGGCACCAGGCACACATATATACACACAGGCAAATGTGCAGCATTTGTACACATAAATAAGATAAATAACTGGATTAATAATTTAAGAATGAGGTTCAGAGTAAGTATTAGATCCACCCAAGCTAACAGTGTTATGGTTTGAGTCTGAAATGTCACCCACAGATAAATCTGTGTTGAACACCTGTTCCCACCAATAGGTGCTGGCCCTGTCTTTGAAGGCGGCAGGACTCCTAGGAGAAAGAAGCTAGTTGATGGGAGGACGTAGCTCTTGAAGGTTGCACCTGGCCTCTGAGGCTGGCTAATCTGTCTTTGCTTCCTGGTCTGCCGTGATGTGAACAGCCTCTACTCCATGTTCTAGCAACCGTGAATAGAGCTGCTTACCATGCCCTTCCCACTATGATGGACCGAAACTCTCTGATATTCTGAACCAAAATAAACATTTTCTCCCTGAAGTTGACTATGTCAGGGATTTTGGTCACAGAGACATGAAAGTAACTAACATAGAAAATTGGTACCAGAGTAGGGTAATTTCTGTGACCAAATCTAGCAATGTGTTAAGTAGGCCTTTGGAAGTGGTTTGGGGGGGGGGGCGCGGGGAGAATAAGGAAGACTTTGAAGACGAAGGCCAAGGAAATGCTACACTATTGTAAGCTCTACTCAATGGGCTATTTTGGTGGAAGTTTGGAAGACTAAAAACACCACCAATCAAGATGTAGACAGTAAAGATAGCTCATGAGGTTTCTGACAGTAATAATTCTATTGAGAAATGGAGTATGTTCTGTAGGAAGCTTTCTTGTCGGAACTGCCAGCCCCCAAATAATGACACAGAGACTTATTATTAATTATGAAAGCTTGGCCTTAGCTTAGGTTTTTTAAAAAACTAGCTCTTATAACTTAATTAACCTGTTTCTATTGATCTACATTTTATCAAGTGGCTCAGTTGCCTTTCCTCTGTCCCGTATGTCTGACTTGTTCTGTCCTGCTGGCGTCTCAGGCCTAGATTCATCCCTCTGACTTCCTCTCTCTGCCCGGAAGTCCCGCCTATTCTCTCCTGCCTAGCTATTGCCCTTCAGCTCTTTATTACACCAAACACACTGACACAGCTTCACATAGTGTACAAATATCCCACAACAATGTTCAATGTGGCAAAGAATTTGGCCATTTTCTGTTTAATTCCTGAGATTGTGAGTGGGACTGGATTGAAAAGTAATAGACTAATTCATTTGATAGAACTTTCAAGACAGGCCATGGCATGGTTAGTTCTGGCAGGTTTTAGTCAGGTTTACAGTGAGAATCAGGAACAAAAAGACCGGCAGAAAGATATGAGTCCAGTGTGGCTAGAGAAAGAACATGGATTGTTTAAAGTTGCAGACAAATCAAGTGCAGACAAAGTGGCTATAACTGTTAAAGAGATCAGTGCCATAGAAGAGAAACTGTACTCTTCGCACTGGAACAATAGGAAAGGTGCCTGGAGGGTGAGACTCCATCCATCAAAGGCTGATACAGAGCAAAAAAAATGGAAAAACCATTTGAAAGACTTCCTTTTCTTTTTTTACAGTTTTATTTTTATTTTTGTGTTTGTGTATGTGCATGCACACACATCAGTGTGTGTGCAGAGGACAGAGGTCTCAGATTACCTGAAGCTGGAGTTACAGGTGTTGTAAGTCACCTGATGTGGGTGCTGGGAATTGAACTTGGGTCCTCTGCAAAAATGGTGAGCACTTTTAACTGCTGAGCCAGCTCTCTAGCCCTGAAAGATTTTTTTTTCTTTTAAAAGATAGAGCTTAAAGGCTGTCACACTCAAACATGGCTACCTACGAAAGTGTCTTCCCGGGTTATGCTATCTAGGAACTCAGCAGAGGCCCAAGGGAGCCTGGATGCTACTGGACCTGACAGTGGAACCTGATGTCATCTGCATAGTGTTGATTTTGTAGGCACAGGGAATGAGAGTTTTGTGGTCATGGAAGCTTGCACCCAGATGTTTAAGGAAATCCTGGGAGGCCAGGTATATGTAGCAAGCTCAGAACCCTCCAGTGAATCCCTGAGAGGCCAGTGCATGAAACTGTAAAGGTAAAAAATAAGAAACCTCAAGATGTAGATGCCATAAGTGTGTGGCATCTGATGAAAAAAATTGCAGGCACCTAGTGAAGCCAGCCCAAGAGAGAATCCATTTATAGTACAAGTGAGAAGACCATAGGGGTAGGTATGCCTGTGGTAGTTTGAATGTAATGGGCTCCCATAAGCTAATAGGCAATATTAGGTGTGGTCTTGTTGGAGGAAGTGTGTGGCTTTGAGGTCACCTATGCTCAAGCTATGCCCAGTGACACAGTTCACTTCCTGTTGCCTGTTGATCAAGATGTAGGACTCTCAGCTCCTTCTCTAGCACCATGTCTGCCTGCACTCAGTCATGTCCCGCTTTGATGATGATGGACTAAACCCCTGAAACTGTAAGCCACCCAATGAAATGTTTTCCTTTAAAGAATTGCTCTGGTCATGGTGTCTCTTCACAGCAATAGAAACCCCAGCTAAGACAGTGTCCGAGCCTGTAAAGTTCAGATGGTGCCACTATATGCCTGGAATGCTGGACATGGAGCTACAGGATTTAACATTTACCCCACTGGCTTCAGTCTCACTTGGATCTAATATTTCCATGCTGCCCGCCTGCAGCTTTTAGGGACTCCTGAAGTTGTACTAAATTCATTTTGCATTATGAGATGGCCGGAGTGGGATTTTTTCTTTTCTTTTCTTTTTTCAGTTGGAGCTGAGGACCAAACCCAGGGCCTTGCACTCTACCACTGAGCTAAATCCCTAACTCAGGGGTGGGATGTTATGGTTTGAGTCTGAACTGTCACCCATAGACTCGTTGCTTGTTCTCTAGCTGGTGGCACTATTTTGGGATGGTGCAGAACCTTTAAGAGATGGGACCTAGTTGGTGGAAGTAGGCACTAGGGCTGAGCTTTCAAAGGTAACACCCAACCCCTAATTCCAGTTCATTTTGCTGCCTGGTCTACCACAGTGTGAAGAGCCTCCACCTCATCCCCATCACCTTGGTCAGACATACCCTGTTTTGTCGTCTCTGCTTGGATGTAATGAAAGTCTCTGAAATTGTGGGCCAAGATGAATATTCTCCCTTTAGGTCATCTGTGCTAGAAAGTTGGGTCACTGTTAAGTAAAAGTGACAGGCATACACCCCTAGTAAGCGTCAAAGGTAAGTTAGGATCAGCTCTGGCTGAGGTTGAAATTCTTGTAGTTACTAGCCCCTGCTAGGGCCAATCTCTAGCAGCCAGCAGAATGAGATCCTGCAGTCAGCTCCAGTGCCCCAGCACTCTTTGGCTGAAGTTTCAGGGTGAACAGTAGAGAAGGAGAGAGATTTTCTCTGTTCGTAGATCTCTTTCCTTGAATATTTTGGCCACCACTGTCTGTGTACCCTAGCCATTCACAAGGTTTCTGCATTGTAGCAGCTTTCTTGTTTGATGAAGCTGGAGCTTCAACTGACTGCATCACCATGTTTACAGAATTTCTTCCTAGTGTGAATGATCATTTATCCAACTTGTGTAAAGCTGTGAATTCAGTTCTTCCCCACTGGGGGCAGGTATTTATGCTTTGCATACTTATCTGTGCTTTGTATGACAGCTTTGTCTCTGATTTCCTACCACATACTTCCTTGTGTGGAAGCCACAGTGTTGACAGCCACAAGTAAAAGTTTGATGTGGGTTCCTGGTGTCATTGTTACCACAGATGATATCTGCACTTTATACTTTTACGTATCACTGTCACCTCATGTGGGTATTTTTCTGCTTAGCTCTACAGAGACCAAGCCTTTCTGGAAATCTTCCTCTAGAATGCTCATTCACAACCCTTCTGTTAAAACTCCTATTCTTCTCTTCCTGGCAGTCTCCAGCTGGTACCAAGATGTGGATGGAGATGAGGAATGAAGACTGGAAATTGGGTTCAAATATTTGTTAAGACACAAACTTTCCAATCCTGAAAACCCTAAAGGGCCTTGTTTGTAGCACAAAACTTTTTAGAGTAGAATAGAAACATTTGATGACTCCTTTTACAGACATTCTAAATTGGTTCATTAATTTATTTAAGGTTATTTTATTCTTTCAAGGTTACCAGTACAATATCATATATGTACCTTGTAAAACTTTTAAACAAGTCAAAAATTTATAAAATTGAGTCATTGCAGACACAGTCACTTTTTAATCACTCCATGTATCTCCTTCCAGGATCTCTTATTTATAAAAACATATATAGCACACATGTTGTAGAATATTATTTTAAGATGTGTTACATTTGTTTGTTCTGGGGAACATTTGTTTAATGATGCAAAGATGTGCTGCATTCCTTTTTGTTGCATTGGTTTAACTCTGTGAAGCTATGTTACTGTGCCTGTCTAAAACACCTGATTGGTCTAATAAAGAACTGAACAGTCAATAGTGAGGCAGGAGAAAGGATAGGCAGGGCTGGCAGGCAGAGAGAATAAATAGAAGGAGAAATCTGGGAGGAAAAGAAGAAAGAACAAGAGAACAAGGAGAGGAGGATGGTCAGCCACCCAGCCACCCAGCCACCCAGCCAGCCAGCTATGGAGTAAGAGTGAAAGTAAGATATACAGAAGTAAGAAAAGGAAAAAGCCCAGAGGCAAAAAGTATATGGGATAATTTAAAGTTAAGAAAAACTGGCAGGAAACAAGCCAAGCTAAGGCTGGCCAATTATAAGTAAGAATAAGCCCCCATGTGTGATTTATTTGGGAGCTGGGTGACAGGTACCCCCAAAGAATAATAAGAATAAAAAACAGCCAACAACACATAATTATTATCTGCTCCCTTCTTCCTTCCTTCCTTCCTTCTTCTTTTTTATTTTTCCCCTCTCTCTCTTTCTCCCCACCCCTCACCAGTTTTCAGAAAGGGTCTCATATAGCCTTGGACTCAAACTTGGTATATAAGATGACTTGGAACTTCTGATCCTTCCTTCTGTCTCCACTTCTCAAGTGCTAGGATTTTAATAGGTTTTGTGCTTCCATGCCCAGTTTATGTGGTGCTAGGGATTGAACACAGGGCTTTATGCATGCTAAACAGACACTCTACTAATGGAATTATATCTTTAGCTCCCATAATAATTTTGTTTCTTACTTAATAAGGTATCATGAGAATTTGACTGAGTAATTATATGTAGCCCTAGCTCATTCTTTCTAACAGTTATACAACATTCCATTGTATGGATGTATCACAGATTATTTTTTTTTGATCTCAGGCATAATGAAATTTGAGTTGATTTACAAACTAGCCCTAGCTTCCTGCTGATCCCAGAAGGTTCTGTCAGTTGCTTATGTTGACTCTTCTTGCCCAGCAGCTTACCTGATGTCTTTGCTGCCTTCCTGGGTCTAACGTTTGTCCCAGCTGCTGGTTGTCATCTTAACTTAGGTCAAGAGGTCCAGGTTTGGCTTGTTCATCCAGATGTGAATTTGGTCTTTGTTGTTGTAGGATAATCTTTTTTTTGTTTTGTTTTTTGTTTTTTGGTTTTTTTTTTGTTTTTTCGAGACAGGGTTTCTCTGTGTAGCTTTGCGCCTCTCCTGGAACTCACTTGGTAGCCCAGGCTGGCCTCGAACTCACAGAGATTCGCCTGGCTCTGCCTCCCGAGTGCTGGGATTAAAGGCGTGCCACCACCGCCCGGCTATCTTTTTGTACACTGTGAAGAGGTGTCTTTGCTAAGGCACCTTCTGGTTACTTTAATAAAGAGCTGAATGGCCAGTCGCTAGGCAGGAGAGGGTAGGCAGGACTTCCAGGAGAGAGGGAACTGGGGGAAGAATCTGAGAGGCAAGGAATTTGCCAGTGAGATACGGAGGAAGTCAGCTGTACAATACTAAGGAGAGGTAACTAGCTGTGTGTCAGAATGTAGATTGATATAAACAGGCTAATTTGAGTTTTAAGAGCTAGCTGGGAACAAGCCTAAGCTAAGGAGAAACTTTCATACTTAATAAGAAGTCTCTGTGTCATTATTTGGGAGTTGCAGTCCAAAGAAAGTCCAACTATACTTTGTACTATTTATTTTTCTATAGCTGTGCTAAAACACAACAATCAATTCAACTTAATAGATGTATACCCCCATGCCTGGCTCATGAATTTATTTTTGAAACTGAGCATGTTTGTGGAATCACTTAGAAATAAGTTTTAGGCCGGGCGGTGGTGGCGCACGCCTTTAATCCCAGCACTCGGGAGGCAGAGCCAGGCGGATCTCTGTGAGTTCGAGGCCAGCCTGGGCTACCAAGTGAGTTCCAGGAAAGGCACAAAGCTACACAGAGAAACCCTGTCTCAAAAAACCAAAAAAAAAGAAATAAGTTTTATTTTCTGATGAAATATGTGTTGCAATGGCTGTCTAGAGTCTTCAAATTTCTATCATTTAAAACTATTTATGGTGAAATACAGTTCAGAAGTTCATGTTAATTCATAGGAATAGACATGCAGTTTAATCAAAAACAATAAAGGTAGCATCTGTGAACCATTACTCTGATTAAGAAACAGGGTATTGCCGGGCAGTGGTGGCGCACGCCTTTAATCCCAGCACTCGGGAGGCAGAGCCAGGCAGATCTCTGTGAGTTCGAGGCCAGCCTGGACTACCAAGTGAGTTCCAGGAAAGGCGCAAAGCTACACAGAGAAACCCTGTCTCGAAAAACCAAAAAAAAAAAAAAAAAAAGAAAAAGAAACAGGGTATTATTGACACTCAGCAGTTCTTTTTTTTTTTTTTTTTTTTTTGGTTCTTCAAGACAGGGTTTCTCCATGTGGTTTTGGTGCCTTTCCTGGATCTTGCTCTGTAGACCAGGCTGGCCTCGAACTCACAGAGATCTGCCTGGTTCTGCCTCCCGAGTGCTGGGATTAAAGGTGTGCGCCACTGCCGCCTGGCCTAGCAGTTCTTTCTTGTCAGCCACAATTTCCACTGCTGTAGGATACCAACCATCCTAATGCTATTGCAAATACCTTCTTTCTTTCTTCCCTCTCTCCCTCTCTCCCTCCCTCCCTCCCTCCCTCCCTCCCTTTCTTCCTTCCTCTCTTTTCCCCCCTGTGGTGATGGAGATTAAATCTAGGGCCTATGTGGTAGACAGACAAGCACTCCAACCCATTTCCAGCCCTTGGGCGTTTGTGACAGTCTTCAGTAACTCTGGTTGGTCTTCAGACTGACTGTGTAACCAAGGTTGGCCTTGAACTTCTGATTCTCTTCACTTCCCATGTGCTAGGAGTACAGGCATACACCACCACGCATGGTTTGGCCCTTGAGTGTTTTGAGACAGGATCTCCCTATGTGGCAGGCTGGCCTCAACCCCTCAAGCCTCCTGTTTCTGACTCCTGAATGCTGGAATTAGAGGAGTGCACCATGTGCCCCAGTTTACACCATGCCAGGAACCAAATTCACAGCTTTGTACATGCTAAACGGGTCCTGTCCACTGAGTTATACCCCCAGCCTTGGCTTTGAAGTTTGTTTCACAATGTACATTCCTAGATATCTGACTTCTTTCACTGAAAATTACACTTTTGTGCATGCATGTTCATGTGCGTCCGTGTGTGTGTGTGTGTGTGTGTGTGTGTGTGTGTGTGTGTGGGTGGACACGTGCTTTTGTGCACATATACATCAGGGTCAAAGGACAACTTCAGATGTTGTTCCCAAGGAACCAACCTTGCCAGCCTAGAACTCCCTAGCTAAGCTACCTGACTAGTGAGCCTGGTGATCATCATATCTCTTCCTCCCTAGTGCTAGGATTAGAAGCATGTGCCCCCAAACTGGTTTTGCTCTTTGTTTTTTCACTTTTCTTTTAAAAAAGTAATTAAGAAATGTGTGTGTGTGTGTGTGTGTGTGTGTGTGTGTGTGTGTGTGTGTGCTGTGTATGTGCCATGTGTGTTTGGATGCCTGCAGAGATCAGAAGAGTTCACCAGAATCTCCTGGGACTGGAGCTACAGGTAGTTATGAACTGCCCAACATGAATGCTGGGAACCCAACTTAGGTCCCGACGACAACTAGAGGGAGTTAATTCTCTTCTGCCAGGTGGATCTGAGGGATCAAACTCGGGTCATTAGTCTGGGCAGCAAGCTCTTTTACCCCATCGATCCATAGTTGGCCCCATGCCCATCTTTTTAAAAGTGGCTTCTGGGGACTGAAGTCAGGCCCTCTGTTTGCAAGGCAAGCACTTCACCAAATGAACCATCTCCCTCGCTCGCTCGCTCGGCTGTCTCTAAAAAATAAAATCAACGATTACGGCATGTGGCTGCGGTTTATTTTCATTTCTGCATACTTTGCAGTTACATTTCTTCTCGTTAAATTGGAAGACGTAGAGTCTCACTACGTTTCTCAGGCAGACTTCCTGCTGCAGCCTGCCTCTGAGCTGGGACTGTTGATGTAGGGGATGCATCCCATTACACCTTGTTAGTTCTCAGTTTAGTGTTCTGCAGTTTTATCTGTCTTACTCTTGGTAGATATTTGGGTTGCTTCCGGTTGCAGCCTGTTTTGTGCAATGCTACTCTGGACCTAATTGCCTTCAGCCTGTTTCTTTAGGGCTTGCGCACAGGAGTATCATGGCTAAGCGATGTTATGCAGCCTCAACTTGACTAACGTTTTCCAATGCGTCTTTCCCAGTGTCGGCTCTCCTGGTTTACAAAAGCACTGTGATCATCTTTTTATTTTTTCCTTCTCCTCCTTTTTATTTATTTGTCTCAGTCTGCCCTTCAACCCCTGATCCTCCTCCTGCCTCCACCTGCCAAGTGCTGCGATATTTGCAGTCTATCACCACACCTGGCAAAATTTGTTTGTATTTTGAGATGTCTTTCGAGACAGCATTTCTCTGTGTAGCCCTGGATGCCAAGCTAATCTCAAACTGGAGATTTTCCTGCTCCAGCCTTTCCAGTGCTGGGCTTCCAGGTATATGCCACTAGAGCTGGTGTTCATGGTGGTGCATTTTATATGTTCACCTGGTTATGCCAGTGTTCTGCTATTGGGTCAAACATTCTGGAGGAGTCTATAAGGGACATTTTAATAATTCTGTTTATTTATTTTATTTTGAGACAGGATCTCACTGGGTAGCACTAGTTGGCCTGGAACTTGTTATGTATACCAAGGTGGCCTCAAACTCACAGAGTTCCACCCGCCTCTGCCTCACAATGCTTGGATTAAAGGCATGGAACATCATGCCTGGATTATTTATTTTTAAGATTTATTTTTATTTACGTGTGTGTGTGTGTGTGTGTGTGTGTGTGTGTGTGTGTGTGTGTGCGCGCGCCACGTGTGTGCAGGTGCCCATGGAGAGCAGAAAAAGATGCTGAATACCCTGGAGCTGGAGTTACAGGCAGTTGTATTTATTTATTTGTGGGTCCTGAGAACGGATTCCAGTCCTCTGGGAAACAGAAACAACTGCTGAACCACTGCTCCAGCCTCTTTTTGTTTTCTCTTAATTTTTATTATTTATTTATTTGTGTGTACATGCATAAGCCAGAGGAAAACCTGCAAAAATTGTTTTGTTTTGTGTTTCTTCTACCAATGTGAACCACAGGGACAGAACTTGACCCACTGAGCCATCCAGTCCAGGGTGGTTTTTACAGGAGCTTCACATTTGAGGAAATCAAGTCGCCCTCCATGATATGAGAGGGTCTTGTCCAGTCAGCTAAGGTACTAATAAAACAAGCCCCACACAGCCACCTCTCCAGCAAAGAGGAATTTTGCCAGGAGACTGCTTTCAGGTTAGCTTCCACAGTCACGGGAGCCAATTCCTTAAAATAAATTTCTTTTCTATATATACACATCCTGTTGGTTCTTTTTCTCTGGAGAAACATGACTAATACAGGCCAAACACTAAGGCTCCATATTACATGCTGCCCTGACAGCTGGAGACAATCAGGGGGCTTCAAAAGGCTTGTGGCAAGATTCCCTTCCAGTCTGCTCCCTTGGATAAGGCCTCTAGCTGATCACCTTCCTTGTCAAGGGTATCAGGTATGTTCCTGCTTATCACTGAGCACTGAATTTCAGTTCCTTGGCGGCCTGCAGGATTAGTCAAACAAGTGCCATCCCGGACTCTTGTTATTATGTTGTCTGAATCCCACCACCCCAGCTGTTTATTCTGTTGCTGAGAGTCCAGCCCCTGTGTGGTCCACTGTGACTGGTGTTATCCATGTCCATGGGAATAGCTATCTGTGGCTGATCAACCACCACTCATCTTACTTGTCCAGTGTCTGGTAGTACATGTTAGATGAGAATCTCATCCCCAGGGTGAACAGGAAATGCATGGAACAAAAGCTGCTATTTCTTGGGGCTGGAGAGGTGGCTCCACAATTAAAGCATTGGCTGGCTTGAGTTCCCTGCACTCACTTGCTCGTCACCACCTGTAACTCCAGGGGTCCAGTGCTCCCTTTGGGCCTCCATGGGCACCTGTGCTCCTGTGCACAGACACATGTTGACGTGAAAATCACACCTTTTATTCCCTTAAAGGGAATAAAAAAAGATCCTTATTTTGGAGCTATTTTGAGTGACAATGGCCCTGGAACACAGATTTAGAATACTCCAAATTCCATGTTCTCATGTGGAAGCAGTTTCACGAAGTTTTTATAGTTTTACAGAACAAAAAAAAGTCATAAAACAAGACAAGTTTAAAATGCACTGGTAGGCACACCAGAGGGGCAGGGGTGTGTGTGTTGTTGTTGTTTGTAGCACGAACCTTAAAAGGTCTTATTAATAAAAACAAATCCGGTGCTAGGTATTGGGGTGAACGCTGGAAGATCAGAGAAGCAGAACAAGCCACAGCTACCTCACCCCGCCAATTCCTCAGCTGATCCTGTTTCCTCAGACTGGAAGCCTCTGTGTCCCCATCTTCAAATGGGTCTCAGCTGAACTGCTGCTCTAAAGCCTAAAAGTTTAACCAGGCTCTAGTTCCTGGTCCTCACGCCTTATATACCTTTCTGCTTTCTACCATCAATCACTTCCTGGGATTAAAGGTGTGAGTCATCATTCCTGGCTGTTTCCAATGCTAGGATTAAAGGCGTGTGTGCCACCATTTTCTGGCCTCTATATCTAGTGACTGTTCTGTTCTCTGACCCCAGATAAGTTTATTAGGGTGCACAATATTTTGGGGAACACAATATCATCACAGTTTGTATGTTTTTTTTTTAAGATTTATTTATTTATTATGTATACAGTATTCTGCCTGCATGTATGACTGCAGGCCAGAAGAGGGCGCCAGATCTCATTACAGGTGGTTGTGAGCCACCATGTGGTTGCTGGGAATTGAACTCAGGACCTCTGGGAGAGCACCAGTGCTCTTAACCTCTGAGCCATCTCCAACCCAGAAGGGTTTTTTTTGTGTTTTTTTTTTAAATAGGCCTAGAATGTTATCTGATGAGATGCTTAGCTCTTGGATTTGTGGAAGCTAGTGTTTCACTAAGTTGATAGCTTCTAAGAGGTTTTAGTTTATTATCACGAGGTGTCAGTTCAGATACAGAGTGGGGCAAGGACTGGCTGTTCCAGAAGGCTAACACTAGCCCCAGCTAAAGTCATTAGCTTTCAACTCTACAAAATCCCAATCATCTCTGCAGACACAGTGTCCTTCCCGGAGGTTTTTACTGTCTGTTCTTCACAGTCAGACACTGCTTATTTTCAAGAATTTTTATTCACACACATATAAATAAAATCTTTTTTTTTTTTTAAAAAAAAGTTACTGTTTCTTGGCTGGGCGGTGGTGGCACACGCCTTTAATCCCAGCACTCGGGAGGCAGAGCCAGGCAGATCTCTGTGAGTTCGAGGCCAGCCTGGTCTACAGAGTGAGTTCCAGGACAGCCAGAGCTACACAGAGAAACCCTGTCTCGAGGGAAAAAAAAAAAAGTTACTGTTTCCTTAAATCCTCACTAACTTCTGCTAGTGCCATAATTAGAACTCTTAGCCAATCTATTGATATCTCATTGTGGTCTTCATTTTTATTTCCTTGCTAACAAATGAGTTAGGCAATCATTCATGTTTATTGTCTGTTTTCTTTGTTGGTTTTACTGCTCATCACAGTTGTTTTCCTCCTGGCCATACAACTAGGCACAGCCACAGCCTGGCACAGCCATTTCTCACCCGCACCACCGAATCTTCACTGGACTTATCTCCCCTCTCTCCTTCCATCGCTTCTCCAACCCACAGTTAGAGTCTCTAGAATATGAGTTGGTTCTCCATGGGAAACCATTCTCCTGCAATGCCCCTTAAAAGGATGTCTTACCACATGAATAAGGCTGTCTAAATTCTCTTCTCTGGTCGTTGAGACTGATGTCCAAGCTGACCTCTGTCTCCCTGTCCAACTTCCTCTGCCTTACTCAACTCAGCTCATGCCACCTACACACACACACACACACACACACACACACACACACACACACACACACTGACTTCTGGAAGATTCTTGACTATATCTTTGCTATTCTCTGTGCCAACACTGCTTCTGCACTAACTTTCAGCACATAGGTTGTATTTTTCTTTTCTTGAGAAAGCATCCCACTATATAGCCCTAGTTGGCCTTTAACTCACAGAGCCTGCTTCTGCCTCCCAGACTGGCATTAAAGGTGTGTGCTGATATGCCCAGCTGGAATTTCTTTTTGTTGGTGTTTTGTAGTGCTGGGAATGGAACTTAGAGCCTCACATGTACTAAGCGACACCCTCAGCCCCAAGGCTGGGAACTTTACTTCTTTTGAAAGATTTATTTTTAATATGTATATGCGTGTGTCTGCATGTGGGTATGTAGACATGAGTGCAGGGGCCCTCAGAGGCCAGATTCCCTTGGAGGTGGCATTACAGATGGCTGTGAGCACCTGATGTGGGTGTTGAGAACTGAACTCCTGACCGTTGAAGAGTAACAAGTATTCTTAATGACTGAGTCGGGTGGGCATGGTGGTTTGAATGACAGATGTTCTCCATAGTCATTAGAATACTTGTCCCCATTGGGTGCTGTTTGGGGAGGCTTAGGAGTTGTGGGCTTGCTGGAAGATGTATCGCTGGGGGTGTACCTTGAGGTTTCAAAAGCCACAAATTTCTGGGGTACTTCCTGCTTCCTGCCGCCTTGCTTTCTTGCTGTGATGGTGATGGACTCCTACCCCTCTGGAACTGGAAGCCCAAACAGATGCTTCCTTCTATTAGTTCCCTTGGTCATGGCGTTTTATCACAGCAAGAGAAAAGTAACTAGTACATCTGGGAACTTTACTTTTTGATTTAATCTTATTTTTCTGGGGCAGAAATAGTTCTGTTAACAAGACCAGTTTTGTTTTGTTTTACTTTGGGTTTTATTCTTTAAATAAAGTGGAGAAAATGAAGAGGAAAAATAGGCTACTTACAGAAGATAATATCTGCATATGTACTCAGGTGATTTGGTGACAACGGAATTTCAGACCATGCTAGCATTTGAAAAACATCTCTCAAAGGCTCAGTTTGACTTCCGCAGTGTCTATCGGTGCCTGCCCCACTAGACTCTGAAGTGTGTGTCGATTTCCCCACTGCCTCCTTGGCTCACCACAGAGCGTCCTCTGCTCACCACAGTCTAGAATATAGCTGATACATGTTTTCTGAATCAATGAATACATCTTGTTTCATTGGAAGAAAGAAGTTCTGAGAGCAAGTGCCCCAAGTGAGGAACCCCAGCAATCTGCTGAGAATCTTAAGTGCATAATAATCGGTCATGACAACACGTGACCAGAAGAGGGTGTGGGGGAACTAATTGGAACCCCACCAGTATAGAAATGCGGGGGCTTGGAGAAATGGTTCAGTGGGAAATCTGATGGCTCTACAAGCATGAGGACCCATGTTCACCTCTCCAGCACCTATGTAAAAGCGAGGGAGAGCTGTATGCATCTGTAACTCCAGCACTGGAGATGGGGTAGTGGAGACAGATGGATCCCCAGGGCTCACGGCTAGCTAGCTTATCCAAAATGGGAAGCTCTGGTTTCAGTGAGACCCTATCTCAGAAAATACGGTGCAGAATGATAAATCAAGACGTTCATCGTTGGGCTGGAGAGATGGCTCAGAGGTTAAGGGCACTGGCAGCTCTTCCAGAGGACCTGAGTTCAATTCCCAGCAACCACATGGTGGGTCACAAATATCTATAATGAGATCTGGCGCCCTCTTCTGGCAGAACATTGTATACATAATACATAAATAAATCTTAAAAAAAAAAAAAAAAGATGTTCAATGTCAACCTCTGACTTCCTTATGCGTATGCCCAGGTGACTGCAACAGCACACACATGCACTTCTATGTGTTCAACACACAAATTTACCTAGTTGGGGCGGCTCAGGAGTCCCCTCTGTTGACCATTAACAATTTAACAATTACTCTTTCTGATATATCCTGTCTTTCATCTGAATAAGTGAAGGGAAGAACACCAATAGCTAGGGAGAATGGAGCAATTTGTTTGTTTTGGAGATGGGTTTCTTGCATCCTAGGCTAGTCTCAAACTTGGTATGTAGCCGAGGATAGTATTGAACTTCTGACCCTCCTGCCTCTACCTTCTGACTGCTGAGGTTACAGATGTGCACCACCATACTCAGTCTGTGGTAAAGGAGACTGAACCAAGGGCTTCCTGCATGTGGGGACAGCACTCTACCAACGGAGCGTCGCCACTCTGACAGAGGGGTATTGAAAGAAGCAGACTAGCCATACACTGGTTTTACCTTCTGAGGTCTACTATGGCCAAGGGCTACTTTGAGCCAGTCATGGGAGGTCCACTGTGAGCCAATGTCAGAATTCTTGCCTGCTTCCTGGAAAGTTCAGATTCCATTTCTGGTCTGTGCAACTTCCTGTCCCCCTCACCCCCCTACTCCTTCCCCCCACCCCACCCCCACTCTGCCTCACACCCCCACACACCTGACACACAGCAGAAATTCAGTAAATACTTGTTGACCAATGGAATAGGCAAAGGTCCTTTGATACTGGCTGTCAAGGGCACAGATGGGATTGTCCAATTAGGCCTTTTGGTGTTATTTTACGCTGTACTCCCATCCCACAGGGTCTTAGGGCGGCGGCTACAAGGAGGCTGGTATTGCCTGTTGTCTCCTCTAGGGAACTGATAAGAATTAGAGGAGAGACACAAAGACATTACATGAAGGAGGGTGGGGGAGGGAAGAGCAAGACTGCCCACATTCCAGAGGAACAGCTGCACCAGGAGCTCATGAATACCTCTGGGTGAAGTTTCATATTTTACTGCCTCCATCCCAATAAACTGCAGTCATCTTTCCTTCTGACTTCTAGCCCGGTATAGTTCTCATTTTCTTATTAAAAACATCCCTTTATTAAGTCAAATATTTAAACATTAACATGAACTATTTGCCTGTACCTGCGTGTTACAGGAAAATGGTCCTTTGGCAAAAAATCATAAATAGCAGCTTTCTGTTCAGCCCCTCTGTATCCAATCACTGGAATTCCACAGTTGGATTTGCACACTTGCTCACTTAGTGTTTAAGATACAAAGTTGGAGCTGGGCAGTGTTGGCACACGCCTTTAATGGGAGGCAGAGGCAGGTGAATCTCTGAGTTCAATGCCAGCCTGGTCTACAGAGCAAGTTCCAGGGTGGCCAGGGCTATACAGAGAAACTCTATCTCAAAAACCAACCAACCAAACAAACAAACAAGAAACAAACTTGGGGCTAGGGAGATAGTTCATTCAATAAATCACCTACCTCCCCACCTTACCCAAGCATTAGGTTTTGCATGAGGACCTAAGTCCTGATCCCCACCACCCACATAAAAGCCAGGCATGGTCATAAGTATCTATAACTCTTGCACTGGGTAGGGCCAAGACAGGGGATTTCCAGAGCTTCCTGATTAGCTGGTTTAGCCAATTAGTGACCTCTGGGTCCAATGAAAGACCCCACCTCAAAAGATAGGTACCAGTGGAAGATACCCGAAGTCAACCCCCGGGCTCCATCAGTACGTGCACCTGCATGCATGTGTGAGCACACATACAGAACACACACTCATTCACACTACACACTGGAAATTATAGACATCCAAACCCGGCTGTATTTTTCACCTAGTCGGAAGCTTTCTAGAGACTTTTGTGGGTCTTGCCTTGAGCTACAGAGCAGCCGAGACTCCACAAAGGCCCTGACCTTCCACAGCTCTTCCTCTGCCTGCATTTTCTTTCTTTCTTCCTTTTTTTTTTTCCCTTGGTTTTTCGAGACAAGGGTTTCTCTGTGTAGCTTTGGTCCTCTCCTGGAACTCACTTGGTAGCCCAGGCTGGCCTCGAACTCACAGAGATCCGCCTGGCTCTGCCTCGCGAGTGCTGGGATCAAAGGCGTGCGCCACCACCGCCCGGCCATGTTTTACCTCTTAGCACTGTTCCCATTTGCCATCCAGAGAGCGGGTTCAGAAAGCCGACCCGTGGATGGCTCAGGCTGTCGCACTCAACTTTGGACTGCATCTTTAGTCTTCCCCCATTAGGTTACAGTAGAGAAACAGGAGGGAACAAAGGTCTCAGGGGATGGGGTGAAAAGTCTTCCCACCTCTGCGTGGGTCCTCTGGTCGGGGCTCAGTCTGTCTCCCTCCAAGTCAAGGAAGCTAGTTCATTCTTTTTTTGCATTTCACATGTGGGCGTGTGGGTGTTGGGAATGGAACTCTGAGGCCTCTGAGAGAGCAGGGAGCTCTCTTCAGTGCTGAGCCTTCACTGCAGCTCCATTAATTTGCTCCTCTTCAAAGTTCCCCACCCTGTCCTTTTTCTCTTCCATAAAATGTGGCACTGTGGATTTAAAGGTACTCTGTCTTTGGTGTGTTATCTTTGAGTAGTCTGAAAAGAGTGTGCTGCTGGACACAAAGGCAGTCTGGAGGCATTTCCTCACAGGGCCCCCCAGGAAGCTGACTCCCCGGGGGGGCCCCAGGCCTTGGCAAGAGCAGGCTATGGGGTAATTTGGGAACTTCCCGAATCCTGTGAAAATGGGCCACCAGGGACAAATCAGCTCTTCCCGGAATGTTCTGGGGCGGCTGAGATACCTCATCACAGAAGGTTGTCCTGAAGGGTTGAGACAGCTCAGTTCTGGAATTCTTGCCCCAGGCCCACGAGGATGCATGTCTCTGGACCCCAGTCCCCCCTGCTATGTAAGGGCTTTGATTTCTGCCATATTCTCATCTACCCCACCATAGGATTGTTTACTTTCATATTGCTTACGGGGTTCATTTTGTTTACTGGCTACGCTGATGTGAAAACAGAGCAGGACCTTGTCTCTGTAAGTGGAAAATCAATAGCACTCACCACAAATAGAATGGCTCTGGGCCAGCCAGGCTCAGGGCCTTTAGCCCATGATACTTTTAGGGGCCTATGAATATGCTTCAATTTTAATTTCTTTTAAAATTAGAAGAAAAATTAAATATAGTAGCAGTGAGTATTGTTACTCATACCCCTTGCCTGGATTGCCTGTGTGTGTGTGTGTGTGTGTGTGTGTGTGTGTGTGTGTGTGTGTGTGTGTGTTTGCTTGTGTGGAGGTCAGAGGACAACCTCACAGGTCTGTGAGTGGGGTCTCTTTGATTGTTTTTCCGCTGCCCAGGAAGCTAGCTGGCCTGTGAGCTGCAGGGGAACCTCCTGCCTCCCGTTTCCATCCCCCACAGGAGCCCTGGGGTTATGGGTGTTCATGCTACGGTCCTCGCATTTGTACGGCAAGTATTTACCCACTAAACTATCATGCCCATACATGGATTGTATTCTTGTTTATTCTGACTTAATAACTTTTTTTTAAAACTGTAGATTTTTTTGTTTTGTTTTTTCAAAACAGGGTTTCTCTGTGTAACAGCCCTGACTATGCTGGAACTCACTCTGTAGACCAGGATGGTCTCGAACTCAGAAATTCGCCTGCCTCTGTCTCCTGAGTGCTGGGATTAAAAGTGTGCACTATCACCACCACCACCGAGTCAATTTAGAGTTTTTTTTGTTTTGTTTTGTTTTTTCTTTAATGGAGGAAGGGAAACAAGACAAAGACAGCCATGAGAATCCGAATGCAGCCCCACAGGAAATGCTGCTGACATCAACGTAAAGAACACAAGAATGGGGTTACTAAAGTCTCCCGGCTAACTGTGCGGTGAATCGTCTTTCTGCCCTCCTGGTTAAAATGGGAATTAGAAGCAGCATAGCAGCATGATGATACATGACTGTGATCTCAACACACAGGAGGCTGAGGCAGAAGGATCAGGAGCTTAAGGCCAGCCTTAACTAAATATCAAGCTAGAGGCCACCTTGGGTTACAGGAGACCCTGAATCAAAAAAGAAACAAAGGAGCCGGGCGGTGGTGGCGCAAGCCTTTAATCCCAGCACTCGGGAGGCAGAGCCAGGCGGATCTCTGTGAGTTCGAGGCCAGCCTGGACTACCAAGTGAGTTCCAGGAAAGGCGCAAAGCTACACAGAGAGACCCTGTCTCGAAAAACCAAAAAAAAAACAAAAAACAAAAAACAAAAAACAAAAACAAAAACAAAAAAGAAACAAAGGAAATTAGCTTGCATGAGTCTGTGGGGGTGGGAAGGGTGGCAGCACACACCTTTAATCCCAGCACTTGGGAGGCAGAGGCCGATCTCTGTGAGTTCGAGGCCAGCCTGGTCTACAGAGCCAGATCCAAGAGAGCCAGGAATGTTACACAGTGAAACTGTCTCAAAAAAACAAAAACAAAAATAAGAACAACAATAACAACAACAAAAATTCAAGACTAAGGAGCATTAAACTGATCATTTATCTTTGAGAAATCAAAGAGAAACCAAAGAACTTGAAAACACAAAAGGCTTTTTTGAAACAAAAGATTTATTTTATTTTTACTTATGTGTATGTGCATGTGAGTACAGTTGTCTGTGGAGGCCTGGATAGGTTGTTGGCTGCCCTGGAGCTGGAGTTACTAGTGGTTGTGATCTTAACCACTCAGCCATCTCTCCAGCCCCAGAAAATACAAAACAAAACAAAACCAAAACCAATAACTAAAATAAGCCTTCATTATTTAAAAAATACTTGAAGGGTTTTTTTTAATAATAAACATCACACACCAAAATTAACCAAACCAAAAGCAGAAAATGCTTTTTAAATTCGTGTCTGCCGGGCAGCGGTGGCGCATGCCTTTAATCCCAGCCTGGTCTACAGAGCGAGATCCAGGACAGGCACCAAAACTACACAGAGAAACCCTGTCTCAAAAAAGCAAAATAAAAAAAAAAAAATCCTTGTCCATGCATTCTGGAGCACAGGAGATCGAAGCCAGGCCTTATTCCTACTAAATAAGTTCTCTGCTTATTTGCTAACTACTACCTCAGTTTTGTGTTGTTACTTAAACCCATTAAAAACGTTTGGCATTCCTTTGGGGTACTCACCTGGACTGGAAGTAATGATGATGAAGAAAATAACAATAACAATGTTGATTTCTCCCCCGCCACCCCAGGGTTTCTCTAGTAGTCCTGGCTGTCTTGGAACTCACTCTGTAGACTAGGCTGGCCTCGAACTCACAGAGATCTGCCTGCCTCTGCCTCCCGAGTGCTGGAATAAAAGCACCACTGCCGGGTGACATGTTGATTTTTATATTGTTGTCGTCTAGGTTTGTTGTAAGTATATCAGGCCCTGGGCTAAAATGCTTGTATTCATGAAAGTCCTTGTGATCTGCATGTAACAAGTACTAAGAGAGTTTAGGGGAGCTAATTAGATAGTCCAGCATGTCAGAGCTTTAAACCACCTGTTCTCAGTTATTTATGTCTATTTTCTGTTTTTTTCCCTCTTTTAAAAACAATTTTCTTTGAAAGTGTATATTTATGAGCTGGAGAGATGGCTTAGCAATTAAGAGCATGTATTGCGCTTGCAGGGGACCCAGGTGCCTCACAACCATTCTAGGGGACCCAAGGCTCTCTACTGACCTCCTCCAGTACCACGCATACATGTGGTGCCCATACATGCATTCACATAAAACACTCCTGCACATAAACTACAATGGAGCTTAAAAAATTTAAATGTTCATCTGTAACCTTTAAAATATGTATTTGTGTATAGGTTTGAATGGGTAGTGATTTTATTCAAAATTTCTATTTAAATTTTATTACATGGATGATGGATGTCATAAATGAAATAAGCCAGACACAGAAAGACAAATACTACATATTGTAACTCGTATATGGGTTTTCTGTTCTGGTTGTTTGAGACAGGTTGTACTGCAAATTCTAATTGGTCTTAATAATGAAAACCTGGAGTCAGATATCGGGGTAAATGCTGCAAGATCAGAGAGACAAAGGAGCAAGCCACAGCCTCTTCTTACCTTGCCAACTCCTCAGCCTGAAAAGCTCCTTTCTCCTCTTGCCTTATAGTCCTCTCTCAGCCCAGCCATATTACTTCCTGTTTCCTCCTCCCTAGTGCTAGGATTAAAGGCATGTGCCTCCCAAGTCCTGGGATCAAAGGCATGAGATCCCAAATGCTGGGATTAAAGGTGTGAGCCACCACTGTCTGGCCTCTATGATTAACTAGTGGCTAGTTCTGCACTCTGATCTCCAGGCAAGCTTTATTTGTTAGAGCACAAACAAAATATCACCACCATAGGGTCTCTTGTAACCCAGGCTAGCTGCTAGCCAATTCTCCAAAATAGCCCAAACTGACACTGAACTCCTGTCTCCACCTCCTAAGTGGTAGGGTATGTGCCACCACAGCTAGCTCTTCCCCTATGTGGAAGCTTTAAAAGGTTCTCACAGAAGCAGAAAATAGAATAAATATTACTAGGTAATGAGGAAGGACAGCAGAGAAGAAGGATGGAGGGAGCTAGGTAATGGATACCAAATATGGTTAGATTAAAGGAATGAATTCTCGTGTTCCTTTTTTTATTGTGTTTTCTTTTTTTTCTTTCTTTTTTTTTCTTTTTTCTTTTTCTTTTTTTTTTTTTTTTTTGGTTTTTCGAGACAGGGTTTCTCTCTGTAGCTCTGCGCCTTTTCCTGGAACTCACTTGGTAGCCCAGGCTGGCCTCGAACTCACAGAGATCTGCCTGGCTCTGCCTCCCGAGTGCTGGGATTAAAGGCGTGCGCCACCACCGCCCGGCTATTGTGTTTTATTTAGTGTATGTGCGTTCGTGAATATACTGTGGTGTTCATGTGGAGGTCAGAAAACAACCCAAAGGATTCAGTTCTCTCCTTTTCTCCTTCTGCCATGTGGCCTCCCGAAGTCAAGTTTGACAGCCACTGACTTTACTTCTGAGACATCTCTCCAACCCTGAGCTCGCTCTTTCTCTTTTTCTTTCTTTTTCTTTCTTTCTTTCTTTCTTTCTTTCTTTCTTTCTTTCTTTCTTTCTTTTTTCTTTCTTTCTTTCTTTCTTTTTTTTTTCTTTTTCTTTTTTGGTTTTTCAAGACAGGGTTTCTCCCTGTAGTTTTGGTGCCTGTCCTGGCTCTCTCTCTGTAGACCAGGCTGGCCTCGAACTCACAGAGATCCTCCTGGCTCTGCCTCCCCCGCCCAAGGTGTGCGCCATCGCTGCCCTCTTTTTTTTTACATATTTTAAAAGACTTTTTTCTTTTATATGTGTGTTTGTTTTGCCTGCATAGTGCACCGTATGTATGCCTGGTGCCCGCAGAGGTTAGAAGAGGGTGTCTCCTGGAAGTGTGGATGGTTTGTGAGCCGCCATGTGGGTACTAGACACTGGACCCAGGTTGCTGTGAGAGCAACAAATGCCCTTAATGGCTGAACCATCTCCTCAGGCTCCCAGCAGCCCTGGGTTCTTATGTTCTATAGCACAGTGGGGCAAATTTCACTAACAACGATTCATTATGCATTTCCTAAGGAACTAGAAGAGTTCATAGATCCTGAACACAAAGAAGTAAGAATGCTTGCCATGCAGATACTAATTGCTGTGATTTCATCATTGCGCATTCCATACATCGGTTGAATTACCACACTGTACCTGTCAGTGTGTACAGTTATTGTGTTCCGATGAAAATAAATGAACTATTTATTTTCTTGTGTCCGTGTGTGTGTGTGTGTGTGTGTGTGTGTGTGTGTGTGTGTGTGTATGTATGTGTGTGTGTGTGTGTAAGCTCTCACAGGCTGGTTCTGGACCCTTCCCAGAATGCCTGAATTCACATCAGGATGCAGGCTGTAAAGGGAAGAAGGAGGGTCGACCAGACTGCTATGCTCCCACTGCCGACCCTTTCAGGTTCCCCACACCCTGTCTGTCACCTTGCCAATGCTGTTCCTTCCTCTTATTGGAACGCCTTCCTTCTGTGCTCTTCCTCTAGCTAACTGTTCAGTCTCCCTCACTTAGATTCCGTCATCCAGGAGGCCTCTGCCCCCCTCCACAAGGAGATCAAGTGAGTCTCCTATCCTCAGAGGACCGAGTGATTCTTTATGTTATTATCATTAAAAATTCACCAAGCCGGGCTTGGTGACGTAGGCCTTTAATCCCAGTGCTCAGGAGGCAGAGGCGGGCAGATCTCTGAGTTCTAGGCCAGCCAGGACCACATGGTGAGACCCTATCTCAAAAAACTACAAACACACAAAAATTCAGAGGCTGAGTTCCCCGTGTTTCAACTGCCTGAGAGCTTCTCTGAGGACGGTCACCCCACTTCTTCAGTCTGGTGTGTTCCCTGGATAGTGCCTGGCACTCGGTATTACGTGCTTGTTAACTAAGACTAACTAGAAATGGGTTCAAATGCTCTGCTCCCTCATCCCCTTACCTATATTTAGGGATTGCCAATGATGTCCTGTTTATTGCCATCATTTAGGAAGTATCTGGTTAAAGCTATTGAAATGAATAAACAGAATTGTTCTGCAAACGAAGCAAGGCAGACATTTGGATCCCAGACAGAGGAAAAACAAAACAAAACAACAACAACAAAAAAACATGTGGCATACTGGGTCAAAATTTGGAGTTCGAAATATACTAATTTCTAGGCTGGGTGAGGTGGGGAAGGTAGACTTCTCAGTAGCTTCATCACAGCAGCAGAATTTCTCCCAGATGCTTTTCAATATTTGGGGGTGGGGCGCTGCTATTCCACCATGGTCTCAACTTGGGCTCGGGCAAGGGGTCTCTGCCCTTGCGCAGTGGGGTGGAGACTTTTGGCTGTTCATGAGAACACACAACAGGTCCATAGTTTGTAATCGGCTGGTAGTAAACTATAATAGGCTCCTGAAATCTATCTTGAGGCTTCTCTTACCCATCTGTTTCCCAAATCGCCATACAGCAGGCACTTTGTACGTGTTCTGCTGAGTAAAGGGCTTAAGGTCGACAGAGCACCCAAAACTAAAAGCAAATGGGTCCAACAGCATCCTCATGTGGTGCTCAGCACCAAGCAACCTAAAAGAAGCATCTTTCGCTGTGTCTTAGTCCAACTGCTGGACTGCATCTAGGATTCCTCATAGTCCTTGGAGGGCATATAGTTCACTCTGTCCCCCCACTCGCTTTTAGGATTGGGCACTGGGCCCATAAAGGCAAAATGACTTGCCTCAGGGCTCTGAGAATCTTTCTAGAGGTAGGGGTTAGGCCGGCTAACACATTGCGGAGGTCGCAGAGAGCCCTGAAGCAGAGTTAAGGTTTGCACAGCGAGTATATCGTCTGTACTTCGGGCGAGTGTATTCTCAGCGTGGAGGGGATGATGAAGTCTAGGGATGGACCCCATTCCGGCTCCTGAGCGACGTCCCCCGGGGGACTCAGGAACCAAGCAGAGCACTGCGCTCCGCGGACTTAGTCTCTGATCTGCAAAGAGCTGAGTTCCTGGGGCACTCGATGACTGGCGCCCTCCAGGTATCCACTGATGGGGTGGGGGGAGCAGGTCTTTGCAGCTGGAGTCCGCGTGGGTGGAGCGGGGCGTGGGTGGGGCTCCGGAGCTGTGGTTCAGAAAGCCGGGACCTGAGGGAGTCTGCAGGTGCCACACACTCCGACCCGAGATGACAGCCAGCAAGCGAGTGGCTAAGGTAAGCGCGTGTCAGACGACCCCTTTCTGGTGCTCCCCACCCCCATGCTCTAGTCCCTTCGTTTCCCCCAGCTGACCTCTGAGCTTTTGTTTATTAGGGGTACCAGGGTGGGCTGAAACCCAGGCATCCTCACCCTCTCCCAGTGAAGGAGTGGGAGGAGGCGGTCGGGGTGTGTGTGTGTGTGTGTGTGTGTGTGTGTGTGTGTGTGTGTGTGTGTGTGTGTGTGTAGGGCTGGAGTTTGTGGGCCGGGATATGTGTGTTTGTGGGGGTGGGTGTGTGGGTGTGGGTGTGTGGGGGCGTGGGGGTGTGGGGGTGTGTTTGTTTGTAGGGCTGGAGTTTGTGGGCCGGGATGGGGACACACAAGACAGAGTAGTCACCACTTTTCCAATTGTACTGGGGTGTGTGTGGGGGTGTGTGGGGGGGGGTGCGGGGGTGAGAATGAACTAGCGTCCCCAAACTGGTTTCAGTTTCAATTCTGCTGGAAATAAGTGGGGCGTATCTCAGGCACGGGAAGGGTTCTGTTGCGCCACCTACCGGATGGACCCATAATTTGATACCTTTCTTAACTGAGGCCTTAGAAGCTAGAGATGCTGATGGGCAGTAGGGCGGGAATGGGCAGTCCCTGGAATGAAAGTATACAGAAGAGTCCCTGGATGAGAAGTACCAATTTATGCCCTGAGTAGGTTTGCATGCAGTCTGCTACAGATGCTAAATGCCTATTTCGTACTAGCCCAGTGCCAGGCGGCAGGGGGCAGAAAAGGAACAAAAATCTTATCCCCTTTGAGCGCTCATTTCTATCTGGGACACTGAATACTATCTGGAAGAATGGAAAGGGGTCAGTTTCCTTAGGAATGTCTAGAGGGCAGAATGGAGCCACGATTGGGGATTGTAGAGGAGAAACGCTGGTGGGCTGGGGCTGGTACCCCAGGCTTTGAAGTTTTCCCCAAAGGCCCCTCCAGTCTGCAGAATTTAGGGAAAGGCTGCTTCAGGAGAGAGAAGGGATGGCTGCTGTCCTCGGCTCCATAAGGGAAAATTCTTTAAGATGGAGAAGGCCAGAGCAGACCCATCCCAGAACTAAAATTTGGAGGCTGGTGCAAAATAGGGCAGAGGGTCCTCGCTACCTCTTGCTAAGAGATGACAGGCTTGTATTGCTCCAGAATCCTGAGTGCCAGGCAGTTTATTTTATCTAATTTGTATAGCAACTCTGTGAGGTAATTGTGTCTTCCCATTTCGCAGAGGAGGAAATTGAGATATCAGAGAGAGTGACCTGGCTGACCGTGCTGTTCAGATATTCAGCAGGAGTGATGGGGCAGAATTTGACTCTAGACTGACGAGACTCTATCACAACAGGGCTATTAAGGGCCTTTGTGTCTTCAGTTTCAGTTCCTCCAAGTCAGGTGACTTACTAGCAGACTTTGGGAGGAGCTGTGTGTCCTAGCTTAGATTTCAGCAATTATGGGAAAGTCATGGCAGAATTCACGAAAGCACATAAAATCCAAGTATTCCCAGTGGTAAGAGAGAAAATTCCCCTTGGATTTTTTTTTTTGTTGTTGTTGTTGTTTTGAGATAGGGTTTTATGCAGTCCGGGTTGGCCTCAAACTTGATATGTAGCTGACAATGATCTTTAATTTCTTTTTTAAATTATTACTTTTATTTTATGTGCATGGGTGTTCTACCTGCGTGTGCATCTGTGAACCACCTGTATGCCGGGTGCTCGCAGAGGCAAAAGAGAATATCGGATCCCCTGTAACTGGTTGTTACAGAGATGGTTGTTAGCCACCATGTGGGTGCTGGGAATTGAACCCAGGTCCTCTCGGTTAGAGAGCAACAGGTGCACCTAGCTGCTGAGCTACCTCACCAGTCCAACCTCTAATTTCTTGATTCTTCTGCCTCCATCTCTTAAGTCCTGGGATCAGAGATGTGTGCCACTTCATCAAGCTTTTTGAAGTTTTGGGAATCGAACCCAGGGCTTCGTGCATGCCAAGCGAACACTCTACCAGCTGAGCTGCATCTCTAGCCCAGAACATGCTCGTTCAAGGTCTGTGTTCTTTCCTAAACCTTTGTTCTTGCCAAGAGGATGGTTGTCGTCAGGTGGCACAGGCAAGTGAGCGGTCACGGTTCTAAGTGGAAGACGCAGGAGGCAATTTGTTGGTGTGGCTAGACATGGAGGAGAGGCTGAGAGACAGAAGAACATGTGGGAAGTCCATGTGTTTGGGAGAGGAAGTACAGACAGTCTACAGCAGTGAAGGACCCCACACCCAACCCCTTGGGTTAGGGAAACTTTCTCTCTGCGTGTGTTTACACAAGCACTTCTCAACTTTGTCTCTGTTGGCGCTTGGGACCGGATAGTTCTTTGTAAGATGTTTCATCAGTATCTCTGGACTTTACCTGCTGAACTGTAGTAGCACTCACCCCATTTGTGACAGTGGAAAATGTTTCTGGAGATTGACAAATGTACCCTAGGGGGTACACGCATCCCTGGATGAGAAACACGAGTTTGCATCTAGTCATTGTCCCAGAGGACTGAGCTGCTTGTTGCGTGAATGTTTTTCAGTGCCGCCCCCCTTCCAAAATGAGAAGCTCTGGAGTCCCAGGGGCAAGGTCCCTTGGTCAGATGCACTGTGGTATACGGGGACTCCGGGCATGTGGGGATGTGGTCCCGGCAGGGTACCACCTGGTATGTTCAAGGCACTTAGTTTCATCCCCAGTACTGCAATAACCAAACCAAACCCACAACCTTTGGGCTGTTCTGCAGTGATGAACCTGTTTAGCTCAACTTGCCCAAATGTACTTAGCTGTGAAGCCCTTTTTCTGTGATAACGTTAGTATTCCATGGGGCACCTGCATACACTTGTCCTGTCTGGGCCCTCAGCCTTGGCGTTCTGCTTTTCTACCTGGCAGGCTCCCATCTACTCTTAAAGGCCCACCTCACAGCGTGCGACCTCTGTGAAGCATTCCTGCTCCCCTTCTTCCCTCCTCCCTGATTATGTGTCCATTCACAGCATTCATATCCTCAAATCTGCGTTTCCTCCATTGCTCCGAAGACATTCTTGAGGGCTGCACCCTGTCTTAGTCAGGGGTCAGCAGAGGATGCTCAGTAAACTGCTCTTGCGAGAATGAAGAAGGGGTGCCCAAGTGATTGGGCCATATTTCTAAGAAGCCTGGTTACTCCTTATCCCCTGGTTCCCATGTGTGGTGTGTAGAGTTCCTCACTGGGGGCAGTCCTTTACTCTAAGGGCGGTGTGGCATGGTGGAGGGGTGGGTGGGTGATGTCCTTGCCGTTGGTTCCGCCAGTGCACATTGTACTGGAAACTCAGCAGGTATTACTGAAGACACCAAGAGGAAATTGGACCCAGTGACTTTCCAGAAAGAGGGCAAGAAGACAGAGTTAAGTACCTTGCTTTCAGAAAGAAAGGCTCCTAGGAGAACTTACTCCCAATTTCTCAGTATTTGAGAGAAGTGATCAGCTTATTCTTATGCTGGGGCCTGCAGACCTGGGGTGAGAATGAAATCAGGTAATTCATTCATCACTCGGTACTGTGTCTCACACCAGCTAAGTGCTCCCTAAGTGAGGGCTCCTGTAGTCGGACTTTCCTTTGGGCCACCAGTTCAAAAATAACGTCATAGAGACTTACTATTAGTTATAAGAGGTTGGCCTTAGTTTAGGCTTTTCCCCAACTAATGGCATGGAGACTTAGCACTCTCTCTCTCTCTCTCTCTCTCTCTCTCTCTCTCTCTCTCTCTCTCTCTCTCTCTCTTTTGGTTTTTTGAGACAAGATTTCTCTGTGTAACAGCCCTGGCTGTCCTAGAACTCACTCTGTAGACCAGGCTGGCCTCAAACGCACAGAGATCTGCCTGACTCTGTCTCCCGGGTGCTGGGGTTAAAGGCATGCGCCACCACCGCCTGGTTCCCAACTATCTCTTATAACTTAAATTAACCTGTTTTTATTAATCTATGTTCAGTTACCTCTCCTCTGTATTGTATGCCAACTTCTTCACTGTCTCATTGGCATCTCTTAACGCCTAAATCTGTTGGGAATTCCCGCCTATTCTCTCCCGCCTAGCTATTGGCCAGTCAGCTCTTTATTAAACCAATCACAGTGACACAGCTTCACATAGTGTAAACAAATATTTCACAAAAGGCTCTGACCTTTTGCTTTCTATTCTTACAATATCCTGTTTGGGCTTGCTGCAGGGCTGTGGGTTCAGGGCTGAGGTTATGAACACTTGGCCCACGGTCCCCATGTGACCCCTTACAGGAGTTGGAGGATCTTTTGGAGAAGCTTCCACCATACCTGCGGGACCTGTCTAGCGATGATGCCAACGTGCTTGTATGGCACATGCTCCTGCTGCCTGTGAGTATCCATGGGAACTCTTGGGGTAGGGGGTGACTTACGCTAGATGGGAGGGTTAGGCCTAGGTGAGAACTTCCTTTGACCTGGGATCTCTTCCTGGAGGTTGTGGTGTATGTTAAAAGTTCTGTCTCTAGACCAATTGCTTCTAAGTCCAGTCAGACTAACGAATACACCAACAGAAACTTTGGACTTAAGAGGACACCTCTCCTTCAAACTGGTAGCTACCAAGCCCACCAAAGAAGGAAGGTTCAGCAGACAAACAGTACCAAAATCAGGGGAGGCCCAGTTGGTGAACATGAGGATCTGAGTTCGGCCCTCAGAGCCCATGTAAACAGTCAAGCATGATGGCAGGAGCTTGTAATCCCGGAGCTGGGGAGGCAGAGACAGGTCCCTGGAACTCACTGACCAGGCAGCCTAGCTTACTTGGTGATTTTCAGGCCAGTGGGAAGCCCTGTCTCCCAAAACAAGGTAGTTTAACACACACACACACACACACACACACACACACACACACACACACACATTTTGAGATACGATCTCCCTATGTAGCTTGGTCTGGAGCTTGCTATGTAGACCAAGGTGGTCTTGAACTCAGAGCACTGCCTCCTGAGTGCTGGAGTTAAAAACATGTGCTACCAGGCTTAGTTAATATTGTTTCTGACAAAATGAGACCTCCTTGGTTTTTTGATATAGGGTCATGATTCAACTTGAGAAATAACACCTAGAAGAAGAAGAAGAAAAACAAACAAACAAACAAAAACAAAAGACACAGCCCTTTGCTAAGCAAAGCTCTTGGAGAAAACTGATGGTCTAATTATTTAGAATCTGTACTTACTGTGCGATGGTCTCGCCTTCCCTTCCCACTAATCTGTAGTACAGGAAAATGGAGGAAGGCTTGAGCTAGGCCAACATCTGAGCCCTGTCAAGGTCCTTCAGCCCCCGGGTTGAAGCTGTCCAGATGCTGGGCCACAAGTGTTGGGGAAAAGATACTAAATGGGTCCTGGTTATGTCTTCCAGGAGACCAGTTTTGGGATGATGACGGTGAGGAGGAGGGGCAGGTCAGAAGGAAGAGGGCAGTCACAGGAAAAATTAGGACAGGGCATGTTTGAGAGAGACTGTGAAGTCACAGGATCTCTATGGGTGAGTCCTCAGGCAGATGTGCCAACACCTCTCCAGCCAATCAGGAGGCTGGAGGACATTTGTTAGACTCTAGGGAGCTGTGATGAAGAGAGTAGCTGGCCTGCAGAGAAGGAGAAGCAAAGAGGCTTTGGAGATAAGCAGACCTCTAGCCCCAGAAAGACTTAGTCTCAATTTACATGTTCATCCACGCAGCCCACCTGTCCCTTCAGTGAAAGCGGGTCACAGCTGCGCTGGCCTTGGAAAGCTGTGTAGAGAATCGCAGCAGATGGATCACTGTCTGAAGAACACGGCATGAGGTTACACTAAGAAGCCTCACCCACCTTAAGGAAGGACATCTTCCTGTTACAGATGAGGATGTGGAAAGCTAGGCAGTCGAGGAATGTGCCCACTGTTACACAGAATAAGGGGGCAGGGCAGGGGCTCGTCTGGCTCCAGAATTCAATTTCATCCCCCCACCCCCCTAAATTCTGTCCCTTTTCCTCCATGCTTGCCTTTGCGAACCTGTGGAAGCAAGAGGTCAGTTTAAATGCTGTCCACTTCTTTTTTTTCTGGACTTTAGCCTGGGACTTTCTAAGTAGGGTAGGTAGGCCAAGCAGCCAGTCCCCAGGGATCTGCCTGCTTACACTTCCCAGCACCAGGATTACAAGGGTGTGACACTATGTCCAGCTTTTCTTTTTTTCCCCCATACAGGGATTTGGGGGACCCAAGTCAGGTCCTTATGTTTGCAATGCAAACACTTTCCTGACTGAGCTATTCCCTCAGTCCCTTCCTTTTCTGTTTTTTCTTCCTTCATTAGAGACAGGTCCTTACTCTGTAGCTCAGGCTGGCAGTCCTCCTGCCTTGGACTTTCCTATTTTTCTCTCTCTTTTTTTTTTTGCTTGCGGTGCTAAGATTTGAACCCAAGGCACATGAGCAAAGCATGTACTTTGCCACTGAGCTACATTTCCAGCTCCAGAGTCTTCCGTCCTAACCAGTGCATGGACGGTTTCAATCAAAAATTTTATTTAACCCAGAATTTGGAAAGCAGTAACAGTCTTTCCACCAACATGGGATGCAGTGTGAACTCCTTCATCTGGTCCACCTTCTTTACGGATGAGAGAGCGAGTCCTAGAGAAGCTCAGAGTCACACAGCAGCATGAGGCAGAGCAGGAGAAGGCCTCGGGCCTCAGCTGTCTGCATGTTCATCCTTTGTTAAGACCTTGGAGCTCAGCAAGAAGAAGTCTCCAGACAGGATGCAAAGACACCCGGTTCTGCCCTGAGGGTCCTACGTCAGTCACTCTTGTCTCTGCCTCACAGACCCAGGCTTTTCTGTTTATCAAGACCATGAGCTGGATATTTTCTCTATCTGCCCAGGGGTTGCTCCCTGTCTCATTTCAACACAGCCAAGCCCAGTTTCCATTCTGTGTGTGTTAGAGACAGGTACTCAGTCAGAACCTTGACTCTGGGCTACAGACAGGGCTCAGTAACAGTGGACGAGCCTAGCACGTGTGCGGCCTCGGTGTCCATTCCAGCACTCAGAACAGAACAAAACAAAACACAGTACTTGACTCTGCCCAACCACTGCTGTAGTTCTAGCTCTCTTAGCCCTGTGTATTCAATAATGGAACTTCTGGAAGGATTTGGAGCTTTGGCACCAGCGTGAAGCATCCTGAGCTCTGTGCTGGGATCATTCTGGTCTCCGCTCCCCTCCCCTTTCCTCTTCTTTACAGGGTCTCGTGTGTCCACGGCTAGCCTCAAACTCCCTAGATAGCCGAGAATGGCCTTGAACGTCTTATCTGCCACCCACGCACTGGGATGGCAGGTGTACACCGTCACACCCTGTGTTATGTGGTGCCAGGAACTGGTCCCAGGGCTTTGTCCATGCTGGGTAAATGCTCTGCCAACTGAGCCACATCTCCAGCCCCTGGAACTTCTTCAGGGAGCACAGAGTGGTGGTCATATGTGGGTTGTGGAGTCAAATCCTGAATTCCCATTTTAGCACAGTCACTGTGACCTGGACATTGCATGTACACACTGAACTACAGTTTCCTTACGTTGAGAGACGTGGCTTTCATGCTTACCAATAATAACTGGTGCATGTATGTGTGCTGCCATACCCTGTTCTAGGCCTTTGACATAAACTAACTTATTTCATCCTCAGCTAAGCCCTACGAAGACATCTACTGTTAGGGAAACCCAGAGAGGTCCAGCCACTCATCTAAGAGACACTGCTCGTGGGTGAAAGAGACAAAACTGACCCTGTAGCTTCAGGGTCTTCATGTTGCCTGCACTCCACTCTACAGGCTAATGTGGGGCCATTCCTAGTCACGAGTGGCCCAGGGTAGGTGCCCAGGAGACTCTTCAGCTCACTTGATCTGAATTCTTCTTGTACTAGCTTTTGGCCATTGCCAAACCCTTCTTTACTCCAGTCCCTGGGTTTTGTTGTATTTTGTTTTGTGACAGAGTTTTGCTGTGTAGTTCAGGATGACTTGAACCCACTCTGTAGCCCAGGCAACAGCCTCCCACTTCACCTTCCAAACATTCGGATTATAGGCATGGAGCTTTATGTCTAGTTTTTTTTTTTTAAAGGTTTATTTTGTTTGTGTATATGTATCATTGTAAAGTAATAACATTTACCGTGTTTAAAGAGTTCAGTGGCATTAAGTACATTATGTAGTCATCATCCCCCTCCATTCTAGAGCTTTTCAACCTGCGTTTCAAATTCTGCCTTTATTTGATAATCTCTCTCCATCCCTCCAGCACCTGATAAACACTTTCCTGTTTTATATTTCTAGGATTTGACCATTCTAGGTATTGACATGAATGCCATCTATACAGTAGCTGTCAGGTTTTTGTTTGTTTGTTTGTTTTGTTTTTTGGGTTTTTTTTTTTTTTTTTGGTCTAGCTTATTTCATTTACTGTGATGTCTTCAAGGTTCATCCAAGTTGTAGCATGTATTAGGCTGTCGTTCCCTTTTAAGGATAAACAATGTGTCTTTGTCCATATGTGTCTTGTTTTATTCATTTGTCTTATAATAATGTCATTATTCAGCTGAGTAGGAAAACGTAACCATGAAATTTGCAGGCAAATGGATGGACTTGGAAAGTATAATATTAAGTGGGATTACTCAAACTCAAAAAAACAATTAGGATGTTCTCTCTCATGTACAGAACCTACTCTAGAGTGTATACATGCAAATAGCTGTAAGGGTGGGCACAGCGTCGTGACATTTAGAAAGGAGACCAAGAAAGGGTAACATCAGGTGATGAGGACAGACAGAATGCTGCAGACAAAAGGACACACAAGTCGTGAAAGAGAATAAAAAACGGATTGTTTTTTCAGTTTCAGCTCTGTCATGGTTTTTCTTTTTTGTGTGTGGTGAACAAGTCCATAAAAATGTAATTGAAAGTGAAAGTGTAAAACCCTAATCCTTTGATATCACTGGGAGGCCTGCTCTTTTCTGAAGGGAAACAGGAGCAGCTGGATCTGGGGGAGAGGGAAGATGTGGAGGGGGGCAGGGAGGGCCACCAAGACTGGAAGGAGTGGAGGGAGGGGAGGCTTCCGCCAGAATGTATTGTATGAGAGAAGAATAAATTAAAACACAAAAACCTAAGGGAGGTTGCGTGGCTTCAGAAAGGCTGTTCTGTGTAGAAGTTCATTGAGATGTATAGAGTTTAGGACTGGGCAAAGGTTTGTGTGGCTATGTTAACTTAACTCTGTGATGTTTTTATTTATGACTTCATTGTAATACAGTGATTTTATTAAAAAGTTCCTTCAGGCTATGGTGGTGCACACCTTTAATCCCAGCACTCGGGAGACAGAGGCAGGCGGATCTCTGTGAGTTTGAGGCCAGCCTGGTCTGCAGAGTGAGTTCCAGGACAGAGAAACCCTGTCTTTGAAAAACAAAGGAAATCCTTTGGGGAGCCCTGGAGAGATGGCTCAGTAGTTGCGAGCCCTGGTTGCTCTTGTAGGGGACCCAAGTTCAGTTCCCAGCACCCACATGGCACCTTGCAACTGCCTGTAACTCCAGTCCCAGGGGTGTTAACACCTTCTGACTTCCATGAGCCTGTGGTACACTTACATGCATGCAGGCATTCATACACACAAAATAAATACATCTTAAAAAAATTCTTTGAGGAATAGATCCCAAAGTGGAATTGATGGATCATATTTGAAGTTTTGGCGACCTCCTTTCTGGTTTTCCATAGCATCTACAACCACTTTTAACTAGTAAATTTGTTCTTTGACAGTTTCATACATCTATTATACACACACACTGGTTGCTCTCATGCCGCCTTCCCTCTGCCCTACAGAACTCTTCCTCACATGTCTGCTTGTTTTGTGTTGTGACCCATTGAGCTTAACCGGGCCTGTCTGTGTGATTTTCTGGGCTTCTGTCCCATTTGTCAGTTGAGGAAACTGAGGTTCAGGGATGGGAGGTGTCTCACTCATGACAACAGAATAAAACCCAGGGTCTATCCTTCCTCTAATTTCTAAGGCAGTTGCCAGATGCTCCTCTCTTCCTGGGAGTAGACCAGAGAACACCTGGGACCCTGGGATGAGGAAGGGAGGGAACCAGATCAAAGCCCTTGGAGGAAAGCCATCTTGCGGGGAGTTGTACCATCAGAACAGAGCTCAGTCTCTTCTCTTTGACCAGGACCAACCTCCCTATCACCTCAAGGCCTTCCATCTGCAAATTGACTTCCCCAGAGAGTATCCACTTAAGCCTCCCACTTTGAAATTCATCACCAAGATCTATCACCCCAACATCAGCGAGGATGGGTTGGTGTGCCTGCCCCTCATCAGCACTGAGAACTGGAAGCCTTACACCAAGACCTGCCAAGGTAGGACTGGCCTTGCCCAGAAGATGGGCAGATGTAGATAGGGGACTATTGGATGGGGATGTTTGGGGCTTAATTTGTGTTAAAGGCTTAAAAGAGAAGAGCTAGGGAAGAGGGTGTAACTCAGTTGAGTGCTTGTCTTATAAAGTCCTAGGGTCAGTCCTCCACACCATATAAACTGGGTGTGATGACCCACACGTGGGATCTCAGTACTTGGGAAGTTGAAGCAGGAGGGTCAGAAGTCCAAGGTCATCTACAAGAGCAAGATGATTCAGCTGGCAAATGGGCTTGCTGAGTGGTGTTTTAGTTAGGGTTAGCAATTGCTGTGAAGAGACCCCATGACCACAGCAACCAAGGAATTTGGGTGACTTGCAGTTCAAAGTTTAGTTCACTATTATCATGGTAGGATATAGCAGCATGCAGGCAGATGTGGTGCTGGAGAAGGAGCTGAGAGTCCTACATCTTGACTCTAAGACAACAGGAAGTGAACTGAACTAGACATAGCTTGAGCATAGGAGAACTCAAAGCCCACCCCCACATGACACACTTCCTCCAACAAGGCCACACCTACCTCAAGAAGGCCACACCTCCTAATAGTGGCACTCTCTATGAGTTTATGGGAGCCAATTACATTCATATTACCACACTGAGCAAACCTAAACCTGGGTTTGATCCACATATCCCACAGTGGAAGGAACGAACCTGCACCTCACAAAAGTTGTTCTCTGACCTCTACATGAGTTCTGTGGCATGCTTGTGTCAGTATGCACACATATCACGTACACACAAATAAATTAATTTTAAAAGTTAATCCTCAATTACATAGCAAATTTGAGGTCTGCCTGGCCTAAATTAGACCCTGTGTCAAAAATAAATAAATAGGCACTGGAGAGATGACTTTGAAATTAAGAGCACTTGCTGCTTTCGTAGAGGACCTGGGTTCAGTTCCAGCACTCAGGGGATCTGTAATTCCAGTTCCATGTGATCCAGCGCCCTCTTTTGTCCTTCAAGGGTGCTGCATGCACACCCATGGGATTATAGTTAAAGATCGTTATGAATCACCATGTGGGTGTTAGGACTTGAACTCAGGACTTTTGGAAGAGCAGCCAGTGCTCTTAACTGCTGAGCCATCTCTCCAGCCCAAATACATTTTAAAAAATGAATAAATCAGAGGTGATAAAAATGTGAGTCTGAGCCGGGCGGTGGTGGCGCACGCCTTTAATCCCAGCACTCGGGAGGCGGATCTTTGTGAGTTCGAGGCCAGCCTGGTCTACAGAGCGAGATCCAGGAAAGGCGCAAAGCTACACCGAGAAACCCTCTCGAAAAACCAAAAAAAAAAAAAAAAAAAAAAAAAATGTGAGTCTGAGGTGAACCTGTTGAATGAAGAGATGCTTCCCTAGATACTGGATGGTTGGTATACTATTTCAGATGTGACTGAGAAACTTTGCCATGGTGTGTGTGTGTGTGTGAGAGTGTGTGTGTGTGTGTGTGTGTGAGAGAGAGAGAGAGAGAGAGAGAGAGAGAGAGAGAGAGCGAGAGAGAGCGAGCTTGCCTGCAGAGGGAAGGGCTTGGGGTAAGAGGACCATCATCTCTTCCTATGAGATGGTGTCACCATTAGCCTGATTGAATAAATGGAGACACTGAAGCTTATGAAGGGTGAAGCTGTTGAATAAGGCCCTACAGGTGCTGAGGGGCAGAGCTTGGCTGGATCTAGCGGGTGTAGGGTGGTGGTTACTTTTATGGCAGCTTGACACAAGCTAGAAGCATTTGGGAAAGGGAACTCTCAAATGAGAAGACGTCTCCATAAGATTGGCCTATAAGTAAGTCTGCCCAGCATTCTCATGATTAAAGATTGATGTGAGAAGGCCCAGCCCACTGTGGGTGGTGTCATCCCTGGGCAGCTGGTTCTGAGTTGTATAAGAAAGCAGGCTGAGGGCTGGAGAGATGGCTCAGAGGTTAAGAGCACTGACTGCTCTTCCAGAGGTCCTGAGTTCAATTCCCAGCACCCACATGGTGGCTCACAACCATCTGTAATGAGATCTGGTGCCCTCTTCTGTGTACATAATAAATAAATAAATCTTAAAAAAAAAAAAAAGAAAGAAAGAAATCAGGCTGAGCAAACTGTGAGGAGCAAGCCAATAGACAGTGTTCGTTTATGGCCTCTGCTTTGGTTCCTATCCTGACTTCCCACAATGACAGACTGAGACCTGAGAGTTGTAAGCTGAAAGAAGCCCTTTCCTCCCCAAGGTGCTTTTGGTCGCGGTCTTTCATCACAGCCACAGAAACCCTAAGACAATGATATTGTAAAAGGAAGTTGTCATCTGCAAAATTCATGCTTGAGAACTGTGTTATCAAGCCACCCCCACAAGGGCAAAAATAAATACCATGTTTTAAGCAAGCTCATAATTTTGTGTTGAGCCCCAAGTTGGACACACCTGATTCTAGAGCATTAACAGGTCTTTCTGTAGTGTTGGAAATGCCAGCTGTGTCTCCAGTGACTAATACCATAGTCCCCTGTGGTTAAAGAAACTGGAACTGAGCCGGGCGGTGGTGGCGCACGCCTTTAATCCCAGCACTCGGGAGGCAGAGCCAGGTGGATCGCTGTGAGTTCGAGGCCAGCCTGGTCTCCAAAGCGAGTTCCAGGAAAGGCGCAAAGCTACACAGAGAAACCCTGTCTCGAAAAAACCAAAAAAAAAAAAGAAACTGGAACTGAATTCTCAATTGTATCGAACTTCCATGAATTTAAACTTAAATAACATGTAAGCAGTAGTGACCACGTTGGCCAGTAAAGCTCTGAAGTCTGTGAACTCAACCTGGGTGCCAACCTGTGTCTGGCCTGCTCAGGATTCTTGATTTAGGAGAACAAGGACCCCCAGGGCAGGGGAGACACAAGGAGTGGGGCTTGGATGAGCCCTAGGGGCCTGGGATGCCCTCTTCACCAATGAGGGCATAGACATTTGTGCACCTGCCTAGGAGGGTTGAATGCCACCTCCCCAGGTTCCCAAAAGCAGTTGAGAAGATTGGAAGCCACTGGGGTGGGAACCGTTTTCAGTCTTTAGTTTAGAACCCCTTACCCCAAATAAAAGTTTCTTTGAAATCCCAATCTAACAGAAAACCAGGGTGTTTGAGAAATGGTTCATCATTTAGGAGTGATTGCTGCTCTTGCTGAGAACAGTTCAGTTCCCAGCACCCACATTAGGCCCCTCACAACTCCCTGTAACTCTAGCTCTAGGGGTTCCAGCTCCCCCTTCTGCCTCCAAGATCATCTGTACAAATGTGGGCACACACACACACACACACACACACACACACACACACACACACAAATCTTAAAAACAAAACAGAAACAGCCAGGTGGTGGTGGCCCACACCTTTAACCCCAGCACTTGGGAGGCAGAGGCAGGTGGATCTCTGTGAGTTCAAGACCAGCCTGATCTACAAAAGCGACAATCACGGAGCCTGCATGGGTCTGTGCTAGGTAGGTCCTCTGCATACATGCTGTAGCTGTTAAACTTGGGTTTTATGTGGGACTCCTCCTAACAGTGGGCGTGGGGTGTCTCTGACCCTTTTCCTCTTACCGGGTTGCCTTGTTCAGCCTTAATATGAGGATTTGTGCCTAATCTTACTGCATCTTGTTATTCTGTGTCCAGTTGATATCACTGGGAGGCCTGCTCTTTTCTGAAGGGAAAGGGAGGAGGAGTGGATCTGGGGGAGAGCGGAGATGGTGTAGGGGCACTGGGAGGAGTGGGGAAGGGAGGCTGTGGTCAGGACATGTTGTATGAGAGAAGAATAATGAAAAGGAAGAAAAAAAGATGAGAGTGAAGACCAGGACTCTCACTTATCTCATGAGAAGCTTCTTTGAAGCCATGGCGAATAGTTGTTGAAAACTGTAGACCTACAGTCAGATGTGGTGGGGTGTGTTGGTAATCCTGGTACACAGGAGGCAGAGGAGCTCTGGTGTGAGGGCAGCCTGGGCTCCATGACAAGACCCTGTATAAAACGAAGGAAGAGTGAGAGGGACATCTGCTTTGGCTGTGGAGCCATCCCAAGTGGTGGAACCCTCGTGGGGTCCCCTGAGGAATGATTGTGGGGCTTGGGGAGAATCTGGGGATGAATGGCCCTAACCTCCTCCCACGGTTCTCCTTGGCCCCGATGCCCTTCTCTGTCCTCTCTCTCCAGTCTTGGAGGCCCTCAACATGCTGGTGAGTAGACCAAATCCAGAGGAGCCTGTGCGGTTGGAACTTGCTGACCTCCTGACTCAGAACCCGGAGATGTTCAGGCAGAAGGCAGAGGAATTCACCCTTCAATTTGGAGTGGACCGACCCTCTTAAGGCTGGTTCTGAGGCCTCTCTGCCTGGATCTTCTGCTGAGTGGATGGATATCAGAGACTGGCACCATCTTGTGCTCAAGTTTTTCTTTGTAGCTGCTGATTACCAATAAATGTGCCTACTGTGTGTGTGTATGGGGGAGGGTCTGTGTGATGTGTGCTCCTTCTGCGAGTCGTATGGCTGTAGATGTGCCGTTCCCACGTCCTTGGCCTCTCTCAAAGCCAGGGGAAGTTAGGTTTGCCCAGTTTCAGGCCTGCTTGCCAGTTCTCCGTCTTAGGCTACCTTCCAGGCCAACCGGCAGAAAACTAAATGCCTCAGGGCCCAGGCACCAAGGAGTAAGGAAGGCAGGACTGTGGCTGGAAGGCTGGGCACACAGAAGGAGCCAAATTCCCTGTTGAGTGGTTGAGATCAGCCACACTTGTTATAGGCGTGCCCAGATTTAAGTGTTAAACATTTTATTTTCCGCTGATGAGTCTCAAAATGAAGGGTCTAAACTCCATCCCAGAAACCGGACTTCATGCTTCTAGATGGTTTGCCATTAACTTCACAGATGAATTCCAGAGTTCAACTACGTTTTCCATGAGAGGATAGCTTTTTTTTTTTAAGTTTTTGTTACATTTTTATTTATTTTGTGTGTTTGTGTAGGGGCTGGTGAGCACACTATGGCCTGGGAGTGCAGGTAAAGGATCAATTTTGGGGAGACAGTTTTCTCTTTCCACTATGTAGGTCCTAAGAATTCAACTAAGGTCACCCACCTGGCTTGGTGGCCTATGCCTTCTACCTTCTGAGTCTCATGGATTAAGTGTTTCATCAGAAAGAGGGCTGGCTGGGGACTAACAGAGTGTGGATATTCACCACACATTATAAGGAAAGCTGGCCCTGAGTAGAACATCCTCAAGGCGCCTTCCGAAGGTCTACAGGAGGGACACCAGTGTTTTCCAGACGAGGGAACAGCTCATCAGTGAATTGGGCATATGTTATCTGTCAATCAGCAGAGACCACATTTCTTCCTATAGCCTTGGCAGCATATCTGATTATCCTTCCCTGTTTGGTGCTAGAGAATGAACTCACAGCTTCATATATGCCAGACCAGTCCTCTATTATCAACTGAGCTTCGATACAGCGGAACAACACAAGGTAAAACTTCAGCCAGAGTAGGAGGGATTAATTTTATTTGAAACCATTGAGTTTCAAATAAAAATTAATGTTGTCCATCTCAAGAGCGCCACCCACTGGCCGGTCGCAGCAGCCCAGTTTGGAGAGATTTCTAGAGATAGTCTACTTCCTGTCTAGAAGTTCCCCCACTGTGGGAAGTGGAGAGAGGGAGGAGGAGAGGGGAGAGGGGAAGAGAGGAGAGGGAGGAGAGAGAGCAAATTGCCATCCCTAGCTCCAAATGCGGGTTTCTTTTTATTTTTGGCCACCGCCTATTGCATACATGTGGCTGGTTGGGGTGCGGGGAGCATCAAGGAATGAGAGGGATTTTACAACAGTTCTTTTAATGCCATTGAGACCGGTGCCACCTGTTTCACGCCTGGAGGCCCAGTCTACCGTTGTCAGCTGCCCCCCCCTTCCTCCGCCCGCACGGCTTTGCCATTCATTTCTTTTTGGTCTTCACCAGCCCTTTTTGCACAAGGCTACGGTACAGCTCCTGGATGTAGGTGTAGACACACTTGGAGTCGGGCACGGCCAGCCGCACCATGTCATCCACGTCCAGCAGCTGGGCACAGTCGGCTAGTTTCCTGAGGGTGGAATGAGGAGCAGAGGGTCAAAGGTGAGGAGGGAGCCGAGGAGGTGGGTCCAGGCAAGCGAAGGCCACCAGGTCAGCCATTCTAGGGTGGGTTGAGTGTGGTAACTGAGGCCCCTGCAGGGGCAAGATGGACCTGGGTCTCCATATCCTCACACGGGAACCTCTGTGTTCTAGCCTGTATTAGCTTCCTTCTTGAACATAAGGACAGCAGTGCTGTGGATTAGGGACAGCAAATACTTCAGAGGACAGAACATGAGTCCTACCTAGAGTGCTGGCTTGTGGCAGCCCTGCAGCTCCATTCAGTTAGATCACCTATTTGTTAAGCGCCTACTGGGTGCCAGGCCGTCTTCTGTTGGTCAGCAGTGAATAGCCAAAACTCTGCTCTCTGCGGTGCCAAAGAAATCCAACGCATGAGGCAGAAGGGGTATCAGACTGGTGAGAGGTGCAAGGGAGAAAAAGGTAGCAGAAAAGGACCGCTCTGTGCTAGAGGGGACCTCTGGTAATTTGTAGTAGGGTGCTGGACAGCAGGTGGAGAAAGGGCATTTGCAGAGGTCCTTTGCAGGACGGCTTGGTGTGTTTCCAGACTGCAGGGAACCCAGCAAGTCCTCCTGTTTTAACGTCCCAGCTGCATTTTGAGGCTACTTGATATCCCTGGCTCTGCTGAGGCTGATAAGCTGGCCTAATCGCTGCTGGGGCCTCCCTGCCCGGTGCCAGGTGTCTTATCGGGTGATCCCGGGAGATGGTCTCGGTTACTCCTCTTTATCTCTAACGAGCAGAGGAGGAACTGAGCTCAGAGGGTTTGGTGCTTTGCCCACGGTGGGAGTGTAACAGCTGGGACTCAGCCCTAAGCCTGCCCAGTGCCTCTTGCACCTTGGCTCTCAGCAGTGTGGGCTGCCACAGCCAGCCGACGATGGATGCTGGCCGTGGGAGCCAGAAGGCCCAGAAGGCCCAGCGGAAATCCTCTCTCGGGGCTGCCACAGTTGGGCTGATGTGTAAGCCACTGGCCTGGAAGCTGGGGGAGAGGCCCAGTGTGAAGGGTTTTGAAGACTAGGACAAGCAAGCTCTCTGCATCCAGGGCTTCAACCTCAGTCCCATGGGTGTGGGCCGCTGCTATTCCCCCAGCACTGGAAAGGCAGGCCCTTTGTGCCAATGGAGCCCGGAACAGAGCAGGGCTCCTCCAACAGTGCAGCGGTGCAGCCCCACTGGGGCTCTGGACTGGTCATTTCTTCTATTCCCGCCAGGCCTTTGAGAACTAGAGGAGAGTTCTGGATCAGGAGCTCAGGGCAATAGCTGTGGCAGAGGCCCCCTTTCACCTGTCACTTCTGAGAGGCCTCAGAGTTAGGAAAAAGGAGTAGGGATTCAAACCCTGGCACCTCAAGTATGATTCTCCACTCTCCCTTTTTCTTTCTTTCTTTCTTTCTTTCTTTCTTTCTTTCTTTCTTTCTTTCTCTCTCTCTCTCTTTCTTTCCTCTCCCTTTCTTTCTTTTCTCTCTCTTTTCCTTCCTTCCTGTCTTCCTTCCTGTCTTCCTTCCTGTCTTCCTTCCTGTCTTTCTTTCTTTCTTTCTTTTCTCTCTCTCCCTTTCTTCCTTCCTTCCTTTCTCTCTCTCTCTCTCTCTCTCTCTCTCTCTCTCTCTCTCTCTCTCTCTCTCTCTCTCTCTCCTTCCTTCCTTCCTTCCTTTCTTTCTCAAGACAGGGTTACTCCGTGTAGCTTTGGTGCCTATCCTGGATCTCACTCTGTAGACCAGGCTGGCCTCGGAACTCACAGAGATCCGCCTGGCTCTGCTTTCCAAGTGCTGAGATTGGAGGAATGCACCACTGCCACCCGGCTCCACTCTCCATTTCTATAATTCTCCTTAGCCTCGGTCCTGTTCAGCTGCCTGGTGCTTCCCAAGGCCTGCAGTCATCCTCAGCTCATCCTCTGCCTCTCCGGGGCTCTGCCTCACTGGAAACCAGGCTTGCACTCCCTGGATTAGGATGTTTGGCTGGGGCAGAGCTGCCTGCTCTTTTGTTGCCTCTAAGCTTAGCTAGACCAGGAGTCACATAACACCTACCTTGCCACAGTCCTCCTGTAGGACCTGGGAAGACCCTAGCCCCTCTGCCCACCTCCACCTGTGAGGACAAGTGAGTGGGTCCAGGCAAACACTCGGCAGGTGCTTGCTTGGTTTATGGAGTTTTTACTCAGCATCGCTGAGCTGAAATACGACTCCATTTTCACTGACCGTCACATCCCACGGCAGAACAACAGAAAACGGAAGAGACTGTCCGGAATACAGAGTCTGGCTGGAATTTTGTTGTTTGCCTCTGCCTTTCAAGTGTTGGGATTAAAGGCATGTGCTACATACCCGGCCATCTGGTGGCTTTTAAGTGACATCCATGTGTCCCATGGCCCTAAGGACATGTCCCCAGAGACCCTCTTAGGAAAAAGAGAGTTGGCCACTGATCAACAAACTGGAAGGTCTCCCCTTCATATGTATGCTATGTAGCTCATTCAACCAATGTCTGAGAAAACTTGCTGTTTAAAAAAAAAAAGTTGAGAAGTATGGATCAATATAATACTCTCATTTTCCTGAGGAAAACACACATTCCTCCCCACTGGTGGGTGGCCATGCCTGGGTTAGACGAGAGGGGTTGGCTTCCCAGGCCAGACAACTTGGTACTGCCATTCCTAGGGTTTATATGTTTATTTATTTGAGACAGGCCTCTCCTGTAGCACAGGCTGACCTCCAACTCCGTGTGTAGTCAAGGATGACCTTGAATTTCTGATTCTCGTGCCTCTCGCTCCTCTAGCTAGGGTTACTGGTGTGCCCCATCACATTTGGTGATCAAACGCAGGACTTCGTGAACGGGAAGCAAGCACCCTATAAACTGAAGTACACCCTTAGCTGTTGATCGATGGTGTCTTACTGTAGACATGAGGCCGGCCTCAAATTCTCAGCAACCCTGCTTCAGTCTTGGGGTGCTGAAATTATAGGCACACACCACTATGTGTGGGCTTTAGAAAAAGCACCTGTCTGTCTGTCAGGGGCCTGAGTTGCCCTCGTGTTCACCACACTCCCTGTACAACCCTGTTTCCACCAGTGACTTACAAGTTTCTTTCTGGGGTCATCGCCCAGGTTGGAGGTGGGAGGTTGAAGATGGTGGGAACCCAGACCCCTTTTCCCCACTCTGGCAACCATGTTTTTTTGTTTGGTTGGTTGGTTGGTTGCTTTTGTCTTAAGATAGGCTCTCTCGCCGCATATCCCACGTGGGCCTAGAACTTGAGATCCTCTTGCCTCAGCCTCGTGACCGCTGGGAATATAGTCCTGTGTCACCACACCCATTGTTCAAAGCCTTGTCTTTGTCTCAGTTTCTTCCATCAGCCCCACTCTTCCTGACACCACCCTTCCAGCAGCTGCTACCCTTGACATGTGGCTGTATGAGCCTCGGCAATAATGCCCCTCCAGGACCCAGAGTGAATGGTAATTACCATAACAGCCGTGACATCATTCTTTATAATGATAGTCATGTAGCCAAGAGTGTTTGAAGGGCTTTGCTGTGGGTTAGGCCCTGTTACCGGCGGGTTACAGGGACTTAATTATGTTACTGAGTTCTTATCTCCGTAAAAGGGGAAACATCATGGAGATAAAGGGGTGTGGGCGTGTCCAAGGTTACACAGAGTCAAAACCTAACCTCAAGTTTCTGTAACCCCCCTGTCCCAAACCAGAAGGCTTACCTTTCTTCTCTCCCTTATTCTGCTTGAATTTCGAATTTTCTTTGGATGTGTGTGTTCATGTGCACATGCGTGTTCAGGTTTGTGGAGGCCCGAAGTCAACCTTGGATGTTGTACCTCAGGAGCCGCCTATCATGTTGTTTGAGTCTTGGTTTCTCACCAAACTGAAGGGTCACCAATTAGGCTAGTATGGTCAGCAAGTTCCAGGGATCTGCCTGTCTGTGCCGCCCTTGGCATTTTACATGGTCCTGGGGATGGAACTCAGGTCCTCACGGTGGTGCTGCAAGCATTCTACCAACTGAACCATCTCCTCGGCCCCAGAGTTTTCTTCAGGGCACCTGTCACTGCTTATATGTTATCTGCATGCATGTTCTTACGACCTGTCTATTCATTTAGAATATAAGCCACAGTGGAGCATAGTTTTCTCTGTTTGAGCCATTTACCCAGAGCTGCTTTAAAAAATAAACCCTCAGATACAAGGCTGTGTGGCAGTAGCCTTAGCTTGATTGCCCACATGCACCCTTTGCACGCACCTGGACTCCCCTGGGGCCACCCACTTCCCTTCTGACTCTGCCATGCCGGGACTGAGGCTTACTCTGCAGTGGAGAAGGCTAGGGTGAAGTTGTGCCGCCGCTTTGATGGGTCCAGCTCTGCATAGTCAAAGGCGTCTGGGAAAAACTTGTGGATGAGGGCGCAGAAGGCCATGCCGCTGCTCCAGCTGGAGGAGAAGTTCTGGATGTCCACGTGCTGAGATAGACAGGCAGGGGATGGAAGACCTTCGTGGCCCCGGGCTGGGGGGCCTGGACTTTGCCTCTCTCACCCTTTGGAATCCGAACCCTCGGATTCTCCACCGCACTATTGCCCCGGAGGAAAAAAAGTGTCCCCTGTCCCTTCTGTATCCCCAGCCCCTGCCCACCTCATACTTTCTCGTCATGGCCCGGCACCACTCCAAAAGCATGTTCTTAACACCACCAATGGCTGCCCCCGCGGCTTTCGTGTTCCGGAAGAGGGCAGTGGGGCCCGAGGCTGCCCTGTGAGGAGAGGGGCAAGAAACCACAAACATCCCATTGTGAGGAATCTCAGGCTACAGGTGTGTGTCTGGCCTTGATGGTTTCCACTGGCCCCCAGACCTCCCTCCATTAGCCCCATCCACAAATCCTAGGGAAATCTCAGCCCACCCTGACTCCTGGTTTGCATCCTACCCGCCAAACTTGTCCATGATGGCTTTGCGATTCTGTGCACGGAGTCCCCGGGGCCGAGCAGGGGCCGACACCCTGCGCTCTGGTGCTCTCTCCTTTTTTTCCTCCGAGGGTGGGGGCTCCGTGGGGCTCTGGGGCACGTCACTGGGCGAAGACTCACTACATGGAGAGGTCACAGAAGCATGAAAGGAGGTTCAACTGACACCATAGGGTGCAGAACAGCTCTGGGGGGCTGGCTGGGCAGAGGTCACTGCCATAGACAGGCCTGCGCAGTTAAGCTTAATTGGTGCACACACTCATCCTGTGCCTAGCACTGGAAGGGTCAAGAAGCAGTAAACAGACTCAGGCTAACTCTGGGGAACACGTGGTCTGCTGAGGCCATAGGGGGCAGAACTAGGGCACACCTGGGCTCTGACCTGAGTCTGGATCCTGGCTTTGTTCTTATTTGCTGTGTGATCTTGGGGCTGCCCCCTTACTTCTCTGAGCCTCGGCTTCCCCGTCTGTAAAATGGGGACAAGAATGCCTACCTAACAAGGTGATTCTGAGGCCTACAGAAGAACGGGGTCAGGTAGCTGCCGCTTACTACAAAGCTGCGCAAATGCTTGCTGAGTATTCATTGGTCAGCTTTCCCCAAGAGACAGGGAAGTGACTGAAGTGTGCGCGATGGAAGAATAAGGCTAGCTGTGTAGCGCTTCCCATATGTCAGGCAGGCACTGTGTGCTCAGGCGCTTTTCTTGCTCACAAGTCACTGGAGCCTACAATAACCCGGTGAGGTCCTTACAATTGTTATATCCACTTCACAGACGCGAAGAGGCTAAGGGACACAGCCAAGGTCACCGGGCTGGTAAGCGGCAGAGCCATTGTCCAGACTCAGGCTTTCTGACCCTTCTTATGGACGACACTTAGAGAGCTGTAACGAATACTTGTGGGGCCTGAAGAGGCTTCAGCCACGGAGCAGGAGGTAGACCAGGCACCGTTCATGCCTCTCCCTCCATTTGTTTTCTGGGATCTGTCTGAGATACAAGGAATCCTGGAATATCTGGAAATCAGGTCTGGGGAGGCCCAGAGAGAGGTGACAGTTGACTTCAAAAGGAGCAGGAGACTGGAGGAGTCAGAGCTCCAGGGCTTGAGATTACCTGGCTGAAGGACTGGTCTCTCCAGACGCCGTAGAGTCTGGACCCAAGCCATCTGGAGGGAAGGAAGAGAGCAGAAGGAAGCTGAGGCTGTCTGTCCTGTGCTCCCTGCAGCATCCTTCCTCAGGGTAGTCATGCAACACCCTGGGCTCTCCCTTACCTGGGCTGAGGCTGGTTCCCTCATCTGTGGGGCTCTCAGGCCACTCCTCGGGGGAGCTGGGAATCACCGCTGTCCTTTCTTCTGATTCTTTTTCCTCACCCTGCTCCTGCTCTTCAGTGGGACTCCCTGGCTCCTGGGGTGGACAGGATCTGTGTGGGCAGCTACCCAAGGCTTTCTAAGAACTTCAGAAAGATTTGGAAGGCAGTCTGAGCCACAATCTCCTTTCCCCATCCCCACTCCCAGGATCTTGATACCTGGTGGAGGAAGATTGTACTTTCCCAAGGTATGATTTGGATAGAAAGTGGCCACACAGTCTACTGAGAGGTAGCTATCATGAGGGTTCTAACCTCATCAACAGACTACTTAGAGGATCTATCATGGGGGGGGGGGTGTGCCTTTGAAGGGCATATCTTTTATGTGATGCATGTGTGTTTGTGATGTGTGTGTGTGCTGCGATTGTGTGTGTGTGTATGTGAATGTATTTATGTGTGTGAGTATGGGCACACGCATGCCACAGTGTGTGTGTGTGTGTGTGAGTGTGTGCGTGCATGCGTGCACGTGTAAGTCAGAGGACAGCCTCAGGTGTAACCCTTACTTCCTCCTTCTTTCAAACCAGTTCTCTTTGTTGTCCTCCGGTGTGTAGTAGGATTCTCCCGTCTTGGCCTTCCCTCAGGCACACGGGGACTTCAGATGTGTACTACTGTGCCTGACTCCTACATGGGTTCTGGGGATTTGAACCCAGGTGCTTCTGCCCTCTTAGCAAGAGTTTTTACCCACTGAGCCATCTCCCCAGTGAGGGGAATGTCTTATGTTCAGAGATTTCTTCTCCCTCTCTGTCTCCTGTTTCTTGACTGCTGTAAGGAAAACAGTTTTCCCCTCTCATATTTCTGCCTTATCACAGACCTCAAGGCAATGAAGCCAGGACTGAAACCTTCGAAACCACGGGCCAAAATAAAACTCTCCCCCTTTAAATTGGTCTGCTTGGGGGATTTGTAGCAGCAGCAACAACAATAAACAAACGAGGGAGTCAGGGAGGCCTCGGTTCCCGAGGAAGAGGGGACTCGAGACCCTCCTTTCTGCCCTACTCACCACCAGCTCCTTTGTGCCACTTTCGACCTCCTTCCCATCGACGACCTCCTTCCCATCGACGACCTCCTTCCCATCGACGACCTCCTTCCCATCGACGACCTCCTTCCCATTGATGACCTCCTTCCCATCGACAACCTCCTTCCCATCGATGACCTCCTTCCCATCGACGACCTCCTTCCCATCGACTGCCTGAAGTTCAGCTGTGGCCTGGTCCTTCACATCAGCCTTCTTCTGAGATTCCATCTCAGCCTCTTGGACAGTAACCTCTGCCCCAGCACCCTCCTTGGGTTCAGGCTTGGCTTTATCACTCACATCGAATTTCTCCTTAGAGTCCAGATTGGCCTCTTTTCCGTCAGACTTCTGCTTCTCTGGGGCCAGCATGGCCTCCTTTTTTCCCTTAACCTCGCTGGGTTCAGGTGTTGTGTCTTCTTTCCTGCCAGTCTCTTCCTGGGAAGCCATGGTGGTCTCCTCCTTCCCACCCTCCTCCTCTGCAAGGTCACCCTTGGCTTCCTCCTTCCCACTGGCCTCCCCTTGCAGGTCTACCTTGAGCTCATCTAATACACTTGCGTCCTCCGGACACTCCCCCGACACAGCCCCCTTGGGGGCTGCTTTACCCTCCTGTTCTGCCTCATCCGGAGGGTCTTTGACACTTGTCCCAGCTGGACCTTTGGCCACCTCCTCCGCAGTGCTTTGATTTCCTGGTGTGTCAAGATTCCCCGCAGTTGGGGAGACAGTGGTCCCGTTCTCAGAGGGACTCTCTTCTGTCCGTTCCATGTCTAGAAAGAGAAGACATGAAGACTTTGTCACACACTACTCCAGCATGAGGTGCAGACCCTGCCCACTGAGTGCCCTGGCCCGGGAGTCAAGAAGTCTCTGGTTCTGTCCTGTTTCCCTAACTAGTTGGGCATGACAACATACCCACTCTCCCTGTGGTAACATGAAGGATAGAGCGCTTCTTTTGCTAAAGTGGGGCAGTTGGGCCATATTGACTTGATATTGGATGGTATTTACCCAAGGCCCTTCTGTATGCTATGACTTTTTATTTTATTTTTTTTTATTTTATTTTGCAATACAATTCAGTTCTACATATCAGCCACGGATTCCCTTGTTCTCCCCCCTCCCGTCCCCCTCACCTTCCCCCCAGCCCCCCCCCCCATTCCCATCTCCTCCAGGGCAAAGCCTTCCCCACAGACTGAGTTCAACCTGGTAGATTCAGTCCAGGTAGGTCCAGTCCCCTCAGTCCAGGTAGGTCCAGTCCCCTGACTTTTTTTTATTGTTATTATTTTGAGGCAAGGTCTCATGTAGCCCAGGTTGGCCTCAAACCTGTTTTGTAGCAGGGGATTTCCTTGAACTCCTGATTCTACTGCCTCTGTCTCCTGAGTGCTGGAACTACAGGCTTGCACCACCATACTTGGCCATTATTATTATTATTATTATTATTATTATTATTATTATTGCTGTCATCAAACCTAGGGCTTCATGCATGCAAGCCACCACTTTACCCCTGAGTGAAATGTCCAGCCTCACATAGTGCCTTTTCAATGATTTTGCCTCACTTTGATTAACAAGGGAGGTGGTCACAATGTAATACCATTGTTCTGGAACCTGGAAGGAACATTTGCTGCTCGCCCCCTAGAGCCGAAAGCAGGCTGGCCAACAGAACTGAACAGCCCTGCTTTGCTTCTATTGTATGGATTTTCAGTTACCTTCTATTTCTGGTAAGCGATATCGAGCTTCCATCTCCAGCAGTGATCTGAAGTGTCTTTTTAAAACGCATTATTGGATTTAAAAATAACTTAATTCAAAACAAGACAGGCATTTAGGAAACGAGTAAAGATGGTACAAATGTCAGATCATAGAGATGGTGTAAAAATACTCACGATTTGGGAGCCCCGGGGCAGGCGAGTCTCTGAACCTCTGTGGTTCTTGAAAAAGTGAATGAGAAGAGTTTGCTTTGGTGAGAGAATAGAATCACATCCTCTCTAGTCTGCAAAGCTGGCCTCCACCTGCTCTTGGATACATGTGGAGAAGACCCCTTAACTTGGGGATTCCTCTTTGAGTATGGTATATAGTTTTGGTGTGGGGACGGGGCCAATTCCCTCGTTACCTTCTCTTGTTGGGGGTCTAGTTACAAAGAAAACAGCTCCCAAATAGAGTTCAGGGCATGACTCAGACAGTAAGAAAAGTGGACACTCCTGTCATTGGCTAAAAATACCTCCTGCTCTTGGCAGTACTTTCTTTCTTGGTGAGAGTACCTAGGACACCTTGGTAAACTGGACAGAGCCCAGGCGGCATGAAGACAAGATACATTCTGCCACCCACTTCCTTGTTCCTGTTCCTCCAGACAGGAGTCCTGGGGTCTCTGGGTATGGTGCTCTCCACTTTCTAGGAGGCAGATGGAATTTTGTAAAGGTATGAAGACTGTCCACCATGATAGCCCCTTTGTGGTGAAGCAGCTCCAGCCACATATTCTAGCAAGAGGGGGAAAGCATCTGTGTAGCAGCACGCACGGGTGGTGGTCAGGAGGTCACGGCACATGGACCCTGGCATTCTAGTCACTTACTGAGCATTCCGTCTGAGCCCCAGCTTTAGATCAGATGTTTCTAGACAGTACTCTGTAGAGGTGTGGCACACACAAAAGGGATGGGTTCACCGGCAGAGTGCTTTCCTAAAACAAGCAAGGCCCTAGATTCAACCTCCAGCACAGTATAAACTGAGTATCGTGGTACATGCCTGTAATCCTAGCATTTGCGAGGTAGAAGCAGGAGGATCAGTCCCAGCACATGGTGAGCTGAGGCCAGCTGAGGCTGGAGAGAGAGAGAGAGAGAGAGAGAGAGAGAGAGAGAGAGAGAGAGAGAGAGAGAGAGAAAGAGGACAAAAAGGTTCTCTTGACAGTGAGAGGAAGATGTATTTATTCACTGACCAAGGTTGTTCCAAATATAGCCAGCTTTTCACCCTCCTAGAGATACACAGCATCATTAGCACTTAAGCAGGTATCAGGTGCCACTGAGTTAAAAAAAAAAAAAAAAACTGAAAACTTAGCTTGAATATCATTGAATTCACCTTTTCCTAGACCTTCCTGGCCATGGGTTTTCTCTTTGCCCTCTTTCCTTACTGGAATGCTGTCCGTGAGGCATTCCCATTGATCCCATTGACAAAACCATGTTCAAGATCTGAATGAGCCACAAACCCTCTTCCCTCTCTGTCCTCATGGGGAAGACGGTGTGAGTCAGTGGTGGAAGGCATTGTGGTCTTGTGACGGCAGGATTCCAGCTGCCTCTGTTTACTGTGTGACGCTTGTTCTGCCTTTTCACTTCTGTAGATAGAATAGGTCTGGCCCACATGGAGAGTGGAAGGCTTAGGTCGCTAGCACATGGGCAGTATTTGGAAGGAGTCCTTACTCCACAGCTTGCCTGGTGAAGATTGACTGTGCCATCCCTGAGCCAGGGTGAGGACCTGACCTGGTCCCCAGGGCATTGTGAGTGACATAAGCCAGAGAGAACTGGATGTCAGTAAGATGGTAACAGCCCTTTTTATACCCCCAAGTGCGGCATATTTGGCTAAGACATAGCGGATTGCTTCAACCATCTTTCTAGCTGCACACTACACACTTGGGGGCAGGGGGACAGTATGCATGGGAACATATGCGCACACCTCAGTTACCTTGCCTGTTCGTCACCTCTGCTTTCCCCTCTGGGCTTGTCACAAATAGACAAGGAGTGAAGAAGCTCTGAATTCTGAGGAGTGAGGCTAGCTCTCCTCCCCCAGTGCTCATGATGCTACGGCAGTTTGCAGCTTACACTGAAGTGCTCTGCTTTACCTTAGTCACTCCTTGACGGACCCCTCAGAAGGGTGGAACTAGCCCCCTTTTAAAGTTTAGGAGTCTGGTTTAGGGATTATAGTTCTTGAGACTAACGTCATAGGAGAATTAAGTGGGCCAAACCACACCTGGAACCTAGGTCTCCTGAGTCCCGGGTTAGAGCATGGATTGAGGATACTTTTCCCACTCGATCCTCAGCCCAGTGCCCCTTCAGCAGTCCCAGCTCAGAAGACTGGTCATCGCACCTGTGGCGAGGAGCCACTCAATAAGGCTGAGCAGTTTTTCTCTCTCCTGTAAGTGCACACTAGACCCTTCACCAAAGCTTTCTTCATCACTCCTTTCCAGCTTTACTCCCTGCTTCCTTCTTCCCTCGTCCTCCTGAACCCCAACTATTACCCCTATCTTGTGTCCAGTTCGGCTTTTCAGTTCAGCTCCCCCAATCCAGAAGGAAAACCCAAGTTCCGAGCCTTCAACAGTGTGAGTGATGCTCGCTGTTTCTGGGATGCCTCTATCTCCTCCTACTGCCCAGTCCCTCTCCCAGTAGTTCTGAGGCCCCTACTTTACAACTCAGCCTTTTCTTGGAGAGGCCATTGCGTCGTCCCAAGTCCCCCAAGATCTCCACCTGTCCCCCTGAGGCCTTCTTCATAGTTGGCCACTTGCAGGCTACTCTGTACCTGGCCTCGTTTTACCCAACTCCTTTAGGCAGCTAAAAACAGTTGATATAGTGGAGAGAATTCGGAAGCAGCCTGAATTTCTTTCATTGTAGGGTCGCTGTTAGAAGATCCGGCTCTTGGAAGGAAGAGTAGGGGCTGGAGTAATTCGAAAAGGGCCCAGGGGTTTTCCTACCTGTGGGGTTCTGCCTGCAGCTTGGGAGCTCCTGCCTCGTTCCCGTTGAGTAGCCTTACTCCCATGGTCCTTTAAGTTCTGGTAGCTTTGAGCCCCCAGCTCATAGTCCCGCCTCCTTGCTTTCACTCCCCCCCCCCTCCACCCCCTTCTAGAAGCCCGGGAAGAGCATTGTTTACCGCCCTGTTGGTACAACACTTTCTCTTAGACTGGGAGGCTCAAATTTCCCCTGAAGATCTGACAGGTGGCACCTTTCAATCATGCTGCGGTCCCTCTCGACCCTAACAGCATCTTCTTTCCTGAAGTGCTCTGGCCTGAAGATCTTGACAAGCCACTGCCTGGCCCGTTTAGAACATGGTCTCCAGCTCTGCGGTCGCCTGTGATCATCCACAGCCAGGCAGGACCTCCTGTGCTCCTAACTTAGCCCCTGGCCTCCAGTCTTCCTCTGAGCGCCTCCTTTACCCCTCCCTAGGCAGAGCAGCTGCTGAGGGGTGGGCTCAGGAGGTGGCAAGTGGGGCAGCTGCCAACAGTGGGCTCACACTGGACCAGGAAGCTTGAAAGGGGAGGGGCCAAGAGGAGAGAGGAATGGAGAGAGCCAATGAAACACGGGACTTAGCATCTACATCACAAATAACTCATCGATTCTGTTTTGAGCAGGGTTGACTGATACATGATCAGCTCTGAGTGTGTGTGTGTGTGTGTGTGTGTGTGTGTGTGTGTGTGTGTGTGTGTGTGTGTGTGTTGAATTGAAAGTCTGCTCAGAAAAACGGAAACAAATCCTTGTCCTGGCTATGTGTCATACAACTTAAGGAGGGTACCGTTTGGAGACTGTGGGCAGGGACACCCCTCCCATTTATGAAACTTGTGACTCCTCCAATTCCCCTCCCCCAGCTCCTTCCACTCAGCCACACTGGCTTGCTTCCTGTTCCTTAAATAAATCCAATCAGTGCTTTCCAGACTCAGGACTGGGTTTTCCTTCTGCTCTTTGTGAGACAGACTCTTTCTCAGTGTTCTGGACCCAGCTCAATTTTTTTTCCCCTCAGAGAGGTCCTCCATGATTGTCAAGCTCTCTCCAATCTTCTCGCTGCTTATGTATGTACTTCATAATATTTACTGGAATCAAAAGTTGTATTCTTATCGGGGTGTGGTAGCACACACGTTTGATCCTAGCACTTAGGAGGCAGAGGCAGGCAGATCTCTGTGAGTTTGAGGCCGGAGCGAGTTCCAGGACAGCCTGAGTTACACAGAGAAAGTCTGTCTTGGAAAAACCAAACCAAAACCAAAACCAAAAAAAGAAAAAGCATTCTTAGCCAGGCATGGTGGGCACACTTCAATCCTAACACTCAAGAGGCAGAGGCAGGGGTAGGTCATCTCTGAGTTTGAGGCCAGCCTTATCTACAGAATGAGTTCCAGGACAGCCAAGGCTACACAGAGAAACCCTGTCTTGAAAAACAACAAAAATTTCATTCTTAGGGTTGGTGAGATAGTTCAGTGTTTAAGAGCACAGCACTTGCTGTTCTTACAGAGTACCCGGGTTCAGTTCCCAACACCCACATAATGGCTCACAACCATCTGTAACTCCAGTTCCAGGAGATCTGATGCCCTTGTCTGACCTCAGAAGGCATGCATGTAGTGCACTACATACATGCAGGCAAAACACTCCTACACATAAAATGAAAATAAATAGATCTTTAAAATCTATTGTAAATTCTCTCTCTCTCCTCTATACTTTATGAGGACAGGGAATCTATTTTCCATGCTCACAGATGTAGACCCAGAGCTTTGCCTAGATCATATCTGGTTCTTGATAAATTGATATTGAATTAAGGAATCAATCAAGGAAAGCAGGGAAAAGAAAAGGAGCTGGGGTCAGTGTCTGCGATGTGAGAGAGAGCTTATTTTATTAACCCAGGTTTGGGGACTGATGTTCAAATAAGTGTAACATCTGTCTCTAGTACATCTCCTTCATCCATCCAAAAATTATCTGCTGAAGACAGATGAGTTCTCCCACATTTCTCTGGCTTCGTGATTTTTTTCCTTCCCTTAACTCATTTCTTGTCCTGCTGTCACTAGATAATAAAAACAGCAGAAACTAGAAGGTCGTGGCATCAGTCATCATAACTTCTCTTATATAATCCTTTCATTCTTTGATGATGCAATGGTCAGTGAACACCAAGTAAGTCCTGGAGACAACAGCTTTGAACACAAAAGAAAATAATATTAGTATGAGGAGATAGTAATCACATTAACAAGTAAAATATGGACTATATTAGATGCCATAGATTCTATGAAATAAGGTGAATCAGGGTAAATGACAGGGTTTTGTGTTTGTTTTGACTTTGTTTTATAGGGAGGAGAATATATTTGTAGCTACAGCAAATGATATAGGAATAAAGACCTCGAAGAAGTTTGGGACTGATGCCTGTGACAGGGATGGGCACCTGCATCCCTGGCAAAGAGAAGAGTAACTAGGAAGAAGGGGGTATGATGTATGTGTTGGGTAAAGACATAGGGTATCAGTAATGCTGGGCAAAGCATGGGGCCAGGAGAACAGTTGGGGATAAAAGGAAGAAGACTGGGTTGGCAAGTCATGTGGGATTTGTACTAGCTCATACTGATTATCTACTTGATAGGACCTAGGACCACCCAGGAGATAAACCTCTAGGCGTGTCCACAACCTAATTCTATATTGGGTTATCTGAGGTGGGGAAGACCCACCCAGAAAGCCTGTAGCAACTTCCCTTGGACGGGGACAGCTAATAAATAGACAGAATAAAAAGGATAACGTCGTGACCTGAGTAGCAGCACTCTTCTCTCTGCGTGTCTTGACTATGGCCATTGATGTGGCTGGCTGCCTCCCATTCCTGCCACAATGCCTTCCGTGCCGCAGTGGAGTGCATCTCCTGAACCGAAAGCTGAGGTGAGCCCTTCCTCCTCTAGGTGCTGTTCTCAGGTAATGGACCACACCATGCAGGATCTTACAAGCTATTGAGAAGACTTTGGCTTTTGCTCTATGATTAGAAACCACTGCAGTATTTAGGGGTGAGTGACATGATCTAATTTTAGTTTTTTACATCACTCTGGCTGCTGTTTTGAGAACAGTCAGACGTGAAGTATCGGCAGGAGTAGGGAGAGCAGCCAGGAGACTAACCTGGTGATGCAGAAGAGTTTGTGGTGGTCTGGGCCAGACAGTCATCAATAGAGGCAAGTAGAAGTGATGAGGAACAGCCAAGGAGGCTTTCTACCTGTTACTGGGACAGCCTCTCACCTTCTGCTCCTCTCAGGACAGCTCAGGGAGACATCTATCTTTGTGCTCTCCAAGTCTCTTATGAGTGGCAGGTCCCAATGGGGAGATCCTGCATTCCTTTCTTTGGGGCTGGAATCCCAATTCAAGAAAGTAGTACTGTCCCAGAGTGAGTGACAAATACAGAACCTTTCTATAAGGACTGTAACACATTGATGAGTATATTCTAGAGATGAATAAATTCTAGAGATCTGTGCAATACAGTGCATATAAATAGCAATACTATATTGTACAAGTAATTATCTTATGTTAAATGTTCTAATTACAATAAAAATAAGACCCTTTTGAGAGGTTGGAGAAAATATTTGCAATAGGGCTGGTGAGATGGCTCAGGTGGGTCAAGAGCTTGCTTTGCCATAGTAACATCCCAAGTTAAGATCCTCAGGACTCATGTAACGCCAGAGATATAGGATGGGTCCACAATCCCAGGACTCCTACAGTGAGATAGGAGGCAGAGACAGGCGAATCTTGGATACTCTCAGACCAACTAGCCCGGCATAGGCAGTAGCAAACACAAGAGCCTGTGTGTCAAAAATGGTGGAAGTTAAGGATGGAAACCAGAGGTTATCCTCCAACCTCCACGTGCACAATGTGCGCACACACACACACACACACACACACACACACACACACACAAAAAAAAAAAAAAAAACATAGAAAGATAACTGACTTTTAAAACCTGCAATAAGCTGGGCAGCAGTGGCACACGCCTTTAATCCCTGCACTCAGGAGGCAGAGCCAGGTAGATCTCTGTGAGTTTGAGACCAGCCTAATATACAGAGCAAGATCCAGGACAGGCACCAAAACTACACAGAGAAACTCTGTCTCCAAAAACCAAAAACCAAACCAAACCAAACAAACAAACAAAACCCCCCAAAATCTGCAATAGATTACATTAAGAAATAAGTGGGCTGTTGAGATGGCTTAGTGGGTAAGGGTGCTTACCAGGATGCCTGACAACTTTGATGACTCTGACCCACGTGGTGGAAGGACAGAATCAGCCCCGTAAGTTGTCCTTTGACCTCCACATGTGCCCACGGCACATGCTCTTATGAATAAATTTAAATTTAAAAAGTATACCAAATGAGAGGTGTAGTTCAGTGGTGGAATGCTTGCTTGCTTGGAGTGTATGAGACCCTGGATTCAGCCTTCAGCACTGAGAGAGAGAGAGAGAGAGAGAGAGAGAGAGAGAGAGAAATCACTATTAGCTGAAGATGTGAAAGTAGCATAGCATAACACTTTGGGAAAAAAAAGACTTCATCGTTAAAGACGATAAGAGATCAAGAAAATGGGGCTAAACTTTAAGAATCATTAAATCCTGGTGATAGCTATGTTGATGTTCGGTAGACTGTGTTTTCTGTGTGTTGTGAATTTGCCCTAATAAAAGTGTTTTAAAAGATTGAAACCAGTGCTATTATTATTTATTTATTTTTATTGTTCATGCGTATGCGTGTGGGTATAATGAAGAAGTACAATAAAACATGCTCCAGGGCTGGGAAAGCAGCTCAGTTGGTAGAGCGCTTGCCTATAGCTTGCATGTGATCCTAGTTTAAATCAGGCATCGTGGAGCACAACTGGAACCCTAGCACTAGCGCAAGAGAGAGGCAGGAGGATCGTAAGTTGTAGATCATCTTGGGCTATATAGCAAATTAGAGAGCAGCCTGGTTTCCGTGAGACCCTGTCTCAAAAAAACAAACAAAAACTCTGCACGTGTTTCTTCTTTCTGAGAGCAGCAACCTTGCATCCTTCTCTCTGCAACCCCACCGGTTAATGATGCACACACAGCTCGTTTGTTTACTAATGCCTGGGTCCTACTCCCAGCGATTCTGATTTCACGGGTATGAGGTAACGTCTGGGCATTGAGGTTTTTTTTTTTTTTTAAACGTGCTCCAGGTGGTTTTAGCATGCAAAACTGACAGGCTCCCTTTGGGAAAAATTCTCCCTTCTTCACACAAGATCTGTCTGCGCCCCGACGTGGGCTCTCCTTAGTGGGTTCGGGGAGCCAAGCCCCTTCCAGACTGCAAATAATCAAACATCTCCCGGACAACCCGAGGACTGGCCCGCTAACAGGGCTGCTGGCGCTCTGCCCCTCACTCAAGCCTCTATGCTACTTTGGAGTCCTCTCTAGCAAATTGAAGTCGTTTTCCATTCAGCCAGCCGGTGGCTCCATCTCTATGGTAGCCGATTTCCCAGCGCCGCCTGGTCGGCGTTTCCTTCCGGATCAAAGAAGAGGTTGGACTTCCCTCCCGGAAGTGACCCACGTGCTTTTCATTTCGCCTAGCTGGGTGCCCGGCAACTTTTTACTATTGACCCGAAATTGGGGACGTCGTGGGATCTGTGACCTGCCCCAGGCCGTGGTGAGTGACCCACGGTGTCTGACCCCCGGAGGGACCCTGATGATGCCGTCGCCATGACAACCGCAGCGTCTGGGCCGGCTCCGGGAGCCTCGGTTGTGGTTAGGGTCGGATTTCAGGGCCGTGCGGGCAAGGCCCAGGGCTTCGATTGTTCTGTTCCTACCGTCCATCCTCTGGCTAGGAGAGATCTCGAGGGATTGAGAGGTCTCAGTTTCCGGCCCTTTGCTCGTGACATCCTGAGTGACCTTGAGCTGGGCACTGTCCCCTTGAAGGGCCTCATTCCCACTTCTGATAAGAGGGCTGATTACGTTTACTGAGGGCAGTGGTCCCTGCTGGTCTGAAACGCTGTGATTCCTCGAGTCCTCCAGCCCCCGGATCATAGGGTGAAGCGGGAGGGGTCGGTGCTGACGATCATGTCTGCTCCTAGGACTAAAGACCAGGAGGCTATTCTCCACGGTGCTAGGTTGACATGGATCCGCTTAGAGCCCAGCAGCTGGCTGCGGAGCTGGAGGTGGAGATGATGGCGGACATGTACAACAGGTAATGAGAACCACTCCACGATACCTTGTCTTGGGAAATTGGGAGTCACCCTTACCAGGACAGAGTGAAGGACTTGTAACGAATGCTTTCCATGAGGTAGTGGAGCCAAGTCCCACCCCGCCCCCCAACCTCTGCCCCACCCTCACCGTGCTTGGCTAAAGTAAATACAGGTCACTAGAAGGACTTGGCTATTTAGAGGGCGTAAAGGGGCGTGAAGGAGAATCTCCAGTCCGGGATCTAGTGAGTTTCAAAAACAACTACCACTAACATTTTTTTTTTTTTAACAAATAGCCCATTTAATTACTTTTGTTTATGTTTTTTGTGTTTGTTTATGAGTGCCAATATGCATGCCACAGCAGCACATTAGTGGAGGTCCGAGGACATCTTACTAGGAGTCCATCTTTCCTTCTACCATGGGTCTCAGGGATTGGACTCAAGTTCTGGCTTGGCAGCAAGTGCCTTTGCCTCCTGAGCCGTCTCAACAGTCATTTAGTAGTTAATAGCGTTTAGTAGCTAATATTCAAACTTTTTTCTTCTTGTTCTTCTCTTCTTCTTCTTTTTTTTTTTTTTTTTTTTTTTTGAGACAAGGTCTCCTGATGTAACCCTGGCTAGCCTGGAACTTGCTCTGTATACAGGCTGGCCTTGAATTCACAGAGATCACTAGCCTCTCCCTCTTGAGTGCTGGGGATTAAAGGTGTGCACACCCAGCCTTCCTTAAACTTTAACTCTGTGCTAGGTACTTGCAAAGCATTTTATATGCATTATCATTTTTAAGGGTTTTTTTTGTTGTTATTTGTGTTTCTTTTATATGTATGGATATTTTGCTTGCATATATGTATGTACATCACATGCCTGAAGAGGCCATAGAGGGCATCAGATCCATTGGAACTGGAGTTATAGACAGTTGTGAGCTGCCATGTGGGTTCTGGGAACCAAACCCAGGTCTTCTGCAAGAGCAGTAAGTTCTCTTAACCACTGAGCCATCTTTCCAGTCCCCCAATAAAATAACTCACTGGGAGATGGGAATATAACTTTCTTGGTAGGGTGCTTGTCTAGAATGCAGGAAGCCCTTGGTTTGATACTGAGGTGGTGCTTGTAATTTCAGCACTCAGAGGTGGAGGCCAGAGAGTCAATAGTTCACGGTCCTTGGCTACATAGTGAGTTTGAGGCCAGCCTGGGGTAGATGATACTAGTCTTTAAAAAAAAAAAAAAAAAAAGAAAGAAAGAAAGAAAGAAATAAGTTAAAATCAGTGGGTTAATTTTATTAGTGCCATTTTAACATAGGGAATTGAGGCATCGAGGGATTTAATAATCTCATAGCTAGTCCCTAGCTGGTCAGTAGCAATGTCAGAACCAATACTTCAGGCTGGCTTCACAACTGTTGCTTAGAGCTGTTTGGCCAATTTGGAAACAAATCCTGGTGCACCAGTCACCCACTGAATATCTTTGGACAAGTTGTCTCCTAATTGATTATATCATCAATAAAACTGACATAATAAACATTACTTCATGATGACATTACCAGTATTGAACTTGAAAGCCTTTAGCATCAAGCATATCATTCAGGAAACAGTGAGACACTTGGGGGTTTTAGTCAGCAGAAGCTCTTCTCATTGGTTGATTTATCTTGGAGGCCACAAATTAGAATTTTATTTTCATTATTATTATTATTATTATTATTATTATTGATTTTTCAAGACAGGGTTTCTCTGTATAACAGCCTTGGCTGTCCTGGAACTGGCTCTGTAGACCTGGCTGACCTCAAACTTAGAGATCTGCATGCTTCTGCCTCCTAAGTGCTGAAATTGATGGCGTGCACCACCACCACTCGGCTGGAATGGTTTTTAAAATGCAGACTATGAGGTCAGACTATTTGGCTTTGTATGATCCTTAGCAAATTACTGAGCTGCTCTGTCTTAATTTCCTTGTCTGTACAATTGGGGATTTAATTGTGTTAACCCCACTGAGCTACTGTGAGGGTTACGTAACAGAGTCTGTGTTAGCATTTAGCATGATGCCTGGTACACAGCCAGTATCCAGCAAGTCCTTCCTCTTTAACTAGTCTTATACATGTCTCAAACAAGGTTCTTAGTCTGAAGAACCTTCCAAGGCGTTTGAAGTGAAAACAGAATTTCCACTAGTTTCTTGGGGGAGAGGGTGAGGCAAAAATCAGTACTGGAGGGTTGAAGTTGTTGAAGGGTTCTGGGTTGCCACAGGAAGTTACTGATACAACCTTGTCCCTCTCTAATCCCAGAATGACCAGTGCCTGCCACCGGAAATGTGTGCCTCCCCACTACAAGGAAGCAGAGCTGTCCAAAGGGGAGTCTGTGTGCCTGGACCGATGTGTATCCAAGTACTTGGACATCCATGAGAGGATGGGCAAAAAGTTGACAGAGCTGTCTATGCAGGATGAAGAGCTGATGAAGAGGGTACAGCAGAGCTCTGGACCCGCATGAGGCCCCAGGCAGTGTACACCTGGGGTGCACCTTGCCACTTACCCGATTTAAGTGTTCCCTAATGGGTGTCGTATGTGAAAACTGTCATGCTTAGGCTCACTGGAGCGTCTCCAGGACCCCTGGGTGTGGTAGAGCTCTCCTGACTAAAGAAGGGGAATTTGTCACGCTGGTTTGTGACTGTGTATGTGTGTATATGTATATATCTGTATTAAAACAGATTTGTGAAAAGCAGTGTCTTTAGTATTTGAGAGTAATGACTCAGCTAGAGCACCTGACAGTAGATGGAATTGGATGCGATGGGCTTTCTCTTTGTTTGGGGGTTGGGTTTTGTTTCAGGACTGTAGACTAGTGAGATCAGTAGGTTTTTGTTCAGGGTGTGCTGCTTGCTGTGACCTACCTCTGTACTTTGGTAGAGTGACTCGGGTGGGAAGCACTAAAAATTTTTAATTAGATATTAAGTGGAGGCGAGCAGTCATTTCTACCCATAGCACATACTAAAATGAAATGATCTAGAGGAAGTGACAATGGATGGGATTTAGGAAGCAAGTAGCCAAACTGCGCTAGATGGCATTGTCAAGGCGCGAGGCTGGCCGAGCATCATGGAAGGTGATCTAGATGGCTCCCGCCATCTGTGTTCATCTGATCAGACTGCTCCTTGGTCGCTTCTCAGTATCTAACAGAGTCCACGCGTCCAGACTGAAGGTCTAGTAAGGAAGCAGGTTCAGGAGGCCGCTGCTTGCTGCAGGTGGCACAGGAGAGCAGTGGGAAGCCAGGACTGACCGAGAAGAGGCTAAGTCCCACTTCCGTCTGAGGAGGGCCCTTGGAGGAGTGAGGCTTTCAGAATGTGCGGATCATTCTAGAAGACACTTGTTGACTGAAAGTAGGCGTTCCTGATAGAGGTGTCTGGGATGCAGTGAAGGGCATAGAGGCAGAGACTTTGTTCAGCTTCCCAGTGCAGGTTCAAACAGGGTTTGGGTCTTGGCTGAGGTCTTCTAGATGCATGACTTGAGAGTCATAACTGCTTCAGTTACCCTACCTGTAAAACTGCAGTGTGGGCCTACCTGCCTCCTTGGGTGAGGGTGAAAACTAGTAACTCAAACACTTAGAAAAGTATCTGAAGTACATCAAATACTCAATAATTTGCTAAATTTGATGGTTAGTGGAGACACTGCAAGCGATCCTCAACTCGTGGGTCTTAATATGTAACCTCTTAGTCACATATTAAATATCCTCATACCAGATATTTATATTACAATTCATAACAATATCAAAATTACAGTTATGAAGTAGCAACGAAATAATTTTATGGTTGGGGGTCACCACAACATACGAAACTGTATCAAGGGGTCATAGCATTAGGAAGATCGAGAACCACTACTCTAGATGGACTTCTGTAAAAATTCAAAACCGTTGTTTTATTAGGCTGGGAAGACACTATATAAAGGCTTTCTAAATGCTGAAATACAAACGCAGGCCAGCAGGTGGCGCTGTCTGCCCTCAGGTCTGAGCTGTTGGGGCCAGCGCCATAAAGTTACTGCGTTTTCTTGTGCTCTGCCAGCCGCGCACAATGCTGGGAAGAGAGAGGAGTTACTGTGAGGAAAGGACATACCGTATCTGCCTTCAGGTTTAAAAAGGGACATAATGAGTATTTTCTTGACAGTGCACAGCTGGAACAAACAAGGCCCGGTGGACAGAGGGAGAAGACGTTCCAGCTCGGGAAGAGCTCCTGAATAGAACGGCTTCGCCATGGCAGGGAAGTGTGGAGTGCTGTGGAACAGCTCCAGAGTGGCTGCAACACCAAGTGTGAAGACAAGAGCTGAGCCATGCGCCCAGAAGCCTGGGCAGGCTCAGCTCCAGAACAGCCTAGGGAGTGGGCTGTGTTAAACTATTTGGATTTTCGCTTGCTGAAGGCATCAGCAGCCTGTTAGAGGATTTAAACCTTTCAGTGACAGCTCTGCTTTCCAAAGGCTTCCTCTCCCAGCCAGATAGTGTTAGGTGACGGAAAATAATGGATCAAGGAGGGACGTGGTGCAGACAGGAGAGAGGGGTGATGGCAGAAGACCAGCTCACGTTTTTTGAGTTGCCGTGGCTAGGCTCTGCGAGGGCCTCACATGCGTCATTTTGCTTAATGTTAGGACAACTCTGAGGCAGGTACAACGGTTGCGTTTTATGGATGAAGAGGCTGCGGCTCTCAAGAGTTAATCACTTGTCCAAGGCAGAGCTGAGATCCCAAGTCACAGACCCGAGGCTACTTAAGCCGTTGTTCTTGACTTAAGGGCAGTTCCCTAGGGAGACAATATTGTAGCATTTTTGCATTTTTAGACCATTTTCTGTGAACATGCACAGAATGAGTTGGTTAGGTTTTTGCGGCCAATGAACAAGTTGGGTGGAGTAAAGGACGGGAGAGATAGTAGACATATTCAAAGGGTGGGAGAAATAAGACTGAATTAGGTCCTTCCTGCCATTGGGAGTACGTATAAACCCAAATGTGGTTTTGCTTGATTTTCCCAGATTTAAAAATCAGGAAATATCTCACAAAAATCTAGGCTTTGGCAATTTTTTTTTTTTTTTTTCAGTTTTCTCTAAACAGGGTTTCTCTATGTAACAGTCCTGGCTGTTCCGGAACTCACTTTGTAGACCAGGCTGGCCTCAAACACAGAGATTTGCCTGCCTCTGCCTCCCGAATGCTGGGATTAAAGGCATGCAAAACCACTGGGCTTTGGCTACTTTTAAAAAGTCAGAAGATCTGTAGATCTGCATTACAGGTTGATAGCAGCCTGTTGGAAGGTGGGCAAAGCCTCAGCTGTCCATCAAATCTCTCACCGCTAGTTTTTGCCTCCCCCTCCCCGGCCTGACCCAGTAGGCTCTGGTCTAAGCCTTCTTTGGTTAGTATATTGTGGTAGGCAACTTCTAAGGTTCCTGGGGCCTCAGGTAATACCGCCATGTATTTTGCTCTTAGATGGATCCTCTCCCTGTGTGCAATGTGCACGGGATCACGAGACTTACTTCTTATAAAAAGATCATAGCTAAGGTGATTAGATATAGTTACGAGGGGCTGCGTGCACTTCTTCCCTTCCTTGCTAACTCCGATGAAGCCAGCTCCCATGTTGTGAGGACCTGTGAAGAGGCCCCTGTGGTAAGCAACCCTTACATGGTGAATGCCCCATTGTGTGAGTGCGCCTGCCCCTGCTCAGCTTGCAGATAGCATCCCTGATTCACACTTTGCAGTCTGGGAGAGAGACATTGAAGGTCAAGACCCAGTCAAGTCACAACTTACCTCCTACTAACCTGGAGAAGCTTGGATAATAAATGTTTGCTAAAAGCCTTATATTTTGGGGTAACTCAGCCACAGACATGATCGTACTCTTCTTGTCTGAGACTCCTGGTCATTTCTTTACACCTATGCAAGAATGTGTTGGGTACCATTCTAGGCCCTGGGGATACATCAGAGCAAAACAGAATAAGACACTTGCCCTCTTAGAGTTTACATTGTAGTGGAGGATGCTGTTCCAAAGAGCAGACAGACCTTTCAGAGTCTAACGAAAGGCTTAGACTCTTTCAGGTCTCAGACCCCTTTAAAAATCTGACAAAAGCTAAGATCTGTTTTCTCAATGTGCAGGAGCTCGTGTGTGCTAAGCTGAGAGCAGTTTGTAATGAGTGTTGTCTGACGTGACAGGACGCAGTGGAATGAGGTTCTAAAAGATCTAGTTGGTGGGACAAATACCCAAACCAGGTGGTTTATAGTTGTGAGGGTCGTTCGGTTTGGACTAGGAGCCGAGCAAGCCACACTCATGTATAGCAGCTTCTGTCTCACAGCTGCTGTAAAGGAACTGGCAAGCCCCCTACCCAGAGCCTATCTCTTACCCTCTAGCAGATTCCCCAGGAGCCTGGATTCCAGATGAATAGCAGGTGCCCTCATTTATTTATTTTAAACACAATTTTTTATTGACTCTTTGGGAGTTTCACTTCATACACCCCAGTCCCACTCATTTCATAATCCTTCCATATCTACCCTTCACCCTTGTATCGTCCACTCCCCAAGTAAAACTTAAAGAGAAATAATAAAAATAAAAAATACAAATAAGAAAATTAAAACAAACAAAAACCAAAACCAAACAAAAAACCCCACTTCAGTCCTCCATCTTTCCTGCCTCTCCATCGCCTCTTCATTGATCTCAGTGGCACTGGGAGCTGCAGTGTGGTGTATCATGCAATCTACTCTTTTGTCCAAACAGCTTTTCTTGCAAATGTTCATTGTGTAATGACTTGTTGGTCAGGTTCAAGGCCTCTGGTTTCTGGTACACCATCAATGCTGGACCCTCACCGAAACTCCTCTCAGATATCCTGCTGTTGCCTGGAGTCATGGAGATCCTGCCGCCATGGTTCTGCAGGACCAGTCCCTTCACTCTCCAGCAGGTCAGATGGGGTAGATGTTGGGGAGTGCCAACTCAAAGCCCTGAATGTGTGCCTGGGTGGTAGCTGAGCTGGTCTGACCTGGCCATTGGGACTACCCTCCTCAGGTGAGGGATGAAGCTGGCTCTCCTGTGCCTGCGGGGTGGGGTCAGCTCTCCAGTAGGGGGAGGGCAGCTCTCCACCAGCCAGTGAGGGCCAGGGCCAGAGGTGCTCTAATTAAAAAAAAAAAATATTTAGTGGGTACATATGTGTACATATGTCAGAGGTCAGGGGAAACTTGCATCAGTTTTCACCTGCTGCCGTGTGGATTCCAGGGATTGAATGCAGGCTCGGTGGCAAGCATCCACCCACTGAACCATCTCACTGGCACCCTTACTTCCTCAAGGACAGAACCAGGCTACTAGACTCCCAAGATATCAGCGGGTACCAGTGTCACCCCACACTCACCCAGGTAATGGGTACACTGCATGTAAATGTGCCCCTCCTCTCCAGTTACCCCACATCCTCCAAATCACACACTAACAAAATTCCTTTCTTGCTTTATGCAAGACCTCCTACCCAGAATCCCTGGGAATCAGAGGCAGGCCTGTGCAGTGGATACTCGTCAATGAACGGTGTATGGAATTTACCTCTTCCTCTGGAACCTATAAGAAGGGACCCCTCACTTGGCCCCTTCCATGCTGTCTGTCTACAGTATTGGGGTCTGCGCTCTTCTCAGAACCCCTCACATGCCATTTTCCGTGGCGTTACTATTTCTCCTAATAAGTCTCTTACCCAGAAGGACAGTCTGTCTCCAGTGTCCTCCTTGAACTGTAATAACCCTTCAATAAGTTTTACAAAAGGTATTTAAGGAGCTGTGTGGCTACGAGAAGGAATGTGCTCATAATCTGGGTATCCGGTGAAGGCTGCCTCCCCCAAAGTGGTAGGCTAGCGAGAGTCAAAGGATGAGTAGGAGTTGCCAGGCAGTGGGCCTGGAGGGTGGGTGGCCAGAGGGAAGGCGTATGCAGGCACCTACCCTGAAAAGCACACAGTCCATCAGAGGAAACAGGCACACCTTGATGAGTTTATCACAGGAAAAGTCAAATGTTATATAGACCACACAACAAAGGGATTTACAGATCGAGTCTGGGAAGTTATTGCAAAGAATCGGGCACTTACGGAAATCACCTTCATTCTGATGTGAAGGATTAGTTTACTATGCCAGGTCAGAAGAATGTTCTGGGCCCAAGATGAACTCGAGGTGGGAGAGAGTATGAAGTGTTTTTTTTTGTTGTTTTGTTTTGTTTTGTTTTTGGTTTTTCGAGACAGGGTTTCTCTGTGTAGCTTTGCGCCTTTTCCTGGAACTCACTTGGTAGTCCAGGCTGTCCTCGAACTCACAGAGATCCGCCTGGCTCTGCCTCCCGAGTACTGGGATTAAAGGCGTGCGCCACCACTGCCCGGCGAGGGTATGAAGTGTTAATGGTGTGAAGGACCAAGTCACAGAGACTAGAAAGAGGAGTTGGAAGCATCATGGAGGCACAGTTGACAGAGTCAGGGCTCATTGTTTGAGTCTAACAAGGTGGGACCATGTGAACGACATAAAGATACCCTAAAGCTCCTTGTTTGGTTATTATTAAAATAATGGTCAACAATGAACTGGGACTTCTTCAGGACTCTCACGCTGGAGGAGAGAAATGCTGAAGCCGAGTGCCAGCCAGAGGGGGGCCTTGTCTCTTGGAAGCAGACTTCACACATTTCTGACAACTGATCAGACCACCTTGCAGGATGAAACTAAAGTCTAAACAATGATGGGTCAGTTATGGGCAGAAACCACACCCTGACCAGACTGTTCAGCTTTGCATACCTGTAGCTCTCTACTTAAGCCTAAACCTCATGCCAGGACCCTAAAGATGGACTTGGGGTGCAGGGTCACTGTATCTCTTTGTTCCTTTTCTCTCCGTGGCCACATTAAGTAGATGGCTTGTTTTTCACTGTTAATTTGGTTCTTCTAATTGACTTGTTGTGGACAAGAGGCTGAGCCTGAACTGTCAAGAGAATAACCACTGGGGGAAGGTGAGGGGGACGGGAGGGGGGAGAACAAGGGAATCCGTGGCTGATATGTAGAACTGAATTGTATTGCAAAATAAATTAATAAAAAAAAAATGGAAAAAAAAAAAAAAAAGAGAATAACCACTGACCCTCACTCCAGTAACAAAAGGACACCGAAGGCATTTCAAGGGGAGTGGCCAGATAAAACTGTTTCCAGTAGATGATGCAGGTTATAGGTGGGGTCAAATGGGGTGGGACTGGGAAGGCCAGCTTGCGAGGGTCCATCTTGAGTTCAGTGAGCAGCAGGGGCTGGGAAGGCCAGTGAATGGAGACAAGGAGTCTTTAGAAGGTGGGAATCACAGGCTACTGGCAGGCTGCGTGTGAAGAGAGAGGTGAGGAACAGAATCTGGGGTGTCTCCAGTACTCCAGCCTGGGAAGAATTGGTCTGATGTTAACATAGGCAGCAATGGCTGAGGAGCAAGAGAGGGGAGAGAACGGTCACTTTAAACTGCTGAGCCATCCTCATAGTCTTAGAAGACCCAGCAGGACAGGCCTGGAGGCTTTCAGTGGCAACCCGCGCTACAATCCCTTCCTCTGTGTGTTTCTCTCGAGCTCTAGGAATTGAATCCTTCATGTGAGGATTGGGAACTGATAAATCCTGCTGATTCTGTCCCTAAAGCCATCTCAGATCTCAGCTTACACACCACCCTTAAAGACCATTCCCTGAGCCCCTGATTAGATCCAACTCCCCTCCTCAATTATACATTAACACAGTGGCATATCATACATTCTCCAATTATATATTCCCATAGCGGCATATCTTACACCCTCCAATTATACATTCCCACCACGGCCCTTGTGCAGCTTTCTGAGACCTCATGTGCTCCTCTGGAATAGAATCTTTAAGATTTATTTATTTTTATTTTATGTGTGTTGAGTGTTTTGCCAGAAGGCATGCAAGTGCACCATATGCTTGCAGTACCTGTGGATGCCAGAAGAGGGCACCGAGTTCCATTGAACTGATGTCACACAAAGTTGTGAGCTGCCACGTGGGTGGCTGGGAGCCCAACCCAGGTCGTCTGCAAGAACAACAAGTACTCTTAATGGCTGAGCCATCTCTCCAGCGTCCCCGTTTTCTGGTCTTAGTCTTGCTCTGTAGCTCTGGCCTGGAACTGGCCTTTCAGGTGCGCCTGTCATCCTGCCTTGTCTCTGCTTCCCAAGTGCTGGGATTATAGGCGTGTGTGAAAATATGTGGCCTTCCCACCCCTCACAATCTGAGCTATTACACTGGCTTCCTACTTATTCATTTTGTTTTTTCGAGACAGGGTTTCTCTGTGTAGTTTTGGTACCTGTCCTGGATCTTGCTCTGTAGTCCAGGCTGGCCTCGAACTCACAGAGATCCACCTGGCTCTGCCTCTTGAGTGCTGGGATTAAAGGTGTGTGCCACCACCACCCGGCTGCTTCCTACTTACTTAAGCTTTCCTTCCCAATATACCTTCTTTTCATTAAACGTACAAACTTAACCATGTCTGTCCCCTTCCAACAAAACCAAAAGAAAAGAAAACAACAAAACACAGGAGTTACTACAGTTCACAGCACTGTAAGTCCTTGGCTTCATGGATGTCATTTCAAAGTCATCCTAGCCTCCCTTCCCAGCTTGATTTCCTGCCACTCCCTTCTCATTTATTCAACAAATGTTTACCCGCAGTTTACTGTATGCCAGGTCTGTGATAGGCAGCAGCCGTACAAATTACCTACAACACGGTTGTTCTTGCACCCAACAGACTTAACAGCCGATGGAGTAGGGAAGGAGAGGGAGGACACTGATCGTTTTAGATCAGCAGGCATCCGAAGAGGTCAGCACAGTGTTTGGGGATCCGTGGGCGGCTTCCAAACAAAGGTGAAGCTGGAGCAGTGCTGGAAGGATGGGTGAATCCGAAATGAAGAAGTGAATCTGTCACTCCCACAAGAAGGGAGAACAGGTGCAGAGACAGGAAGGCGCGAAACCAGCTGGCCGGGCTCTTCCCTGCACATCTGCTCCGTGAGCACCTCTTAGGTGTTTGGGGTACGGAAGCAGTGAACACAGTCAATGCTCCTGACTTCGCAGAGCTCTGAGTCCCCAAGAGGAAGATGAGAACATTGGATAGGATGAGGAAGAGCAAGCCTTCCAGACACAGTTCATGGACACTAAAGTCTTGTGGTTGGGGCTCACAACCCCACTGCAATTTCAATGTGAATGTCTGTGCTCGTGCTCATGAAGCATTTTCATAGATCATGGATTCATATTTTATCTCAGTCTCAAGAGGAACCATGATGCTCTTGAGTTAGAACCTCTCCTGTAGGGCTCCGTGTACTGAGCTAAAAAATTTGACCCTCGGGCCGGGCGGTGGTGGCGCACGCCTTTAATCCCAGCACTCGGGAGGCAGAGCCAGGAGGATCTCTGTGAGTTTGAGGCCAGCCTGTTCTACAGAGCGAGATCCAAGACAGGCACCAAAACTACACAGAGACACCCTGTCTCGAAAAAGAAAAAAAAGAATTGACCCTGAGGTGAAAGGTCTGGAAGCGTGTGTGTGTGTGTGTGTGTGTGTGTGTGTGTGTGTGTGTGTGTACGTGCACGCGCACATCTTTCTGGAATGGAGTACATACATATGCAAGAGCCCTATTGCTCAGCCATACTTTTCACCCTGCAGCCAGCAAGGCATTTTAAGAAGGAAAACCACCACCAAAGCCTACATGTGCTGTTGCCAGAGAACTCCCCGTGCCTTTCTGCTGCCAAGCTTTTGCTTAGCTGTTCCTTCACCTGGCTCGCAGAAATGAAAACATCAGAAAAATTACAAGCCAGGCAGGCCTGCCTCCAATCGCTGTGGTCTAGTTGCAAACCTTGGCTACTCCCCATGTGAAAACTTGCGAGGTTTGAAGCACACTGTGATGAGCTGAACACTTAATGACTTTCGTTTTGGAAAGTGCCCATCATATCTATCGTAGTCACTTGACAGTGTTAGCTCCTTTCTTGGTGTTGTGGCTCAGCAGCTCGCTCAGGGGTTCAGGGACTGACTCCCTACCTCTTACCTTTGCGGAGCTCTCCACTTCTCCATGCTCCTCCAGAGCTCTGTGGCTACCATCTGCTGCGATCTTCACGTGTTTTTCTTCTGAGATGGGGTTGCACGTAACTCAAGCTGACCTCCAACTTGCAGTTTGAAGATGACCTTGAACTTGTGACTCCTTCGCCTCCATCTCTCCGTTGCTATAGACACGCGGCTGGTTTGTGTTGTGCTTTGGATGGAACCTCCAGGATCAAGTGTACTAAGCAAGCACTTTACCAACTGAGTCGCGACCCCAGCCCCACACTTTGACTTTTTTTTTTCCTCCCTGGAGACAGGATTTCTCTGTGTAACCCTGGCTGCCCTGAAACTGCCTCTGTAGACCAGGCTGGCTGGGAACTCAGAGACCCCCCTGCTTCTGCCTTCCAAGTGCAGGGATTAAAGGTGTGCGCCACCATCACTTAACTACTCTTTTTTTTTTTTTTTTTTTTTCTTCAAGACAGGGTTTCTCTGTGTAGCTTTGGTGCCTTTCCTGGAACTCACTCTGGAGCCCAGGCTGGCCTCGAACTCACAGAGATCCACCTGGCTCTGCCTCCCGAGTGCTGGGATTAAAGGCGTGCGCCACCACCGCCCGTTTTTTTTCACTCTTAATGCACCGAATTAATCCACATCCGTGTTTTCCTTCAGCATAATTATTTCCTTAATCTGCACCATTGTCCAAATAAGTACTGAATACCTTCTTTGTTATTCGGAGGAGGAACTTGAGGCCAGGTGAGAAGAATGATTGACTAAAATCCATCATTTATTGACCAGAAGAGCCTGATCACGGAGTCTTGTGAAATATTAGGGACAACAGCCGCAACAATTAATATTTACTATGCTCACCGTGTCAAGCGTACTCAGCATTACAATTGCATCCTTTCTTCCATCTCCTCTTGACAGGCAGGCAAACTCTACTGAAGCTCTGAGAGATTAAGATGCCCCAAGTAACCCAGGTTAGTCAGTTTTTAAAATGCAGACTCGCAACTGGAGCATATAAACTCCAAAAGAGTTCTGACTCTCAAAAGAAAACACTCCTTTTTGATTTCACAGTTCAAAACCCCATCCAAGCCTTTTCAGCATCCAGTCTAACGCCAGCCAAGTCTTTGGTTGTTTTGAACAAAGATGCAGAGGACACTGTCAAACGTTAGTTCAGGGGGTCAACAGAGAAGGTGGGGGTCGAGCGGAAATTCAGGCGCCCGGGGCGTACAGGGCAAAAAGAGTATCTGGGGACCAACAGGCGAGTCACGTGTGAGTGAAACTCGACCTAAGGGGAGGGGAAGGGAAGGGAACCCCCGCCCCCACCTTGGGGCGCTGCTCTGGACGCCTGTAAATACAACTATCAACTCGGCAGATCGCGTAGTCCATGCCCCGGCTTCCCGGCTTCCCGGCTCTGTGGCGCTCGGACGGTTCCCGGGTCCACCGCTTCTTTCGAGGGCGCAGACGAGGTGAGACCGGCGGGCTCCGAGGCCGGCTGGGTCTGGCACGCCCGCAAGACCCCCGCGTGGATGCGTTTTGGGATTGGGATCCTGGGTCTCCGGCGATCCGGAGTGTGGCAGCGCCGAGGAGGCTCTGTGTTACCCCGAGTGTCAACGGCTGCGGGAGGCAAGTTTGCTGGGGACAGGTGAGCAGCTGGCGCCGCTCAAAGTTACCCAGCCACACTTGCAGGTCCCTTCGAAGCGTCCGTTACCTGAGACCCTGGGCACCTTGTCCCCTCTCTCCGACCCCTCCATTCTTCTAGTCCCTTCTGTTTAGAGCCACAGTTGTCCCTGTGAGAAGGGACCTCGGGGATCACTGAACCGAACGCCCCATTTTACAGATGAGGGGCTGGGCCACCCCCTGGAGAAGGGGCTAGTGTCTCCATCCCCTTCGTCTTTCCAGCTTGCTCTTCCCTGCCTGTTCCCTCTCCGCTTGCCTGGGTCTCCCCCTCCCTTATTGGCGGTGGCGACCGCGGCCCGGGCGAGCTCCGGTTTCTCCGTTGCCTCTGGTAAACACACCCGCCCGCCAACCACCCCATCCTCCGCCACTGTCCTTATAAAGTCTACAGGCACAGGACTTCCTGCCGGAGCCCGAGCCCTCTCCCGGAGACTGGGGGGCTGGCGAGTTCTGGGGCGCGCTGCGGAGTGAGGGGTGCGCGGGGGGCGCCACGGGGCCCGCCCAGGGTCTCCCTCCACGTGGCAGCTTTGGGGTTGGCCCAGGAGACAGGAGGGACACGAGCGCCGGCTGTGGCGAGCGGGAGGAGTTTTTCTACCCGGACTCTGGAGAGGAGGAGTAGGATGAAAGGCGTAACAAGAATAGAGGGTCTCGGGCTAGCCCCAGACTTCCCTTTCCGCCTCCTGCCCGCTTCTGAGAGTCCGATCTGGCGCCAGAGGCTGGCTAGCCGTCGGTCGGCGGTGGCTACAGAGCACGGTCCGCCCCTTGCTGACTTTGGGAACTTGGGGTTTGGCTCCAGGAGCGGGCTCTGTGCGCCCTGGCCTGGGTAGACAAGCCCGGCAGCGCGCCAGGAAGTTGCTTCGCGCAGACACCCGACCTTTCTAGTTCCTGATAGTGGCCTGCGAGCCAGTGGCGCGCTCGCCCCTGGCACTGCCAGAGCGCGCGGAGCCAGCTCCGCAGCACCGGGCTCTATGGGACCTCCATGAGGGCTCCACCTCGGGTTGGCTCCAGAGGTCTCAGGAGCCACCGTCATGGAGTACCCTTCTCAAGGGCCGCTAGGAAGCCCTTCTTCTCTTAGCGCTCTGTTTCTCTGCAGAGTCTCGGCCACCATGGCCCCCACGCTGAAGCAGGCGTACAGCAGGCGCTGGTGGATGGCTTGCACCGCTGTGCTGGAGAACCTCTTCTTCTCCGCGGTGCTCCTGGGCTGGGGCTCCCTGCTGATCATGCTCAAGAAGGAAGGCTTCTATTCCAGTCTGTGCACAGGTATATCCAAGAAAGGTTGGGGGTTGGGGGGTGAGGACCGCGAGGGACGGTAGAAGGAGGAGGTAGGAAGTTGGAAAACAAGGACAGGTGCTCAGGTGGAGACAAAGCAGGGTTGCCCAAGACTGGAACACTGGATAAGTGGGAATTGGACAGCCTCACTTCTTGACCTCTTCAAGCTTCATGTGCCCTCCCTTAGGATTCTCCTATCCAATGGTCACTGAATGCCGATGTCCTGCTAGGCATCCAAGTCCTGAGACTGCCATTGACAACCTCCAGTCTAGAGTAGTATGTAGACTCTTAGAAGTGCCGTACCTACCTGGATAAGAGTCATACCCAAGTCTTTTGCATGCTAGCAAGCATTGAGCTACATCACCAACACACAAGGCAGTTCTTGTAAGATCAAGCAGAGCCACACAACCTGGAGTATGAATATGAACGACCTGAACTCTTGGCCTTTTCAGGACCCTGGAGTCCCCAGTTTTACAAATCACCCATTTGCATAAAGTTAACAGCCCTATTTCCTCTAGAATGAATGAGTATTGGTGGAGGGTTTCTGTTTTTTCATGTCAATGTAACTTGGTCTTGTGGAGTGGGCATCCTGAACTCTTTGAGAACAGTGACTACAGTCAAAGCCTGTCTGCTTCTGTCGAGTGGGGGTGGGGTGGGGGTGGAGTGGGGTGGGTGGGGGATGGGGGTGGACAGAGCTCTTCATTCGGTGGCTGGGACTTGGTGGATATTTTTCTTTTCTGGAAAAGCGAGTGCTGCACTCAGCAAAAAACCTGTGTGGTGTGTCTCCCTCTGTCCCTTTTCCCACCTCCATGTTGTAGAGCAAGCACAGGAGGAAGGCCAGTCAGTAGGGTTTTGAATCCCAGCTTCCACCTCATTTGACCAGTGAGATCCTTACAAATTGAGCATCCATTACCTAGGGACAATGTCTGTCCATAGGATGGTGTGAAACTCAAGAACACTTGACAAACGGAAATGTCCTGGCTTCTCCTAGTTCCTCAGCTCAACCTGTTGCCTCTTAGCTTGTACTGTGAGTGTGGAAGGACAGGAAACCATCTCCCTGAGGGTGGAGATGGGGAGGTCTTGATATCTTGTCTTATGCAGCACCAGCTACACCGTGGAGGCTGCTCCACCCCTGCCACGGTTATCTCTAGGGGAGCAATGGGTTGCACCCAGATGTGGCACCCTGCCCATGTACTTGGCCCCAGTTACAGAGGCCTTGGACTGCAGGTGATGGAGCTAGAGTCAGGCCTAGGAAGTTAGGGTAGGTCCCTTGTGGTGGAGGTCTGAGATGGAATCACAGGCATTCCAGGATGGTTGAGAGGACCACGTGAGAGACCTTAGAGACACCCGTCCACACAATTCTCCAGGCCCTCTGGGGTTTCCCTGGAGACTAGAGAGAATCTTTCTTTTGTTGCCTGGCGGCCTTGCTGTCGGCTATAGCCCATCCCGGGGGGTTCTCCCTGCCTTCTGCACCTGGAGGTTGTAGGGTTTCACTAAGTTATCTTTACTGAAAATTAATTTACCTTCTACATTTTGGTGATGTTTGACAAATTTATACATTCCAGTATTCATCACAACAGCCAGTATTTACATTTCTACCACCCCCAAAACTTTTAAGGACCTGTGATTATATATAAACTCCTCATTTAAAACATGCAATGTAAGCCAGATGGTAGTGGTGCACACCTTTAATCCCAGCACTCAGGAGGCAGAGGCAGGCAGATCTCTGTGAGTTGGAGGCCAGCTTGGTTTATATAGTGAGTTCTAAGACAGCCAGAGCTACAAAGAGAAACTCTACCTCGAAAAACCAAAGCAAAACGTACACTATAATAGGTTCTAGTGTATTTGGAACTGCATAGTCATCCCCACAAATTTTAGAGCGTTTACTTTATTGACCCCATTCCCATTAGCAGCACCAGCTGCCCTGTTCTCTCTCCAGGCACCGCTTGTCTGCTTTCTGTCATAGACTGGCACTGACAGATACCAGCTACACCTATTTGGAACATTTCCTATAAAATGGAATCTTGTCTTTGTGACTGGTTTCTTTCACTTTTCGTAATGTTTTCTAGGCCCGTCCTTTGTTCCACATTTAAGCCTTATTTTGTATAGCTGACTAACTCTCCATTATGTGTACTGACTACATTTTCCTTATTAGTTGATAGGCATCTGGGTTATTTCCACCTTTTGGGTTGTTAATGATAATACTCCCGTGTCTATGTATTTATTTTGACGTGGACTTGCTGGGTTATGAAAGTAGTGGTAATGTTTTTCAAAATGACCAGCACAGTCTAACTTCTCACCAGCAGTGTATGAGGGGTTCCAGTCTCTCCACGTCCTCAGCGATGGTTGTTGACTGTCTTTTTCATTTGCATTTCCCTGATGGCTGCTGAGGTTGGATGTTTTTCGTGTGTTTTTATTGGCATGTTCTCTGGAATAACAACTATTCAGCTGCTTATTCCATTTCTAAGTTGCTTTATTTGCTTGTTTATTTAGTTGGAGATTGGACCCTGGGCCTTACACGTGCTAAACATATGTACAGTCTACCACTGAGCTATACTCCTAGTTCTGTCTTTTTACTATTGAAGTGGAAGAGTTCTTTATACTCTAGCTCTAAGTCCTTTATATAGTTTTCCCTTCTTTCTTTCTTTCTTTCTTTCTTTCTTTCTTTCTTTCTTTCTTTCTTTCTTTCTTTCTTTCTTCCAACTTTGGGTTTTTTCTTTTTTTCCCTGTGTATCCTTTTTGGATGTTGATAAAAATCCTATTTGCCTATTTTTTATTCTGCTGCTCCATTATGTTTAAGAAACCGTTGGCTGAATTTAAGGTCACAAAAATTTGCACCTGTGTTTTCTTGGTTTTGTGGTTTGGGCTCTTACATTTAGATCCTTGATCTCATGAGGTGCCGACCTGATGTTTTGAGTTGCTTGGAAGTGGGTGTGTGGTTGTTTGTGATCACCAGTGGTGAACTAAGTGAACTCTTGTTCTTTTCCCCCAGAACATATTTGTGCACTTTTAGAAAGCAGTGTACAGCATCTCTCTGCGTCCCCTTTTCTAATGGCCTCTACAGGCTGGTGGGTGGGATGGTGCTTCCTGTTCTGTCTGATCAGGAAGCACCCCTTTCTTTTTCCTGGTACCTCATTTATCATGAGTCCTCCGTGACATCTCCAGGAGATGTAGTCTCACAGCAGACCTCCTCTTCCTCTGGCTCTTACAATCCTCTGTCCCCTCCTCCATTATGATCCTTGAACCTTAGGTGTGGGAGTTGTGTGGTGGGTGTACCAGTTGGGGGTCAGGCACCACATGGTTACTTGTTCTCTGCATTTTGATTGTTGGTGATTTTATGTAATGGTCTCTATCTGGATAATTGTTATCTTTCTTGCCACAGAACAATATGAGACTCAAATGACACTGTTTAACAACAGTTGAAGAACTCAGCAAATGAGAAACTCATAACTGAGGCTGACATTAGTACAGGCTTTAGGGATCCTTGGTCACACTGTCTATTTTGGGGATCTTTCCTTCCTGATATATACTCTGGGGTGGGAGCTAATGGGGACTGTCACTCAAAATTTAGTCAAGACCATCTCAGTTCTGTAGTGGTAAGTTTCTCAGGTCCTGCCCAGCCCTGTGGTCCTGAAGCCACTTATAAAATAATCACTCAGAGGCTTAATATAATTTATAAACTGTATGGCCTATGGCAGGCTTCTTGCTTGCTAGCTCTTTCATCTTAAATTAACCCATTTTTATTAATCTATGTTTTGCCACATTGCCGTGGTGTTACTGGCCTCTTGCAGCTCCTTGGCATGGCTAGGCATCTCTCTTTACTCTCCTTTCTTCTCTCCATATCTCTGCTTGGATTTCCCACCTGCCTCTAAGCTGCCTTGCCATAGGCCAAAAGAGCTTTGTTTATTAGCCAATGAGAGCAACACATATTCACAGCATACAGAAAGACGTCCCACAGCACAGTTCATAACACACTAACAGAATAACAAAACAAAGCAATGCTGACAGTCACTAAATATTACTGTTTGTTAGGTCTTTAGATCTCATTTAGAGCTCATCTGTGACATAAGTATTATTATACCCCCATTTTGTGGGGGAGAAGCCTCCGACTGGGAGACGCTAAGCAGTGTACCTAAGGTTACCCAGCTGGTAAGGAGGAGGACAAGGGCTGCTGCTGCGGGTCACAGTGTTTCCCTAACAAGTGTGAAGCTGTGGGCTCCATCCTTAATCCCTGGAGGTGTGTGAGGAGGGCACAAAGTGAGGATTCACTTCCGTTCTGACATAGAACTTCATCACAAAGCCTCTTGGGAATAGCCTATGTGTCTCAACCACCAATAGCCGAGGATTGCTCTGGATGAGTCCAGCTGTCTCTGTTACTGTTCTGTTGTTGTGAAGAGACACCGTAACCAGGGCAACTTAGAAAAGAAAGCATTTCCTTGAAGGCTTGCTAATAGTTTAAAAGGATGAATCCATGGCCATCATGGCGGAGAGCATGGCAGCAGGCAGGCAGGCAGGCATGGCACCGGAGCAGCAGCTGAGATCTCACATCTGATCTACAAGCAGGAGGCAGAGAGAGACAGACTGGGTCTGGCATGGGCTTTTGAAACCTCAAAGCCCACCCCAAGTGACCCACTTCCTAATCCTTCCAAAGCAGTTCCACCAACTGGGAACCAAACATTCAAGTTCCATTCTCCTTCACCACATTCCACCCCCCAGTCCCCTTGGCTTAGAGCCACATCATAACACAAAATGCATTTAGTTCAACTTCAAAAGTCCCCATAGTCTATAACAGTCTCAACACTTAAAAAAAAAAAAAGTCTTTTCTGAGACTCAAGGCAATCTCTTGACTGTAACCCCTGTAAAATAAAAAAGATCACACACTTCAACATACAATGGCACAGAATATATATTACCATTCCAAAAAGGAGGAAAGGGGCATAGTGAGGAAATCCTGGTCCAAAGCAAGACTGAAACCCAGCAGGGTTATCATGTCAGTTATCAAAAGGCTCTTTAGATTGCCCTCTTCTTCCAACTTTTTTTTATTTTTGGTTTTTCGAGACAGGGTTTCTCTGTGTAGCTTTGGAGCCTGTCCTGGAACTCACTCTGTAGCCCAGGCTGGCCTCGAACTCACAGAGATCCACCTGGCTCTGCCTCCCGAGTGCCCCCCCACCCCAACGCCCCAGGCTTTCTTCCAACTTTGTTGACTGCATCACACTTCTCTCTCCTGGGCTGGTTCCACTCCCTGTTAGCAGCTCTCCTTGGCAGACATCCCACGGCTCTGGCATCTTCAACATCTTGGGGTCTCCGATGCAACCAACCTTCACTTTCACAGGTTCACAAAATGGTCTCTCTTGGGCCTCCATGGAGGGACTCTTCCTGCCACAGTGGCTTTCCTTAAGCAAGGAGAAAGATTCCAGAATCCCTTTACCCCTGTCCTTCTTGAACCATGGGCTTGAGGCGGCCACGTTCTGCTGCTTGCTGGGGCTGGATCCTGCCCCCTTCTTAAATTATATTTGCATAAACTTCACTCCTTCATGCTTTTTAGGCATCAGATCCCTCAAGCCCCTTCCTTTCCCAAGTTGCAGGATTAGCTGGGTAGAGTCTCACTCTGAGGGAACCACTCTTTTTTTCCATTTAGCATTAGACCTGTCTTTAAACTTCTTATTGCTGACGGAGTGCAGGACTTGGCTCCAACGTTATGTTCCCTTATGCCCTAGACAAGATTTTACCAGCTAGAACTTAGTCCTGAGGTATTTTGGTGGTGTGGCCATGTCACCAGCAGGAAAATATCATGAGGAAGCGAACATGGATTAGGAGAAAAGGAAAACTGAATCATTTTAAATTTGCTCTGCGTGTATGGGACTCAGCCCATCCTCAGATCCAGGTGTTTCAGGTCCCTGTCCCCATTTCAAAGATGGGACAGGCCTCAGAGAATTTCAGCAGCATAGCTAGTGAGGCCAGGCTCTGACTAGAGGTGCCTGCTTAACCATGACCCCATTCCCCAGGGGTTCCCAGACACGATCGGTTATTTACAAGCCACCTTTGGAATTTTATCATTTCTGTGTGCCATAGTTACTGTTATTTAAAGTGTGATATAGCCTTGGGTTTGATGTTGTATGTACACACACATACATACATACATACATACATACATACATACATATATATATATATATCCCTAAGAAATATATGCATTCATGCATGTTTCTAATGCACAAATAACTAATAACTGAAACCTCGGAAGGTGTTCCATATATTACCTAACCCCACTTTAAATGCCCATGTCGTGTGTACAGCCAACTATAATGTGCCTAGGTCACCTAGCTAATAAGGAGCAAACAAGGGCTGGGATATAGTGGTGGTCACCTTGTTTTCCCTTGTCAACCCAGCAGCCTCGCTCACTTACTGAGTGCATTCTCTTCCCCCTCCCATGGAGCATCCATCTGTGAAAGTGGGACAGTTGGATGCCAAAAATTTATTCTGCTACTCTCCTGGATGCAAGCTCTTTTTTTTTTTTTTATTATTAGGAAATTTTTTATTCATTCCACATACCAACCACAGATTCCCCCTTCATCCCTCCTCCAGCTCCCCCTCAGCCTTTCCCAGCAGCCCATCCCCTACCCCCTCCTCTGAAAAGGTATGGCCTCCCATGGGGAGTCAGCAAAGCCCAGCACATTCATCTGAGGCAGGTCCAAGTCTTTCCCGCTGCATCAAGGCTGTGCAAGGTGTCCCACCATAGGCAATGGGCTCCAAAAAGCCAGCTCATGCACCAGGGATAGATCCTGATCCCACTGTCAGGGGCCCCTCAAACAGACCAAGCTACATAACTGTCTCACCCATGTAGAGGGCCCAGTCCGGTCCCGTGCAGGCTCCACAGCTGTTGGCCTAAAGTTCATGAGTTCCCACTGGCTTGGTTCGGCTGTATCTGTAAGTTTTCCCATCATGGTCTTGATGCCCCTTGCTTATAGAAACCCTCTTCCCTCTCTTCGAATGGACTCCTGGAGCTCGGCCTGGGGCTTGGCCATGTCTCTCTGAATGCAAGTTCTTTAGCCAGCCCCTCAGAGTGATCAGGCTTCGGGAGCTAGCTCATATTGAATCCACAAGAAGTTGATTGATTAAAACAGAAGAACTTATATATTAGTGGGCCTTGAGTGGCCATTAGCAGTCCGATGGGCTAGATCCTGGAGCAGAGTACACATATTCACTGGCTTTAAAATATACTTGGGAGAGTTTCCAAGCTGGCCTGTGGGACAGCTAGGATGGGTGGTGCGGTGAATCTGTACTGGCTCTGGAAATTCTTTTGAGTTTGAATTGGAGGCCACTGTAGGCTGCTGGGTGGCCGAATGCTTTTGCTTCTTGGCGCCTCATCATCTGTAATGGATGTAAAGATTAAGTGAGATTTGGCTTGGAACAACCTGGCACAGAGTAGGTGTTTTCCACAAGCTAGTGGAATTGTTTGGGAGGAAACTTGTCATTTGATTATGAAAGACTTAAGGGCAAGGACAGTGTCTTAACTCAGGGGCTACAAATTCAACTGCCATATAAGGGCAGAAGGATGATAATAAATGAGACCAGCAGGGCAGGTGTAAGATAGCCAGCATCTGGGAGCTGTGAGATAGACATAAGTCTGTTCAAGAAGGACAGCCCTGGCAAAAGAGGAGGCCACCTTCAGCAACCTTTCTGACTTTCTCTCCCTCCCTCCCTCTTCTCTCCCTCTCTTTTTACTCTGTTGCTCAGGTTGGCCGAGAACTCCCGGGCTCACGCCATCTTGCCTCCGTCTCCCGAGTAGCCGGGACTCTGGTTGCACACCACCAGGTCCAGCTGAGGTCCCAAATTTCCAATGAACTAGAAATCTGGGTTTTTATTTAATGCAACTCTCAACCCAGTTTACTGGCAGCCTAGCAAAACATGGGGCAGAGAGAGAGAGTTCGTGGTGGTCGCCTGTTTGTGGCCTTTGGTCTGACTTGTCCCTCTGCTTCTTCTTTCTTTACCCACGGCTCCGACACCATGCTGGCATACAGCAAATGCCCAGTAATCAGGTGTAGGATAAACCCACGTGGACAAACCCAGTGGAGAAACAGATGGTGATGACAAGGACAGCTAAGTGGGAGGGTTAGCATGGACCTCAAAGGCTGAGTGGTCTAACCCGCTAAGGCCTTCCTCCAGGTACCTTAGCCCTTTGCCTAACCTCCCAAGGCAGCAGCTGGGACTGCCCAAGGCAGGCCCTTTCCTGACCGCCTGCTCTTCTGATCTGACCCATCTTTATGTTCTTTTCATGTTAACACACAGATCTCATTACCTTGTGCTACCTGTAGGTCCTTGGCAGGCAGTTTGAGGGTACTTGAAGTCAGGGTCAATGGCCACCCTCTTTCCCAGCACCCAGGCACAACCATACCTCTCTGTTCTCTGTCACAGAATGCACTACTTTTGTATTTTTAGTTAATGATTCTCCCTCCCTCCCTCCCTCCCTCCCTCCCTCCCTCCCTCCCTCCCTCCCTCTCTCTCTCTCTCTCTCTCTCTCTCTCTCTCTCTCTCTCTCTCTCTCTCTCTCTCTCTCCAGAGTCTCACACATAGCTTAGGCTGGCCTGGAACTCACTATGTAGCTCGGGCTGACTTCAGGCAATCCTTCTGTGTCCACCTCCTGAGGGCGGGAATTGCATTCATGGTTACATACCCCCATGTCCAGCTGAGGTCCTACAGCTCACCTCCCTCTTTAAATCAGCATCCATTTGTTCCCTGTCACGAACCTTTGGTCTTCCAGTCTTAGGGTACGATCCTGTGGGTCTGTGCCCACTGTCGGCTATTTCTTTTTTTTTTTCTTTTTGGTTTTTCGAGACAGGGTTTCTCTGTGTAGCTTTGGAGCCTGTCCTGGAACTCGCTCTGCAGTCCACAGAAATCCGCCTGGCTCTGCCTCCCGAGTGCTGGGATTAAAGGCGAGTGCCACCACTGCCCGGCTACTGTCAGCTATTTCAAGAGCTCTTGAGTGTGCCTCAGCCCTTCCCCCGGGCCAGGCACTGTGCAGAACTCGCTCATTCTCTGCCCTTGCTAATAGCCCAGGGGCCTGAGGCGCGGCTGAGGGAGTTTCCCTGGCCAAGGCTCCAGAGTTCGTCAGGTGGGCGGTGGGAATGGAGACTCTGTTTAGGCTGTCCCTTAGGCAGTACTCTGTTTTCCCCTGGCAGCACTACCCAGAAACTACTCAGAAACAGTTTGGAGGCAGCCACCTCATGGCTCAATGTACAGAGTTAAGTCAAGTCACCCTCTGTCCCCTTGACTGGCCCTTTGCTTGTCCCAACTCCCAAGTTCGCAGCTGACGGGCCCTGGAAGGCAACGCTTTGGTGTCATTATGTGTGGGGTGGGATGTTTTGTTAATGGACTCTTGGGGGCTTGTGACTTACAGGGTCTGTGCAGAGCAGTGCCTGGAACGTAGTTAAATGCTAAGTAGTAAATGCTAAACAGCACTAGCTGTGATTATCAGAATGTCGTCTATCGAGAAGGCTTCCTCTGTCTTTTATGTGCGTTCCTGTTTGTTGCATACATGAAGGAACCAGCCACTGATTTTACCTCTCGATTTGGGTTGTTTCCCACTGGTGCTCTCCAGTGACTATGACAACGGGGTCCATTCTTCGATGTCCACTTTCTCCACTGAGCTAGTTGAAGCCTCAGACTGAGAATGTACGTGAGTCCCTCAGGGTCACGTGCTCATTGCTGTCACTCATGAGCTCTTTCTCCACCCCGGACAGAGCATATAGGACTCCACATTACCTTCGGGGACACCTGGTTGGCTCAAGTCAGAGGCCTGAATTGGAAGGCAGGACCCCCCGGGTCAGGCTGTCTTCCTGTTTCTTTCTGTTGCACGTGCTGAGCCCTTCCCTTCCCCTCCTCAGCCGAGAACAGGACCAACACCACCCAAGATAAGCAGCAGCAGTGGCCAAGCTGTGACCAGCAGGACGAGATGCTCAATCTGGGCTTCACCATTGGCTCCTTCCTGCTGAGCGCTACCACGCTGCCCCTGGGGATTCTCATGGATCGCTTTGGGCCCCGGCCTCTGCGCCTGGTGGGCAGGTGAGGTGCCTAGATTGTGGGGACATTGCAGGGCCAGGAAGACGATGCAGGGGATGGGAGGCTAACAAGTCTGTGTCCTTACAGTGCCTGCTTCGCTGCGTCCTGCACTCTCATGGCCTTGGCGTCCTGGGACACTGAAGGTGAGCCCTCTGCCCTCATGTGCCTTCTCTAGAATGGGCAGATGAAGGCGACCTCTGACCCCAGCTCCTGCCCGTGGACTCCCGTGGCTCCACAAACGCCCTCATCTGTCCTTCTCTCTCTCCCCAGTTCTGTCTCCGTTGATATTCCTGGCACTATCTTTGAATGGGTTTGCTGGCATCTGCCTAACGTTTACCTCACTTACGGTGAGTATGATGGACATGTCCCGGCAGCCATCCAGACACCTGGGAGTGGGTGGGGTTAGGAGCGAGTGAGGAGGGCTGGAGAGATGGCTCAGCAGTTGAGAACATTTGCTGTTCTTCCAGAGGACTGGAGTTTGGTCACTGCCCCCCCCAAGTCCTACAGCTCACAACTACCTTTAACTCGAGCACCAGAGAAACTGACACCCTCTTCTGGCCTCTGAGGGGACCGCACACATGACACACACAGATACACACTCACACACATGAATAAAAATAACTAGAATCGAGCAAGAGAGTGATGAGTAGCCCAGATCAAGTGCCTGTGTGTGGAACTGTGCAGGTGGGCGCTAACGGTAGGCATGGAGCTGTGCGTGGGTGAGACTTTGTGTGTTTGTGCCGAGCCTGTGAATGTCAGTTCAGCTCTGTTCCCGCTCGAAGCCTACAGTACAAACAGGACTATGTCCTCATCTTCCAGAAGCTTCCATATGGGGACTAGGGAGGGGTGGAACAGAAAACCCAGTGAGCAAGCAAACTAATAAATCATGTCAGCAGTCGTAACTCCTGGGAAGCAAACTCATCTGGGTAAAGTGGCCGTGAGGGTGAAGGGGCAGCTTAGCCACGTGGACCTTTTACCACATCATAGTGGTGTGTGTGTGTGTGTGTGTGTGTGTGTGTGTGTGTGTGTGTGTGTGAAAGGACTTGAGTGGAAAATGCATTTGTGAGGTTGTACCCTTGTGAATTTATCAATAGTTAACTATTTTTGACCCACAAAACTAACCTTTCCATGTGACTCAACCTCTTACGTATCTGTGTAAGTTTGTTTTATTCTATACGTTTATGAACGTCTGTGGGTATGCGGGTTAAAAGTTTAGCAGGGTGGGGGTGGGAAAGGAAAGTTCCTGTTGGGCCATTTCTAGTTGTTTATCTCTGATGTGGCCAAATTGGATGTTTTGGCCGAATTTCTCATCCCAGCAGCTGCCTAATTTAACTGCAGCTGGGGACATTTCACAACTTTCAAGGAAGCTGATCCCTTCCGATCCACCCCTCTGTGCAGCAATCCCTTCCCGCTGTGCAAATTGGCTCAGGCCTCCGAAATCTCTTCTCGGACTGGAGTAGGAGGCTTGACCTGGACCCTGCCCTGGGTAGCAGAGGGGATTGAAGGGCCAGCCAGTCTGCGCTCCTCTGCGGTCATCGCCTCATCTCCAGCCAATGGTGTGGCCGGGCGCCTGCCCCGCCCCGCCCTACCACTTGTTAGCCCTGCCCCTGACCTTTGCGATTTCAGACCGCCAGTGGGCGCTAACTACGGCCAACAGGCTACCTCCTGGGTGAGCCTGTGGTTAGCGCCTGGCAGTGCTAGGCAGAACCTCTTCGACCCTTGAAGGACAGGGACCTAAGTCCTGGTGTCCTCCCCTGGGATCATTGGCAGGGTGCATGGCAGATAGAGGACTCTCGTGAAACCTCTGCTCTAATGGGAGTCGGCTTGGCCTTACCAACTGTATTCCCTTGGGGCCAATGACAACTCCCTTCTCTGTTTAAATACTTGACTCCTCATCGCTATCTGAGGTCCTTTTACTGAGCCTCTGTTCTTGTGGCCTCTGCATGACATCTAAGGTCCTATCCAGCTGTGTTATCTCCTAACCCTGGAAGACAGTGGGATTGAGGGAGGAGATACACAAAGCATCAGGAGGAGGATTTCGCCTGCCCTTTCTCTGAGGGCCAGGCACACTGTTAGTGAACAGAACACGTGACCATCAGTTAATGCATTGCTGGTGGGCATTCTGGGCCTGCTTTGGTTATCAGAACTACCTCGCTTCGTCCTTACCTTTCTGCTCTTTCCATGCTTTATCCTGGTTAGGCAGAACCTGTGGGCTGTGGTATTTGGGCCACAGAGAGGATTATCGGTCACTTTTGTGTTGCAGGGTCATCCGTGGACACAGCCTTGATGGGGCCAGAACAGGGAGTCTTCAAGGCTGTGAATTTAAGTGCTCATCTTTCCTTCACAGCTTCCGTCTTGTTTTCATTTTAGAAATAAGCTGGACTACATCAGTGTTTATATTTATGTCTCATATATGTTTCGTCTGCACGCATGTCAGTGCATCATGTGTGGACCTGGTGCCCTGCAGAGGCCAGAAGAGGCTATCAGATCCCCCGGAACTGGAATTATAGACAGTTGTGAGCAATGTGTGGGTGCTGGGACTTGAACCTCCGTGAGCTCTCCTGCCCCTGGATCAGGATTTCTTTCTTTCTTTTTTTAAATTTATTTATTATTCTTTTATATACATTAGAGTTTTGCCTGTATGTGTGTCTGTGTGAGGGTGTCAGATCTTGGAGTTACAGACAGTTGTTAGCTGCCATGTGGGTGCTGGGAATTGAACTCAGGACCTCTGGAAGAGCAGTCAGTGCTCTTAACCACTGAGCCATCTCTCCAGCCTGGATCAGGATTTCTTTTTTTTTTTTTTTTTTTTGGTTTTTCGAGACAGGGTTTCTCTGTGTAGCTTTGCGCCTTTCCTGGAACTCACTTGGTAGTCCAGGCTGGCCTCGAACTCACAGAGATCCGCCTGGCTCTGCCTCTCGAGTGCTGGGATTAAAGGCGTGCGCCACCACCGCCCGGCGGATCAGGATTTCTTAACACCTGTTCCGGGGGTTTATCCACAGGTGTCACTGAATAAAGGGTTCCATGAACAAAACCCCTGGGGCAATCCTGGGATGAGACAAAGTTAGGATTTCTCTCTAGGGATATTTCTGGAACCCATTTAGGTGCCCAAGTACATTGGAAGTATGTTAGAGGGGGTCAGAATGAACGCACTCCCCATGTGGGGTTTTCCCTGGGGCTACTGCTCCTGGAGTTCACTTCTAGAAGTGCCAGGCTGGAGCCTCCGAGCTTTCCTATGGAGTTCTGAGACAGGGGAGCCGAGGGTGATATCAGCATATCACTAGCTCATAAGAGTTGCTTTTTTTTTTCCCCTCAGCTGCCCAACATGTTTGGGAACTTGCGTTCCACTTTCATGGCGCTCATGATTGGTTCCTATGCATCTTCCGCCATCACATTCCCTGGAATCAAGGTACGGAACCTTCGGTAGGGCTGGGTTGTCTTTTTTCTTTTTACACTGTGTGTGTGTGCGCGCGTGTGTTACGGTCGGACTCACCCCTGCTTGTACACGTGGCAGCCAGAAGCTGACATGGGGTCCTCTCTTGCTCTCTGTCTCATTTTCTCACTGAACAAAGAGCTCACAGTTTCAGCTAGACTATCAGGCCAGTAAGCCCTCCTGAGTCCGTGTGTCTCCACACCACAGCCCACAGCGGGTTGCAGGTATGTGCTGCCACACACACCCTCTGCCTTTCCGTGTGTGATGGAGGTCCCAACTTTACCCACGGAACCATTTCCCTCGTCCCCTGAGCTGTCATTTTGCCTTGACACCAGGGCTGGTGTCACTGGGGCAGGGTGAGAGGTGCTTTTAAGTCCCGAAGGCCAGATATTTGGGCTGTATCTCCCTGCCAGAGAGGCTGAGGAACTTGATCTAAGGTCACAAAGCAAGTCGATGCCGGAGCAGATCCTGGTCAGGCCAGCCTGACGGGCCTGGGAGCTGGTGGCCTGAGCTTTACGCTTGCAGCCGGCTGGAGGACTCTGCTTTCTCCTCTGTCAAGTAGTCGGTCCAAGCACTCTTGCCTCTGGATCCTGCCCTCGTTCTTCAGAGTGGACCTTGAGAAGTTCCTTTTTGCATTTTTGCCCACCTTCTCTAAAGAAGTGTGGAGTGGGTAAGCTTGAGGAGTCCTATGTTACCTCTATATGCTTAAGGGGTGCGAAGCTTTGTCTTGCCCTCAGAAGGAGGAGCCCAAGGCTCAAGTTCCTGCAAGAGCAGAGGTTTCTCCTACACAGGGATGGGAGCTCTCAGTAGGAGGCTGCCAGGGAGGACAATTGGAGACAGTTCTCTTATCAGAGGGGCTGTCGCATTGGTGCTAGATCCCAGTCAGTTCAGAACCTATTTGTTTTGGGATTAGAACCCTGCCGGATTACCCCACCTCCCTGCAGCAGGTGCACCTGTGTGCGTTTTGGAGCTGTGAGATAGATAAGGCTTCTCAGGTTGGGGTTGCCTCTCCACGAGGAAATGTGCTAGCAAGAGGAAGGCTGAACCAAGAGCATTCATTTCCCTGTGCATATGATACGAAACGTGTATGTGTGTGTGCGTGTGTGCGTGTGTAAAAAGGAGCATTTTTAAGGAGTCATAGGCAAAAGTTGGCATTCCTTTCCAAAGTAGTAGTGAGATTTTCTAGGCATGTTGAGAGAGTGGCAGGCACCTTTGGTACTTGGTGAGAGTGACTCCACACTCCTTCAGGGGAGCTTGGGTACAGGAAGGGATGGAGTGGCAGCCTTTCTGGGTCTGACTTTTAATGTCTGGCTTTGGTTTCTCCACCTGCAAATCGGGTATACGGATTGGGATGGGAGGGACCTTGGAGGCGCCGCCGGTCCTCCAAGGGTTCTGCCTTTGTGGGGCCTGAGCAAACTGGCTTCCTCCGTGGCCCGTCCTTCCCCACAGCTGATCTACGACGCTGGAGTGTCCTTCATGGTCATCATGTTCACTTGGTCGGGCCTGGCCTGTCTTATCTTTCTGAACTGTGCTCTCAACTGGCCCGCAGAAGCCTTCCCTGCCCCCGAGGAAGTGGATTACACGTGAGAGGCTGGGAGAGGAGGTTGGAGTGTGAAGCGGATTCCTCCCCCCGCCCCCTGCCCCCCCTCCTGCCCCCCGCCCCCGCCCCCTGGCCCCTGCCGTAGAGGGCTGAGGCCAGGCCTATTGACCTGGATTTGGAATTCAGTTTTGCCAATGGCCTCAGACTTCCCAGCTCTGCTTTTCCACCTGAACCACCTGCTCTCGGGTGTTTTTTTTTTTTTTTAATAGTAGATCTGCCACACAGTTGGTAGTCAACATGTGCTTTATTACTAAGGGCAGTATTCTCTCTGGCTTTGGAGGAGAAGGCCAGAGTAGGAGACCTTACCACCACCCCCGCAATAGCGTTAAATGTCACGTGGACCTAACAAGAAGCTGCCAAGCTGCCAGTTCGGCACACTGCTTTTTATGTGTGTGTGTTGGGGGGGACAGCCTGAACGCCAGCCTTTTCCAGCCCCGTTTCAGTTAGTCAACAGCGGGAGGCGGTGCTGTAAAACCTAGCACATGAGGGGACAGTCACATCGGTGACGTTCATTGAGTACCTCCTATCTGCCGCACACTGTACTTACCTCCAAGTAGCTGCACATGTGTACGATGCAGATGCTGATATTAACTCCATTAACGACGAACTGACTGGCTGAAGGTCCTAGCATTGGAAAGAGAGGAGGTGAAGTTTGGATGGGACCTGGCGGAGCCGGTGTCTGAAGTTACGCCACCTCCGCCAGGAAAGTACACCGAGAGAAAAGCCCTCATCTGCCCTTCATTCACTGAGTGTCTGTGTAAGCGGGTGCCCAAGCCAGGTTCTGAGCCAGAGAGATGGGGGCGGCCATAGGAAGCTTATTCCTAGGGATGTCCGTGCCAGATAAAGGGGTGCTCAGCATCCTTGGACAGGCTGGGATGGTGCCTAGAGGTTGAAGTTCAGCTCTGCACAACTATGCTCTGTTCTGACTGTCGGCAGGAAGAAGATCAAACTCATTGGGTTAGCCTTGGACCACAAGGTCACAGGTGACCGCTTCTACACCCACGTAACCATCGTGGGCCAGCGGCTGAGTCAGAAGGCCCCCAGCCTGGAGGAGGGGACTGATACCTTTATTTCATCCCAGGATGTCTCTGGTACTTCAGAAAAACATCAGGAGAGTGAGTGTCTGGTTCCTAGCCTGGGGCAGGGGAAGGTAGGGTACATTCTCATCCCTCCTTGCTCTTCACAACACCCTCTGTGGATGTTGTGGATGCAGAAATCAAAGCTGAATGAGATCTGGGAAACTCAGATTCAGGGGTACCCTGTTGCATCCTCCCGATGAGGGTAGGAGGAGCTTCCAGCACAGGGCGAATCTCCTGACCTGTGAGGCAGCTGATTCTTTGCTCCCCACCCACCTGTCATCAATCTCCCCGCCTGTTGCATCAGGCACAGCCCAGTCCGAGAGCTCTTGCAGGCAGCGCCTTCCAATGTCTGGCCCACTTACGCCCCCTGCTGGCCATAGGTGGAGATATGCACGAACCTGAAGTTCACTTCCAAACATACCAAACAGTCCCTCCGGGGACTCAGTTACTTGATTGGAGCACCGGCTTTGGAGTGGGAAGGTGCGAGTTCGAGTCCTGCTTTACTTGTGGGACACTATCGTGGGTCCTCACCCTCGCCTTCCTCATCTTTTAAACCATCACCCGACAGGGAGGTTAGTTATGAGGACCGGATGACGCGATGGGCAAAACAAGCTCTTTCATATGGTGCAAAAGGGGTCCAGTCATAAGATTATCCCCCACTTGTCATCCTGATTGGAGGAAGGTTAAGAGTAGGAGCCTGAGGCGGGCCCCCCCTGCCGTTTCAGCCCTGTGAGCTCAGGCAAGCCTCTTGTCTGCCTCAGCGGCCGGGTTTCCTCACCTGTAAAATGTGGGAGAGCCGGTCTCAAAAAGGGGAGGGGGGCTGTTGCAAAATTAGATTTGGTAAAATAAAGCTTGTCATGTATGCGGCTCAGAGCAACTGCTTCACAGATGTTGCTAACACAGGAACACAGGCAGCCTCTAGAGGTCACCTGACAGTGTGCTGTGGAGGCTGTTACAGAGCTTGGCAGGCGCTTGGAGGATAGTGCACCTGAACCTTTTGTCTCCGAAGAGACGCGTCCCTCTCTGGAGCCACACAGTTCCCGTCTTTGGGAGATCGAAGGTCTGGGGGCCTGACCTCCCACCCGCTGTCTCCCCAGAGTCCGGCCCCTTTCGCAAGAGCCTCTGCTCCCCCATTTTCCTGTGGAGCCTCGTCACCATGGGCATGACCCAGCTGCGGGTCATGTTCTACATGGCTGCCATGAACAAGATGCTGGAATTCCTTGTGACTGGTGGCCGGGAACACGGTGAGGCTCTTTGGAAACCCTGTGGGGGGGGCGGGGGCGGGTGTGCGTGGGGGTGAAGGATGGGACTGGAGGGTCACCTGGCTCTGCGCCCCTTCACCGTGTCTCCTCTCTACCCACAGAGAACAATGAACAGAGACAGAAGGTGCAAGAGACAGGTAGGGAGATCCCTGGCCCGTACTTACCCTGACCTGTGCCATTCTTTGGGCGGGACTCGTCCTGACTGGGTCAGAGGAGGCTGTTGAGCGCTGTCTTCCTCTGCTGGGGGGTGGGTGGCTGTGTGCACCGAGCTGCTGGCATCCTGACCCCAGTTCTGTTCCTGCCCAGTGGAGTTCTACTCGTCCATCTTTGGAGTCATGCAGCTGCTCTGTCTCCTCACCTGCCCCCTCATTGGCTACATCATGGACTGGCGCATCAAAGACTGTGTGGATGACCCAACTGAGCGCGCTCTGAGTGAGAGTGCTTCCTTTGGAGATACCAGGTGACCCACAGGGTGGTGCTGACAGGAGCCCCGATGAGAGTTTTCGTTCCTTCCATGTTTGTGTATAGAGCATCTCACTTCGTTCTCCTAAGAGGTCTGAGAAAGCACTTCCCGGCTTTACAGATAGGGAAACAGGCTAGAGGAGGCAGGGTCTGTTTGGCATAAGAATACCTACAGTTGAGGGCTGGCTGTACGCTGGGCACTTTGCATCATTTGAGTCCCACAGCATCTCTATGAGGTGAGTTCATGATGGCCTTGACAGAGGAAGAAGCCGAGACCTGGGTTGTACCAGTAAATAACCACACAGCAGGCTCCTAAGCCAGTGCCGTAAAGCATATCCTCCTGAGCTTGCCTGAGCTTGGAGGCTTAATGCCTGTCATCCAAGCAGGAGGCTGAGGTGGGAGGTTGCTATGAGTTTGAGGCCAGCCTGGGCTACATCACCATCCTTCGCCGGCTTTGGCTGCAGAGTGAGACCCTGTTTTAAGACAAAGGCTAGGAAAGGGGAGGACTGGCTTATCAGCTGCCTCTTGCTCTGAGATGCATTGCCCTGTCTCCAGACAGCAAATGTTGACTATTCCACACAGCTGCCTGGGGGGAGGGAGTCTGGGAGTGCCTTCGCTGGATGGGTCTGACCTGGGGTTTCTCCTCGGGTCGTGTTCCATCCTCCTACCATAGCTGGGCCATCTGAAGTACTGCCTGGGTGAGAGCTGCTTCCCAGCTTTGCCCATGTGACGGGGCGTGGAGTTCAGGGCCTGCCAGTGTGGCCTCTGTGAGGGCTACTTTGGATATGGCAGATGGCTTCCTGACAGGAAGCGTTCTCGTTCTGGGAGACGGGAGAGGTGAAGACAGGAGCTGTTGTGTCTTCTTTTTTTTTTTTTTTGGTTTTTCGAGACAGGGTTTCTCTGTGTAGCTTTGAACCTTTTCCTGGAACTCGCTCGGTAGCCCAGGCTGGCCTCGAACTCACAGAGATCCACCTGCTTCTGCCTCCCGAGTGCTGGGATTAAAGGCGTGCGCCACCACGGCCCACGTTGTGTCTTTTATAATACAGTCTTAGTAGTAACTGCTATCAATCTGTCATAGTCTATGGTCACAGAGTGAGCCTGGTGGAGTAGAGGAAGGCCCGGAGTTACCATGGGCCTCTGACTGGCAGGAGACTAAAATTGGATCTGGAACTCAGGACTACCCCCCCCCCCTTTTTTTTGTCTTGAGAATGTGGGAGCCGGGGACTTGAAGAAAGGGTGTCTAAGGGTGGGCCCAGTGGCTTCCCTTTGTTTCCTGGGCTCCAGCCTTCTGTCTTTACCTTCTGCTCTCCATGTGTGAAGGCCCATTCTCAGAGCCCATCCTCGACAGATGAGCAGCCTGTGCTCATCTCAGCCTACTGTCCTCTTTCCTGAGCTGGCCCCGAGCTCTTGGTCGTGCCCCAAATGGGGAGATTTCTGGGCGGTCGTCATGCCGAGCTGCGCCCAGAGTGCCACCTGGTTTTTGTGGGACAGTTGATGTGAGGAATCCCTTCTCCACCTTCCTTCGTATCTATGATCTCCTGACTTCAGTGTGTATGAAGGGACATGCTTGGCACTCTTTCCCTACCAGTTCCCGGGCTTCTGGACATTCTGCATTCTGGGTGTAGACCTGTAGATTTACATTTAAGTGCCCCCTCAAGTTGGTGCTCGTCTAGTTAGGGAGGAAACCACACTTACGGAGAAATGGCTTTCTTTGTTTTTTCAGGTGAGTGTGTATGTACGTGCATGCTCATGCACGTGTTTGTGGAGGTCAGAGGACGACCTTGGCTGTTGCTTCTCAGGTGCTGTCCATGCTGGGTTTTGTTTTTGAGATAGGTTCTCTCATTGACCTGGAGCTTGCCCAGTCGGCTGAGATCCAGGGACCCAACCTGTCTCCACCTCCCCAGCACTGAGTTTACAGGTGTATACCACTACACCCAGATTTATTTTTTAGACACAGTCTAGCACTCATTATGTAATCCAGGTTGGCCTTGAATTCACAGAACTCCGCCTGCCTCTGCCTCCTGAGTGCCAGGATTTAATTAATTAATTAATGCTTACCCACACCTAGATTTTTTTTTTTAAAGATTTATTTATTATGTATACAGCGTGTATGACTGCAGGCCAGGAGAGGGCACCAGATCTCATTACAGATGGTTGTGAGCCACCATGTGGTTGCTGGGAATTGAACTCAGGACCTCTGGAAGAACAGTCAGTGCTCTTAACCTCTGAGCCATCTCTCCAGCCCCCCCCCCCTTTTTTTTAAACATGGGATTTAGGGGTTAGAACTCAGATTGTTATGTTTGCAAGGCAAGCTCTTCACTGGCTAAGCCGTCTCTCTAGACAGAGAAATGGTGTTCTGCCTTTGTGGCTTTCCTAACTCTGTAGGCGCACCAGCAGGGGTTGAGGCCAGGCTGGTACCAAGGAGCTTCCAGGAGTTCCAGGCAGCAGCCAGTGATGGCCTGTTCTTTTCAGGGATGGAACTACTACCAAGTTCACCAGACCACGCTACCGAAAGATCCAAAAGCTCACCAATGCCATCAATGCCTTCACCCTGACCAACATTCTGCTGGTGGGCTTTGGCATCACCTGCCTCGTCAGCAACCTCCAGCTGCAGGTACCTGCTTTCCTCCACTCCTCTCCATTCCTGGACCTTCCCTCCCCACCATGGGAATGCTCTACCGGTGCCTGTATACCAAAGAAGCATGCCTCTGTTCCAGGTCTCTTTCCCGGGTTCTCCGGGAGCTGTGCCTAGTAGATTATGTTGGTGGGGGTTGGGTCAGGGTAGAACTGTATAGATGGCCCGGCAAGACCCATGTCCCCCTTCTCTCTGCCTTGATCTTTCTGACCCTCTTCTCTCTCTTGGGTTTCAGTTGGTGGCCTTTGTCCTGCACACCATAGTTCGTGGTTTCTTCCACTCGGCCTGTGGAGGTCTCTATGCTGCAGTGTGAGTCACATGGACCATGTTGTCTTCTGGAGCTTTGCCTGAGTAGTTAGGGATTTTTAGCTAGAACTGAAAGGGGCCCAACTTCCTCTAAAGCAGCCTTTCTCCCGGTCTCCCTTCAGTAGTGACTGTCAGAGGCAAAAGTGATCATGGAAACTGTTCACAGATTATGGCAGGAGCTAGTGATCACAGAGAACCCACCCCCTATTCACAGAGACGCCAAAGTCATGTCTTTCCCAAAGGCAATGGGAAAGCCTGGTCTGATGAACGTTTTGGCCCTGGGCCTGGCTTGAGGCCTTTCTCCCCATGCCTGTCTTGTAGAGATTTCTTATAGTGTCCCGATGAACATCCCTGGTTCCCTTCTCTCCTCATTCCAACTGCAAGGCACTGTTGAGAGACTTCTCTGCACGGATCACATCACACAGTGTCCCTTCCCTGGAAGGTTCTGGGTGGGTGTTTGGCTACACCTCCTTATAGCGGTCTCAAGCAGAGGGCAGCCCCTCCCCTGCACTGTCCCAGCCAATGCCTTCCAGTCGCCTTTGATGGCTTTTCTCTGAACACTCATATCTGGGGTATCTGCAGTCCTCTTGGCTCCACTTTTCACATGCCCACATCTGGTTTCCCAACCTTGACTGTCCCAGTCCCCCTCCAACCCACGGTCATCACCAGCGTGGATCACTGCCAATCTGCGTCCCCTCTAGCTGGTGCCGCCTCCCTCTCTCCATTTGTTTGTGTTTTTTGAGACAGGGTTTCTCTGTGCAACCCTGGTTGTCCTGGAACTCACTCTGTAGACCAGGCTGGCCTCGAACTCAGAGATCCTCCTGCCTCTGCCTCCCAAGTGCTGGGTTTAAAGGTGTGCGCCACCACCACCCACTCTTCTTTTAACATGGGCTGGCTCACTAGTTAGGACACAATAACTCTTCACATCTCGCGTGGTTTCTCATCTCTCCTTGCTCCAGAGTAGGGCCAAAGTTCCTAAAGACCTGGGCCTAGGACATCTTGGCCCTTTTCCTTCCCCAGTCTCCCTGTCACTCTCCTTCAGCCTCGAGAGCCGACTTGTAAACAACATACCCTAAGTATGTTCTTTCCCGAGGGCCTTTGCACTTGGTAATGTCACTGGATCATGCTTCCTCCAGATACCTGCAGGGTTTATAGTTTTACCTTCTCACCTTCTCAGGGGGCATACCTATCTGTCTGTTTGGTATGGCTGCCTCTGGCTACCTCGTCTGCATCTGCAAGCCCCTGACTCCCCTGCAGGATTCCACCTCTCTATTTAGCTTTTCTCCTTAGCTCTTAGCATTAACACACTCTGCATTTATCTTGTTTATACCACCGCTCAAGATATCTGTTGAGTTCATTGCTTTCCTCCAGCACTCAGAACAGTGTCTGCACAGAGGAGAAGCTCGGTAAACATTATGGAAAGAACAACACGAATAGCCCAGTGAAGCTCGTCCTATCCCTGCTATTAGTGGAGGAAGTGGGAGACAGAGAGGTTGCTGGGCCGGAGCGGGTCCTGCCTCTGACTCTTGGATGTCCCTCTGAATAGGTTCCCATCCAATCATTTTGGGACACTGACAGGCCTTCAGTCGCTCATCAGTGCTGTGTTTGCTCTGCTGCAGCAGCTGCTCTTCATGGCCATGGTGGGACCTCTGCGTGGAGACCCCTTCTGGGTGAGAGCTGGTTCAGCACGGGGCCCAGGGAACACTTCCCAATACCGGGGAAGGGGAAAAAAGGGCTGGTATGTGCTGGCACCTCTCTTTGCATCCCAGCCAGGAGGTGCCTTGGAGATTCCCTAATGTGGGTTTGTCAGGGCTGTCTGCTCATCAGAACCCTTCCCGGAGAGTTAAAAACACACGTCTCCCAGCCTCAGATCAGTCACTCTCTTGATCTGGTTCCAAGAGTTTGCTTTTATTCTATTTTATTTTTAAAAGCTTTGTCATGTGTGGGGTAAGTGTGTATGAGTATACTCATGCTTGTGTGTGTGTCTATGTACGTATGTGGAAGCCCAAGATTGACGTTGGGAGTATTCCTTGATTGCTTTGCACCTTATTCACTGAGGCAGGGTCTCTTAGTTGAACTCAGAGCTTAGCAATGTGGACAGTCTAGTTAACCAGTTTTCTCCAGGGAACTAGAATTATGGGTGGACCAGCTCTCCCATGCAACATTTATATGGATTTTGGGGATCCGAACTCTGGTCCTCATTCATGTGCTGAAAGCCTCCCCCCCCCCATCTATCTCCCCAGCCCCAGGATTTGTTTTAATAGGGTTCCAGGTAAGTTGTGTACTGGCCTGGCTCTAGTCCTGGACTGCATGCAGGTAGGTACCTCTAGTCCCATTCACTAGAATGATGTGATGCAGGCATCCTCTCTCAGGACTCTTGAAACAGGGTTCAGTGGCAGGGTGCCTTCTCCCGTGTGAGTATCACTGTTGTCATTAAGGCCTTTCCTCGCAGAACTCTCATCCACCTCCCTGATTTCTGCTTGTGGGGCACTCAACCATGGACCGTCCTTCTGAGAGAACTGTGACAAATTACCCTCCCCTCAGCTTGCTGAGAAGTTGCTGTGCCAAGCATACTGCCTTTTTTTTTTTCTTTCTTTCTTTTTTTTTTCACGTAGTCTTTCCACAGTAGACCTGAGAAGGAGGTACTCAGATGAGATTCTTTGCCCAAAGTCACACATGAGTCATGGAGTAGGATGTGATCTGAGGGAGCTTGTGAAGGGCACAGGCCTGGGCGTGGCAAGTCATCTGTGCTCCAAGCTGGCTAGATATCCATCTGGTTCTTTTGACCATGCCAGAGAGCTCCTTCTTGACACTGCAGGGGGATCCTACTGGCTGGCATGAGCCAGGCTTCTGGGGCACAGGTTTTGCCACTCCAGAGAGTGTTGCATCGTGGAGCCCGACCGTCACTTCCCAGACGTTAGTGTTCTCACCTCAGCCCCTTGGCCAGGTTGCTGACCGTCTGAGATGCTGGTGAAAGAGTCGCCACGCCTGCTGGGTCTCACCATATTTCTTCTCCTGGTCCTGGACCTGGAGTACAGGTGGCCGCGCTATCCTCCATGTTGGGAGTCTCAGGCCAACTCCCTGAAGAGGGTGCGTCCTGCTAGTCCTAATTTGACTTTCTTTGCTTCTCTTTCCACACTCTGAAGGTGAACCTGGGCCTCCTGATTCTTTCCTTCCTGGGATTTCTGCTACCTTCCTACCTCTTCTACTACCGGTCCCATCTCCAGAGAGAGTATGCCACCAGTTTTCCAGACCCACAGAAGGTGCTCAATGATTCCAAGGTGGCTACATAGACTCCTGAGGCTAAGGGACTTGGAGGACAGACAACCACAGCTTGATAAAGCAAAGGGAATGCCTCAGTGGCTTCTACCTGCACTGTGTGCATGGAGCCAAAGGGCCGTGGAGTTATAAATACTAAGAGTTCTATTTTTGTAGGGACTTGCAAAAAGGGAAACAAAACAGAAACCTCCAAAACAAAACAAAAAAAAAACCAGCCTTTAAAAATCTTCTCCAAAGCAAGCTGTCTGTTAACTGAAGACAGTGCCTGTTCCAGTGGTACTGGGCCATCTTCCTGGACTGGAGGAAACCAGAATGTGGGGCTGCCCTTTCCCCACACTTGAAGCCCTAGGAGCCTCCTCTGTGGCACTGCCTCTGAAGACTCATGGGATCAGTGAACAGACTCTCCTAAGATCGCAGCTGGCGTGTGCACACGTACATCCTGTGCACATGCGCATGGCGACCTTTCCTGCAGGAGGGGCTGAGGTGCTGGCTGTATCCACGATTGGGTGTTGGGGCTGGAGGGCGGGTTCCCTCCCTGGTGCTGTTTCTTACAGGTCTTAGAGGAAATAAAAAGGGAAATGAAAGTCTGGCTGGTGTGTATCTGACTGGAGGGAGTGGGTTATTGTCTTTCCACACCTCCATCCCTCTGTCTCACCAGGCTTGCCTGGGAATTTAAGAAGGATGATGGGGGTGGGGGGATGGGGCTGGAGAGATGACTCAGTGGTTAAGAGCATTTCTCCCAGAGATCCCAGGTTCAATGCCCAGTACCCACATGGTAGCTCACAACTGTAACTCCGATTCCAGGGGATCTGACACCCTCACACAGATATGCATGCAGACAAAGCACCAATGCACAGAAAATTAAATATAAGTAAATAAAAATATATTTAAGAAGGATGTGTTGCACACCTGTCGTCTGTCCATCTTCCTCTTCTCAACTGTACTGCTTTGCCATCTGTCTTGGTTACTTTTCTGTTGTGCTGATGCCATGCGCAAGGCAGTGTATAAGAAGGAAGAATTTGTCGGAACTTACAGTTTCAGAGGGTGAGTCCATGACCACCCTGGCAGGAGACAGGTAGGCATGGTGCTGGAGCGGGAGCTGAGAGCTCATCTTGAGACAACAGTCAAGGGGCAGAGAGAGAGAAAGCTAACTGGGGATGGTGTACATTTTTAAGACCTCAAAGCCCACCCCAGTGACACACTTCCTCCAACAAGGCCACACCTTCTAATCCTTCCCAAACAATTCCACTAACTGGGGACCAAGTATGCAAACATATGAGCCTCTGGGGCCCATTCTCATTCGAAGCACCACAGTTAGCGCCTAAAGGGAGTTCTGCATCGCCACTTTTCCAGGGTTTAGGGGTATATCTTGGAAGCTGCTCTTTCTCCATTCAAAAGATCAGGGCCAAATGCCAAAGAAAGACATAGTAAGCCAGATGTGGTGGATCCCACCTGTAATCTCGGCACTTATAAGGAAGGCTGAGGTAGGAGGATTGTCATGAGTCTGAATTGCATAGTAAATTCCAGGCCAGCCTGAGCTTCAGAGTGACACACACACACACACACACACACACACACACACACACACACACACACACACAGATTAAAGAATGACTCCAGCTTTCCCGCCACCAAGTCATGTCTGGGGCCTACAACACCTATGTGTTATCTCCTATTTTATCTTAAAACATCAGGCAAATTCTGAGCTTTATGTTACACTGAACTTACATTTAAACATTAAAGTCAGGCTTTAAAATTATTCACATTTAAAGGAAACACCAGGGGTGGGGCTGGAGAGATGGCTTAGGAGTTAAAAAACACTGACTGCTTTCCAGAGGACCTGGGTGCTTCCCGGCACCCACATGGCAGCCCACAACTGTCTGTAATTCCAAGATCTGACACTCTCACACAGACAGACATGCAGGCAAAACACCAATGCACGTGAAATAAGTCAATTATAAAGAAAACACCATCTTGAATGATGAGAGACACATCAGGAAGACGTGACCTTGTTTATCTCACCTTTCACCAGTCTGTGCCCTGGGACAGAAAGCCTTAGCAGTTAGTCATAGACTGGCAGAGTCACTAATGCCAGCTGACGATCTGTCTTCCACACAGGTGAGTCATTTCATCCCAGCTATGGTTGGAGGGGTTAGCAGTATACAGCACCAGAAAGGTTAAGGCCAAAGCCAAGTGTGGTACAGAGGGGCAGGGAATAACCAGGCAAGGCCAGGGAGCAATGTGACTACCGAAGCCTACCCCAATGGGCAGTCAGGGACAGAAAGGATTACCCAAGCCTTCTGGTTCTCAGGACTGAGGTGACTTGTTTGTGTTTGAGGGTTTCACGCTTTAGCCAAGGCTAGACTGGCTAAATTCACTGTGTAGATGTTGCAATCCTGTTGCCTCAGCTTCCCCAGTGCTGGATTGGCAGATGAGCACCTCTGACTTTGGAGGGACTCCAGTAGAGTCTTGGCCCCGCACCCCGTGCAGGACCCCCAACTGTTAGGGCCGGAGGATAGCATGCCGGATGAACTTCCCTGTTTGTTCTGACTTCTCTTGAGGGATAAATAAAGCAGAATGACCCACCCATCTTCAAATGACAGAACTGCAGGGAGGTCTGGAGGGAAGTCACACAGCAGATGGCGGCTCTAAGCAGACTCCTGACTCCCTACGTGGCCTTTTGTGCGCAAGAAAAATCTCAGAATGGGTGAGATCCTGTCAGTGAGGCTGGCTAACTCCCGGAGGCCCTGTCAGAGTCTCCCTGCGTTCTCTTTCTTCCCAGGACTCTAATTTTGCCAACCTCAAGCCATCAAGGGACCTGGCTGGCATCCCACCAGGCAGTCTAATGAAGACGGGCACAGGAAGCCCAGGGTGTGTGTGTGCGTGCCCGCGCGCGCGGTCCTCAGTGTGCCCAGCAGGCGGCGCTGCATGTTTGCGGGTGGCCAACTCGCGGGGTGGCAAGCCAGGAGGGGAACCCCAGACCACTGCGCTCAGACCCACGCTTCTGGCACCCGGGCCTCGGTCTTCCTACCTCTGTTTGCTCTGCCTTTTCCCGAGATCTCCTCTACGCCTCCACCCCACCCCACCCCCAGCCTTGAAGCATTCTCTCTCCAGCCCACGGGCCCCTCAGAAGAAGAAGGGGGCCTCCAGTTACTCTGCCCGGCTGAGGCCAGGGGTTGAGTGAGAGATGGAGGCCGACATGTGGGCCTTCTAGGAGAGGGGTGTCATCATTCTCCCACTCCTGGGGATGGGGGGAGTTTGGGGAGGGGGTTGGGTAGGGGCGGAAGCAAGCTAGAGCCGTGTTTGTCGCTGCGCTGCCTAGAGGAACAGATGGCTGGGGAGGGGAGAGGGTGCCTTGCCGGGAGGAGGGGTGCGGGGGCCGGAGGATGAGGAACGAGGAATTTCGACGCCCCGAGTCTCCCGGGAGAAGTCCCCCTCCTCATCTCTTCCCAGAAAGAGGGGCGGGCGAACGCCTGTCGTTTTCCGGAGGAGCACCGGTCTCTGGCTCGCCCTTTGAGTAGTCAGCCGCCTAGGGGCGCGTCCCGGCTCGCTGACTTCTACGAAAAGACAGGCCAGAGGCCGACCGGAGCCGCCTGGGGCTCAAGGGTTAATAGAGCTGCGATCCGAGGGACGAGGGGGCGGCAGGAAGCCGGCTCTGGGTTGGGAGCGAGTTCAGGGATCGCAAACAGCTCTAGGAAAACGTGTTAATTGGAACTTTATGCAGATGATCTGGAACTGGGGGCTGGGGAAGGCCGGAGTGAACAGGTCAGAAGGATGTTGGACACAGCTGAGTTCCCGCGGGTGCAGAGGGCCCCGGTTAGGGTGGTGACACATGCGGACCCATATATTCCTGAGATGCACCCTATTAGAGGTTCACTGGTCTTGGGGAATGAAACGCTTGCTATCTGGCTCTCCTCCCCAGAAAGCTAGTGGGAGCTCCTTCCTCTGTGATTACCCATCTCCGAATCTTGGGTCCAGCAAGGCAGAGTCTCTTGAAGTGGCCATGAAGACATGAAGGGCACACCTTGCATGTGTCAAGTCCCACTTTTGGCTACTTCCCAGTCTCATCTTGGCTATGTCCCACCCCATACAATTTGGGTCCCTTTCTCCACTTATCATATTATCCATTTTGTCTTTTGTTTTAAAAAACAAAAAAACCAAATAGGACCTCACTTTGTACCTCAGGTTAGCCCGGAACTCTTTATATAGGCCAGGCTGGTCTCAAACTCATGACTGTCCTCTTGCCCCAGCCACCCTAGTGCTGGGATTACAGGTAAGCACCGGTCACTCAGGCTGACATTCTCCATCTTTTCTTCGTACCCACTGTCCTCTACGTGGAGTTCCCATCCACAGCTTCCACCGAGTGTGTATGCTTGAGGAGGAACGCCAACTTGCTTTTGTGTTGTCCTGTCTGCTCCCCCCTCCCTCCCCTCTTCACCCTCAAGAAGATGACTCTCAGACTTGAGAGCACTTACAGCCCTTCTCCACTTGACAAAATGCAGATTCCTGGGCCACTGGGTATTTGATTCCGAGGTGGCGGTGGTGGGGTCAGGAACTGTCTTTCCATTAGTCAGGTAGAGAGAGGACTGGAAAAATGGGGGCCCACTTCCTCCTATCGTGTCCTGTGCCGCCCCCCCTCCTCCCCCACACTGTGGCTGTCTCCGGTGTGATGGGATCTGGCTCGGAGAAGGTGCCAGGAAGGAAAAAAGAGAGGGTGGAGGCCATGGGTAAGGAAAGATGATAAAGGGGTGATCTGCACCTGGCTGGCTCTTCTCTGAGCTGGCCCCTTCTTCCCATCCCCTCCCTCAGGGGTTTCCCTCCCCGGCCCCTCCCCCCCCACTCTTCAGCCAGCCTTGCCCACTTTCTAACCTCTCCCTTTTCATCTGTAGTCCTTGGGAGAATTTTGAGGCTCAGGCTATTAGGAGGTGGCTGGGGACACCAAAATCAATTAGAGTCCCACCTTCAGAGAGAGAGAGAGAGAGAGAGAGAGACACAGACAGACAGACAGACAGACAGACAGACAGAAAAACGACAGGAGACAGGAGAAGAGACAGGGCTTGTGGGAAGGACAGCCCTGACAAAGTCAGCGGCCTGCTGGGTACTTGCTTCCCACTACGGCTCAGTTACATCGGGGACTCTGTGTCACCGCCCCTCCCCCACCTCCCCCAGATGTCCAAACCAGGAGCACCAACAAAAAGGGACATCGGGAGAATTCGCCGAGACCACAGCTAGGAAGGGGGAGAACAAACAAGCAGCTCTTCATCCTTCTCCTTCTCCAGACAGCTTGCCCTGAGCAGAGTTGCCCCGGAGCCCCCTCTGTGGCCCCGGCCCCAGAGCAGTGGGATAGAGAAGGGCATCTTGTCTAGATGAAAGGAGATGGATTCTCAGGTTTCAGGACATCTGACAGGTTTGGCTGGAAGCATTAAAAATTCATAGAGAAACCTGACCCCGGCTGGACCTTGGGCCTGCCACCTGGACTGTTCCTGGTTTTGTGTCCTCTCGGAGTTTGTTGGCCAACTTTCCCTTCTGAAGGGTCCTGGAAGCCCGGTCTTCATGTTTTTATGGAAGAGCTCTCTAACAGATTAGAGATCTAAAGTGGGTAGCCAGCTGCTCGGGAAAACTGGGCTGAAAACACCCTCATCCCCCACTCTGGGTGTAAGAACCTGAGAGGCTTAAGGGCTTAGGAAGCTTGTCATCTGGCGTCCTTCTAGTCCTCTCCCCAGGCAACTGCATGCTCACGCTGCAGTTGGTGATGACAAAGCCTGTCTGTGCTTCCCACGATGGTCAGTAGGGGGCAGCCGTCCTCGGGACGACTTCATCTTCTCTGTACTCTGAAGGGCAGTAAAGAGCCCTGCCGGCAGGTAGGGAGGTGCAGTGTTCGCCTTGAGGAAGGGCTCTGGAGTCTGTGATCTGAGAGGAGCAGGGAGGAGTTTCCTAGCTTCGGAGAGATGAAGGGACTTGAGGTAGCATTCGAAACAGATTTCTGGGTTTCTAGTGTACCAAAACCAGGTGGCCAGGTGGACACAAACATTCAAGCGTTAGAGAGAAGGTTGGCCGGTGGCCACCGAGGGTGGAGGCTTGAATAGCAGCTGCTTCTCGACAGTGGAACCCCTCTGGTGCCTGGATAAGGTGTTTTACCTTGACTCTGAAGGCAATGGGGAGCCATGGTAGGTTCCAGAGTGACATAGTGATATGATGCACAGTTCGGCCAGATGAGTCTAGTCACTGTGGGCAGGCTGAGTGGGAGGCAGGGAGGCCGAGAGCAGAAAAAGCAGAGTAGAGATTACTTCCATTTTCTTCCCTATTCCAGGCACGAGGTAATGAGGAGCTTCAGCAGGGAGGTGGCGGGGCTAGGAAGAAGAGCATGGACAGGGGCCAGGAGGGGGACTTGGGAACCGAGTAGATAGATGTAGGAGATTAGAGAAAGGCGGAGTTAGCGTCGACACTGGGTGTCTGAAAGATGAAGCATGCAGAATGGGGACACACTCATGGAATGCGGGAGGTGAATGGATTTTTGTTTCTTTCAGGAGTTAGGGGAATCATGGATAAGTCCATTCCTGAACACTCTAGCCTCAGTTTCCTTATCCGGACATGGGTGGGGGTTGGAAAAACATGGCTTTGCCCATCTCTTCTATTTTGGAGTGTCACACTCAAAGCTGTCAATCTGGATTGTTTGGAGAGGCTGGGGCCCTGAGCTTGTGAGATTGCTGGGTGTGGGGTCCTAGGTGAGAGGGTGTGGGTCCACGGCCGTATCTGAGGTGCATCTGCCTGTTTGTGGGACCCGGGACCCGTGGGTGGCTGGTGTGCTTGCACGCGCCACAAAGCTCCATTTTGTGAGTGTTGGTGTGAGAGAGAGAGCTGGAGAGTGTGGGTGTGCACGTGATGGGCGTCCCTTGGTCTGTCTGGGCTGTCAGTGGCTGCGGCGGGGGCCAGTGGGGAGCAGTATTGCTCTAGGCTTCTTCCTGAGGCTCACACACACGACTCCTGCGCTCGTTGTTCTGAAATAGCATCTGGACCGAAGGCCCATGAATATTTCACAACGATAATTCTGTGACCTGGACAGCCTGCCTCTGATTTACCAGCACACTCCCCTCCCCTGCCCTGGCCCAGAAGCCCCTCCTCCAACACAGCACTGCCCTAGCTCCCATCTCCCCTTCCCCTCAACCTTACCTCTAGACCCCCTCCCAATCCTACTCATGACTTTCCTCAAAGCCAGCCTGACACAGGCCCTGTAAGACTCCAGCTCGGAGCTCTCCAGTTCTGACCTCTGCTTTCACTAGCCCTCACCCATTTCACATTCATAGCCAATGTCCATCTGCTACAGTCCACGAGTGCTGATTCCTGCCTGTTTCTGCCCCCTCTTCTCAGCATCCTGAGACATCACTGGTCAGGGTTATTGGATCCCTGAGTAGCAGCTCAGTCCTGAACCCCAGCACCCAGGTCCCTCCCATCCTGCCATTCCCTTCTCCCAGGCTACAACCCAGTCAGTTCTGGATCCTTGATCAGTTCCATCTGATAGAGCCCCAAGGCTAAGGTTCATTGCTAGCCCTGCCCCTGGCCTCTCTTTACCCACCCTAGAGAGGGAGCCTCTAGTTTCAATGTAAGGCACCCCAACTTGAATTCTTTGTCCCTTGACCACCTTAACCTCTTAGTCTCTCCTAATCTGCTCAGAGAACTGCTGGACCTGATGCACCCACGGAGGCTTCTATCTCACCGGGGCAAAGGGAGAAAGACCGGATGGCTGTAGGGGTGTCCAGAACAGCCGTGTGTGCTGAATACTTCACAGGGGCATTCAGCAAAGAGGGCAAACACAAGCTGGGGTCTAGTCTTAGGTTCTGCTCTTTCAGGCTTTTGTGGTACGACTTCGTTCCCCCAGGAAGCCGTGCCTTTCCCAGATAGGCCCAAAGCCACGTTTCGCTGGTGGTGCCCATGAATATCTAAGTTACACCTCCTTGCAGGGGAAGGTGGAGGCTTACATGTCTTTCCTGGAGGCCACTCAGCCCAGCTGGTGGCCACCTCCAGATTCAGTCGTTCAGCTATCAAACACTTCAGGGCTGGTGGTAGCTGCTTCTCTTGGGCAAATCGGTGCCATCAGCACACACCTTTAACAGCCAGGGTAGCTCAAGAAATTGAAGCCTCGGGAGGATCAGAATGACCTTGAGGCCCAAGGGAGGTGAAGTCACTCATCAAGTCCACACAGCAGGAAATCCTGGTGGCCTGAGAAGGCCCTTCCTTATCTAGCCCTCCAAACCTGAAACCCTTAACAGTTCTAAGTCCTACTTCTGCTTTTGAGGTCTTGATGGGGGGAAAAAAAATAAAAAACCTTACAGGAGATAAAATAATAGAATTTTTTAATAAATTTTCCCCCAAACAACTTCTTTTGATCTTCACCACACAGGGGCCATGGTGGAGAGGAAACTACTCTCCAGGCACCCTAAAAAGTGTTCTGGGTAGACTTAGGAGAAAAGTATTCCTCCGGGTGTCAGGAGGCTAAAGGGATCAGGACAAGCAGGGTCCAGGGGCAGCCTGGGCCTTGCTGAGGCATCCCTCCCAAGGTCCGGGGGAGGAAGGGAGGCTCCCGGGGGAGCTTTCAAAGGCTCTGCTGGTGGAAGGTGCTCTACAGACAAAAGCCCCTCCAGTCCACTGTGGGGCCCTGGAGAGAGGAGCATCGGCTGCCTGGGGTGCCCCGCCCCAGCCTTGGGATTGGGGAACAAGAGTTAGTGGCTAGAATCAGGGCGAATGGGGCCGAGCCACCTTATACACCGCCTTAGGGGCTGCCATACGTAAGTCAGAACAGCCCAGAAGGCAAATGAGGCAGCGTGGTCCCGGGGAAGGAAAGGAGCGAGGGGGCCTAGGGAAGGCGCCAGGCCGGGCCGCAAACAAGGGGCGAGGACGGAGCTGCAGCTCGGTGGGGGGCGGAGAAGGGGGAGCGGGGCGAAGGCCGTGGCCTCTTCCGTCTGAGCACCGCAGTCAGAGGTGATGGGGCGCCAGGAGCAAGAGGCAGAGCAGAGGGGTGCACAGCCCGGCCGAGAGCGCGGGGCCACGCGAGTCTGCGGGCGCCTGGCACGCGGCCCCGGGACACGTCTGCTCGCCCCGCTGGTCCTCGCCGCCGTAGCCACCCCAGTAGTCGTCCTCGGTGGGCGCGTCCCCGCCCTGACGCCCCCTCGAGTCCTCGGCGGGCAGGTCTCGGTAGAGCGTGGACGGGTCCGCGGGGGGCGCGCCCGCCTCGGCCACGCCGTACAGGTGGTTGGAGGAGCTGTTGCCACGCGCGCGGCTGCCCGGCCGCGTGGGCGTGGGCGGCGGGCACGATTGGAAATCGGCCTCGCGCAGCGCGCGCAGGTCCCGGCCCTGGCGCTCGGGCGGGGTGGCGCAGGTCACGTCGGAGCTGGACACCCGCGCGTGCTGGAACCAGGCCCAGAGCGGCCGAGCGCGGCAGTCGCACGCCCAGGGGTTGGCGTTGAGCCGCAGGAACTCGAGAGCCGGCAGATCGGCCAGCGCCTCGCCCGGCAGCGAGGCCAGGCTGTTGTTGAACAAGTAGAGGATGGTGAGGCGGCTGAGGCCGCGGAAGGCCGCGCGGTGCACGCCCTGCAGCCGGTTCCCGTGCAGCAGCAGCCGGTCCAGGCTGCCCAGGCCGCGGAACACGTGCTCCGTGAGCAGCCGCAGGCGGTTCCCGTGGAGGAAGAGGTGGCTCAGGTTGGCCAGGTCCGCGAACAAGTCATCCTGAGTAGGGGGATGGAAACAGAAGAGAGTGGCCTGAGACGGGGTCGGGGACTCCACTCCAGGACCTGGGGAGGGTAAGGAAGGCATAATGGCAGGGTGGAACAGTGCGAAAGGGCTTGCCTTTTCTCTTTTTTGAGATACCATGTATCCCAGTTATGTATCCAAGAGGATCCTCTCATCTCCTGCCTCCACCTCTTGATTTCTGAGATTTCAGGTTTGTGCTCCCTGTCAGTTTTATGTGGTGCTGGAGATCACACTCAGGGTTTCAGAACATGCTAGGCAGCGCCTTATCAACTGAGTCCTGAATTTAAAACTTGCATTTTCCAGCCTATTTCCTATGGAGAAAACTATACAACTGAGGTCAGTGGGTCCCTTTGCCCAGGGCCCCAAGGGACTGAACCCAGCACGGCAATGCCAGGCAAGAACTCTACCGCTGCACTATAGCCACAGCTCCCCTTTCTACAGTTATTTTTGAGACAGTCTCACCAAGTTGCCCAGACTGACTTTGGGCTTGATGTTTAGCCTAGGTGGATCTTCAGCTAGCCATCCCGGTGCCTCAACCTCTTGAGTAGCCTGGATTGGCTCTCAGTAACACAATAGCTGGCTTTGTCAGTGGGTCTTAAAATTTATTTATTTATTTACCCCCTCCTCGTGTGTGTGTGTGTGTGTGTGTGTGTGTGTGTGTGTGTGTGTGTGTGTGTGTATACAACTTGTGGGAGTGTATCCTGCCTTTACATCATGTGGGTTTCCAGGATAGAACTCAGGACACCAGGCTGGGTAATAATCACCTTTCTGACAAGCCATCTTTCCAGCCTTTCTAGGAGAATCTAGATCCTGTCAAGATGGCAGTCAATACTAACCGTCACACAGGGACAATGCCATCTCACCTGCCTGATTCTTAAATTTAGAGTGTATCCCAATCCCTTTCAGATTCCAGCACCTTCCCAGCAGCTTGCCATCTAGGCTGAGAACAAGTCTGCTTTTCCCATGCTGATGATAAGGTTGCCTGGAGACTGTGCTTGGAGCTTGAGAGTTAGATCCTGGGTCTGCCATGAACTTTGATACCTGGGAAAAGTCACTCTGTCTTTCTGTGCCTCAGTTTCTCTCTCTGTAAAACGTGGCAATTAATGGAGCAGAATGTATCAAGATACTTGGGATAGCCAGGCAGTGGTAGCGCACACCTTTAATCCCAGCGCTGGAGAGGCAGAGGCAGGTGGATCTCTGTGAGTTTGAGGCCAGCCTGGTCTACAAAGTGAGTTCCAGGACAGCCAGGACAACACAGAGAAACGCTGTCTTGGAAAAGAAGAAAAAGATGCTTGGGGTAAGGTTTTCACATGGGCAGACATTGTGTGATCGTTTGTGAAGTTGGCCAAGCCGAGTTACCTCTAAGCATGCTTACTCCTCCGTAAAGTGGAAATGAGTGTCCCTAGCTCTTGGGTCTGTTCTGAGGACCAATGAACAGAGTTCACATAAGGTTCATGGGGTGGAGTGCTGGGTACAGTTCTTACATGTAGAGTTTTTGTCCAGGGATGAAGCCCACAGGCTCAGGAGTTAGAAGCACTGCCACAAAGCCTAGGTTTTCCTTTTCCTAGCTGCTGGACAAGCTGTTTAACCTCACAGAGCCCCTGTCCCTTAGTATATGTATCTTCCTTTAGAAGGTTCTTCAATAGACTGAAGAGGTTAGATGCTATGATGCTGTTGAGGGTACCACCTGATAGAGGCACAGTCAACCATCCATAAATCACGGTTGTCATGACAGCAAGGGGCTCATTTAGAATTCCAGCCCATCCCATCTCATCCATTTTCCTCTAAGGGAGGGTTTCTTTGGGGACGGGAAGTTCTGCTGCTGGCTGAGTTATTCAGGGGACCACTGTCAGCTCCACATCCCAGACTTAGCGAAGGAGGGAAAAAGCTGGTCTCTGAAGCCTTGTATCACTGTCCCTCTTACAGTGTCGGGGACAGGGCCTGGGGTGGAGAAGTCATGTACTGGCCGAACCTTGAGATTATGGCTCAGAAGTGAAGGTATGGGTATGACCGGGGTCAGTGGGGGCTCTGCTTCTTAACCAGCTGACCAGGGAACTTTTGGTGGTCAGCTGGTGTGGGGCTGTAGCTCAGGTGTGGATTACTTGCTTATTCATGTTGAAGGCCCTGAATTGCATTAACACCCTCCACCACCCATGCGCAATGTGATTTGGGAGCTAGTTACTTAAGTGACCACCCATCAAAATCGAGGTTTGCTTCAGATGAAGGGTTATCTGTAGAAAGAGCCAGAACCCCATTCCTCTCTGCTCCCACTGCCTCAAGGTCCTCCCCAAATGGCCGTGGTCAGCAGGTTTAACAGGACATGCGCATCCTCTCTGCTCAGGCCAGTTCACCTTGGCTTGTACCCCAACTCTGGTTCTATCCCACTCCCCCAGTGCCTGGGGTGATGGTTTCTTCCTCATGCTACCTGGGCACCTGGTCGAAGGTCTCAGGAGGGGGAGTATGCTGAGTTCCAGCCCATATCCACAGCCTCCACCTTCCTGTGTTCCTGCGTGTTCGCACCTCCTCCCATCTGCCTTCCGCCCTCTCTGCGACAGGAACTGAGTCTGCCAAGAGCCCTTCTCTTGGCCACATTGAGATCAGTCCTTCTCAACCTTCTTGCTACCTCTGACACCAGCACAACGTTCTCCACCCTCTGATGCCACCACCCTGAATGCCTGTCCAGGTCCCTGGCTGACCTGCTCACCACAACAGCCTCAGTCTTGCTGTGTGCTCCTTTAATTCCTCCTTTCCGGTCCTGCCCAGCGGGTACTCTGGGTCCTTCCGCTTAACCTCTCCCTTGGGGTTTCTCTTCCTAGAGTGTCAGCAATAGCAGGGCACACCCGGAGATGTATGGCTAGAGGATCGATGTGGGGACACAGGAGGGTGGCGCTGGGTTAAGTAACCCTTTGGAGACTTAGGGTTCTGGAAGACAGAGGTTCAGACACCCCAGGGAACCCGGATACTTAGTAACCACAGTCCAATTTTGTATTCTAGCCTCTTCTCCTCTCGGCCCCTGCTCTGAGCCTCAGCCTTGGGGTCCATTCCCTTCCCCCAACCCAAGTTGTAGCCAAATCCCATCGCCACTTCCTGGACTGCAGCTCTCATATCCAGCCCTTCCTCTCTCCACCATTAAAACGGTTCTCTGTGCATTAATAAGCTCTTGACTTTCACAGCCCCAGCCCTCCCCCATCACCTTCTCGCACGCCCCCTCCCTCTGGGCTCGGAACATCTGCTAAAGTCATCCTCTTCCATTTCAAAAACCACATTTCCCTTGCCTCCCGCCTGGCCGGTTCACAGCTTTCTGTATCCATTTGGAATCTAAATGCAGCATCCCTGCACTCCTCAGCCTTGCTGAGAGCATCCTGTTCTTAACCTTGCCTTCCTCCAACCTTCCAATACCTGGCCTTGGAACCTGTCTCATCAGCTTCCCAGGCTGTGTGGCCTTGGGCAGCTCCAGGCACCCCTCTCTCTGGGCCTCACTCTTTCCATCTGTGCCATAAGTGACTTGGAGTGGCTGATCCTTCAGGTCCCCTAAGCGTTTGCTAATTTTGACTCAGTGAGCCTGGGAGTTGATCTCACTCATTCAGCAAAGCTGTTCAGTGTGTGCACTCTGCATCGGGCACCCCCGCTTATGGTGCTTGCCCATCCATGGTAGGTGTCATAACCATCGGCGTCAGCAGGTGATTTGCCAAGTTCTCACTGAATGCCAAGTCCTGCGTGGCACAGATCCTGATAGTATCTTAATCATCGACACTATGAGGCAGATGCTGTGATTTTTTTTTTTTTTTCCTATGTGGAGACGAAGAGAGAGGGGCTCAGAGAAGGGAACCACTTGCTGAGGGCCCAACCGCTAACATGGGTATAAAGTCCAGAGGCGAGACTCCCAACCCCTGTGCTGCGGAACCTAACAGACCTGGGCCAGTTGGAGCCTGGCAACCCCACGGTTGGTGAATTCACTGCTGTCCTTGGCTCCCACCCACTCTGTATTCTTTCCAAGTATCATCCCCTTGGATGATCCTCAGCACCTCCTCCCTGAGCAACAGGCCACGATCTCTCTTTCATAGATGGGACCCCGAGGCCACAGCACATTAGAGAGCGCTTAGATTAGAACTCCAGTCTGCCTGAGCACAAGCACTGCTTGTAAACACTAAGTAAGCTGCTGCGGTGGGGGAGAAGCATCTCTACCATCTGGCCACCCTCCAACAGAGCAGGGATACTGTTTTTGTTCACCCTGGAATCCCTGGCACCCTGCATGCTGCCTGGCATGCAGTAGGTGCTCAGTAAGGAATCTGCTGGTGAATGAACCGGCCTGGCACAGTGCCTCGCCCTCGGCAGACATTCCATGAGAAGAACCTCCACCGTTCTCACGTGCACCTGCCACATCCTACCAATGGGTCTCCTCCAGAGCTCCCTTCCTGGGCAGGCTGGGCTGCATCCTAGGTCACACCTGCTTCCCGAGGATCTCACTGAGCCACATGTTTCCTCACCTGCTTGTGGCATCTCCTAGCCTAGTTCCATCAGGCACTTCACAGGCTGTCTCTTTTCTTCTCTATAAAGGGCCAGGTGTGAAGAGACTTCCTTCCCACGACACCCCGATGCTGCCCAGGCCGAGATTGTTCAGAAAACCCCAATGATCACCTACAGGTTCATTGGGCTTGAGCCTTAGGAGTTCCCAGGAACAGACTGCTGTCTATGGCCTGAGGGTCAAGAGCTATCTATCTATTTATTTATTTATTGGGTTTTTTCTTTTTCTTTTCTTTTTGAGATAGGGTTTCTCTGTGTAGCCTTAGCTGTCCTGAAACGCTCGAACTCACAGAGATCCACCTGCCTCGGCCTCCCTAGAGCTGGGGTTAAAGGCGTGCGCCGCCACTGCCTGGCAAAAGTAATTTATTAAACCCTAAGCTATGCACACCACACATTAACTTATTAGCCTCTCACAGCCCATCTTTGTGGAAGGCATCGTTTTCATGTCTCCCCACAAGGAAGAGGAGATGGAGGCTGAGAGAGGGGAGGCACCTTTCCTAAAGCTAAATAATGAGTAGCTTTTTTACATACTGATAAGGAGATCAGGATCTTAGGAGTAGTCATTAAAACAGAGTCAAGGCCAGTAAGTTGGTTCAGCAGGCGAAGGTGTCTGACACTGTGGTGATCTGAATGTAATTGGCCCACATAATCTCATAGGGAGTGGCACCATTAGGAGGTGTGGCTATTTTGGAGTGGGCGGGGTCTTGTTGGAGGAAGTGTGTCACTATGGGGGCGGGCTTAGAGATTTCCTATGCTCAGGATACCACCCAGTGTCTCAGACGACTTCCTGTTGTAGGCAAGATGTCGGACTGTCAGCAACTACTCTAGCACACCATCATGCTCACTGCAATGATGATAATGGACTGAACCTCTGAACTGTAAGTGAGCTACTCCAATTAAATGTTCTCCTTTATGAGAGTTGCTGTGGTCATGGTGTCTCTTCATAGCAACAGAAACCCTGACTAAGACAGCCACCAAGCCTGACAACCTGGGGTCCATAGTTGGGACCCGGCTGATGGAAGGAGAGAACCGACTCCCCCAAGTCATCCTTTGACATCCACGTGCACGCCATGGCACGTGCATGTACACCCACCTTCCTCTATGCACATAAAAAAAAATGTAATTTAAAAATTAAAAACAAAGGCCAAGCGTCTTTAATCAGAAAATCTGAAATATCCAATCCTCCAAAATCCAAAACTTTCGGAACATCAACAGCACATCATCACAAGTGGGGAATTCCCCACCTTGAAATGTTCCCTGGTCAGAATTACGAAGGTGTCTGAAATTTCCTTTAGGCTATGGGAGACGTGGGTGAACTATGTGGACAAGTGTGTGGGAGACATGGCTGAGCTACATGGGACCTGTCTCCACGATAACTCATCATGTGTATGCAGATCCTCCAAAATCTGAAATAAACACAACCGATCCCCGGCACTTCAGGTCAGGGTACTTAGCCTGTAATAATCATGATTCTTTTGTTTTGGAGTGTGGCCTGTGCTAAATACCTTTCATTTTAATACCGATGAAGCTTCTGGATAGATAGACATCACTAAGGTGCCAACTCAGGGACGTGGACATGGGGATGGAGAAGACAGTTTGTCTAAAGCCATACAAGAGGCTGGGAAGTGGACATGGGGATGGAGAAAATAGTTTGTCCAAAGCCATACAAGAGGCTGGGAAGGGCTTTTAAAACTGAACCCCACAGGGCTGGGAATGTGACCCAGTTGGTAAAATGCTTGCTTAGCCTACACAAAGACCAAGGCTCCATCCTCAGCACTTATAAACCAGGCATGCTGGTAGAGATTTGTAATCCCAGCACTCAGGAATCGGAGGTGGGAGGATTAAGAAGTTCAAGGTCGCCGGGCGGTGGTGGCGCACGCCTTTAATCCCAGCACTCGGGAGGCAGAGCCAGGCGGATCTCTGTGAGTTCGAGGCCAGCCTGGGCTACCAAGTGAGTTCCAGGAAAGGCGCAAAGCTACACAGAGAAACCCTGTCTCCAAAAAACCAAAAAACCAAAAAAAAAAAAAAAAAAAAGAAGTTCAAGGTCAGAGCTGGAGAGATGGCTCAGCCGTTTAAGAGCACTGGACCTGGGTTTGATTCCTGGCACACACGGCAGCTCACAACCATCTGTAATTAACCCCAGATCCAGGGAATCTGACTTCCTCTTATGACCTCAATGGGTACTAGACACATGTGGTGCACAGCGGTACATGTAGGCCAACACCCATGAATAAACAAATAAGTAAAAAAACAAACAAAAACCAAAGACAAACCAATCAAACACACTAGCAAAACCCCCTAGCCTACACACTTGTGTTTTGGGGTATTATCCCTCTAAAGTATGATGGTACCAGGCAGGTCAAGTGTCAGCTCCCTCTGGCTGTGTAGTCTCAGTCAGTTCCATTCTGTGTACCTTCTAGTCTTGTGTGTCCCTGCTGCTAAGCAGCTTGGGGCTCAGCTTGGTGGGGAGCCCAGTAAGGCCCCAGTCACAGGGACGACGGCTTTAGGGACTCATGTCCTACAAATCCCTGGGGTCCCCAGTGTGCACTCCGTGGTGAAAACCTCTGCCTCCAGAGGCCTGTAGGCTTGAGATGAAATGGCTGAGTTCACTCTGTAGCCATGTGGTTCCCGGCAACTTGAGGAAGAAGAGAAGTGGAAAGTGTGTCTTGGATCCTCTCCATGGCCTCATAATAATCCTTAGAGTTGACCCAGATTTCTAAGATGAAGTTCAAGCCGGGGCATTGAACTTCATCTGAGACCAATGTTAAATAAAGTTCATTTAAAAAAAACATGGCATTTTAACAAGTGTTTATATAGCTCTTATATATGCCAAGCACTATTCTAAGTGCACTACAAATTATTCATGCATTTAGTGCTTACAAAATCCCTGGGCGATGGATGCTCATATGACTCCCGTTTCACAGAGAGGAAAACTGAGGCCCATGTTTGAAAAACACCACATGCTTGTAAATGGTAGTGTTGATGCCTGTAAAGTGCTTTGCCCAGGGCCCAACACAATGTGTACTTACTAGGCACCTGCTAAATTGATTGCCCGTTATTCAGCAATAAGGAGGCCTACTATCCCAGTCAGTATGCATTTTCCTGCTCCTCTCTCCATTTGAATACTGTTCCCAGGGTTGCTGTACTTCTAGTATAGCATACCGTGGATGCTCAACACATCGATAAATTATCATCACTGTTGCTATCATCAGGAGCATCAGCTGGGACTGGTTTTCCAACCCACAGACTGATGACCTGTGGGTACCAAGCCCTGGATAGGGAGAAGGCAGGGCCTTCTGGGCTCACGTGGGGAGTGCCCCCTTCTAGCCAGAGGCTGTGCTACCAGGGAACATGCCCTCCTGAGTGGTTGTTAGGGGTGTGTCACTGCTTCCTGAGGAAATGGGATGTGAGGGTTTGAGTGCCCGACAGTCAGCATAACAACAATAATAAATAATAATTAGATCAATAATGATAACAATAAATAACAATAATTCTCTTCCTTCCATTTCTTTTTCTCCAGAGCATCTGTTTTTCAACTATGTAACAGAGTTCTACCTGAGACCGCAGGTTTGAGGGACAGATCTGGAACGGGTGGGGTTTTTTCTCTTGTGTTATTACCCAGAGATCAGGGAAGAGTGTGACTTCTAGGAGGCAGGCCCCTCTCCAGCAATGACTCCACCCTTTGTCCAGCTTGCACGGGAAGTGGGAGGACTTGGGGGTGGATGGGAAAAGATCGTGCAAAGGCCTTTGGGCTAAAGCTCTTGGGGAAAGGAGGGATACACAGACATTGAGGAGTGTGCTGAGTGGGTGCATGAAGGGAGACAGACAGAAGAGGCAGAGGGAGACATATGGGGGAGGCAAGTCAGGAGACAGGCAGAGACAAACGGGGTATAGAGAGACACACAGAGAGAGGCAAGTGGGATTACTGACTGGGGTGGACAGATACTGAGAAAGAAGACAGAGAAACAGGTAGACGGAGATGCTGAGGCGGGAAAGGTGGGGACAGGAGTGGGTACTGAGGTCCAGAGAGAGGTGGAAGAGGCCTAGGGGAGGTAGCTGGCTCACCTGTAGGTGGAGCAGGCTGTTCTCCTGGAGGTAGAGGTACTGTAGGCTGACCAGGCCTCGGAAAATGTTGCCAGGCAGGCTGCTGAGCTGGCAGCGGTAGAGATGTAACGACTGCAGCCGCTCCAGGCCCTGGAAGGTATCGGGCTCCAGGGAGCGAAGGTGCCGATTGTCACCAAGGTCCAGTTCCTCTAGGGCCTGCAGGTGGCGGAAGGTGCCGGGGTAGATGGTAGAGAGGTTGTTGGAGAAGAGCCACAGGGTGAGCAGGTTGGGGCCAAAGGTGCCTGGCCGCAGGGAGCGAATGAGGTTGTTCTGCAGGAAAAGTCGCTGGGTGCTGGGTGGCAGGGACAGCGGCACTGAAGAGAAGTTGTTGGCCTGGCAGCTCACCGTGGGTGGGGATGAGTAGCAGGTGCAGAGCATAGGGCAGCTGGGAGTCACAGGAGGGAGGCCCAGGAGTGTCAGCAGTAGGCAGGCTGAGGCAGGACCTATTGGGAGAGCAGAGTGAAGGCTCACTGGGTGGGTGGGCAGGGGTCTAGAGGCAGCTTAACAGGCTCAAGAGGCTTGGCCACCCCCCACCTCTCTCCATGTCCTTTGAGGTATGCAAACCTCATTTTCCCTTCCTTCCTTCCTTCCTTCCTTCCTTCCTTCCTTCCTTCCTTCCTTCCTTCTTTCCTCTCTCCTTCCCTCCCTCCCTCCCTCCCTCCCTCTTTCTTTCTTTCTTTCTTTCTTTCTTTCTTTCTTTCTTTCTTTCTTTCTTTCTTTCTTTCTTTCTTTCTTTCTTTCTTTCTTTCTTTCTTTCTTTCATGTGTGTTTGAGACAGGTCTCATTGTAGCCCAGGTCGCCCTCAAACTTAATGTTTAGCTGAGGATGTCCCTGAACTTGTGATCCCCCTGTCTCCACTTTCCTAGTGCTGAGATTACAGTGGTGTGTGCCATGCCTAGTTGATGCTGTGCTGGAGATCACACCCAGGGCCTTGTGCATGCAGGCGAGCACACTACCAATTCAGCTACAATCCCAGTCTTGGAAATCTTTTTGAGAGCTATTGTTTCTCCAGAATGGATGCCTGTGTTTCCCCACTGTATTAAAGAGTGAGGGGGCTCTTTCTTTCTTTTCCTTCCTTCCTTAAGACAGGGTTTCTCTGTGTAGCCCTGGCTGGCCTAGAACTCGCTCTGTAGACCAGGCTGGCCTTGAACTCACAGAGATGGGCTTGTCTCTGCCTCCCAAGTGCTGGCATTAAAGGCCTGTGCCACCTGGCGGTGAGGGAACCCTCAATGGAGCAGATAAAGGTGGAATCAGCTTTTGCCCTCTTCCCTCTGTCAGGGATCCCAGGAAGCCTCTGAGGTTTTCTTGGGGAGCTCTGCCTGGGGAACACCAGGAGGGCTTTGTAGACAGCACTGAGAGGTGTCTAAAGTTGTTTGGGGGACAGGTGTCTTTTCCTTCCTGTCTGTTTTCATTGTTGTGTTTGACCTTGTTTAGCATTAGGGTCAAAAGTCTACGAGTCAGGGCTGGGGATTCTTTGGGATGGGGACAACTCTGCTTAGGGTGTTAAGCTATAGCACTATCTTCTAGCCACCAGATGCCAGCAGCACCCTGCCCCCAGTTATGACAATCAAAATGTCTCTAGACATTGCCAAATGTCCTCTGGGAGCAAAACCAGCCCACTCGAGAAAGCTAGACACTAACTTGAGGCCGTCTGTGACGAGAAGGCCTGTGGGTGTCCTGGTGACCCACAGCCTCCTCCCTCTTCTCCCTGCAGGCCTTGGAAGAACCTTAGCCTTTTCCTCCTAGGAAGGGGCTGGAGAGTGGGGCTGCAGAACCAACTCAGACACTCTCCTTCAAAGCCTTTGTTACGGTTTTTCCAAAGTAACTTTTGGAGTTTGGTTATGGGCTAATCTTCTTAGGATCCAGACAGGAGAGCAAGTGCAGGGGACGAAGGTGTTGCGAATGGGTACCTCTGTTTCTCTGCCCGACCAAGGAGCACAGAGCTCCTCCTACGTGCATCCCTGTCCCTTACCCCTCAATACTGCAGGCTCCTCCTACATGCATCCCTGTCCCTTACCCCTCAATACTGCGAGTAGAGGTTCCTGTGGGTAGACCTCAGTTCTGTCAGGATTCCCAGAAAGCCCCCGAGACCTCCCTGGGAATCTTTGCCTGGGGAGAGGTGAACCCGCACCCACAAAGCTAGGACTCGGCCCCAGAAGTCGGGTAGGAAGACCTAGTTTGGGGGTTCCTATGGCTCAGGGAGTGGGTAGCTGAGAGGTGGGTAACTTTCAGTGTCAGATCTCCGAGGCTGCGAATGGAGGTTTGAATGTATTCTGAGGTGTCTGTGTGTATGGAGGTCTTCCTGTGATCTGGAGGGACAGTGTGAGGACAGGTGCTCACTACCGAAGGTGCTGCTCAACCCGGTAGGCGACGTTATAGCAGGCGTGCATCCCTGTGCCTCTTCCTGGGGGGCTCCACCCTGGTGCAGAGTGGAGTGCCCTGTGAGTCGGGGTGCTCCCTAGCTCTTCACTTTCAGGCACTTCCCAAAGCCACCCCAGCCCGCTTGTGTGTGTGTGTGTGTGTGTGTGTGTGTGTGTGTGTCACTGGTCCCTCCTGGAACGCGAGCGAGTGAACAAGCAAGCAAGCGTGTGCTGGCGGTCCTCCGCGTGTGTGAGTGCCGGGCCCCGTGCGTGTGTAGGCTGGGTGTGATGTAATATTCAGTGACACAGCGCGGCTGTTCCATTCGTTCACACCACCTCCGCGTTTCTCGGTCCTTCTCACCCCTCCCCCGTGCGGCGGTTCACGATTACTTTTCTCCTCCTGAGTTTTTTCAGAGCCACGTGGGGTGGAGGAGCATGTCTCTCACCCTTGATCTTAACTAGGAAGGAGTGGGGTGTGGGAGTCCAGTGGAAGACCCTGGGTGGGCTTCCTGAGCACTGAGAGCTGGGGATTTCAGAGCTGTGTCAGGCCTATGGAAATGGCAAGTTTTGGCTCTCAGAGAAGGCGAACAACTTACCCAAGGTCACGCACTAAAGTGGTACAGGACGAGGGCCAGAAAAAGACTGGCCTGGTGTCCAGTAGGGCATTCCTGTTCACCCACTGATCTCTGCCCCTCCAAGGACTTTACACCAAAGGGAGCCAAATCCTTCTCTGATCCCTTAATCCCACCCCCATCCACAGGCTCACCAGAGTGTGAGCTGCGGTGGCTGTGAACCTCCCCACCCCCCAGGATTACCAAGCTCTTCTTCCAGCCTCCACGGCTGACTGACTGCTATCCCTGACTGACTGCTATCCCGGGAGAGAAAGCAGGAAGGGTTACAAACCCAGCAGGCCAGGGGTTCAGAGGGCGACTCCCCTGACCCCAGGCCCTCGTCCGGGCTGAGGTCAAGCTCATCCGGAGCTGGCAAGCCTCCCCTCCGTCTTGTCCCCACTTCCTGTTTGGCCCCCTCACGTTTTCCAGTGCCTCTCTTCTCTGGCCCCACAGTGGCCTCCCTGCTGCCCCATCTACGCCTTTCTCTCAGTGGGATCTACTTCCCTCCGTCTCAGGGGTATTCCTTGCATGCCCTTTGAGGAGGGACCCTGTGTGCTGGGGGGTGCTCCACGGCGGCGGCGGCTGCGTAACAGTGACTCTGTTGCCATTTCTGGCCCTCACTGCCGTGCGAAGCAGCTGTAACCCAAGGAGCTTCATCCATAATTCAGGTTGTGGCTCTCACTGGAGGCAGGGGGGAGGGGGAGGAGGGGCTCTGGGCTTCTCTGCCCCCAGGCTGGGTTGGAGTGGGCACTCCAGGCAGAGGCAAGGTAGGGGGCTGGGAGAGCACCTTTCCCTCCCCGCCTCTCCTCTACCCTGCACCTTGTACCATTTTCCCTCTCCCCCTCTCCCCCCAACCCCTCCCACCAAGTCCCGCTTTTCACACGCCTCTTCACAGCCATCCCAGGCCCTCCCCTGAGGACCACGCTATACTCCAGGTTCTCCTATGCATGTCCTGGGCAGGCCCAGTGTGTCAGAGGTGGGTTAGGGATTCTCAGCCACTATCTAGGATAAACCTTTGTGAGACAGGAAGCATCCCTGAGGGCTGGAGAGCAGAAAAGTCGGCTTCTGGTTGGAAGAGCCCCTTTCTGTCCTCAGAATCCTGGTTTCTTTCCTCCCCTGTGGGGAAGGGAGAGGGAAGCCTTTTCTGCCAGCCTCCCTCACCCTCTGCTCATCCCTTCCTCTGAAGTCAGCAGGTAAGCCCTGAGATGAATGGTGTGTGGGACCAGAGAAGAAGGAATCAATCTGTTATTGTGTACCTACTGTGTGCCAGCACCCCACTTGTGATGCTGCCTTCTTTATCCGTGGAACCCAACCTGTCACGACCCCTGGTGACATCAACAGTACCAAGGTCCCAACCTTGCGTTGTCCCAACTGTGTGGCCCAAGTGTAATGTGAGATCCAGAGCAGCAGGCACAGGTGCTGTGCTCAGAGGACACACTCTGACTTTTCTTACGGGGCCCCAACCCCCACCACACCCCCTGGATGTGAGATGCTAGCCTAGAGGTAAAGGGAATATAGGTACCCTGCCCATAGGCTCAGGCTTGGGACACTCACAGTGCTAGCCATTTGGCTGTTCAGGATCAAGGGGGGAAAGGGACCTAGGCTCTCTCTGTAGATTTCCACTCCTGGGCTCCAGGCTCTGGTTATTCAGGAAGAGGTGGCCAGTGACCAAAGTCATAATAACCACATCTGGCCACAGGAGGGAGTGGAGAGAGGCCACAACATGATATTGATCTTGGAAGGCTAAGGTACCCAGAGCCAAAAGGATCCATTCACCAAAGGATCACGGTCAAGGCCCAAGGGCTGCCAGACCTTGGAATACCCAGGTTCTGAGATGAGGATCTCAGCCTGTGCCAACCGTTAGGCCAGAGGCTCCTGGGAATAAGAAACTCGAAGGGGGGGGGGGGGCGGGGGCAGAGTCCAAGGCAGAGTCCAAGGCAGGAACTAGATAGAGTGCACCATAATGGGGCAGAGATATCCCAGGAAAAGTAGACAGGCCTCTGGCTCTAGAAACGGGGTACAGGGCCCCAAATACAAGCACCATCTCCATACTTTAAACAGGGCCTCAGGGAAGAGCCAGGCGCCTGCCCAGCAGATGCTGAGGGGGCAGAGGCTGGGAGGAGGGGGGCCTTGGGAGTGGCATGGGGGCGATGGCATACCAGTGACGCAGGGGCCTGGGGAGGCACTGATGCAGGTGACTGGAGGTTCTGAAGCTGCTGCAAACAGCTTCTCACTCTGCCAGAATGTAACACCCCAAAATAAGCAGCTACTGTGGGGCGGCAGGATCCGACGTCGGGGCTTGGAGATATAAATGGCAGCACTGAGCCAGCCCAGGTGCCCACCCCAAGGAGGCTGCCACCCCACTCACACACGCACACACGAAGTCCTCACCCTCCTTCTCTTACAGCAGCCCCAGACCCTGAGCTCAAGGTCCCCTGGACTAGCCCACCAGCCACTCCCTGAGAGACGGGAAAGAACAGGCAGGCGCTTCAGAATGCAGGGCTTCCCACGTGGAAGTGGTTACCAGGAGCCAGCCTCTTTGTCTCTTCCCTGGGCACCCCATCGCTTCTCTTCCTTCTCCTTCTCTGGCTTCTGTTGACATCCTGAGCCTTCTCTAACCACTCTACCATGTAGGGATCTGGGTCCCCAGTCCTGGTGACCATTTTCCCCAGTGTCTGATCCTTACATCTGTCCTCCATCACCAGCTTCCGCTGGCTTCTAGTCTTGCCATCCCTTTCCATTCCAATCTCCCAGAGCCCCAGTCCTCACCCTTCCGGTTATCTTCCCCCGCCCCGCGCCCCGCTAGCTTTCTATCCCTAGTCTCTACATTTCTCTCCTGAACTGGTCCCCTTCTCCCTCTCCCTTGGTCTTCCCCTGGACCCTGGTTTCTACTAAGCTTTCCTGTCGTCTAACCTTTATTCCTCCTCCCGCCCTCCCCCCATCCCGCCCCCACCTCCTCTTTCTCACCCCCACCTCTCTAGACACTTTTCTCATCTTGACTCCCCTCCTCCCTCCGACCCCTACCCTCCCCGCCCCCAGTCTCCAGCCCACACCCTTAGCTGTCACTCAGTGCTTGGAACTAGCCTCCTTCTAGCCCCCCCCCCCCCCGATTTGTCCGACCAGACAAGGCCATAGGGAAATCGCTCTCTGTCCCCTACCTTCCCAGACAGCCCCCTACCCACATGGCTCGTCTTCCCAGGTGACTGGAAAGTGCTGAGACACCGGGCATGAGGAGTTGCTGAGTCGGCGCTTCCCCAGCCGGCCCGAGTCCTCGGCGTCCCCCGGAGCAGGTGGAGCCGGGACAGCGGAACCTGAGCCTCTTTCTCCTCCTCCCAGGCTGCTCGGTCTGCCCTCCGCGTCGCCCCTTGGTCACGAGCTCCCCGCACACTCCCGCAGGCTCCAAGCCCAGTGCCCTCCTGCGGCTGGCAGCTATGGGGGCGGAGGCGCGGCTCCCGCGCTAAGCGGTTTTTTTTTGCTCCCAGCCCACCCCACCCCCTTCACTGCCCCACCCTCATGCCCAAGGAGAGGGGCGCCCCTCTCTAGGGTCCTCCCGCCGGACGTTGTCCCTACCTTGCAGCAGGCGCCGGAGCCCGGGCAGCATCTTGTCTCGACGCTCGGGGGAGGGGGCGGCGGGGGGGAGGGCTCTCCCACTCGCTCCCTTATGCCGCCGGACAGACGGCGGGGACTCCGCGGGGCTCCGGAAGGGCCCGAGGAGTCCCCGGGCTACGTGGCGGGGCTGCGGAGCTCTACCCTGCGCCCCCCGGACTGCGTGCCTCAGAAGGAGCCATCGGGCCCCGACGGGACGGGGCGGGGCACGACGGGGTGGAGAGGGCTGGGTTGGCCCCGGCCACCTGGTGTCCGCGCCCCCTAGGCAGTGCGGCCCCGCAGGGAGTCAGGTAGTCGGTCGGTCCTTGCACCCCGGCTGCTCTCCGAGGAAGAGTGGGGACAGCGAAGAAGCGCTCCCCCCCCCCATTCCCGCACTCGCTGGCTCCTCCCTCGCTTCCCGGCTTGCCGGTTTAACCCTTTGCTGGCTACTAGGAGGCGGGAGTGGTTCTCCGTCTAGCCCACTCCTCCCTCCCCCTCCCAACCTTGGGAGACCCGGAAGGCCGAGTTTCCATAGCCTCCGCGGCGCCATGCCTTTAGAGAAATCCCTTCTTGGGGTGTGTGTGTGTGTGCGCGCGCAGTAGTGTTAAGGAACGCCCCCTCCCCCCATGGACTTGTCCGGAATGGGGGTTTCCTCTCCCAACTTTGCCAGAAAATACGCAGTTTCTTGAGTAGTTTCCCGCTCAGCGCCACCCCCTCCTGCCCTGTCCCCTGCCATCGTTTGTGTCCCCTAGGAAAACTTCAAGATTTCACTTTCTCCTTGGTTCTCAGACTCCGAGCCCTACTTGTACAGCTATAGGAACAGTGTGTATAGGAGTTTGTGTGAGCAAATGTATAGGCGCGTGCCCCCGCGCGCAGACACTTGGGCAGGTGTCGCTGAGTGCTGGCCTTTTATCCCCGTCGGTGAACAGGGCAGGAGTACGTGTGCGCGCGCGCTGGTTTCGGCTCTGGTGGGTCACACGAGGGCTGTGTGAAATTTTGCGCGCGCGAGTTTGGGACAGGAGGCAAAGGGTATACGTACTCGGGATTATCGTATGCACCTTAAAGCTTTTACAAATGGGTGTAAGTTTGGGCGCGCGTGCGGTTGTGTGTATGTGTGTGTGTGTGTACACGCGCGCGCGCGCGCGTATTTACGTGATATGCCCCAAAGGGGATATCTCATCCCTCGCCAGAGGGCAGAAGAGGACCCAAAAGTGGGAGCCGATTGTTAGTTTCACAGAAACGTCTTTCTCTTTTACAGAGGGGTGGAAAGGGGCCTCATAGGTGCCCTAGACACCTCTAGCGACCTCTTTCCTGGCACTATCAGCCAATCTCTGATTTAAGCGCCTTCTTTTAAAGGCCTCTGTGCCTTTTGCCCTAATCCTGGCTAGCTCAAGGTGCCTAGCAGAGCCACTAGGTGAAGGATAGTTGGGGGAGCCGCTTTGGGACCGTCGCCAAGCGGCGCGGGCGGGGTTGGGATTGTTGCGTACTGCGGGTGCCAGGGTCATCTGGACGCAATCGGACCCTGCCGGTGACAGCGTGGAAGCACTGGGTGGCCACTCCCGTGAGTGGAGCCGAGGAACCCTCTGTGCCGGCACCTGGCTCCTCCTTTCCTGTCTGTGCCAGGGTTCAACGCTGTGTACGGACGGCATACAGTCGGCGCTTTATAAATGCTAGACTCACTCTTCTCATTCATTCCATGCTCCTTTTATAATCTGTCATTCTTCTCTCGTACTCCTCCGATTTCTCTCATTTTCTTCCCAACTCTTATTCATATTTTATGATCCCATCTCTATTCTCTCCCTCGCTTCCCTCCCTTACTTTCTCTGTCCTTCCCTCCCCAAATATGCGTATGCCTTCTTCTGTCTTCTTTGACTGCATCTTTTTTTTTTTGAATCCCAGCCTTTTGGCCTCTCCACGTCTGCATGCATTTCCTCGCCTCTCCTTTGTCTCTCCCCCACTTCCCCCTTTTCATCTTGTTCCTTGGCGGGGTGGTGGTGGTGGTGGTGGTAGTGGCTCTCGGTCTTCTTGCACCTCACGCTGAAGTGCCCCCTGCTGGTTCTATCTTTTGTTACTTCCAGGGCTCCCAGCCTAGCAGCCCCTGAATTTTCTCTCCCGCTTTTCCAGGTCAGGTAGAAACAAAAAAAAAAAAGGGCATATCTGGGCCTCCTGTCCCTCTTTTATAAGGCAGAAATAGGGCCCTGCGTTTCCCTGGTCCCATTCTGCGCAGGGCCCGCGCCTGAGGTGGGGGTAGTGCTGGAGGGGGCGGCGGGGAGGGAGTGTTGGGGGTAGCAGGGTGGGATTTGGCGTCCTTCCCCGGAATGAGCCGCGGCACAATCTGTCGCTGGGTTTGTTTGCCGAGCTGCCTCCGGAGCGCAATGGGGCTGGCTCCCGGGGAGCGAAATATCACAAGATGCGGAGACAGACGCTGAGGGGCGGGTGGGCGGCGGGCTGACTCAGGTGTGCTTCATCGGCTCCCTGGGCTGCAGCTCTTCTGAGAGGGGTGGGAGGGGACACTGGCCCCCCAACACAGGCTGGCAACCAAAGCTGGGAGGGGAGCCCCATCCTGCGACGAGCGGCGGGGAAGAGGGTCCTTAGCTCTAGGCCTCTCCTTCAGCCCGAGTTGGGATTCCCTAGACGGTCACATGCTCTCTAAGCCACCGCCGTGTACAGGTGTCCGGGTTTCCCCTAGCTATCTGCTGACTCACCGCTTCCCACTCTCGACTGCCGGCGTTTTGAGGGCAGGAAATGCTTCTCACACAGTGTGTCCAACAGGTGCTGAGCAAGGCTGTTGGACCACTGGCTGGTGGGCGGAAGGGTGGCTAGTATTGGTTTCCCAGAATCTCGCTGTGCGTTTGGTCTTCCCTGTGGGCTATTCCCACCCCTTGTTTCTCCTGATATTTACATTTGGGGTCTCCTCTCTTTACACCTCTTGACAGCTCTCTCTGGATCGGAACACCTGCTTTCTCTAACTACCCCGGACCATTCACTCTCTTCCTCATGCCTTCACCTCCTCATTTGTACATAGAGACTGTACTGCTCACCAGGCTACATAAAATCTCCATCTCTCCGGGAGAGCTGGCTTATTACTGTTTCGAAGTCATCGTTTTTTTGGTATGGGCTGTCTCGCTAGAAGCAGATCCCCGTGATAGACTTTTGCAGTTAAATGTTTGGAGATCCCAAGGAGTAGGCTGATGGCACAGTGTAATCGGGGACTGTGGTTTGGTTATGTAGGCCCATCTCTGCCTGGACAGTTGGCCAGGCGCTGGGTACTTCTTGGCCACAGAGCTGGCCCGCCCTCTGGTGGCTGTAGGTGGAGCTGCAGTCCCCCTGGAAGCCAAAGATCTCTAGAAAGGGGTTGATGAATATAGACTATTTCCCGAGCAAGCCAGTGTCTGCAGAAAAGCCGGCTTCTAGAAGGACTCGCAGAAGAGGTGGGGTATTGACACAAATGGGTTTTATGTCCTTCATGATCACGACTATTCTCATTGTGTCACTGGGGCTCCTCTCCCGTCTGGTGGCCCTCCTTAGTGAGTTGGCAGAGCCCCCCTCCCAAAACTTGGCCTGTTCGGCACCTTCAATGTTAGAACCCCAGTCAGTAAATGCACACTGTGGGATTGCTCAGTGGTCCTTAACACAGAGGCTCTGCAGAGTTTCCTCTTGCAACTCACGAGTTAAACAGGTGACCATCACCAAATGGCTTAATTTTCCTAAGTCTCCAAGTTTCTCGTGTAGAAAATGGAAGAGAAATAACCTTTCCAGATCACAGAGTTGATTGAAGATTAAATGAGATAAAGCATAAAAGGATCTAAGAGTCTCTGACCCCGTGCTCAATAATGCTAAATAATGTCATTATTTGTGCTGCTAGCCTAAAATGACCTGGAGCCTAGATTCTGCGGTCTAAGAGTAAAAGGCAGAGTTAGGACTTAAGTTCATCAGGAGCAAGGGGTAGTGCTAGGCGTGGGAGTACTTAGTCATAATGGCCTCCCATGGAGCCGAACTTGACCTTGGCACCCTCTTCCAGCACATGCCAAGGTTGTCCGGTGTGATGGCAGGATTCCCAACCTGAACCAGAAGTTCCAGACTGAATTCTTCCTCTGAGTGTATGTAACCTGCGATGGCCTCTCAGGTCTTCAGTTGAAGTGGACATCACGGAGTTGGTGCTCCTGAGAGTCTGGTTTTCTGGCATTCCTGGTTCTCTGGGGCTTCTGAGATGGAAGTCACTGAGAGTGGCATCTGTCAGCCAGATTCCACACTGCTCTCACCTTCCCAGCTCTGGCGGTGGAGTATGGGCTCCAGTAGATGGTCAGGACTGGTAGAGATTCCGCCAAACCTCATTTGGGGCTCCTCAGCTCTCTCTCACTGTCCACCACGCAGGGCTAGTGAGTGTTCCCCTGAATTACTCTTATCTGGCCAGTGACCACACACACTGCACACTCGTGCACATGCACCTTGCAGCCCAGTTTCTCCTTGAGCACTGTGCCTTGCTCTGCCAGCCCGATGGGGACAGGATACCTCATCAGATCCTTTCTAAATTGAGGTGTGTGTGTGTGGGGGGGGAGTCCCGAACCATATTAGTTTAAAGGTCAAGCTTGGGACCTGAAGAGGTGGTTCGGTGATTAAGAGCACTTGTTGCTCTTGCAGAGGACCAGAGTTCTGTTCCCAACATCCACATGGCAACTAACAACTGTCTGTAACTTCAGTTCCAGAGGATCCGACTCGTGTTACTTATGGTACTGTGTTTAAGTACTTCAGGCCACCAACTTCTGTGCACTGGATGATTTAGAGTAATTCTGTGAGGGAGGGTTTGTTTATAGATCTTTTAACAGGTGGGACACAAGCTTGAAGAAACTGGAGCCATCTTGTACTTGTGCAAGAGGAGTTTTGCCTCAAGCCCTATGTTCTTGGGACTCTTTTCTGGCCTTTCTCCAGCCAGTATCCCTTCATGGGATAAGAACTACTTAAGGCCAGGGAAGTGTGCCCTCCTAGAGCCCATATGCCCCTGGTGGTGACTGCAGAGTCCTTTTCTCAAATGGCCCAACTCTTGAGGACACCCATGAGCCTTTTCTCCAACCTACCTGTTATGGGTCCCCATAGCAGAAGCTGGGCTTTAGGGAGGTGCTTTAGAGAGAATGCTCATGGACCTTAGCTCTGCAGTAAGGGGTGTTTGTGTGCATGTCCCCGAGGATTCTTGTTTAGGTCAAACTAGAGTTGCAAGAGACGAGGACACAGTATATTTCTGTATAGAACCATATGGAATCCAATCATTCTAAATTTGAATCTAGATTTCTAATATCAGGTTTCTTTGAAGAATGCAGGAATGGTGCCTGTGACTTGGGAAGCAAGGGTTAGGTTGGTGGAGACGTCTTGTTTGCTTCGACTGCTGTTGGAGGAGAGAACTCCCAACCTGTTACATAGTATTTCTATTTGCCCATGTGCCCCATTCTCCTACATGTTGAGGCCAGCTCTACCAAGAAGTCACATGACTTCATCGAAAGGCTACAAGGCTGAGCAGCCACAGAGCCAGCCTCTGCATCCAGGTACATACAAACCTTTTCTTCTTTCTCCAAGCCCCAGGCAGTGCTGAGCCTCACTCAGGATTTGGCTCCCTGGAGGCTGATTAATTCAAAAGTCAGGTCCCACTGTGTTGACAGAGTTCCCACTCAGATGGAAGAAGGCCCCTTGTCTCCTTAGACCATAGACTTGTTAACTTGCCTAGTGCAGAGTCCACATTTTCTCCGATTCTATTTATTTCGTGCACCTGGAAGTAAGTCTTGTAAATGTCCCTGACATATCACATGTGCATTCTGCTGGAGGCAGCTCTAACCCTAACAATGGTGGTACAAGGATCATGTTGGTGTTTGTCGGAGGGTGAAAACTTAAAGTGGAGGTGGGGGTGGGGCAGCGCTTAGACATCCTGCCTGTGGTATTTGTTAGATGGGTTGCCTTGGACTCTTTTAGTCCGGGAACCATATTAGAGAGCAAAAAGCCACGGAGTCCAACCTCCCTGTGGCTGTAACCTGTCTTTCCATTACCTCTTTGAAGATGTCACATGTGGCTGGGAGTTTTGTCTTCTCTTCACTGTGGGATCCTCCTCAGGAAAGACTTTCTTTAGCTTATATAGCGAGTGGATAGAGAAGAATGATTCCTTCCCCCTCGGTTCCTCTAGATTTTCAAGGGAGGGCAAGTTGATGAGAGGGGGAATTGTAAGGTGGGGGTGAAGACAAGAGCCACAAGCCTTAGAAAGAGGGACATAAGACCCCTACAGCCTGGGGGCCTGGGATCACTTCCCAGTGCAAGCCCCCATTAAGTTCCTGCTGACAGATGTCTCTGCCTGCCTCATAGTCCATTTTTCTCAATTAATCTGAGAATTCATCTTCCTAGGGTGTAGTATTGGTCATGCATCTCCCTGCTCAGACGCCCCAGTGGCCAAATCTGGCTGGCAAATGATTCATATCTGTCGAGGTGCTCACTCAAATCCATCACACACATCGAAAGACTTTAACAGACAAAGAGGTGAGGGATGCGGCTGGCTGCCTCATCCAGTTGGGTAGGGAGAGAGCAAACAGATACTTGGGAAATAGTTCAAACTGTTTGTGATCAAAGAGATGGAAATGAAAGCTGAATCAGGATAGCATTTCAGACTGATTAAATTAGCAGAATTTAACAGACATCATCATCCTGCGCTGGCAAGACCGGAGAAAGTCTGTGCTTCTGAGTCTTTGGAAGCAGTGTGCAAGTCTGCAAAACAATCAAGTGAATGTAACAAGAGCCTTGGAAGTATTATTATCTTTTGACCCACTGAGCTCGCTTCTGGGAATTGGTCTAAAGGACATAATTCAATAGGTGGGAAAAGAAGCCCTCGGCATACCACTAATGTTTCTCTTTCTTCGTTTCTCCAGGCCGTGAGATGGTTAAGAAAACCATGGCTGATCTCTTCAGTTCAATACTATGCACCCGCAAAAATGGTAATGATCAAGGATATGCAGAAACATGGAAACTGTTTATAACGCATTTGTTGATAAAGGGCAGGGCACAAAATTTGCATGAATACCGACTGCAGACATGCAAAATAAGCACTCGTTTGACAAAGTCAAGAGAAGAAAATGCAAAAATGAAAATTATGGACTGTTGGGTGGTTTTCTTTTTTTTGCTTAACCGTCTTCTTTGTTAATAACGATGTTCCATAACAGAATGGGTTCTATAACAACAAAATCTTATGTGGCCAATGAAATTAAACTCCTTAGCGTAAGCTCACTGTAATTACAACCGTCACACTTACTAGGCACTTCCTACATTCCAGGAAGTGAAGTGAAGTGAACACCTTGTGCATGTGACTTCATTAAATCTTTGCAGGCATCCTGTGACAAAAAATACCACTCCCTGGCCAACCAATGACAGACCCATGCCTCGAGAGGGAGCCCACCCCTGACACTGCCTGGAGTGCCAGGACCCAGAGGCTGGGTGGCCCAGAGACCTAGATAGAAGCAAACATGAAGGAAGAAAAATAAGTCAACATAATGATTCCTAACGAAGTCGGCTGTACTCATAGATTGGTCCCTAGCCCAGTTGTCATCAGAGAGGCTTCATCCAGCAACTGATGGAAACAGATGCAGAGACCCACAGCTGGACATTAGGCTGAGCTCAGGGAATCCTGCCAAAGAGAGGGAGGAAGGATTTAGGAGTCAGAGGGGTCGGTCAAGGATATCACAAGAAACCCACAGAAACAACTAACCTGGGCTCATAGGAGCTCACGGACTCTGGACCAACAACAACCAGGGAGGCATAGGACCGATCTAGGCCTCAACATATATGTGACGGTTGTGTAGCTTGGTCTACTTGTGGGACTTCTAGCAGTAGGAGCAGGGGCTGTCCCTAGCACTTTGGCTTGCTTTGGGGAACCTATTCCTCATACTGGGTTGCCTTGCCCAGCCTTGCTTTGTTGATACCCATGGGAGGCCTGCCCCTTTCTGAACAGAAACAGAGGAGGAGAGGATGGAGGGGGTGGAGTGGAGGTTGTGGGGGAGGGAATGGGAAGAGAGGAGGGAGGGGAATGAAAAATAAATAAATAAATTTAATTAAAAAAATACCACTCTCATTTTGTAGATTAGTAATCTGAGTTCTGGAGTGGCTAGCCCACCTGTCCAGCCAAAGAGTGGGGCTTTAACTCCACTGTCTGTTTAATTCATAGAACTCACGTTGAATTCTAAAATTGGCATTGTATATCAGTGTTTGAGGAACTCTAGTTACTAATGCATTACTATCACGATTTGGGGGATAGCTGTGGTTCATATACCATGCAAAATGAATCACTGAGTTCTTAAATTTCAATCCAATCACTTTAAAAACATTTAAATGCTTTCATTAGCATTCTCTTTCTAAAACTACCCATTATTTATTTATTTTTGTTTTTATGTCTTTGAGAGTTTTGCCTGCATGGGTGCCTGGGTGTCAGATCACTCAGAACTGGGGTTACAGATGGTTGTGAGTCACCATGTGGGTGCTGGGAACTGATGCTGGGTCCTCTGGAAGAGCAATAAGTGCTCTTAAGTGCTGGGTCATCTCTCCAGCCTTCCCATTATCTATCTATCTATCTATCTATCTATCTATCTATCTATCTATCCATGCATCCATCCATCCATCCATGTATGTATGTATCTACTATCTATTTATCTATCTATCTAACTAACCACATACCTATCTACTATCTATCAGCTATCTACCTACCTATTAATTTTTGTTGTGTGTGATGTATGTGTACATGTTCATGTGTGGGCACATGCATGTAGAGGCTAGAGATGGATGTTGGATATCTTTCTCATTTACTCCTCACTTTAAAATTTATTTATGTATGTGTCTGCATGTGTGTTTGAGCACATGTGTGTGGGAGGCCAGAGAAGTCAGAAAAGGGCCTCGGATCCCATCACCTCGGAACCAAACTTGGGACCTTTGGAAGAGCAGTGAATGTTCTTAACTGCTGAGTCAACTCTCCAGCCCCTCCACCTGATTTTTTTTTTTTTTTTTTTTTTTTTTTTTTTTTTTTTTTTTTTTTTTTTTTTGTGAGAGAGACCATGGAATCATTTAAGTGGGTTGGTTGTATTTTTCATGGCACAATAAAATATCAACATTTGCAGGGCTTTAAAAATCACAATGATCTCTGCATCTGCTTCCATCAGTTACTGGATGAAGCTCTATGATGACAGTTAGGGTATTCACCAATCTGATTACCAGGGTAGGCCAGCTCAGGCACCCTCTCCACTATTGCTAGTAGTCTAAGCTGGGGTCATCCTTATGAATTCCTGGGAACTTCCCTGGCAGCAGGTTTCTCCCTTAACCCATAATGTCTCCCTCTATCAAAGTATCTCTTTCACTGCTCTCCCACTCTGTCCCTCCTCCCCCAGCTCGACCATTCCGTTCTCTCATGTTTTCATCCCCCACCCCCTCCCCTCTATTGCCCCCTCTCCATGGTGTGCCACCTTGCTCACCCTTGACGTTGCGGGGAGGGACTTGACTCTGCCTCAACTGAATGTACCAGGCGTTCTGACTCCCCATGGGAGGCTTCACCCTTTTGGAGGAGGAGGTCGGAGCGGGGGAAGGCATTGGGGTGGGGTGGGGGATCAGGAGAAGGGATGAGATGGGGATCTATGGATAGTGTGTAAAATGAATAAAAAAAATTTTAAATTAAAAAAAAAAGAAAAAAATCACAATGATCTTGTGTGACTTCCTTTAGGTAAAACAGATGCCACACTTCTCTACTCTACTTCTGAGGCCTGAATCAGCCCACTTTCTCCTCAGCCTGAGCTTTCCTGGCCCCTTATAAGATGCATTCAGAACTGCACCCTCTACCTCAGGCACAACACTTGCCCAGGTCTTGCCCGAGTCAAACCTAGATCAATGCCATTTGCAGAGGAAACTTGGGTTCAGATGCTTGCCTGCTACATACAGTCCCACTACCTGGGACTTGGCATGCTTTTGTCTGCTGGCTCTTTATAATGACCAGATATGGTTTTAAAAAGATTTATGCTTTACACATTAGGAATATGAGGCCCACCATGAGCTAACGCATTTGCTCAAATTACACAGAGAACAAGTATTCAAAGCTGGGCATGTTGACCCTTGACAGCGATCCCGGCCCTGGCGAGGTGGAAACAGTAGGATCAGAAGTTCAAGGACATCCTTGACTACACAGTGAGTTCAGGGAAGCCTAGAAGATAGTTGAGACCTTGTTTAAAAAGAAAACAAAATGCCAGGATTCAGATCTGGCCTCACTAGATTCCCAAGGGCCTTCCTCTCACTGATCTGCACCTGGGTCTTATTTATGATAAGGACCATCTAACAGGCCAGCAGCTCCCCTCTGTGTGCTCTCAAAAGTTGATCTATGTGTTGCCTGCCTCTCCAGAATGTGGAGAAAAGAGGCACTCTCATCTATCACGGGTGCGGGTGTTAATTGGTACGGCTGCTTTGAAGGTCAGTGATAAATGGCTATTAACTTGAAAATACACTTACTCTTTGATCTAGAAACTCACGTTTTAGAAAGTGATCCTGCAGTTGTTCTTGAAGTGTGCACGTGGAGATGCTGGCTTGTTTGTAGCTGCTTATTATATCATCAAACAACCTAGCATCACCAATGAGGCATGAGGGACTCTAATCCTGTTTCATATATAAATATCCCCCAAATGTCATTGAACTTAATACAAATTATAAAAAGAAGAATGAGGGCTATATGTTCTTTTGTGGAACAGAATTAAAATGTGGCTGGAGAGATGACTCACTGGTTAAGAGAGCATATTGTTCTTCCAGAAAACCTGTGTTCAGTCCCAACACCCACACTGGGCAGCTTGTAACTGCGTGTAACTCCAATTACAGTGGATCCAACATCCTCTTCTGACTTCTACAGCATGCACATGATACACAGACAGACAGAAAGACAGACAGACAGACAGACACACACACACACACACACACACACACACACACACACACACACACGCATGCGCACACACATACGTAAAAAAAAACCTTTAAAAAAAACATAACAAGTTAGTTAAGGGTTGGGGAGATGGCCGAGTTGGTAAAGTGCTTGTTCCATAAGCACAAGGACCTAGTTTGATCCCCAGAAAACACACAGAAAAAGTTAGCTTTTTCTGGTGCACAGTTGTAATCCCAGAGCTAGGGAAGCAGAGATAGGTGGATATCTGGAACTCCTCAGCAGGCCAGCCTAGTCTACTTGGTGTGCTTCAGGCCAATGAGAGACCCCATATCAAAAAACAAGGCGGATGTCTTCTGAGAAACACCACCTTTGGTTGTCCTCTGGCGTCTGTATACATGCACACACACGTGCGAAGATATCTCTCATGTGCACTGACACAGGAACACACACACACACAGAAGACACAAACACACTAAAGAAATTAAAGATACCAGTAACAAAATAAGAGACGGGATGATTTAGCAGTGTGCTACCACCTGTGTCAAAAACATGTGGGATGAACTATTAATACAATAATTATACACATCGCACCCCCGGATGCGGAGACTGTCTCCAAAACGACTCAAAGGAAACAGTAACAAAGGCCGGCCAGCATCATGGATGGGGCTGGAAGGCCAGCAGGAGAGGTCTTGACCTAGGTTTGCACAGCTGACTACTTGAATCTCAAGCTAGTTTGGTGGGGTTGGGGATATGATACAAGCAACAGAGACTGTGGAGACTCTAAGTCCTTCTACATCATCTTGCACCCACAAAGGGTGCTCTTGATATTGTTATGATGGCTGAGAGCCTTCCCTCCCTCCCTCCCTCCCTCCCTCCCTCCCTCCCTCCCTCCCTCTCTCTCTCTCTCTCTCTCTCTCTCTCTCTCTCTCTCTCTTTTGTTGCTGTTGTTGAGAGGGATGTGGAAGATCAAACCTAGGGCCTCACGAATACTCTCCATGTGTTCTATCCTCAAGCTATGACCCTTGCCCTAGACTTATGCTTTACTGTGTAACCTTTGTACTTAAAAAAAAGACCTGGTGCATGTATTATCTCTTTAATAATTTAACATTTAAAATTAAAAACAGAAGAATTTCTTGTTTGAGTTATCTACTTAAGAATGGGGACTTTCTAGACTGCAGGGGGACCTCAATACCTGTGGACTACAGTAGGAGCGGTCAGGGTGTCACGCTCTAAACACCACTTTCCTAACATTTCAGGACCTAGAGTCCTCTCTGTCTTGACCTTCTTTCTGACAAGCAGCTGGCGATGGTTCCAGAGGTAGGTGTCTGGTCAAGTGCATTTCAGGAGCTTCCACATCTAGGACTTTTTGTTCTTATTCCTTTTCTTTTTCTCTTTCTTTCCTTCTTTCTTTCTTTCTTTTTCCTTCCTTCCTTCTTCCTTTTTTTTTCCTCTTTTGTTTTTTGAGACAGGGTTTCTCTGTGTAGCACTGGCTGTCCTGGAACTCTCTCTGTAGACCAGGCTGGCCTCAAACACAGAGATCAGCCTGCCTCTGCCTCCAGAGTGCTGGGATCAAAGGTGTGCACCACCACCACCAGGCCGTTTTTTTCTTTTCTTTTCTTTTTAAAAAAATCTATGTGTTTGAATGCGTGTCTGTGTATATATGCCATGTGCATATGAGTGCCCAGAAGAGGTGATCAGATCCCCTGGAACTGGAGTTATGAATGCTTATGAGCCACTCAACATATGTGCTGGGACTTGAACTCAGGTCCTCTGGAAACACAGTGCTCTTAATCACTGAGCCATCTCTCTAGCACCCCCTTATCTTGGCACTAAAGTAGATTAGTTACTTTTCTCGTCAATATGACGAAACACTTGACACAGCTTAGGAAGGCAGGCAGGCAGGCTTTATCTTGGCCGAGTTCCACGGGATATAGTTTGTCATGGTGGGGAAGCCATAGTACTTTCTTCCCTCTTTCTTTTTTTCTTTCTTTCGTTCTTTCTTTCTTTCTTTCTTTCTTTCTTTCTTTCTTTCTTTCTTTCTTTCTTTCTTTCTTTCTCTTCCTTCCTTCCTTCCTTCCTTCCTTCCTTCCTTTCTTTCTTTCTTTCTTTCTTTCTTTCTTTCTTTCTTTCTTTCTGTTGCTGTTGTTGAGAGGGATGTGGAAGATCAAACCTAGGGCCTCATGAATACTCTCTGTGTGTTCTGTCCCCAACAATGACCCTTGCCCTAGACTTACATTTTACTGCATAACCTTGGTCATAACCTTGGTACTTAAAAGGAGTGGGAGGCAGCCGGTCACACTGCACCTGCAGTCAGGGAGCAGAGAGAGCATGGTGTTCAGCTTGAATGCTCCCTTATATGCAGCCTGGGATTCCAGACCATGGAATGGTGCCTCTGACATTTAGGATGGGTCTTCCCATGTCAATGAACTCAGTCTAGAAACTCCCTCACAGAAATGCCCATCTCTTAAGTGATACTAGATCCTGTAAGTTGACAAAAAAATATTTACCATCATACAGGGAAAATGCATCCATCATGCTATGGTGAAAGTGGGAGCTGATGCTGGGTGGTACGTGAGAATTAGACAATTTCCGTGATCTTAGAAAAAATAGAGAGTTGACCTCTAAGAGTTAAGGTCATCAAATCACCTAGAGGGAGTAGAAGGAAAATCCTCGGTCAGTTAGAATGCTTTGTTGATGTAGGCTCTATAAAACCTACCCCTGAATGGCTTAAACAACAAGATGGATTATATACCTCACACAGTGGCAGACCCAGAGATAGAGACACGAGGATTGGTTAATTGAGTGGCTTAGTGATACCATCAAGACACAAGCTCTGTCCATACTGTGGTTTCATCCTAAATTAGACTGGTTCTGTCTTGATTATAAGTTGACTTCTAGGGTAGCCAAGACTACATTTTTATGCAGTGCTGGGTATCAAACTTTACCAGCTGAGCCACGATCTCCAGCCTCATCCACTTAATTTGTGAATGATTACTGGATGCAAATACAAGTCCAGGGCTGGAGATGATGTAGTAACCAGATGTGTCTATGACACTAGGGCAGAGCTTGCTGCCGTTAAGGTTTTGCTCAGACTTCCCAATTTTCAACAAAGCTACCTCCATCCTGAAATCTATGTTCTCACGCTCATTTCCACACCTTACTCCAATTCTCTCCCTCCCTCTGGTTTAAAAGTGAAATGTCCTTCCAACCTGATAGTTGACACTTGGTTCCAAAGCTAGTGTCATTGCTTCAGGAGTTTGTGAAAGCCTTGGGACATGTGGCCTAGATAGGAGAAGTGGGTCACTGAGGTTGAGGCTTGAAGGTTATCTTGACTTCTGGTTCAGCTCTAGCTCTCCACATCCTGTCCCACCGAGATGTGGACGTGCTGCCCTGCAGGCTTCCGCCACCGTGCCCTCCCCACCGTGATGGACTGCTGACACTTGGCTGTGAGTCCTTCCTCCCCAAAGTCACTTCCATCAGGTGCTTCGTCACAGTGATGGGAAAATGAACTACACAGCACTTGGAACCTCCTGATGGGCTTTTAAAGTTGTTTACTCTTTAGCTTTACTCTTTATTGTCAGTCTTCTCTTACTAGAGTATAAACAGGAATTTTCGGCTTTTTAATTTTTTTTTTCAAAGATAGAGTTTCTCTGTGTAGCCTTGGCTGTCCTGGAACTCGCTCTGTAGACCAGTCTGGTCTCCAACCCAGAGATCCGCCTGCCTCTGCCTCCCGAGTGCTGGGATTAAAGGTGTGCACCACCACCACCCAGCCCTGATTTGGGGCTTTTAATTTACTGTTGTACCTGTGGCATCTGGAGTGGGCCTTGGCATACAGCAATCCCTCAACAGTTCTTTGAGCAAATGACTAAAGGACCCTGCCCGTATTGGGTGTGTTTACACACATGTGCTACAAAGAGAGAATTGAGAATTCAAGCAAATCGGTGCAAACACCAATGCGTAGTAAAAGCAGGGAGAGATCTACAGTGAACTCATAGGGCCACAGAGTGTACCTGCTGTTCTGTGTGGACTGGTGTGACGGCCCCTCTTGTTAGAGCTGTTTGTGGTCTCCAGAACTCAACTGCTTTGGGCCTCTTGGTTGGAGGCCAGCTTCATCTAAAACCTCTAGATTTGATTCCAGACCTTTTTACTCTTAAAGTCCGACCCCATGTGGGAAAGGCAGAAACTCTGGTAAGCCCAGATTCTGAAGTTAGTGGGGGACCAATCAGGTCTGCCCTAGGTGCGGTGTGTCGAGCCCTGGCTGCTCCAGCCGGGGGAAGCCCAGTGAATGAGGGGGAGCCTTCAGGAAGCCTACTGCCTCCCCTCCTCAGCACAGGTGCTCTGACTGAGCTGCTGTCTGGCTTTGGGAGGCAGAAGCGAGGTTGTTAGGTGTCGCCTGAAGGCCCCGTGAGAGTGGAGTCTACTTGGCCTTAACTGGCTTGACTGTATGTAGCGTGGAGTGTCAGCAGTGGGCTTTGACCCTGCTCCTCCTGCCTGCTTAGGTTTTGTACCTGAGCCTCCTCATCACTTGATCGGGCAGTGGCACCTCTTAGGTGAGATACCTTTCAGGTGTGGACAAATGATGCTCTCTCTCTCTCTCTCTCTCTCTCTCTCTCTCTCTCTCTCTCTCTCTCTCTCTCTCTCCCTCTCTCTCCCTCTCCCTGGGGAAGTTTCTATACACTCAGAGGAGACTCCAAGCTCAAACTGAAAGGAAGGGCCAGCCCAGTCCAGATCTGCCTGAGGTCTTGTCATGGGTGGGATAATGAGGAGGGAATGTGGACATGCTTTGCTTTACAAATTGCAGAGAGCTTTGCAGATGCAACTGAGGAGAGAGAACTCCATCTTCCAGAAAGGAAGTAGTCACATGCAGCCATGAAGGGTGCATATAGAGGTTCAGCAAGAAACACAGAGAAGAGAAAGAGTGGGGCCTTGACTTTATTTACACTCATGCTATCCTCTCCACAGGAGCATTCATGATCCTTTTTCTTTGAAGATTTATTTACTTACTATGGATACAGTGTTTTGCCTGCATGTATGCCTGCAGGCCAGAAGAGGGCAGCAGATCTCATTACAGATGGTTGTGAGCCACCATGTGGGTGCTGGGAATTGAACTCAGGACCTCTGGAAGAGCAGTCAGTGCTCTTAACCAGTGAGCCATCTCTCCAGCCTGATTGTTTTTCTTTTTAATACAACACACACACACACACACACACACACACACACACACACACACACACACACACACACACGTAATAAAATTTATAAAAAAATAATTAGTGTTATTGGTGTGTGTATATTATGGTACACGTGGAGGTCAGAGGACAGTTTTCAAGAGTCCATTCTCCCTTTCCACCATGGGTTACAGAGAAGAAATGAATTCAGGTCACCAAGCTTGCACAGCATGCGCTTTTAACCAATACGCCACCTCACTGACACAATTTATGCTGAAAAAGAATGAAAGGGGGCCGAGGGACGTGGCTCAGATGTGGAGTGCTTATCCAGCACACATACACCAAAATCCCAGGCCTAATCCCCGGATGTTAGCAAGGCCAGCACTTGGGTAGCAGAGGAAGGAGGATCAGGTCCAAGTCAGTCTCGGCTACAGAGTGAGTCAGGCCTGAGCTATGGGAGATCAAAAAAGCAGAGAAGGAGGAAAAGAAGGAAGGAAGAAGGGAAGGACATATGTTTTGAAATACTTGGTTCATCTGAGTGGAGGTCTTGAATTCTCCCTGGAGAAGTTCCTCCTTACACAGGAAGGCTCTCCAGTCCTTACAAGAATCAGCCCCTCAAGATAGAGCAGTGGTTTTGGGTCTCAGTGGGGTTCTGTCTGTAGTATGAGATGACAGCCGAAAGGTGAAGGAAAGTGTGATAAGACCAGAGAAGCTTCACTTCCTGCCAGCTCCCAGAGGGATGGTCTGCAAGAGCAGGAAACCATGACTCTGCCTGGCATGTTACAACCAAAGCTGTTTCAGAGATGAATACACGCTATGTGTTACTGGGAAGGAACTTCTTGTTTGATGAGGTTCTATGTGATGAGTACCTTTTGGTTTACGAATTTATTTATTTATTTTTTTAAGGATGAGTTGGTCAAGTGATAGCCTTGCAAGAACAGGACCTGAGTTCCATCCCCAGAAACCATGTGAAAAGCAAATCAAACCAAAAGCCTAAGTGTGGTGGTTTGTGTTTGTAATCTCAGCAGAGGGAAGGTGGAGACAAGTGGATCCCTGGAACTCAGTCTAGCCTAATTGGCCAATGAGAGATACCGTCTCAGAAGGAGGTGAGCAGGAGTTAGTGAGGTGGCTCAGTAGGTAAGGGCCCTTCCACCAAGCCTCTGACCTGTGTGTATACATTGTAAACACACACACACACACACACACACACACACACACACACACACACACACACAGAGTGGAGAGATGGTTCAACAGTTAAGAGCACTGGCTGTTCTTCAGAGGACCCAAATTCAATTCCTAGCACTCACATGGCAGCTCTGACTGTAACTCCAGTTCTAAGGGGATCCAAAACCCACTTCTGGCCCACATAGGCACTGGACACTCATGGTACACAGACACACGTGTGGGCAAAACATCCATACACGTAAGATAAAAATAAATTTCAAAAAATAGGAAAGTTTTGTCTTTAATTTTGCATCTATGTCTGTGTGTGGCTATGTGCACGTGAGGGCAGGTGCCTGGGGAGGGCAGAGGGAACTGAACTCAGGTCCTCTGCAAGAGCAGTCTGATGAATCATCCCTCCGGCTCCTAAGTCATTTACATAGTTCAGAGTACTAAGCACTGAGGCTACTGAGTGAATAGCATGCCTCAGTCATAAAACAGGATTCCTGCAACATACATGTGAGTTTGTTAGGTCATCCGAGGAAGGACTATCTGTTGGGGCAGCCTGACTTGCCTTGGGCAAACCATTTCAGGAAGGGGTGGCTGCAGGAGAACACGTGGGCTATGATTGCAACAGTTTCCTCACTCTCAAGCCCTTCATGCCACCCCATAAAGGGGTGCAGCGACCTTCCCCCCTCTCCCCACCCCCCGCAGGTCCCTCAATTTCCTTTCCCCTTGCATTAGTGAGCACAGTCCTGTCTGTTGAAGGTCAGACCCCTGTCTCTTTTCTGCCTTCTGTCTCTTTACACTGACTCAAAAATCCAGCACTAGATCTGATCTAAGTGTAAAACTCCAGTGAACTTTCACATACGTGCAGATGTCCTGGTTAGGTTTATGTCAACTTGACACAGCCTAGCGTCATCAGTGTGGAGGGCACATTAATTGAGAAAATGCCTCTCTAAGTATGGGCTGCAGGCAAGCCTATGGGGCATTTTCTTAGTGATTGATGGGGGAGCGCTCAGCCCATTGAGTGCGAGCACTCCTGGGCTGGTGGTTCTGGGTTCTATAAGAAAGCAAGCTGAGCGCGCCATGGGGAGCAAGCCAGTAAGCAGCACCCCTCCACAGCCTCTTCATCAGCTCCTGTCTCCAGGTTCCTGCCCTGTTTAAGTTTCTGTTCTGACTTCCACCCATGATGAACAGTGATAAGGAAGTGTAAACTTAAGGCCTTTCCTCCCGGAGTTGCTTTGGTCCTGGTGTTTCATCCCAGTGATAGTGACCCTGCCTGAGACAGTAGGTATAACACCTGCTACTCTAGGGAAGCTCATCTCCAGCTGTCGGTACTGCTTTGGGAGGTAGCTGATATGACCAGTCCTGGCTGGAGGAAGCGGGAAACTAGGTGGTGAACCTTTGAAGTTGTAACCCAAGCCTGCCTCTGGTCTACTCTCTGCTTCCCATTCCTCCAAGATATAAGGGGAAAACCACATTATAAGCTCCTGCCACCATGATGGATGGTGTTCTTGAACTGTGAGCCAAAATAAATTGCTGTTCCCCTGAGTTATTTCTGTCAGGTATTTAGTCACAGCGATGAGAAAGTAACTAATATAGAAGGCCTTCTGACGGAAGACAGCAAACTCACCCTTCCCCTCAGTGGTAACTAACTGTTCTTCTGTCCCTCTCAATCAGCTTTGCCCATCATGACCTTTACACAAGTGGAACTGTACAAACATTTTGTCTTCTCTCTCTCTCTCTCTCTCTCTCTCTCTCTCTCTCTCTCTCTCTCTCTCTCTCTCTCTTTCTTCCTTTCCTTCTCCAGAGTCTTTTGTATCCCAGACTGGTCTCCTATTCATTATGTAGCTGAGTATGACCTTGAACTTCCGAAGGGCTTTGTATTGTGGAGTAGTATACACTGTGTGAATAAAGACAATTTACTCATCTCTATTCTTATCGACGGACTACTGGCTCTTCTGAATAAAGCTGTTCCGAACACCTTGCTGCTCTCGGTTGGGGGGCACACACACACACACTCGTTTCTTTCAGGTGAATCTTAAGTATAATTGCTCGGTCAAAGGGCAGGTTTCTAGTGTGGAGACTTGGAGAGTAGACTTTCCTGTGTGTTTCTGGCGAGGGCGGGTCTCAAGGAAGACTCTGGAGAGCATTTGGAGGGCAGACAGGAAGCAGCAGTCAGTTTGTAGCTCAAGCACACTTCGCCTTATCTCTGGCAGGCCTGACTGGAGCGTTTCCACAGCTGGCTTCTTCCCTTTGTTTGGCTTCTGCTCTTGAGTCAGGAATGTCTGAAGTGGCTTCTGTTGGAAAGGCTCGTTCGTGGCTTCTGCAAAATACAGCACCAGAGACTGCAGCAACAAGAACTGACAGCGTTTTAAGGCTTCAGTCCGTCTCTTGGTATTCCAGTTCAAGCTTACGGGGTCTGCCCTGTTCTATATCTCCTTTACCGTGTGTCCAATCCCGGCTGTCTGGCTTGAGGAGCTCCAGTAGGAGGTAATTCATGTAAGATGGCTTAGTCATTGTCCATAATTAAGACCAAATCCATATAACACACACAGGACATGTGTGACACACACACACACACACACACACACACACACACACACACACACACATGAACGCACACAGGCAGTCTCTCTCTCTCTCTCTCTCTCACACACACACACACACACACACACACACACACACACATACACACACCAAACATACCACACACACTACAAACACAGACCCATACCCCCGCACCCTCTCACACCCCCCCCCACACCACACACCGCATACACGAACACACACAATATCTATTCTTAGTTGTCAACTTGACTACATCTAAAATTAGCTAAAAACCCCAAGCCACTAGGCACTCCTTCTCGGGACAGTGTTTAGTTGATTGGATCACTTGAGGTCTGAAGACCCACCTTAAATCTGAGCCATACCCTCTTATGGCAGCTGACATAAAGGACAAGGGAGAAAGAAGCTTTTGCGCTTTGCCTGCTTGTCCTCACTCTTTCTGGGAAGTCCATTCCTTCACTGGCATTAGAGCCCATTTCCTCATTCCAGCCAGCTGAGACATCCAGCCTTGTGGACTGAACAATAACTGGATTCTTGGGCTTTCTGCTGCTGGACAGCCATCGTAGGACTAGAGCCTGTAAGTGGTTCTAATAAACCCCCTTGATATAGAGATTGATTCATATTGTCAGTTCTCTTCCTCTAGAGAACACACACACTCACACAGACACACACACTCTTTTACACACACACACACACACACACACACACACACACACACACACACACACAGTAATTCTTGTTCCTGGGTTGAACCTGGCTGATTCAGTGGGAGTCTATTTAACGCCACTGGAAATTGCCAGTCACTTCCCAAGCAACGGCTCCTACACACCCCCTCTGGTTGTTCTGCAGGCTCACCTTACCCTAATGTTTCATTCTTTTAGATCTTTACCTATTCTGGTAGGCGGGTGGGTATTTTCATTTAAAAAAAGACCTTTCCTTTAGCTCCTTATGGAAATTCAGGACCAAGAAAGCGACTCTGGAGCTACCAATCTGAACAATGCGGTGCTGCCATTTGCAGTGAGACAATGGGGCTGGAGGCCACCATGCCAAGTAACATAAGTCAGGAAAAACAAGGACAGAATGTTCTCTCTCAGGGATGGGAAGGAAGTCGTTCTGAAGAGCAGGCAAGTGATGCCTAGAGACTGGAACGGATGCTGCCGGGAGGGTGGAGGGTGGAAGAAGGGTGAGTGGAAATGACCCCTCCATGTTGTGTGCACGTACAGAAATTCACACTTAGTCTCATTAGCATGTATAATTAACATTTACTAATAAAAAAGTAGGAGATTGTCTGAGGAAAGACTTTGGTAACCGAAGGAAGCGATGTGATACGGAATTATCCCTTCACCCCTCATTGGCTGCATGATCTTGGTTGACTATCTCTCTGGGCTTCAGCTTTCTCATCTATGAAATGAATTATTCATCATCACTAACAAGTATCGATTGCTTCCCAGATGCCAGCCACGGCTCTAAGCACTCCACGTGTACCCAGTCATCGACTTGATTCACATCGGGGTGGGTGCTACCATGACCCTCAACTCAGATAAGGGGAAACTGACATAGATAATGCATCCACAGCATATACACCGCAGACTCGGGATTCAAACACGGACAGCTTGGCTTCCAGCACCATGTTTTCCATCTGTGATCCTCCATCACAAGGAAATGTGGGGCTAGAATGATAATGTGGATGCACAGGCTCCCGAAAAAGCAGCAGCACTAATATGGAGGGCAGTTGCTTCCTCCTCCTCCTCCTCTTCCTCCTCCTCCTCCTCCTCCTCCTCTTCTGTAGGTTACGATTGGAACTTGCTGTACAGTTTTGTTAAACTGAAGAAATGAACCTAAACAAGCACTGGAGAAGTCCAGCTGGAATAATATGAAGACCTCCAAAAGGTAGATTGTCCAGAGGATCCAGAAAAATCCAGAGCTGTCCGGAGATGACACCAGGACACTCTGACTTAGATATTCTGGTCCTTGGCAGGCAGGAGACTTTGGAGGTGTATCAGGCTCCACCTGTGTGTCAATCCATCAACTCCCTTTACTGACTTTGTACTGAATAAAGAACCTTCTAGTATTGATTTTCTTTCCCAAAAGTCTGTCCTTCCTGAAAGAGATTGTGCTGACCAGCCAACTTCAGAATTCCCAGCTGCTGGGGGTTTTCATTTCTCAGTGAAAATTAATAAATTGCATTTTGGGCTCATTAATCAGTCTCATGAGTGTGTTTAGTGTGAGCTATTTCCTCTATACTTAATCATAACAACTCACCTTCCAGGGGAGGGAATGGAGAAGAAATCCCTTCAGTGCCGTAAGAGAAATGGCCCAAAAATTTTATGTAAGAGGCAGAATGTGTGGATCTGTGGGTGAAGACAGGCACATCCAGGATGGCTTCCTGGAGAAAGTGGCACAGGTGAAGGAGGGGGCTTCAGCAGGACCCTTGAACACAGTCTTTGAGGCCTGCCTGAGTTGGAGTTGTGTCTCTTCCCACTCACTGGCTGAGTGACTCTGCCAGGTTTCTGCATCTCTCTGGTCCTCATGTCCCTCATCATTAAAGTTCTCATAATGATGACATCCAATATGGGGTCATGTGAGCATCAGATAATTACAGATGTCCTGAGGTATCCTGGAGAGCTGATTTTGGGACTTGTCCCACCCAGGATCTCCAAATCCACAGATGCCCAAGACCTTTCTATAAAATTTCATTGTACACATATATAAAATTCTCAAAAACAGTGAAAAAATAAATTACTAGTAAATAAAAACATAGTATGGTATTTACATTTAACCTAAGTACATTTTTCTCTTTTGCTTGAAATCATTAGCCTATTCATGGTGTGTGTGTGTGTGTGTGTGTGTGTGTGTGTGTGTGTGTGTGTGTGTGATGTATGGTGCTTGCGTCTGAGGTGACTGATGGGTGTCAATGGGTATGAAAGCATGGAGGCCATTGGAAGACGTTGGGGTCTTCTACTATCACTCTTTACCTACTGCCTTGAGAAAGGGTCTCTCACTGAACTGGGACCTTGCTCTTTTGACTAGGCTACCTTGCCAGGGAGCTCCCAGGATCCACTTGACTCCGCCTCACCGATGCTGGCTTATAGGCATGTGGCTCTGTGGTGGAAATTTTAATTCAGATTCTTATGACTGCAGAGCAAGCCCTCTGTCCCACCGCACCATCTCCCCAGCCCCTATGCACGGTCCTAAAGACAACGGAAACATTATGCAAATAGCTGTTGACAATGTTAACAATAGCTGGGCACCATAGTGCACACCTGTAATCCCAGCACTTGGGAGCCAGAGGCAGAAAGATCAGGAGTTCCAGTCTATCCTCAGCTACACAGTGATTTCAGGGCCAGCCTGGGCTACATGAGAGTCTGACTTAACAAGATAAAACAAAACACGTAGCAATGATTTATTTGGGAACACAATGACAAAGAAAACAGTCCCTATATGTTTAGTATAGATACACTGCCTCCCCCCCCCCCTGCCCCTGCCCCCGCCTCCGCCCCAAATATTTGCAGTTGGTTGGATCTTTGGTTGCTGAACCTCCAGTTAGGGCAGACTAACTGTGCCATACAAAGCTCTCAGCCTGAGGCCTGGCTTACAAAGGACACTTAGTAAATGGATGTCATTACTGTTGCTATTATGAATGCCCTGAAGGGTATTTCCACAGAGGGCATTTCTGGAAGGAGTCTCATTTGGCACCGGGTACATCCTCAGGACCTAGAGACTGTTCTGTGAGTGGTGACCCTTAGGTTTCAGATGTGCAGGGCAGAATGTTCTTTGTAGTAGAGGGATCCTTCCTTGAGAGCAATCACAGCCCATTCTGTGGTTTAGCAGCAGGGAAGAGCTGCATGCCCAATTTGCAAGAACGCATCAGCTTGTGGTTTCTGAGTCACCCTTGGGTCATTTCAGCTTCCAAACTGGAGGTCTGTTCTCTAGGCCTGAAGGGCAGTGCCTGGAGACAGCTGAACCTTCCCAGAGATCCTTGTTCAGGATCAGCCTTTGCGCAGAAGCCTAGCGTTTCAGCAACTAGGGCTGAGAGATGCTCATGATTTGTTTCTAGGGAAGAAACAGAGGCCCCTAGTGGGAAGGTCCAGCTGCAGAGAGCTGGGCAGCTCCTGGGTCCCCTGCTCTCTTGTCCTGTGCTTGTCCATAGATCCCTGGTAAAATGAAAGGTATCAGCTCAGGGCCCCCCAAGACCAAGTTCTCAGCACAAAGGAGATTTATTTGCCCCAAAGGAGCAGAGGGCAGGGCTAAGAGACAAAGACAGGAGATAGAGGAACAGGGAGAAGGGAGAGGGGACAGGGGTATTTGTTCCAGAAGGACAAAGGACTGCCTCTGCATAGAGAGGAGACAGACGTGGCACATAGGAAAATGGTGGTTTATAAAGGTACGAGGGGAAGCCCCGTGTTAGGACGAGGTGTTTAATTTTAATTGGACATGTTAATTAAGTGAGCCAGCGGGGGCTTTTGATTGCTGGATTTCAGTACTTTGATAGTTGGACCTTGGTAGTCAGCCTCGGGGACTATCTGGGAACTAAATAAGGGAAGAGAGCTTGTGGGCTAGCTTCAGGAATGTAATCTAACGGTTTCTAGCAAGGCCTGCCAGAGCCACACGCTGGAGTGCCTAGTTGTCCCTTCACTGGTGAGTACTTCCTTGATTCCACCACACACTCACTTCAAGACTGGGTCAAGACAGGGGACAGGTAGAGAGGGACGGGCAGCGCGCTTAGAGGGTATTGGAGTTCCGTTCTTCACGTGTCCCCGGGAAACACAGATATCAAAGCGAGAATATCCAGCCTTGGTAGGTGCAAATAAAGGCCGATCACAGGCTTAAGAAACAGGAGTCCCAAGAACAGAAAGCAGAAAGAATGCCCTCTCAGGTGAAGCGTGTTTGGAGACCCAGCAGAAATAGCAGACATTAGGAACCCGGGAAAGCTTCTACCTCAGTCTCCCTCAGAGCTACACAGCTAAGGGCCTTGTAATCTGTGGCCACTCTGAGGTGGCATCCTGGACTCACTGGCTGGCAAGGGTGCTAGGATGTTTGGGGGTCTCAGAGGGAGCAAGGAAGTATGTGTGTGTGTGTGTGTGTGTGGTGCGTGCGTGCGTGCATGCTTGTGTGTGTGTGTGGTGTGGTTGCGGCTCCATTCCTGTCCACATTGTAGCTCATGTAGCCATGTCTCCCCGCTCCGTACACTGTGCTGTCCCTCTTGGGGCCTTATCTTGCAGGGCTCAGCCAGCAGGACTTCATAGCTTGCTCTCATTGGGCTCTGGGAGCTCCTTAGGAGAAGGGGGGATTGGATTTGACTAAGTTTGAGCTCTGGTTGAGACCCTAAGCAGGAGCTGAGCGGCAGGAGTGAGATGAAACTCTGAGGAGTGGAGAGCTGGAGAGAGGCAGACAAAGAAAAGATCGGGAAGGAAGAACCAGTGAGGACACACACACACACACACACACACACACACACACACACACACACACACGGAACCTGGGCAGGAATCGGGAGAGGTAGGTAGGGAGTTCATGGATGAAAGACAAAACAGAAGACAGGCGGGATCAGAGGACAGTTTCCTCGAACAGTCAATATAATCCCAGGAAGGAACTTGCACCGCTCCTGTAACTCAGGCAACCATGCTGCAGATCACTCCCTGAAGGGTGAAGCATATACTCCAGGTTGGCACACTCCCTAACAGATGAGGCACATATCCCAGGCCAGCTTCCAGTCACCACTAAGTCAGAGTGAGCTCAGAGTACAGACCAGCTCTCCTCCTCTGATAACAGATAACAGGGAGGAGACAAAAGCAAGACAGAGATACCAGCAACAAATCAACAAAACAACCCTGTAAGCAGACCTCACACAGTTGGCTGCTGACCATTCACCCTGACTAAAACCCAAAGCAGGTCTCTCAAGAAGAGACAGAATCAGGAAGCCAGGCCCTCTGCTTTCGGCATCCCTGCTTAGCTCAGGAGAACAAGGAAAGGCTCCTTGTCATGTATTTCTTATCAAACCTTAACAAGTATCCTCAAAGGACCTCTGCCCCTTAACCCTAATGAGACTCCCCAAGAGGCTTGTCCCTCACAGATGAGGCTTGTCCCTTATCCAGAAGGGGGCCTCCTAAGAAGCCTATCCTCTGAAGCAGAACTGAATTCAGTTTGCTGACTTACCTCCTAGGAGTACCAGAAGGACTCTATTCATCTGGTGTCTGGGCCACACAGCACTCATTACAAACCTTTCCAGGCTCAGCGGGAATCACGGAGCCCTGGAACATCTCCAGGGAGCAACCCCTAACTGTTCTCATTGCTTAGGGCAGTCCAGAGTGAGGCTGAGTCCTGTGTGTGTGTGTGTGTGTGGGGGGAATCTTTCTGGGGCTCCATAAAAATGAAACAATGCATGTGACAGACATAGACTGCCACATGGATTAAGCCAATTAAGAGTATAAGAGTCCTTTAATTTTGGCCAGAGTAACCTAGAGAGGGCTAATGGCCCAGTCTCTTGGTGTTGAAGCTCAGGGGTACAATGTTTTTAAAGGCCGAACCCACAGAAACCACAATTACGCCAATGTTAGATGAGGGTCAGGTCAGACTAGACTTGAAACATCTGCTTAGGTGGAACGCAGTGGTTATTTCAGAAACAACATGACAATTAATTTTGATTTACACCTTCCCCAGTGATTTTAGTTTATGTTTGTTTAGTTTGTGTAAACATTACTTCTTTTGGTTAACACCACTGGACCATGGGCAAGGGTCGTGGTAATCCCAGATGTGTTGGCCAGGCAGATGTGGCTGTTGGGGGGTGGAGGGTCGCCAAGTCTAAGCTGACAAAGATGGAGTCAGGACACGATGGCATTGCCTTGACCACTGCAGCTGTGTGAGTGGGACTGGGAGACACCGACCGTGGCAGTACTTGTGCGCTTTTTTTTTTGTTTGTTTGTTTTCGAGACAGGGTTTCTCTGTGTAGCTTTACGCCTCTCCTGGAACTCACTTGGTAGCCCAGGCTGGCCTCGAACTCACAGAGATCCGCCTTTCTCTGCCTCCCGAGTGCTGGGATTAAAGGCGTGCGCCACCACCGCCTGGCTGTACTTGTGCGTTTTAAGCAGCAACGCCTTCAGAAAGCGGTGTGCACCCTTTACTTCTGTGACTAGTAACCGACACTTCCCTTCCGTCAGCCCATTTCCAGAGCTCATGGTCTGTGCAGTCCTGGGGGTGGGGCAGGCAGACTAGGCGGCTTCTTGGTTAAGAGCATCAGCTGAGTGGCTGGAGGTACGGCTGGCTCAGTGGTTACGAGCTCTCACCGCCCTTGCTGAGGACCCGGTTTGGTTTCCAGCACCTACGTGACAGCGCACATCCATCCATCTATAACTCTAATTCCAGAGGATCTGACACATCTCTTCTCACCTCTGCGGGTTCCCGTATGCATGGAGAGCACATATGTACTCAGGTATGCACGCATACACACAAGATAAAGAGGTTGTAAGAAGGGGGTCGGAAGCCGGGCGGTGGTGGCGCACGCCTTTAATCCCAGCACTCGGGAGGCAGAGCCAGGCGGATCTCTGTGAGTTCGAGGCCAGCCTGGGCTACCAAGTGAGTCCCAGGAAAGGCGCAAAGCTACACAGAGAAACCCTGTCTCGAAAAACCAAAAAAAAAAAGAAGGGGGTCGGCTGAGTCAGAGCACCCTGGTCTGTACCCCACGCTACCCAGGTGATCTCAGAAAGTTGTTGAATCCCTCTGGGCCTCAGGAGGGCAACGAAATGAATTCAGCGTTATATTGGAACGCTTACCCTCATGGGGCTATTCTGAACCAAATGAGAGAACAGGCACAAAGTGCTTTAAATAGTGCCCAATATATGGTGAGCTACTTTTCATTCACTAAAACAAAATGCCTGAGATACTTAACTTATAAAGAGGAAAGGTAGGGAATGTGGCTCAGTTGGCAGAGTGCTTGGTATGCACAAAACCTGGGCTTGGTTGCCATTACAGCATAAAATCAGGCCTGTTGATGTACATCTGTAAAAAAAAAGAAAAGCACTGGGAAATAAATAAATCGTTCTTGGTTCTACAGCAGCTTTGAGGCCAATTTGGATGCATGAAACCCTGTCCTTAAAAAGGAGAAAGGCTGGAGCTGGAGAGATGGCTCAGTGGTTCAGAGCACACACTGCTCTTCATGAGGACCTGAGTTCGATTCCCAGCACCGACATCAGGTAGCTTACAACTAACTGCCTGTGACCCCAGCTCCAGGAAGATCTCATACCTCTGATCACTGTGGGCACTTGTATTCATGCACACATACCCTTTCACCCCCCACATACATACAATTAAAATAATAGAAATAAATCTTTTTTAAAAAAAGGGAAAGGCTGGCCAAGAATGATAGTGCCCACTTCTAACCCTAGCACTGGAGGCTGAGGCAGGAAGGTCATGAGTTGGGGAGGCCAACTGAAGACCCACAGTGAGGCTTTGAGAATAAAACAGAAGAGAGTGTAAGGGAGAGGAAAGAAGTGGTGTGAGAGGCCTAGAGCTTCTCATCTGAGACTGAGGACATTCTTTGTTTTGAGGCCACTGCTTATCTCCTGGCCAGGAAGCAGAAAGAAAAGAGGAAGGGGTTGAGACTTCTAAATTTCTTTGAAGACGTAGCTCTGGAGACCTAAGGACTCTCTCTGAAGATCTACCTCCTGAAGGTTCCATTACTTTCCAATAGCACCCCACCCTGTGAGCCAAGCCTTTAACTCATGGGCCTTTGGGGGACAGTCAATGTGTCATTGAAGAGCAGGTACCCCTGACGCCTCTCTGCGTCTTCTCAGGCTGGAGAACACCTTGGAGTTCATACGGGGAACTCCAGCCTGGTTCTTCGAGTTGCAGGTGTAGACATTTTTAGCAATCTGATGTCTTTTTGGCTCTGATAATATCTAGTTACTTGCAAATGTCTCCTTGATGAAAACATGTCTTAGTTTAAATCTGGGAATGTCCCTCATAGGCTCATGGTAAATTCTGAAGACTGTGAAGCCTTTATGAGGTGGGAAGTGGCTGGTGGAAGTAGGTCATGAAGCTTTTCGGGGTGTAGCCTGTCTAGCACTTTCTGCTTCCTGGCTTATCCTGATGTGCGGGGCCTCCATCGTGCGCTCTTTCTGCCCTGAGTGCTACCATGTTTTTTCTGCCACAGTGGACTAAAATCTCCTGACAGAGTCAACCCAGATACATCCTTCCTCTTTTGTTTCTGCCCCAGTGACATGGGAAGTACCTAATACAGAAACTCAGTATCAGGAGCAGGACTGTTACTGTAAGAGACCCAAATATGTGGTTCTTATGCTTTTAGGAGTGGTTTTCCAGGGGACTGTGTGAGAGCGGAGATGCAGGCTAGAGAAGCTCATGGATGCCCTAAGTAGGGCTTAGTGTATATTTCTGGTGGCGTTCTGAAGACCAGCATGCGGATAGACGTGCACACTGTAAGGGTTATGCTCATGAGATTTCAGATGGGAACACAGATCTTACTGAAAATTGAACCAGAAGCTATTCATGGGATGTTCTGGCAATGAATTTGGCTGTGGTCTGCTTATAATCTAAACATTTGAATAAGTCTGGATTAAAAAGTAAAAGACTAATTTATTTGGGGGATGAAATTGCATGAGTGCATAGCATCCAGGCTGGGGCATGACTGTGATTGCTTTTAGCTAGATTTACAATGAGATCCAGAGCAAAAGAATGTGGAAAATGTAGTTTGACAGTGAAAGTGTGCTTACAGTATGGGCTGCTAAAGAGCTCAGCACCATCTAGAAGCCCCACGTTGGGTAGCTTACAACTGCCTGGCACTCCAGTTGCAGAGGGATCCAGTGCCTCTGGCTTCTTTGGGCACCTGCACTGTCATGCATACATCTACCCACACACATATGAACATAATTAAAAATTAAAAAAAAAAAAACCTTAACGAAAGAAGCCCCGCATTGCACCTGACCAATAGGGAAGTCCCTCAAGGCCCTACCCGTCAAAGGATTAGGAAGCAAAAACGCAAACTGCATAGGAAAGGCTTTCAACAGAGAATTCCTGAGAACATAGGGCCTCAGGGATGTCCTGCTTGCAGACAACCATCGAGGGAAGCGTTTGCCCAGGTTTAGCTGTGTGGGCATTCAAAGGCCACTGCAGTCAGGGTCCAAAGTTGCTGGTCTACATCTCCAGATGCGGTGATGGCTCTAGTTTCCGTCGAGCTCTTTCTCCTTCTTGGTGTACTGAGATGTGAGTCCTGGCCACAAGCGCCTACCGCTTGCTGTGAGCACAGCTGTGCCTTCTCTGCCATGACGGGCTGAAATACCTCTGAAGCCACAAGCTCAAATAAATATTTCCTCATTTCAGCTGTGTCTGTTGGGTAATCTGTCACAGCAGTGTGGAGAATCGCCAACAAGATGTGGAAATGAAGCTAAGGGGAGACGGGTGGGCCTCGGGGGACTCATGAGGCCAGGTACGGTGGGCCTTGGTGCTCCTGCCTCTATCCCCAAAACTCACTGTGACTGGCTGCTGTATGCATGATAGCTGTTACTGACAGTATCCACGAGGGCTGGGCTGGTGACTTGACGGGGCTGAGGGCCTCGCCAGTGCCTCCTTGGGCATCCTTTCATATCCTTCTTCCTCTGAAAAGAAAGGTCTCCAAGAACATGGAGGCCTCCTCTTCATTTCAGCCCTGCCCTGACCAGAACTGTTTTGAACGTACTAGGAGATCCCGAAGAGCCTAGCTCTATGGCTCCCTCTCCTTCCCGTCTACTCTGGTTTGTGAATCAACTTCTTGCCCGTAGCTCACAGTATAATCAGTTGGCTGGTCAACAGGATCCCTCTCCCAGGGAAGACACAGATATCTACCTCAGGGGACTGCTTCTGTAGGATGGGGCTCTTTAAAGGTGGTTGGCTTGCTTATGACACAGCGACTCCCTTTTCCCCCCATTTATTTATTTATTTATTTTTATTTTAAAAAATGTTTTTTATTTTTTTGTGTATGAACGTTTTGTCTGCATGTATATCTGTTTACCACGTGTGTGCCTGGTGCCTGTTGGAGGTCAGAAGAAGGCATCGTATGCCCTGGAACTGGAGCTATAGGTGGACGTGAGCTGCCATGTGGGTGCGGGGAATGAACCTGGGTCCTCCTCGAGAGCAGTCAGTGCTCTTAACCACTGAGCCATCTCTCCAGCCTAACCCATTTATTACTTTGTTAGGTTAGGGGCACTTTACAATCCTACTAAAGTCTCATTTCCTCTTTTTGATTAGATTTCTTCTTGATTTTCCCGTAATTAAATAATGTTTGTTAACAATAATATTAGCCAGTGTACTAATTGAGCAATTTTCATACATTATCTGTAATCCACACCAGAACCTGACTAATTTTATAGATGAGGGGAGTGAAGCTCAGAGAGATCAGTAATTGGCTATCAACATGCTGCGGGGGGTTTTTTTTTTTTCCCCTGTTGTTATCTCAGGAGGATGGGGATTTTTCTTTCCATTGGAAATGAAAAGGAAAATGTTTTCATTTATCTTTTGCTTTTTAAAATTTTCAAAACAGGCTCTCAAACCCCTTTTTGAGACTGTAGGTGGAAAGCCAAATACGTGGATTCTTACAAGTCTAGCTTTTGAAAGGCAATGTGATGGCTAATCTCGGTTGTCAATTTGACTACATTTGGAAGTAACTAGAGGCCAAGCAGCTGCGTGCCCCCGTGAAGAATTCCTCTTGGTTGGATTATTGTAGTGGGGAGACCCACTCTATATATTTAATAAATCCCTTACTGATATTTAGCTATGTTAGTTCATTCTATCAGTTCAGTTTCTTTGAGAACACTGGCTTGTTTGTATGCTTGATGTATCAGAAAGCAAGGGGGTTAAGAAAGGGTTTGTGGGCCCATTGGTTGTGGTGCATGCCTTTAATCCCAGCACTCTTGGGAAGCAGAGACAGGTGGATTTCTGTGAGTTCCAGACCAGCCTGGTCTGCAGAGGTAGTTCTAGGGCAGCCACTGCCACACACACACACACACACACACACACACACACACACACACACACACACACACACACATACACACACACACACACACAACCCCTGTGTTGAAAACAAAACAAAATAAAACAAAACAAAAGGTTTGTGAACCCTGTCCAGGGAGGAACATCTGGAGTGGAGATCATTGGGGGGAGGTGGGACTGCTCTGGAAGGTGGGATAGGGTGACTTAGGACCTGATCATTGCTTTTATAAGAGTATCATTTTATATCTATCTATCTATCTATCTATCTATCTATCTATCTATCTATCTACCTATCTATCGAGTCTCATGTAGCCCAAGCTGGCCTTGAACTTGTTACGTAGCAAAGGGTGATCTTGAATCTTTGGTTTTCCTGCTTCAACCTCTTGAGTGCTGGGACTACAGGCCAGCATCTTCATCTGCAGTGATGTGTTTGGAATCCAGGACTTCATACTGTGTGCTAGGCAAACAATCACCTGAGCTACAGCCTCAATCTTTTGACCTCCAGGGACATGATTGAATGTAGTTCTTTTTTTTTTTTTTTTTTTTTGGTTTTTTCGAGACAGGGTTTCTCTGTGTAGCTTTGCGCCTTTTCCTGGAACTCACTTGGTAGCCCAGGCTGGCCTCGAACTCACAGAGATCCGAGTGGCTCTGCCTCCCGAGTGCTGGGATTAAAGGCGTGCGCCACCACCGCCCGGCTGAATGTAGTTCTTTTATTTTGCCTTGTGTGGCTAGCCGTGCAAGTCTGTTTGATGCCCATGGCTTTTATCCCCAGAATCTGGGCTAGCCCCCAGCTGCTGGTTAACTGGAAAGAGTATGAACAGTTAAGTAGTGTTATCAAGTGAGAACCCAGATGGGCTGATGTGCTCACAGCACAGAGGTAGGCAAGGTCTTAGTGAAAGATGAGGATCTGGCTGTGGCAGTAGCCAAGGATGGGTAGGACAGATAGAAAGAGATGGAATCGATCGGGCATGATTGATTGATATGGGCTGAAGTCCAAATACCTTCAGCTAGGGACCGGCTCTGGCCTAAGTCTTGCCACTGCCCTTGCCAGTGTCTGCCTTGGTTCTAGAATGTTCTTGCCTTGCCTAGGCTCTGTCCTGGCCCCATGTTGTTGGTTGAGAGTGTTAGGCTGGCCTCGGCTTGGAAGAACATTCTCTCACTCTAATAATCAGCTTTCTTTGCCTCCTTGGCTTGAGAAGGAGTTGCCTGAGGGAAGGCACTGGATAGCCTGGATTCCAGCACTCAGCACACCCAGCCTGGTGCTTCGCATGTATTCGCTGAGCCAAGCAAGCAATCAATTAAAAAAAAAGAAAAGAAAAAGAATGAGGTACAGGGGAAGGAGATGAAGAGAGAGAGGATGGGGATGTTGGTGCTCACGTCAGACCTTATTATCCTCACTCCGCTCTCTGATGTTACAAGAAAATCCTCATCGGAGAGCAGCTGCAGGCTGATCAGAACAGCACCTGCCTCTGCTAGCTGCAGGAACCGAAGCAAATCAGACTCAGAATGTGCTAAGATTCGCGCTCGGCATTGTCAATAGCCTGTCATGTTACTAGAGGCCATGCCCCTTTGCGCAGTCAAGTGGGGTGCCGGGTGGGGCTCCTACTTGAGAGAGAGGAATAAGATAGACTGCTATCCGGAGTCCTGTGCTCTGGCCTGCTCTGAGCTGAGCCTTCCTGCCTGCTCCTGCTGATTTGCATTCTGAATTCTCTTTATCTTGGCTTTGACCTTTCCTGCTCTTCCTTTGCCGCTTCCACTTCCTTATCCACCAGGTCCTCAGGAGAGCAAAGCCTGAGCCCAGGGCAGAAGCCTGGGTTTGCATTCATAGCAGAGTCTTTGCGACTTGCAGTAAAAGAAAATCTCGCACCGTGCTTCCTTTTGTCTTGAGTTGTATGTTCAGTTCCCCAGCCTCACCCTCCTTTGTTTTTTTTTTAATTTTAATTTTTAAAGAAATGACTTGTTTTCGACAATGTCCAAATGTCTGGTGTTAGGTCTGGGAGAGTTAAGAGCGGAAGTTTGGGAGTTAGGCAAATTTTAGGCTGTGTGACATGACCTTGGGCAAAGTCCTGTTAGGACTGCTGTGCGGCATGACATTTGGCACAGTCCTTTTAGGACTCCCTACTAAGTTCCCTCTCGGGCTCATCGATAACTACAAACTGGAAATTCCACTTCTCTGCAGTCAGCCTGCAGCATCAGCTCCAGGGGGACTTCATACGCTCCTCATGCCTCTCTGAGGACAGCTCCTATAACTAAGGTGCTTTGAACCCATTTTACAGGTGGGGCAGCTAGTGAGCTACATTTGATGTCACTGGAGTGGGGGATGGCAGCACCCTCCCCCTCGGCAGTAAGTCGCTTGAGTAGCCTTTTTTGATAACTTCGTTTTGGTGGTAGTCTGGAAAACACTGACTGCTGCTGGCCTTCCCACAATCTTTCTCCTTCGACATGGGGTCTGCATCTAATGCCCGAGCATCTGCCTCTCAAAGGAGAGGAGGAAACCGGTACAGGCGAGGAAGACATCAGCTCATTTGCTCTGGGCTGGAGTGAGCAACACAGCTGGTGAGGCCAGCTATCTCATGCTGATCACAAGCTCCGATGGGCAATTATAAATGTCTTTGATTAATAAAAAATGGGGTGATGAATGAATAGTTAATCAATGCAGTCTGGCGGGAAGCCTCTCTCAGAACCCCGGGTCCGGGGTGGGTGTGGGGTGGGTGGTGGTGGTGGGTGGTTCAGCAGGGGTTGCGGGAGCAAGGAAAAGGTCGTTGGGGGCAAAAGGCAAGGCTACCTCCAATGATGGTTTCTGATAAGCATCCCTGCCCTGATCCCAGCTCCTTGATTTCCCTGGCAGCTCTGGGGATAAGCTTGGAGTGGGGAATGAGCTAGTGAACAAGCGGGAAACCGTGTGTTCTGTGCCCACCCAAGTGGACGAGGTAAAGCATTGGAGACACGATGTGATGTGCGTGCATCCAAGTGCTTAGAAGCTTTCTGTGAGCTGTGCTCCTTGGTCCCTATGACTGGACCAGTGCCTGGAACTGTGTTAAAACTAGCTTGGTTAGGGGCGGCAGAGGCAGGGTTACCTAACGGCTTAAAGGCAGGCAAAAGAGAGCAAAAGAGACCCTGTCCGGATCCTACACAGCTGTTGAGGTTAAAAAAAAAAAAAAAAATGAAGTGATGGAGACAGGGGGCGTGTCCCAAGCCCTTCCGGGAGGGGGCGAGCGGGAGGAGGTGAGCAGAGGACTGGGAGGGGCGACGGGAGCAGGGAAACAGCCCAGGCGCGCGCGGGAACAACCCCGACCAGCAGGCTTGAAGCGCGCGAGTAGGACCGGGTAAGAGAGCCGGCGGGTCAGGCCAGGCTGGGCTGGGCTGGGTCGGGCCGTGCAGAGACCGGCAGGGTGGGGACCTGGTGGCGGTGAGGCTTCGGGGACAGCAATCTGGGAGAGAGCGGCTGTTGGACCGGGCCTGACCTCTGGGGCTGGTGGAAGTTGATAGATGTTGGTAGAGGCAGCGGGGCATGGGGTTTGTGGTCCTCCTAGACAAGGGTCTTGTTGGGGTATTTTTTGCACAGTGACCAACTAGCCGAGCGACCTTGAGGCAAGTTCACAAAACCTTCAGAAGTTTTTTATTTCACAATGGCGCATTGAAGAGCTCCAGCTGCTAGACCGAGCATTTGCATGACTTACGGTGGCTGCTCTTGCAGTGGACTGTGTTCAGACTTTCAAGTTAGGGTTCCTGCTTTGGGTAGGATAGTCTTTTCCCCCATACTTTGGGTAGGATAGTCTTTTCCTCTATGGCACGTTTTGCCTTTGAGACCTGCCTTATCTTCTTACTCCTGGGTGGTTTCACAGAGTATGAGGAGGTGTGAACAGTATTTTTGTTTGTTTGTTTGTTTGTGGTTGTTATTGTTTGTTTTTGTTTTTCCGTGTTTGGGAATGAACCCCAGATCGTTGTGTCCTACAGCTAAGCCCCATTCCCTTGTCATGTATGAAAGTTTTCACTTCCCAAAGCATCACGCTCTTCTCCTGAGGACCCCTTTCCCACCGCGGCCTTCCCCACAAGCTTCCGGTACCAGGCTGTTTGTGCCTTATTTTCCAGGATCCAGACAAACCATCCCATGGTACTCCTTGCCCAGCCCAGAGACTGCTGGAGCAAGAGGGCTCTTTGAAGCTGAGAGCTTGCCAAAGGAATTTTCCACACATCACTAGTGGTCCGTCTCAGAAGTTCAGGGTAGGATTTGTGGATCCACTTCACCTCAGACCATGGCAAGCCGGGGCCTGGCCCTTTACTTGGCCACCCTCTTGACTGGGCTGCTGGAATGCATTGGTTTTGCTGGTGTCCTCTTTGGCTGGACTTCGCTGGTGTATGTGTTCAAAGAACAATGCTACTTTGTAGAGCCCCGTGAACAGGACTGCGGGCTCAGAAGCAATGCAACAGGCCCCCCTGGTAAGGACAAAGATGCTTTTTTAAAGGAAGCTATGGCTGGTTCCTAGGAGATGGAAGAGAGTAGGGAGGACCCCGTTCACCACTCATCTGCCAGCCTTTCTATGAGGGAGGGACTGTCAGAGTCCTCTGTGAAGAGGGTGTCAAGGAAGGAAGTCTCAGCTTTTAAAGGGCCCGTAGAGACCTCTACATTTTACTGCAACTGGATAGTCAGCTTTCTGATCAGCAAAGTTGTTCAAGATAGAGGGGAGCCTAGTCTGGGAGCTAGCCTGGTGGGAAGGTAGGAGTGGTTCTGATTTTGGCTCACGTAACCTGGGTTCCTAAGAGCTTTTCTTTCCCAGGCTCCAAAGCTCAGGATGAGAAGTTCTCACTCATCTTCACCCTGGCATCCTTCATGAACAACTTCATGACCTTCCCCACTGGCTATATCTTTGACCGCTTCAAGACGACTGTGGCCCGCCTTATAGGCATGTAAGTCTAAAGCTCCAGTCTGGGCAGAGGTGAGGGAGAAGGGCCACCCTCTTCCTATCTCTTTGCTTCCCTTTTCTTTGCTCCTTCCCCTGCAGGCAGTAATGTATTATCCTGTTACATGCTCAGCTTCCTGAGAGGCCCGGGTTACAAAACTAACCAATGTAGAGCAATGCTCTCCGCTTCCCTCGTCCCTGGAACCAGTCTCATAACCAGCCTCACATCTAGGTAGCTCAGTCTGTGTCTTCATTCTCCCCTGCTCATCGTTTTCTGGGCAACCCCAATGGTGGAATTTCAGGTTCCCTCTGCCTAAGGTAGCGGCTCTTGCAATGGGAGTTTCCCTTGCAGAGGAGCCAGGGGCCTCATGTTGCTTTCACGGCGTTCTGCTGCCTCCTGATTATTATAATGCTCACGGCCAAGTTTGCTGATAAGCAGGGTCTGCTGATCCTCATATAGCCTAGAGCAGGAGCATATATGTGAAGAGCTGTCAGAAGGATGGGAAAGCAGAGTGAAGCAAGTTCCGTACACTTTAGGCTTCTGGGAGAACAGTGAGTGTTAAGTCAGACAGAAGCTTGAATTTTTGTTTCTGTTGTCTCTTCCCACCGTGTGTCCTTTGAACTTCTTTATGGTCCGGCTTTTGTTATCTATCTTTGCAAAGTCCTCCACCACTAAAGGGGCCCTGGAACCTTAGGATTTATCCTGGAATCACTTAACTTTTTTTTTTTTTTTTTTTTTTGGTTTTTTGAGACAGGGTTTCTCTGTGTAGCTTTGTGCCTTTTCCTGGATCTCACTCTGTAGACCAGGCTGGCCTCGAACTCACAAAGATCCGCCTGCCTCTGCCTCCTGAGTGCTGGGATTAAAGGAGTGCACCACCACCGCCCGGCAACTTTGTTGTTTTTTAATGCTGCTGGAAATGAAACCCAGGGCTTCATGCAAACCAGGCAAGTGTCTGCCTCTGTATTGGCTACTTTTCTGTTGCTGTGATAAAAAAAAGCAAGCAAACAAACAAACAAAAACCCATGACCAAGGCAACTTATAAAAGGAAGCATTTCATTGGGCTTATGATGCCAGAGTCTTTGATGGTGGAGGGAAGGCATGGCCTTAGTCAGCTGGAACAGCAGATAAGAGCTCACATCTGGAGCTCACATCTGGATCCACAAAGCTTGAAGCAGAGAGTACACTGGGGGTGGCTGCAGGCTTTTGAAGTATCCGAGCCAGCCACCAGTGACACACTCCTTCCAACAAGGCCGTGCCTTCTAGTAGTCCTGTCCATCAGCTGGGAACCAGTACAGAAATGTGTGAACTGATGGGGGGGCATTCTCATTCCAGCCACCACAACTTCTAAGCCCCACCGCTAGCTTCAAACTCAATGACTCTGAGTTTGGAATCTAGATCAGTCTGATCCAGGCACGTCCAACCCTTCCAGACATTGCAACACCAAGTTGTCACCTGAACTCTCAACAACCACAAAGTCCAGTTACATGCACGCACACAAATTCTTGATAACATTTTTGCTACGTTTATGATTCTGTTAGTTCAGATTCATAGCTATTCCTGGTTGCATGTGGTAACCCTTTCCTTTTCTAGAAAAGGCCACTGAGGCCCAGAAAAAGGCAGCACTATGTCCAAAGTCATATGTGGAGGAGGAATCAGAATTCAAGGTTTTGATTTGCAGACTAGGCATCAGGCCCCTTTCCCAAGGGGCTGGCCTCAGGACAAGAGGGCCTGTGCTCTGCCCACTGTGCTCCCAAGTCTTTCACACATCATGTCCTCAGTTGAGGACATTATTATCCAAGACTTCCCAGTTTAGCCTTAGACTCTGGGAGGAGCAAGTGCATTGTCTTAGTTACTTTCCTGTTACTAGGATAAAATACCCTGATAAAAGCAGCTTAAGGGAGAAAGCTCTTTCTCACAGTTTCAGGTTACAGTCCATCACGGTGGGGACGTCACATCGGCAGGGTTTCAAGGGATCTGTTCACATGCATCTGTAGTCAAGCGGAGGATGAATGCTGGTGCCGAGCTCACTTTCCTTGTTTGATATAGTCCAGGATCCCCTGCCATGGGAATAGTTCACCCAAGTCAAGATGGGTCTTCGCAGATCAGCTAATGTGATTACCTCATTGCCAGGTGACTCTAGGTTCTCATCAAGTTTACAACTGAGATTTACTATCTGTGGAGTCAGGTCCATATCTCGGTCTGTCAGGACTTCTCTGGTGCTGAGCCTCTCAGAAGTGTCTGTGCCTCTGGAGTTCTTTGGCTGAGAATGCTGTCAAGTTCTATCTAGTCTTGGATGTGGAGCAGACTCCTGTTAGGTCCTCGTGTGTGGCGTGAATTCTAATTGGTCTTAATACTGAAAACCTGGAGTCGGATATCAGGGTAAATGCAGAAAGATCAGAGGAGTAGAAGAGCAGCCAAAGTCACCTCTTAACCTCCCTGAATCCTCCTATTGAAAAGGGGCCGAGCTCCTGGCTCCGCCTGCCTTATATTCCTGTCTCTGCCCAGCCATATCACTTCCTGTCTCCCGTCTATACAGACCTCCAGACCTCTATGGTTAGCTAATGGCTAACTCCACCCTCTGATCTTCAGGCAAGCTTTATTTGTTAGCGCACAAACAAAATACCACCACACTCAGGGTCCGTCTTTTGATTGGGTGCTTCTGTATTCCAGATTTTTCTACACCTGTGCCACACTCACCATTGCCTTCACCACGGCAGGTGAGTGCCGGCAGGTGGGGGCGGGGCGGGGGGGGGGACAAGCTTGGGGAGTGGATGGAGGGGACAGGTACGGAGGCAAGGGGCCTGTGGTATTTCCAGAGAGATTCGATAAGAGTCCCTGAGAGTTTGCTGAGTTGTTGCTTGTCTGTGAAAAATTTATCCCACTGAGGAGAGAATTACATCTACCCAGTATGAAAATGCTTTCTTGTTTTCTGTAACATGAAGGATAATTTCGAAAGTATCTTCGCTTAGCAGAATAAAAATTGACAACCCTGTTGCACACACACACACACACACACACACACACACACACACACACACACACAATTGCTTCCAATGATTACTCTAAAAGTCTGGAAATTCCAGTCTTGTCTGTTTTCGTTTCCTTTGTTGTGTGGGATGGAAAACTGAGGTGGGGTGAGATGGGATGAGAGAGCATCAGCTGAGTCTGAGGACTTGCCGGAGGCCACAGATAAATATGTGGGAAGTGGGCCTGGAAGCGTGTGGTTAGGCTGGCCAAGAGGTAACTCCCAACATTCTTCCCCAGGGTCAGATTAGGTGGCTTAATTTTGGGGGTTGAGACATAAAAAAACATGTAAATACGTTGCATAATAGCTGTGTTAGAGCCAGCTGAACTCATGAGGGAGGCTCCACTTGTGTTTAGCAAATCCAGGGCCTGAGTGTTTTGGTCCAAACAAATCCCACAGGAGTCACATTTGTAAGTTTAAGCAATAAGCCTCTACTTAATTACTTATTTTAACTTATGTGTGTATTTACATTTGTGAGCTTTGAGCAAAAAATCTATGATTTATTTATATTATTATTTACTTGTGTGTGTGTGTGTGTGAGTGTAGACAATGTGCTCTCACTTGAGTGTGCATGTAGTGTGTGTGTACATGTAAGTAGAAGCCAGAAGTGTACCTCAGGCCCCTCAGATGCCTTGTGTTTTTGAGGCAACAATCTCTCATTTTACCTAGAGCTTGATGATCAGGCTCTACTTGCTGGCCACAGATATTCATGCTTGCAGGGCCTCTCCCCAGCTGTCTCAGTCGGTGTTCTGTGGCTGTGAAGAGATGCCCTGACCACGGCAACTCATAAAAGAAAGCATGAATTGGGGCCGGCTTACAGTTCAGAGGTTCAGTCCAGTATCAGCATGGTGGGCGGCGCACAGGCAGACATGGTGCTGGCGAGGTCGCTGAGAATTCTAGAACTGGATCCACGGGGGCAGGAAAAAGAGAGAGAGTGGGCCTAGCTTGGGCTTCTGAAACCCCAAAGCTCACCTCCCCCGTGACACACTTCCTTCAACAAGGCCACGCCTCCTGGTCCCTGTCAAGTAGCTCTACTCCTTCACGACCAAGCATTCAAATACATGAGCCTCTGGGGGCCGTCTGTATTCAAACCGCCACACCAGCCCAGCAAAAATCTCTCTTCTTCCATAAATCATGACTTTTATTTTGGGATAAGTATTGAGGCTAGGGTGATTTTATTGTGAAACTGATCTCCAATCTTTAGCTCATTAGGAGAGATATACATTTGTTAACAACAGAAAGTGAATGGCAAATAGTGTGACTCATCTCTGAAACCATCTCTTTCCAGAGCTTCTCTAGGCATAGAACTGTAGTTACTTAGGAGGATGTTAAGGGGTTGTCAAGATGTCTTAGCAGGTAAAGGTGCCTGCCACCAAGTCTAACCTTCACATGTATGCCAGTGTGTGTGCACATGACACACACACACACACACACACACACACACACACACACACACACACACAAATGTGAAAAGCAAAACAAAAAACCAAAAACCAGAGGGTGCTGGCACAGGCCTAATACACCAGCAAGCTTTGGATTACCTGGTGCAAAAATTGTTCCTTTTTTTTTTTTTTTCTCCTGAGACAGGGTTTCACTGTGTAGTCCTGGCTGTCCTGGAACTCTGTTGACCAGGAGGCCTCAAACTCAGAGATCTGCCCGCCTCTGACCCCCAAGTGCTGTGGTTAAAGGCGTGCGCCACCACTGTCTAGCCAAAATTGTTCCTTTAAAAAAAAATCACTTTTTCAGTGATTTTGAGTCATTTAGAGACGGTCCAACACTTAGGAGGCCTGCTACTTGTATGTCCTGTTGGCTTGCTTGCTTGTATTTGTTGTTTTGTTTAGAACCAGGAGCATGCTTAATTTCATGCGACGTTTCTCATGCCAATCTTGCCCCAAGGGGAATGCTCCAAGTTTCACAAACAAAAGGGAAAGGTCACAAGCGTTTCTCTTTCAGTTCTCACAGTGCTCCCGTGAGGCAGGGTAGTCTCTTGTGTCCTGTGTAGCAGGAGGGAGAGTGATGATGCAGGTTCAGAAGGTAGCTCGAGGTCCTGGCTATGCAGTGGTTTTGAGGTGGACTTGGGGACCATCTCCAGAGCCCTCTTCTACCACAGTGATGGAGCAGGTATTTGTGGTCTACCGGAGACCCAGGACCATCTTTGGTGAGGAGAAGAGGGTCTCAGGACACCTCACGGTTGGGGAGTCTCTGGACCATTCTCTGAAGCCCTCAAAGGACACCAGCAGGCTGGTGGACTGAGCTCCGAGGGCTCTGTGTTGTTGGGAGTCTGAAGCTGCTGGGAGAGGAGCCTCCTGGGGGAGAGATGGGTGTGTACGGCTTCTGCGCCTTTGGGCTACAAGGAAATCACACTTCTGTGACTCTCATGGTTGCAGACTCTGCCGTGCTGCTCTTCCTGGCCATGCCCATGCTCGCCGTTGGAGGAATGCTGTTCCTCATCACCAACTTACAGGTGTGAGCGTGTGTCCCTCTTCTTTAGCCCAGGAACCTGGGGGAGATGGGGACGTTGTTTGTTTCCAGAGGGGTTGACCCAAACCAGGGTGGGAGGAATTGGGGTGAAAGGGGGTTGGGATATTAATCATGCCTGGCCCCAGCTGGATGCTGAGGAGGGAAAATAACTGTTTCGTGAATAAATAAGTCAGCTAGACTTGTCTTCTCCAGATTGGGAATCTCTTTGGCAAACACCGTTCAACCATCATCACCCTCTACAATGGAGCATTTGACTCCTCCTCAGCACTCTTCCTCATCATTAAGGTAAAAATACCAGTAGCTGGGTTAAGGGGATAGCCCAGTGAGTAAAGTGCCTGCTGTGTGAGCACGAGTACCCGAGTTAGATTCCCAGAACCCACGTGAAAAAGCAGAGTGCCCTGGTGTGTGCCTGTAATCCCGGTGCAGGGTATTGGAAACAGGCAAATCTCTGTGGCCAGCTCTGTTTACTTGGCAAATCACAAGGCCAGTGAGAGACCCTGTCTCCCGAGGAAGGACACCCGAGACTGTCCTCTGGCCTCCATACACTGTCACACACATGCAATTCTATTCATGTATTCACACATGTAATACTATTACTCAACATTTATTGAGCCCTTGAGCCCTTATTCATACCAGACACTTGTCCTGTCATGATTTCTGCCAGCCTTGGAGGTAGGCACTATCTACATCTCATTCCTCCGGTGACACATTTGAGTCTCAGGGAGGTCATGATGCTTCCAAAGGTTCTGTGTTGGTTACTGTGATATTTGAACTTGCACTTAGGCCTGTCTGTTTCTAGAACTGAGGTGGTGACCTCTAAGCTCCCTCTTTACATTGAGACTAGACTCTTTACTCAGTGAGGAAGGAAAATGTCATGATATCCTTGAGTCAGGGATGGACAGAAACTGGGAACTCTGTAGAAGGGGGCATTTCCTGATGTCAACTTCAGCTTTGGAAAAGGGGGTAGGAAGGGCTAGTAGGGCATCAGGGACTACGTAGGGGCCTTTCTTGCTCTCTCAAGGACTAGTCATGAGTGTCAGGAGAACAAACTGTTGGCAAGGATGTTAGTGGCCCATTAACAACCATTCTGCTAATGCTTTTGTTTTTATTAAATGAAATGGATTAATTGTTGTTATTATTTAAGACAAGGCCTCTTAAGCTGGCCCAAGACTCACTATGTAGTCCAGTTTGCTCTCAAACTCATGATCTTTCTTCCCCAGTTTTCCAAGTGCCAGGATTATAGACATGCTTCGTGACACCTAGCCTCAATTAATTTATTTTTGAGACATCATCTGACTGTGTAGGGCAGGCTGGACTGAATCTTGTAGCCCAGGCTAGCCTCAAACTCTCCATCATTCTGCCTTCGGCTGAGGTTACACACAGGAATCACCAGATCGGGCTTTGCTAGTGATTTTAGTATTTAAGTCATTGCTAACAGTTTTATCTGGCTAGTGCCTTACTAACCCACGGGATGGATTCTGATTGGTCTAAAGTAATCATGGCAAACGCTGTCTCTACTACCAGTGACAGGTAGAGCTGGGCATGTCATAAAACCCTTGCAAATGAGATAAAGCGGGTGTATAGTGTCTAACTTCAGAGGACGTTTCCTCCTTGAAGGAGGGTGAGAGCAGGGTAGAAAGAAAACCTTTAGGCTGGGGACTAGCCCAGTTGTTAGAATGCCTGCCTCGCACGCACAAAGCCCAAGGTTCAACCCCCAGCACTGCATAATCAGGCTTGGTAGCATGCCTGTAATCCCAGCACAAGGGAGCTGAAGGCAGGGGGGGGTGGGCAGAAGTTCAAGGTCATTTTATACAGTGAGCTTGGAGCCTGCCTGGCCTACCCAAGACCTTGTCGCAACAACAGAAACTCTTCTTCCCGGTCTTTCTCTGTCCTTCCTCTTTGAAGGGGTAGTAGGTGACACTGCAGTAACCCTGATTTGTATGAGGCAACAAGCTGGGACACAATGACTGAGCAACATGAGTGAAAAATGGTGAATCCCAAACTGTCCAACCTGGGACTCCCTCTGGGCTTTGGTTAGACCACTCATGGGCTCAGGAGCCTCACTTAGTCCCATGAGCACCTTGGGTAGAGAGTCTGAGTGCTGGGGGCTCGATAGACCCTCAGCTCCTGGTGCAAGAGCCACCGGGTTCCCTTCCCTTGACGAATCTCCTCTTCAGAGGTGGAAGGGAAGGGCTGGAGCAGAAGTGGGTTCTTGGTTTACTATGACTCAGCTGCTTCCTCTGTGGCCATCTTGCTTTTCCAGACCCCAATGTCACTCTCCGTACAAGGAAGAGGTTTGTCTCAATTTGTGGTTTCTAACCTGGAGGTTCCCTTTGTTCTGTGAGTTACGCAGGAGGACACAGGGGAGGGTGGCCCCCACAGACGTGTTTCAACAGGGGAGGGTGGCTCCCACAGACGTGTTTCATAAGCTGAACTCTTGTGTGAAGAGTTGGCCAGAAGGACGTCTTGCTACTGGAGAGGAATAGCATTAGGCTAAAAGATCTCAGAGAGTCATGTGAGGAGGTTCCACAAGACTGTAAGGCCAGGTGACAAGATGGCTCCCCTACTGGGCCCTGAGAGAAGGAACGTGAAGACCAGGAGTCCTTGGGCAGCTCCAGGAGGGCAGGCAGGAGGCTGTGTTGAAGATTTTGGAAATGTGGCTTCCAGCTATTGCCTCCTACAATTTTCACACGTGATGAAATACATATAGCATAAAATTTGCTATCAGAATTTTAAAAAATCATCTATTGATGTGTGTGTGTCGGGGGTGGGTGGGTGGGTGGGCGCAGCCTGTCTGTGGAGGTCAGAAGACAACTTGAAGGAGTCTGTCCATCATGTGGGTTACGGGTTTTAAACTCAGATCATCAATCTTGGCAGCAAGCACCTTTACCCACTGACCCATCCTGCTGACCCATAACCATTTTTTAAGTGTACAGGAGGGTTAGTAATTTTAAACACATTTATGCTGCTGAGTGACCAGCACCACCATCCATCTCCAGAAATTTTCACATTATAAAATTGGAACCCTGTACTCGCTCACACAAGTTCCTCATTACTTGCACCCTGGTTCCAGCCTCTAGCAATTGCCATTCTATTTCCTATGAGTCTGACTATCCCAGGAATCTCTTGTAAGTAGAATGATACAGAATTTGTCTTTATGTGGCTGATGTCTTCACTTGATGTCCTGTTCTCAAGGTTCATCTGTACTGTGGTGTGTGCCATGATAGTCTTTCTTTCTTCGAGGCTGAGTAATACTCCACCAAGTGGCTATACCACATTTTTGTTCACTCCTTCCCTTACCCACAGACCTTTTTCTCTTCACTTTTGACTATGTTCTATAACTCTCTTGGTGTTATTCTGATGTGTTACTCCTTTCTCCACAGCTCCTTCATGAACGGGGCATCAAACTCTGGGCTTCCTTCCTCTTCTTGTCGGTCTGCAGTGCCTGGCATGTTGGGCGTACTTTTCTCCTGATGCCTCGGGGACATATCCCTTACCCACTGCCTCCCAACTACAGTTATGGGTAAGCATGATTGGCCAGTGCCCCACCTGATCTGAGGCAGGAAAAGGGAATGATTAAGTCTGAGAAGAGTAGTTAGCTAAGCATTTCCTTCTTTCTTTCTTCTTTCATTCCTTTCTTCTTCCTTCCTTCCTTCCTTCCTTCCTTCCTTCCTTCCTTCCTTCCTTCCTAAGATTTACTCATTTTTATTTTCTGTGTATGAGTGTTTTGCTTGTGTAAATGCATGTGTACCATGTGTGTTCTTGGCGCCCCCGGAGGTCAGAAAAAGATGTCAGGTCCCCTAGAAATAGAGTTACAGATGGGTGTGAGCTGCCATGTGGGTGCTGGGAACCAAGCCTCGATCCTCCGAAAGAGCAGAAAATCCTCTTAATGGCTAAGCCATTTTTCCGGCCCCTAAGACTTTATTTCTTACATCAGAGCCAGACTTGGATGATCTTATCACTTATGCCTCTGATCATCTGATGTGTTAGCAGGGAGTTGGCTGGCCTGCCATGCCCTCGCTTACATTGGGTTTGGAGTGACAGGCATGTTGGTGTCACAGGCTAATGCTCCAGCAGGCTTGCTTGAGCGTGTGCACGTTGTGGTTCCAGGGTTCGAAGAGGGGACAGAAATGCCCATGGATCTTCGACTTGGAACTGATGTGTCACTTGTATGCTACATTGATGTGTCACTTGTATGCTACATTCTCTTAGTTGAAGCAGCTCACACGTCTAGCCTAGGTGATGGTGAGAAACAGGCCGAGTCCATTGCTGAGGATGGAGACAGAGGAGGCGAATGCCACAATCATGTCGGTCATAGGGAGCCGGGGAGGTGTCTTCATTTGCTGCTCACTTGCTTTTGGTTATGCCCCATGTGCTCTTCGTTCTCGTGGTCACCTTTCCCACTGATAGCCTTGCCTTTGTTTTCCATCTGAGAAAATGAGGCTCCAGTGTGTAAGCGGCAGTCCAGTGAGAAAGAGTCAGAGCTGAGACGTGGAGTAAGGTCCACCCTCTTCTTCCGTACTTCCAGAGTACCCCAGACTTGTCTGCCTATGAGAATCAATCAGATCATCATTACAATCAAAAATAAAATGGAGAAATGGAAACTGGGCCCTTAGCCAGTAGACATCCTGATTTCATTGGCCTGGGATGCCACTTGTCCATCAGGGTTGTTCAAAAGTGGCTCCATGTGCAGAGAGAGAAGGATCCTCTGCAGTGTTTCCTCTGGTCTGGTTTTGGTCCAGCTCACAGTCCTTGGCCTGGCTGCCGGGGCTTCTGTTTCCACAGCTTGTGCTCCAGGTTTGGCACCAGAAAGGAAGAGAAGAAAGCAGCTGAGCCTGAAACCAAGGAGCTGCAGTCAAAGGAATTTCTTTCACCAAAGGAAGGTGAGTCCCGCTGGTTCACCCATGTCCCCTGCAGACACCGGCAGCCCTGTGGTCTTAACTCCAGGGTGTCTTCCTAGGCTCAGAATGAGGCCAGGCCAGGCAAGGAAGAACCCATAAGCCTTTTCTCAATCTCCTCACTTTAGAGGGATCTAGAGAGGGCAGGATCTTTGTGTCTTTTCAGTGTTTCTTTCTTACCTTAGCCACACACTTCAACTCTCCTCACGCTGAAATCTGCCTTCCCCTGCCCTGATCCCCACACCCTGGTCTTGCCCTCTGCTGGGATTTCCAGGGCAGGCACCAAGGCTGCCATCTGTGTTCATTTCTTTGTGTCTCTTGGATCTGACCTCTTCCCATCTGCCCCGTCTCCATCACTTCCTCCTTTCCCTCTTCTGCCTGCTCTGGGTCTTTGGTTATGAATATTATAAACCAGTGCTGGCTACAGTAGAGGTAAAAATAGGAGGAGGGAGGGAGGGAGGGGATGGAGAGAGGCAGGTCATAGGGCAGAAGTAGCAGCTGGGCAGGAGAAAGCAGTTTCCAGAGCAGGGCAGTTAATAGAATTACATTGTATTTGAGATTTTTTTTTTTCCTCCTATATGAGCAGATTTTAGCTGTTCTTGGCACACAAAAAAATGGGCAACAATATGAGATGATGGATATGTTAATTTGCTTTGCTATGGTAACCATTTTACTATCTATATGTACCCGATGACAGCATGTTGTATGCCTGAAATACACACAATGAAATTTATTTGTTAAAAAAAAAAAAGAATAGGGGCCAGGGATGTAGCTCAGTCAGTATAGTCCTTGCCTAGCATGTGCAAACCCTTGGGTTCAATCCTAGCACTGCATCCATTTGGGCATAGTGGAAAGGGAGATCAGAAGTTCAATGTCGACCTTAGCTACATAGTGAGTTCATTGCCAGTCTGGGCTATATAAGACCCTGTCTCAAACAATAAAAAGAGTAAGAGGACCGTGGAAGGCTCACATAATCGAGAGGAAAGTGAATTGCTGGGCTACAGAGCTATGGAGCCAGGCTGCCTCTGGGCATTCCTGTAGTCTTTAGCCAGCCTGCCTACTTAGGGATAAGGAGTTACTTGGCCAACCAGGTGAGGAACAGAACATTTAATTTATGATCTGGACTGGCCCAGGGGTAACAAGGCAATGCTAAGGAATTGAGGGATTCTGGGACCAAAGAAAGGCAGGGGACCCAGAAGGCCAGAACAACAGCTGTCTGTCACCGATCCTCACTTGGTCCCAGTGTTCTTGTCTTTCACCTCACCATCCTGGCCGAGAAAGATCAGGAAGGTACAGAAGTAGTGTCATTGAATAGGCTGGGACAGACAGATCAGGTTTCAGGACTCGGAAGAACAGGAGGAGAGCCATCCAAGGTGGAAGGACAGGATGTGACAGAGCATGGTGGAGGGGCAGGGGACTTTAGGGAGCTCACAGCAGACGGGAATGGAAGGTGAGCTTAGGCCCCAGACTGTCACTCTGGCTCCTCTATCCCTGTCACTTATGCCCAGCTCCTTCTTTCTCCATCAGAGAACTCGGGACCAGGGCAGCAGCAGGGGCAGGGGCAGGGGCACCGCTCTTTCCGAAGCTGCGTGCTCTCCCGTCGATTCATCTTGCACGTGGTGTGGCTGTCCACCATACAGTTATGGCATTACTTCTTCATTGGCAGTCTCAACTCTCTGTTAACCAGCCTGGCCGGTAGTGACAATGTGCAAGGTATGTGGTGGGCCTCGAAGCGGTCTTTTGGTGGGTCTCAGAGAGGGACCCAGGAATGGGTGCTGTGCCCGCAAAGCTGTGTGCTCCAGGAGGGTTTCTGAGGGCCTGGGGAGGGAGGAGCGCTGGAGAAGAGAAAGGCAGGATGGGAGAGTCTTCTCTTGTAAATCACCTTGGAAATTTCTTCTCATCCAACCCCTCTGTACAGTCAGTGCCTTCACAAATGCCTTCGCCATCACCCAGTTTTTTGGGGTGCTGTGTGCCCCCTGGAATGGCTTGCTCATGGACTGCCTTAAACAGAAGTATCAGAAGGAAGCCAAAAAGACAGGTGAGACTGGGAGCCGGGAGTAGAGGTCTTCACAGACTGCCACAGTCATCTTATCTTTGCCTTTAGCCTTTCTCCCTGCACTGGTGCGTCTGTCCGTTCAACCCTTGGTCATACATTTTGTGTCAGCCACAGTACCAGACCCAGGAGGACTTAACAGTGGATGAGCTAGGTGTAGCTTGTCTTCCCAGGCTGTTCCTAATCCAGAGGGTAGAGAAAGGTAATCAGGTAGTTACAGTTCATGAGTTACAAATGATCTGTAACCAATGGAGTGCTGATTCTAGGGTGAGGCAAAGTCACACCCACACAGCCATTCTATGTCTGTTTTCATCATCCACAGGTTGCATGAGATAGTCGGCACTTTACTGTATAGTAGGCTTTCTATTAGGTGGTTTTTGCCTCGCTGATGTGAAATGTTCTGAGCATATTTGAGCTAGCAAACACTGAGCCATGATACCCCACAGGCTAGGTATATTAAAGGCATTTTCGACTTGATGGTATTTTTGGCTTCTTATGGGTTTTTCTGGATATGGCTCCACTGTGAATCAGGGAGTCTCTGCGAACATGCAGCGGGTTATGGACACTGAGAAGGGTCTATCACCTGTTCTGGGCGAGGCAGAGTTGCTAGGGAAGTTGGAGGGAGTGGAAACTAACCCAGGATGGAAAAGAGGAAGAAGTGGGGGAAAGGAGAGGAGCCTGACGGTGGTGGCCAAGGAACACAATGGCATGCATGATCTTGGTGAAAGAGGAAGCAGGCAGTCGGGAATCTGGATACTTCCTGCAAGTGATTCAAGCTAGCCAGCGTGCAGAGTGCAGGAGAGTTGCAGGAAAAACCTGGAGAGATTGTAGGAAGGATTCAGGCTTCCCACTGTGCCTTAGAGAGTTGGACCGTGATCCCTGGTGTGACTGGCAGAACAGAAGGATGCTGGGACATTTCACCCCTTGGGAGCTGGGGGGTGAGGGATACAGGGAGAGAACACTGTTTACTGTTGGCTTGTCTGCTCCCTCCTCTCAGCTCTCTGCACCAGAATTTTGAAATCAAGTTTAGACAGTGTACCGTATTTACTTGCAAATACTTCATAGGCTCTCCTTAACAAACAGAGCCTCTCTCGAACAAATATCGCCATGAAACTCCCCAGCGGTTTCTTAATATTTTCTAATATGCAGCTGCTTTTCAGATCTCCCTGACTCTCCTCAGCACATTGTTTCCTGACTGATTTGTTCAGTGTCTCCATACAAAGTCCACACAAAGTTGAAAGGACAAGGTTCAGTTGATGTGTCTTTTGCATCTTTTATTTTTTTAGCATTTATTTATTTAAGGCAGGGTCTCATCTAGCCTAGGTTAGCCTCCAAGTTACTGTATAACCAAGGCTGGCCTTGAACCCACTATGTCGTTGAGGCCTTGAACTTCTGATCCTTCTGCTGTCACTTCCCAAGTGCTGGGATGACAGGCTTGCCCACGCCCAGCTAACAGACCCTTTCTCCTCTTCTTTTTTTCTAGTACTGGAAACAGAGCCCCGTGTCTCATGCAGGCTAAGCAAATACTTTATATCCCCAGCCCCAATACTCTTCTTTTACGATTTACATCAGTTATTTGTTGAAGAACGTGGGATATTTTTCCTGTCAGATTTCCCACATTTGGACTTGGCATCCTTTATGTATTTCGTGAATGGGTTCCTTTGATTGGGCATTTCCTGTAAATAGGCAGATTCGAAGCTTGGAGGAGACTCAATAATTTTTTTCTTTTTTCTGGCGAGAATAAGTAGAAATGAAGTTGTGACCTTTCTCTGATTCCTTTGCAGGCCCCTGCTATCACTGTCTTTGCTGGCATAGGTCAGTTGCTTTGGAATTTGACAGTCTGATCCATCCATTATAAAGCTTCCCATCAGCCTGAGCAGCTAATGATTTTGCAACCACAGTGATCAATCTGAGACCCATGATTTGATTAGGGTGCTATTTCCATCTTTTCCTCCAGCATTTAGCAGCAGCTCCAGTTCCTCCAGAAGACACGGGTTCTCGTACTATTCTTTATGCTGAAGTAAATGCTTGTCTTCCTCCTGCTTAACCAGTTTCAGGATGATGCGTTGGTGCCTGAGGGACTTTACATCCCACCCGAGACAAGTGGAGCTACTGTGCTGTGGAGTTCAGCTGGAGACACAATGGTCTTAAGCTCAATGGTCTCATTTTGTGTCTGAGTTTTGAAAATTTTGTTTGTTTTTCTTTTAAAAACTTTACTTTTGAGAATTTCATATGTGTATACCATGAGATAGAATCATACTTGATTTTTTTTTCTTTTTGAGGGAAGATTGCTTTGTTTGAAAAAAATTTTAAGCACAGTGTATCTGATATGTTCCCATCCTCCCCCCCCCCCCCCCCAACCTTCTTCAGCACTGGAGATGGGGCTCAGGCTCAGGGCTTCTCATGTGCTAGGCAAGTGCTCTCCCTTGGAACCACAATCCTGGCCCTCACTATTATTTTTTAGCTTTTCTTTTCTTTTCTCTTCTCTTCTTTTCTCTTTCTTTCTCTCTCTCTCTCTTTCTCTCTTTCTTTCTTTCTCTCTCTTCCTCCCTCCCTTCCTCCTTCCCTCCTTCCCTCCCTCTCTCCCTCCCTCTCACTCTCTCTTTCTTTCTTTCTTTCTTTATTTATTTATTTATTTTTTCTTTCTTTCTTTCTTTCTTTCTTTCTCTCCTTCTTTCTTTTGATAGGCTCTTACTGTGTCACCCTGGCTGGACTGGAACTTGCAAGGATCTACCTGCCTCTGCTTCCTGAGTGCTGGGATGAAAGGCATGTGCTACCATGCCTAGCTTAAAGTATTTTTTATTCTATTTATTTATTTATTTATTTATTTATTTATTTATTTATTGAGTGTGTGTGTGTGTGTGTGTGTGTGTGTGTGTGGTGCATGCTGGAGTGCACCTGTGAAGTGCAGAGGACAATTTGTAGGGCTCAGCGCTCTCATTCCACCGTGTGGGTCTCAGCGATGGGATGCAGATGGCCAGGCTTGGTGACAGGCACCTTTACCTGCTGAGCCATCTCACAGGCCCTCACCACTCCTCTTCAGGCTCACATTGACCCATCTTTGGCCACTAGAAACTTTAGCAGTCTAGCATGTGGGACCCTCAGACATGACTGACTAACTTCAGACAGTACCCTTGCCTTCGAGGGCAGTGCGAGGTTTGGGTCTGTTTAACTGGACATGTCTCCTGCACCACACTTGAAACTGGCCATTCGTCCGACTAGTCTTGGGTCTCTATTGGAAACAGCGTTTGGAGACTTCCGGTAGGGCGCTTGCTCTCTCCTTGTATGCTCATTCTTTTTAAAATTAATTTTTTAAAGTTAGCGTGCAGTGTTATAGGCTTCATTATGGAATTTCATAATTTAGTAAACGCGATTCTTATTCATCCCTCACTCTTACTGCCCCCTCTGCCCCTGCCTCCCTCCTGCTGCCCAACCCAAATAGCCTCTCTTTATGCATTTATGTCATCTTCTCTCATACGGAGTACTGCTGCACTCAGTCTCCTTTTTTTTTCTTTTTTTTTAATACTTCAGTGACCCTACACACATACTTATATAGGCATATGCATGCACATGCATGCATGTGCTTGTGCACCTGCACGCACGCACGCACGCACGCACGCACGCACATCAGTCCAGCTGGACACAGTTGTGTTCACTGGTCTCATTTCTTGTTGCTGTTTCTTACATTCTGGGATTGCTTTGCTTGCTTTCTTCCTGTTTGAATTTTATTGAAAACAGTTCACAAGTTAAGCATTTGCATTTCCTCAAAACTAAAACTGGGAAACGAGATGTTGAGTTACTTCTCTGCTTCTTGTTTTCCTTTATTTCCTCCTTCCAGTGAGCGTTTTTATTGTTTTTCTTTAAAATACAGCAAGCACCCACATGAACATATACTTAGATACGCCCCCTTTCTTAGGTGAAATGCAGAGCACCCTTCATACTGTCGTGCAGTTATCTTTTCTGTGACACTTTATCCTGAGACCCTCCTCACCCTTATGACTGCTCCCCACCTCTAAGTCACATGGCTGGCTTGGACTTGGTACCATGTCCCTCTGTTGGTGACAGTTTAGATGGTTTCCAGTCCTTTGCCGTCACCAGTTGTGTTATAAACGACAATAATGATGATGATGATGATGATGATGATGATGATGATCACCATCATCTCTGATTCTGGGTTGCAGGGGGCAAGAGTGGTATGGAGCCTGTTCAGAGGCCACTGTATCTGTGAGTGAGTTAGGGGCCCCTAGGGATCTGGGAAGAGCAGACACATTTGACATGTAGGTGGAGAGTTATCAACACTGAGGAGCTGGTATTGAGATGTGACCTGGTTCTCTTTGGATAGTTCTGATCTTTCCTGGCTTTTCCTGCTCCCCCTTGGGCTCATCTCCAGACATCCTCTCTTCCCTTCTGAACCAGGTTCCTCGGCCTCGGCTGCAACGCTCTGCTCCACGGTGCCTTCACTGGCCTTGACGTCTCTGCTGTGCCTGGGCTTTACCCTGTGTGCCTCCATTCCTGTCATCCAGCTACAGTATGTTACCTTCATCCTGCAAGTCATCAGCCGCTCCTTCCTCTATGGGTGCAACGCCGCCTTCCTCACGCTGGCGTAAGTGAGCTTGGGCTGACGGGAAGTGGGCTGGCAGCGAAGAAGCTGTAGGGTGGGATGCTCCCGGAGGTGGCCAGGTGAGGGCTTATGTGGAAGGGAAGATGACTAGAGATTGATACAGGTGGGCAGGAGGAAGCATTCACACACACACACACACACACACACCAGAGCCTTTGTGAGAGTCTCTGTCTATGCAGTGAACCCTCCACTGCCCACTTTTGTTTCTCTCCCAGAAAGGTGTTTTCTCTTCTTTGTGTCCCTGGCACTCGGTTCTTGCTTCCGTGGATAGCACCTGCGTCTGTCTTTTCCTTAAGACCTTCCCAAGCACAGGCTGGGTCTGGTCCCTTCTGTTTTCCCAGAGCCCATTACAGTGCCTGTGTCTTGTGGCTTGAAGGCCTGAGCAGAGTGGGAGTAGGAAGGGCCTGTGTGGGTGAGTGAAGGGCAGACTCGAGATAGGGGAGCTGGCTGATAAACATTCTTAAATACCAGGCCCCTGCTTGGCGCCAGAGGGCTGTAAAACTCACTGAAACCTCTGTCTTTCTTCCCTAGCTTCCCTTCAGAGCACTTTGGGAAGCTGTTTGGGCTGGTGATGGCCCTGTCGGCCACTGTGTCTTTACTGCAGTTTCCCCTGTTCAAACTCTCCCCCCAGAACATCGCCGTGTATGTGAGTACCATGTGGGGGCCTGTTTGCGGCCAGCCTGTGTGTGGGCCCAGGACCGGAAAGGATACCCAGGCTGGACCTGCCGCATGGGGCCCAGCAGGGGGCACCCTAAGCTGGCTCAAGAGGCCTGGATGCGCTCGAGGCTTCCACGGTGCCACAATGGGAACATTCAGGCTTTCACAGGCGGCAACCTGGCTCAAGCCAGGGTTTCCTACGATCCAAGGATTAACATGGTGCCACTTCCCAGGGAGCCTGTGCGTTTCACAGGTCTGGAGAAAAACAGTTGTTTGTGAGTGTGGACGTAAATAGATGTTACTCCGGAACAGGATGCAAAATCCTCTCAGAATTTCAAGCAAAAGGTTTCGCCCACTTTCAGTCAGTGCAGGCCAACCCTGACTTCTCTGTGGAGACGATGGCATAGACTACCTTTGTCTGAGGACAGGAGCCTCACACTTTCATCCCTGGGCCCCATACCCAGTTAATGCTAGTGGCCCTGTCCTAGGAGGGCCTCTCCAACTTTGGGGGGGCGGGAATTGAGGATCAAAGAGATTAAATGACTTACAAATTCAGATACTCAAGAGTCACACACAGCTAAGATGTAGAAGTCTCTGCACTTGGGAGTCACAGTTCTGGCCACTGATGACGCTGCTTGCCTCATTAAAAAGAGGTCATCGGGGTAGGAGAGGTGGCTCAGGGGGTAAGGTGCTTGCTGCCAAGTGTGGCAACTTCAGTGTCATCCCTAGGGCCCATGCTGGAAGGAGAGACCCAGCTGCTACAAGTTGTCCTCTGGCCTCCACGGCACTTGGACTCATACACACACAAATAAATAGGATATATTTTTGTAAGATCAAAGGGTGACGCAAGTGTTTAAATCTGTCCCCAGACTAGTGAGGCTACATGTAAAAACCGAGGGAAATTCCCCAATTGTGAAATCAGGAGACCTAACTCAGCATTTAGATGAGGTCTACCAGATGCCTCCCCTCATGCAGGTCACCGAGCGCTTTCTAGGCCATTGTTTCCTCACCCATGGAATGGGCTTAATAGGGGCTGGCTTGTGGCTCATTGGTAGAGTGCTTCCTCAGCGTGAACAAGGCCCTGAGTTCAATCCTCAGCTCTGAATAAGTCACGTGTGGTGGTATGTGCCTATAATTCCAGCGTTTGGGAGATGGGTTAGACTTTCAAGGTCAGCCTGAGATCTATCTCAAGAAAGAAAAAGTTGTGAAAATAAACCACATGTCCTTCAGGTCAGCTTGGTGTCTGGGTGGGAAATATGGACCAAGCAGGACTTCCGTCCTTCTGTTGGCGATAGGTGCGGCTCAGGGTTACTAGACTAGCCTCTCCTTCCTGTCTCCCCAGGTGTCAATGGGGCTTGCCATTTCCCTGACATTGGCCCATCCCTTCCTGGTGTACCGTGAGTGCCGTGCTGAGAAAACAAAATCATCTGTGACTCCCTAACCCAGAAGCCCTCACGCTCTACCCTTGATGGTGCTTTTCCTGATCCTTCTTCGCCTTTGAAGATCCAGTGTTCACAAAGACTCTGCCTACCCAGGAGAACTGTATTAAGCTGCCATAGTTTGTTTGTTTGTTTGTTTTTTAAACAAACCAACCAGGCCATGTAAGTGCCATTCAGGACTTTTGATCACCAAGAAGAAAATTTCAGCGGCCAAGTGGGCTTGCATTTCCAACGACCTAAAGCAAAGCCTCATGTAAATTCTCCTTGGTTGGGAGCAGGAAGTTACTCCTTGCCCAGGGCCTCAGCAGAGCTCACTGCAAGCGAGGGGAGCTGTGCCACTGAAGCCCGTACATGCAGAATGACTGCTCCCAAGTGGATTTCCAGGTTAAATGTGAGGTCATGGTGGCCTCAGTTCTTCCACCTGACATTTAGATGCCGCGTAGAGAGCAGCTCTGGTTCCCTCAGACACACATTTTTGTTAGAGAGTACTCCACGAGCTTTGGGGGACAGAGGAGCACACAGGGGTCTCTGGGCCCAAATCCCACTCTTACTGCTGATGTATGACCTTGAGTTGACCCCTCCCTGTCAGAGCGTCTCTTTTTTTCCCCATGTGTAAATGCTAGAGCTTGGAGTCAAAGATTGGTTTTGAAACTGATGTCCCGGAAGGTTTTAAAAACAGTGACAGGGAGTCATGTTACCCCAAAGGATTTGGGAACCAGCTGGCCGGCTGGCCAAAAACGTTTTGGACACTCCTCTCTATCCCCTTGTGTGTGTGTGTTTGAGCAATGTCTCCTCTTCAGGAAGAGGGATGTTTATTGACATAGGGCATCATGTATATAATTATCTTGGGGCTGGAGAGATGGCTTAGCCCTTAAGAGCACTGGCTGCTTTTCCGGAGGAACTGGGTTTGATTTCTGGCACTCACATGGTGGCTCACAAACTGTAACTCCAGTCTCTCCACGGGCATTGCACGTTTGTGCACAGACATGTATGCATACAAAACACCCATACACATTAAATAAATAAATTTTCTAGGGGACACTTTTATACAACAATAAAGTCTCTATATTTAAGGCAGCCATTGCTTCCACCTCTTTGGGTTTGTGTGAGCATGTGCTTGCACATGAGCGTGTGCTTGTGGGGAGGTGTCCTCCTTGGGGGAGTGGGTGCAGGGTAGAGGTGCAGGGATCTTGCTGCACACTGTAGGAATGCAGCTTGACACAGAATTAGGGCATGGGGTGGGGCAAGCTTCTGGGTCCTGGGATGTGAGCTCTCAGAGTCCCTCCCCTCCCTCTCCATACCCTTCAACCTCAGTCCATACCCTGTGTGCCCAACTCATAGCACTGGTGGTAGTCACATGGTCTCAGGACAATCTCAGTTCTGTCACCAGCACTTGGGAAAGCCCTGAAACCACTGAGTCACAGTGTCCTCACCTGCGGGGCAGTCAATCATTTCTTTTTTTTTCTTTTATTCTTTTTTTTTTTTTTTTTTTTGATTTTTCGAGACAGGGTTTCTCTGTGTAGCTTTGCGCCTTTTCCTAGAACTCACTTGGTAGCCCAGGCTGGCCTTGAACTCACAGAGATCCGCCTGGCTCTGCCTCCCGAGTGCTGGGATTAAAGGCGTGCGCCACCACCGCCCGGCCGGCAGTCAATCATTTCTGTCCTCGAGAGCAATGCTGAGAAAGAAGGTGGACGTGCCGCTTCTTTATTTACTCAGGACCAGATGAGACAGGGGCCAGTAGAGAGACGGAGGCAGGCAAGACGGGAGAATCTAGAACATTCCAGTTATTTTCATTCCACCTGCCAAAGAGGGGAGCTCGAAAAGGATAACAGGATGGGAGAGGGTCAGCTGATAGATTCATTCATCTACCTGTCCAGTCATTCAGCAAGTCTTTACTGTATCTTTACGATGCAGCGGATGCTGTATTGGGTGCTTGGGATGGAGGGATGCTCAAGGACACAGCTCGTTTGTCTTCTGTTGGGGGTGCTAAAAGAATTGTTCCCAGGGGTCTTAGAACCTGGGTCTGAAGATGGATAACAGTGTTCTAAGGTATGGTTTTAGCATTGTTACTCTGCTCAGAAGCATCTAGATCACTGGTTCTCAACCTTCCTAATACTGCGACCCTTTAATATAGTTCCTTATGTTGTGGTGACCCCCAACCATAAAATTATTTCGTTGCTACTTTGTAACTGTAATTTTGCTACTGTTATGAGTCATAATGTAAGTATCTGATATGCAGGATATCATATACTGATATGTGACCCCCAAAAGGGTCACAACCCACTGGTTGAGAACCACTGATCTAAAGGTTCACAAGACAATTCTAGGCTCCAGCCTGGCATTCAAGGCTCCCTGCAGTGTGATCCCTCAACCGTCCCTCCTCCCTTTCCACCCTCAGGGGAGCACAGCCCATTCTGTGGACTAGGGGCCCTGGTCTCTGTGTCTGTGTACACTGGCTCCTCTGTGTAGGCTGTCAATTTTCTCTGCTTGGGAAACCTACCATTTTCAAATCTCTAGAATCCCTCCTTGGCATTTCTAGCAGCCTAGAGTGTCTATTACTCGGCTACACCCTTCTTGGTGACCAACATCAGACTGCTTTCCTGGGGCAGCAGAACTTTGGGAGGCAGGATCTGGGTTATACCTGGTGGAGTGCTGGTTGTGTGCTGCCGTATACAGGGTGTCAGTTAAAGGTCACAGAGTGTCTTAATTGGGGTTACCATTGCTGTGATGAAACACTATGACCGAAGGCAAGGTGCAGAGAAAAAGGTTTATTTGGCTCACACTTCTGCATCATAGTCCCATCACTGAAGGAAGTCAGGGCAGGAACTCAAACAGGGCATGAATCTGGAGGCAGGAGCTGACGCAGAAGCCATGGAGGAGTGCTGCTTACTGGCTCACTCCTCACAGCTTGTTCACCCTGCTTTCTTATAGAACCTAGGACCACCAGCCCAGAGATTGCACCACCCACAACGGACTGGGTCCTCTTCCATCAACCACTAATTAAGAAAATGCCCTACAGCTTGATCTTATGGAGGCATATGAGCTTCCCTCCCTTCATTTGACTAGTCTGTGTCAAGTTGATGAACAACTAGCCAGCATGTGGAGTGAATGGTCATTGGATGAATGGATTTTTCCCTTGTTCCAGCCTCATTGCCGATTGGAAGGAAGCTAGAGCACCAGGCAGGAAGGAGTAAGTGAAGTGGGGTACACTGGGAATCTCAGCTCTGCCACTTATTAGCATGACCTTAGGTGGCTACTTCACCTCCACATCTCATTTTCTTTATCATCGTTATGGGAAAAAGAGACTTGTCTCCCTGGGTTGTCACTAGGGCTAGGAATTAGGTCAAACACATGGCTCATGGAGGTGACTGTGACAAACACAGCTAACATCGCAGACAACACATTAAAGCTTGAATGACATCCAAGGTCTGTCACTGGGAAATGAACAAATAAAACACACTCTTAAGGGCTGGAGAGATGGCTCAGTGGTCAAGAGCATGGCTGCTCTTCCAGAGGTTCCCAAGTTCAATGCCCAGCAACCACATGGCAGCTCACAACCATCTGTTATGGGGTCTGATACTCTCTTCTGGCATGCAGGCATACATGCAGATAGAGCACTCACACATAGAACATATAAGCAAATAAAATAAAGAATACTCATAAAATGGAATATTATTTGGTAATAAAAACCAATGAAGTACTGACACATTCTATAATGTGGAGGGACTTGAAAGCATTATGCTAAGTGAGAAAGCCAGTCACATGAGACTATGAGTAGTCTAATTGATCCCCATTTGCATATTCATGTCCTGAATATGCAAATGCACAGAGGTAGAAAGTCTACTAGGTTGTCTATGCCCTTATGGGCAGGGCATGGGTAGTGATTAGGGATAGCTTTTAAAAATTGTTAGAGCAGGAATGATGGTGCACACCTTTAATCCCAGCACTTGGAGGCAGAGGTAGGCAGCTCTCTGTGAGTTCGAGGCCAGCCTGGTCTACAGAGCTAGTTCCAGGACAGCCAAGAATACACAAAGAAACCCTGTCTCAAAAAACCAAAACCAAACCAAACAAAACCAAAATTGATAAAAATAAATAAATAAAACCCTTGGATTTCCTAAGAAATGCAGAGACCACTCATTTCTTAAGCAAGAAAGAAGTGAGAGCTCACTTCCTCCCCTGGGACTCTGTAGAGAGGTCTCCCTCCCTCTCTCTTCATTCAGCCTCTTCCTGGAAGGGAGCATCCGCTGTTTCACAGGAGGAAGCCAGCAACACAGGGTACACCAGGTTGGAGTTGACCAATTACATTTCCAGTGTAATCTTGGATTCCAGCCACCAGTCTCAGCAGAGGGGGCAGAGGCAACTGCCTTCTCTGTGCCCCACAGCACCGTGGTGGACCTCCACTGGGGACAGTACTGTTCATGTGAATTTTAGTTAACAATTGGCTTAGGGACTTGTGTGAGGTTCTTTAAGCCTGTTTTGGCCAGAGGAGTATATGTAATCAGCCCCATTTTATAAGTTGAGAGGCTTATCATCTAGGGTCCTCAAAGTCACCAAAGTACAATTTTAAACAGCTGTTTATGATGCCAGCCCAGGATGATTCCCCTTATATTCATCCATCCCGTTATTGGGTATTACTTTCCTGCACATATTCTCAGGATGTTTGGCTCTCTACTTTCTTTCTGCTACCAACACAGGGGTCCCAGAAAACCTGGAGTCATAGAACAGACTGAGCAAGCAGACTGGAGCGTGTGAGTAACAACAGAACTCAGAAAGTGGCCAGATATTATCAGGTCTCATGACAACTGCAAAATTGTCACAAAGGGAGTTTCCAGAGAGTGATGTATAGAGACAAAAAGTTCCCAAATGAAAGGACCAAAAATAAAAAGGAGACTTTCTAGCAGTCAGACCCCAGTGACTTGTGGTGACTTATGCAAACAATCTGAGCCTGACTCCTGATGACCCCTGGTGCCTCCCCACCCCGAATGACTGGCCTCAGAGTCGGATAGGTGCTATTATGAGATTTACTACGTAACAAGAGAGTGAACTGCATTCTTGAAGTCTGTTCAAACCAGTCCCACACAAATGGGAAGCAAGGCCAGGTAACTTCTTAACTGCTGTAAAAGAGCCCCCTTCCCTCTCAGAGTCTGTCTGTCTGTCTGTCTCTCTCACTCAGAGTTTGCCCCTGTGTGCCCGTTCACTGTTAAAACGTTATGGGTGGTGAGATAACGCACTGGGTAAAGGCACTTGCTGCTAAGTCTGATGATTGGGGTTTGATTCTTGAGGGACCCACACGGTGGGAGGAGAGAAAGGACTCTTGTAAGTGGTCCTATGACCCCCCCACATTAGTGTGCCACACATTCACAAATAAATAAATAATAATTTAAGCTTTTGTACCACTTCTGATCTGGTGAATGCTTTTACCATGATGCCTCAGGCTCACGGTTCCTGTCATGACCCAATGTGCACCCCTTAATCCTCATTGATCATCGGATGCTAATTTATTCAGCTGAAGGTGCTGTATGCCAATGCCTCAGCCCTGGCAACAGTCTTCCTGAAATGCAGTGTGGTACTTGGAGCTAGGATTCTTAGGGCTTTGTTTTGAAACCCCGTCTCCACAACCTCTCAGGAGACAGAAGAAGTCCTCTCTCTAACACTCTTTTGTCCTGACATTTCTGTCCACTTCAAAGCACAGGCTTCTGTTCTTTGTTGAACCACAAGGAGCTCACAGATGGGACATATTTGCACCTGGGCATACAAGCAGCCTGGGTGGCTTCCCATAGTGGGGCTGACTCACCTGCTGGCCTTAAAGCCCAGGACCATAACTCCCTCATACCAGATTAGGATCCAGGGGTTTTGAGTTTTCATTTTCTAACCCCAAACATTTGCTCGTGTCTACCTCAACGGTTTGTTTCCTGGGTCCAATTTGTGTGGGAAGGACTCTGGGTATTGCAGGCTCCAGCTGCTGTGCGACCTTCAAAACAAAACAAAACAAACAAACAAAAAAAACCAAAAAAAAAAAAAAAAATCGTGTTCACACTGCACTTTACTTTCCCCAGCTATAGGGGAGATAAAAATTCCAGTAAGTTTTGCCATAAGAATGAGAGAGAGCCGGGTGTGGTAAGGCAAGCCTTCAATCCCAGCACTTGGGAGGTAAAGGCAGGCAGATCTCTGTGTGTTTGAGCTTTTACACAGAGAAACCCTGTCTCAAAAAACCACCACCATCCCCACCAACAATACAACAACAAAATGAGAGAAATTTTGGAAATAAGAGACTCGTTCATCTTGGGCTCTGGAATTGGAATCTCCAAGTTCTGGGGCTGTGGAGCGTGGTACCTCCATTTCTTCATTGCAGAGTGACAACAGGAAGCTGTCCTGAAGCTGAGGAGCTGTGGCATCCCGGCTTCCTGCTGCCGCTAACCTCTACAACCTTTCACAAAGGAGAAGAATCTACCCTAAGTCCCGGGTAGAGCGAGCAAGTCAGGAAGGTTGGTTTTTAGCCGGCACAAAGCAAAAACAAGGCCCAAGGAACAGCAGCCAAGGGCGGCTCTCGCGCCTGCACTGAGAAGTCTCAGTCTGTGTTTCTTTCTCTTCTCCTTGGCCACCCTTAGGAAGGTCTGGGGATGATTCCCTCCCTAGAATAGGCAGCTTTCTTAGGAGCTTGCCCACAATTCACTCTGTTTCAACTAGATGCCTTAGAATATGTATAAAGGTGTAACTATCCGTAAAGTTAATTTTACTACGTGAAAGTGTACTGGTGCCCTGTACTTCCCAGAGAAGGATTTGGTAAGAATTGGCGGGCTAAAACCTGTCAAGACCACACTTAGTTTTTCCTTCCTGCTATCTAGTTAACTTGGCTATCTCACACCCAGATGGAAACCTTCTTATTTATCTTCTCTGGTGTTCCTGACCTCGCTGCTTTAACCAAACGTTCACTTTTAAAATTACATTTTTATTATTTATTGTGTGGGGGGAGGGGGCACATGCTACAATGTGCACATGAAAGTCAGGTAACTTCTGGGAGTCAGTTGTCTCCTTCCATCAGGCAGATCTCTCTTTCTACCATGCGGGGATCAGGCCCTCGGGCTTGGCACCAGGCGCCGAACCCCACTGAGTCATCTTGCCGCCCCCTAATATTTGTTTCAACTGTAACATAAAGGTGAGGTGATGTAGAGAACATTCAGCACTTCAGACAGGACCTGGCGCACAGCACACAGAGCACCTGGCTGGCCACAGGTGTGCTGAGCATGGCTGCATCTGTGGTGATGGGAGGGAAGAGCAGAGGGAGGACATTTCAGTTCTGTTGGAACCTGGGAAGCCACCACCCTAGGCTGGGAGGGAAAACCATCCTGGGGGCCTTAGCTCAAGTTTGTTTCTGCCTAACGACGTGTGCTCTTCCAATCGCTTGCTTGCAACAGGAAAACTTCAAATGCAAGAGAAAACAACAGACTTTCTCATTATCTAAAACCTTAAGCCAAAGTCGATGAGAATTATCAATCTTCATATTCATTTTTGTGTGTGTGTGTCATGTTTGTTTCTCCAGCAGTCAATGTGGAAAATCCAAATGCACAGAAATGTCAATGCTTACGGGGAGGGCTCTTGATTTTCCCCGAGGTGGAGAGGAGTGAGCCTGTTCTCACGTCCTCGGGCCAGGTATCCTTGAGAGCTAGACAGCCTCTTGGTACATCCGTTTCTTTGCTTGAGAATGGGGGTTATCATTTCTACTCAGAGAAGAGTGAGGATCAGTGGGGCTCCCTATGAATATGCTGGTCCCGTCACACAGTAGGTCTACAATTAATGACACCTATCCCTTTTTTTTTTTAATTAAAGATGCAAAATCACTTCCCAAGTTGTCTTTGTTAGGGTTTCTATTGCTGTGAAGAGACACCATGACCATGGCAACTCTTACAAAGAAAACATTCAATTGGGGTGGCTTATTTACAGTTCAGAGTTTCAGTCCATTATCATCTTTGTGGGGAGCATGGCAATGTGCAGGCAGATATGGTACTGGTGAAGCAGTTGAGTCCTATATCTTGCAGGCAACAGGAAATGGTCTGAAAGTCACACTAAGGGAAGCTTGAGCAAAAGAGATTTCAAAGTCCACCCCCACAGTGACATACTTCCTCCAACAAGGCTACCCCTGCTTCAACAAGGCCACATCTCCTAATAGTGCCATTCTCTATGAGCTTACGGGGGCCGGTTACATTCAAACTACCACACAAGTCTATGCACCATTTACGTGTGACATGGTTTGTTTTGATTAAGTTCTACCCTGTCCATAGTTATCTCCTGCAGTTCTTTCACCTCTTGGCTCCAATTCCTTCATCTTTTCCAATCTGTTACCTACTCTGAGTTTTCACAGTAGGAGGAACAATCATAACTCTGAGCTTGCAGCTAGGAAGAGCAGAATTCCGATTCTAAGTGTGTATCAGTCAGTCTCAGTGGAAGAAACTGACTTGATCCACAAAGCAATCAACATGCATGTAAAAGATACCCAGGCTGGGTGGGAATGGTGGCACAGGACTGTAACCCTAGCCCTCAAGAGGTGAAGGTAGAAGGGTCACAAGTCTGAGGTTGTCTTGAGCTACGTAGTGTAGCAAACACCTCCAACACACACAAGCAAAACACCTGAAACTCTCCTTGTGAATGACAGCTGAGTTAGAGTTCTTTTCTAGGCTCTGCCATTTGCAAACAGTTGGAACGAGAATCACAACTTCAACCTTTCTAACCTTCACTTTCTAGCCTCCCTGTTCCTGAAATGGGCGTGCTATTTCCCATTGTTAGTGGAGGGCCTGGAGACCTTCCCAGCCTTACCCGGGCTATTGCAACACTCCCTTCTCAGTTACACCTACTCAGCCTACTTAGGTGAGGATCAGTGGAGATCCCCATGAGAATGCCTGGCCCTGGCCCACAGTAGGTCCGTAATTAATGGCACCATGTTTGTTTCTGCAGCAGTCCCAGGAGGTAGTCACCTGTAACTCACCGATGGGCGGAAGGTGGCTAGGAGACAAGGGCGCCGCTAGTGTGGTCTAGTTTGTGAGCGTCAGAGCCAGGAATCTGAAGATCATGTTTAGTGCGTCTCATACCTGCTGCCACCACCTCACACTAGAGAATCGACCAGAGAGCTTTTGCTCTTCGATGCCATGAAGATGAGTCCGAGCTCTGGACGCAAAGCCAGCTCTAAGACTTAGATGCCGAGCCTTGTTCATTTGTCTGTGACGTAGAGATAACAATGTTCCTTGCCTCTTAGAGTTGTTTAGAATACGGAATGCTAAGGATCACTTAAAATAGCACACTGAATGTACTTCCTCAGTGATAGTTGCTATCGTCATCCTTAAAATTCCTGCCTCAGATTTCAGAGAGGTCTGCCTAACTCTAGTTGTGTCAAACTTAGACAACAAGTGTTTCTCAGAACTTATTTACTTATTCAGTGTGATGGTTAAGCTTCATGTCATCTTGACTAGGGTTTGGATCTCCATGGGAATACACCTCTGTGCTGGACTATCGTGGTGTTTCCAAACCCATATGAATGTGTATGGTGAGGGTCCATGAGAAATCCCACAAAAGACCACCAAACAGGCGTGCAATCAACAAGAATGTTTAATTTCTTGAGAATAAAAATTTCAGCATGTCGGGGTCAAACAATCTGACAAAGTGGCAAAATGGCGACCCCGAGAGAAGCCCACAGGCTCCTTTTCAGCAGGACTAGGGGGATTCCAGCTGTGGTTAAATTGTACTTTGAAGTTATTGGGTATAGACTCTTACTTACAATCATTTTATGATTGGCTCATGACATCTGGTCAGCAACTGTGGTTGCTGTGTCAGGGGTCTGTCTGTCTGCAGTGTCAAGGGTCTGTCTGCTGTGTCAGGGGTCTGTCTGTCTGCAGTGTCAGGGGTCTGTCTGCTATGTCAGGGGTCTGTCTGTCTGCAGTGTCAGGGGTCTGTCTGTCTGCAGTGTCAGGGGTCTGTCTGTCTGCTGTGTCAGGGGTCTGTCTGCAGTGTCAGGGGTCTGTCTGTCTGCAGTGTCAGGGGACTGTCTGCTGTGTCAGAGGTCTGTCTGTCTGCAGTGTCAGAGGTCTGTCTGTCTGCAGTGTCAGGGGTCTGTCTGCTGTGTCAGGAGTCTGTCTGCAGTGTCAGGGGACTGTCTGTCTGCTGTGTCAGGGGACTGTTTGACTGAAAATAGCAAGAACAGCTTCTGCTTGTGGCCGGGTAGGACCCTGATTGGCTACCAGACTGGATACACTTCCTGAGGGTCTGAATGAAGCCAGACATGAGTCAACATAGGATGGTGAGGTAATATGGGGCAGAGGTCTTAGCAAACTAGCCCCTGGAAAACAACAACAACAACAAAAAAAACCAACTGGCCCTGTTAGGGTCAGCCCTGTTATGAAAGGGGACGACCACTTCAGATGGCACTGTGGGCTCAGGTCCTGTATTGAATTAAAAGGAGAAAGTGGATGGAACATTAGCAGTCACCTCTTTCTACTCCTTGACTGTGGAGGCAATGTCATCAGCCACCTCAAGCTCCTGCCATCATGCCTTTCCACCATGATGGATGTATCCCTACAAACTGTAAGCCTAAATAAATCTTCTCTCCTTAAGTTGCTTCTTGTGCATTTGGCCACAGAAATAAGAAAATAAAGAAAATTGGTGCTGAGAATTCAGGCTGTTGATGTGATAAGCCTGACCACTTGGTTTTTGAGCCTTTGGAACTCTTATAGGAGGAATGTGGGAAAATGTTGAGTTCTGGGCTAGAGACTCATAGAATGCCAAGTAAATAAAGCTTAATGGGCCATTGTGAAGGGAGTACAGAGGGCCAGAATGCTGAGAGAGATGTGTGCAGTGGGGTCCTGGCTTATGAGGTTTCAGAGGGGAGTAAGACTCTGTTAGGGAGCCATGCTAGAGACCATTTAATGTACTCTGGCAAAGAATCTGAATTTTTGCCATGTCCTGAAAATGTGAGTGAGGCTGAATTAAAAAATGAGCTAAACACTGGGGACATAACTCAATTAGTAGAGTACTTGCTTACCATGCACAAAGCTTTGGGTTTGATCCCTAGCACTGCATAAACTATGCATGGTTGTACACGCCTTTAATCCCAGCACTTGGGAGGCAGAGCCAGGAGGATCTCTGTGAGTTCGAGGCCAGCCTGGTCTACAGAGCAAGATCCAGGACAGGCACCAAAGCTACACAGAGAAACCTTGTCTTGAAAACAAAACAAAACAAACCAAACAAACAAATAAATAAAATAAAAAAAAGTAAAGGCATCACAATATAAAACATACTACAAACTCTAGTGATGAAGGATGGAAGGTTATGATTTAAAGTGATGTATTTGGTGCCAAGTTGACAAACAATAGATTTGTAAGTAATTTCATTGTCAACTTGATTGGATTCACAATTACCTTGGTAATCCACCTGTGATTGTGTCTGTGAGGATACTTCTAGAAAGGCTTAACTGAGAAGGAAAAGCCCATTCTGAATGTGGGTAACACCATCCCCTGGCCTGGAGTCCCAGACTGAATAAAAAGGAGAAAGTGGTAAGCATGAGAATTCCCCTCACTGTGCTTCTTGACTGTGAGAAATGTGACCAGCCACCTCATACTCATGCCAGCATACCTTCCCACCAGGACAGACTGTATTGCCTCAAACTGTAAGCCCAAACAAATCCTTCCTTCCTTACGTTTTGTTGTCAGGCATTTGGTTACAACAATGGGAAAGGAAACTAACATACCCAGCAAGCATGAATGAACCCCCTACTGTGTTTTTCAGAGGTATGTTAGCAGGGATGCAGAGGTGAGTAATGTAAGGCTCAGAGAAGCATCAGGAAAACAGCTGTGTGGGACATGGGATGGAACAGAGAAAGGCTTTGAAGGTGTAGATTATCGCCTATGAGGGAAAGAGCAGGGTGTTCACCATGATTGGAATGCTTTCTCCCCTCCCCTGTGTTCTGTGATGGTATCGAGATTGCAGAACGTGACAACCAGGCATGATGTTGGCCCCCAAAGAACATTTGGGGATGTCTGAACACATTTCTGATTGCCATAACTTGGGAGGAGAAGTTACCCCCAGCATTCTTTTTAATAGAGGATAAAGATGATGTTAAACACCCAGCCATGCCCAGAATGCCTCACAGTAAAGAAGTACTTAGTCCAAATGTCACCTGTCCAAAAGCTGTCATGAGTAGGGACTCAAATGAACATTAAGGAGGCTATTTGCTTAAGAACAAGAAGACTAACTGAGAAGAGCTGAAGTGATTGGCTCTGGGTTTTAGAAGATTAAGGAGGTAAAATCTGAGAGTGCTTCAAAAATAGGGGTCGATGGTAAGACTGGAGCCTACAAAATAGTTAGGGAGCCTTTGAACCTATGTGAGTGAAAAACAGCCAGTAGTCAGGATTGTGGCAGAGGGAGAGGGGATGGGTGGGTGATAGGATGCTAAAGAAAGTGCTGTGACTTATGGATGTGTGAACAGTGGAACAGCAGGGGTGAAGGATGATCTTTTCAATCTTAGCTTGGGGATCTGAGTGGAAGATCATGAGTTCTTTCACAGAAGAGGAACAGGTGCATGCGTGTGTGTGTGTGTGTGTGTGTGTGTGTGTGTGTGTGTGTGTGTGTGTGTGCTGAGTTCAGTCTGAGACGCATTGAATTTACAAGGAGAATTTACAAGGAGAAACACACACAGAGGCACTCATTGGTGATTTTCTAGATGAGTCTGCTGATCCCAGCAGACAACCACTGGGGAAGGACCAACATATATATATATATATATATATATATATATATATATATATATATATATATGTCATTAGCTTGAGTCTTGAGCATAGATGACTTAACCCACATACAGTGTGTGGAGTTGGAGAGGGGGTACCAAGGAACCACATGGTTCCCAACATTTAACTTTGCAGAAGAGAAGCCTGTCATTAGGAACTTGGAGGGAATGGCTACAAGGTTTCTAATGATGGAGGCAGTTTTTTAAGAAGGTAGAAGTGAAGAGGGGCCATGTACCACAGAAACCAAGGAGAGTAGGAGCTGAAGATGGTCTGTTGGGTTTGGCAATTGGGCTGACAGTGAGGGCTTTGACAGAGGAAGGGATCTTTTGGTGGAGCAAACGGAGAGGACAGGAACAAGGGGACTGTTTGGCTCATATTTTAGCAGAACCAGGTCCCACTCAGTTCTCTCCTTCTACCATGTGGGGTCCAGGAATCTCTAACCATGTTTGGTGGCAGGTACCCACTGAGACATGTGGCTGGCTTCATGTCCTTTAAGTTCTTCTCAGCCTGTCTGACCCTGTCTGTCAGTCATCCAGAGCCCAGGCTAATTGCCACTTCCTAAAGGAGGCTCTCCACTACCTTTGGCTGCTGTTTGATCTTTGAGGTATTGAAAATTTGGGTTATCAGTTCAGATATGTTCTGTGCTTCTAAGTACCCATCAGTGCAGTGCAGCAGTTTACTGGCAGGCTTATTCTATTTGCCACACTTATTTGCTACATTAAACCTCCTAGAAAGTAGAGGTCACTTCTGAGTAGTTTTTTGGAGCATAGTTACCCTTTATTTTACAGCTAATATCCACTTATGAGTGAGTACATACCATATTTGTCTTTCCCAGTCTGGATTACCTCACTCAGGATGATTTTTTTCTAGTTCCATCCATTTGCCTTCAAATTTCCTGTGTCCTTGTTTTTAACAGCTGAGTAATATTCCACTGGGTAAATGTACCACATTTTCTTTATCCATTCCCTCAGTTGACAGGACACCAATAGCACAGCACTAAGATCAACACTTAGTAAATGGGACCTCATGAAACTGAAAAGTTTCTGTAAGGCAAAGGACATTTCAGTTCTTAACATCTGTGCCCCAAATGCAGGGGCACCCACATTTGTAAAAGAAACATTAATAAAGCTTGACTCACACATCCACCTTCCCACAATGATAGTGGGAGACTTCAACACCCCACTCTCACCAACGGACAAGTCATCCAGATAAGAACTAAACAGAGAAATAATGGAGCTAATAGATGTTATGAACCGAAATGGATCCAACAGTTATCTACAGAACATTTCACCCAAACACAAAATAATATACCTTCTTCTTAGCACCTCACAGAACAAAATTGACCACATACTCTGTCACAAAGCAAGTCTCAACAGATATAAGAAAACTGAAATAATCCCCTGTATCCTATCAGACCACCACGGATTAAAGCTGTATTTCAATAACAACAGAAACAACAGAATGCCTACAAACTCATGGAAACTGAACAACTCTCTACTGAATGACTACTGGCAGAAACAAAGAAAGAAATTAAAGACTTCCTAGAATTCAATTTAAATGAATGCACAACATACCCAAACTTGTGGGGCACAATGAAAGTGGTGCTAAGAGGAAAGTTCATAGCACTAAGTGCCTTCATAAAGAATTTGGAGAGACCTCATACTAGCAACTTAATGGCACACCTGCAAGCTCTAGAAAAATAGGAAGTAAGTACATTCAAGAGGAGTGAATGGCAGGAAATAACCAAACCGAAGTCTGACATCAATAAAACAGAACAAAAGAGAACAATACAAAGAATAAATGAAACAAAGAATTGGTTCTTAGAGAAAATCAACAAGATAGACAAGCCCTTATCCAAAGTAATTAAAAGATGGAGAGAGACCATCTGAATGTACAAAATCAGAAATGAAAAGGGGGACATAACCAAGGAAATCCAAAGAATCATTAGGTCATACTTTAAAAATCTGTACCTCACAAAACTGTAAAAATCTAAAAGAAATGGGTAATTTTCTCAGTAGATACCACTTACAAAAGTTAAATCAAGATCAGATAAACAATTTAAATAGACATATAACTCCTAAGGAAATGAAAACAGTCGTTAAAAGTCTCTCAACCAAAAAAAGCCCAGGGCCAGACAGTTTTAGTGCAGAGTTTTACCAGACTTTTGAAAAAGAGCTAGTACTAATACTCCCCAAATTATGCCACAAAATAGAAACAGAAGGAGCATTGCCAAATTCATTTTATGAGGCCACAGTCACTCTAATACCCAAACCACACAAAGATTCAACAAAGAAAAAAAGTCAGACCAATTTGCCTCATGAACATAAATGCAAAAATAATAAAATACTCACAAACTGAGTCCAAGAACATCAAAAAGATTATCCATCATGATCAAGTAGGGTTCATCCCAGAGATTCAGGGATGGTTCAATACATGAAAATCAGTCAATGTAATCCACAATATAAATAAATTGAAAAACACATGATCATATCATTAGATGTTGAAAAGCCTTTGACAAAATCCCACGCCCTTTCATGATAAAAATCTTGGAGAGAGTAGGGATATAAGGGACATACCTAAACATAATAAAGGCAATTTGCAGCAAGCCTATAGCTAACATCAAATTAAATGGAAAGAAACTCAAAGCAATTCCACTAAAATCAGGAATAAGACAAGGCTGTCCCCTCTCTCCATATCTATTCAATATAGATAGTACTTGAAGTTCTAGCGAGAGCAACAAGACAACTGAAGGAGATAAAGTGGATACAAGTTGGAAAGGAAGAAGGCAAAGTATTGCTATTTTTAGATGATGTGATAAATGACCCCAAAAATTCTACCAGGGAACTTCTACAGCTGTTAAACACCTTCAGAGAAGTGGCTAAATACAAGATTAAAAAAAAAAAATCAGTAGCTCTCCTGTATACAAATGACAAACAGGCTAAGAAAGAAATTAGGGAAACAACACCTTTCACAGTAGCTACAAATAATATAAAACATCTCAGGGTAACTCTAATCAAGCAAGTGAAAGACTTGTTTGACAAAAACTTCAAGTCTTTGAAGAAAGAAATTGAATACAATATCGTAAGATAGAAAAATCTTCCATGCTTGTGGATCGGTAGGATTAACATAGTAAAAATGGCCACCTTACCCAAAGCAATCTACAGATTCAATGCAATCCTCATTAAAATCCCAACACAATTCTTTACAGACCTTGAAAGAACAATACTCAGCATCATATGGAAAAACAAAAATCTCAGGATAGCTAAAACAATCCTGTACAATAAAAGAACTTGTGGAGGTATCACCATCCCTGATTTCAAGCTGTACTACAGAGTTATAGTAATAAAAACCACATAGTATTGGCATAAAAACAGACAGGTTGATCAATGGAATCAAATCAAAGACCCAGACATAAATCCACACACTTACGGATACCTGATTTTTGAAAAAGAAGCCAGAAATACACAATGGAAAAAAGAAAGCATCTTCAATAAATGATGCTAGTCTAATTGGGCGTCTACATGTAGAAGAATGCAAACAGATCTGTATCTGCCACCCTGCACAAAACTCAAGTCCAAGTGGATCAAAGACCTCAAAATAAATCCAGATACACTGAACCTGAATGAAGAGAAAGTGGGGAATAGCCTTGAATGAATTGGCACAGGAGACAACTTCCTGAACAGAGAACACCAATAACTTAGGTACTAAGATCAATAGTTAATAAATAGGACCTTATGAAACCGAAAAGTTTCCATAAGGCAAAGTCAATAGGATAAAACAGCAGCCTAAGAATTAGAAAAGATTTTCACCAACCCCCCATCTGACAAAGGGTGTCTTAGGGTTTTTATTGCTGTGAAGAGACACCATTGCCACGTCAACTCTTTTTTTGTTTTTTTTGAGAGAGGGTTTCTCTGTGTGGTTTTGGTTCCTGTCCTGGATCTTGTTCTGTAGACCAGGTTGGCCTGAACTCACAGAGATCCTCCTGGCTCTGCCTCCCAAGTGCTAGGATTAAAGGCATGCGCCACTGCCACCTGGCTGCCACGTCAACTCTTATAAAGGAAAATATTTAATTGAGGGTGGCTTGCTTACAGTTTCAGAGGTTCAGTCCATTATTACCATGGTGGGGAGCATGGAGGCATGCAGACAGACATGGTGCTGGAGCTGAGAGTCCTACATCACGTAGGCAACAGGAAGTCGAACTGAGACATTACATGGTATTCTGAGCATAGGAAACCTCAAAGCCCACCCCTACAGTGACACACTTCCTCCAACAAGACCATGTTTCCTAATATTTTCACTCCCTATGAGATTATGGGGGCCAATTACATTACAACTACCACAGAGTGCTAAAATCCAAAATATATAAAGAACTCAAGAAACCATACATCAACAAACCAAATAATCCAATTAAAAATGGGTTACAGATATAAACAGAGAATGAAAATTTGAGAAATCTCAGATGGTTGAGAAACAGTTAAAGAATTGTTCAACATCTTTGACCATCAGGGAAACAAAAATCAAAACTACTTTGAGATTCCCATCTTACCTGTCAGAATGGCTGAGACAAAAACACATGCTGGTAAGGATATGGAACAAGGGGAACACTCCTCCATTGCTGGTGGAAGTGCAAACTTGAACAGCCACTATGGAAATCAATATGGCAGATTCTCAGGAAATTGGGAATAGTTCTAATTCAGGATCCTGCTTTACTACTCTTGGGCATATATCCAAAGAATGCTCCATTTTACCACAAGGACACTTGCTCAACTATGTTCATAGCAGCTTTATTCATAATAGCCAGAACCTGGAAACAACCTAGATGCCCTTCAACCAAAGAATGGATAAAGAAAATGTGGTGCATTTACACAATGGAGCATTACTCAACTGTTAAAAAAAATGACATCATGAGCTGGACAGTGTTGGTGCACATCTTTAACCCCAGTACTCAGGAGGCAGAGGCAGGTGGATCTCTAAGTTCAATGCCAGCTTGGTCTACAAAGTGAGTTTCAGGACAGCCAAAGTACACAGAGAAATCCTGTCTTGAAAAAACCCAAAACCAAAAAGACGTCATGAAATTTGCAGGTAAATTGATGGAACTAGGAAAAAAGTCATCCCAAATGAGATAACCCAGACCCAGAAAGACAAACATAGCACACACTCACTTATAAGTGGATATTAGCTGTTAATTAAAGGATAACTATGCTACAATCCACAGACCCAGAGAGGCTAAGTAACAAGGAGGGCCTAAGGGGGGAATGTATGGATCTCCTTGGGAAGGGGAAATAGAATAGAATAGATGGAGGGAGAGAGTAGTGGGAGAAATGATGGAAACTGGGGGGTATTTGGAGGATGGTATGGAAACCCAGTGCTGTGGAACTCCCTGTAATCTATGAGGCTGACCCTAGAGAAGAAGATTTCTAGTGCTGGGGAATATGGAACCTGAACTTGCCATCTTCTGTAACCAGGCAAGGCTTCCAGTGGTGGGACTGGGATATCAACCCAGTCACAAAACCTACCATCTACAATTTGTCCTACCTGCAATATGTGCTGGGATAATGTTGTCACAGAACTTATGGGAGTGGTCAACTAGTGATTGGTCCAACTTGAGGCCCTCACCATGAGAGGGAGCCCACATCTGACATTGCCTAGATGACCAGGAACCAGAGGCTGGATAGCCCAGAGACCTAGGATATAACCAAACACAACTGGCCAAAAAAGAAAAAGAAAAGTCAATGAAATGATTCTTAATGATATTCTGCTATACTCAATCATCTTCATGCAGCAACTGAGGGGAGCAGATGCAAAGACCACAGCCAAACATTAGGTGGAGCTCAGGGAATCCCTCAGAAGAGGGGGAGGAAGGATTGTAGGAGCCAGAGGATTTGAGGACACCAGGAGAACACAGCCCACAGAATCAACTAAGCAGGGCTCATAGGAGCTCACAGAGGCTGAAGCAATAATCACGGAGGCTATATGGGTCTGAGCTAGGTCCTCTGCAAATATGTTATGGTTGTTTAGCTTGGTGTTGTTGTGGAATTCCTAACAGTGGGAGTGGGGGTGTCTCTGACTCTTTTGCCTGCTCCTGGGACACTTTCCCCCCACTGGGCTGCCTCCTCCAGCTTTGATATGAGGGTTTGTGCTTAGTCTTATTGTAACTTGTTATGCCATTGTCTTACTATTGCTGTGAGGAGACACCATGACCACGGCAACTTTTATAAAGAAAACATTTAATGGAGGGGGCTCACTTACAGTTTAGAGGTTCAGTGCATCATGGCAGGGAACATGGCAGCATGCAGGCAGGCATGTTGCTGGAGAAATAGCCTAGTGTCCTACATCTTGCAGGCAACAGGAAGTTGACTGACATGCTGGGCAGTATCCTGAGTATATGAAACCTCAAAGCCCACCCCCACAGTGATACACTTCCTCCAAGAAGGCCATACCCACTCCAACAAAGCCACACCTTCTAATAGTCTCTATGAGATTATGAGATTATGGGATTATGGGATTATGGGGTCCAGTTACATTTGAACTACCACAGCCATGTTTGGTTGCTATCCCTGGGAGGCCTGCTCTTTTCTGAAGGGAAATGGAGAAGGAGTGAATCTGGGGAAGAGGGGATGTGGGGGGAACTGAGAGGGGTGGAGGGAGAGGAAACTCTAGTGGGGTTTAATGTAAGAGAAGAATAAATAAATAAATAAGAATTCAAGGAGTTTAAAGAAGACACAAAGAAGGGCTAGAGAGATAGCTCAATGGTTAAGAGCACTGGCTGCTCTTCCAGAGGATCCGGGTTCAATTCCCAGCACCCACATGGCAGCTCACAACTGTCTGTAACTCTAGTTCGCTGGGATCTGACACCTTTACACCAATGCACATAAAATAAAGCTAAAATAAATAAGTAAGTAAATAAATAAATAAATAAATAAATAAATAAGATACAAAGAAACAGCTTGATGAATTCAAGGAGAAAGAGTTTAAGGAGAGTAAATGCTGGAGCGATGTAAAAGAAAGCACAGACATAAAGCTGAGGGAAATGATGGAGCCAATTCAAGACTCGAGAGTGGACTTCAGTCAGGAGATAGAAACATTGAAGAGGCCTCAAGTTGAAATGAAGATGGAATGGAAAACTCTAGTAACTCAGTAACTAGAAAATGCAAAGGAAAGCCTTGCAGGTAGAATGGATCAAGCAGAAGACAGAATCTCAGGTCTCAAAGATAAGGCAGAGGACCTAGAGCAAATAACCAAGCAAAATGAATTAAACATAAAAGCATAGGAAAAGAACACATAGGAAAAGTAGGAACTGTGAAAAAATTAAACATTTGAATTATAGGCATAGATGAGAGAGAAGAATCCCAAATCAATGGCATAGACCAGCTCTTCAACATGATCATAGAAGAAAACATTCCCAAACTAGAAAAGACACACCCATACAAATACAAGAGGCACACAAAACACCGAGACCAGAGTAGAAATAGACAAGACCAGGAAAGAAATTCCCCATGGCATAGCATAGTTAAAACACTAAGTATACATAACAAAGAAAGTATACCGAAAGTTACAAGAGAAAAAACACAAGTCACATATAAAGGAAAATGCATCAGGATAATAGCTGACTTCTCAATAGAAACTTTGGAAGCCAGAAGAGCCTAGAACAATGCATTCCAAGTCGTAAAGGAAATGACCAGCCTAGAATAATATATCTAGTAATGTTTGTTATTTTCCATGAGTGACAGAGAAAAAAAAACTTCCATAATATCAACAGCCTAAAAAAGTTTATATACTGTAAACTAAACCTAAACAAAGCACAGGAAGCTTTATTTTGGGCTGAAGAGAGGAATGAGCTATCAGGGCAACTGTGGCAAGAAATATGAAGCCATAATTATTATTATTTTTTTTTTTTGGTTTTTTTCGAGACAGGGTTTCTCTGTGTAGCTTTGCGCCTTTCCTGGAACTCACTCTGTAGCCCAGGCTGGCCTCGAACTCACAGAGATCTGCCTGGCTCTGCCTCCCGAGTGCTGGGATTAAAGGTGTGCGCCACCACCACCTAGCTCGAAGCCATAATTATTAAAACAAAAATACCACTGAGAACACAAACACCACCAAGAAATCAACAGCACATGACAATAATTAACACACACATGACAATAATAACTTTAAATGTCGCCAGGTGTGGTGGTGCACGCCTTTAATCCCAACACTTGGGAGAGACAGGCAGTTTAAGGCCAGCTTGGTCTACACAGAGAAACCCTGTTTTGAAAAACAAAACAAGCAAGCAAACAAACAAAACTTTAAATATCAATGGCCCCAATTCTCCAATCAAAAGACAAAGACTGACTCAATGGATCAATAAACAAAATCCCTCTTAGTTGCTTTCGTTAAACACATTTCAGTTTTAAAGACAGGCAGCACCTTAGAGTGTGGACAAAGGTAGTTCAATCAGACGTGACCAGGAGGCAAGCAGGTGTCTGTATCCTAATATCTGACAAAGTGACTTAAAACTAAAAGTAAACAGAAGAGAGAGACACTTCATTCTAATCAAAGGAACAGTTAACCAAAAAGACACCACTATCCTAAATATGTATACACCAAACTCTGGGTCACCCAATTTCCTTAAAAATAATTACTGGATTTAAACACAGATTCACACTAATCCATTAAAAATAGGTAATTTCAATACCTCACTCTTTCTAGTAGACAGGTCATCTGGACAAAGAAATAAATAAACATGGAAGTATCAGGATGAATTGCCATCATATCAAATAAACTTAACAGATATGAACAGAATATTCTACACAAACTCCAAAGAATACACATTCCACTCAGCAGCACATTGAAGCTTTTCTAAAATAAACCACATCCTGGGACACAAAACAAACAGTTTCAAATTAAAAGAGATTGAAATCATTCCTTGTGTCCTATCTGACCACAATGCACTACAACTTAAAATTAACAGCAAATAAACCTCCAACAAGCAAGCAAACTCATGGAGATTAAACAACTACTTATTGCATGATGAATGGGTCAGAGAAGAAATAAAGAAAGAAATAAAAAACTTTCTGGAGCTAAATGAAATGAAAACACAACAAAACTTCTGGGATACATTGAAAGCGTTCCTACGAGGGGAATTTATAGCTCTAAGTGCCGACATTAAAATCAGAAAGAACAAACCAAATGGCTTAGTGATGCAACCGGAATAGTTGGAAAAGCAAGAACAAACTAATATAAACCCAGTAGATGGCAAGAAATAATAAGAATCAGAACAGAAACCAACGAAACAGAAAAAGAAAACAATACAAAGAGTCAACAAATTTAATAACCTTGTTTATCTTTGAGAGAATAAACAAGATTAAGAGACTGTTGGCCCAACTAACTCGAAAAAAGAAAGAGGGGACACAAATGAACAGAATCAGAAATGAAGGGGGAAATATTATGACAGACACCAAAGAAATACAGAATATTATAAGGGAATATTTTAAAAACCTGAACTCCATTAAGATGGAAAACCTAAAAGAAATGGATGAATTTCTAGATTCAACCAAACCACTAAAACTAAACTTAGAAGCCAACAACCTAAACAGACCCATAACAAATGACAAAATTGAAATAGTAAAAAAAAAAGCCTTCCAGCTAAAAAAGTTCAAGACCTGATGGGTTCACAGCAGAATTCTACCAGATATCCAGAGAATCTCTTTAATTTATTAAAAAGGAAGGAAGGAAGGAAGGAAGGAAGGAAGGAAGGAAGGAAGGAAGGAAGGAAGGAAGGAGCACCCCAGACTCTTTCTACAAAGTCACTATCACTCTAATACCCAAATCTGGTAAAGACACAACACAAGAAAAGAAAACTACAGATCAGTATCCCAGATGATTGTAGACTCAAAAATACTCAATAAAATACTTTCAAACAGAATATAGACATACATAAAAAAGATTATACACAGTAACCAAGTTGGCTTTATCCCTGAAGTGCAGGGGTGGTTCAACATACACAATCAAGAAAAGTATTAACTGGGTCTTGAGGTAAATTGATTCCCAATTTTCTGATTAACCGCCATACTGATTTCCAAAGTGGCTGAACAAGTTTGCATTCCCACCAATGGTGGAGGAGTGTTCCTCTTGCTCCACATCCTCTCCAACATAAGCTGTCTTCAGTGTTTTTGATCTTAGCCATTCAGACAGGTGTAAGATGGTATCTCAGTGTTGGTTTGATTTTCATCTCCTTGATAATTAAGGATGCTGAGCAATTCCTTAAATGTCTTTTGGCCATTTGAAATTCTTCCTTTGAGAATTTTCTGTTTAGCTCTATAACCCATTTTTTAATTGGATTGTTATTTGATGTCTAGTTTCTTGAGTTCTTTATATATTTTGGAGACCAGCCCTCTGTCAGATGTGGGGTTGGCGAAAATCTTTTCACATTCTGTAGGCTGTCATTTTGTCTTATTTACTGTGTCTTTTGCCTTATAGAAGCTTCTCAGTTTCAGGAGGTCCCATTTATTAATTGTTGCTCCCAATGTCTGTGCTACTAGTGTTATATTTAGGAAGTGGTCTCCTGTGCCAATGCATTCAAGACTATTTCCTACTTTCTCTTCAGTCAGGTTCAGTATAACTGGTTTTATATTGAGGTCAAGACCCAGCTATACCACTCTTGGGCATATATCCAAGGAATACTCAATCATGCCACAAGGACACATGCTCAACTATGTTCATAGCAGCATTATTCATAATAGCTAGAACCTGGAAACAACCTAGATGGCCCTCAACTGAAGAATGGATTAAGAAAATGTGGTACATATACACAATAGAGTACTACTCAGCAGAGAAAAACAATGACATCATGAAATTTGCAGGCAAATGGATGGAACTAGAAAATATCATCCTGAGTGAGGTAACCCAGACTCAGAAGGACAAACATGGTATGTACCCACTCATAAATGGATACTAGATATAAAGCAAAGGGTAATCAGGCAACAACTCACAACTCCAGAGAAGCTAACTAACAGGGAGACCCAATGAGGGACACACGGACCACCCTGGGAAGGGGAAATAGATGAGATCTCCATGAGTAAATTGGGGATGAGGGGTGGACAATGGAGGGTAGGGGATAGGGGATGAGAACATAAGGGAATGGGATGGTTGAGCTGGAACAGGGAGGGAAGGGGAATGCAATGAAAGAGATACCATGATAGAGAAAGACATCATGGGGATAGAGAAAAACCTGGTACTAGGGAAGTTGCCAGGAATCCCCAAGGATGACCCCAGCCTGGGCTACTAGCAATAGGGGAAAGGGTACCTGAACTGAACTGGCTTGCCCCAGAGATCAGACTGGTGAATACCTCTGGCATCAGGATCATGATGGGGAAACATGCAGGGACGACCAAACCAAACTAGAGGGAACTCTTGAAAGTTGGATCAATGGCTGTGGAGCCTGCATGGGACTGGACTAGGCCCTTTGCATGGTGAGACAGTAGTGTAGCTTGATCTGCTTGGGAGGCCCCTGGTGGTAGGATCAGAATCCATCTCTGGTGCATGGACAGGCTTTGTGGAGTCCACTACTTATGATGGGACACTTGTGCAGCCTTGAGGCAGGGGGAAGGGCTTGGACTTGCCTCTACTGAATGTACCTCCCCATGGGAAGCCTTGCCTTCTTGTGGGTGGGAGTGGGGGTGGGTTGGGAGGGGGAGGTTGGGGGGGTTGGGAGGAGGGAAGAGGGGAATCTTTGATTGGTGTGGAAAATGAATGAAAAAATTTTCTTAATTAAAAAAAGGAATGTAATAAACCACACAAATGTACTTAAAGACAAAAATCACAGGATCATCTCAACAGATGCAGAAAAAGCCTTTGACAAAATCCAACATGCCTTCCTGATAAAAGTCCTAGAGAATGTAGGGCTAGAGGGAACATACCTCCACATAATAAAAGGTATATACAAGAAACCCACGGCCAACATCATTTTAAATGGAGAAAAGCTTGAAGCATCCCACTGAAGTCAGGAACAAGACTGGATGTCCACTATGCCCACACCTTTTCAATATTGTGCTAGAAACATCAGTTGAAGCAGTAAGGCAAGACATGGAATTTGAAGGGTACAAATAGGGAAAGAATAATTCCTAATGTTTTCTTCTCACTGTTTCAGTGTTTCATGGTTCATGTGTAGGTCTTTGATCGATTTAGAGTTATTTTTTGTGTAAGGCGGTAGATACAGGGCTGATTTCATCCTTCTGCATGTGGCCATCAGGTTTCCCAGCACCGTTTGTCAAAGAGCTTTCCTTTCTCCTTTGTTCAACATTAAGTGGCTGAGGTTACATGTATTCATTTTGGGTCTTCAGTTTTGTTCCATTGGCCTACATGTCTGTTTCTGTGCAAGTGCCATATTGGTTTTACTACTATGGCTCTGTAATATGTAACAATAATGCTATGGCTTAAGAACTGGAATTGTAAGCCCCCGGCACTGTTCTTTTTGCTCAGGATTGTGCTGCCCTTTAAGGTCGTTCGTTATTCCACGTGAATTTTAGGATAGTTTTTTGTTTTGGTTCTGTTTGTATTTTTCTATTTCTGTGAAGAATGAGGTGGGGATTTTGATTGAGATTTCAATGAATCTTTAAATGGTGTTTGGTAGAATGGTTATTTTTCACAATATTAATTCTACCAATCCACAAGTATGGGATGCCATTTCCATTTTTCTAGTGTCTTTCTCTATCTCTTTCTTCAGAGATTTAAAGTTCCATCATAGAGGTCCTTCCCATCCTTGGTTCAGTTTATTTCGAGATGTTTTATTTTCTTTGAGGCTATTATGAACTAGAGTGCTTCCAAGATCTTCTTCTTTGCATGTTTGTTGGTGGTACATAGAGAAGCTATTGACTTGTATGACTTGATTCTGTCTCCTGTCACATTGATGAATTTGTTTACCATTTCTAGAAGTTTTCTGGTAGAATTTTTGGGATCTCTAATGTATAGTAACATATCATCTTAAGGGACAGTTTGAATTATTCTTTCCCTATTTGTACCCTTTAAATTCCATCTCTTGCCTTATTGCCTCAACTGATGTTTCTAGCACAGTATTGAAAAGGTGTGGGGATAGTGGGCATCCCTGTCTTGTTCTTGACTTCAGTGGGATGCTTCAAGCTTTTCTCAACATCCTACCTCACAGACACTTGCTCAGCCATGTTCACTGATGCTCTATTCACAATAGCTAGGAAATGGAAACAACCTAAATGTCCTACAACTGATAAATGGACAATGGAAAGGTGGTACATAGTAGGGAATTCTTATTTTCTGTTCTAAAGAAAAATGAGATCATGAACTTTTCAAGTAAGTGGGTGGAACCAGAAATGATCTTATTAAGTGAAGTAAGCCAGACCCAGAAGGACAAATGTTACATGTTCTCTCTCATTGGAGGCTCCTAGCCTCACATCTTCAGAATTGAGTTCATAGTCTGTACTAAGTATAAAAACCAGGACAGTAAAACAGGATCATTGCCAGGATGGTGGGGGTGAGAGCGATAGAAAGGGGAATAGCAGGGTACAAATGATCTGATCAGGGAAACGGGAAAGGGGAGGACCTTTAGGGAGGAGGGAGAGGTAAACACAGAAGAAGGAGGAAGGATGGTAAAACAGCAATAAGAATGTCTGGGAAAGCCGCAAGGAATTATACTACTAACTATTGACCTAAAAAACCATAATACACATAATACACATAATTTCTCTCTCTCTCTCTCTCTCTCTCTCTCTCTCTCTCTCTCTCTCTCTCTCTCTCTCTCACACACACACACACACACACACACACACACACACACACAGAGTTTTAATTAACTTTTCTCATCTGGGCTGATGGTGCTTCCTCCAAGAGCCGAAGACCACCTAACAAAAACCTAATACTAGGCATGAGAAGCCTTTTTTTTTTTTTTTTTTTTTTGAGTTGTTGGCTAGGACTATCCCAAAATATATAACCTATTGCTACTGCCCTTTGTTACTCCCCATCACAGAAATAGAAGGTAAGACACCATGAACTTAAAAATGGGTACCAGGGCCCCCTTATCTGGAACTGGACTGAATGTCCCCTCCCTGTGGGGACAGCTTTCATAGTACCAGAAGACACTGTACAAAGGATGGAGGCAACCAACAGTCCTACCCAGCAATGATACCCATGAATCCCGTCAACAACCAGCCTGGCACAATAACCCGAAGGGTGCAGCAGTGGCACACAGACCTTGGCAGCAACCAACAGCTCTCTCGTTGGACTTAAGGCCCAATCAACAAACAGGAAGCCATGTCTGGCACTGGAGACCTAGTTAACCACTCAGTGCTAGTGAAGTCATGGCTACTGGAGGAGAATCTAGAACCACTCCTTTACTAACCAGTCTAACCCCTAACAACAACAGTCTATAAACATTTGTCCTTATACCCACAGGTAAGTGTAGTCTTCACCCCTCACCAAGGGCACTTCTACATGCAGCAGACAGAGACCGCTAAAGAAAACCACAACTAACCAGAATGTAGCTTGTGGAGCCCAGTCCCAATGGATACATCTACAAAAACACTCTCACCCCTAAGGTTCAGGGAACATTGAGGAAACCCAGGCAGAAAGATTTTAAGAGCCAGAGGATCAGGGAGTTTGCTGTGAGATTTTTGTCTCCTAATAATGTCAGAAACTATACCCATAAAGTCTCATCAACGTGAGTGCCCGTATGTGAGCTGAACAAACATGATACCGATGGCCGTGCCAAAACAGACAGGGAAAACCCACAGAGCCTCAGCCCTATGCAAAGAACTATAGGCAACTGATAAAGGAGGGGAGCAGGAGAGATGGCCTTCCCCAGGGAAGAGCACATAAATGAGCTGTCCAGGGCTAAGCGGCAGCCCTGAAAACATACATAGGAGTCACATTATACAGACTGAACAGGTTATATTTAGGATCACACACACATACACACACACACACACACACACACACACACACACACACACACCACACCATGCACGCACACATGCATGCACGTGCACACATGCATGCACGCGCACACATGCAATAATTTTTTTAAAGGCTATGAATTTGAAGGAGATCAGTGAGAGGATTTGGAGAGAGGAAATGGCAAGGGAAAATGTAATTATATTATAATCTCAAAAGTGAAACTAAAATACAAAAAGAAATAGAATGATGTGGATCAAAGTAACTGGCTGTGATGGGGGTATGTGTGCTTGTCTAGATGGTTCTTAGAGAAGGCTTGTGTGAGCAGACGACCATTAGCTGGGGGCTACCAGACGAGCTAGAGTAGGTCAGAGAAGCTGGGATCACTATGATGAGGACCTATCACTCTAATGAAGTTGGATCAGTGGACAGGACTCTGTTGGTGGACAGGACCCTGCTCCTGGACAGCCTTGCACATGGCAGCAATGAGATCGGGTTATTTGCTTGTGAGCAGAGAGACTTTTAATAGGAAGTGTGGGGATGATGGGTTTTGTAAAACATCACCCATGGTGGCTTGGGCCTGTGAGGCTGCAGCTGAGAGGGAGAGGGAGCAGGAAGGAATCAGGCTGCCTGGTCTTTCCACAGCAGACACTGGGAGGCTGGACTGGCTCGTCCCTCTGGGCTCTTCCAGCTCTGGAATCTATAATAAGTGTTGGGACATCTGAATGAGGAAGTGCCAGGGAAGCTGTTGTCAGGACTGGCTTCACAGAGCAACAGCTTCATCTCTATCTCTTGGGCCACTTGGCCCTGGGATTGTGTTGTTGCCCCTTTCACCACCTTTTATCTGCCCCACAAGAGTGTTGGCCAAGCCCAGGCAGCGGGCCGTTGATCAGATCCGGACTCCCATCTTTTTATGAGGCTGGGGAGTCCAACTGAGCAGAACTTGATTCTATAAGAGGCTCCTTATGGTTTTTTTATGCTCTGAAGGGACTCTCCCTCTGCCTATTGCCTGCTCTTCTGTCTCTGCCTTCTATTCTAGCAGGTCCTCAGGCTCATTTCCTGGGACATGTGTCTCTGCCACTCCCTCTGCCGAGCGCACCAACTGACAGGGAGATGGGCCCGAGGTTGTTGGTCATCCATGCCACAGGACATATTGCTACCCATTTAGCAATGTCAGGCCACATGCATTTATCAGCACAGTTCAGTAGATCAGAGATATGAGCATGGCATGGCTGGGTTTCTGTTTGGGGACTCGTAAGGCTGAAATCCAAACGTTGCTCGACCACATTTCTGAGCTAATGAGGTTGTGGTGGAATTCTGTTTCTTGTGGGTATGGCACTGAGGTTCCTGATTCCTTACTGGCTGCAAGAAGGGGCAAGAAGTTAGGTCCTCAAGACTGCCCACATTCCTTGCCATGGTGTCTTCCACTTTAAAAGCCAGTAATAGGTCCTCTGGGTTGAATATTCTAACACGGGATCTGTAACTTCAGGAAGAGCCCAGGTGCTTTTAAGGGTTCATCTGATTAGGCAGATTCACCCCATATAGGCATTCTTTGTCTTCTGTCCTCCTTACCATGTCTCCCTTCCTCTTTCCTCTTGTTTTCTCTCTCTTCCTATCTGGTTTTTCTCCTCTCCTCTCCTCTCCTCTCCTCTCCTCTCCTCTCCTCTCCTCTCCTTCTTCTGTCCTCTCTTGTCCTGTCCTGTCCTCTCCTCTCCTGTCCTCTCCTGTCCTGTCCTGTCCTCTCCTCTCCTCTCCTGTCCTCTCCTCTCCTGTCCTGTCCTCTCCTGTCCTGTCCTGTCCTGTCCTCTCCTCTCCTCTCCTTTCCTCTCTTCTCCTCTCCTCTCCTCTCTTCTCCTCTCCTCTCCTCTCCTCTCCTCTCCTTTCCTCTCTTCTCCTCTCCTCTCCTCTCTTCTCCTCTCCTCTCCTCTCCTCTCCTCTCCTCTCCTGTCCTGTCCTCTCCTCTCCTCTCCTGTCCTGTCCTCTCCTCTCCTCTCCTCTCCTGTCCTGTCCTCTCCTCTCCTGTCCAAATCAAAACAGCACACATATGTAACCCCAATGCTGTGCAGGAGAGAGCAAGGTGGAATCAGTTCCTGAGAGCTTACTGGCCTGCTGGTCTAGCCTACCAGTGAGTGCCAGCTTCAGTGAGAGACCTTGATTCAAAAAATAAGGTGGAGCACATATGTGCATAGGTACATGCATATACTGCACACAAAGATTAAATGAGACAATATTTCCACACACAGTACTGAAATCTGTACAGCAAATTTTATGATTATGAAGATGGTAGATTGGCCAACCAAGGGGTCCAATTCTGAGGGTGAGTAGTTGGGTGCATGAGAATACTTCCTGTTCAACGAGCTCCTCAGCTCAGTGATTCCAGGTCCATTTTCATCCCCATAACCTGGACACGATAAACGCAGCTGTTTGCTTTCTACTCTAGAACAACTAACCAATCAGAATTTCCCAGAGACGGTCTTATGTGTTTTAAAAACATCTTTAATAAAGTCTCACTTCAGCGTATAGATTTTGCACACATAGATTGCAATCCCTGGAGACGTGTAGAATAATAAAAGAAGGAACAGTTACCTTCCTTCTCACTCATGGAGGCCACCAAGGTCGTCAGGCTGGTGTGAATTCTTTCCACATCTAAATATGGTCTGGATGAAAACTCACAGGAAGGAGCTGCCCAAGGTTTCTTCTTGTAAAGCAGTGTTCTCACACTGAATATTTTCTCCTTGCTGGGTGTGATGGTAGCACATGCCTGCAGTTTCAGCACGAGAGAAACTGAGACAGGAGGATTGCCACAAGTTGGAAGACAGCCTGAGCTATATAGTATCAGGCCAGTCAGGACCACATGGCAAGACAAAAAGCAAAAAACAAAGGGGGAAACAGAGGCAGTGAACAGACAGACAGACACAAACAAAACCCCTCACATGTTTTCCTGTCTGTCTTGCTTTGTTCCCTTCCTGATGGGGCACACAGCTCCTCAGGCTCAGAGGCACAAGTGTAGCTGTAGAGAATTCTCTAGAACAGATGCCATTTCAGGCACCATCCTATGGGTGGATAGCCCAGTCGTTTCAATGGTACAATCAACCAATAAACAACTTTGTGAAAGTATTCCTACATACAGGTGCTTTTCTACCTAAAACAACAGTCTACAAAGAGGGAAAGTGGTCAAAAGTCAATCTTTAACAGATAATGAGTGTTTCCCCCAATGCCTTAGGTAAAGTGGGAAAATAATGAATTGGGGAAAGCTCCCATGGAGAGTCAGAAATGGAGCCCAGAAATGGAACTCTTAGCTCAGACCAAGAACTCAAGGCTCCCCTCCCCCACGCGCGTGTGGTGGCTAAGGAGTAGACTCATCAAAGAAGTGAAGAAAGGGCTCTTATCAGCCCACCCTCTCCCTCTGGATGAGGCAAACCCTCCTGTGCCCAGCGGACTTCCTCCAAGGTGTCTATAAAGGTCACTGTGAGATGGGGTGAGGGGGGATCCAGCTTTGCAAATTTGACACGACCCAGGAAGGCCTGTAAGTGTTCTCTCGACTGGGGATGTCCAGCCTCTGGGGAGGCCCCAGACTTCCAGGCTGAGGGCTCTAGCCGGCTGGCAGGGCTTCGTGTGGCTTTCAGCTTCTGCTGGAGCTGGTGCGATGAGCAGCACTTCTGAGCCACAGGCACACTCTCCTTGTCCGGTGAGGAGAGTCCTGTGTGGCTTGGGGCAAGGAACACACGGTTTAAGGGCTGTGCATTCCTAGCAAGGTTGACAATCATTGCTTCTCCATTCACTCCCATTGCAGACTCCGACAAGCTCGTTAATGTACATGAATGGAGAAATAAATAAATAAATAATAAATAATTCATCTTACAGGAAAGCTAGGCTGAGCGGCTCCTTGTGGACTGCTTTATTTTGTTCAGAAAGGACTTCCTGGAGCTGGGGCTGGGCCTCAGTTGGTAGAGTGCCTGCCCAGCATGCACCAAGCCCTGGGTTCAATCCCCAACAAAATATAAACCAGGGGTGATGGTACATGCCTATAATCTCAGTGCTTGGGAAACAGAGGCAGGATAATCAGGAATTCTACGCCATTCTCGGCTACATATTGAGTTCCAGGCTACCTAGGCTGTATGAAACCTTGTCATGAACAAAGCAAAACAGATGAGTTCCTTAGAACCGCATGGACTGGGCTCAGCCTTAGCTCTTCTGGCTCATCCTAAATTCTTGCCTTCTTTTTCTACACCCTCCTCCCATGGGTCCAAAATGGTCTGGCTGTGGAGTGTGTGTGTGTGTGTGTGTGTGTGTGTGTGTGTGTGTGTGTGTGTGTGTGTATAAAACATCTGTGTTCTCTGTTTCAGGACAAAGCCAAGATGAAATTCCCTCTGCTTCTGGCTCTTCTAGTTGGGGGAGCGTCTGCTCTTCATCTGAGTGAGTCATCAGTTCTCTCAGTCTCGCTGTCTCTCTTTTGTTCCTGTGTGGAATAGATGAGGTCTGACTCACATATCCAGTGCCATCACTAATCATTCCCAATTTCAGAATCCCTGTACACTAGAGGTACAGGGATTCTGCAGGACTCCTGAGAACATCTGTTATGCCTGTAGCCTTGATTCTGTTCTGGCATTTCCAATTTTGTCCTTTCTACATAATTCTAATGATGTTTCCAGTAATAATGGCTTCTTTTGACTTTGAATTTACTGAGCATTTTCTCTGCATGTTATGTCCTTTAGTCCCCAGAGCACCCCCATAAAGTACCTGGGGTTGTATACCAACTTCACAAACAAAGAAATAAAAGTGGTAGTTGCTGAGTCCAGGACCCAGACCCACAAAGAATGGACTCTAAGCTACTGTGGTTAGCTTTCTTGACCTCATGTGTGACATGGGGTGTCTCCTCATGGAGATGTGGCTGTAGGTTTCTTTCTTTTCAGGCAGGGTTTTGCACACTGGTGTTCAGGGAGTGGAATAGGAGATGCCCACAGGTCTAGGGAGACTAGGGGAAGGTGTGAAGGAAGGACACTTGAATTTTCTACTTGCCAGGGTCTGACACTTCCGACTTCAAAAGCCCATTGAAAGATGAGAACTTGCCTAGGGATGTGGGGATATCAAGACCGGAAGTAGAAGAGTGTCCTCCTGGGGAGGGGCTAATACCGCTGGAGGAAGAGGAAGGTTCTGAAAGTGAAGATACTCCTGGGGATGAGGGAGCTGTCTCAGGCCAGGATGTGCCCGATGAGGACCTTCAGTGCCCTAAGGAAGAGGACACAGTGAGACTGATGGGCGACTCTGGATGTAAGACCTGTCGGTACCTCCTGGTGAGGAGTCCTCAACGGTTTGACAAAGCTCAAGTAAGTGGCCTGTGGCTGAGGCTGAGAGAAGGGACAGACAGGAGACATGTCTCCATTTCCCACAGCATTAATGCTTGCTCTTTTTGTGGGCTGGTGGTGGGGGTATCAGCAGAGGATGAAGTTTCAGAGATGCTGGGTGGGGAGAGGGTCTTGTGGAAATGTGCTGTACTTTGCTCTACCGTTTTCTAATGGCTATGGCTATGGAGGGAGGGGAGAGAGGGCAGGAAGTAAGGCCAGAGCGTGGGGGCGGGGAGGATGGGAATGGAGACTCAGAGACCATGACTATGACCATGGGCACTCCTGGCCAGGGGTGAGGGACTTCCCTTCTTTCTCTTCTGTTTTGTTCTGCAGTCGGTTTGCCAGCGCTGCTACCGGGGCAGCCTTGCCTCCATCCACAGCTTCAGAGTTAACTATTCTATCCAGTGCTCTGTCAGGGTACTCAACCAGGGTCAAGTCTGGATTGGAGGCAGGATCACGGGCTGGGTAAGAGGGATACCAGAACTAAGTGGGAGCACCTCTTGACCCCATCCAGTATCAACCTTGCTACAGCTTTGTCTGTATTTCCCTTTACTGTTCCCTGAAGAACTGGGGACAGAAGGCCACTCAGACAAGACACTGAGGTGCCACCAAAGATTTAGAATCAGGTTTGAGTCCAAGTTCCTCCCAGCTTCTCTACTGTTGTGGTTCGGGGTTGTCCCCTTACCTGCAGGTTGCACATGGTTTTCCCCTGCCCCATTTCTGGTTCATGATCTAAGGATGACCACGCCATAGAGATGAGAATGGGGTGGTGATGATCGCTGTGAGCCAAGAGTTCAGCTTGCCAGCTTATCCACTATGGCCCTGTGGTCAAGGACCTTGGGGGTTAATAGGGATAGTGCTGGCTCTGTCCCTCTCCCTCCCTCCCACTGTATCCCTTTGCCTCCTACCTTCTCTAGGGTCGCTGCAAGCGCTTTGGATGGGTTGATGGAAGCTCTTGGAACTTTGCATTTTGGGCTGCTGGCCAGCCTGGCTGTGGTGGTGGCAGATGCGTGACCCTGTGTACTCAAGGTGAGGCTGGCTGCAGAAGAATGAAGGGAAGGCCAGGGAGACTCAAGGAAGAATGCCAGGAAGCGAGGCTGGCCACTGAGGGAGCAGCTTTCTGAGTGAAGTGTAGAGTCCATGGGAACACAAAATTCCTAGTGTCATGTGAGTGTAGACAAAGAGCTGAAATTCTCCTATTCTCCCTTCACAGGAGGCCACTGGCGTCGATCTGCCTGTGCCAAGAGACGTCCCTTCATCTGTTCATATTGAGCTGGTCCCAGCCAGGAGTTCTAATTCATCCTCTCCTGGGTACTGCCTCTCCTTTCCTGCCAGATGTCCCCTTCTTTCGTCCCCTACAATAAAACTGCTTCACTGAAATAGACTCCTTTTCTCCTGTGATCATTCGTGGCTCAGTCTCCTTTTGAGCTTTCTGCTTTCTCATCTCACTCCGCTTCATATCTTTCATGAAGAAGCCATAAAGTCAGCACTCTTCAAGAAATGATGGTGCAGTGGGGTTTATGAAGGGTTTATTCTGACAATAGAGAAATGTATGCAGGTGGCACTAAAGTGTCCATGGAATACCCAATTACATAGCTTCTGTGTATCGGGTATTGTCAGGGCCCCGCCAACAGCTTCCAGGCATGTGAAGGTTTGGGTGGACTCTCACCTACTCGGGCTCTTCTTTCCCATTGTATTAGCTGCTGTGACAAAATGTCTGACTCAGGAAGACAGAGCTTATTTGGGGCCACAGGTCAAGGGTCTACTATGGTAGGGAAGTCCTGGTAGAGAGACTCAAGGCAGGTGGTTACATTGTATCCATAGTTAGGAAGCAGCGAGATGAATGTCTGTGTGCTGCTAGCTTCTTCCAGACCTCTCAGGAAGATTGCTTGGGTTGTTTTATACCACATCTCTCCACTTCTGTCTTCTAATTTTCTACTTAACTACCAACAAAAGGGACACCGCACTATTGTGACATGTTACTGTTATTGTTGTTGTTTTACAAAAAAATATTAGCTTGTTCAAGTCTCTTGATATTTTGGTAATAATCCCACATGGTTGAGTTTTTGATCAAGTTATACAAACAACCTAGGAGCCAAACCCAGGGAATGGTGGGACTTCACACCTCAATGAACCTGATCAAGATAACCCCTCCCAGGCACCATTTCTCTGTTTTCTATTAAGGTGGCTGGCATTACAGCATGTATTTTTTTGGCTGCTTGTCTCTCCCCAGATGAATCCTCTCTTCCTCTAGCAATGTTTCTGCACTTCCCTGAATTAACTATAGGATGTGTACTCAAATCCTTGTCTCAGGCTCTGCTTTGGAGAGAGCCCAATATTGAACTCTTTATTATGAGTCAGACTCTCAATGAGGTCTGGGAATCTAAGACATAGTGTGTGTGTGTGGTTTGCATTTGTGTGTGTGTGTGTGTGTGTGTGTGTGTGTGTGTGAGAGAGAGAGAGAGAGAGAGAGAGAGAGAGAGAGAATGAACATGTGCTAGTTGCTACCAATGATTGAGTACTCACCTGCTGTGGCAAATGTTTTGCATAGATCACACTTTGCCATCCATCATCATTATCTCTGCCATGCAAAAGCAGTCTCAGAGAAGTCATACATGGATGAAAGACTTGCTCAAGACAGCGCATCTGGATGTTCCCAAAGCTGAGACTTGACTTTCTTAGCTCCAAAGGCTGCTCCTTTAGCCATTGTTTCCATGCTTGGAAGTTTTGACTGATTTCCTTCACTCTTAACTCCCGCTTGGGGCATAAAACTCAACCTATCTGGAGGCAAAGAAGCCCAGTTAAAGATGGGGAAGAACGGCTTTAATGTTACCAGGGAGATAAGCAGGACAAAAGGGCTCAATGGCCTGAGCCCTTTTCTTCCAAGAATTTTCCAACTCTATGTGGGTCCAGGGTCCTGGGGAAGCAAAAGAAGACCTGAGAGTTTTTGAGTGACTCAGAGAAGAGGGTCTATTTGTTCAAGGTTAGTTACTCTGTAAGCTGAAAAAGAGACAGAGCCACATTTTGGTCCATGCGACCACTGTACCACGTCAGCTGTTGATTTTATATATGGTGATCTTCGGAAAGTCTGTGGGTTTGGCTCCATGGTGGGTGCTATGAGGATATAGCTGAGAAAGAACTGTCACCACTCATGGAGGCCATCTTCTGCTGTGGGACAGCACTGCTGTTCTTGTTTTAATATTAATAATAAAGATGATGAGGGGCTGGGACCATAACTCCGTGGTAGAGTAGCTGCCTGGCGCATGTGAAGTCCTGAGTCGGGATTCCAGCACTGCCATAAAAGAACGAGTGAATGAACACATGAATAAGACAAGATACTCCCCACCACCATTTGCTAGCATCTACTACATTCAGAACTCCAGGCTGAGAGTTAGGTAGATTTTTTTTTTGTCTTGTTTCTCTTAGCGGGTTTTGTGGTACCTGCTCCATGGGAGTCTCTTTAAAGGATGCCAAGGAGGAAGCTCCAGGGTACTTTACCATGCTAAGTAGTGGACTGTACTTGCTCAGGAGGCTTAACTCCTCCACACTGCTTTGACCTTGTGATTTCCTTCCTTATCACGATGATGGTGAGAATCACCCTTTTGGTAAAACGGTAAACTGGAGTTTTAGGACAAGATGAATATCTAGAAATCCACATGAAAGGTGACTATATTATTCATACATAAAACCATATTTTTTAAGTAAAGTGGGTCTAGGGATGTAGCATGGTTGGTAGAGTGCTTGCCCAGCATGCATGAAGCCCTGGGTTCTATCCCTAACACCACATAAAACAGGAGTGGAGGCATGTATTTGTAATCCTAGTACTTGGGAGGTGGAGGCAGAAGGATCAGAAGTTCAAGATCATCATCATCTACATGGTGAGGTCAGCCTGGGCTACATGAGACCCTGTTTCAAAAAAAAAGTCCATTAAATAAATAAAATAAGTAGATTGGCCTTGTATCCCAAGAGATAGCTTGTGTGAGCATTCTTCCTTTTTGGCAAGATGCTGACCGAGCTCTCTGCAGCAGAGATCAACCCTTTCGATGGAATGCCCAGAGTGCTGCAGCATGCAAAGCACAGGGTAGACACTCAGCCTCCTAAGCAAGCACAGAGCATCACCCATTCACTGACAAGGACCATGGGAAGCTCGAAGGGCCTTATCTCACAACGACACCCCAGCTCCACACACCAGACAGTTCTCTGACAGCTCTGCCCTGGCTGGTTTCTTTAGAGGAAGATCTTGTCACTGTCTTCAGTTTGGGATTTTATTACATATCAGGCTGCTAGCTTCTCATCATGATTAAATTCATTGTTTGGATGAAACAGGGTACAACTGAACCTTGGAACAAAACGCCAATTTGAACATAAATGAAAACAGTGATACCGAGACTTGGAAGCATTGGTACCATTGGCTAGATTGTCAGGGTAACACATTTGGAAGGAAACAAGGACTTGTGAACTGTGAGAACTGGAACAATCATTCACCTCTATTAGTTTTTTTTCAGTAAATTTGTGAAGTTAAGGTGGTTAATACCCAATTTGTAGGATAAATTTTTAGGATTACATATGGAAGTAATAGCTGTTAAAAACCTTGTGGAAACATAGTGCCTGGTCTGGAGCAAACCTTCAAAAACATTACTTCTGTTTTTCAACTGCAGAGGAGTCACTATGGCCATCGACAAAGTTACTGAAGCTTTTGGAATGGCTTTTTTTTTTCAGGATTTGTGTGCAAGGAAAACAGGATCCATGTGAATCAATGAATGGGGTTGGAGAAGACAGAAGTCAAAGAGAGGAAGACCAAGGTGGGGTGCATAAAACCCTGGGTTTAGGCTGGTCTCTGACTTGCCATGGAATCTTGGACAACTCCTTTAAGCACTTGGAGATTTGTAAAAAGAAATAATGTGTGCCAGGCTTATGGTGGTGCTGGCTCATGAGAAGAGCAACCAATGGGACTCATCCCAGACATCCAGTGAAATGTCACCTCTGTCGTGGGCCCCAGGGTGAAGGAGAGCAATAGGGAAGGGTATCTATGTTTCTCCTTTTCTCACTGGAGCAATCTCAAACTTGAAACTTATAGACCAAGTTTTGGGGGTACTGGAATTGACCAACCTTCCCACTGTCAGGTAGATAAGCAAACAGTCTGGTCTGTTGGGTGGAGAGATAAGGGCCAAGACCGTTACTTTGAAATCAGGCCAGGAAATGGCCTCTCAGTTTCTTCTCCAATTACAGGTCCTTTGGGAGAGCAGAGGAAGTCAAGGCATTCCGGCCATCTTGCCCTCTAAGCGACCCGTATCTGCTTCTTTGGAGGTGTGGGCCAGTATATAGATAACAAGTGTGCACTGTCCAACAGAACGCCTCCCAATTGCATCAACCTCACTCCCAACAATCCACAAGCTCTTGGCAGGAAGATGTGGCAAAGCTAGGGCTATAAACTCACTGTGTTCTCTTTAGGCAACAGTGAATGAACTGGAGATTGGCTGTTTAAATAAAATTAGTCATTGTGAATATATTTGTATGCAATTTGATTTTAAGAATGTTTGCATTAAATATTACTTATATTTAATATTGAATTTGTTTAGTATCTTTTTAAATTTGTGGTCTGAGATGAGTGTTTCATTGCTTGATCCTAGTCCTAAGCCTGTTAGTGTCAGAGGGCTGGTGGGAGGTAGACAGTGAGGGTGGGGAGGGCTAGGTGGTTTACAGATTGACCGGAAGACTTAACATGAGGATTTTCATCCCAGTTCTTTGCCAGCCCTGGAGGTACATCTAGAGGTTGGATGAAATGATATAGTCCAGGCTGGTGGTCTCTAAATGATCCAGAGGACATCAGGAGATCAAATGTTTCGATTGTTGCCTTCTGGGTGTATGTGTGATGTCAGACATCTCATGGATACAGATAAATGGTGCTATTAAACTTTAGATAATGCGTAGAGCAGCCCCCACAACTAATACATGGTCTATGTATTAAGAACATAAATGTTGAGAAACTTGATGCAGGTCCATAGTACAGAAGAAACAGTATACATATTGAAGATGAGAACTAGAAAGGGCCTAGTTTGTGAACAGGGAAGGATGGAGGGAGGGAGAAAGGAGGGAGGGACAGAGGAAGGGAGGGAGGAAGGGAGAGAGAGAGAGAGAGAGAGAGAGAGAGAGAGAGAGAGAGAGAATGTGAGAATGTTTAGGACTTAGAAATCCCTGCTCCTTGACTTCTTATGAGTCTTAGTTAGGGTTTTTATTGCTATGATGGAACACCATAACCAAAAGCAACATGGGAGAAGAAAGTGCACATTTCCATATAAGTGTAGCTTTGCGCCTTTTCCTGGAACTCACTTGGTAGCCCAGGCTGGCCTCGAACTCACAGAGATCCGCCTGCCTCTGCCTCCCGAGTGCTGGGATTAAAGGCGTGCGCCACCACCGCCCAGCTATTTTTGTTTGTTAGTTTTGTTTTGTTTTTTTTGAGACAGGGTTTCTCTGTGTAGTTCTGGTGCCCTTCCTGGATCTCGCTCTGTAGATCAGTCTGTCAGCCTGCTTTCTTTTTTTTTTTTTTTTTTTTTTTTTTTTTTTTTTTTTTGGTTTTTCGAGACAGGGTTTCTCTGTGTAGCTTTGCGCCTCTCCTGGAACTCACTTGGTAGCCCAGGTTGGCCTCGAACTCACAGAGATCCGCCTGGCTCTGCCTCCCGAGTGCTGGGATTAAAGGCGTGCGCCACCACCGCCCGGCCTGCTTTCTTATAGAACCTAGGACCATCAGCCCAGAGATGGCAGCACCCACAATAGGCTGGGCCCTTCCCCATCAATCATTAATCAAGAAAATGCTCTAAGGCTTGACTGCAGCCTGATCTTATGGGAACATTTGTCAGTTGAAATTCCCTTATCTCAGATGACTCTAGCTTTTGTCAGGTTGACATAAAAACTAGCCAGGGAATCATGAAAGCTCAGTGAGCTTTACTTCTGTGAATCCTATTGTTTGTATCTGTGAAGCGGGGAAATCCTATAGTCTCAGTGGACGTGGATGACGGTGGGATCAGGGGTGTGCTGTTTATGAAGCACCTCTTGTGGATGCTCAGGCTCACCTCCTCTCATCCTCCTTCCCTTCGAAGTCCCTAGCTGCTCCCTAGGATTTGCACATCACTTCGTAGAACCTTGGAAGGTTGCTTCTGAATTACAGGATATCATTCAGGCTGGACACTTTCGGGTCATTAATACTAATTACATCTGGTTGATAGGCATGGCATTACACATACCTCTTAAATAAACTGGTGCACATGGGCTTTGACTTAGGGCAGCAGGCCCCAGAGGGCAGGGCTCTGCTGTGTTAACAGAGAGCAGGGTCTGGGGTGTCAAAACTGAACAAATTATTATCAGCTCCATTATCTCCAAGCCTGGCCTGGAGCAATCACCCTGGCCCCTTCCACTTCCCTAAAAACCCAGTATAAGGCCTGATAGTGCAGCAATTGCTGCAGCCACTGAGAGGGGGTGACCACAGACTCTCATAAGGTGAGTGCTGTGCTGGGCCAGGGTCAGGGAGGAAACAGGAGGACACTAGCACCCAAACATCTGGGGAGTCTGTTTCTAGGATCACCACAACTACTGTCTTTGCCTCTTCTTTTCCCACATAAGTGAAGTCAGCTCTGGCTGGGGGCTGACCTGTCCCTGCAGGTCTGGAATCTAGGTAGAATGCGGTCCTAGGAAACAGCCATGAAGATCTTAAGAGGGCACTTTTGCAGCTCAGTTGCCCATCCCTAACTCCTGTTTCAGACTTTCCTGTCTATCAGAGGAGGAGGAGGAAAAGGAGGAAGAGGAGGCTCTCTGGCCTTCCCTTTAATCAGGTAATTAAACGAGTATCATGTCATGTGTCAGAAGCTGTGTTGGACACAAAAAGGACAGTTCTGAGGACGAAGGCAGAATTGCCTCTACTACATGATCAAGGAGATATGAAGCAGGCCCTGGTCCTGTCTCTTCTCCTGCTGGGGACAGCTTCTGCTTTTCATCTGGGTAAGTCCTTCCCTTTCGTTCTCATCCATCTTCCTCCTTTTCCCTCTCTCCCACCCTTTTGGTCATTGTTGCTGTTATCACAGGGCTAGGGTCACAGTGTGTTCTTTTTGGGTTGCTCACACATCTCTGGTTAGATATCTCCAAGACCCAGGACTGGCTCCTTCAGGAAGAAACAAACAAAAACAAAAACAAAGCATCTATATAATAGGATGAAGGGCCAGTGATCATTCCAGGCTTTTCTCACAAGGTCTTCCTACCCATATACATACCTATGGTGTCAGCCAGCATTCAGGCTGTTGTCCCTCTATGAGTCTGGTGTAAGACATCTCTTTTTACCCAACCTAGAGGAGTTCCTTACTAGTGTGTGGCTCCAGATTAGGACCCAGGAAATCTCTAGTGGATAGTTGGAGCTGTCCGAGGTGCTGGAGGAAGAGAGCTTCTCACGTGATGGCAGGTTACCTCTTCTTCCTAGAGGCTACTCACCCCCATCTGGAGGACCCAAAGAGAGAGCCAGACCTGTGGAAGGATGCAGATGGTTCAAGGGAGCAGGGAGGAGATTTGGCTCTGACCCAAGAGACAATGCAGACAGAGGGAGAGGAGGCTGAGGGTTCTGAACATCAAGACATCTTTGAAGATGAGGAGTCCAACCCAGATGCCTTAGACAAGGGCTCAACATGCCCCAGGGAAGAGGACACAGCTCATTTGCAGGGAGCTCCTGGGTGCAAGAGCTGCCGCTACGTGCTGGTTACGATTCCCAAGACTTTTGATAAGGCTCAGGTAAGTAATAGGAAGACATCATGAAAAGGTCAAGGGGAGGAAAAAGGACTGGGTTAAAAATTCTGTTCTCTATTCATTTAGACTAGTGTTTCTCAAAGCTGCAGAATTGCCTGGAGGTCTTGTTAAAATATAGGATTTGTAGTTCCATCTTCACAGTCTTTGAATCAAGAGGCTTAAGGGGGGCATTGCTCTAAGGACTGTAACAAAGTCATAGGGAATGGAGATCATCTTGGTCTGAGGACTGCACTTTTAGAACCACTGACTTGTGTACAAACACTTTGGTGATAAGGATACTTGTGTTTCATGGAAGAGGATGAGGAATAGGTGTAAGAGCCAGAGGTTGAGGGTAAGATTGGGGTGAAGTGGTGTCTTCTGGAAATGACAGAACTGTTGCATTCATGAGCTCACAACAGCTGTGGTTGCCTGCACAAGACCTGCAGAAGATCAAGCCAGTCACCATTCTATCATGGATGTGCAGGGGTCCACAAGCACCATCCTTAGATGAGGAGTTATTGTCAATTGATGGCTACTAAGAGAAAGTCAATTTCCTTTAGGGGTGTGGCCACTGTTAGGTTGAGTATGGTCATGCATGTATGGACAGCATTAATTAGTCTCTTTGGGTCATATGTTTACTAAAAGAGGATATGAGGTTGGAAAGAGGATATATATGTGATTCAGGAGGAGCTAGAGTAGGGAGCGGGGAGAGGAACACGGTCAAAACACATTGTATGCGTGTATGAGAATCTCAGAATAAATAAAATATTATGTTAAAACCATATAGAGCATTAAAAACAACTCCTATAAGTGGGGAGATTCAAAGTGACAGACTAACCCTTCTGTACCTCACTCAATACTTCTGTGTGGCCCACTCTGGGAAGTGTGTTTGTTTGTTTGTGTGTGTGTGTGTGTGTGTGTGTGTGTGTGTGTGTGTGCATGTACATGCTAACTAGGAAATGTCAAGATTTGACAACTGCACTGAAATGAATTTTAAAGGAGCAATCTTACCTCTAACAAGAAAAAAAAAGAACCCCCTGTGTTAAATACTGCCTTCTTTCATTGACCATTAATTGTTTTCTGGGGGACTCTCTTCACCTTTCAGAGACCAGGCTCTTCCAAATGAAGATATATGGTTGCCCCTTAGTTTCCATGAGACGTTGGTCCCAGGACCCTCCCAGTAGACACTAATATCTATGTTCAAGGTGCTTATGTATAAATGGCATAGTGTTTGCATATAATCCTTGTACATTCTCCTGTATTTTAAATGTTTACGCTTATTATTTATTGTATGTTCATGCAAGGGTGCACACACTATGACATATGTATGTAGGTCAGGAGACAACTTTCAGGAGTTGATTTTCTCTTTCCTCCATGTGTGACCTGGGATCAAACTCATTTATCTACTCACTGAGCTATCTCATTACCCCCTCTTGTATTCTTTAAACCATTCTCTAGATTATTTGTAATACTGAAATGTAAATTCAAGAGAATAGTTTTTATACTTTATTATTTGGGGACTAATGTCAAAGGAAAGAGCATTGTTCAGTGTAAATATAACTAAAAATACACATTTTTAGGGGCTGAGGAGATGGCTTCATGGGTAAAGTGAGCTTGTTTTGAAAGCATGAAGACTTGAGTTCAAATCTCCAGCACCCATGGAGAAATCTGGATATTGCAGTGCATGCCTGTAACCTTAGCACTAGGGGGCAGAGACAGGTAGATCCTGAGAGCTCAATGGCCAGGCAGCCTATCTCAAGCAACAAGCTTCTGGTTCAATGAGAGACCCTGTCTCGAGGCAGTAAGGCAGACAGTGAGTGATAGAGGACACCCAACCCGATGCTCTACACTGGCTTCTGCAGGTGTGCATCCACACCCTCACAGGCGTACATTACTCCCAGAGCCCCACATACAAACACACAAGAGATATTTTCAATGTATGGTTGGTTGAATATGTGGGCAAGAAACCCACAGCTATGGAGGGCTGACTGTATGGTACTGCTGTTTTTTAACTGTAGTGCAGATCAGAAGAGATTATGCATTTGAATTGCCATGTGAAACAGTCTCTAAATGGTGGCTATAATTATTATCAGGATTATTATTTCCTGCAAGGATGTCCTGACCACTGATAAAGAAGCAAAATAGAGGCTTAATGGAAGCAAGTGGAATCCTTATAATGAATCTGAATAGTTGTAGGGATCTTTCTTGGTGATTCAGGATCTTGAGGCAAAAGAGAGTGAATTCTCTATCCCATCTCTCCCCTCTGCAGCGTGTCTGCAGGAGATGCTACCGAGGCAATCTTGCGTCCATCCATAGCTACAGTTTCAACTACCAAATCCAATGCTTGGCCAGGAAGATCAACCAGTCCCGCATCTGGATTGGAGGCATCCTTAAGGGCTGGGTAAGTTCAGACCCAACTCAGTATAGAAAGTTTTGATTGTCTTGAGGGATCATTTGCTGGCTCACAGTTAAGGTGTCCTTTAAATGATGGGCAATGGGATGCTGGAGTTGCCCTGTACTGTCTTGGGAGAATTGATTGTCCATACCTCTCACTAATTTCATATTCAATGACTTCAGGCTTGTAGCTCAAAATTAGCCATGGTAAATTTACACCAAGAAAATTGACAATTGTTATCAGCTAGTCAGCTGTCACTGTGACAAAATGCTTGAGAGAATCAATTTATAAGGAAGAAAGGCTTATTTTGACATATATGTTCAGAGGCTTCAGTTTACACTCACTTGAAGGTGTTGGTTTGGATTTGACACACAGGATGTCATGGTGGGAGTGTGTGGCAGAAGACGACTGTTTACTTCTGGTGACAGAGAAGCAAAGAATGAAAGGGTTCAGGGTCCTAGCAATCTCTTCAAGAGCATGCCCAAGATGACCTAACTGTCTCTAAGTAAACTCTACCTCTTAAATGTTCTACCACCCCCAATTCTTTTTTTTTTAAAGAGATTTATTTATTTATTATGTGTACAACATTCTGCCTCCATGTACGCCTGCATGCCAGGAGAGGGCACCAGATCTCGTTACAAATGGTTGTGAGCCACCATGTGGTTGCTGGGAATTGAACTCAGGACCTCTGGAAGAACAGCCAGTGTTCTTAACCTCTGAGCCATCTCTCCAGCCCCCACCCCCCAATTCTATCACGAGTTGGGGACACAGTCTTTAACACATGGTCTTTGGGGCGGGGACACTTCAGATCAAAATTAGTACATGTTATATAAGGGTTCCTTATTACTTCTCTCTCACCCTTTCCTAGGTTTGGTGTGTGTGTGTGTTTTCTGTGTATACCTGAATGTGGAGACCATAGGCCAACCTCGGGTGTCATTCCTTAGGAGCCACCTAGCTTATTTTTTAAGACAGAGTCTCTCATTGGGACCTAGGCTCTCTGATCAGCTACACTTGCTGACTATGAACCCCAAAGGAATCCATTTATCTTTGGTACCTAACACTGATATTCCAAGTGTGAACCAGCAGCCTGGATATTTAATGTAAGTGCTAGAGACTGAACTCAGGCAAGCCCTTTACCAGCTGAGCCATCTCTCCAGTCCTCAGAGCTGGGTTTTTGAGACAAGTGATTACACAAAACTGAAGTGACAGACAGATTCCAGGAGACTGACTCCGGGCTCATCCCAGTTGTTTACTATCTGAGGAGCACCCTCAGATCCTTGGTTTTTCTTCAGCTGTAAAACAGGCATCTCCATCCCTAGTGGTAATCCCAAGATAGTGGATGAAAGAATTATACTTAGTACTAGAGGAGTGGTCCATGGGCAATCATCATCAGTATCACCTGGTAGCTTGTTAGAAATGCAGAATAATGGGCCCCATGCCTGAACTCCTGAATCCGAGCCTGCATGTTAATAAGATCAGCACGGTTGGGGAAATCTCCCCTGTATGGTGTCTGGGAGCAATGGTTATTCTCCATCACATCCCCTGCAAACCCTGAGAGATGGGTGGTGAGAGCATTCGGCCTCTTTCCAGGCAGTGAGAGGAGTCAGCAATGGCTTGGATCTTCCTGCCTTCTTTGGTTCTCTGATCCACTTTCTTTCTTCTCTAGTTCTTCTGGAAGAAGTTTCGCTGGACTGATGGGAGCTGCTGGGATTTTGGATACTGGGCCCCAGGGCAGCCTGGGAATGGGGGAGGACACTGTGTGACTCTAGGCACCACAGGTGAGAGGGATAGGCTCCAGACAAAGGAGATGCATTGATAAAGTAGAATTTTAGTTGCTATTTCTTTGAGCTGCCTGGACACACCTCTTCAAATCTACTCACTCCATATGGAGAACTCAAACTTGGTCTGTGGGGAGGGCTGAGGTGTAAAGACTTCTCAGGGCAAGTCCAGATGATGGGATACCTTGTAGAGGGAGTAGGTGGGAGCCCTTTACCTCCTCTGATACCAGGTTAACAAACTTGAATGACTTAAGTCGTCAGCAAGACCAGCAGATGTGAATGGAAGATGTGGATGTAGGAATTGGTGATGGCTGAGACAAGAGCCTAGCTTCCAGCTGCAGATGTGGGGAACAGCATACATGGCAGATGTGCAGCACTTTAGTATAGTGGCTGAATGCATGCTAGAGCAAGAGGGCTGTGATTTGCATGCCACCCTTGCTACCTACCAGCTATGATATAGCAAATTGTTGCCACAAATCTCTTCCTCCAAAGATGATGATCGCTATGGAAGGGGGTAGAAAGGTACCTGACGAGGGAGGGGTGGAGCTCAGTGCTGACCCCAGGCAGTTTATATCACTGTGTTCTCTGCTGCAGGGGGCCATTGGCGAAGAGCCTCCTGCAATCGCCGCCTGCCCTTCATCTGCTCCTTCTAAGTTGGAGGAAGGACTCTACCTTCGAACCTCCTGCCTTCACAGCCCTGGCTGCTGGTGTCCCATCATTTGGCATTCAGTTCTGTCCCCTGCCTCTCCTGGTCAAAAAGTCAGGCTTTCCACTGCATCACCTAAGTCTTGTTTCTTTCCTTTGTGGAACTCGCTCTGTAGACCAGGCTGGCCTCGAACTCATAGAGATCCGCCTGTCTCTGCCTCCTGAGTGCTGGGATTAAAGGCGTGCACCACCAAGCCCAAAAAGTCTTGTTTCTTCATTGCCCTTTCTCAGAGACCCCTGTTTGTTGGGAAAATCCTAGAAGTGAAAGACGGTGGGACTAGGCAGCCTGATGCGGGTGGGGAGCAGTGACAGAGCTTGGGGCATTGTGTGGTGGCAGTACCAAGTCACCCGGAAGCTGAGCAACGCTCTCTGCAGTCTCTTCTTCACTGGCTCTCATTCCACCTTTCTAGCCAGTGAGAGGAGAGCAGAGAAGAGCCATCTGCTGGGGAGCTGGTCCTGCTTTTGCTTGGTCTTATTATGAGGTGGGGGGTTGAGTGGCTTTCCAAATAGAGGAGAAGGGGCTTACTCAAGAGCTGGTGTGCAATACCGAGATTGAAAGTGGGGGACACACTGAGGGGTGAAAACCCTCTTTTACAGAAGTCTGTTCCTCTAGTGCTATGCTTTTTGGCATCCAGCAATGATTCCCATTTCCCATTCTCTCAGCCTCCTCCTGGGTGTTTCAAGAGAGAGGCGGCCCTCTCCTCCATTATCACCCACTCTTTCTGTAGAGAGGTTACAGTTTTGAAGGGATCTATCCTACACTCAAGCCCAAGGCAAGAGACTGGCAAGAGCTTAGATCTCACCCTTAGTTCTATTATCTTGGGCCTCGGCATTCCTTCACGTCACTTTTTCAGACCTGGGGAGATGGAGGGAATATCATTTTTACCTTTAACTTTAAGCCAGCTAGGACACTGGGCTAGAAGGATTTCACAAAAAGAATTTAGAGTAGACAGAACGGGAGGTTCACAGTTGAGACTGGGTATTAAAGAGTATAGAGAAAACCTCAAATTGTGTGTGTCCGTATGCTCATGGTGAGAGAATTTCTGTACATGCACTTGTAAATGTGGGGTACCCAAAATACAAATGTATACTAGTATCCCCCCCACACCCTCTCTAAGGCTACTGGATTTGAGGGAACAGAACAGGGATGGGGCACAGTCCTAGACAGTGGATTGGGGAGAAACAGTATAGCTAAGTCCTTTGAACATGGAGGTCTTTGAACATGGATGAGTAGGTCCTGACACCCATGGCACCTCACTGATGGAGGATGCCCAGGGTCTGTCTTGGTAGAGGGATTGTTGACTCAGCTCCTAATCATGGCAAAGAATCCTGTCAAGAGGTGGAGCTGCCTAAGAGTGGGGGGCCATGGAGGTCCCTGCATCGAACACTGCAGTAAGTGGACTCTTGACTCAATGCTTCTAGAGAAAGTGGGATTGTTGCAGGGGGTGGGATGATGAGCAGTAACGAGGACATTTCGGGGTACACCAAGTTCCGGATGCAGTCACTCGCTGCCTTTCTCGCCACCTCCTCTCCTTCCCTGACAGAGAATGGTGTCTAACCAAGGAGCCCAACACCCTGATGGCCAGAGCCATGGGCAGAGGTGTGTATGTGTGTGGGGACAAGCTCCTTCTCGACTAAAGCCTCCTTAGAGCACGCCTAGCTAGTAAAATGCTCCTCAAGTCTCTGGCACTGTTTCTGAGTATCGCACTGTGCCCTGATGTAGCAATTGTGCTGGCTGTTTACGGCCTCTCACTCTTGCTTAGCTCTTGACTAAAAGGCAAGTAATCTTGAGAGAAGACAGTCCCCAGAACTGTACGAATTACTATCCCCAGGAGACTGGTAACTTGCTGAGAACAAGGTGTTGTGAGAAGGAACACAGAAAGGAAGGGTATGGAATGTCAGGGTATTGCAGGGACCTGGTGGGAGGGAAGGGAAACAGACTGCTGTGTCCACTGCGTTTGCTTTCTAGAGACTCAGGAGGACAGCCTTGGCATCTCTTCAGACAGTTGGCTCTGTAACTTGTTCCTGCTTCTGGCTAGTGCAGGTCTGGGCACCAGATGATTCTCAGAATTCCCCAGCTCTATTTCCCTGCCCCTGGGAGACTGTGTGCCTCATCCTGCCTAGCTACTTCGCTTAGATTTTACCAGTTACTGCAGCAGGATCTTGCTTAGCCCAGGTAACATATATAAACAAAAGGTGAGTCAACAAATTTCCTGACTTTCCCCCCAATAGATACACACAGAAGTCAACATCTCACACTCCAGCATCACAAATCTCTGGGTTCACGTCACTTCTGCTTCCATTCCCTCATTTCACTCAGCCTCAGTTTCTTTTGTAAAATGGAGATTGAGTTAGGCAATACTTCCAGCTCTAGTTCCAAGAACTGTCTATTTGTTTTTCTACCAAATTAATAACAAACCACAGAAAGCTCCCCAGGTGTGGTCAGGGCCCGTGTGACCATGTTGGTGACGGCGCTGAGTAAATCACAGTGTATCAGATACAAGCTGGCTGTTGTAATTTCTATTAGCCTACATCTAATAGCACACAAAAGTGGACTTGATTCAGACAAAGGGGAGTAGAGAATGGGGCTTACACACTTACTGGAAGGTCCAGAAGAGGCTCAGGTACCTGGGGGAGGATTATCCTAGTCTGGGGTACAGTTCCCTTCCAGGACACAGTGTCTCCATCTCCTCCTAGGAAGCATCTTTGTGAACTCCGCCTTAGCTCAAAGGGGGCCTGGGGGCCTCCTTATTGGAGGATGTGCTGTTTCCTTTACTGATGTCTGTGCTGGAGAGATGAAGCCTGGCCAGGTCTACTGGATACTACCCAGGAGCTGATGCTGGTGCTAGGGAGACAGTATCCCATCGCCCATCATGATGGGGGCTGTGAGTAGCAGATGGAGGGCAGGATTGATGGACCTGGTGAGAGGACTCTTACCCCTTCTCCCCCTGGGTGGAGATCATTGGGGTTGGGTCTGTTCAAGTACTCTTGTAGAAGCCTTCCCAAAGTACTGCTACACTACCCCTTCCCCCACATCTCTCTGTACCTTCTGGTGAGGGGCCAGCCCTCTGTCTACATGTATGCTCATCTCTGCTAAGACCTCATCACCATGCCCATGTTCCCAGAGGAGACTGGCCCTGACACTAATGAAACTTATACCTCAGGCCCACTCATTTGCATGAACCTCTCTGATACCTAATTCTGTATTCTTTTTAAAGAGGTGCCCCCAGCTGGATGATGACACTTGCCTGTAAATCCCAATCCTGGGGAAAGGGTGAGGGAGGAGGACTGTAAAGTTGAGGTCAGCCAGGGATACATAGCAACGTCTTTTCATCAAAAGCAACCAAACCAAAAAACCAAACCAAACCAAAAAAGCCTTTCAAGTTGCTTCCTCCCCAAACCTTGATTCTGTCCTTGAGCTTCTGAGATTTAGGGCTTCCTCTCCCTCTCCTCTTTTCTTTGAAAGACAGAGACAAGATGGACTTGACTTCTGTTCAATAGTGTCCTTCTCTGAGCACAGGACACTTCACTATGGCACAAGGGAAGCCGTTTTCCATTTCTGGCCTTAGTGTTGATCTGTAAGCAAGAGGGTTGGACATGATGGTTCCTGAGGCCCTTTACCCTATTAGGATCACATGGAACAGGCCTGGCTGACCCGGCTGAATGCTCACAGGGCATTGGATTTCACTGTGCCTCCTAACTTCTTTTTTGAGACAGCTTCATGGGACTCAGGCTGGCCTCAGACTTAACTATGTTGCCACAATGAACTTGAACTTTTGACACTCCTCCCCCCTCCCCACACTGCTGTCTCTACCTCCTGAGTGCTGGGATTACAGGTGTGCACCACCATACCTGGTTTATACAGTGCTGGAGGTTGGCCCTAGGCTTTCTTTACACATGCTAGACAAACACTGTATCTACTCAGCTACATCGCTAGCCACTAAGTAAGGCTTTTCCAACAATGCTTAAACAAGGACAGCTGATGTCCTGGGGCATGATGCTAGGTTTAGAAATCACTTCTCACCTGTCGTGTGTGTGTGTGTGTGTGTGTGTGTGTGTGTGTGTGTGTGTGTGTGTGTGTGTGTGTTCTATCTGGATTCTGGAGTGAGGGTCCAGATGTGTGAGGGCCTATCTGGAGAACAAAGGTCTACTCCTCAGCTTGGGTTTGAGATACGGGGTGAGGTGAGGAAAAATTCACCAACAGACATACCTCCTATTTCCTTCTGAAGCTGGACTTGGCCAAGTCAGAAATGAGAGTTTATACTCCATCTCACTGGGCTCCCCTAAAGTAGGGCCTGCATTGCCGAGAAAGCTCACTGGTGATCTAGTCACCGGAAAGGCAACGGACACAAAGGAACCCCATGCAGGGAGTTCATTCTTCCCTCACGGATGTGGGCAAAGGGGTCAGACCTGGGTATAAACCTCACTTTCTGGTCACGTGGACTGGGGCAAATGACTCAGTCTCCCTGAGCCTTTGCTTCTCTTCAAAAACAAACAAACAAACAAGCAAACAAACACCCAGAAATATACCCTATAGGGTTATTTTAAGGCCCCAATGAGATAATGTGTATGGAAGTGCCTGGTACTTGGTTGGCCCTATGGGTGTAACCATAGCAACCATTTTCTCTCTCCTTTGGAAAGGGATGGATACTGCTGTCCTAGGACCCTGGGAAGCAGATGGGAGGCATGCAAGGGGTAAAGGCAAGATTCAGGTCTTAGCAGGAAGCATTACCTGACTGCTGAACAGTAAGGACCTAGATACCTGGCTGTGGTCTTTGGGATGAGCAGCAGAAATGAGAGCCCCTCTCTCCCCCATCCCACCCCCATCTGCCCAGACAGGGTGGCCTGTTGGAGAGTCTGCAGCCTAAGGGTGAGCATGGGACCCTGGGGAGGGGCCCTAGTGGCCGATGGAGTAGGCCCCCGAGTCTGTGGACTGCTTTTCCACGGTGGCCTGGTCACCGGGGAACACCGGGTTGGTGGAGGCAGTACCCTTCAGTGTTGTCTCATTCACCTGCAAGCAGAAGAGTTGGCATCGTCATGTTTGACACTGGGCAGCATCTTCCAGTGTGACCCGTTTGACAAATTCAGCAGCTGGGGTGGGGTGGGGTTGCCGGGTCATTGAGGGAGGTAGAGTAAGTCTCTGAGAACCCAGGACTTTGCATGCGCTCCAAGGGAAAACTGTAACCCAGGCCATCTCCAGGCAGGATCCGTTCTGCCCCGGAAGTGGACAAGTGACAGTGAGTGGTGGGCATGTTGACAATGACTCACAGAACTCCTCCCCCCCGATTGTTTTCTCGTAAGGGAAGGGCTGGTGTCTTTGTGCATGCTAGGTAAGCAACAGACCCCTGAGCTACACCCAGCCCTAAATCCCCGAAGAGTCCATTCTTGGCCCAGCGCTCTCTTGGACCCCACACACGAATGGAGGCCCACTGAACTTCCATTCAGAACACCCTGGACAGTAAGCCATCGAGGGTCCAGCAGCCCTCCTTGCTCTGCTTCCCCAACTCACCTCCTCAAACTTCCTGGCTTTGTAGTGATCGGCCCCTTTGAGGAAATTGAGCAGGATGATGTCACAGAGAACAGTCCCCTGGAGGGAGAGCAGCGGTGCAGGTTCAAACAGCGGCTCTGAGATGGGCAGCGCTCCAGTGGCCCCTGTGCTGCCCAGCTCGTGCCCAGGACTACCTTCAGCAGACAGGTGGCCGAAGCATTGTGAGGGGAGGGGCATGAAGGGGTTGAGTCTTCCAGAGAGACGACTGTACAGCTCTTCTCAAAAAAATTCCCAGAGGCTCTTCGGGATCCTCTATGGCCCACCTCTCTAGCTACTGAGAAATGCCCTTGGCTCACAAGCACAGAGAGTGTGAAGGAAGAAGCAGAGGGAGGTAGAGGAGGAGTCCCTGGGAGTGAGCCTTTGTCCCCACCTTGCCTGGTGGCTCTGTTTTCCTCACTAAGGTATCCTAGGACTGTGGAAACATGGAGTCTCTCCCTCCCTTCATGGTGAGAGGCAGGAATTTCTTATAAGACAGAACCACCCGAAAACAGGGATGCAGTCTCTGGAAGCCACGAGCCTTGGGAGGTAATGACGGGAGATGCCCAAACCAGAGCTACTTAGCAGCAGGTGTTGGAGCCCAGAGGAGGGCTTACCCTGAGCTGTCTGATAGTACCATGCCTGGCTTGGCCCCACCCTGACTGCCCTGTAAGAGGCTGGAAAGACTGAACTTACCACTCCCACAGAAGTGAAGGCGGCCACGGAGCTGATGATGGTAGGGATGATGTTGAACTTGCCAGCCTGTATGTATATAGAGCAAAGCATGAAGACAGAGGGTTGAACAGAGACGGGGTGAGGGCTGAGGTTAAACTTGGGCTCCTGTTACAGGAGAGGCTGTGGAGCCTGAAGAGTTTTTAGTGGGTCAAACGGTTCCACCCTACATAGCATAGGGAGCTGATGGGAGATGCGGCCAGTTGGCCAGTTGAAGACTCCCCTCCCCTGAGAGCCTCTTCAAGGCCCAAGTGCAGGAATTGGAGCCCCCCCCCCATCTGCTGGATCCCAGGACTCACGTTCCCATACACCAGCACATCAAAGCGGATGCCAAAAGCCTTCAGGAGTGTGCGGTACTCGCTGCCGTTCTCCATCTTGTAGTATTTGGCAAACCTGGAGGCCAGAGGGGAAACAGGGTCTGCCTATGAATTCTCCTGCCTGAACTCTTAGGGCTCTTTAGAGCTCAATAGTCATTATCGAGCAGTTGATGGTGGGTTAAGATGCCTGCTATCATTCTTCCTGCACTGATAAGGAGACTTCAACAACAGAATCTGGGGCCATACCTAGAACCTACAGAATCAACATCGTTGTTGGTGAGAACTAAGCCTCTCCTCTTAAAATAATCTCGACACAAGGTTTGTGTGTGTGTGTGTGTGTGTGTGTGTGTGTGTGTGTGCCCATGAGTGTGAATATAATGGCCTATGCATGTGTGTATCTTGAGGTCAAGATCAGATGTCTTCTTTGACTGCCTTGCACCTCATCTTTGAGACAGTGTTTCTCACTAAACCTGGAGCTCACCAGTTGGCTGGACGGGCTGGTTAATGAGACCCTGGAAAGCGTTCATCTCCACCCTCTCAGCACTGGGATTACAGACATGTGGCTTTTAAAAGTGTGAGTGCTGGGGATGGAACTCAGGCCCTTATGCTTGAGCACCAAGTACTCTACCCAATGAGCCATCTCTGAAAACCTCTCTCCCCGTTTTGAGCTTTGTTTATGACAGCTTGAACTACAGCTTGACCACAACTGGCCCCAGGCTTCTTTAGTTCTACTTGCTTGGGTATCTCAGCACCCAACTTTAACCTACCTGGGCTCAAAGCCTGACTCCTATAACTGTGTACATGTCATTTAACCTGAGACTCAGTGGCGGCATCTTGAGTGGCAACAATAAAACCGTCCTGCTCTATGGGGTTGCCATGAGAACTGAGAATACGTGGCAGTGTTGTAGAACAGCCCTGGGCACAGGAAACATACACTGGCGTTGGCCATTGTTATTTGCTGAAGAAATATGTTTTATACCGTAACTGAGAAAAAGCGTTTCCTGCTCCCTCACCTCATTCTACCCTTGCCTCCATCCTATGGCAGAGGAAATGATTTTCATATTTTCTGAGGCTCTGCAAGGTTAAATGATGCACCCAGGATTTCCCATTGGAAACTCAGCACTAGATCTGCCCAGGTCCTTTGCTTTGTCTTTTGCTCCTCAGCTCTGGCTGCTAGATGCCTTGTGGTGAGCTGGGGGCTCATAGGAGTGATCACATTTCATTCTTCCCACAGACTCAGTGGTGCCCACGCAGAAGGGTGACGTTCACACCCTAATTTGCAGACGCCTTATGGCAGGGAGGGGAACTGCCTGTGGCTTCGAAGCTCATAAGTGCTAGGCTTGGGATTGGAAATGCCGTTGGGGAACTCCAGTGTCAAGTAGAAATGAGTCTGGATCCCACAGTCATCACCTGTAAACAGTGTGGCCTTTAATGTTTCTTAGCTCTCAGGGTGTCAGCTTCCATGTCTATAAGATAGGGGTGCCCGAGGGCCGGGCGGTGGTGGCGCACGCCTTTAATCCCAGCACTCGGGAGGCAGAGCCAGGCGGATCTCTGTGAGTTCGAGGCCAGCCTGGTCTCCAAAGCGAGTTCCAGGAAAGGCGCAAAGCTACACCGAGAAACCCTGTCTCGAAAAACCAAAAAGAAAAAAAAGGAAAAAAAAAAAGATAGGGGTGCCCGTCCTGTCAAAGCTCTGTTAGCAGCAGCTGAATACTCACTGAGACCGACTCATTGAACACTACTGAAATCCCACAACAGATATTCTGTCCACTAGACACCGTCTTTCTCTGGCCAGCTCTGGCCCAGGGAGCCTGTCTCTTGCTGCTTCTACCAAGCAGTCTGCTTGGCTTTTAGGTGGGTTCATCCAAAGGAAGTACCAACAGGAGAGCAGAAAGGACGGGGTATTCAGTCGGCTTAGCCTCCAGCAGTGGCTTAGCTCCCACACAGGCTTACAGGGTGGCTTCAGCTTTCTCTAGATTCCGAGCTTTTCTCCCTTTGCTTGCCCATGCCAGCACTGGGATAACAGCTTCCACAGGCTGCCAGCCTCGGGGTCCTTCACCACCTAGGTTGGCTCCTCTTGTCCCATGTGTACCCTTGTGCATTGCTTCTACACGTAATCACACCTTTTGGGGCCACCCCTGTCCCCTCGGGATACCTACTCTAACTGGCCCCACTTTGCAGACAGGGAAGCTCAGGCCCAGATGCTTCGGTCATCAGGAAGCAGTACAGGAAGTTCGGGTAGCAGGTTTCTGCCCCTACCCATGCCTGGGCAAGGCCATAGTGCTGAACCTGCCACCAAGTAATGGGCTGAGAACCATTCAGTGGAAGCATTCTCAAGGGTGCCTGATGCCAGGTGTTTCCTGTGGGCCCTGCAGCTGAAGGGACAGAGTGAGGGAAGGCAGGAGAGTCTTCTCCAGAGAGTGAGACCCGGGGTAAAAATGACAGTGACCTAAGAGGGATACTGGATGAAGTACAGCCACTGAGCAGGAAGAAAGGAAGGGCTTGGAGGTCAGGGGAATGGGTGAGGAATGAGACCATCTTTAACTCTGGGTAACAGCGGGAGAGCTCCATACAGGTCAAAGCAAAGCAGAGTGAGTTCAAATGCAGCAGCAGAAGGGGGATGGAATGGACGGCAGGAAGGGTAACAGTTCTATCTCCATGAGACCCAAGAGCCCAGACCTTCAAGGAGACCTCCAGGGATAGCTCAAAGAAATATTTGAAATAGACAGAAGATTTCAGAAACCTATGGCTTTCAGGCAGGCTTGAGGGTATGTAGACCAGACGGACCATGACCATCTCAGCACCCACTATTTATAAAGCTCCAGAAATATATGTAGAATACCTCAGTTAACCTCATGAATAATGCACTGTTGTTGACCCATTTTATAGATGAGAGAGATGAGCAGGTAACTTGCTTGAGTCAGGATTCTGATGACTTCTGATTCTAGGACTCCACAGCCCAAACTTGGAATCTCTGAACCATCTGTCTTTAGCTAGTTTTAATGATGTAAGCACCCTGGTGCAAGGTCTTAGAGCCCTTCTAAATTCTACATTCTCACACAACTGGAGAATTCAAGATCCTTGTCACAGAGATGTACTCGTGGCAACTGGGCATGGGGAGCGGGGATGAATCACAGATGTTTGAGGCGGGGCTGGGGTTGAGCCTGTGGTTCTGCAGCCTTCATGTACAGCCTAAGGCTGCATCCATGACAAATGCTCTGACATGGACTCAGAGAACAAGAAGTTGGCATCCTAGGCTCCACTGGTTAAATTTATCCTGGGAAGGAATGTGAAGGGAACAGGGAGAGAAATCAGAGCGGACTTGGTTTTCTTCCAGCACCTGCCTTCCAAGAGGCAATAAGCATGGTAAGATCATTATCTCACCAGCCACCCACCCTCAAGGAGGCTTGGCAGGGAAGGCTTCTCTTCCTGCTGGGCGGGAGGAATTGCAGAGCTCAGGGAGGAGGGTCTAGGCTACAGATAGGGCTGGACGCTGCAGGGTCCAGACTCTACTCCAGTGGAGCCAAAGATCACAGAAGCTGTCTCATCCCTGAGGCAGGGGATGGCTCAGATCACAAGGGCTTGGGGTATCTTCTTGTTGAGTCACACTTGGACCTGATTTCCCTGTCCCTCATACCTGGCTGGTGCTCCATCACTGGCTCTTGTAATGTGGATGGAAGTGAGGCTTGTTACCTGGGGCTGAGATGGTTCAGTGCAGTGTACCTTCTGTGTCCTCCCTCTCCCGCCTCCTGCCATCTAATGGCTAACTATTTAGGAACCAGGGGAGATTGATGAGGCAATCTTGATGGAGACTGAGTCAAGATGGCAGGCAGCAGACTAGAGCCCAGAATGACTCCACAAAGCCCTCCAACATCCCTGACCCACAATGTTAATCCACCGGTGAGAGGACTGTTTGTTACAGCAGTTATCAATACCTATCCTGACTGTTACAACTGTCCTCACTAGTTTTATCACTGAGAAGATTGAGGCACAGTGAGAAGTGCTTTTCTAAAGGACAAAGAATGAGTTAGAGTCGGGGAGGGGAGGATGAGACCAAATGGGTCATTCCTAGGAATAAGCTCTCTATGAAGGTCCGAGATCCGAGGATGCCACTTGGCTCTTCTTAAACTAGCATTTTGTCCCTGAGCAAGTCACCCAACCTCTCCGAGACTTTTACTCTTACTAAAAAGGAGGGAGTGGGCTATGGAGAGAATGAATTAGGAGAGCTAAGCTTCTTACCCTAAGGCCAAGATAAAGAATATTATCTTTATTTGCCTTAACTGTCCTTGCTCCTAGAGATAATAATAATATTAGTAACAACTGTTGCTAACATACACTAAATTCTTATGATGTAGCGCATAGCACATAGCACTCACAGAGTCCTCTGTGATACTGTAGCTGCCAGCACATCCCGAGGACGAGGTACCAGCACTGTACCAAGTGTTTTACACTTACCAATTCACTTTATTCACAACCACCCCCGTGGCATTAAGTCCTGTTGCTCTTCTTACTTTACAGATGAGTAGGTAGGATCAGAGGGGTTAAAAAGTCTAAGCCATAAAAGGCAATAGTCAGGAGAGTGAATCTGGAATCCAAGCCCAGTCTGTCCAGCTGCGGAGTCCATGCTCTTAGCCAGCACTGTGGTTTAACATGGTTTGTCTCCTCTGAAATGCATGTTGAAACTGAATCTCCATGGTAAGACACTAAGTGCGATGGACAGGACCTTTAAGAGGTGATCAGGCCCTCTCCTCACGAATCTCTGTTCTTGTGATTAACAGATAAATGGGTTAAAGAGTTATAGCAAGAGTGGATGTGTTGGGGCTGGGGAGGTGGCTCAGCAGTTAAGAGTACTTGCTGCTCCTGCAGAGAACCTAGGTTCAGTTCCCAGCACCCACATGGTGGCTCACAGCTCTCTGTAACTCCAGTTCTGTGGGATCTGATGTCTTCTTCTGACCTCCACAGACACCAGGCACACATATGGTGTACATACATACATGCGGGCAAAACGCCCACACACATGAAATAGAAATAAATACAACTTTAAAAAAAAAGTGTGACTGGGTGTGGTGGCGCATGCCTTTGATCCCAGCATTTAGGAGGCAGAGGCAGATGGATCTCTGTGAGTTCCAGGCTAGCCTGGTCTACAGAGTGAGTTCTAGTACAGCTAGAGCTATGTAGAGAGACCCTGCCTTCAAAACAAAACCAAAGCCCAAAACAAAGAGTGGGCATGCTGCAACAGCAGGTCCAGCGGTCTCCTGAATGCTACCTGCCTGTTATTATGGGATGTTTTGTGCCGCCTCATAACTCTGACAGCAAGACCGGCTCCAGATGTCCCCTCTATCTTGACTCAAAATCATCAGTCAAAATAAACCCTTTTCTTTGTCCTTCCCCAGCTACGGTAACCGAAAATGGAACAGGACAGTCAGGATTCTACATTGTTCTCGGCCCTCCCTTCCTGATGAGGCCCTGACTTAGGAAGGGACTTCGGTCAGTGCTTAGGAGGGTCTATTGAATTTGCTGGTGCCGCTGACTAGGGCGAGCCCAGGAAGCACAGGAGAGCCGCTCACGGTGGGAAGAAGGGGCCTCTTCACCTGCAGAAAGGCCGGCCTCTGCTGGAGCCCCTCTCTGGCGATAAGAACACTGCCGCTCAGCACCGTGGCCTGGAGCACAGGTCCTGCTAACATGAGCGGCTCCGTTTCCCACCACACGGTCCTCCCTCCCACAGCACGCGCCTGCCTTCCTGCAAGTCCTGAACATGCGCCACAGACACGTGGAGCTTCGGCTCACGCGGTTCCCCTCTCCTCCCTCTCCACCCTGCGAATTCACCTATTCATTCATTAAGGCGCAAGCTCAGACAAGCTCTCATTTTTCAGTAGTTAATCAGTGCTTAGAGTGCCTTCTGGGTACTGGGCACTGGGTACCACTGACACACTGATGAGCTCTCGTGCTGTGAGAGGGAGAGAAATATCAATCAATCACACAGTCCAAAATGGGACATAGAGAGGGGCTGGGAAGCTGGAGAACACCAGTCTAAGAGCACAGCGGTAGGTGAAGACTTTCGTGTTTTCCTTTTATTTCTTTCTCTTATTTTATTTTTTGAGACAGGGTTTCTCTGTGCAGTTTTGGAGCCTGTCCTGGAAATCACTCTGTAGACCAGGCTGGCCTTGAACTTACAGAGATCTGCCTGCCTCTGCCTCCCGAGTGTTGGGATTAAAAGCGTGCGCCACCACTGCCCGGCAAAGCTCTGGGTTACAGCACACTGAGACCGGAGCGATAGGTGAGAGGTGGAGGCAGCATTCCTGGCTAAGAGAACAGCAGACTCTTTTGTGGGAAAGGACATGTGCTTTTGGAGTGTAGAGGTGGACTGAAGCGACTGTGGCTCAGTCCACCTGCTCTGGCTAGGACAACTAACTGTATACATCTCATCCCAATCCCACGTTCAGTGACTTTACCCTTGTTGCTTGACCACAGTGGAATATTGACTCTAGGGACAATGGCATCCTATTCCCCAGAGAACAGGTTTGCCATTGTAGGGAGCTACAGTGGTGAAACGCCCCTGCCCTACTGTCCCGTCTCCATCGGGACCCAGGCTCTGGTACTACTCTGGTGCGTGGTCTGTGGGCTGCTAGGCCTACATTACCGCCTGTGTTTGGTCTGGTGATCCCAGCAAGGGGCGGAGGAAACACTTACTGGAACAGCAAATGAATTTCTCAGATTCTTAACCCCGCAAAGACTGAGTTTCTCAGTGCCAGCCTCTGGGCACCCTTCTGCTGGCTGGGCGTCTCCAGATTCTCCCAATTTGGCAGATGGAACTAGGATGGTGGTAACAACATGCTGTTTTCTTTCTCAAACAGAAAACATTTAGATCCGGCAGCTGGCTAGGTGGGAAGGTAGGTGCCACTGGTGGGGGACGTGTTGGGAGGAGAGAGGACAGAAGGTATGTGGAGCACTTACACAAGCTTAGCCCAGCCTAGAGGCTCCTCACTGGTGGCCACCTTTAGGCCTCACAACAGCTCAGCAGGGTGCTAATAGCCCTAGGTGGCACAGGGACTTAGACATGGGACAGTCCTAGGGTCTGAATCCTTGCTTTGCTACTTGAAGTAGTTTATACAACCTTGGGAGATCTCTCTCTCTCTCTCTCTCCTCTCCCTCTCTCCTCTCTCTATGCATCAGTTTCTCTATCTGTAAGGTGGAGACATCAGCATCTGGTGGTTAAGGGGATTAACTAGGGATGGAAGAGAGAGGGGAATACTTAGGGAGAGCCAGGAGAGGGAGAAAGGAGAGATAAATAACACTAAGGATGTTTTTTTAAAAAGCTATTGGGAAAACACACTGTTTTATAAGCTTACTTAAAAAATATATATATAACATATTAATACATATGTTAAATGGAGTGATAATGCTTCCCACAAGAGCCATAGACTATCTAATAAAAACCCCAGTGCTAGGCATGAGAAACCTCCCTCTGAGTTGCTGGTCAGGGGAGCCCAAGAGGTTACCGTCATTGTCCTTGGTGTCTTCTAGCATACAAAAGTAAGACCTTAGTGTACTCTGAACACAGAACTTGGAAGCATTAAGCTAGAAATGACCTGCAGCCTCTTTCCTGAGGACTGGCTCTCGTAGTATCTGAAGATGCTATACAAGCTGCTAAAGGAGAAAGGCAATCAGTGGGTCCATCCAGCTGTAAAGTCTATGAATCGCAACAATGACCAGCAGGGCAAGATATCCCTAACGGTGTAATAGTGGTACTTATATCTTGGTGGTAACCAAAAACTGTCTAATTGGACTTAAGGCTTTCTGGAAGGAAATCATGTCTCATATTGTAAACCTAGCCAACCACCCAGAGCTAGGGTCATAGGTTTCAGAGGAGAACCGACTACTGCCACTTTCCTAAGCCAGTATATCTCCTGACTGTATTCTAAATACTAATCCTTATACTCACAGGTAAGGGTAGCTCTCAGCTCTCATCAAAGGAGTTTCGTTTTGCAGCTGATAGAGACCATCACAGAAAGCCACAACTAGTCAAAACATAGAGAACAACTAACTGTGGGGTGCCTATCCCTAACTGATACAACACAACCTTTACATACACCTAAGGCTCAGAGGACAGGAGAAAGGGGGCTGGAAAGACTAAGAGCTAGAGGACCAGGACTCCTGTTGTTAGATACTATTTTCTAGACAGGGAAGCTGTATGCACAAAATCACAACAATATAGTTGTCTAAACAAGACCTGCCGACATGCCAATGTCAGTGGGGAACATTTTCCAAGGCCTCACCCCCACATGAAGTATTACAGGTAGTCAATGGCTGCCGGCAGAGGACGAATCAGTTTTCTCCAGGAATCAGTTCCCTGATGTGTTGTTCAATCCTAAGTGGTAATCCCTAAACACACGTATGTATGAGCGACACAAAATTGAATCAGTAGGATGTGTGTGTGTGTGTGTGTGTGTGTGTGTGTGTGTGTGTGTGTGTACTGTTTATTTTCACTTCCTTTACTTTTTTTGTTTTTGTTTGTTTGTTCGGTTTTTTGTTGTTACTGCTGCTTTTGAGATGGAGTCTCACTACGTACGTAGCTTGGCTGGCCTGGAACTCTATGTAGTCTAGGATGGTTGTGGCATTCTTCCTGCCTCTGTCTCTTGAGTGTTGAGATTTCAGGGTGTATACCACCCCACCCAAACTCTCTATCTTTGATTTTACAAGCCACAGAAAAGCACAAAACCTGTCAGGTAAGGGACACGGTTGGGATCTGAACTCGGGCTGCTCAAATCCAGAGTCTACTACTTCCCTAAGGCGGAAACCGAAAAGGAGTTGCTGGCGGCTTCAGAGGAGGCAGGGAGCTTGTTAACTAGGTGCTTCCAACAGCACCTCAGTTGCCGAGGAAAGCACCCGCTGCCTGTGACTTGTGATCTCAAGTATTAGAGAGACAGCTGGAGCAGCTGCCAGTGCTGAGCTGAGAAGGGGAAGAAGAAGAGAAGAACCAGGGCTGGAGTTGTTAGGGATGAGAGGCATCACTACCAGGCCAACACAGAAAGGCTACTGCTGCCAGACACAAGCAGGAAGCTGCTGTGTGGTGCTCCTCTCTTGTCTCTAGAGCAGTGGTTCTCAACCCGAGGGTCGCAACTCCTTTGGGGTGGGGATGGGGGTGGGGTGAGGTATGGGGGAGTGGGGGCGAATGATCCTTTCACAGAAGTCACATATCAGAAATTACATTATGACTCATAACAACAGCGAAATTAGTTATGAAGTAGCAATAAAATAATTTTATGGCTGGGGGGGTCACTACAACGTGGGGGGAACTGTATTAAAGGATCGCAGCATTAGGAAGGTTGAGAACCGCTGACTAGAGTGAGTCACTGCTCTTTGGGGTCTGCCGCCTTGCCCTCTGGTTTCTGGAGGTGTGGTTGATGAGTGGTACTGGCTGGCGACTAGAAGAGAGCAGGAGGAAGAGGTGGGTATTTCTTCTGCCTACTGCTTCCCAGCCCTGTCTTGGTTTTGCTAGTGGCTCTTTCTGTTTGTGATCGCTGCTTCTGGTTTAAATCTGGGCACCTAGTCATCCCATGATGACTACAATCTAGGGTGGCAATGGCCCTCTGTGTTCACCTAGTCCTCCCATGATGACTACAATCTAGGGTGGCAATGGCCCTCTGTGTTCACCTAGTCCTCCCATGATGACTACAATCTAGGGTGGCAATGGCCCTCTGTGTTCACCTAGTCCTCCCATGATGACTACAATCTAGGGTGGCAATGGCCCTCTGTGTTCACCTAGTCCTCCCATGATGACTACAATCTAGGGTGGCAATGGCCCTCTCTGTTCCTCCCCACCTGCTTTGGCTCCAGTGTTGGTTCCTTGGGTGTACAGTTCTTCCCAAGCCCTGGCTCAATGCACTTTCTTACTGAGACCTTCACAGAGACACCTGTTCTGTGACCAGACAGACCATCCCCGACACTGGACCAAACTGAGCCGTTTTGAGGCCTGACAGGACTGTGAGGCTTCACACGTGTTCCCCTGTGCCATTAGCAGGAACAGATAAAGGATGAGTAAGTACAAACGTCAATTGCTGTAATAAATCATTTGTCAGATGTGCTTCTGTGGGGCAGGGTTGAAGCTCCATCCCAGTGTGACAGGGCTATAAATAACAGTGCACACTTCAGCAGCCCCAGCTTCCAAAGCCCTTCCCCGGCCCCCAATCCTAGACACCTATGTGTGTTAATTTAGGCTGCCAGAGTTTAAAAAGGCTTTATAGTCTGTTTTATAGAAACGGAAACAGGCCCACAGAGGGGATGAGACTTGCTCTCAATCACACCAAGTGTCTTTGATTTGAATCTATATCCTGGCCTCTCACTACTTCACCCTTGTTTGATGATGATGATGATGAAGAAAAGAAGAAGAAGAAGAAGAAGAAGAAGAAGAAGAAGAAGAAGAAGAAGAAGAAGAAGAAGGTGATGACTGTTATTGAGACAGGGTCTTACTATGTAGTCTAACCTGCCCTGGTTGGCCTGGAGCTCATTATGTAGACCAAGATGACTTCTAGCCCTTAGGGCTCTGCATGCCCCTGTATCCCAAGTGCTAGGTTTAAAGGCAGACAGATTATTCTTTTTGTTTGTCTTCTGTAGGCCAGCCTGGCCTCAAACTCAATACATAGCTGAGAATGACCTTGAATTTAGGATCCTCCTGCCTCCACCTCCCAAATGATTGCAGGTGTGCACCACCATGTCTGGTTTTATTCTGTGTTGGGCATCAGGGCTTTGTGTACACTAAGCAAACAGTCTACAGCTGAGTTCCATTCCCAGCTTCATCTTAATTATTATTCTTAGTCACCCTTCAGTAGTCCCAGGAGGTTGATTCTAGGAGCCTTGTAGACCTTATATAAAACGGCACAGTGTTTATCTATAAACTATGTACATTGCCCTTCATGTGTTAGATCCTCCCTAGGTAACTTATAATGCCTGACGAAGTATATATTCTGTGCAAATGGTGGCCATGCTGTATTGTTTAGGGTATAAGAAGGAAACAAAACCTGCTCTTCTTTGGGGCAGGTACAATCGCTTCCTCAAATATCTTTCATCTATGTTTGGTAGCGTCCACAGATGCGGGACCCACAGTTAAGGAGGGCTGCCTGCATTTTTATGTATAAACAGCTTTGCTATTTGGGTTTAGGTTCATCATTCTCTTGATCACAGGAACTGGCCTCATTCCACTCTCTGTCAGCCATGAAGCTCAGCATGTGATAGAACCAGAAGCTGAAAGAGACCTTCAAAGCCATCCCCTCATTATCCACAAGAGTTTCCCCTCTTGGGGCTTGCCTGAATGCTCCTGTGCAAGGAAACATGCAGCCAAATTTAGCTTTAAGTAGTGCCAGCCATTGCAAGCAAGGGCTTCCCCATGCTGAGCTGACATTCAGTTATGTTTGCTGAATGGAGAAGGGTTTTTTATCACGGTGTACAAATCCCTTGGAAGCACTCATATCTGTTTAGAAATGATTTGTCCTCCCATAGAGTAGTGGAAACTCCTTCCTAAACCAGGACCCAAACTGTTAAACCAGCAGGAAAAACAGCAACAAACAGGCAGGATCTGGGCTGACTTGGGAGGGAAAATTCGGGCCTGGGATTTGGGTTTCTCTGTGAAGGAGGTGCCGTTCTCAGCAAAGCTTTGCCTGCTGGGAAGTAATTTTGCCAGCTGAAACACACTTTTACAGTTGATTCTGTACCGATAGGAAAATATCGCCTGGCAGTCTCTTTGCATCTGGGATGGGGGCCACATCCTCAGAGCCTGCTGGGACTCCTCCCCTGAGAGACAGGCCCAAAGCCAGGTTTATTTATTTAGAGTCTACGGACCCGATCAACTGCAAAAGCAGCCATTTAAAAAGTTGTTTGGTTTTTAAAAACATATCACTAGCTGGCTGTGGTGGTATACACACCTGTCATCCCAGCATCAGGAGAGTGGGAGGGTTAGTGTGAGTTAGAAGCTAGCCTGGCTTGCATAATGAGCTGCAGCCCAGCCTGGGCCATACGGGGAAGCAGGGGGTGGGGGACAATCTTACTGGTCCTACTAGCTTACTTGTAGCTGCAAGTGTAGGCTGTGGGGCCAGGCTGACAGCCTTTGAATGCCTTCTTTGGCTCTAGATAAGGTATGTGGCCTTGTCCAGGTAAATGAGACCCCTGAGGCCCAGAGTTTCTCAGAGGTTAAGAGATAACGCCTTTGGCTCCTTGGTCAGCACTCAACAAGTTTGAGATCCTATTTTTCTATTAATAACATTGGTTTCTGTGCTGCCGGATGGACATGGGTGTTAAAAAGGGCTACACGCACCTGGACCAATGGTCCCCTCTCCCATGGACATCACAGAAAGGTGAAGAAGGAAAAGGACCATGGGGACATGCAAGCACACCTCATGGAAGAGGCCTTCCCAATTACGGTTTTCTGTGAAAGTAGCTGCCTCTAAGACACATACTCTGTGGCTTTTGAGAAGAGGAGGGGAAATCCAGATTGCAGAGAGAATGATGAAAGCCAGGGCCCACTTCAGCTCTGTCTGTCAGTTGGCCTAGGAGCTTGGTGATCTGCATGCTGTGATATGGAAGGGGAACCAGGCCAAATCCTGAGCTTCACGAAAGCTGCTGTCGGTGCATTTCCAACATGGAACGCCTGCTGGAAACACCTAGCACACTAGCACACGAGGAATAGCTAGCAGATGAACAAGTGGTTTGGTTTTTTTGGTCCCAGACACCGAGAGAGGAAATCCAAAACCGTGTTGCCTTTTAGTAGCAATGTTGTCTTAGGAACTCTCAGAGGGGAACTGAGAAATCAGATGTCATTAAAAGTGCTTCTGTTCCCCACCCCCACCCCCAGCAGTCAGCACAGGGTATATCTCTTATGCAAGTCACATAATGGTTGGAAGCATGCTAGAAGAAACGAATACAAACCAGGTCTCAGGCTCTGAGCCTTGATGAAGTCGGGTCATTTCTGGCAAGTTTCAAAACGTTTCTCAGTGGAAAGGTGTGGTGGTTTGTGAATGAGGTCAAAGCACAGGTATAGGTGTGAAAGGACTTCACAGATTCAACACTAAGGGCTTTTTTTTTTAATAAAAGATTTCATATATATATATAAACACACACACACACACACACACACACACACACACACACACACACACTGGGGTTTTGCCTGCATGTATGTCTGTGTGAGGGCACCAGATCCCCTGGAACTGGAGTTACATGTGAACTGCCACATGGATGATGGGAATTGAACTCAGGTCCTTTGGAAGAATAGCAAGTTCTCTTAACCACTAAGCCATCTCTCCAGATGAGGACCAGAGGTGAGTTTTTGAGGTCTTCAAAGACATGGAATTTTAGGTTGTGTATGTATAAATGTATAACTGACTGAACAACCACACACACACACACACACACACACACATCGCAGCCGCCTGGCCATCTAGGATGCTAACTCCTGTGAGGGAGCAGGACTGTATGAAGAAAAGGAGCCTATATCACTAATCTATGTAGGTCTTATATTTGTAGACAAATATCTTTTGGAGGCATGCTAGGGACTGAACCCAGGGCCTTGCACATGCTAGGAAAGTACCCTACCACTGAGCTACATCCCTAGCCTAAAAAAGCATCTTTTAAGAAAACGTCTATTTGTAGATAAAATAGCCTCTAAGAACAAAACACAAACCTCCTGAAAAATTGCTGTGTCTGCGAGTACACGCCTTTTTACTGGGCAATGGTTCATACTCCCATTGGGGGCATAAAGGGTTTGGAGACCTCCACAAGGCAGCAGAGGGACTTGGACTGGATCTCACATGTGTCCCCTGGTCCAAGCTTCTCCCTGCCTTGGTGGGCTGCTTTGCCTTTGTTCTGGCTGCTGGTGGGGCTTCCCTCTCCTGACATGCCCATGCCTCTGTAGCTCTAGCCCTGTGATTTCCCTGCACCCTGCCCACACTTTCAAAGCAGCCCCTTTATTAAGCTCTCCTCCAATTACTCAATTAAAGTCTGTCATTTGGTTCCTGCTGAGCCCCCGATAGATATGATGTTATAAATCTGTCGTTAAATCATCAATGCCCACACATGCACACATACACATACACACACACACACACACACACACACACACACACACACACACACACACAGACTTGCTCTCACTTGGCCTAAAACATTTAATCACTAACAAACACATGTATGCTCTCACAAACTCACCATGCTCACATACAACAATTAGCCCAATTTAAAATCCTGTACTGAACTGAGTGAACTGAGGTGAACGGAGGGCATACCTGGGCTGCAAGATCCCACCCGAGTCCTGTGTCTAAGCTACAGGATGCCACCTCCTGCCTCTGGGGGAGTGGAGGGGGGTTGTCTTTTATCTGTATACTGTTGAGCTGCTAGTTCTTATTTTTAGATATGGCTAAACTTTGTCCACCACAAATCCAGACAACCTTAGCAACTGTACTCTCAATATGCTTGGAAAAAAGCTTAAAACAAAACAAAACAGTAAGTTAAGAGAGCTTTAGAATATCTAACTATACAGAATAGACAGACCTACATGTGAAACCAAAATAGTCTCTCAACCAAGCTGCAGGTGGAGAAAGAACAAAAGCCTTTAGGGATCACACAAAAATTAACTTAAATGGAGAGAACCAAGTCCATTAGGTAAGAATTGAAGAGAGATGCATCCTGAGGCCACCTTTCCAGTAACTGGACCTGACTCATTACAAAGAGGCCACCTTATGAAGTAACCTTTTGTTTGGGGTTGTGTCTTAGGAAAACAGATGCCAGGAGCTTGGGCAGAGTGACCTCGAAGGCTACACTAAGATGCTCTCATGATCTTAGACAAATTACTTCCCCTTCAGAGCTTCTGTTTCCTCTCTGGAAAGGGACAGCTTTGTCTAGATGTGCCCACGGGATCTTTAACACCTAGACAATATCAAAATCAATGATTCTGCAGGCAAAGAGCTGCAGAAAGCAGGGAGGTGGAGGCATAGAAATGAGCCGCAGAAGTAATTAGTGATGGAAGTGCAGGTCTCCAGCTGCCCCTGGGTATCAGATGTGCAGCTTAAAGCAAGGCCAATCTTGTCTGAATAATTCCACTCTCTCCAGAGCCAATGGCAACAATGGAGTGGTGAGAAATCTGGCTTCTGTTGGAGGGAGAGACACATGAACTTCTTTGGAAGGCAAGAGGCCAGGCTGTGGGTTGTGCCGCTGGCATCTGCTAGTATTTTCATACCCCGGGAACTTGGGTTCTTTGTTTTTCAGCAGGGTGGAAAGTATCAACCACCCATGCATGCGATACTGAAAATTAACAAGCGTGAATGTCCCTAGCTTTCCTGGTTGTGGTAGATATCATTCAAGAAAATGTATTCACATCCAGGACCCGCGTGTACTAGATGTGTGACAGTGGCAGAGTGAACTCAATGAGCCTGCCTTTTCTCGTCAAGACAGTGGAAGGATTGTAGCACCGACCTTCTAGAATGGGTACGGAATAGACAAAACACAGAATGTTATGCACATGGGGTAATGAGGGTCAGTCCTACTGCTAAGTAGCTTTGTGAGATTGAAACAACAGCATGAAATCACCATGTCATAGAAACCACGGTGTGTGCCCTCTTCTCTTATCCGAGCATTCAGAAAGATGATTTTGTGGCCTCCCCGCCACACTATCAGTTTGGCCTGGAGTGTCAGGATATCTACTGCTGTATGAGAGGGTAGTGGGGACCAGGTGGAGAGATGTGACAGAACTTAGGCAGTACCCTGCTTGGCACGGATGTCATCTGTCTCCCGATGGCAGTTTTCTTTGGGCTCTCTGAGAACTTTACCCAGGGTCCAACAGGGCAGTTTTGCCTGCCTTGTACTTCTGGCTCTATTACAAGAGTAAGTTATTCAGGCTCCTTAGAGGAGCCGATACCTCTCAGGTGGCTCCCCTAGATCCTGAATATGACACTGGAAGAGTCCTTGGAGGTTCTCTTTCCAGTTTTGGCCAAATCAACAATCTAAGCTAATTTATTTATTTTGAGACAGGGGCTCAGATAGCCCAGACTGACCTTGAATTCCCCATGTAGCCAGGGATGACCATGAACTGACCCTCCTGCTTCTACCTCCTGAGTGCTGAAGTTACAAGCAAGTGCCACCATTCCTGGTTTTAGGTTTTGCGTGGTTTCTTGAGCTGGGGCTGGGACTCAGGCTTCTTGCATGTTAGGCATACACTCTACCAACTGAGCTACATTCATACCCTCAACCAAAGCTTATTTTGAACTAAGTGTATCTCCAGTCCTATTGTGCCTAGATAGGGCACAGTCACTGCATAATCAACAGGAGATACAGAACTCCAAAGAAGTTCTTCCTCAAATGAAAGGTACTATTCTAAACTGTATGATACCCGTAGTTGGGGTCTTCATAGCAGACATGGTCTTCACAAGCATTTCTGTCAAATGAGTCATTTGGAGGACTGAAGACTTTCTAATGGCCCAAGGGGAGTTCTAGTATGAAAACTTGTACTTTAGATTGAGAATTTTATTAAAATATATTACTATTTTTAAGCTACCATACAAATATCCTTTGTATTGATCTCAGTGTGATGAACTGACTGAATAAATATGCCAATTTCTTCCAGTGAGCCAAACAGTATTTTTAACCTACTTTAAAATATGTGTTGTTTCCTATGGTTTTTTAAACTCTGGAGTTGATTATGAAAGCAATTTCAATTTTTAAAAATTCTTCTTTCCAGAGAACATACATATATATATTTTAAACTATCAAATGTAAAGCTTAATGGGATGGGCCATTATTTTTTAAAGTTGCAAAGTAAGGTGAAAAAGAAAGTGGATTATTATGGTTAATCTTGAATGTCAATTTGATTTGATTTAGAACACCCAGGACACCGACTTATGGGCATGCCTTTGAGGACTCTTCCAAAGAGATTTCACTGACGGGTGAAGACCAACCCTGGAGGTAGACAGTACCATTCCATAGGCTGGAGTACCCACCAAGTACAAAGGAGAAAGGAAGTGGAACCAGCATTCACCTCTCTCTGCTTGCTGACTGAGGATGCAACAGTGGCCTGTCCCCTCACACTCCTGCTGCCACGCCTTCTTGCCACTAAGGATTATGCCCTCAAAACCATGAGCCAAAGCAAATCTTTCCTTCCTCAATTGCTTTTGTTGGGTATTGCATTACAGAAGTTAGAAAAGTAATTAATGCAAACAATTGGTACCGGGAGCAGGGTTACTGCTGTGATAAACACAATCACGTGGGTTTGCAGGCCTTTGGAACTAGTTGGCTGGAGTTTGGGCTCCAGACTAGAGAAGCCCTAGAATGACACAAGAAGAGAGTGACGGGCCCCTTTGCGGCAGGTCTACAGCGGGAAAAGGGCAGCACGGACAGCAGAACACATGAAGCGCACAGCACGGGGAGAAAGGAGTACAAGCAAGTTTCAAGTGGATGTAGAGAAAGCAGCTGCAGTTGATGAAGAAATCAATGTCATTCAAGGGAACCGGAACTCGAGGACAACAGGAAAGGTACCCTCAGGGCAAGGCCCCACTCACAGAAAGCTCCCACTTGTGAAAATGCAAATTCACTTGAAAAAGAGAAAGCCTACATTAAGGATGCTAGCACCAGAACCAGAGGACAGGTATTCTTTGCCCCCAGTGGCCACATAGGAAAGTGTTTTCCCAGGGTCGGCCTCAAAGGCACACAAAGGTTGCGGTAACTGTTGTCTGAGGGGGTTATGCTACATCTTGATCTGGCAGCACAACTTGGCAGCATTTTCCATGTGGCACTGCTTTGCAGGCATGGAGGATACAAGAATGAAGGAGTCCCAGAAGCGGGCAGCGAAGCCAGGCAGTATGTAGTTGGGTGAGGTCAGACTCCCTGTGAGGAGGCATTAAGAGGCCATGGCATGAAGCTGAGAAGGTGAAGCCTGACTTGCAATGGAGACCCCAGGATACTGGAGATGCTAGTAATGGAATGTTTTCCAAGAAGAACTGCAGGCGTGAAGTAGAGCTGGCCCAAGAGAGAGTCTATGCGTACAGTAGGCAGGAGAACCAGAGGACTACAGCTACCCAAGGGAGATGCGGCCTACCCAATGCCGTCAAGAGCCCCAGAAGCCGGACATGGAAGTACAGGATTTGGTGTTCGCCCTGCTGTGATCCAGTCGATCAGATCTTGGCTGAGTCTTGCTTTCTTTCTTCTCAATCATCCTTTTTTGGAATGAGAATGTTTTCTTCATGATATTGTATACAAGAAGTATATGACTTGTAGGCTTGACTTTTATAGGTGCTCACAGATAAGAGATTTCCCAAATCTCACAAGAAAATGCATTTACACTTCTGAATTTTTGGAACTGTTGAGATACTGGAGACTTTTAGAGATAAACTAGATGTATTTTGCATTACAAAATGAACATGAAATTTTAGGGATCAGGGATGGAATGCTTTGATTTAAAAATGATATGCTTGGTTGTCAAGCTGATGAAACGAAGCCTTCTGATAGTTAATCTTGATTATCAACTTGGCAGAACTTAGATTTACCTAGGAGGCAAACCTCTAGCCCTGTGTGAGGGAGGGTTTAATTTAGGTGGGAAGACCCACCCCGGATGTGGTGGCACAATCCCACAAATGAGCAGAAAGTGGGTGGAGCATCTCTCCCTGTTTTTTGACCGAGGATGCCATGTGACCAGCCACCTAATGCTCATGTTGCCATGACTCCCCGTCACAATGGACTGTATCCTCAAACTGTCCCAAAACAAACCTTCCTGCTTCAAATTGCTTTCTTCTGGAATGTTTCCACAGGAGCAAAGAGAATAACCAATACACACATCATGCAGCATCACACCAGAGACTACTACAACAAGGGAGGCTTGAGTGACGACTCTTCAGATGTGGAACAAACACACTCTTCTATGTACTCTGCTCCCTCCCATCACTGCCGATTTAGTTTTCTTCGCTCTTTTAGCATGTAACATTGTGGACTTAATCAGCGTCCTTCTGGGAGTTTGGGAATTTTCAGAAATTAAGGGAAGGACTGAGGAGATAGCTCATTTGGCAAAAGTGCTCAGTGTGTAGGCCCGAGACCTGAGTTCAGATCCCCAGAACACACGTAAAAGCCAGAGGCAGTGACACAGGGATCGGTAGTACCGGAAGCCGAGTCAGGAAAATCACCACAAGTGCACAGGCCAGCTATCCTGACGTGCAGGATCCTGCCGCAGACAAAGCAAAGAATAAACGAAGCTTGTTCTTCGACCTTTGTAAGTGCACATGCGCGCGCGCGCGCACGCGCACACACACACACACACACACACACACACACACACACACACACGAGAGAGAGAGAGAGAGAGAGAGAGAGACAGAGAGACAGAGACAGAGAGAGAGAGACAGAGACAGAGAGAGACAGAGACAGAGACAGAGAGAGAAAGCCAAAGCACTCCACTCACTGGCCAGTGGGCCCCTCGGTGAATAAGCACCCTGCCAATGCTACCAGCTTTTCACAGACAGGGCCATGTCAAGGAAGGGGTTAAGGACTTGTTCCAGACCCCAGCTCATCACCCTCTGCCTCTCCTCTTTCCCCTTTGCCAAATGGAAAAACTCCCCAAAGTAGAAATCCTTTAAGCCTCAAAGCTATTTGGAATATCAATGAGATGATATTTAAAAAAACATTTTTTTCCCCCAGAAAAGCATGAAAGAACTAGTGATCATTATAGTTGCTGACTGTGAATCATGGGATTTCCTGGTTTTAGAAAGAAATGTCAATTTACCATTTTGGAAAAAGAAACAATGCCAGATATTGTGCTTACTTTGTGGGAATAAGAATCTTAGAAAATTCAGGCACAGGGCCGGGAAGAGGGCTAGTTGGACATGAACGAGGCACATTATAGCTTCAGGAACAGAGCCAAAAACAGGCAAGGAATTACAGAATCGAGTACTTCAGGAGACTTTGGCCATCTGGTGTAACTACTGTCCTTAGCAGATCCAAGGGGGTCAGACCCCCCCACCTCTTTTTTTTTTCCGGAGTTGAGGACTGAACCCAGGGCCTTGAGCTTGCTAGGCAAGCGCTCTACCACTGAGTTAAATTCCCAAACCCCGGACCCCTTTTAATGACAGGAATCCATACCTCATAGCACAATTCACCAGTCAGGGATGGCTAACTGTCAGGAAGTCCTCCCCAAGCTTGACTGAAACCCTTCCAAATGTGTGTTTTCGCTTGAGATGAATGTCTCTGGAGCTGCCTGTGGCCTCTGCCCCTGCTCAGACAGCGAGGTTTACCTGAAGTTGTAGCCAGGGGAGACGCTGCTTTTCTCAGAAACTCCATCCAGCCGAGTGAAGGAATATTTGGGTATACACTGGTCCCAGGCCTTGTCCAGATCGCACACCCAGCCGATCTTAATGCCCAGAACTCCACCCTGAAGAAAGGGCCAGATATGAGCTCTCCTCTGTGCTCAGTCAGGGCTGAGGATTTGTGATGAGTGGTTTCATTCCCTTCCCTACACGGGAGGTGGCAGGGAGGAAAGAAGGTCACTGGTAGGGAGGGGGTGTCCTTGGGGAAGAGCCTGGAGCCTCCAAGTCCCTGAGATACAACTCAGGAGAGAGACCTGCTGCAGACCACTTTCCTGTGTTGTGGCACTTTTAAGAGACCTAAGGCCTCTTCTGAGGTGAAATGGGATGGTAGGAAGGGGAAACTGAGGCTTGAGGAAGTAGAGGCGAGATTTCTGGGGGGAGAGATGGATGGGATTCAGGATAGGAATGGATTCAGGGATCTGCATGTTTGGGATGTTTCCACCAGGTGGCACTGTCTTGCTGTGGCTCCTGTCCAGCATGCCAGTGGCTGTCCCTGAAATCTATGGGAGGGCTGAGCTTTCCAGGTAGGTAGGGGGTCATGGAGAAGAGACAGGCTCTTACCGTGCGGGCCAGCTTGGCAAAATCTTGCCCAGCGAACTTAACCACATCCCCTACCCTCAAGATAGGGCAAAATGGGGCCCTTTCAGGGTGGAAGCGGCAGGTCTTTATGTCCTTGGCTGTCAAGTTGGGCAGGAGGTTTCCCCTGGGAAGGAAAGAGGAGAGAGACGAGGCCCAGAATTAAAGTAAAGACAGCTATGCCTAAGTTTTCTCCAGTCTTCTGGATGCTTCCAGCCCTCCACACCCAGGTGGGGACATCTACTTGCACCATTTCTCCGTCACTCCCCATCTACACATCCTCTTTCCCTGCACGGTTTTGTAACCCTCATCATGTTCCATCGAATGATAGGGCCATGAATGTCCGGCCAGTGTCTCCAAACTACCAGACCGGGCTCCTGGTGAGCAGAGTCTCTCCCAATTGCTCTGTGTATCTCCACAGGGCCTGGCAGGGTGCTTTGCACATGGCTGGTTACCGCTAGGCAGTTGTTGACCGTCTGAGTCAATGTAGTGAGGGCAAACCAAACCACGCCCAAAACAACAACCTCCACTTGAGGGCTGTAGGTGGGAAGAAATAAAGTGACAGACACTTCAGACTCCGACCGCAGGAGGCCTCGGTGTCCACAGCCAGGTTATGTTGTCTTTTCCCAGCTCCAAGCAGAACTCCTGTGTGGGTTCAGAGTTCTAAGGCCGGGAAACTGGCGGAGACGTTGGCTACGTGACATTTGGGATAGGAGCTCCAGGGAGATGAGGAGATGGGGAGACAGTGGGGGACCTCTACGGCAGACTGAGGGAGGGAGGGAGGAATTGAGGACTCACTTCTCGAAGTTGAAGAGAGGGAAACGGATGCTGTTCTTGATGAAAATGGTGAAGTTCTCAGCTTCCATCATGATAGGCCTGTGCGTGAGAATGGAGACTCAGCTCTCCAGGAGAGGGCAGACGGGGGGGGGGGGCTTTTCTCAGCAATATTTTTTTTTTGGGTGTGGGTTGCTCTTGAAAGGAGACATCTTATGAACCAAGGGCCTATGGGAGCGAGGGTGAGAGGCAGAGGCAGGGCAAGGGAGATGACACCCTGAGATAACATTTCTACTCCCAGAATGAACATTAGTCGGGGACACACAAAACCCTTCCTATGCTTGGGGATGCTCAGAGCCTTACATCTCCACGGTGTCCACTTCGGTGGGGCACCAGCCCTGGATCTCACAGGTCCGGCGAACAGAGCTGTAGTTCACACAGCGGCCCGTGAGGATCCCTGGAGGGTGGAGCCGCATGACCAGGTGGCATCCTGCCCCTTGTCACTCCCATCCCCCTCCTCACCAGGGCCCTTGGCGGGTGAGCAAGGCAAGCCAATCTGCTGTGTGTGTCCTTAACAACCCGGAACTCTTCTTCCTTGTCTCTTCATCTGAGCTATCCCTTCTGCCTAGAACGCCCTTCAGGAAGCTCCCTCCATCTGACCAGATCTTCCTCATCTTCAGGTTACCTCCAGGAGGCCTTTGGAACCACCTCTTAGAACCATCCTTGTGTCGTCCCCCCCCCCTCCCGTCCCCCCCCTCCTTTGTGTTTCCTTAGTACCACTTACTATTCCACCCTACCACTGCAATACCTAGACTGAACGCTTGGGGCAGGAGCCATGCACCTCCACAGCCCTGTCTGCTTCTGGCACCCAGCAAACCTCTTCTAACACTGGCAGAATTCCGTAGAACAGGCTGGACCCCTTTCCTGAAACGGGCTATCCCCATGAAGAATTCACTGCCTTTTAGAGTCCCATGAAGGCTTGGAGTTGGGGGGGGGGAGGAAAGGGCTACACTCACCCCCACCCGGGAAGCGCTCAGGACCACACTGGCTGTCGGACACACAGCGGTACTTCTCCTCGTTCTGTCGGGGGACAGGGTCACAGGTGTATGAGGGACCCTCCCTCGGCCCTGGTCAACCCAATAGCTCCCATTGCCTCCCACGAGTTCCCGGAGCGGTGGCTTCTGGTGGGTGGCAGGTCCAGTCACAGCTCCAAGGCTAGCCGGTGGGCCTCTGTTCACACCACCTGCCCATGTGCTGCCTTGACCTGTTCCACTCACCTCGGGACAGAATCCTTGCATTTGATTTTCAGTAACGATCATCTTGGTGATGATGACAAAGACAGAGGTACCCTTGGGAGGAAAGGGGAGACGAAAAGAGCCCCATCCCAATCTGCAGGGCAGGAAGTGATTTCTGCTCTACAGAGCAGGAAGCCCCAGTCTGCCTGTGCTTTGGCCAAGGTGGCGGGGCTAACAAGGGAGCACAGCTGGCATTCAAACCAACTTCTTCTAACCACCTGATGGCCCCTCTTGCTCTCTTTCTGTATTGTTCTCCACGGAAGCACGAGCACAACAGGGTCTGGTGGTGGGGAAGCCCAGCTTCTTCATGTCCAGTTCTGCACTTTGGAGGGCAGGTTCTTGTTCCCCCAACAGTACTGGAGCCGCTGGTTCAGGATGCCTGCCCCTCTGTCCCCACTCTCCCCAGATGTGGGCATGCACATGTCCCTAGGGTAGGGCACCATACCTGGGGTGGGGTCACATAATCGGACACGTCCATGACTCTGTTGGCATAACGTCCGAAGCCTTTCACCTTTGTTACTACTGAAGACTCAATGGCGGTGTCTCGCACTTGGTAGGCCTTCTCGTGCAGGAAAACCCACCTGCAGCAGGAGAGCAGGGATAGAGAAAGAGTCCGCAGGCTTACGAGAAGGGGGCTGGGAAAGTTCTCCTTCCCGCCAACATTAGAGTCATTTGGGGGTGCTTGGTAGGCACAGGTGTCGGGGGTAGGAACCAGGATGAGTCCTTGGTTAGTGCAGTGAGTCTTCATAACCACCTCCAGGGGGCACCTCTTTTTCTAACTTCCTTCCTATGGAAGAAAGTCTTACTATTCCAGCACTGCCATGGGGTGTATAGATGTGTGTATGTGTTTGGAGGCCAGAAGTTGATAGTAGTTTTTTCCTTTTGAAGCAGAGTCTTTCTGTGTAGCCCTGGCTGGACTACAACTCATTTTGTAGACCAAGCTGGCCTTGAATTCACAGAGATGCCCCTGTCTCTGCCTCCCCAGTGCTAGAAATTAAAGGCCTGCACCACCATGCCTGGTATCAGAAGTTGATACTGAAATAGACATTCCAACGTCACCTCTATCACTGTCTACCTTACCTGTTTTGAAACAAGGTCTCACTGAATCTGGTACTCAGTGACTGGCTAGACTAGCTGGCCAGTGAGCCTTCTATCCACCTGTCTGCACCTACCAGCACTGGGTTACCAGTATACACTGCCATGCCTGGCATTGTTTTTAAGATTGCACCGGGAACTCTGCAACGCTAGGAAAGTGCTCTATCAATATTGAGCTACAGTCCCAGCCTACTTGTGATTTACACATAAAAAACCTCGAGTTATTTTTAACTCCTAAGAGGGAATTTCCACCCCCTTGTGGGCCATATGCATGGCCAAAACTATTGCTGATCACAAGGTGCCCCCCTCTGGAGAGAGAAGAGACAGAAGGTCCCAGGCTGCAGACCCTGTGCATCCCAAGCTTTATGCATAGTTGTGCCCTGTGTGCCAGAACACGGCAGACATTTAAGAAACTGAGGAAAAGTCCCTGGAGCAGGCTACTTGGTAGTCTTCATCCGGCCAAGGATCAGCTGGGAAATTAGGAGGAAGCGGGGTATGGACAGTGGTTGTGCCTCTGCCTGGGAGGCGAATACTGCTGGGGAAATGGGGGTGCTAATCTCATTCCTTGCATTGTGCTTCCACCTAGTGGTCATTACCTGTCTCCCCATAGGTTGAAGTGGATGAGGCAGGAACCCTTTCTTCCATTCCCATACCTGCTTTGCAGCCCCTCCCAGGCCTCCCTGGCAGCAGGGAGGGCCTCAGACTGCCAGCTCTGCTCATCTGTGAAGGCCTGCCTCCCCGTGTGAAAAAGTTACCACAGACCTCGGAGTTTAAGACAATCAGTCTCTATACCCGTCCCGGCCTGACATTTGGGCCTGGTGGCACCCTGGAAGGTCAATACAATTACTGTCTTTATTCTGTAGGTGAGAAAAACCTATCAGATAGGTTTGGGAAAATATGCACACTCTATACAACCAACTAGTAATCTGTTAAATTTTGTTAACCTTATCGTTATCATTACCACTACTGTGGCTATGGTATTGCAGTACTAAGGACGGAACCTAGGGCCTCACAAGGACTAGGCAGGCACTCTACCACTGAGATATACTCCTCAGCTTGCTCATCCTACTTGACCACAGAAGCCAGTTTGGGAGAGAGAACTTGTGACAGGTGGCAAACTCAAACAGCATACTTTGGAAAGGCTGGATTAACATCCTTTTCTGCCTCTCTTGAAGGTTGGGAGATGGTACCGGAAGATGACAGAAGGAGTTTGGGACAGTTTAGCTCAGACAATACCTTGCTGTGGGCACCCCTGGCAGGGCAGCTGCAGAGGCAGTACTTGGGTCGGGCAGGCATGAGGCATTTGAAAGGAGGCAGCGGGTATCCAGCCCAGGAACTCCTGTCATTGAGTTGGCCGTGAACTGCTGCTTCAGAAGGTGATGGACACCATATGGCTGTGAAGACTGGGGAGCTTGCTTTTCCATGTTTTGTGTATGCTGAGGAGATGTTTTTAGGGGTGGAGGTTGGACTGTATGACCTTTGAGGTCCTTATACTGTTAGAAGATCAGAAGGAAGTTGCTTTCAGACCACTAAGGGAAGTAGAGTCACTTGTAGGACAGACTCAGTCTTTCTTACAGCAAGCACAGGCTGATCTTTGTGAGGCCTTTGTTCAGTGAGTGGTTCAGTACCATCCCCATAACTTTTAAACCTCTCTCTCTCTCTCTCTCTCTCTCTCTCTCTCTCTCTCTCTCTCTCTCTCTCTCTCTCTCTCTCTGTATGTATGTAATTCCTCAGAAGCTATCTACTTTTTAATTACTTTGGTGGGAGTGGGTATGTGTACGCCGTGGTATACATGAGGAGGTCAGAGGGCAACTTGTGGAAGCCAGTTCTCTTCTTTATTCTGTGGGACTTGGAGACTGAACTCAGGTTTTCAGGTTTGGTGGAAGGTAGCTTTACATAAAGGCTCTCTTACTGGTCTATCATCTCTCTATCTCTCTACCTATCTATCCATCTATCTATCTGTGACTGGGTCTCCTATCTATCTATCTATCTATCTATCTATCTATCTATCTATCTATCTATCTACATATCTATCTATCTATCTATCTATCTATCTATCTATCTATCATTTATCTATCTGTGATAGGGTATCTCATGTGTCTCTCTGTTCATCTATCTATCCATCCATCCATCTATCTTATCTATCCATCCATCAATCTGTGACAGGGTCTCTCATCTATCTGTCTGTCTATCTATTTTCCATCTATCATCTATCTATCTATCTATCTATCTATCTATCTATCTATCTATCTATCTATCATCTATCTATCTATCTATCTATCTATCTATCTATCTATCTATTTTCCATCTATCATCTATCTATCTATCTATCTATCTATCTATTATCTATCTATCTATTATCTATCTATCTATCTATCTATCTATCTATCTATCTATGACAGGGTCTCTCATCTATCTGTCTGTCTATCTATCTATCCATCTATCATCTATCTGTCTATTATCTATCTATCTATCTATCTATCTATCTATCTATCTATCTATCTATCTACCTGTGACAGGGTCTCTCATCCATCCATCCATCCATCCATCCATCCATCCATCCATCCATCTGTCATCTATCTACCTGACACAAGGTCTCTCACTTTTACCTGGCACTCACCAACTAGGCTAGCTTGACTGGCCAACAAACCCCAGAGATCCGCCTGTCTCTGTTTCTCCAGCACTGGTATTAGATGCATGTCCAACAGTGTTAGGTCTTTTTCACACAAGTTCTGGGGCTGAATCTAGGTCCTTGTGCTTGCAAGGCAAGCACTTTACCCATCCAGCCATCTTCCCAGGCACTCTGTTTTAACTTTAAATGCAAGGCAAGCCATCATTGTATCTATGGGGCATAATGTGAATGTTTTGGTGCATGTACACCTTACAGAATGAGTCTATTAAACTAATTAGCATAACTATCTCTTATATTTGTCTGCTTCTTTTGGTAGCATCATCCACTTGGATTCTGAATGCTTTCTCGCAGGAGAGAAAGAGGGTGGAGTCGCAGCTCTGCCAAATGGCTCTGAACCTGTTACCTGCTTTATTGTGGCTGCCTTGTAGCAGCAGGCAAGTTGATTAATGCACCATTAAGCATTATCCACATGTTTGTAAAATGCTCTTCTGAGCACCACGCCTTTATAGAAATCTGCAGTGCTGTTTGCTTTACCACGCTCGCAAGAGTTTTCCCTTTTGAAGGGGAGGAATTTCATTAAGGTCTCATTCACCATGTTATGTTCTAACAGAGATGAAGGCAGCAGCATCTTGTTACAGAATCCAAGGAAGTTATCTGAAAGAGCACCATTAGCTCATGGCCTTATGCCCTCTGGAATGATGGGGAATGAGGTCTGGGGGCCTGACTCTCATTCAGCTAAGATGGTGGCTGCTGCTGAACACTCATCACAGAGTAAGGCACAGTCCAAACAGACTTCTGGAACTCCAGGGTGCCTTGTCACAGGACTGACGTGCTTCTTGATGTTGAGCTAAGGAAATGGTTCTTTGAGGCCAGTACCCTGTCCTTAAAGTCAGGGCACATTTGTAGATGCAAAGAGCATTCAGAGTGTCATATCACCTACCAAGACCCAGACACTATGGACACTGACCCAGTCCATAAAGCCTTTGTAAGACAGCTGTATCATGAACATTGTGCCACAGTTGGAGAAACAATACAAAAGCTGACTTGCCCAAAGTCACATGGCTGGGAAGTGGGTTCCAAATGGCAGTCTGCTCTGGACCACTCCCAGCCACACCACTGTAGGGTCTGTAGCTATATCTCAAGGTCAGACCCCTGCTTCACTGACAGAAAAGCATCCCTTAGCTCAGGAAGGTCTTAGGAGGAAGGGGCTTGGGATGGAGAAAAAATTAACCAGTCTTTTCCTCCTCCTCTTCCTTTAAGACTCTTTGTATGCCCAGTAGGGAGAGGAGACCACATTAGAATTCTCTCTGAGTTAACAAATGGAAGAATTTCAGTGGCCCCATGGGGCTGAGAACGTCATCAGGGTAGCTAGCAATGGGAGGTGAAGGGTTGCTTCATTTCCAGAACAGAGGGGCTGAGGCTGTCTCTAGAGGCCAGGGCTTAGGAGATGCAGCAGGCCTGAGCCTCTGATTCTTGGCATTTACTCTGCTGCTCCGACTTCTTTTTTTTTCCCCCTTGCATTTTCTGGTTTATTATTTATAGAGCGGAAGGCGGTGGCAGCTCCTTGGCAGGTGGGATGTGCAGGAAAGAGGCCCAAGCAGCATCCCAGCACCCTCCCGGCTACCCCAGGGAGTCAGGGAGGAGGAGGCCAGGGAGGAGGTGTGATGTGTGCGCAGCTGTGTGTGTCAGAGGAGAGGGGTCTTTTTAGGAAGGTGTGAGCTGGGCAGAGGGAAAGAGGGAGGCACAGCAGGCAGTCCAGGAATGATAACAGTTACCACATTTAACTTAATACTACTGAGTCACCGTCTCGGGACAGGCACTCGGCATGTGTCATCTCTCGACCCAGAACTCCCGGACAGGAGGCACTCTTACACCCATTTCCTAGATCTTGGGGACTGAGACTCACAGGCCTGTGTCAAAGCAGGGATGTCACACCATGCAGTCCCTTCATCCTGAGGCTGTGGTGTAGGGAGAAAGCGGGCAAACAATGGGTGTCACTCCCCTTGGTACCTAGAGGATGAGGGATGCCAACTGGTCCTCCCAGCATGTCACCTAGTGTGCTGGCAAGGAGCCTTGGGTGCCACCTGGGAGTCAAAAGCATGGTATCACCCACCTAGGGTGGGTGAAGGACTCTGGGTGAAGTGGTGTCAACCACAACAGGTGGCTGAGGCTAGAGACCAGGTGATTAGGGAGTGTGTTGCTGTGAGTGTATAAGGTGAATGCTTAGTTCATGTTCCACACTTCCTAGGTAAAGCTGTGTGTCCTGTCTCCCTGGTTAAGTGCCACAGTAGTCACTCTACATCCTTTAAAGGGATGGGGGCGAGCTGGCTCAGGGCGTGAAGGCACCTGTTGTCACGTCTAAGGACCTGAATTTTATCTTTGGAGCTTACGCGGTGGAAGGAGAGAACGGATACCCCCCCTCCCCCCAGCTCCGTTGTTCTCTGACCCCTACACATGCCCATGCTCCACTACCGCACAGAACGAATACAATAAAATATATAAAAAATGAAAACCCTTCCCAATTCTATGGCGTCTTCGAAGTGCTCTCTCTCTCCTTTAGGCTCTCCCACACCCACTTCTACTCCTTTCAGTCCCTGCACACCCCGGCAGCTCAGATCTCACCACAGCACTCTTCCTCAGTCTCAGCCACACGTGTGGGCTGGAGAGTGTCAGTATCGTCCCTGTCATTCTTTCCTCTCCTGTGAAAACGAAGGGGCTCGGGGCATGCCAGCTCTGGCCTCTGTGCTCCCAGGAGTCTGTCTACACTCTAGCCTCAACTCCCATAAACTTTTCTTCCTCCCATAGACCAAGATCTTTTCACAGAGGTAGGTTCTCTGCCTTGGGACTTCTTCCATCCTTCTGTTCATCTGGTTGCTTCTACCCATCCTTCAGAACCTAGGTTGAACATGCCATCTCTAGAAAACTCCCCCTCAGTTTCCAGACGAAGCCAAGTGCCTCTACAGGGGCAGCACTTTTGGTGTTGCGCGTATTGTAGACACTGTTAAAACTTTGCATTTGTTTGTGGGGATCATTGGATTAATATCCACTTCTTGCCACATTCACGGGTGTGATGCTTACAGGATGAAGACCCCCTCTGCTCCTGTCCACTGCTCTGCCCTCAGTGTACAATGCCTGGCATGAAGAGATGCTTGATGCACTTTTGCTAAATTAATCACAGTGGATTCATGAAGTCACGTGGTGTTTAGGCTCCTATAAACAGCTTGGGCCAGGGGGCTGGGCTGCCGAGTGTGCTGATGTAACTGCAAGGCACTGTTCCACGGGGAGCTGTCAGGCTGGCAGATGGATGGGGTTGCGTATCAAGACGCCAAAGAGCCTCTCTCATGGTCCCCTGAGCAAGCTGGACTCAAGCCCCCAGCACTGAAGGATTCAATCTGATTCTGATGAGGGGCAGCCAAGGGCAGTGCAGGGCTAAGGGGGCTAGTCCAGGAGACGGCTGTCTCTGTCTTCCATCAATGTCCTGCCTGGAGCCAGGAGAGCCAGGCCAGGTTAGGAATGTGCTGAAAAAGCTTCTGTACTCATTTGGACCAATATGCCATCCCGTGACTATCAACAATTAAGGCACTGAATATATATGTGAACACAGAAGGCTGAAGAACTAACTGAGGCTGAGGATGTAGCTCAGTTGGTAGAGTAATGACGTACTATGCACAAAGCCTTGTGTTCAACCTGCCCATATAAACTGAATGTGCAGGCCCACACTTATAATTCCAGCACTAGGAGAATTAAGAATTCAAGGTCATCTTCACCTATATAGTAAGTTAAGGCCAGTCTGGGATACATAAGACTCTGTCTTAAAAAACCAAAACCAAACAAACTAGCCAAGCAAAAAGGAACCAGTTTTGAGCCTTACTTTGGAGACAGGAATATGGAACATTTCTAAACATCTTTCACAAAACAACATTGGAAAGTAGTTTCAAGGCCATTTACTCCTACTCCATAGCCTGTATTCCTTCTGATGTCCTCACAAGGCTATATGGCCTTGTTATACACTGGAACACCAAAGTTTACTGGCTTTCATCAAACCCATGAAACAAAAATCACTTTAAAAAACCACATCTGCCCATCTCTCCACACACCCAACCTCTCCACATTACTCCAACCTTTCAGCTCTAGCCCACATGCACACAGGATATATTCTTCGATTTGCCTGAATTAACTCATGACCTAGTCAGTGGCTTGCTGTCTTTCATAAACAGACTCATTGTCTCAAGGAACAGAAAGCGACCACAGACCTGAAAGCCAGGAAAGAAAACCCTTGAGGTTTCTGCCTGCGTTTCCTGGTGCCGACCAGTGTGTAGAAATGACCACAAGAAGGACAGACCTGTGTTTTCCTCCCAGCCATTATCTGCTCAAGTCCGTGTGTGTGTGTGTGTGTGTGTGTGTGTGTGTGTGTGTGTGTGTGTGGTAGAGGAATGAATTTATGCTTTTTAACAATGAGTATCATTTTTGCATTCTTGGTTGGAGAGCCCCACACTAAGGCAGAAAAGGTACTTTTCTCTTTGGCAACTCTGTGAATGTATCTGTGCCCGTGCCTCTCTCTACCTGGAGGGGCAGTTCCTTCCTTTGTTCTACTCTCCAAGAACAAGGGTCTCTTCTTGCCTTTCTAACCTCTCCCCATCTAGCCCATGGCAGGAAGGAATTCCTAACTCTATATTAAACCCAGCACTCACTCCTCTTTTCTCCCCAGCTGGTTCTTCTTCCACACAACATCAGTCCATCTCCCTAGTTTCAGTACCTCCTTCCTGTGCTCCTGTATCTGAGACTCCAAAGACTCCATTGAGGGGAATGGAAAAGTGTGGGGAGGGGTCTCCCCCCCCTTTTTTTTTTTAGTTTGGGAAGGACCATATGGGTCCTTTCCTGCCCAGGGAATGCACCTATCCTTGGAGCATGTGTCTAGAATCATTGTCCAGCCCTGGAAGAGTTACTGGGTAAAATCATCCACCTGAAGACAGGACTGGATGGGAGTGGCTGAGACGAATCCCCAGGACATGGCTCTCACAGATCAAAGTGCTTCCCACAGGGGAAGCCCTGGAAGCTGCAGAGCAGTCTTGGGAGAGGGAGGGAAGGACATCAGGTAGCCCTCCTGTCCCGGGACCTGAAGGACTCACCCCACAAAGTAGGAGATAATCAGCAGCTGGACGGCTCGGTTGATGATCCCAATGGTCCAGCTCTTCACAACCACCGACTTGGTAGTCTCGTAGGTGAAGAAGTCTGATATACAGTTCATACTGAGAAAGTGCTCACTGCCACTCAGAAGGGCAGCCCAGGGAGACGACCTCGGGGAGAAAGAGATCAAGGCCCGGAGTGGGCCGCTTAGTGGGACTTGAGGAATAGAGCTAGTTCCTGTAAGCCAGGCAACTGTAGTCAGTGCCTAGTCTCTCTCTCTCCTCTTGACACTCTGGCTGCCAACGGTCTAGGGCCAGGGCGGCGGACCACCTTTTTATTTGTCTTCACTCCACACCCCTGTGATGTCACGGCAGGGGTGGGGTCTCCAATCCCGGGCTCCAGATTGCCTGGGATGCAGCTGGCTCGGGCCCTCTGGGACTCATGTTTTATCTGCTCTCTGTCTACTGTTTCTATTCTGTTCTCTTATGCGGTGTCTCTCCCACAGCTCACCAGCCGCTCCGTAGTCAGTCTCCAAAGCCCCTTGTAAGGGTCCATTCCTGAGTTAGCTGATCTGCCTGAGCCAAGAACTCCAATTCTGTGTGTCTGCCGACTTCTACCTAATAGCACAAATGGGGGAGAAAGGGTTCTTGGGTCTCCTGGGAGGAAGAGTCACTCACATATTTCCTACCATTCCCCCTCCCCCTGCCCTCCAGAATCTCATTATGTTCCCTAACTGGTCTCACTTGCTGTGTTGTTATGTTTCAAACTCACAGTCCTCCTGCCTCAGTCGCCAGTGTTGTGATTACAGATTTGTACCACTACAATGGGGAAAGTCACTTATTTCTAACTCCAGTTGGCAGCAGTGGTTGAAACTCTTCTGGTTGCACAGACATTGTCGAATTTTCCTTTTTATCCCCAGGTTACTCGAATCTTTTGTTAGGGTATGTGCTCCTAAAAGGTTGGGGCTGTTTTAACCATCTTCAACAGTTTCCTCCAATCTTAGTAAAGTGCTGCATTAACAATAGGTTCTCATTATGTCTTAAGCCATTTGACTTAGCTAAATAGTGCTAGCAATAGCAGTATTTAACAGTTAAAGTCACAAATTCTAGATGGCAAGAATGCATTTCGACTATCTCATATCCCAGGACCAAGTTAGCAAGTCAGCGCGACAACTGTCAGGAAAACCGGGAGTTTAAACATCCTGCCTTTATGCACATGCTAGCAATGACTTTAAAAGTTGGATTCTCATGATTATGATAAAAGGCTGATGTTAAGGAATCTGAGTTCTAGGCTCCAGCTTTGATGACAATGCACTGACACCCTGGGCAAATCTTTCGTGGGTCTCACTTTTCTCATCTGTAAAACCCCCATTTTACAGGGCGAGATAAATCAAGCATCTCTTTCAGACCTGGGCTTCAGATTTTGCAAGATGCACCCCCGTGCTATGTGAGGCCATCCGGGTTCTGCCAACTCAGGCTGATGTGGTTTCAAGTAAGTCCTAGCTCAAAGGTAAATCTGACACCAGCACTTGAACTTAATGCGGCCATCTGCCAGGCTCTTCCCGAGAACCCACAAATTAGGGATATGGATGGGATGGTGTTGGGGGTGGACGGTGAACTCATTGCAGAAAGGATCCGAAACACTTTGCCAGGGTACAGTGGGTAAGCAGGCAGTCACCGACACCCGCATTCCCTTTACAGCTAGTGGGGGCATCAATTCTGGCCCCAGCTCTGTATTTTTCTTGCTCGACAGACTCCTTCCCAGACTATTTTACAGGAGGGAGGGACATGAACGATTCCAACACACAAACAAACCTGAAAGCCTGACAAAACTGCATAATTTCTCTTCGGAATCTACGCTTTGAAGAGCGGCTTGTAACTTTCTAAGGAGAGCTCCCATTTCCTAGTTAGGAATCCAGCCGCGTGGGATTCCACAGCAAGACCCTCGCTTTACTAGCTTAGGGTGCCTGGGGGTACCGACGCTCTAGGCGACGGTCCCGTTGGTCCTCCCGGCTGGTGTCTTTCTAGCCAGGTCTTCCTCTCTATGGTCTGTGAGCGACTTCCGGTGGCGGGACGCGGGACCGCGCACGCGGGAAAACCTTCCCCAGCGTCCCCTCCCCCGCACCCCTACCTCCTCCCCCGCGTCCCCCTGCGCCCACCGCCCGCCCTGTGCCGTCGCGAGGCTGCAGCTCGAAGAGGTGGGTGGTCGCGATCCCCGGGTCCCGGGTGTGCATGGGCCCCGCTCCCCCCGCGGGTCGCTCGAGATGGATCGTTCCGCGTTCAAATTCGCGGGAAGTGGGCGAATCCATATTAAAAGGAGGGGGAGAAACGTGGGTCCAGGGGGCCTCGGGGTGGTGGGTTCGCTGGGATCCGGACACTACTCTCTGAGCGGAGTTGAGGTGCGCTCTCTCAGCAGGTCCTGGGGTTCCGCCGATAGTTGCCTTGCTTGTCGGTGGAACGTCCCGAGAGGGTGTCGGGTTGGGGTGTAAACGCCACTATAGGCCTCGTTCTGCACCTAGGGTCCTGGGCCTTGTAATTGGCCTCAGGAACGCTTCAGAGCCCGTCTGTAAGTTCCCAGGCGTGGAGAACTTGAGACAATCCAATCCAGGCACAACTACCCATGGGTGAGCCAAGTAAGGTGGCGTCTTTACTTGCTTATCAATCTCCTTCCCGAATTCAGATTCCCACCCCGCTGAACATCTGCACACCTAACCAGGAATTGGGGCACAGCTCCCAGAAAAGGGCTCGTTTCTCTGGTGCAGCCTAGGGCTCTGTGCTCAGGCCACCACGGGCAAGTGAATATGGCAGAGACACTGGAGTTCAACGACATCTTCCAGGAGGTGAAAGGGTCCATGGTGAGAATGGCTTGGGCTTTTAACAAAGGCAGAGATTGGGAAGAGTTCGTGTCCATTAACAAAGCTCAGCTGACTGCTACTTTGGAAATAGTGTATCTGGTGTTTCCCCAAGCAAAAGTAGCAGCAGAGTCTCGAGTTGTGATCTTGAGTTTGAAGAGATTGCATGTGCAGTTCTGTCCTAAACTCCTGGGTTAAAAACCAGGAAACTGGGGCCCTTACAGGGCTCTGGGTGCCAGAGTCAAGCTTGCAGTCTAGAGTTGGTGCCTCTTGTGTCTTTTGCCTTGATCTTACCGCTTGACCTGTTGCTTTTCCGTTGATAATCTGGCCAGCATGCAGCACCACACGGGTGAGGGGTAAAGTGAACCTGTTAACACACTGTATCCTGCTCTGAATCTGGGTCTGTATTTTGGGCAGAATGATGGGAGGCTACGATTGAGCCGCCAGGGAATCATCTTTAAGAACAGCAAGACCGGCAAAGTGGACAATATCCAGGCCGGGGAGTTGACAGAAGGCATCTGGCGCCGGGTAGCATTGGGCCACGGACTTAAACTGCTCACAAAGAATGGCCATGTCTACAAGTATGATGGCTTCCGAGAATCGGTGAGAGATCCTGCTGCTGTGACCCTCTCCTTTTGTAACTGCCCTGTCTTGGTTATTTGTAATCTTCTAGAGACAGTTGGTGTTCTGATAATCATGTCGTTGCTCATTTGGGCTGCTCAGAGCAGAGCTGCTGGAGACGATTGAACGAGAAACTAGTGTTCCGTTTTTCAGTGCCCATGTCTTGTGAATTTCTTTGTACCTGGACTCCAGGTTTTCTAACATCTTAATTTAGGTAATGGTTTCCACTTGCTCCTTCTCTCGTGCTTCAGAATCTTAGCTTGGTGCTCTAGGATTTTTTTTTTTTCCTTCCATTTTTGAACTGCTTGAGTTATTTGGTTTTAATATCCACTTTCATCAAAAGAATATCTACACAAAGCTTAAAAACTCAGTAAGGTGTGATACATACATCTGGGAATGGAAGCTCCTTTATTCCTCTCCTAGCCTGGGTTTTTATTTTTTCATTTTTATTTTTTTTATTTTTCAAGACAGGGTTTCTCTGTGTTGTTTTGGTACCTGTCCTGGATCTTGCTCTGTAGACCAGACTGGCCTTGAACTCACAGAGATCCGCCTGGCTCTGCCTCCCGAGTGCTGGGATTAAAGGTGTGCGCCACTGCCACCCGGCTAGCCTGGGTTTTTTTTAGGGGGGAGGGCTATGTGTATATATAATTATTTATTTTGCTGGGTGGTGTTGGTACATGCCTTTAACCCCAGCACTCTGGAGGCAAAGGCAGGGGGATTGAGGCCAGCCTAGTCTAAGAGCGAATTCCAGGACAGCCAGGGCTAAACAGATAAACCCTGTCTTGAAAAAAACCAAAAAACAAATAACAAAACAAAAAAACCCCACAAAAACTAATTTTATGTATATGAGGCTTTGCTAAGCATGTACGCCTATGCACCATGTGTATGCCTGGTGCCCTCAAAGCTCAGAGAAGAAGGCATTGGATCACCTGGAATTGGAGTTACAGACAGTTGTGAGCCACCACCATATGGGTGCTGGGAATCGAACCCAAGTCCTTTGCAAGGACAGGTACTCTTCACCACTGAGCCATCATGTCTCCAGCACTGTTTTAAGCAGCCTGGGTGGTGGTGGCTCACACTTTTAATCCCAGCACTTGGGAGGCAGAGGCAGGCAGATCTCTGTGAGTTCTAGGCCAGCCTGGTCTACAGAGTGAGTTCTAGGACAGCCAGATCTGTTACACAGAGAAACCCTGTCTGGAAAAACCAAATAAATCAAAAAGGTTTTAAGCATAAACGTTAAGAGAAGGAAGCTGGGCGATGGCGGCACACGCCTTTAATTCCAGCACTCCAGGAGGATCTCTGAGTTCGAGGCCAGCCTGGTCTACAGAGTGAGTTCCAGGACAGTCAGGGCTGTTGCACAGAGATACCCTGTCTCGGAAAAACAAAAACAAACAAAAATGGTTAAGAGAAGGAAAGAGGCTTGGAAGAAGGACATCTGTGAGAGCGTGACTGAGGGCATCTGGGTCCCAGAAACAGCTTCTAGTAACAGTAAAATTGTTTTTAAAAATTGTTTTTAAACAGTTTCCCAGTTGATGTCCTAAGTTAGCTGTGGCGTCTGATAAAGGATGTATTGCTGAACTTTTTCTGAGCTAGAGAGTCTCGGGACTTTGAAATTGTGTTCAGATCCAGAGAGTTTACTAGGATTGCACTTTCTTCTCCTTACAACTTACAGGAGTTTGAGAAACTCTCGGATTTCTTCAAAACTCACTATCGTCTTGAGCTAATGGAGAAGGATCTGTGTGTGAAGGGCTGGAACTGGGGAACAGTGAAGTTCGGTGGTGAGTGAGGAAGACTGAGGTTTGGGGAGAAGGTGGGCTGAAGGGCTTCAGATGTTACCTTGCTTAACTCTGATCTAATTTCTAATTCCCAGTGTTTAGCATGTATTTGTCGAGCATGTATAGTGTTTTAGGCACCGTGCGTGCTCGTGGTGCGGTGTGAACAAAGTTCCCCTGGTCCTCTATCCTCACGGAACTCAGAGCTGGTGGGAATGCGTGGCTTGAATAGTTCTTTCCTCACAGGACAGCTGCTTTCTTTTGACATTGGTGATCAGCCAGTCTTTGAAATACCCCTAAGCAATGTGTCCCAGTGTACAACAGGCAAGAATGAGGTGACCCTGGAATTCCACCAGAATGATGATGCCGAAGTGTCTCTCATGGAGGTGCGCTTTTATGTCCCTCCCACCCAGGAAGATGGTGTGGACCCTGTAGAGGTGAGGTTTCTGCTTGTTGGGCTGCTGGATATGGCTGAGTAGACTTTGGCTGGCTGGCCTGGGAGCAAAGGCTGGCTATTTGATTACCCATGTGTGTTTGCAGGCCTTTGCCCAGAACGTTCTTTCAAAGGCAGATGTGATCCAGGCCACTGGAGATGCCATCTGCATCTTCCGGGAGCTGCAGTGTTTGACTCCTCGTGGTCGCTATGATATCCGGATCTACCCTACCTTTCTACACCTACATGGCAAGACCTTTGACTACAAGATCCCCTATACTACAGTTCTCCGTCTCTTCCTGCTGCCCCACAAAGATCAAAGACAGATGTTCTTTGTGGTGAGCAAAATCCTGGGGTGCCTGGTTTTTGCCTAAGTCTTTAGGAGATAGAGGTTACTGATGCCTAGAGTTCTGTATTGTTTAGTTATCTGGGTCTCAACAGTCTTGTCCACTGTCCTTACCAGATCAGCCTGGATCCCCCCATCAAGCAGGGCCAAACCCGTTACCACTTCCTGATCCTCCTCTTCTCCAAGGATGAGGACATCTCCTTGACTCTCAACATGAATGAGTAAGTATCTCAGTGAACTTGTTTCTTGCCACTGTCCAGGAAGAGAGCAGGCCTGCCATTGGACCTTTCCACTGTCCAGGAAGAGAGCAGGCCTGCCATTGGACCTTGTCTTGCTTTGTTTATAGGGAAGAAGTGGAGAAGCGCTTTGAGGGGCGGCTTACCAAGAACATGTCAGGATCTCTCTATGAGATGGTCAGCCGGGTCATGAAAGCTCTTGTAAACCGTAAAATCACAGTCCCGGGCAATTTCCAAGGGTAAGAGTATGGGTTGAAGTCCTGACCTGCTGAGGATGGAGGTGGGCTGGGATGGGAAATGTTCTGTCGCCTTAGTAATGAAACCTTTCCTGTGATGGGTCCCCTCGAGTTGAAGCCTGGGTGTACTTCTTGTTGTAATTGTCAGCACCCCTGTCAAAGCAGCTTAGTGGGAGTGACTTCTGAGGGCCCGGGCATTCGTGTTGCTACTGCCACATGTGCCCTTTGGCTCGGCTGTGGTCGGTGCCGAGCAGGCTCCCTGCATCCTCCATCAGGCACTCAGGGGCCCAGTGTATCAGCTGCTCCTACAAGGCCAGCTCAGGACTCCTGTACCCGCTGGAGCGGGGCTTCATCTATGTGCACAAGCCTCCTGTGCACATCCGCTTTGATGAGATCTCTTTCGTCAACTTTGCCCGCGGTACCACAACCACTCGTTCCTTCGACTTTGAGATCGAGACCAAGCAGGGCACTCAGTATACCTTCAGCAGCATTGAGAGGTAAGAGCCGCCCCTTCCTGGTGCCTCCTGGTTGTCCTGATCCCGATCCCACCTCTGCAGGGAAGCTCAGCCTGGCCTCGGGTCCTTTCTGGGCCCATGATTGGACTTTTCTAGCTGAGTTGAATTTTCTTTGAGTTTCTCTGAGATCTGGTCTTTCAAGTACTCAGACTCTGGAAATGTATGGATCATTTTTTTTTTTTTTCTGTCCTTAGAAAAGTTATTTTTTATATTATGAAAGCTGTGTGTGTTGGTTCTAGCTCATTCTCCTCTACTCCCCCAGTGGTGGAAATATTATCTCTTTCTTTCCTGGAATGAGCTTTGTGCCCAGGAACACAGTAGCTAATGTTATTGAGTACACTCAGCTGTGAGCTAAACATTTTACAAACATCTTTGTGTTTAATCCTCATAACAGCCTTGCAAAGGGTGAAATGCAGACCAGTAAAAAGATAAAAACCTCCCTTCCCACAATGCCCTGCTCTGGGCCTGCTTGGTGAGTGGCTATACTGCTGCCTGCCTTTTCTGTTCCATAACTCTCCAGGGCTGTGTCCACCCTAACTGAAGTCCTAGGTGGTGTAGTCATGAGTTCGAGCCCCATCTAGCCTGTTGGTATCAGTTCATGGTTTAGTCTACCTGAGTTGGTTCTAACCAGCTGGTGACGGTGTTTATCTCCCCTCACAGGGAGGAGTATGGAAAACTGTTCGATTTTGTCAATGCAAAAAAGCTCAACATCAAAAACAGAGGACTGAAAGAGGTATTTGTGGGAAGGATGTGCCCCTCTCCTGTTCTTTCTGTAGAGGAGAAAGGAGCAGAGACTTGGTGGCTTCTTTCTCACTCTTTCTTCTCTTCTTACCCTTATAGAAAAAAGAGGTGCGTGTGGCTCCTTCCCCTTCCTGAGCAGGTTCTCTCTGCATGGCCTTAGATCAGTCTGTGCAGCCTCTTAGGAGCCTTTGTGGGGCCAGGAAGGGGAGGGGCTTGGGTTAACTCACTTTAGTAGGCCCTGCATGTTGGCTGTGTGGACATTCCTGCTCAGGGGCTCCTGGGAGCTGCTGCTCTGATTTCACAGGTGTGGGGAAATGCCTTTGAGTGCTCAGGAGTTCTGGCTTGAACATGATGGCTGACACTCATCTCTTCCTTGGCTAGGGCATGAACCCAAGCTATGATGATTATGCTGATTCTGATGAAGACCAGCATGATGCCTATTTGGAGAGGATGAAGGAGGAGGGCAAGATCCGGGAGGAGAATGCCAATGACAGCAGTGATGACTCAGGAGAAGAAACTGGTGGGCTAGCCTCTGTGCTGGGGCCTGGGGCAGTCAGGCTCTACCCTGTGGCCTAGTCTGGGTGTCTGGGGAAGGGATGGGCCTCCGTCTGGAGTGGAAGTTGATGCCGTCTGTGTTCTTTCTTAGATGAGTCCTTCAACCCTGGTGAAGAGGAAGACGATGTGGCAGAGGAGTGAGTTTTGATTGGACCTCACAGGAATAAGATTGTGGCCTATACATTTAAGGGTTTCTGAGTATTTATCATGCCCCAGTCTTAGCCAGTGGTCCAAGATGGAAAAGTGACCGCCAGTGAAGTGAGACATGAAAGTATTTGTCAAGGTGTCAAGGAATTTCTTAGTGCATAGCATGCTTTAAAACCAGAGAAATGGAAAGAGAATGGAAAGGAGAGCTAGTGCTTATGCATGCTGGGAGTCCTCCCTTGCAAGTGACAGTGTAACAGTATCATTTGTATCAGTCAAGACTTCTGACTGTCTTCAGAAAGTGACTCAAACTGCCTCCACAGGGTTGTGCTGTTTTGTTTTGTTTTTTAGTTCATGTAACTGGAGCTTAGAAGTTGTGAGGAATCTATTTCTTGCTTCTGATTTTATTATTAGAAAGTTTGCTCCATGTCCCTCAGAAGTCTAGGCAGTCTTAATATGCATAGCTTAACACCCAGATGCACATCTTGGTGAACAGCAAAGAGGACAGTTTTGTCTCTGGTCAACTGTCTTCCTGAGCTTGAGATAATATATATGTTGAGGGCTCTAATGGACCAGAACCACCCTCAGACTCTGCAGTTGGAATGATCCCTGCAGAAAACTGAGACTGTTGATCCAGAAAGGTTGGGCAGCAAACCCAAAACCAAATTGTGAACGTCCTTTAGAAGCCCACTAGTTTTGCTCACAAAGGAGAGTCGGGCACAGTCAGGCACAGGGACTGACTTCACTTAAAGCGTGGTTTGCTCCATTTCTGTCTCTATCAGAACAGACTGTAGTGTCAACTACGGTGATTTAACCAAAGCGGGTGATGAGGCAGACTTGGTGTGCTGCAGGCCAGCAGGAAACAGTTGTGTACTGAAGGGCGGAGGTGGAGTGGAACCTACCTGACTTAGAGCAGAGGAGCCCACGGAAACATTCGTTTTTTTTCACTGTTTGAATCAACAGATAACCCTTTGTGGTAGCTGGGTCTGGAGAAGGGATGTGAAGTTATCTTAGGAAAAGGCAGGAAGCTGGGTGGCAGTTAGTGGTGGAGGCTGTCCTTGGGACTTACTCCCTTGGCTTTTCTGGGCAGATGTCTAGATTCCTTTTACTTCTTTCTCAAGACTTCTGGCTGGGTGGTGGTGGTTCACGCCTTTAATCCCAGCACTTGGAGGCAGAGGCAGGCAGATCTCTGCGTTCAAGGCCAGCCTGGGCTACAGAGCGAGTTCCAGGACAGCCAAGGCTACACAGAGAAACCCTGTCTGGAAACAAAACAGAAGAAAAGGTCTGTACCCTGCCTTCCTTTCCTGAGGCTAAGCCTTACTCTGGCAGGTTTGACAGCAATGCCTCTGCCAGCTCCTCCAGTAATGAGGGTGACAGTGACCGGGAAGAGAAGAAGCGCAAACAGCTCAAAAGGGCCAAGATGGCCAAGGATCGCAAGAGCCGCAGGAAGTCCTCAGAGGTACAGGCTCGCCTCTAGATTGGGAGAGTGTCAGTGTGTGTCTCATTTCCTGTTTCCTCTCTCCTGTTCACTGCCAGCCCTGTTGGCTGTGCTGCCTCTGTAGGCGAGTGTGGCTTTGGTAGATATCTTCTAGGTTTGCTTTTTGGTCCTGAGATACTCTGTTTCTAGAAGATCTGGATTTTTTGTTCGTTTGTCTAATTTTAATATTTTTTGACAATTTTATAATACATTCAGTGTGCTGTGATTTTATTCATACCCCTTTCCCCTCTGTTGCCTCCTTCAACTCCTTAACTAGTCCGTCTTTTACGTTCACATCTCATCTCTTTGCTTTGTATCTGGTGAGTTTAGCTAGGATTGCTTGTATAGCATGAGTAAGATCTTACCAGTGGCTGCCCCGCTAAAGAAAATGATTCATCTTCTCCTAGCAACTGCACACTAACTGCATATAGCTCCTTAGGAAGGGTGAGCCCTCGTGGGTGCCTCTCTCATCTAAGAGAATATCAGGGCCCACTCTTGTATTGGGCTATTGACAGTCACAACAGCCATGTTGTATCTGGGTGGCAGTGTTTCATAGCACTCCGCCCTTTTCTCTGGCTCTTGTATTCTTCCTGCTCACCTCTTTAGCTATATCCTTAGGGCCTTGGTGATAGAGATGTTCTGTTCAGGACTGAGCACTCAGTTGTCACTTACTCTCAGCACCATGACAGATGTGAGTCTCTGCATCTGAATTAGGAGACATCCTGCCTCTGCTGAGGAGATCTCTTGGAGAAGGAAGAAGTTGCCATTCCTGCCCTTAAAGCTGTTCCTGTGTACCCAGTACTATTGAGTTCTTTGTGCATCTCCTCCCCCCATTGGTTTCCTTGGGAAAACTTGGGATAGTTGTGAGATGTGGATGGCTCATGGCATTTGGGTTCTTTCTCATATAGGTGAAGAAGGGCAAAGATCCAAATGCCCCTAAGAGGCCTATGTCTGCATACATGTTGTGGCTTAATGCCAGCCGAGAGAAGATCAAGTCAGACCACCCTGGCATCAGCATCACAGATCTTTCTAAGAAGGCAGGCGAGATCTGGAAGGGGATGTCCAAAGAGAAGAAGGAGGCGAGTAGCAGTGGAATGGAGGGGTGGAGAGAAGGGCTTTGTGTGGGGTACAGGGTGTGCACTTAGAACAGCTGTAGATACGGTTTGCTTTCGTTGGTCTAAGCGACTGTCTGTGACAGGAATGGGACCGCAAGGCTGAGGACGCCAGGAGGGACTATGAAAAGGCCATGAAAGAATATGAAGGAGGAAGAGGGGAGTCTTCTAAGAGGTGAGTGTCCGAACAAAATGGCCTCAGTGACTGCTTTTGTAGCAGATTTTTTTTTCCGGGTCAGAATTGAGAGTTGTGGTATATGTATTTGACAGCAGTGAAGGAGTGAGTGCTGCTTATGCCATTGCTAGTGGTGTGGGCGAGGTACAGGGTTAGCAGATAAGTACGTCCCATTTTCCTAGCTCAGTTTTGTTTGAAGTAATTCGAAAGTTTAGAAAAAAGTATCTTTGTGAAGCTTAATTCAAAATCTATATGAGCTTTGAAATAAAAGTGTCAGGTAAGTTTTGCATGAGTTGCTTCAGGCTGTGACCCTGGTTCTTCTGGGGTACTTGTGTATGATCCTCTCCTTTGGTGCACTTTGGGATGACAGAGCTGACATTACATTTCCCATGGCGAGAATAGTGTGGCCAGTACTTGGAAAAGTCCTCATTAAAGCCAGGAGAAGTGTGGCTTATCTGATACTGTGGGGAGTCTAATGGCCTGGCATCTTTTGCATTTTCCTAATCTAGGGACAAGTCTAAGAAGAAAAAGAAAGTAAAAGCAAAGATGGAAAAAAAATCCACCCCCTCCAGGGGCTCATCATCCAAGTCTTCATCAAGGCAGCTAAGTGAGAGCTTCAAGAGCAAAGAATTTGTGTCCAGTGATGAGAGCTCTTCAGGAGAGAACAAGAGCAAAAAGAAAAGGAGGCGGAGCGAGGTGCGGCGGGAATGTGGGGTTGAGGGGCATGGGAGTCTGGGGGTGGGTAAGATGGGGTTGTGGTTGGTCTATAAGAGTAATGAGTTAGAGTGGACAGGTGGGTTTCTGAGGTTTTGAGGAATGCAGGAGTCAGGAGGAGGAACCAGGCATTAGGTACTTCTCACCACAAAGTGGCCTAAGAGACCTTTGGTTTTTCAGGACTCTGAAGAAGAGGAACTAGCCAGTACTCCTCCAAGCTCAGAGGACTCTGCCTCGGGATCTGACGAGTAGAGGAAGGCAATTCTTGTCCTTGCCCTGTCCCATCTCCAGGCTTCCTACTCAGTTTGGTACCAGTTTCTCACATAGTCCTTGGATTCTGTGCCATCTGAGTAACTGCTCCTGGTGGCTTCCACTTCTCTGAGGCACCGAGGGAAACATCTAACCTCTACTGCTTTGCAAGGATGACTCCTTATAATCTGGGGGAAGACTGGGTAGGAGTGTGTTCTGTCTGCTCACAGTGCATTGAAGGACCCAAATCCTCGTCTCAGTTTCCCGACTGTAGGGATAAAGCCGCCTCCTATCTTGTTCCAGTGGCTGCCGAAGGGGCCGTGTGAAGTCAGGCTGATAGCTCCTGATAGGGGCCTATTTCTACTTTTATTTTGTATTTCTGGTCTGTGAAGTCAATTTAATAAATGGAACTGACTTTGGAAACGATGTCCTTATGTCTCCTTTCCCACTTTACAAGTGTTTACCCTCCTGTCCTTACTGGGCAGGTCCCTCCTGCCCAGCTGGGAAGCAAGTCTCTAGGTACATCCTGTTCTTCCCGGCTGTACAAGCATTGGTTTTCACCCTCGTCTGTGGAACTGTGCCACCTGAGAGTCAAGAAATGAGTGCTGATGTGATTAGAAAGCCTCTCATCGTTCCACTCCATTAGCCAGCACGGGGGTGGGAGTGGGGGTTAGTTCTGAGCTCCATCCTTAATCACCTTAGGAGTCAAGGGTCTTACAAGGCTTGAGACAATAGAATGAGGATCGGCTTTCCTTCCTAGTGTAGGGAGTGCAAACCTGAGTCAGAAGGACGAGGTGTGTGTATCTGAAGAACGGGAGGGCTACAAAATTTTGTGTTTGGGAAGTGTATCTAAGAGATCTTAAACAGATAACACGAGGGAAAATGCTACCCCACTTCCCACTGTGGCTCTCAATCTGAATTTATCCACCTGGGGTGGCCACGTCGCTTGCGCTCCCAGGAAGACTCAGGTGTAACAGGAAGCCTCTTCAGTCCGCCAACGGTTCCTTTCGAGCGGCCCGCGCTCTATGGTGCTGTAATCAGTGTAGGCTTAGGGAAAGCAGTCCAGGGCGGTTTCCTCTCTAGGCAGTCATCTCGGTGGCGCTGGGGTAAAATTGCGTCAGTTTCGCCTAGGTCTGAATCAGGACCGGCCCCTCATTTACAAGGTCATGAATAATTATGTACGAGCTGTGCTTGTTTGCATACGGTGCGCCGGACTCTGCTTCAGCTTCGACTTCCCACTCCCGGATTCCTACATGAATATTCATGAGCGACATGGAGGCGTGGCCCTGGGCGGGACTAGGGGAGGGGCCCCGGGGCTTGCACTGGCTCGGTCCCGCGGTGACGGTGGCGGTGGCGGCGGCAGCAGCGGTCACTGGCGTCGGGGTGCCTAGCTGAGCAGAGCCCATCCTGGGGGAGCGCGTGAGTGCGCGGCGGCGGCCGGAGGGGGCGGGGTCCGGGGATGGGGGCGGGGAAGGGCATGGAAAGAACCCCGCGCCTAGCAGCCAGGACCTCAGGTTGGGGCGGCGGCGGCGATGAGGGCGGGGGGGTCACCAGGAAAGTTTGCGAGGGCCTGGGGCGCTGGGGACGCAGGGGCGCTGCAGAGCTGGCGCGTGTGTGCGGGGGTGGAGGGCACTCGTGCCGGGAGCCAGAAGAAAGCGGGGAGAGGCGAGGGTGGGGCGGGGCCGGAGGCGGGCGGAGCTGCTCCAGGGACCCCCCCCTCCTACCCCTGCCTTCCCCGGCCCCCTTCCCCGGCTCCCATGGCACGCCCCCAGCCACCCCTGGCCTCCCCCACAATCCGCGTCGCCAGTCCTCGGTCTGTTCCTTCGCGGGCTGCTTGGCATCTCGCACTGTCCTCGGCTGCTGCTGCCCCCGCCTCCTCCACCCTCGTCTGCTCCTCCTCTTCGGCTGGCCGCTCGATGTCCGTAAGCCCCTTACTGAGGCCCTCCAAACAACCCCTTGCCCTGGGCTGTTCCGTCTTCCTGTTGGTCCTCCCTCTCCCAACACTTAACCCTCCTGGTTGCACTAGCCGCACATCCAGCGAGAGACCTTTAGAGACGACCCTGCCTGCCCTTAGGGTGCCTGCCCAGGGTTGAGGCTACCTAGCTCCTTCCCATCCTTTGGGGGCAGCCTTTACTCCCAGGGCTGTCTGGCTCCCCGAGACCATTAAGGGTGCGGAGTTCTTGAGGCACTGCGATTCTGCAGCTTGAGGCCATGGCCTTGGTTTCCTGGGGCTCCTGGCTGGGGCCTCTCTACTGTAGCCACCTCCCCTCTTGGGGACTCTTGGGAGCCTGTTTTCATCTCTGCCGCCCCTTATAACCGCAGAGGTGTCTGTCCATCAAGCCCGCAGGTGAGAGGGTTTTTCTGTTCTGGACTAGTTTTTCTCCATTTCTAACCACCCACACCATATCCCTTGTAATAATGTTCAAGGACAAGGAAACAGTCTTGTATATTTTTAATTTTATTTTTTCTTGTCATCTCCCCCCCCCTCCGCGCGTTATTCTCCCACGCACCAGGGATACATACAGCCCGTGGTAATTGGCTGATCAGAGCCTGATATTGTCAGAGTTTCTCTCCATACCCTCTTTGAAATAAGCTGCGACAGGGTCAAGGGGATAGGGATGTCTTTTTGCAAAGACTGGGCACCACCACAGGTCGTTTTTTTAGAATTGAGAGCTGTCTTCTCAGACCGGCTGGAGTGGGAGGGGGACTTGGAGGTTGCAACACCTGAGGGTTGGGTTGCCCTCCAGGGCTGTGTGCATTCCATGTGTTAGGCAGCTTCTCCCTTGCTCTTGAACGTGAGGGGCCAGTGCTCGCTATTCACCAGGCTGCAGCGCCTGAGGGGGTCTTGTGGGTGGGAGGGTGCTTCAGCAGCCAGGGTGGGAACTGAGGAGGTGGAGTGCCTGAAGAACTGGTGACTTGGGGGCATGAAGGAATGGTCTAGGAATGCAGCCGAGGCTAGGGGGGAAGGTATAGGTGGTTACCATGGATGTTAGTTAGCTCATTGGTGACACTGAATGTAGTCACATTAATAAGTGGCCAACCTATCACTTCCCTGCTTGATATTTTGCATGTGTTGTGTGGCTTGAAACTCAGGTCTTACTACCCCATTTTTCAGATAGGGAAAAGTCACACAGCTCCAACGTGGTAGGCCCACTTAGCGGTTAAATCTTTTAATATCAGATCGAGAAGCTCCTGTGACAAGCTGCTACTCTGTGGCTATCATCTGGTTTAATTTCTTCTGGTCCCTCAAAACTCCTTCAGGCCATCTCCAGGCTAGTGATCCATACATATTCCCATTTCACAGGCTAAGCAGGCCCCTCCCTGACTGCCCTGGAAGGCAGAACCCTGGGGAGTTTTCCTCCAAGTCACCACCCCCTCCCACCCCCCCATGTAATCAAGCCCAGTCCGTTCTCCCTTCCCATCCTGGGCCGGCTCCTCCTTCCCTTTGGCTAGGCCCTGGAAATCCAGTGGGAGGCCATTGCTATGGTAACAGGACTAGGCCCTGGCTTTACCTCATCAAATTCCAAGCTGAAGCCAAAACGATTGAGAAATTAAAGGAAAAAAATGTATTCCAGATGTTTACTTTTTATTTCTTATTTCCCTGTGTTTGGATGAGACAGCTCTGAGAGAAGGAGGAGGGGGGCAGGGATGTGGAGGAAGAATGGGGAGCGGGGGTAGGGAGCCACTCCCAGCCATAGAGGGAGGGAGGAGACTGGGAAGAGGGGGGCCGGCAGTGGGGCGGAGCCCCAGGTTGGGGAGGAGCGGGTTTTTCCCGTCTCCCATGAGGTGATTCCCGAGACTTGAGACTTTCCGGCCCTCTTGCCCCGCCTGGAGTGTAGATACCTCTAGTGGGGCTGCCTAACCAAGAGGGGTGTCTGGAGAACTGTAAGTAGGGTGTCATAGGAGGGAGTTTGGGGGTCGTGTGAGTAGAGGTGGCGCTCTGATGCTCCAGATCTTTGAGGTTCAGAGCCAAGAGTTGGAGAGTTGTAGCAAGAGTTGAGGATGTGGCTGTGGGGACCTTCCCCACCCGTCCTGATGGGACCTCCCCGACCTCCTCCTGGAGTTCTCTCTTCCTGTCCCACACAGCCTAGGTTAGAAATAGACTTCCTTGGCCAAGCCTGTTGCCTCGCCCAGCTCCTTTCCTTCTTCACCCCCTCCCCCACTCTCTGGGTCTTCAGCCACCCCAACTTACACTGCTTCGCCTTTCTCAAACAGGGTCTGCCGCATGTGATGAAAGTCGGGGAAGGCACTGCCATGGCTTCCCCACTGCCCCAGGAGATGGGGGAGGAGCTGGCGCCTGTTGGCTCGGAGCCAGGTACCAATGGGTGATGGGTGCAGGGTGGGGCCGGTGACTGGGAGGGTGGGGAGGGCAGAGGCTGCACCCCTATTCTGTCCCGCCAGGTAGCCGAGTGACAGTTGTGTCAAAATGAGAGGCAGCAAGTGTCAAGTGAGCGCCCAAGGGCCTGGGGACCTGGTGAGCGTGAGGTAGAGCTCGGCAGGGGTGGAAGCAGAATCTTTAAGATGGGTCGAGTAACACTTTGAGAAGGAGACACTGAAGCTCAGGAGAAATGGAGTACATTTCTTTCTCCCTGTCTAGACTTTTTTTTTTTTTATGCTTAGCTGAATGAGTGGGTGATACAGGATTCTATTATAGAAGGGTTGTGGCCGTGAGTAATTCCCAAGGTCTTTTATTTGGCATTAGAAAGCCTTATATAGAAGGTAGATTTCTGGCTCTTTTTTTTTTTCTTCCTTTCTTCCTGTGGCAGATTTACTTCTGTTTGACATAGGTCAATAGTAAGTTTGCATTCCTGATCACACACCAGATGACATTGAGGAGGTGGCCTGGGAGTGTGCAGGGAGACAGGGGGAGCTCAGCCAGGATAAAAAGTTCACTATGGGCCGGGCGGTGGTGGCGCACGCCTTTAATCCCAGCACTCGGGAGGCAGAGGCAGGCGGATCTCTGTGAGTTCGAGGCCAGCCTGGGCTACCAAGTGAGTTCCAGGAAAAGGCGCAAAGCTACACAGAGAAACCCTGTCTCGAAAAACCAAAAAAAAAAAAAAAAAAAAAAAAAAAAGTTCACTATGGAAATGTGGTACCTAGGGCCCTATAAAGAAGTAGGGCTAAATTGGGTACCCAGGCTGAGTGCTGAGTGGGGTCAGGCAGATGAATATACTCATTTGTCCATTCATTTATTTAATAGGAATCTGTGCTAGGTGCAAAATAGGATGCCAGAGAAATCAGGTGCCATAGCACCCATAACATAAATAGCTTTAGCTTTTAAGGAGGGGATCGGGTAAACATTGAATGAGTTTGGAGAAAGTAGGCTACATCTGGGGTGTGAAAAAAATCCAGGAAGGCTTCATGGAACAAGCAATGTATAATTGAGCCTCGAAGGATGGGAACTTCCTGAAGTTGGAGGGTGGGAGATTTGGGGTGCAGCAGGAGTCGCAGAAAATTATGTTTCATGATTCTTCTGACAGTTCCGATGAATCCTTCCTTTGGATAGGTGACCCTCGGGCTAAGCCCCCTGTCAAGCCCAAGCCCCGGGCCTTGTCCAGTAAGCCAGCTCTGCCTGCCAAGCCCAGCCTCCTGGTTCCTGTTGGGCCTCGGCCTCCTCGGGGTCCCCTGGCTGAGCTGCCTTCTGCCCGGAAGATGAATATGCTGGCAGGACCCCAGCCCTATGGTGTTAGCAAGCGGCCCCTCACGTTTGCCCCAAGGCCTACAGCTGAGGCACCTGCTGGAGGAGAAGTTACCCAAGAGTCTGGGAAAGAGGATCCTGGGAAAGAAGACTTACCCCCTCTAACGCCCCCAGCTCGGTGTGCTGCCCTGGGAGGTGTGCGGAAGGCCCCTGCCCCCTTCCGTCCCTCCTCTGAGCGGTTTGCGGCCAGTACGGTAGAAGAGATCTTGGCCAAGATGGAGCAGCCTCGGAAGGAGATCCCTGCCAGCCCCGACCGCCTCTGGGGCTCCCGCCTCACTTTTAACCATGATGGAAGCTCTCGATATGGCCCCCGGACCTATGGTACCCCTGGACCCAGAGAGGATGATAAGACCCCTGCCAAAGGACAGGCCCAGGAGGGGACAGCAAAGTCTCCGGCAGAGCACCTGGAAGAACATAGCAAGACTCCCGAGGAGAGGTAAGGGCTAAGGAGAGGTAAGAAGTCTTGAAGGGGCTAGGGAGCAAGTGGGCTCCAGTTTGGGCTGTCACCTTCACTGTTGGGTTAATTATGTGAACGCAGGCCAACCCTGTCGACATCTCAGAGAATCTCTGTAGCAAATGGTGATGTTATTGCGCTCTCTCTCTCTCTCTCTCTCTCTCTTTCTCTCTCTCTCTCTCTCTCTCTGTGTGTGTGTGTGTGTGTGTGTGTGTGTGTGTACAGTGCTGGGGACTGAACCCAGAGCCTTGTGCAAGTGCTTTATCACTGAACCACATCCCCAGCCCACCATAATTCCCTTTATAGAGTTGGTGCGTGTTGTGCCAGAGAGTCTTAAGGTTCAGTAGACCAGTTTGTAGTCCACTGAATACATGCATACACATGCTCTTTGGAAGACGGGACTGTTAGGTCTATTTTAGAGACTGGAAAACCCAGGCTCCAGAGTGACTTCTTACAGTCTCTCAGTTTGAATTCAAATGTGTATATGATTCTAAGGCCTGTGATCTTAACTGCTAGCTCTCAGGATCTGCGGGGCACGGCCTTAGCATGAGGCGTGTGATGGGAGAGATGAGACATTTTCCCATGATGTGTTTCTTACCCATAGCTGGCCTGCATGTAAAGGAAGGCTGGCTGGGAGGTGCTCCTTGGGTTAGTAGACACGGCATGGGAGGGAGGCGAGGGATGTGACCACCCAAGGCTCCAGGGCAAGAGAGCACCAGCCTGAAGATGCATAGTTAGGCCTCTCTCCCTCTGTGGAGGCCAGACCTGTTGTGGTCTGGGCTGAGCCAGTAGCTGATGGTCCTGCCCTGCCCTGCCCTACCCTGCCCTGCCCTGCCCTCCAGCTTTCCCTTCTCTCACCTGAAAACACCTGGTGTTTGGGCTGGGAGATTAACCTTTGCATATCCAGGACCGTGGCTGCTGGGAGACCATGCTGCTTCCCAGCTTGGATTCCTCCTTCCATCCATGAAGGGTTCAGTCTTGGAAAATCACCCCTACGCCCCGTCCCCCGAAACTGTTCAAGAAATAACAGTAGGGCTGCCAGGACTAGCTACGTTCTGGCCAGAAAAGAACTTTAACCCCTTAGGGACTAGGAGAGGGAGACATTGTCTTCTTAGGAACCCCTGAGCGATCTGGACACACATGATTCTCTTCCTAAAAGGGAGGGGGCATTTAAACCTGTGTGTGCAGGAAGGGAGTGAGAGTTATGTCCTGGGCATTCATTATCTGGACACCACCTAGCCTCTTTATCCAAGTGATCCCAGGCCAACCTCAGGAGTAAATCCTGGGCATGTTTAACCTTGGGGTGCTGTTAAAATTGGTTGGGGATACCTTCCCTCCTTTTCTTCAATATGCCTCATCCCCCCTCTGTCTCTGTTCCTCTCAGGAGCCTCACTTCTAGCCTGGCAATGAACGGGGACCTGGCTAAGCTGACGAGCTCTGAGCCACCTACCGATGTGAGTTGTCTTCGTGTTGTGAGCACAGCTGTGGTAGAGCTGGGGAGTCATCTGAGATCTCCTCTTATGCTCTAGAGTTTAGATGGGGAAACTGAGGCCCATGGACTTGCCCAGGGATTGGCTTCCAAGACTCAGATTTTTTTTTTTTTTCCTAAAACTCCCAGCCAGTGTTCCTGGTTATCAAGGTGGCTAAGTGTGGATGATCAAAAGGAGCAGTACTTATGATACCCATACCACTGACCAAGCCCCTCCTGTGTGCAGGGCATGTCCTAGGAATATTAGCCAATTTAGTCCTTTTGGTGACTCTAGCTAGAGGATCTCGTAAGCCCCTTTTCAGAATGCCAGGACTCGGGCTAAGTAACTCACGTGGCCTGAGGCAGGACCTGAAGTGTCTGACTCTAGAATCCTCCCTGGCTGTGCTGGTACTTCTGGGTTCAGAGAGAGAAAAGTCTGGGCTTCCTGCTCATTCCTTGTCTCTGATGAAGCCGAATTTCCTGAGCAAACCATGTCAGAAATGGCCCTTGCATGGAGAGCCAATGTCAGCTAGAGGCTGTCCCACGTGCCCCGGAATAGAGATCTGACTGCATGTAATTGTACGCTGTGTGTTGGGACATCAGAGAACAAAATATGCATTGTGCCTGCTGTAAGGACCTCACCTTCCAAAGGGAGCCAGTCAGACACGAAATTAACTGGCAGATGTATACGGTGTTGCACACGTGCTAGGAGAATTGGGAAGGTCACGTGCTGGGTGAGGGTAGTGGGAAGTCCTCACTACGTAGGTCGGGTAGTGAGTGGTGTGATGCCGAAGGAAGAGCATTCTGGACAGAGGACTCAGCATATGCAGAAGCAAAGAAGCCAAGAGGTCTGGGGTGCAGTGAGATGATGACTGGGTAGCAGTGAGGATCAAGAGGCAATAGTATTAGATGGCAGAGGCTTGGAGGCCTCTAAGGGCTTTGGCTTAAGCAAGGAGAAGATACCACTGAGCAGTCTGAAGTCGGAGAAAGTTGCGTCTGATGACTTAGGTGTAAGGAGACATCTTGCCTTCTAGGTTGAGAAGGGGCTATAGCGAAGTCCAACTAGCAGCAGGGACCGGTGAGATGATGGTTAGCTGGATCCAGGGACAGATGGTAATAGCTTGGACCCCAGGGGCAGCTGTTGGAGCTGGTGAGAAGTGGTCGAATCTGGACTGGAATCTGTAGGCGATAGAGAGGGGCCATGCATAGTTTCTTTGAGGAGGAAGGGAGAGAGAGTCTAGGAATGCAGAATCTAGGAACACCCCAAGGCATGTGGCCTTAGCAACTGGCAGGATGAGATTCCCACTTACTAAGATGGGGGCTTTTAAAGGCAGAGCGTAGCTGGGGGACGTATGAGGAGTTTGCTTTTGAGTTTGTTGAGTTCATGTTGCTCTTTAGACATCCACATGGAAATGTCAGTTGGGTGATTAGCTAGAGGGTGATGACATTTAGGAGAAGTGAGTGTGTTTGAAGGGAAGTCCTGGAGTTTATGGGTGTAGGGATGGTGTTGGAGACTGGCTCAGGTGGTGTACTGGAGGAAGAGGCCCCGAGCACAGCAGTGGAGACAGAACAGCTCCAGAGTGTGGCCAAGCAGAGAAGCCTCTAGGACCGCAGGGGTGTGCTAGCAGCTGCCGATATCTCTGTTGGGTTGCCTCTGGTAAGTATCAATTCGATTTAGCTACAGGGCGGTCGTCAGTGACCCTGGCAAGTAGTTAGGTGCAAGGTGTGACTTAGAAGGCCTGTTTGACATGAGGCAGGAGGAGCTGTGTATAGGGAAGGTAAGCAATACCTTCCAGAAAGCAAATGGTAGCTAGAGAGAGAGCTGTGGGGCCAAGAGTGAGCTCTCTCTCTTTCTGTCTTTCTCTCTTGTTAGCCGTTAAGACAGAAGAAAGTAGAACAGTTGGTGTGCCCTGAGAATGATCAAGTGGGGAGGGAAAAATCAGTGATGCAGGAGAGAGAAGAGGGGTTGGCCTTAGCCTGGAGCAAGGACACTGCCTGGTCTTGGAAGGGGAATCGGGCCCTTCGGCTTCCTGTCCTGCTCCTGGTGGAGGGTAGGAAAGGGTGCAGAATCTGTTTGTTCTCTTCTGTTCTGAGGGAACAGGAAGCAAGGCCATCAGCTGAGAGAGATAGGAAGGTGTTGGAGGTCTGAGGAGAGACTTGTAAATACGTTGTGTATGGGGCGAAAGGAAAGGAAGTACATAGGGTTGGCGGGCACTCCGGAAGCAGTTGGAGGTCAGTGATGAGTCTGACGGGAGACCAGGGGCCCTTGCTCTGTGTTCTTCTCCAGCCACAGCTAGCTGCCCAGGTGCTGGGGTTGGCAGAGAGCTGTGTGTAAACAGCTTGAAACAGTATGCTGAGGAGCGTGAGGGTGTTGAGGGCTGTGCCGTGTAAAAGGCAAGTACAAAATTGAGAACAAGGAGGAGGGATGGAGCTGTGAGAAGGAAGTGGGGTCATTGACCCTTGCTTCCCAGAGGGGTTGAAGAATGAGAGAGTTGGGAACATGAAAAGAATGAACGGGACAAGTAGGAAATGGGCTGGTGGCAGACTCAGAGTTGAGACTGGAGGCAGTGGTGATAGAGTTGTTATTGGGGAAGGACTGGGGCTAAACGGATGGCCTCAGAAGAACGCAGGGCACCGCATCAAAGCCTAGGGAATCGGGATGCCAGAAGAGTTGACTCTGCTCTTGAAACCACTGTGAACTGTACAAGTGATGCTGGGAGGCTTCCAATAATCCAGGGGCTCCTGTTTTCAAGGAATAAGTGGCTTTCAGAAGACTGACAGAGGGGTGGGCCATCAGTGATGCAGTTTACAGGCACCAGTCTGGGAGCTGGGTTATTGCAGAGGAGAATGGGGGTGGGCGGGGCTGGAGAAGTAGAATTCTTTCTGTCACCCAGATCCAGCAGGCGGTGACATTGGAGGGGTCACGACCTCAAGTGGTGGGGCACAGACGTCGGGGCAAGTATCTGGATTCACTTAGTTTGTGTGGGGACAAGCAGAGTGGCACAGTGCGGGAGAACCAAGGGCTTGGTGTCATCTCTTCTCTCTGTTCCCAGTAACCACAGCTGGCTTTTTTTTTTTTTTTCAATACCCAGGGTCCACATACACCAATCTTTTTTAATCCTTATCTAACTCTGAGGTGGATCTTAGCATCAGCCCAAGAGTACATGTGGGAACCCGAGGCCTTGAGAGACCCTGTAGGAAGGAGACATTCAGCTCAAAGGAGGCAGCACTGGGATTACTAGAAGCCATGTGCCTTGGATGACTTCCGTCATTCTTTGCTCGAATCCGTGGTCTCCGTGTTTGCTTGGGTAGCGCTGAGACCTGTGGGCGCACAGAGCAGAGGATGGAACTGCATTCCTCTGCTTGATGGTGCTCCTGGGAGATGCTCTGGGCTTGGAACGGACTTGTAGTCCTTTGAGGCCAGACCTTCCCCTTCAGTTCACGAATACCTAGATGGTCAGATTCCCCCCTTTCTTAAGCATGTGTTGTTTGCCCAAAAACCTTCAGCCTCTTGGAGGAGATCCTTAGGTGAGCCTTTGAACCACTGAAGTAGTCAGAATGATGGATGCCAAGTGAATAGAGCTGGGTACCTTTTCTGGGGAGATGACCTGGGGGAGGAGCCCTACTTGAATTCATCTCCTGGATCTTTCCCAGCTGACCCAAGGTCTGTGTGAGCTTGGACCCAACTAAGCAGTGAGTGACAACACTTGACCTTTCTCTTGCAGGTTTCCAAGACCCAGATCACCCCAAGTCCAGACCCCGTTTCAGAGCATGGAGGCTGTACCAGCACAGTCCTCCCAGCTAACGAATCCATCCCAGCCTCCGAATCTCCCCAGCTTTCAAGCCACCAGACTTTTCCCCACCATTCTCAATTTCCAGAAACCCAGAGTCCTGCAATTCCTGCGGCTTCAGTTTGCCCCCCTGTGACTCCAGCATCCCCCAGTGCAACCTTGCCTGATAAGCGTCCCTGCCCTTCCCCCAGCCCAGAGCTACCTGCTGAGGCAGCCCCAGAAACCCTTAGACCCAGTAGCTCTCCTGTGGAGACAGTCTCAAGGCACCATAGCCCAGAGCAGCCCCCAGCTGTCTTGCCTCAGCCCCTGATGGAGGGGCCTGAGCTGCCGGACCTTACACGAACGTTCCCATGTGGGGAGGAGGCAGCAGCCCGGAGTTGCACAGAACCCTGTCCCAGCAGCCTGGCTCAGCGCCGATTCTCAGAAGGGGTGCTGCTTCGGCCACCTAGCCAGGACCAAGAGAAGCTGGGAGGCTCCCTGGCTGCTCTGCCCCAAGACCAGGGGAGCCAGCCAGACTTAGATCGTCCCTTTGGAAGTGGGGCAGAGTCTAACTGGAGCTTGTCACAGTCATTTGAGTGGACCTTCCCCACAAGGCCCTCAGGTCTGGGTGTGTGGCGGCTGGATTCCCCACCCCCATCTCCCATTACAGAAGCCAGTGAGGCCGCTGAGGCTGCTGAGGCTGGCAATTGGGCTGCATCCAGCAGGGAAGAAGGAGTGTCCCAGCTGGGACTAGGAACCCCATCAGCTCCAGAGAGCCCAGGAGGGTCTATTTCTGGGGTTCAGGGAAATGATCCAGGTGTCTCCCTACCCCAGAGAGATGATGTAGAGAGTCAGCCTCAGTCCCCGGCTGTTCTCCCCTCTACAGTTGAGGGCCCATCTGGAACCCCCTTACTTCAGGCAGAGGAGAGCTGTGAGGACCAGGAACCGCTGGCGGGGCAGGAGTCTCCTATCACTTTGGCCACCAGGGAAGCAGCCCTGCCTGTTTTAGAGCCAGTACTGGGACAGCAACATCCGACGCCCCCTGACCAACCCTGCATCCTCTTTGTTGATGTGCCTGATCCGGGGCAGGCATTGCCTTCTGAGGAGGAGGTGGTGACCCTAGGCTGGGCAGAGACCACCCAACCCAGGACAGAGGCTCAGGACCCTTGTAGGGTGTCCCCAGAGCCTACAGGCCCTGAAAGCAGCTCTCGCTGGCTGGATGACCTCTTGGCATCACCACCTCCCAACTCAGGCAGTGCCAGGCGGGCAGCTGGATCCGAGCTGAAGGACGCACAGTCACCGGGCACCTGCTCCGAGGTAAGGTGGGCATAGGGAGGAATGGGGCGTGGGGGGCCGGTAGCGTTTGGGTGGGCTTCATTTTTTAGCATGGAGACCACGGAGTATAAGGCAGCTGTGGACCCACACCTCCTATTTCTGCATTTGCTATCAGAGCCATATAGGGTAGTGCTTACGGTTTAGCTGTTTTGAGTTCTAGTCCCAGCACCAGCATGCACTAGCTGAGCAGTCTTAGGAGTGAACCTTAATTGTATGCTTTGTCCTTTCATAGAGGTGTGGGGGAGGGGGAGAGGGCGGGGGGGGGGGCGTAGGTCAACCTCAGGCATCTTTGTCCACCTTACTTTTTTAAGACAGTCTCACTGTGCCCTGCAGTTCACCCATTGACCTAGGCCGGCTAGCCGGCCAGTGAGCTCCAGGGATCCTCCTGTCTCTGCCTCCCCATCGCAGGGATTATGGACACATGCCCCTGTGCCCAACTCTCTTGGGTACTGGGGATCTAAACCTGAGTGCTAGGCTTGTGCTGTCAGCACTTTCCTGAGGTAGCCCCTGCTTGCCTGGAATGAAATGGAGAAAGTGCTTCAGGCAGGGTATAGCACATGCCAAGTAGTCAACCTGGTATTCCTGGGAAGATTATGCAAGGGAAAGGTGTGCAGACCGTGAGGGCCTGGGTTCATCTGACAGCATAGGTATGTTACCTGTGCTCAGCTGGCTCTACTAATGCTTTGCCCAGGTGTAACCTTGAATCAGATCCTTTTCTCCCCTCTGCCTCAGTTTCCGTGTATGTAAAGTGGTGGTGGCTGTGATAGGCTGTACCTCAGAGAGTGAGAGGAGTAAATGAGTTAAGACATGTCAGAGGATAAGACATGTATGAGGATAGTGTTGGGCTCATTATAAATAGTTTATTAAGTGTTGGCTTTTACAACTGGGATTACCGTTGAGTTCAAGATCTGTTTTGTAGACCAGCAGCCAAAGCCCAGAGGAAGTGGTGTCTTATGCAGAGTTACCCAGCAAGTTGGTAGCTGGGCCTAAGCCAGGACCAGCCCAGTTTTCGGCTCTGTGCCTTTTCTCATACCAGGCTGCCTCTGCATTTAAGGGCTAGAATCCAGGTGGCTTTTGAGACCTATTTTTCAATCCTGGACTGGACTGGTTGGGGTGGAGCTGGAGGCAAGGAGGAGCCCCCAGAGGCCCGCTGGAGTTGGGAGGAGGTGGGAGGAGGAGGAGGAGGAAGGGGTTAACACCACACTGACTCCTGCAGTAGGTGTGTCTGTCCCAGGACGTGAGTGACTCAATTGGCTTCTGGGCGGGGCTGCCAGAACTGCAGCTGCTCCCGGAGCCCGGGGAGCTGGGCCAGGACAGGCGGGAGCCAGAGCAGAGCCGTCGGACAGGTCCTGGCTAGGGGAGCAGCCCAGCCCTGGCCTGGTACCTGGCTCACCCAGCAGCCCCAGGGTGGTCAGTGGGGAGGTGTGGGGGGGCATGGCCTGGCCCGGGGAGAGGGAAGCCAGTATGTCTGTCCTGGAACGGCTACTGGCCAACGCGGCACTGCGGGACGAGGCTGGCAGGCTCCGAAGCCCTGAGCCCCGAGCCCGCCCGCCCTCTGGGGTGAGTCAGGGAAAGTTGGGTGGGGGTGTAGGGAGCCTCGTGCCCTGAGTTTTCTGGGCTGGCTGGGGGCGGAGTCTTCCTGGGGAAGGCTGTGCTGAGGGTTGGAAGGGCCTGGGTGCTGCTCATGGGGGCTAGAGGAGCTCTGGGTGGTGTCAGTACCTTGCTTCACAAGGTAAGCTGCAAATCGGTTGCCCTTCATTGACAGTTCCCCCCCCCTCCCCCCAGGCGCATATTTAGGTCTCTCCTTCAGGCAGGATTTCTCCTGGCAGCTAGCCAGGTCTTGCCCAAGGGCTGTAAACATGATCACAGGACTGTCCAACTGAGAGTCCATGTGTGCCAGGCTGTTTAAATGCTCTTGATTGATCCCGACTCACAGGTCACACATAGTAGGAAGTATCTCTTTAAAGTGGAGGATCTTTAGGCCCAGAGTAGTTAAGTGATTTGCTCAAGGTCACACAGCTGAAATCTAGGCAGCATTCTCCTGCCCGAGTGGGGCTCTGAGGCACTAGGTAGCCGTCATTCTCAATTTGAGTTGATTCCCACCTCAATTAACTCGAAGCATTGTTTGTCTCCCCTTCCTGCCCCATCTCCCAGGGACTCCTTGGCTGGGCCCAGAAAGACCTGCAGAGTGAATTTGGGGTTGCAGCAGACTCGCATCCCAGCAGTTTTGGTCCTTCTAGCTGGTCTCAAGATGCTTCTCAGAGCTACAGCCTAGGAGGCAGGAGTCCTGCTGGAGACCCAGGCCCTGGGAGTAGAGACTGGAGCAGCAAGTGTGGGCAAGGATCTGGGGAGGGGAGCAGCAGGGAGTGGGCCAGTAGATGCAGCCTTGGCCAAGAGGTGATAGGAGCCCCTGGCAGCCAGGATGCGGGCGAAGTGTCTGTCCATGAGTGGGCAGCAGGGAAGCCAGCTCAGCTTGGCACTCAGGGCCTGGAGGCTGATACACAGGAATGGGAATTCGGGAAGAGGGATTCCCAGGGCACTTACTCCAGCCGTGACAAAGAGCTCCAGGACCAGGAGTTCGGGAAGAGGGATTCCTTGGGTTCCTTCAGCGCCCGAGAGGCAAGCCTTCAAGACTGGGAGTTCGAGAAGAGAGATTCGGATGAGAAGGGTCAAGAATTGGGGATGAAGGACCTCTCCGGCAGCTATAGCAGCCAGGATGCTGAGGAGCAGGACCGGGAGTTTGAGAAGCGAGATTCTGTGCTTGACATCCGTGGCAGCCGGGCCCCAGCCCAGCAGGACCAGGAGTTCGGGAAGAGTGTTTGGTTACGGGATTACAGAGGTGGTGCCTCAGGGGCCCTCAGCTCACAGGACAGAGGATTCGGGGCACGAACCCTGAGCTCTGGGTTCAGCCCCGAGGAAGCTCAGCAGCAGGATGAAGAGTTTGAGAAGAAGACCCCAAGTGGCGAAGACAAGTTTCGTGAGGCCAGCAGGGACACGGGCCAGCGGGAGGAAGGAGAGTCTGGGGGCCTGCTGAGCCCCGGCACACCTAAGTCGCAGGATGGAGCCGTCAGGCAGAAAGACCAGGGCAACTGGCAAGATGGCGAGCCCAACCAGGAGGTCGCAGGGCTGCAGGGAAGAATGCAGGCAGGAAGTCAGAGCCCTAGCAGTGCCGACTTGGAAGACAGAGAAACAGGGCAGCGAGGCTGGACTGGGGAGTTCAGCCTTGGTGTTACAGCCCAGTCGGAGGCGGCATTTAGTCCCGGGCATCAAGGTTGGAGCAGGGACTTACGCATGGAGGCTACTAAGAGTAGCTCTCAGTTTGGCATCATTGGTAATGACAGAGCGAGTGGCGCTGGCCTCAGCCCCTCCGAGAAGATGGGAGGTGGTCCCTTTGTGCCACCTGGAGAGACCAAGGCTGGAGCTGTGGACTGGACGGATCAGCTAGGTCTCAGGAACTTGGAAGTGTCTAGCTGTGTGAGTTCCAGGCGCTCAAGTGAGGCTAGAGAGAATGTTGTGGGACAAATGGGCTGGTCAGACAGCCTGGGCTTGAACAATGGGGATCTGGCCGGTCATTTGGGAACTGGAGGCTCTGAAGAGCCCAGGGGCATGGGAGTTGGGGAGAAGGACTGGCCTTCTGACGTGGAGGTGAGGAGCAGAGATTTGCCAAGGCGGGGAGAGGTAGGAGGGCACAGCCAGGCCAGAGAGAGTGGTGTGGGGCAGCCCGACTGGTCGGGTGTGGAAGCTGGAGAGTTCCTTAAGTCGAGAGAGCGAGGAGTTGGACAGGCAGATTGGACACCTGATCTTGGGTTGAGAAACATGGCCCCAGGGGCAGGCTGCAGCCCCGGAGAGCCCAGGGAACTTGGTGTGGGTCAGGTAGACTGGGGTGACAATCTAGGTCTGAGGAATTTAGAGGTGTCCTGTGACCTAGAGTCAGGAAGTTCTCGGGGCTGTGGAGTTGGGCAGATGGACTGGACCCAGGACTTGGGACTCCGGAACCTCAATCTCTGTGGGGCCCCAAGTGAAGTTAGGGAGTGTGGGGTGGGGAGAGTGGGCCCTGGCCTAGAGCTAGATCTTAAGAATAGTGGCAGTTTGTCCCCTGGTTTGGAGAATGAAGACCCCTTGGAGGCCAGGGAGCTGGGGGTTGGTGAGACAAGTGGGCCAGAGACGCAGGGTGAAGGCAGCTCATCACCTTCCTTTGAGACCCATCCTGAAGCCACTGGAATGGATACAGAAGAAGCCCCGGGCGTGGGAGCCAGGTAAGGTACTCTATCTGGGCACTGGGAGGGGCTGTGCAATTGCTTTTTAAATGAGGGACCCCTCTGAGGAGGTAAAACCAGCTTTCTCTCTGGACTGTAGTATTTGGAAAATGGAGTCCTTTAGGGCTGTGAATGCTCAGTTTCACATTCTACATTTTATGTTAAACTTTGAAACAAAACTTAGATGCATTCTTTTTGGGGGGGATGAATATAAAATTTGGGGTACCATTTTGCAACTAATGTTTTGGGCTTTCTCGACGACTGAGTTATGGCTGTCCAGGGGAAATGGAATCTGCCACATCTTTGGCGGTTTCTGGTGAGTTGTGTGTGTGTGTGTGTGTGTGTGTGTGTGTGTGTGTGTGTGTGTGTGTGTGTTTGCGCGCACGCGCATATACAAGTGCACTTGTGTGTGTGAGCACATATATACAAGCTCTGTGCCTATGGGATGACTACCTCTGCTCTCATTCCCGTCACTGTTTTTTGGGACGGGTTCTCTCACTGCTCTGAAACTTGCCAAGTAGGTTATGCTGGCAGGCCAGTGAGCCCCAAGGGATCACCCCGACTCTGCCTCCTCATTGCTGGGATGACAAGCCCACACCACTATGTCTGCTCCTTCCCCCCTTTTTTTCTTTTAAACATGGGATCTGGGAATTGTACTGAAGTGTTCATGCTTGGAAGGGAAACACTTGACCAAGTGAGCTACCTTCCTAGCTCGGCTTCTGGTGAGTTCTGTAGGCCTCAAGCCAAATGAGCTCCTAGGATGCTTGTGTAGGTAGTGGAAAGTGACCCGTGGGTGGTGACTGGTTGTCTGGCCAAGGGGTTGGGAACTAGGTGATCCAACCTGCTCTGTTATAGATTCCAGAAGAGCAGTGGTTGAGGAATCTGAAGTTGTCGAGAACCAAGTCCCAGCCCTGTGACCTTGACCCCAACCCCAAGTTAATGAAAGCAAACCAACCTACCTTCCTTCCTCCTTCCTTCCTTCCTTCCTTCCTTCCTTCCTTCCTTCCTTCCTTCCTTCCTTCCTTCCTTCCTTCCGTCTTTCTTTATTTTTGTTTTTTGAGACAGGGTCTCTCTCTGTAGCCTGGCTGACCTCGAACTCGCTATGTAGGCCAGACTGGCCTCTAATTCAGAGATCAACTTGCTTCTGCTTCCTGAGTGCGGGGGATTAAAGGGGTGCTGCCTGGGAAAGAGAACTTTTTGTGGGGGCGGGGGCAGGCTGGTAAGAACCAACCAATCTGTCACATGGATGTTTTAAAACCAACAGAGGTGATTTCACACCTGTGGGAAGGGTATGAAAAAGGCATGGTATGTCTTTCATTAACATTTTCATCCATTGAGATTTGGTTTTCTTCTCTTTAGTGTGTAGAACTCTTTACCTTTTTCAGTCCCAGAGTGGGAGCTTCCTACCAGGCATGTGGGAAGGGCAGGAGAGAGAGGTGTTGGGTGGGGGCTGTTCTGAATGGAAGGGCAGATGGCCGTGGGGGGAGAGCAGGAGGAACCAGGAAGGGGCTAGGGAGGCTCTGGGTGGGGGTTGAGAGAGACATTTGGCATGGAGGTGGAAGAGGGAGGCAGAAAGCATAGGGTTGGGAAGGGAAGCTGAGGAAGGGTGTTTTCAGGTGACTTGGCTGAGGAGAGGAGGACCAGGGGACAGGGAGTGACAGAGGTTACAGTGGACTCTGTATGGGCTGTGAATGTGCAGAATTAAATGTTGGGGGCGGGGACGTTCCTGTGAGTCTGGACTAGGTGTTGGGCTCTGAGCTTCTGTTTCTACCCGTTAACCTGGGAGGTCCAGGGTTCTAGCAGGAGTCCCGGCACTAGGGAGCATGGGCTCCGTGTGCCTGTTCTCATTTTTCTTCCTGAGATTCAGCCCTCTCTGCTTGAGAGTGCAGCAATTCATTGATCTTCACAATTGCCCTATGCAGCAGGAGAGGGATTTTGATCCTGTTCGTTTGTTAGGTTGAGAGATGGTGTGACCTGCTTGAGGTCACAGAGGCTACAGTATGCCATTCTGACTCCCTTCCATCAGCTGCTTTCAGGCATGGCCATTATATTCAAAACAGATTACTAAGGAGTGGGGCTCTGCCCTCTGCCCCTCTGGGGCTGGTTCTTGAGGAGGATGAGTAGCATTCTGTTCTGTTGTTTAGGCTGGAGGGAGGATGCTCCCCACACACTGACAGGACAGTGGCAGCATGTGGATGGCTTCGATGGGGCGGCTGCTTGAATCCCCACACCTCAAAGCACCCACACTTTTTTGGACATGGTACCATGATCCATCTGGTGTTGTCACCCGAGCTTCGAGTTTAGCTGGAACGCAGGCAGCTGAACCTCGTTGTATATAAGAAAAAACGTTTCTTCCACAGCTGGAAGGAAGTCATTGTTTGGGAGGGCCCGTGTGGATGCCATGTTTTCCGATACATGTCCTGAAGAAAGCCAGTCCTGTTTTTGGAAAGAGCTGTGTGCTCTGTGACCATGCATGGGACTGAGTGTGTCTGATAGCATATCTAGGACTTGAACCAAATTTTCCAGACTTCCCTGACTAATGCCCCACAAGCTGGTGCTGTGAGCATCTGACATGGGGAAATTAATGCACTAGAATGCTTATCTTCCAAGAAAAATTTGGAGATTTCCTTTGTACCAGGAAGTCCTTAAGAATGGGTCAGAGTAATCTGGCTTGGGGCCCATCCGCTGGTCCTCATTCTCTACACACCTCTGTGACATCAGGCAAGTGACCTGAAGCAGTGGCCTTTTCTCCTCAGGTGACCTTATCTGAAGACCCATATCCTCATATGTAAATCGAGAATTTACTCCAGGCTCTCTTGGAGTTTTCATGAAGAAGGTTAACTCATGTGAAGTGATTGATACAAATCCCCCCTCTCCTGTGGTAATTGCTTTAAAAAAATATACTAGTCACCTGAATTTGCATCTGTTCTGCAAGTTTGGATGTGAAGTGTCCATAAAGGGAGGCCCTTGGGGACATTTCCGTTGCGGTCCTCATGGTGAACAAACACACCCTTGATGGCAATCATTGGTTGGACTGCTAGCAGGAATAACTATGCCAAACTAGCATGGAGGTGGGTGGTGTGAGAGGAGCAAGTTCTGGATAGAGGGCCATCTCACCCTGGTGCGAGTGATGCTTCTGAGTCTGATAGAGCTGGTACAGGATCCTCTATTTTCTGGCCTCTTGGTCATCCCTTGTTCCTGTCCTTGGGACTCCCACAATGTGAAACCTTCCCAGCCAGTTTGAAGTCTTTGTAGGCTCCAGGAAGACTCAAAGATCATTGATTCCAGCCACCCCATTTCAGGGATGGAGAAACTGAGGCCCACAGGGGGAGTGTGGTTGTGAGTTCCTTTCTGTTCCTGTGGGCCCTGACTTCATTGTCCTCTCTGAGTTCCTTTCCTGTTTCTCTCTGGTATCAAAGGCAACTTGGTCCCTTCAAATGCATCAGCCCAGCTCTGGCCCTGGTCCTCCCTCAATTTAGGTCTCAGAGCCTTAAACACCAGGACATGTTGCAGATCTGTCTCCAGTATTTGCATGTCAAGTAGTGTCGGAGGGTAACGTTGGGCAGATTGGGTGATACTCAGATTGGGTAGTCTATGTGGAAGGTTTAGGTGAGGCATCCTCTCAGGCCAGGAGCCTCTGATCAGAATGACGACCATCTTAGCAATTTATGTTTATTACGTATCAACCATATTGTAGTCATAAAACATGACTACAGACACCTGCCAGTATGCCCAGTGAACTTCTGGGACTTTTTCAATTTCCATTTAACAGATAAAGAAACTGAGGCTTGGACTGGGCAAGCAACTTGGGGCCAAGGCTGGCATGGGTGCAGGATAGAACCTAAGTCGCTTAGCACCCAGGTTCCTGTCCCTTCTGTCCTGCTAGAAAGCCCTTAGGTTGTGAATGCCCCGGGCTCTCAATGAGGGAAGCTTCTCCGATGCAGAAGGCAGAGGCCCTTGGGTGGGTGTACACTGCATTCCCTGGGGCTCTGCCATGTTCTCTGCCACCCCTAGAGCCCACTCAGCAGAGTCTCTCACTACTTTCTGTCTTCAGTGGGCTGAGAGTAGATCTTTCTGTCCCTTCTCAGTTGGCTCACATCGTCTCCGCTGCCTTGTTGTCCGGGCCGGGTGGGGTTCCACTGCTGCTCTCTTGTTGCCAGCTCCCGACTCTAAGCTGGCTTCAGGGTGAGCTGGTTTGGCTGCCATCCAGGCTCCTGAGTCCTCTGTCTTGCTGGACTGTGGCCTCTACCACCTCTTCCCTCCCTTTCTCTCTAATTTCCATCTGTCAGCAGCTTATGGAAGGACAGACTGACACATTTCTCCCTGTCCCTGTCTCATCTTCCTGCTCAGGGTTGACTCACCTGCCTGATTCTTTACCTTCTACGGTATCACCGATTACCTAGCAGTCTCGCTTCCAGGCATTGCCCGCTAGCCTTCACTACCCGTGCGTGTATCGGGGTGTGCCTTTGTGCTGTGGGTAGGTGTGGTGGGTACCAGCACACACCCGCCTGCCCTAGGTGTCTGATGAGTGAGCATGTTTTAGGGAGTGGCGGCTGGACATGGTGTGGGTGGTGCCATCCTGGTATCTGTGCTTTGTTCTGAGAGAGCATTGGGCAGAAGACACATTGCTGTGCTGTAGTCTAAGGTGACCCTGCCTGTTTGTGTGGTCTCGTCTCTCGGCTAGAGATGCTGGGGGCACAGAGACAAAAAGGAGCCTGGCTTTGCCCTTGAGGAGCTCCCAGACAGGCAGTGGAGGCAGACACACAGGATTGAAGGTGGCTGGTGCTGTAGGTTCAGGCTGGTGTAGGTTGGAGCCCAGAGCTGAGGAGCTGAGTAGCTGTGTGAGCTTGGGAAGGGAACAAGACAGCTTTGGAGGGTGATGTGGGCTCCGCAGAGGCTATCAAAGTGTGGGTGTTGAGAAACTTCCCACTTGAGGGGAGGAAGCTACTTGTTCCAAGATGGTCGTGTGTTCTGCCCAGGTGTGTTCTAGAGAGCCCAGGTTCTGTGAGGCCTGGGGGATAAAGAGTTAAGGTGTGAAGGGGCTGGAGATGAGATGAGGGTGAAGGCAGATGGGCTGACTCTTGACTTATTCCAGGAAGTGTGCCCATCCAGGCCCGTGCTCCTGAATGGAGCTTGAACCACTCTAACTTAGGGCAGCACTAATAAGTGTGATTTCTGGGAATGTCCTGAGTGCTGGATGCTATGCTGAAAGGCTTCAATCTTTATTTTTTCCCTCCCTAGTGACTCCGTAGGGGAATACAGGGTATTTACAGGCAAAGGGACTTATGTAAGGGCTTAGGTACAGGTACCTATCCTAATCCAAAGATCTAAAACCCAAAATCTAAAACTTTAAAACATTTTTTTTAGATTTATTTGTTTGTTTGTTTTTCTTTTGTTTTGTTTTGTTTGTTTTGTTTTGTTTTTTTTTCAAGACGGGGTTGCTCTGTGTAGCCCTGACTGTCCTGGAACCCACAGAGATCTGCCTGCCTCTGCCTCCTAAGTGATGGGATTAAAGGCATTCGCTACCACAGCCTGACAGATTTACTTATGTTTTAATTTTATGAGTATGAGTGGTTTGTTTGTATGTATAGCTGGGTACTATGTGCACGCAATGTCTGTGGAAGCCAGAAGAGGGCATTGGATCCCCTGGAACTAGAATTAGCTGTCTTTTGGGTTCTGGGAATTGAACCCCAGTTCTCTGGAAGAACGTTCAGTGCTCTTAGCCACTGTCTCTCCAACTCCGTAAAATTTGAAACTTCTTGAGCACAGCATGATATCACACAGGAATCCATACCTGGTCCCAGTGGCAGGTCACAAAGTACAGGCAAACCAAAATTACCATAAAATTACCTTAAGTCTACACAAGTGAGGTAAATGTGAGACACAAAGGACTTTTTTGTTTAGGTTTTGTTAACCACAAAGCTCCTTACGGGGCTCGGCAGACAGCTCGGTCAGTAAAGTGTTTACAGACCTGAGTTTGGCCCCTGGAGCCCGGGAGGAAAGCTCGATGTGGTAGTGTGCACACTTGTAATCACAGTGCTGGGAAGGCAAAGACAGGACGGTTTCTGGGACTTCTGTCCGGCCATCTTGGCCTACTTGATGAAAGTTCCCAGCCAATGAAAGATCATGTCAAAAGAAAAAGGGAGCAGGGCCAGTAAGTGTCTACTGTCAAGGCTTGACTATACAGATTTGATCTCTGGAACCTGCATTGTAGAAGAGATCTTACTCCCAAAAGTTGTCCTTGGAGACACGCATGCACGCGTGCATGCACGAATGCATGCACGCCAGGCACAGTGTCTGAGATTGTTGTTTGGCCTCACCACGCGTGCTCACATGCATTGACACACAAAGAAATTGCATTTTATGTATGCGTTAAATATTTCAAAACTTGGAACTTGAAAACTGAACCCAAGCATTTTGATAAAGGATGCCCCCAGACTGTAGTATGTGATAAAGCCTCGTCTGGGACCTTCTAGGCAGCCAAGCAGGGTCATTCCTTTCTTTGTGTGCTGTGTGCTTCAGGGGAGAGAAACGAGGTCTCACTGCTTGGCGAATGACTTTGGTTTCTGGCCTATCCCCTTTGCAGCCCCAGGTGCCTGGCTCGCTCCCCACCTTCCGGCTCCCAGAGCCTTCTGGAGGGGATAATGGCAGCCAGCAGCCCAAAGGCAGCTACTCGAAGGGAATCAGCAGCTTCAGGCCTCAGGGTTCTGTTGGAGGAGGAAGGAGCCACTGCAGGTGCTGGCCAAGGGGAACCCAAGGAGTCTAGCAGGGACCCTTTGCCTTCCTCGAGGCCCCAGCCTGATGGGGAAGCCAGCCAGGTAGAAGAGGTGGATGGCACCTGGAGTCTTACAGGGGGGGCTAGGCAAGATGAGCAGGGGTCGGCCCTGCCCCCCCGACGGCCTCCCAGAGGACCTCTGCCCAGCTGCCCCAGTGAGGACTTCTCCTTCATAGAGGTCAGTGGAGAGTGGGTGAACTTGTGGTGGTGGATGGGCTGTTGGAGGGGTCAGGATATGTGGGTGATGGAGTCAAAGCCCCTTTCTCAGAGCTTTTCTGAGCAGTCCTGGGAGACAGATAAAGGTTGTGGGTATCTCATGGCAATGAGAAACGGCAGTGGTCATCAGCTCCTGGACTAATGTTGGGGAGCCCCTGTGGTGAAGCGGATATGGGTCAATAATAGCAATGATGTTGGTATTGTTTTGAGCAGGACACTGAGATCCTTGATAGTGCCATGTATCGGAGTCGTGCCAACCTAGGGCGTAAGCGGGGACACCGGGCCCCAGCCATACGGCCTGGGGGTACCCTGGGCCTGTCAGAGACAGCAGACTCAGAGACTCGGCTGTTCCAAGATTCAACGGGTATGATCAGTGTATCATTTAAATGGAGTCTGTGTCAGTGCTGGGTTGTGGGTAAGGGTGGTATCTGGCATGTTGCTCAGGTAATGATACCCTTCCCCTGACATTTTCAGAGCCAAGGACTTCCCGAGTACCATCTTCAGATGAGGAGGTAGTGGAGGAGCCTCAGAGCCGCCGGACACGGATGTCCTTGGGCACCAAAGGGCTGAAAGTCAACCTCTTTCCTGGCCTGAGTCCATCAGCCTTGAAGGTACCATCTGATCATTCAGCACACACTGCTCTGCCAGCCTTGCACCCAGCGTTTCCTTCCATCCGTTTGTTTGTCCATCCATCAGTCAATCCATCTATCCATCTACCAACCCATCCATCCACCCACCAATCCAACCATCCATCCATCCATCTACCAACGCATCCACCCACCCATCCATCTATCCATCCATCCATCCATCCATCCACCCACCCACCCACCCACCCATCCATCCATCCATCCATCTATTCATCCATCCGTTCCTTCTCCCATCTCTTCTCTTATTGTGCTAAAGCGGATTCTGGAAGGTTCTCTTTGTTCCCTGCTCAACTTTTTTCAGTGTGCTAAGTTTGATGGAACAAAGAACAGGATATTCTTTCATCTCAGAGCCTCCAGGGCATTGGGTGTGGGCTGGGGCTGGGCATGGCCCTTGCCCATGAGTATCTCTGGTGAAGGGGGGACAGATGTAAAGGTGTAAATGGGGAGTTCAGCCATGGGCTGGGCTGTTCAGTAGAAGGAGTTATTTCCTGACCTTAGCTGGGAATGGGAGGTGGCTTGGGCAGGGTTTCTTGAAAGCAGTTTCTCTTAGCCTTGAGGTTGGCACAGGAGTTGGCTCTGGGTTGGGAAGGACATTGCCTGCAGAAAGGATAGACAAGCAAAAACAGGTGCAGGAAGTACCACTCTTTTTCAGCCTAGTTGACTGAATTTTGTTTCTCCAATATCTTTCTGATGTTCGAGGTGTGCAGATCAGTTCTGAGGAAGGCAGATCTTTGATTCTCTGTCTATATCTATAGAGGGGTTTGGGCCTGGTTTTGGGGGCTGCACCCTCTTGGTAAAGGCCTGGCCTTCTGAATCTTGCTGCCTGTCCGTCTTTCATCTGTGTCTTCCAGGCTAAGCTGCGCTCCCGGAACCGCTCAGCTGAGGAGGGGGAGGTGACAGAGAGCAAGTCAAGCCAGAAGGAGTCCTCCGTCCAGCGTTCTAAGTCCTGCAAGGTCCCGGGGCTGGGGAAACCCCTCACGTTACCCCCCAAGCCAGAAAAATCCTCAGGGTAAGTAACTGAGTTCTAGGTATCTCCTGAGCTTCAGGTATTATCCTGAGAAGAGGAAACCCACTTTGTAGAAGTGGAAAACCGAGGCTGAGAGGAGGTTGAGCTGCCTCACATTAAGTAGGGAGTCCAGGCCTGCAACTGAACCCCAGTCTGCCTCTTCTGATTGGAGGGTAGATGTTCTCACCTTGTTCAGTGTCTTTAAACTTTGCTTTTGTGACCTTTGCACTCTGCTTTCCAGGTCAGAAGGATCATCGCCCAACTGGCTACAAGCCCTGAAGCTGAAGAAGAAAAAGATCTGATCAGGGGCCAAGGTAAGGCTAGGTTCCTGGGCTTGGGTGAGAGTAGGGCCTGGTGTGGAGGTCCTGTCCTGTGCCCTCTTCTGGTCCTTAAGGCTCTCTTTCTATGAGAGGCTGGAAGGAAGCAGGTGAAGCTGAACTGAGACCTGGTTAGGTCCCTTGGCTCCTCTAAGTTTGTTCCTGGGGCTGGAGTATATCCTGGGATTGAAGAGGGCGTGGGACTTCCATCTTAGCCTGTGCCCCTGTGTGCTGGGACAGTCCTTCAGCTGCTGCAATTGGCCTAGTATGGTCAGCTAGCCTACACAGTTTAGAGCTCCTAACTTGAGGTCCTAGTAGGGACTGCCTCATCCCTGGGCTCCCATGAGGGAATCAGAATGGCCCTAGGGCAGAGGAAGCTGGACCCCGTCTCTTCTCTGACCTCTGTCCTCTCTCCCAATTTCAGGTCCTTCCATCTGGCAGTCTCAGGCAGTGCCATTCCTGTGGGGTCCCCAAGTGAGGAGACAGCTGGAGCCCCGCTAAGGCTCAGACTGCAGCCTCCTTCCCCCTCCACTTCTGAGGAGTGTCTGGGAGGCACATTTATGCACTTTGTACCACCGTCCCAACTTCTTCCACACCTTCCTTCCCGGCCCGGGTTCCCTTACCTAGTGGTGGGAGGTTTTGGCCCTTCCTTCCCTCACTCTTCCCTTCACCCTCTCGCTTCCTTCTTCCGCTTCCCTTGGGTTTTCTTTTGATACCAATTTATAGCATTTTTTATAAAAGCCTTTGATTTTTGTAATGGGTGGGCCCCACCCCAAACCCCGCCCCAGGTCTCCCTCCTTCCCGCTAGGTGCCCCACAGAGACCAATGACATTTTACCACTTGAAACAATGAATAAAGTTTTTTGGGAATTGGTGTTGCCCAGGACTGTGGTGCGTGGCGGGACTCGTATCCCTCCCACTCTAGGGGAGCATTTGGGAAACGCTACTTCTTCCCTGTGTTAGTTTAGCTCTGCATTTCTGTGACAAGATCCTTGAGCAAGTACCTCAAGAGAGGAAAGATTTGCTGTCTTGTGGTTTCAGTCCATCACGGTGGGGTGGACAGATAGACCAGAGCAGAGACATGGTGTCTAGGAAGCAGAGAGAACCCCTTGGCTTTTGTGCTACCTGGTTCCCAGCTGTTGGGTACCACCATGGTCATTCAGGGTGAGTCTCCTTCCTCTGTCCCCAGACACACATAAATGTGTGCTGCTAATCTAGGCTGTTCTCTATGCAGTGGGATTAACTTGTTGCCAGGGGCTCACTCAGACATTAGATATGTCACCACCACCCCCACTCACCCCGCCACCCTTCCACTCTTTGGGCTTAGTGTCTTTGCAGGAGAGTATACAGGTTGTAGTGGGTTGATTGCTGATTCAAACACCACCACCCCATCTCAGTAGATTGACACAAAAAAATTTTATTTCTTACGGTACAGTCCACTGTGGGTTGGTAGTGTGGTGACTTGTGTTTCAGTCATTGGAGTTCAAAGTCCTTCCTCGTGTAGGCTGGCCATTCTTAGGGCCTTGGAATCCTGCCACACTTCCATAGGAGGGAGCAGGGAGTCAGTCTTAGTCACGTTGGGCTGCTATAACAAAATACAATAGGTTGAGTGGCCTATAAACGAATTTATTTCTGATGGATTTGTAGGCTGGGAAGTCAAATCAGGGTGCTGTCAGATTCCATGGCTGGAGAGGAATTAATTCATGGTGTATAAATGGTAGCTTTCCACTGTGTGCAGACACAGTGGAAGTGACCAGGCAGCTCCAGGGCTCTTATAATCTACTAATCTCACTTATGATGCCTGTAGTCTCAGTCACTTCCCAGAAGGCCCCTTATTCCTCACACCATCAACTTGGAGGTTAGGATTGCAACATTTCGGTGACAGACATTCCAGGCTTACATTCCAGCCACCCAAGGTCTTTTCTCAATATCACTTAATCAGATATGGATGACAGTTCAAGGTGCGGCTTATCCTGAGGCACATTGCTCTCCAGCTGTGAGCCCACGAAGTCAAACATTTTATATGCTTCCCGAATACACTACAGGACAGTCATGGGCTAGACATTCCCAGTCTAAAGGGAGAAATAGACAAGAAGACAGGAATAAAACATTCCCTGCATGTCTAAAACCTTAAAGCTGGAAAATAATCTTTGAGGCTCTGCCTTACAGGCTCACTGGAGTAGAGGCCATGCCTTCTAGAACTTCTTGGGTGGTGGTCTTGCATTTAGGGTTGGTTTTTGTGGCTCTCTTGGGGTTGTATGCCTACAGCTCTCACACTGGTGTAGACAAATTCTAAGAGGTCTTATTAAATAAAAAACACGGAGCCTAATATAGGGGTGAAAGCCTTAGAGATCAGGGAAATAGGAATAGCCACCAGCTAACCTTGCCTCACCACACAATAGCTTCCAAAGTGCCACAACTTCCTGTCTACCCAAGCTTTCATTGCCTTGCTGTTCTGCCCTCTCATTGGCTCTTAGCCTAGCTAACCTCACTTCCTTGTCACTGCTTGTCCTTACAGACCTCCAGGTCTCTATGGTTGGTACTAGAATTAAAGGCGTGTGTCACCATGCTTGGCTCCGTTCCCAAGTATGGCCTTGAACACACAGAGACCCTGCCTGCTAAGTGATAGGATTAAGGGCGTGTTCTACCACTGCCTGACTTTTGTGTTTACTGAAAATGGCTTGCTATTTGCTCTGATCTCCAGGCAAACTTGATTTATTAACATACAAATAAAATATCACCACATTTCAGCACAAAATATCACCACACACTGGGTCTATATACTAGTGACTCTTCTATTGTGAGGTCTCTTGGAGCCCATGGCTCCACTGGGCATAGTCCTAATGGGCCATAGGACTCTAATTAAGCCTGTGCCTTGACTGTTCCCTTTCTGGGTCCTGAGACACCTTTGGCCATCCTTTGGTATTCAGGCAACAAAGGTAGCCATGTCCTCAAGGCTTGTTCACTTTGTGCACCAGCTGAGATAGCACTGTACAGATGCCACCGAAGGGGACCACCCAAGCTTCCTGCGGTGGAAGAAGCCTTTATTGTAACAGGGCCCACTGGAGCTGAACCTGAAGAGGCAAGAAGTGCTGAAGTGAAGAGTAGAGCCTTGACGTGGTGCTGTGCAGTGAGTGCTGACACCCCATGGCTCTCCTGGTTCTCTTTCCAGGCCCTGAAATTCTTGGCTTGCAGGGGAAGGCTTGGTCCCTTTCTGAAATGCCACAGGATGATGTATTCCCTATTGTTTAGATGAGTAGCCCTTGGCTGGTCTGTGTCAGGTGATCACCTGAACACACTCCTGCGGTTCTTCCCTGAACATACCATGCTTTCGTGTCCTGTGACGGAATCAAGGGCGGGAAGGCTGGATTGGGCTCCTGGTTTCAGATGGCCACATCCCTCATGCTGGAGAAGGCAAAGCAGAGCAGCAGGGCCCATGGTCAGCAATGTTTGGTGGCAGATTTGTCATAGACTAGACTGGGAAGCAAGGATGCTAAACCAGAACCAGGTGCAGGCTCCATATCCCAGAAGCTCCAAGCCTTCAAAACCCAACAAGCTGGGAACAGAGTGCTCAAAATTGTGTGTGTGTGTGTGTGTGTGTGTGTGTGTGTGTGTGTGTTGGGGGGGTACATTTCAGATTAAAAAACTATAACATCTGCCTTAACATTTTATCCGTAAATCCTTTCTATATTTGACTATATGTATTAAACAAAAGCCAAGTTGTATCTTCAACACGTTCTTAGGATTTCTTCAGCTAAACATCCTGTCTTCTCACTTGTGCTCCTGACCAACCAGCTGTCAGATGGGCTTCCTACAACTCTCTCCTCAGGTTTGATTAATCTGCTGGAATGGCTCACAGAAGTCAGGGAAGCATTTCTGGTTCATGATGAAAGATATTATAACAACCATCAATAAAGAGGTGCATGCTATGAGGTATGGGGAAGGGGCGTGACCCTTTGCCCTCTCTGGCTGCGTCACTGTGTCGGCCAGCTTTCCATTGCTATGCCAAATAACTGAGATTGAAACAACAACAAAAAGGATTTATTTTGATTTATGGTTCCAGAGATTTCAGCCTATGGTCACTTGACTTATTGTTTTAGTGTCTGAAGCTAGGTATTAAATAGATCATGGTGTGGGTGGATGGCAGATGTCACAGTGGACAGGGAGGAGGGAAGAGGGGAGAGAGATACAGACAGACAGACACACACACACATACACAGAAGTGTGTGTGGGGGGATTAGGTGGGGTGGAGAATGCACCTGGGACAATATATACACTTCAACAGCTTGCCCCTAATTGATCTACTTCCTCCAACTAGGCCTCACCTCTTAAAGTTGCCATTGTCCTCCAATAGCCCATTGAGCCATGGACTCAGGAATGACATTGGTGAGCGTATAGCCTTGATGATCTAACTACCTCCAAAAGTCCCACCTATGAATACTGTAGCACTAGGGACCAATCCTTCAATGTATGAGCTTTTGGAGGCATATCAGAACCAAAGCACAACAGTTACCGTCTAGAAACCTCCCTGAGTTCTGCTGTTCAGAATCTCCAATCCCTATTTTGTTCTTTATGGAGACTTCCTTGTCTGGGCAGTTTTGCTGATGGACTGGTTGGGGAAAGCTAGGAATATCTTCCAAGGTTCTTCAGCATCCCTTCCTTGAAGGGTAAAGCACAGGACCTCTGGAGTGACGTGGGTCTTAGGACCTACAATCAGACAAGGCAGGTCAGATAATACTTTTATGGCTGGGGAAGGTCAGAATTTCTGTCTTAGGGTGGAAGCAACAAACCAGAAACCATGGTTGAAAGCCAAACTGTGTCTTATATCACAACCTGCTGTAAAAATACTGTGAACTAGATAGCTTGTACACAACAGCTCTTAGATTTTGGGAGGCTAAAATGCATAAGATGGAGGCACTGAGAGATTCGGTATCTGGTGAGGACCCATTTCCTGGTTCACTTCTTATTTGGCTCACATGGAGGGAACAAGGCAGCTTCCTTGGGCTCCTCATAAGAGCACAGATATGCTTCAGGAGGGCTCTACCCTTGTGACCTAATCACCTTTCATAAGGCTCCACCCCCTACTAGTGTCACACTGGCGATTCTTGGGTGTAGGGGGTGAAAACATTTGGAACTTAGTAGAGACCTCCATTAGACTGCATTGGGCGAGATTCAACTCATGACTCTTAGGAACTGCAAGGCCAACTGAGAAATGTAGTTTCATTATGTGGCCAGAGCATGGACTGGATATTGGTTGAAAAATCATCCTTCTTGCCAGAGGATTGGTTCCTTTGGCCCTTCCAGATTAGGCATTCTGGAACGACAGGTGCTGTCTGTTCTCACCTAAGCCCCTACCTCTGACACCGTCACTTGTCAGTTCTCTGTCGTCTAGAGCTCCACACTCGTCTTTTTAGAGCCACCTTTACTCCATTTTGGTCCTTTGAGTCCTGTACCTTGAGTTTCTGCCTTGACGTCTCTTGATGATGGACTGGGCCCTGTAAACCCAATGAACCCTTTTCCTTCCAAGTTCATCTTGGTCAGTGTTTTATTTGCAGCACTAGAAAACAAACTAAGACAAATGCATGTATGAAATGTCTCAAACTTTCCCAGAATCCCTACTTTCAACTTCCTAAAGTAGTGGCTTTTCTTAAACAAAAAATTTGGCAGTGAGTTTCATCATGGCGTCTTCATGCATATGTGCCGTTGTGCTTTGATCTTGGTGCTCCCCTTCCCTGCCGCCTATCCTCTTGCCTTGCTCCAGCTGGTTTCCTGTCTTCCTCAAGGTAGTGCTCCCCTCTGTGTTCCTATTACTTGTAATCCATGACTCTGTTTCCCATCTCTTCTTCCTCTCCTATCATCCCTAGTTTCATGACCTACGCGCACATATAAAATGTCGATATGTGTTTATGGGTGTGCAAATACACATATGTCTATGCACATGGAAGCCAGAGATTAACATCAGTGACTCTGTCAATTACTCTCCACCTTAAAAAAAAAGATTTATTAACTTTATGTGTACAAATATTTTGCCGGTACGTATATCTGTACACCATGTGTGTGCCTGGTGCTGGAGGAGGTCTGAAGAGGATGTCAGATCTCCTGGAACTATAAGTTACGGATAGTTATGAACCACTATGTGGGTGCTGGGAATTAAACCCAAATCCTCTGCAAGAATGACAAGTGCTCTGTGATGCTGCGCTGTCTGTAGCCCCTCCTTGTGTTTGGAGACTGGCTTTCTAGCTAGACTTGGAGCGAACTGATTCAGGGAGAGCAGCAGGCCAACAACTCCCGGGATCCCACCCTAGTCTCCCAGCACTAAGATTACAGACATATGCTGCTGGAGATCAGGGCTCAGGTCCTCATGCTTCTGTGGCAAGCACTGTTACCGACTGAGCCATCTCCCCAGCTTATAGCCACACACAATTTTAAATTTAGGTTCTGCATGTGAGAGAAAAGATGTGGTATTTGTATTTCTGAATCTGGCTTATTTCACATAGTACAATGATTTTCAGTTACAATCCATTTCTTTGCAAAACACGTGATTCCATTTTTCTTTGTGACTGCATGAAATTATCTTGTTATGTACCACATTTTTCTAGAGCATCATTCTTTTTTTTTCCTTCTTCTTCTATGTGTTTGCATGTTGGCATGTGTGAGGGCGCATGTTCATATGCACGTATGGAGGGCTTAGGTGGAAGTCAGGAATCTTCCGTATTGCTCTTCTGCCTTTTTCTTTCAATCAATTCCTGGGCTCACACACTAGTCAAAGTAGCCAGTTTGCCCAGGGGATTCCCTGTCTCCCCTTTCTGAGGCTGGAATTGCAAACATGTCCACCCAACATCGACCTGGTTCTGGGGCTCCAAACACCTGTCCTCTTGGTGGCAAGCGCTTTAACCCCTGAACTATCTCCCTGATCCTTAAAAGAATTAATTCTTAATCTTCACTGGATACCACTGTCTTCTGGGTTGCTGATTAAAAATGCACATTCCAGAACTGGGGAGATGGCTTCATGGTTAAAATGCTTGCCAAGCAAGATCAAGGACTTGAGTTCAGATTCTCAGAACCTGCTTAAATATCTGTTTGGTATCCCACCTGGAATTCTAGTCTGGGAAGGTGGAGACAGAATCCATGAGCAAGCTGGCTACAAACACATGCATATGCATACACGCCATCCAGACGTACACATGACAGGAGAACCAGAAAAATGCACCTTCCTGGGCCCAACCCCGGGATTCCAACCAGGGAAGTATGCTTAAGGAGTGTGCATTTGGGGAAGTCTCTGAAGTGGAGAGAGAGGAAAGCAGCGGGCCTGAAAGGGGTTGCCTGGCTGCATTCCCGATTGGTTTGTGTCAGGCAGTCCCTGTGCCAGTCTTCCCGGGGCCCAGCATGGCTGAGCCCGCATCAGCTCTGTCCCATTCTCTTCCACCCCCTCCTCCCTGTAGGAGCAGGACTGGCAGGCACCCAAGCCAAACACTTAAGACTCATTAGGGGAACAAATGGAGCCTGGGTCGATCCCAGCGCCAGAGTGGGTGCTGGGAGAAAGGCGAGGCAGGAGCCCCTGGAGCTGAGTCTCAAACTTTCTTTCCGTAGCAGGGAGTAACTTAGGGCCTTTGTTAGGAATCAGGGAGAGGAGATAAATACCCACAGTGCTGTGGCATAAAGGCAGGTGTCTGCAAGGCTCCCAAGAAAATGGTGTTATTGTTTTCCTGCAGCGCTTTCTCAAACAGTGCCTGGGGTTCTAGGGAGTGGCCTCGTAGGGCCTTATATACTCATATTGGGGGAGACTTTAGACCATCAAGCTAGCTGACCAATCAGAGTCAAGGTGGCTCTGAAGACAATTTCTAGAGAGCTGAATGAGCTCGGGAAGTCACTGGATCACTCTGAAGGCAGCAGCTCAGCACAGTTGTTTGCAAAAACAACCCACCCATCTCTTACCAGTTAGAAAGCTGGGCTGTTCTTCCCCGGGGCTTCTGCTGCTAATGCAGAGAGGGAATCTGGTCCTGTTCTCATCACAATTAGAAATGCCTCAAACCTCCCACCCTCTGCTTCTGAAGCCCTCGACTATGCGTGTGTCAGCTGGACTCCAGGATGGTACGAGATGCTCTGCGCACTGACAGGAGTCCCTGCTGCTCTCCCACGTTCCCAGGATCTAGACGTGGCTGTCTGAAGAAGCTGGCCGTGGGGGTCCTTTGTGGTGGCGGTGGCCGGGTATTGTGGCAGTCTGAAGGACTGCTGTCTCTTGTGTGCCCCTTCCTTCCTCCAGCATTCCTGCCTCCGAGATGTGGTCCAGCTATCGACTGCGGTCACACCTTGTTCCTTGAGGGTTAGTTTAGAAAAACGCGTCCCTACCCCAGACAGTTCTGAAGGAGTCATGAACAGATCCAAGTTCACAGCCTTGGGAACCCTCTTGGAGCTCAGCTTTGAAATAGGTATGTGCCGGGTGTGGTGGGGCAAGCCTGCATAAGAAGCATTTTGGAGGAAGAGGCCCGATGATCAAATGTTCAAGGCCAGTCATGGTCGACTGAGAGTTTGAGACCAGTCTGGGCTATATGATACTCTGTCTCAGAAGACAAAAAAAGGTAGAAGCACTGAAGAGGTGACTCAGTGGTTAAGAGTGTTTGCTGCTCACTCCTGAGGACGATTGTTCAGACCCACGTGGCAGCTTATAGCCACACATAACATCCATGTAACAAATGGGGCTTCCTGACACCCTCTTTTAGCCTTTGCTTCTGCATGGGCACAGGTGTGCACATTCACCCACCTATTTACACATCAATAAATAAAGTAAAACTTTTGGTAAAAACTTATTTTTATTTTATGTATATGACAGTTTTGCCGGCACGAATGTATGTGTACCACGTGCATGCCCAGTGCCTGTGGAAGCTAGAGGAGGGTGCTGGAACCTCTGGAACTAGAGTTACAGATGGTTGTAAGCTGCCACATGGGTGCTGGGAACCAGATCTGAGTCCTTTTTGAGAGTAACAAGTGCTCTTAAATGCTGAGACATCTCTCCAGCCAATAAAGTAAATTTTGTTTGTTTGTTTGCTTTTTTCCTTTCTTTTCTTTTCTTTTCTTTTTTCTTTTTCTTTTCTTTTTTTCTTTTTTTCTTTTTTTTTTTTGAGACGAGGTCTCACTATGTAGCTCTGGCTGTCCTGGAACTCACTCAGTAGACCAGGCTGGCTTTGAATTCATAGAGATCCTTCTGCCTCTGCTTCCTGAGTGCAGGGATCAAAAGTGTACACCTCCATACCTGACCCAACAAAGTAATTCTTTAAAGAAACAAAAAGAGAGAGCTGGAGAGATGGCTTAGTGGTTAAGAGCACTGGCTGCTCTTCCAGAGGACCAGAGTTCAATTCCCAGACCCCATGTGGTAGCTCTCAACTGTCTGTAATTTCAGTCCCAGTGGATCAATGACCTCTTCTAGCCTCCATGGACACTACACACATGGTACACATATATGCATGCAGGCAAAACACTCATAAGAGAGTCGGCGGGTGGGGGGGTTGTGAGTGTATTCACAAGACTTGAACAAGACCAAGCCCGACAAAAACTCCACCTTTGATGGGGCAGGGCTAGCTGAGGTGCTATTGGCGACTGATGGCTCTTGTAGGAGTAAGAGTCAGTTTACCTCAGGGATGCAGGCCCAAATAGTCTACCCGTGCTCCAGTAGGTGGCCCTAATGCCACGTACCTAGTGGCAGCATTAGGCAAACTCAGTGGGTTTTTTAAAAGAGCACATAAAGCTGGGGGTGGATTTGACCAAAACACATTTATGCATGCATGAGATTCTCAATATAAAAAAAAAATGGATAAATAAAAAAGGTGTGAAGAGTGTTAGTTTGATCGGACTGTTGGGGTTCTGAAAGAGGGTGAACCCAGTCCCCAAGACAAAGCATTGGATGTTCTTGTCTTTTCTTTTGATCACATAGTGAGGGTTGGGAAACATGTGTAGCATTCCTGCCTCCTAGTTCTAGGATGCTAAGCCTGCTGATGCTTTCCCTGGAGACTGGGGGATATGGTTTTGCTGGGAGCTGGTTTAGTGTCTGGTCCCTCTGAGCCAGAAAGGTTGGTTCACCTGTAAAACCCATTGGCCCTTACAGCAGCTGCTCTGATTCCTGTCCCTCCCCTGTCATCCAGTGCCCATCACAGAGAGGAAAAATGCCAGCAAGTTTCATAGGCACTCCATCCTACCCATTGTGGGTGCCAAGCCCTGGTGGCCAGAGCTGCCTGGATGCAGAGTGAGTTTGAATCGTAGCCTAAGGAATGACTCTAATAATACTTTTATTTATACAGCACTCTGTCTCCGATGTCCTAGCCCCCATTCATTAATTTTTTAAAGCAATATTTATTGAATATTTTTCTGGTGACTAGCACAAAGTACATTCATTGTAGACAACCGAGGAAACACTCAGAGGGAGAACTAAGAAAAGACACTGCGTGAGCTGGAGACGTGGCTCGGCTGTGGAGTGCTTACTCAACATCCACGAAACCCTGGCTGCCATCCCCAGCACCACATAAACAGGGTGAAGTTGTGTACACCTGTAATCCCAGAACGGCGAAGGTGGAGGCAGAAAAATCTGGGTTTCAAGCTCCTTCTTGGCTCCATAGCAAGTCTGAGGAGAGCCTAGGCTTCACGAGATGGCAGCTCAAGGAAATGAAGTAAATAATTAGATGCATAAATAAATTGACTGTAATCTCACCACCAGTTATATTGTCAGTATTTTTTTTAAGAAAGATAATTTTATTATAGAATAGGTGTAGATTTACAGAAAAGTTGAAATGACTGTAGAGAGTTCCATGCCCGGTTTTCTCTAGAACTAATACCTTATACTATCATAGCATATTTGCTACAACAAATAAAACGATATCAACACATCATTGCTAACTGAAGTGTGCGATTTATTTACATTTTCTTACTTTTTTACACACTGTCCTTTTAAAAAGAAAGCCTTATTTAGTTTTGTTTTATGTGCATGGGTATTTGGCTCGCACGCATGCATGTGCAGCATATGCGTGCAGTGACCCTGGAAGTCGGAAGAAGGCATCAGATTTCCCTGGGGACTGGAATTACTGAGCCACCATGTGGGCACTGGAAGCTGAACTCCGGTCCACTAGAAGAGCAGCCAGTGTTCTTAACTGCTGAGACCTCTCTCCAGCCCTACCTAATGTCCTTAAGAAACTGTTCCAGGATCCTATCTAAGCCAGCACATTAAATTTAGATGTCATGTCTCCTTAGGGTTGACTCTGCAGGTTCCCAGACTTCCCTTGTTTTTGATGACCTGGGCACATTAGTAGGATGTTCTTCTATTTGAGTTTGTCAGAGATTTTTCTTCTGATTAGACAGGGGTTATGAGTGCTTGGAGTCAGAGGCAAAGTACCATTCTTCTTATATCTTTCACATCAAAGGCACCTGCTATCACAGTGATTTATCAGTTGACTTTGCCTTGACTAGCTGGGCTGTGGACCTGTTGAGTGCTTGCTAATATTTTCCACTGTGAAGATATTCTTCCTGTCCCATTCATTCATATATGCGTGTGTGTGTGTGTGTGTGTGTGTGTGTGTGTGTGTGTGTGTGTGTATAATAGGGTCTCATGTATTCTAGGTTGGTCTCAAACTTGTTATATAACAGATGATGAACTTGAACTTCTGCTACTCCAGCCTCCATCTCCCAAGTGCTGGGATTGCAGATGTCTGCTAGCCTATTTGGGTGGTTCTGGGAATTAAACCCAGCTTTCCATGCATACTAGTCAAGCGCTGTATCAACTGAGCTTGGCAGCAGGCACCTTTACCCACTGAGCCATCTTGCTGGCCCCACACTGTACTCTTTAGGAAGAAATTATGAAGGGCTAATATTTTCATGCATTTACTTTCAGTCTGAACTGACTCCCCACCCACACCATTCTCCAAAGGAACAAAATTCCACCAGACATCTGTTCGCCCCCAGCATCCATCTATTTTGCCCATTGCTTGGACCTGGGTTCCACTCTTAATCTTTTAATCTTCTTATTTCTGGTGGTTATTTCATGTAGACGCCTACAGCCATTCTAAATGGGTCTATGCTTAGTTTCCTCATTAAAAACAAAATTGTCCAGCACTTTCCAGGTGCCAGGCTTATGTGCTAAGCGTTTCCTTCTTTCCCATGCCTTATTCAGTTGTGTCTGACCGCTGGAGGGATGTAATATTTCTGCCTTCAGGTTGGGGCTGAACTGTGATGTGTATGTATGGTGAAGTCAGTTGTACAGTCTGTATTGGTTAGGCTGGACTTCAACCCTTGGTCTGTAAGCCCAGGGGTTAGCACCAAAACATGCTTGAGCAGACAGGTTCAGAGAAACCTAAAGAAGAACAGTTCCAAGTGTGGACACAGCTTGGGGTAACCTAGGTCAAGTCTTTGTGCCTCGGTTTTCTGACCTGTTTAATGGGGACATTGGCTCTCTCTCCTCCTAGGGTTGTTATGAGGGTTATCAGCTCAGTGTAAGCAATGAGGAGGATTGCTATTATTATACTATTTTTTCCTTTTGCGCTCCTATGCAGCAATCTATCCGCCATCTGTGTATACTCCACCCATCCAGCAGCAGTACCGCCTATTCTCAGGCTGTGTATACTCCACCCATCCAGCAGCAGTACCGCCTATTCTCAGGCTGTGTATACTCCACCCATCCAGCAGCAGTACCGCCTATTCTCAGGCTGCAGAAGAAGTTTTTAGCCATTTTTTTTTTTTTTTGCATGTGTGTATGTGTGTGTCATAGGCTCTTCTGACAAGCTGGTAAAATAAGATATCATAAGAAGGAGGGCTATCTAGAAGAGGAAGGAGATCAGTGGGCGTGAGAGCAGGACAAGAAAGAGTAATGGGGGTGTGAGTATGATCAAGACACATTATATAACCTGTATGAAAATGTCATAGTGAAGCCCGTTGTTGTATATTATAAATATATGCTAATAAAACCTTAACAAAATAATTATACTGAAAGCTTCCAAAATATTAAAAAGTGCATTTGGGATGTAGTAGTGCATGTAATGACACATATACTTATTTACGAATGCATCAAACAGTAAGATCTAGGGCCAGTGAGAAGGCTCAGAAGTGCAAGCCTTCGGGACCTGAGTCTCACTCCCTGAGTCCACATAAAGGTGAAGAGAGAGAACTCCACACGTTGTCGTCTCACCGCCTCACACGTGCAGTGGCACGTGCACCCCTCGTGATGCACATGCAAGCACACACGTGCACACAATAATACGACTGAGCAAAACAAGACAAAGATCTAGAATTATAACCTTGAGGTAATAATAATGGTTCGAGAATTGTGCAATGACAGTAATGAACTATCAAATACTTGCCCTTATCCTTTTGTTTGTTTGTTTGAGGTTTTTTATATGTCTGAGTGTTTTGCCTCCGTGTATGCCTGTGCAGCACACGCCTGCCTGGTACCCACAGAGGTCCGAAGAGGATGTGGGATCTGTGGAACTGGAATTTTGGACAGTTGTGAACTGCTATGTGGGTGCTAAGAACCGAACCTGGGCTCCTTGCAAGAGCAGCAAGCGTTCTTAACTGCTGAGCCATTTCTCCAGCCTCTTTTATTTTAATTTTTAAAAAGTTATAATGTTTTTGCTCTTTCGTATATACACATGATTTATTTGGGTAATTTTTACCCCCAGTGCCCTCTCTCATCCCCTCCCACTCCTGACAAGCTCCATCCTTTTGGTTTTGGTTTTTGTTTGTTTGTTTTGAGACAGGGTCTATCTGTGCAACCCTGGTTGTATGTAGACCAGGCTGGCTCCAAACTCACAGAGATCTGCTTGCCTCTGAGGTACGTGCCACCATATCCGCAGGAGTGGGAGACTTATGTTTTGAAACAGGGTTCTACTAAACAGCCTAGGTTGGCTTGAAAACTCCCCATCTTCCCATCTCAGCAGGCCGAGGGCTGGGGGTACAGGCCTGTCCGGGCCATGTGCCAGCTTGTTACTCCTCAGGAGAAAGGGGTGGTCATGCCATCGTTTCATATGTCTTGCTGGCTATGTTTATGCTGAAAAGAAATGCTACATTTCAGAAAGAGATGAGTGAATCCTTTAAGCCCCCTTCTTAGCTCACACACAGCTGAATTCTTAACGTGGACTCCAGATAAAGAACTGAACTGGGGGAATTCTTGGGGTCTTTTCCAGCGCTGTGATTCTGAGTCTGACCCTGAGGAGTCCCAGGGGTGAGGAGAGAGACTCTGCTCTTAGGATGGCAGCCCCAGGGCATGCTTACAAAAGGCCTTTCCAGCCATTGCCTACCTTTCCTGCAGGGCGGCTGGGTTCCTGAGGTCTAATAGAAACCCTGGAGCCCTCCCCCCATCCCCCCTCGCCCCCAGCCTTTGCCCTTCTAATCAATAGCTGCCCTGGGAGATCTATTGACCCAGACCTTTGTTTTCTGGAAACAGCCGCCTTTCTCTTGTTAACCCCAGCCATCCTGGCCTCTGACAAAATGACTTCTGGGATTTTGGCTCAGCATTAGGGTGGGCTGAGGAAGAGAGGAGTAGCAGCACCCCATGGAGGAGGAGGAGGAGCACTCACCAAAGACCAGGAGCCCTCAGTGCCAGACTCTTCCATCTGAACGCCAGGCTGATTTCATCAGCTAAAGCACTAAGCTGTTAACTAGGTCTTTCTGGACTCCACTATTGCTGCTCCTCTTTCTTTCTAGGGTCCCAGAGGATTCTAGCCTTTCCTGGACACACAGGTAAGTGTAGGATTCCCCCCCCCCCCCATCTCAAGATTCAACATTCCCTCTTCCCAACTCTCCTCTAGGGCTCCAGTGCCTGAGGGCACATAGACATCTGTCAACTGGAGCTAACACACACACACACACACACACACACACACACACACACACACACACACACACAAACCCCTTCCCATTCTCCTCTTCCTCTTCTTTTCTGCTATTCCTTCCTTTCTCCCTCCCTCTCTCCTTTCCTTCCTCAACTACTTCCTTCCTTTTCTGAGGCATCTCACTGTAGAGCCCAGGCTGGTCTCAAGCTAGTGATTCTTCTGCCCCGGCTTCATGCTGATGTTACAGACATGCCGCATCACTAAACAAGCACAACTCTACAGATTGGTAGTGTTTAGGGAGAGTGTTACCCAGAGTGAGAGGGAGCTCTTGACTCAGACTTTAGGGGATGGTGGACGATTGGTAAGGGCCACCCCTAAGTCTGCTGTGTTCAATGTCTAGCACCCTGCACTGCCGTCATAAACAACCCACATCTCTGTTTAAGTCCTGCTCTTCACTGGGCTTCTGTTTTATAATATACAATCTTTAGAGCAGTGCTAATTTTTCTGACCCTAGAATGGTCTTAGAATTTGTGTAGGAACAAGATGAATACACCAAAAAGTATGCTATGGGGTCTAATGTGGGAAACCCCGCCAGGAGAAGCTGAGATATTCATCAGACTCCCAAGTTCAATCCAACCCAACATTTGTTTTATTAGTTCATCAATTATTCATCCTTAGGAGATGGCAAGAAGCCAAATACAGCCCTGTCTCAAAAGTCAGTTTCTAGTAAGGGAGTGCCTACAGGAGATAAGCTAAAATATGATGTCATAGAGCTTAGAATGGCAACATATGTATTGTAGTCTCTTTGCCAAGGATTTCACTTTCCATATATTCATTTGTTTGCAGCTGATTGTGATCTGAAAACAGCAAATGGGAGATTCTAGAATTAAGTAGTTCATAAGCTTTACATTGCACACCATTCTGAGTAGCAGTGTGAAATCTTGTGTAGTCCTGTTCCATCTTGTCTAGGACGGAAATCATCTCCTTGTTCAATATATCCACACTGTATGTACCACATATCGGTTCATTGTGTTCAAGTAGTCTTTAATTTTACTTAGTAGCTCAAAGTACAAGACCAGGGATGCTGGCAGTTTAGACATACCAGAGAGATATGCTACGAAATGCCCCCTTTAACTTTTGACATCATAGGAAAGTGGGCGAGTAAAGTGCCATGAAGTATTTTGAGGGAGGAAAAATATAACTTTTATCACCAGATGCTATCATCATTCCATTATTACTTCTTGCTATTAATCTCTTACTACAATTGACCTGTGAATCTTATTGTACATATATGAAAAATACAGAGTTCAGTAGTACTTGTAGTTTCAGGCATCCATTAGGGGCCTTGGAATATGTCCCCATGGATAAGGAGTTAAGGGGATGGCCGCACCGGGTAAGGCTAATCACAGCAACTGTCTGACTTATGGGAGCCTAAAGGGTTTGCCACTGAGCAGTTAGTGAGGAAGGCCTGGAGTGTAGAGTTAGTCATTTGGTCAGAGGAGGAGGGAGGGAGTAGCTTCCTGAGGGAATTCAGCTGATACAAAGGTTGGGTGTAAAGATGTGTAATTCTCAGAAGGTAGGGATTGCATTAGGTTGTTAGGGATACTATAACAAAATGCTCCAGACCTAATAGAAACTGCTTTCCTAGTGACTCTGGAGGTTTGGAGTCCAAGAACAAGGTGTCAGTTGCTAGGTTGAACTTCTGAGGCCTCTCCCCTGGGCTTTCCAAAAGGCTGATTTCTCACTATGCCTCGTGAGGTCTCTTCCGTGTGTGTGTGTGTGTGTGTGTGTGTGTGTGTGTGTGTGTGTGTGTGTGTCTTTGTGTGTCCAGATTTCCTTGTTGAAACTGACACCAGTTAGACCAGAGGAGGGCCCATTCTAGTAGCCTCATTTCATGGAGTCATGGCCTTAAAGTGTTGTTTCCAAATCTAGTCACATGTTCAAGGACTAGGGGCTGCAACCTGTGCATTTTGGAGAACCTAACTGAGCCTCTAGCAGGGTTCTGTGGAAGAGGGGGAAGTGGGCCTAGGCAGTAGTGACCGGGCAGAGTCAGATGAGGGGCTGCATTGGCTCTCTGGTTTGGCTTTGACACTTCAGGACTTAGAGGTGCCTGCTTCTGGTTTTGGCCTGGAAAAACCTCATTGGAAAGCAAACAACCTCAGCTTCCTGTCCCCCATGCTCTGGTCATTCTGGAAGGCCTATGATCTTTCAAGCCTGGTCACTGGAGCCACGCCCCAAGGAAGGGTCAGTTTTGGCCCTCTGCCCGGGCTGTATGGGATCCTTGCCCAGCTGGGTGGGCCCTGGAAGCTTATCAGGAACTTTCCAGAAACTCCCACTTAACAGACGTGACTATACAACACCCATGCTGAGCAGAGTTTTGTGGGGGTAGAAAGGAAGAGAAAAACCAGGGACCAGCCTTCTGCCTCTTGTGAACTCCCCATGTCTCAGAAGGTCCAAGGCCCCACACCGCTGCCCTTGGCTTCATTCACCCCCCTCTGCCTCACGGCTTCCTGTTTTCTTTCTCCATCAAATGAGGGTCAGGCTAACACAACTGAAGGCCTGGGTCTTCAGGCGCATTTAGATTCTGAAACCCAGAGGAAGTGGTGGTAAGGGAAGACATTTCCACTATGGGTAGAGGCATCCCAAATTCTCTATCCCAGCCGGAGTGGGGAGGCTTGGGAATCTGCTTTCCTAAGATATGTGAGGCTGGCTGGGGCCTAGGATGGACAGAGACATGTGTTGGTATTTTTTTTAAGTAGAAAAAATACATTTTTTTTTTTAGTTCTTTGAGAATTTTGTACAATGTGCTTTAATCATATTTAGCCTCCGTTTTACTTGGTTGCTTAGTTATTCTTTCACAGTTTTATACATAATGATATAGTATACTTTGATCACACCCTTCCTCCCAGTATCGTCTCTTATCCCTGCACCCCACTTTCATTTTTCTATCGAAGTGTGAACCCAGGGCCTTGAACATTAGGCAAGTGCTCTGTCATCGAGCTATGTCCCCAACCCTTTCTAAAGCACTCGTATTTGAAGTAGAAAGTGCAGTGGACGCCGCATATATTTTAGTTCAGAGCTTGACTGATTCTTCCCATACAGATACAGTAGTGTAGCCGCCACTGCGTGATGGCTTAAAACAGTGTTAAGAGCTTCATCGCAAACGCATATGCTGATGCTGTTTGGATGTGGGGGCCTTTGAGAGGTGAGTAGAACTAGATGATGCCATGAAGGGGCACCTGAAGATATTAACGCATTTGAAGGGGGAGGGAGACCCAAGCTATCATGCTTCCTTTGTCTCTCCACACAATGCTCTGCATCGTGTAAAGATGCATGAATAAGGCCCTCATCAGAAGCTAGAGTCCCACTCTTGCATTTCCCAGGCCCCTGAACTAGGAGCTAAGTTATAGGGAGCAGAAGAAGCCCTGAGTAACTGAAGTCCTGAGTGAGTATGTATTGTTGACATGGGCACAGCTATGAAAGACCGAAGCCTTGAATCCATGGGAGATTGGCAAAGCCCTTCCCCATATGGGCCAGGCTAAGAGGGATGGCGAAAGCTTTCCTAGGGGTCTGAGTGCAAGCAAGGGACCAGTGTGTACAAAAATGACCAGCTTCAGCTTCCTCTTCCTCCAGGATGTTCACAGCCTGAGACTGCTCACCTATAGAGACCCCTACCATTCCATCAGAATGCACACAGCCTTCCTGACCCCAGCTTTTTGTTTGTGTATCTATTTGTTCTTCGTTTCCTCAACACCCCTAGTCAGGGTTCCAGGACCCAAGCTATATGGGTGGCAGTACTAAATAAGCCTCTTCTTTTAATATAAGTTACCTACTATATTCAGTCATGCTGACAACAGAGTAAGACAGCTGCCATCTCAGAAGTCTCAGTATCTTACCACCATACTGTGAAATCAACTGTATGGACATGTCGGTCAGACATAGAAGCTTTGTAGGTGTCAGTATTTGGGACTCCTAGAATATTCATGGATGAGCTCCAAATGACCCCAACCCCAGAGTCAAGCCATTCTCTTGGTCTCTGACATGATGGAGCAGAGACATGTCATCCCTCTGGCCATGCCATTTGTGCTTTGCCCAAACCTCTGACCCACAGCATACAGGTACATAATACGATGGCTGTCTTCAGTGGCTAAAAGTTTGGGTAGCATATGATGTGTGTATAATAAGATAGAAAAAGGACGGCTTCTAGAAGGGCCATAGTCTTCTTACCGGGTGGAAAATGGAAACCCCCCCAAACCAAACCAACAAAGTTGCTTTCCCGAATCTTCTTTCTGTTTGTCTCACCTTCTGACCGTTCCTAAGAGTTTCTTATCACTTTTAAGCCTGGTGTCAACCTTCTTGTGTTGGTTTTCGTCAACTTGACACAAACCAGAGTTTCTTGGGAAGAGGGAACTTCAGTTGAGGAATTGCCTCCATCAGATTGGCCCATGGGCATGTCTATGGGGGTATTTTCTTGACTAATGATTGACGTGGAAGGGCCCAGCCCTCTGTGCATGGTGCCACCCCTGGGCAGGTGGTCCTGAGTTGTATGCAGAATAGGCAGAGCAAACCATGGGGAAGAATACAGGAAGCAGTATTCCTCCATAGTCTCTGCTAAAGTTTCTACCTTGAGTTATGACTGGGACGTGTAAACCAAACACTCTTTCCTCTCCAAGCTGGCTTTGGTTAGCGTTTTGTCATAGCAAGAGAGAATAACTAGACTACCTCTGATCTCAAGGCCCTGGAAGCAGCAGGCATCACAAGTCTTTGCCTTCATAACAGAGCTCCTGAAGGGAGGGTACATGGGATGCTGGGGGAGCAGACCTGGGTACACAGTGCTGGGAAGGCTGGCTGACAGAGACAACCTTCTCTCTGCCCACCAGATGTCCTTTCTGTAGCATCTACACAGGAATATCACTCAGGGAGAAGGCCCTTGGTGCCTTGGCTTTCAGAATTCTTTTCTGAGTGCCCAATTTTGTGTCCACCTCTTTTCCTGCGTTCTGAGATGCTATCTTCACTATTTAGATATGGTATAATATGACACTTACATGATGATTGGTCTAGTGGCTTTTTGATTGCTCTGTGACAATGGATGTTGTCTGGCTTCCCTGAGCTTCAGCTGTCTTAGTCTTAAAAACAATAAATAGTCTTGGGTGTGTCTAGGGCTGTAGTGAAGATGCTCAGACCAAGTCACTGATTTGCTTAGAAGCTGTGCAGCCTTTAATAACATGTTGACCAAGCAGAACGAAACCAGAGTGGTTGGCATTTATTACTGAGTTTTGAAATGCTGTGTGTTTGTGTATTGTGTGTGTGGAGGCCAGAGATCAGTCTCTGGTGTTGTCCCTCAATATGTTGACCTTGTTTTTTAAGACAAGGTCTCTGATTTTCACCTGAAACTTGCTGTTCAGCTACATTGGCTGGAAACCGAGCCCCGGGGATCCACCATCTTCTCCCCAGTGCTGGAATCACAAGTGTGTGCCACCACACACACCTGCTCTTTTTACGCGGGTTCTGAGAAACTGAACTCAGGCCCTCACTCTTTCATGGCAAGCACTTTACCTGGAGAACCACTTCCCCAGCCCATTTTTTCCCCCTACAGATGAAGACAAGCCCGAGGTCAGACAACTGGTAGAAAAAAGACATGTGGTACCAGTTTGTGTCTGGCTATTACCAAAGTGCACGCTGTTTTCCCTGTCTGTCTTTTGAGCAGGGGCCCATGGTTCTGACCGCGTGACCTTGCAGCCTGCCTGGACTCACAGCCATGCCTTGGGCTTATGCAGCTGTGTCTCTCACCTTGAGACACTCCTCCAGCCAGGGAGTCTGGGGTGTGCTGGTGACGGCCAGGGAGCAGCTGCTGCCCTGGAGAGCCTCTGGGCACTGGAAGTTGCAGAACAGTGTGGCGGGCCTCCTTCCGCAGGGTACTGCTTTGAGGCTCTCCTTCCCACGATGCCCATGGGTGGGGAGGGAATGACTCGCAAGCTGCTCTTCCTTCAAACAGGTGTGGGAAGAAGGATTTGATTTATTTTTGCTTTTTAAAAAATAGCATTGTTAAGACAGAAATAATGTAGCACCTAAAAGCACCCATTGAAAGTGTGTAATTCGGTGACATTTGGTCTATGCACAAAGTGGTTCAGCTGCCACCGTAAGGCAATTTTAGCACATCTTCATCATCTCATAAAGGGAGTTTATACCTCTTAGTCGTAATCTTCTCCCTGCTGCCATCTTGCCATCAGCCCTAACCCTACAGACCTGTCGATCCCAGACGTTTCATATGCACAGAATCTCGTGATATTAGTTCTCAGTGACTCGCTTGTTTTGCTTGGTGCAACGGTCATAAGTTTTTCAATTTTTAACTACATAAAAATTAAAAGTCACATTTATTTACTTAGTGTGTATGTGTTTGCGTGTGTTTACAGGGCACAGGGCACGTGTGGAGGTCAGAGGATAACTTCCAGGAGTTTGTTCTTTCCTTCCACCATGAGGGTGAACTCAGGGAGCCAGGCTTGGCAGCAGGTGCCTTTACCCACCCAGCCGCCTCCCAGCCCTGAGTCTACGCTTTACCCACAGCACCGTATGTGTTCGTGTTTCACTACTTTCTCCAGGGTGGAGGTAAAAGGATACTGAAGGGCTTGCGCGTGATTGGCATCGAGGACTCTAAGCTACACCGCCAACCATTAAAATATGTTATTTTGAGGTGATCTTGCTCAGTGTCCCAGGCAGGCCTTAAGCTTTCAAATACTCTTGCTTCCAACTCCTGGACAGGTGTGCTGCCACACCTGGTGGCTTCACTCCTTTATATTGCCAAGAGCAGTCCATGGTGTGACTGCACTGGAATCTGTTTAGTGGGAGTTTGGCCTGCTTACACTTTTGGGCTGTTAAGAAGAATGCGTTTCTGTTGGTGTATACTTCTAATCCCAGCAGTATGGTGTTCAGGTTCCCCACATCTGGCATGTCTATGGTTTCAGGTGTCCCACCAGAGGCTGAGGATGCAGACGACCGCCTTCTAATTTTCCTGTGGGCCTTTTGGATGCCTTCTTTAAAAATTTATGAAAAGATGTGTTTATTTTTATTTTACATCTATGGGTGTTTTGCCTGCACGTAGGTCTGTGTATCATGTTCATGCAGTACCCCCACAGGCTAAAAAAGGGCAGTGGATTCCCCCTGGAATTAGAAATGTTTGTGAGCTGCCTTGTGGGTGCTGGGACTTGAACTCAGGTCCTCTGCAAGAACAGCAAGTACTGTGTGTGTGTGTGTGTGTGTGTGTTTGAGATAGATAGGTTCTCTCTATGTTTTAGTTACCTTTCTAATGCTATAACAAAACACCACAATGAAGATGACTTATAAAACGAAGTTTTTAATTTGGAGGCTTAAGGTTGCGGAGGGTTAGAATCCATGACCATTATGGCGGGAAGCATGGCAGCAGGCAGGTAGGTATAGGTAAGGGAGCAGTAGCTTGAAGTTTACATCTAGATCCATAAGCATGAAGTAGAGAGTTAACCTGGGCTTTTGAAACCTCAAAGCCTCCTCCCCCCATCTCCTCCAACAAGGCCATGCCTCCTAATCCTTCCCAAAAGGTTCCACCAACTGGGGACCAAGTATTAAAATATATAAACCTACGGGGCCACTTTCATTTAAACCTCACAGTCTACTACGTAGTCTTGGCAGTCCTAGTACTCACTATGTAGAGCAGGCAGGCCTTGAATTTACAGAGATTCCCTGGTCTCTCCTGATGGAGTGCTGAGATTAGGAGTGTGTGAGATCACACCTGGTGAGAGCAGCAAGTGCCATCTCTCCAGCCCCCTGATACATCACTGGAGATTTGTATTCTTTGCTGATTTTTCCTTTCATTGTGAGTTGTAAATTCTTGATATCCTCCCCCAACACATCCCTCATGTTGGATCACTTTTAAAGCTATTTAGAAAAGGCCATTTCCTAACTTCCTGGTTCCTGTGTTTACTGGCTGGAGAACTGACAGAAAATAAACATTGGCTCGTCCACTGGCACAGCCTCTTTGGAGGCTACGACTTACCGGCAGGCCAGGCCTGGGGCTAGTGGAACAGACAGGGCCTGCCCGTTCCCTTCTCCCACCTCTCTTCTTTCCAGTTTTCCCTCTGTCAGAAGGGTGATCTCAGGGTGCAGAGTGCAGGGGGCTGTTAGCTTCACCCGTGGGAGTCTTTCCACCCTCCCGTGCCTCACCTACTCCCAAGAGTTGGATATCTCTTCTATCTCCTCTCTCCCGTCCTCCTATTCCCCTGGAAAACTACCCTAAAAGAAACACTTCTTCCGAGTAGCTCAGATGTGGCATGATAGGCCACCCCGTGGCCAGGGAACTGAGAGGGAGGCCTGGGAGATGGGCAGTGTGGCCAGTGCTGATTCTCAGATAAAGGAAGGGACGTTCCCTTCTCACAGACGACATGAAGCCGGTGAAATGGTTAGGCTGTTCTCTGACTAAGGCCAGAGTGTAACCCTGTGAGGCAGATCACACCCTGGGGAGGAAGGAAGGGACAGTGGCCTCTTTCTGTCTCCAAGAAGGATCTTGGCAATGTCACTCAATGTTTATTAAGCTCGAATGTTGAGCCAGGCACGGTGGTAAGTGTTTTGTATTCCTTATCCATTTAAAGGCGAACTGTAACTTTAAGGGCTAGGCAGTGTGTCTCTATGTCTCCAAAAAGGAAAGGGAGTCCAGTGAATCAACTTGCCAGCTGCCACCCGGCAAGCAGGTGGCAGAGCTGTCTGATTGGAATATCTGCACTCTTAAACTCCTCTTTGATGCTCAGAGCACCCAAGCTCCGGAAGCCAAGGCCTGCACATGCTCATTCCGCGCTGTCAATTTTCATCAAAATTTGCATGGAAGGTAGGCTACCTACAGAAGAAAGAGCCCTGAGCGTGGATGAGAAATCTGGCGCTGAGGGCTTCCTGCAGGAGAACCCGCATAAAAGCCAGGCACAGTAGAGCCCGTCTGTAATCCTGGTGCTCATGATAGGTGGTGGAGACAGGAAAATCTCTGAAGCCCGTGGGCCGGCTAGAGTCTAAGGAAGGCAGTGGTGAACGGCAAGAGACCCTTCCTCAAACATCGTGGAAGGGTTAAGGACTAACATCTGCCGTTGTCTTCTGACTTCCACACATGTGCTTTGGCATGGTGAACCCCTATAATTCACATACAGGAATGCAAATGCTTACACACACGTAATAGAAATTAAACAGATAAACAACCACCACGGAGAAGTGACCAGCTTGCACAGGTTTTGTGTGACGTTAGTCAATTACATCATCCTTCTCGAGGTTTCTGTCCCATCCAGAGACAACACGCCTAAGTCAACAGGGTTATTGTGAGGTCAGATGAGATTGTGGCTGGGACTATGATTTGTCAACTCCGGCGTTTTGAGAAGTCAGAGGTTGTTATTCTTATTGCATTGTTCACTTAATTCAGGTCACATCCTGTCATTAACAGTCCCAAATCTAGATGATAGGAGGTGTGAGTCTCAGCCAGGGAGCTCCGTGCTGGCCGCTTCTTCCAAGCAATACTCATAACAACAAAAACATGGTGCCGCCCAAGCACTGGGTTTAGAGTCTGCTTTAAAAATAGTGTGTTTCTCGTGCTCGCTTCGGCAGCACATATACTAAAAATAATGTGTTTCTAGCCGGGCGGTGGTGGCGCACGCCTTTAATCCCAGCACTCGGGAGGCAGAGCCAGGCGGATCTCTGTGAGTTCAAGGCCAGCCTGGTCTACAGTGGGAGATCCAGGAAAGGTGCAAAGCTACATAGAGAAACCCTGTCTCGAAAAACAAAAACAAATAATAATAATAATAATAATGTGTTTCTTTTATGTATTTGTTTCTTTGTGTATATGTTTGTGAACATACATGTATGCGTGTGTAAGTGTGTGTGTATACGGGTGTGAATGCCTGTATGTGCTGGTGCATGTGGGGGCTGGATATCAGGTGTCTTTTTCAGTTGCTTCTCTACCATATTACTCCCAAACAGGGTCTCTTACTGAACCTGGAGCTCACTGCTTCCACCAGGCAGCTGACCTGCCATTCCCCGCCATCCTCCTGTCTCTGCCCCCACTCTCCTACCTGCTGGGGTTGCAGGTGCACACTGCCGTGACTGGGCACTGGGGATCTGAACTCAGATCCTCAGGCTTGTGTGGGAACACTTTACCGACTGAGAGATCTTCTCAGCTCCATGTTCTGGAGCTTTTAATTCTAGAATCCTGTCAGTTCTTCCTGACTCCTCAACTACCAGTTTGGATCTTGGCCTTTGCTTTTCCTCTGTTCTTACCTTGGTACTTGAGGGATGAAATGCCCAAGCCTCACCTTTTCTTGATCTTAACAGGTCCAGGATGGTTGCTTGGGACAAAGAGAAGCCATATTCATCCAATGTTCACCGATGCACTGGTTGGGACAGTGAAGTGTGAGCCGCTATGGCGTGTGTGGCCTGTAGGAAGAGGCACTCAGGGCTCAGCGCTTCGCTTCCATTTCTCCGTGTCTCTGTTGGAACCGCCTGGAGGATGGGGTTGTGTTGGTGACTCACACCGGTCTGTGCTAGCAGAAGGTCCTGAGACTTGAGAGGTGGTTTGTGCAAGGTGTAGCTGTTCGGCTGTACAGAGGGAAGACGGGACAGCTCCTTGCAACACTCCTGAAGTGAGATGGGGGAAACGGGAGAACCTCCTGGATGTGTGGAAGTTGGCCAGCTAGTCTGGAAGTATCAGAGAGGTAGTAACAATTAGATAGGCCCTGCTTCCACCGGCAGGAAGGGGATTCCTGACTCCTGAGAGTTGTCCTCTGACCTCCACATGCACACTTCGGCAAGTGCACTTTCGGATACTCATACATATCACACACACACACACACATACACACACACACACACACACACACACACACACACACACACACACTAATTAATAATAAACAATATAGAAAGAAATGCAATGAGGGGATTATCAGCAATTAAGAGCACTTGCTGCTCTTGTTGAGGACTGGGGTTTGGTTCCCAGAACCCGCATAGTGGCTCACAACTATCTGTAGCTCCAGTTCCAGGGGATCTGGCACTCTCTTCTGACCTCCAAGGGCATCAGGCACTCATATGATGCACATACATACATGTGGGCAAAGCACTCATACGCATAAAACATAGTAAGTAACTAAAAATAAATTAAAGACATTCAGGGAGAAAATAAAAGACAAGTGTCGTGGAGAATAACAGAAGACAAGAAGCCTGAACAGTGGAGGGAAAGGACTGTCAATCAAAGATAGTTTAAGGGGGTAGTATTCACTCACTCATTGGGTATTCACTGAGCATTGACCACATGCCATATAATGTACTAGGCACCAGGGATGTAGTGGTTCCCACAGTGTGGTCCTTGACCTCAAGGAACCAGTCGTCTAGTGGTGCCAGGGGCACCAGCCTTCTCGGGATGACCTGTGGGAGGCAAGACAGGCAAATGATGCTACAAACCCAATGAGGGAGGAACCGGACTCGACTTGGGGATCCAGGGAGGCTTCTCTGAGGACGAAGCGTTCCAGCTGATGGGAGGAGGAGCAGCAGCACGAAGTGGGGCAGGTGGATGACTGTGGGGTGGCCAGCATCTTTGGTTGAGGGAACGCCAGCGGCGAAAGCGCTGTGGTGGGGGAAGAAGGATGTGAAAGGAGCAAAGGAGGCCCATGGGACTGGAGCAGAAAGGAAGGAGGGGCAGCGTGAGGTAAAGCGGAGACAGGAAGGAGCAGCACCCTGCAGGACTCCAGGCCACTTCCTCCTTAGATGGTTTTGATTTTTCTATTGATTATTTTTTGCATCATTGCGACTAAAATACCAGACATAAACAATTCAAAGGAGGAAGGATTTTTTTTTTTCTCTCACAAATTCAGAGGGGACTGTTCATGGTCACTTAATACCGTGGGTAGAATGTCATGGGACTAGGGGTGTGTGTTCTAGTCATGGTAGATGAGGATGAGAGAGAGAGAGAGAGAGAGAGAGAGAGAGAGAGAGAGAGAGAGAGAGAGAGAGGGGGAGGGAGGACAAATGTGCCCTGAGATGAACTCTCTGGGACTAACTCACAGTAACTTTTTTCCTGTAGTTGACTCTGCTTCCTAAAGGGTCCACAACCACTCAAAAATAGTGTCACCAGCTGAAGACCAAAAATATAACACATGAGCCTGTGGGCCACACTCCGTATTCAAACCGTAATAGTGTGTCTCTGATTGTGACCTGGGAGGATTTGTGAATGGACAGTGGGACAGGAAGAGGAATCAGCACGTGTGGAGGGAGGAGTGAGAAGGAGCATGTGCACGGGCTGGAGTTCACTGGAGAGGCTAGCCACAGTCAGCTCATAGTTCTGGTTGTTCCAGCCAAGAGTTGAGACATTCTCTTGCTGGTTCCTGTCGCACCCCTAGCCCAGTGAAAACATAGCCTGTGTTCTTAAAACCTGTGGCTGGAGAGATGGATGGTTCAGTAGTCAAGAATGCTTACTGTTCCATCCTAGGAACAGAATTCAGATGCAAGTACGCACTTTGGGAAGCTAGCTCACAGATGTCTGTAACTCCAGCTCCAAGAGGGCCAACGTTCCCTTCTAGTCTCTGTGGGTGCCATCCCCCCCCCCACATACATAAACACACAGAGACACATACCGACAGACACACACACAGATGCACACACACGTGCACACATGCAATCTATCTTAAATCATCATCACCCTCATAGCTCCTCTTCCTCCAAGCAGCATTCCTGCTAACTGTTGATGAGAAACTAGCTGGTTTCCAACAGAATGGTTTAAAGCCACAACGGTTTGTCATTCCTCAGAATTCTCTTCCATCTGTCCCATTCTCTCTAACTGCCTTAGGCTTCCTCAAAGAGGGTGGATCCAAGACCAAGATTCACACCACACTTGTAGGTACATGATATCTGATGAATGGTTTACTTTACTTTTCATAGGTTCAGAGTGAATGAAATTGTGTGTGTGTGTGTGTGTGTGTGTGTGTGTGTGTGTGTGTGTGTGAGAGAGAGAGAGAGAGAGAGAGAGAGAGAGAGAGAGGTTTTTCTGTGTGGGAAAAAGATTTGTTATTAATTTTATATCACTATCAAACACATAGAATGCATCATCCTGTTGTTTAACTGAGCAGTGCTCACTGTCCTTAATGTCATGGCTTACTCACTTCAGATGCTTTTAAAATCGCTCTGAGTGTCATTTTCCTCATCCATAAAACAGGATTATGACAGTCTCTTGGCAGGCTTATGGAGACAGGACAGTCAGTAAACTATAAACCATAATGATTAATAACCTTTATCTCTTCTTGGACACAGATAATAGAGGGAGAAAAAGGTCCTGGGAACACAGGTGAATGAGAGAGGGAGAGGGAGAGGGAGAGGGAGAGGGAGAGGGAGAGGGAGAGGGAGAGGGAGAGGGAGAGGGAGAGGGAGAGGGAGAGGGAGAGGGAGAGGGAGAGGGAGAGGGAGAGGGAGAGGGAGAGAGAGAGAGAGAGAGAGAGAGAGAGAGAGAGAGAGAGAGAGAGAGAGAGAGAGAGAGAGAGAAGTGGGGGCTGGGAACATGAGTGACAGAACAGGTGATGGAGGGATGGAGGGAGGGAGGGAGGAGGGTCTGGGAGCACAGGTGAAGGAGGGAGGGAGGGAGGGAGGAGGGCCTAGGGATACAGATAATAGAGGGAGGGAGGGAGGAAGGGGGCCTGGGAGCACAGGTGATGGAGGGGTGGAGGGAGGGGGCCTAGGGACAGAGGGACTTCGGTCCTCCTGATTTCTTCACATGTACTGATTTTCAGGTGAGTGAAGAGGGTGCTTCACCTTTATCATCACAAAAACAGGAATAGTGGAGCTGGAGAGAGGGCTTCGTGTTAAGAGCTGCTGTAGCAAAGGACCTGAGCTTGGTTTCCAACACCTATGTGGAGGCTCACAGCCATCTGCAGCTCCAGTTCCAAGGGGTCTGATGCCCCCTTCTGACCTCCAAGGCACACATACCACATGTGTGCCATGCATATATATGTATGTATATATATATATATATATGTATGAAAAAACATTCATTACATCAAACAAACAAACAAAGAAGAAGCCCAAGTGAACTAGTAGGTGCACCTATTTCATTGGGTGTCATGAGATGACAAATGCTTATCGTGGAGCAATTTCTGTAGTACTGGGATTGTTTCCCTTTTAGAGCATCTCTCTCTCTCTCTCTCTCTCTCTCTCTCTCTCTCTCTCTCTCTCTCTCTCTCTCTCTCTTTCTGTGTTCATGCCTGCCACAATGTGTTGAGATCAGAGAACAACCTTGGGTATCAGTCCACACCTTCCACCTTCTTTGAGGCAGGGTCTCTTTGCTATTTGCTGCTGCATATGGCACACTAACTGGCCCAGGAGCCTCCAGAGAGTCTCCTGTCTCTACCACTTATCTTGCTGAAGGAGCTCTGGGATTACAGTTGTGCACAAACTGGGCAGATTTTATGTGCGTTCTGGGCTCCAGACTCAGATCTCCATGCTTGCACAGCAAGCGCTTTACACACCAAGCCACCTTCCTGCCCCAGAACTTTATCTTTATTAAATCTTTGTGTCTCTGCAACAAAATACTTGACAAAAACAACTAAATGGAGGGAAAGGTCTATTTTGATTAACTGTTTCTGTCATAATAGGGAAGACATGATGCTGTTCATGGCGGTAGGAATGTGCAGTTGTTACTTTCACATCTTGGTGGATCAGGAGGCAAGACTAGCAGAAAAAAAGGTTGTGATCACATCACTTACAGTCTGCCTCCAGTGGTCTATGTCTGCCAGATAGGCTCCATGACCCAAAGGTTCTATAACTTTCCTAAACATGGTAGTCAGTGAGGTACCGGTACCAAGTGTTCAAACATGGGAGCCTTTGGGGGAACATTCCACATTCAAACCATAGCACAGCTTGAGTGCTTGAAATGTCACTAGTATGCCTGAGACACCGAGTTTTATTTTTAAATTATTTTTGGAGATTTATCTATTTTTATTTTTTGTGTATAGGTGTTTTGCATGCATGCATATCTATGTATCACATGTATGCCTGGTGCCCATGAAGGTCAGAAGAGGGCACTAGATCCCTTGGAACTGAAGTTACAGATAGTCATTAGCTGCCATGTGGGTGATGGATATTGAACCCAGTATTATTTGTAGTGTGTGTGTGTGTGTGTGTGTGTGTGTGTGTGTGTGTGTGTGTGTGGTATATGAGTCTATAAAGGTTTCTATGTGTGTGCACATGCAAACAGAGGTCAGAGGTTAATGTTATGAGGCATCTCTCTTCATACCTCCACCTTATTTTTTGAGTCAAGGTCACTCATTGAAACTGGAGCTCACCAGCTGGCTAGAGACATCACACTCTGCCTCCCCAGCCCTGAGATTACAAGTGTACACCACCACACTTGGCTTTTCATGGGAGTGTTGGTGATCCAGAGCTTCATGCTTATGTGGCAAGGAATTTACAGACAGAGACTTCTTCCCAGTAACCCTGATTTAACTTGAACTGATTAAAATTTAACTTTGTTTTTGGAGTTGGGAGTTTAATCTCAGGACCTGGAGCATACGAAAGCATATGATGTACCACTGAGCGACATTCTCAACCTTGAATTAGTTAAAATCAAAATGTCTCCATGTGTCTGTGTCGACCATGTTGGATAGTTGTATTGCTACCTCACTAAAGTTGAGTTTTAGACAGCATCAAAGATGAGAAGACAAGGCAATCTTCACCACAGTTTCCAGCCTTTACAAAGCTGGTACCCACCACTCAATGCTTGGGTGACAGTCCCAGGTTTTGCCCCCGTCCTGGCTCTCCCCTGATAAACTGACAAAGAATAGGCCATAGCTGCCCTTTCCTGAGAGGTGACAAAGAGCAGGGTTTTCCTGTGGCAGGAGGTGGACCTCTTACTTTCCTAACGAGAGGTTGAGCATCCCTGCTGTGCTCTTCACTCCCCACCTTCTTAGCACGAAGAGCATCCCAATTAGTCCCTAGTTCTGCTTCCCCAGATAGGCAGAGAGAGGCTGAGGCAGAAGCTGTACCACCTGCTTGCATCGTCTCTGAGCTGGAAGCCAGGCTGGCTGATGCTCAAGGTTTAATTAGCTGAAATAACTGCACATAATCATCTTTAAAATGATAGTGGTTAAAGCCCAGACCTCAGCACTTATTATTCAACTGCCCTGCATGAGCATCCCATTGCCAGCTCAGCCGTGCCAACGAGGCTGCCAGCCTGTGTGCATGGCTCCAGTGTGCCTTACTGAAGCTCCTATCCTGCCGTTCTCTCTCCATGTGATGGAAGAGGCAAGGCAGTGTTCGGGGCTCAGCTCTGCACTTCTTCAAGGACACAGATCACACCTCTCAAAAGCAAAGTGCTCGGGGTGGGGGTGGGGGTGGAGGTGTCTGCCAGAGGTTTTGTAACACTATCAAATACTGCCAGAGAGTGGTGATGAGAGGGTCTCCATGGAGATCACAGACAGGGAGGCACTGGCCCTAGCTGATGAATGACCATAGTACAGCATTTTTTTTTTTTTTTTTAATGTGGAAGCCTGTTTCTTTGTATGGAAAATGGAGGACACTCATTTTAACAGAAAAAAACTATATTTTTATGTGTATGGGTGTTTTGTTGTAATGCCTGGTGCTTGAAGAGCCCAGGGAGAGCATTGAAGACCCTAGAACTGGAGTTACAGAAAGTTGCTAACTGTCATGTAGGTCCGGGGAATTGAATTCAGTTCTCTGCAAGAACTGCCAGTGTTCTTAACTGCTGAGCCATCTCTCTAGCCTCCATGAAAAATGGAGACTACTCAGTTTTTAAGGTGTCTTGGAGTGTACTTTACTAATATAATTTAAATTTTTATTATTGCCATTTACAATTTCACAAAGTCACAATTTACTGACCATGCTGACCCTCACCTCCCTCCCTACCACCCCAGTCCACACTCTCCACAAATCTCTCTCACATTTATATCTATTCATCTTGTTTTGTGACTCACCAAGATTAATTAGTGTCATCTGCATGACCATAGGTTTGGAGCTATCCATTTAAGCTTGTTGATTTCAGCGGAGGGTACACAACTAAAGAAAGTGACTCCCCTCCCTCCCAATAGTTAGAATTAAAGGGTAGAGCCCCATCAGCCCCTCTCCTTTCCTTGACTGATTGTTGATAGTGATGGTCTTGAGTAGACCCAGAGCAGGTAACTGCAGTTGATGTTGTAATTTAATTATTAATTGGTGCTGGAGACTGAGTCCAGAGCTTGGTCATGCTACTCAAAACATCCCACCACTGACTCCCACTCTCTGTCCCTGTCCTAGAGCATTTAAAGAATATTTGTACAAGCGACACTGGGCCTCGAACATAGCCAGTGCTCAAATATCTCTTCCTCCTTTTTTGTTTTCACTTTACCTTTTTTTTCCCCCCAGGTTTTTGGAAAACTTGCCAGCGCAGAATGAAAGGGAAGGACTCAGGAGGTTTAAAGGAGCTGATACCCCAGAAATCGCTGTGTTCCCCAGAGTCACCAAGACTTCCTCTGAGAGATGCAGAATTTAGAAGATTCCTGGAGAATGAAGGGAAAGGCAGAGATCAGGGCCTCTCAAGGGCAGACCATGCATATTCTCCTCAAGAAATCCAAGCAAGGGAGAGCCCTCCAAAGCTACTGACTAATTTGCGCAAGACAGTGAACCTGTGAGACAGAATGACAAGAAACTTCTATTTTCTCCCATCAAAATTGGTGAAATATAAACAAGACATAATTATAAATACAGTCATTGAGTTTCACTTTATTCACTAATTTAATCTGCATTCAATGATATGCTGCTCCTATGGGCTCATTGAATAACAAAAGAAAAAATATTTTAATATAGCAGAGAGGCTACCAAGCAGAATGTCACTCATTGACAAGTGCTTTATAGAAAAATGATTGTAGGAGTGGAATGAGGGAAAGAAAGGATGCTCTACTGACGGTAAGTGATGGGTGAGCTATGGGAGGTGGGTGGTTTTGACTGCTGTCTGGAAGGAAATTTAGCAGCTGGAATAGGCAGAACAGTGCTCTTGGCAGAGAGAAACAGCACCACCTAGGTACAGGGACTCTGAAAATGAACAGGGCAGGAAGACCATGTCTCCATCTACACAACACAATCTCTGTGATAGCAGGCATTAGCAGCTACTGGATGAAAAAAATGAATGAATGGGGACGGGAGCCATGCCTCAGTGGGTAAGAGTTCTTGCTGTGAAAGGGAGAGGACCTGAGATCTGCTGCCTCTGACTCCTGAGTTCTGGATTAAAGGCATGTACTGCCATGCCTGGGTAGAAGGGGCTTCTATCTGGGATTAATGACACATGTTACTATGCCCAGCAATCCACCAACTCTTTCTTTTTTAAAAAATTGAAAATAAAGTTATTTTCATACAATGTATTCTGACCAGTTTCCTCTCTCTCATCTCCTCCTAGATCCCTGCCACCTCCCCACCCTTCCAATTTCATACCTTCTTTCTCTTTCTCTTAAGAAAACAAAGCCAACTAGAGAAGACAAACATGGATAAAACAAAATGAGCATACTAACAAATAAAAAGAAAAGAAAGAAAAAAGGGGAAAAATGAAACAAAGAAAGAGCATGAGAAACATACACACTTAGACAGAAAGATATGCACGCACGCAAACGCACATGCGCGCGCGCGCGCGCGCGCGCGCACACACACACACACACACACACACACACACACACACACAACCAATAAAAATAAAGTGGGACCAAAAAAAAAAAAAAAAGCCAAGCCAGGTGGTGGTGGTGCACTCCTTTAATCCCAGTACTTGGGACGCAGAGGCTGGCAGATCTCTGAGTTCGAGGCCAGCCTGGTCTACAGAGCGAGTTCTAGGACAGCCAGGGCTACACAGAGAAACCCTTTTTTGAAAAACAAAACAAAACAAAATAATAATAATAAAACAAAATAGGAAGCCATAATGTACAAGCAAAAGACCAATAAGGTTAAAAAAAAAAGCCCAAACAAAGCAATATGATAATAAGAGACAAAAAGACAAAACATCTCCAAAAATACCACTGAGTTCATCTTGAGTTGGTTGTTTATGGCTGGGCATGGGGTCTGCCCTTAAGTGTGGTATATTTAGCCAGTGAGATTCCACTGGGGAAAACTAATTTTTCCTTCGTGAGTGGTTTGGGAGGTAACCTTGTGTCCACTTCCCCACTCAATGTGGACACCTCATCTGGTTTGGATCTCTGCAGGCTCTATGCATACTGTCACAGTCTCTGTGAATCCATGTGCAGTGTCGTGAAGACACTATTTCCTTGGTATCATCCATCCCCATTGGCTCTTACAATTTTCCCACCTCCTCTTTCACAGAGTTCCCTGAGCCTTTCAGGGGTTTGATGAAGATGTTCTATTCAGGACCGAATGATCCAAGGTTTATCATTCTCTGCATATTATCCAGTTATGGGTCTCTGTGTTAGTTCCTATCTACCACAGGAGAAAGCTTCTCTGATGATGGATGAGCAAGACACTGATCTATGGGTATCGCATTAGGAAAAATTTTATTGCTATGTTCTTTTAGCAGAACATAGTATTTGGTTTTACCCTAGGTCCCTGTCCTATCTACTCTCAGGTTCCTGGCCACCCAAGGAGTGTCAGGCATGGGTTCCAGCTGATGGAGTAGACCTTAAATCTAATCAGAGGGTGCTTGGTTCCTCCCACAATGTTTGTGCCACTATAGCACTATTGTATTATGCAGTCAGGTCACTACTGTAGATTGAAGGGTTTGCAATTGGGTTGGTGTTTACTTTTCTCCTCTGACGGTGTGCAGAGTACCTTCCAGTACCATGAACGCTAGTCAGTAGGGATAAAGATTCCAGGTAGTGTAGTAGCATTTTTTTTAACTAATCGATTTCTCTGTCCCTTGGTACTCTTATTTTGATAAGATGTTTTCATCTTATTTTAGAAAGAATGATTTCTAGTATCCCATAAATGGTGGTATTGGTTATTTTTCTAAAGAGCTATTTATTTTATTTATATGTGTGCATCTGTGCCTGCATGAGGTTTTATATGTACCACATGCATGCAGGTACTCCAGAGGCCAGAAGGCACCGGACGACCTGGACCTGGAGGTACACTGACAGTTGTAAGCCACCTGCTGTGGGTGCTGGGAACTGAACCTGGGTCTTCCAGAAGAGCAGTGAACATTTTTAACCACTGAGCAATCTCTCCAGCTTTGATATCGGCTGCTTTGACATCTTTGTCAAGTCTGACACCTAGGCCATCTCACACAAAATTTCCCTTGTCTGTTTTCCTCCTCTGGATCCCCCCCCACCCCATAGTCTTCTGATTTATTTGTTAAGATTTAGACATTCTAGGTAATATATCACAGGAGTTCTGCAGACAGTTTCTCTTTGTGGTTTGTTTTTGTTGTGTTTTTATTTTCTTAGTGACTTGAAGCATTTTGTGATGTCTTTCAAGCCTCGGGCACTGACTTCAGTGGGGTTCTGTTTGACTCTTTGATCTCTTTGTTAAAGAGTCTACCCCTGCTGGTATCACTTTAGATTTCAGTTCTGCTAACTCACCCGAGTTCCACATTGTTGCTGCGGATATCCTGGGACAGCCGTTGCTCTGCGGTCTAATTAGGTATGTGGTAAGGGCGAGGTTGGTTTGTTCTGACCTGGCAGGGTTCTTAGCTGTTTCTCACCCTGGTTCTGACTGGTATTCTAGAAGGCTCATTTCCTTGGCTCTGATGGACCTTCTAATTTTTTTTTTTCTTCCTGATGAGCTCCAAAAATCTCTGCTGCTATTGAGAGTGACCTTGACCTTGATTTTGCCTGCTCTCTGTTTCAAACAAAACCAGTTTCTTTGCCGTGAGCTCTGGAACCCTCTCACCAACATCTCAAACTCTCCCTCAGAGCTGGGCAGAGGCAGTGGCCCAGTTTTCTTGAGGTGACACTCCTGATTCATCTGGCAGGAGTGGTTGCCTCCACTCATCCTGACTTGCCTATCCCAGCATGAGTCTATGTCTTAGAAATGAACCAGGTGAGGACAGTCTAAGATCCCACACTTGCCGTCTGCTATGCTTGGCACACTCTGATCCGTAAGGGACCAGGTGGAGGAAGTGAGTCCTTCCTCCTGTTTTGACACATTCTAGGAGTTTGACGTTTGCAAGTTGAGAGTTTGGGGAAATAAATGAGGAAGGCATGTCCTTCATAATGAATTATTATATCTTTTGTCTGGGAACGGGGATCCCCATTTTCTTGGCCACATCTGCCCAGATCGGAGGTGAGGAAGGAGGAGAGAGTGATCATGTCCTGATCCAAGCTCCACAGCCTTTTGTAGCAGAAGTTTCTCTGGTCCCACCTGGCCCCGTGATCCCGCAGTCACTTATAAAATAATCACTCGGAGGCTTAATATTAATTACAAACTGTATGGCCTATGGCTCAGACTTCTTGCTAGCTAGCTCGTATAACTCAACTCATTACTATTAATCTATGTATCACCGTGTGTTTCGTGGCTTTACCTGTGTCCCATTACATGTTGCTCCTTGGACGGCAGATTGGCATCTCCCCCCACTCTCCTTTCTTCTCTCACTGTCTCTCTTGGATTTTCTCACCTGGCTCGATCCTGCCCTGCCATAGGCCAATGCAGCTTTATTTATTAGCCAATGGGAGCAACACATGCACAGCATACAGAAAGACATCCTACAGCATTTTCCCTTTTCTGTCTAATCAAAAAGGAAGGTTTTAACTTTAACATAGTAAAATTATATATAACAAAACAGCTATCAAGCAAGAATTACAGTTACAATATCTAGTCTATTTGTATTTGGCAGAATTAGAGAAGATATCCTATCTATCCTATTTTTGTGAGTCTAAAGTTTTATATCTAATTTACCTTTTATCATAACCAAGAAAATTTATAACTATCTAGTATTTAATTACATCAAAGACCCCAGAAGGATATAATATTATCTTAGCAAATAGGAAGTACAGGGCAAGCAACTTCCATAATTCTAGAAATGAAAGAGACATTTGGCTACCTGGACGGTCATCCAAAGTTCCCCTGTAATATTGGGGCATCCATCTTCAGCCTACAGGCCTAGAGTCTTGGGCAGACATTTTAGTGAAGCAGGAAATTTGAAGGATTGTCTCGCCTATTGGCAAAGTTCATCAGTCGCTTCTCCCTGCATCCTGTAGAATGTCTGGCAGTCTCCTTTGTGAAGCAGGAAACTGAAGGACCCTCTCACCTTGTAAAGTTCAGTGGTCACCTTCCTATGGGTCCTGCATGTCCAGTTTATATAGCATCCTGTCAAGCAGTCAAGGCAAGGGCACTTTTTTGCCCAGTAGCTAACTTTTGCCACAAAGGAAGTAAACTCCATCATGAGTTTCTTCGATGCCCATCATCTTTTTTGAAGTAATTGGTTCTGTCAAAAGCAGACATGTCTCATTGTCCAGAAAAGTTTAAGTTCTTAAAACATTTTAAATGCCTTATTCTGTAAGTCTTTGAAGTTTTTGAAGATTACCTACCTAATTGAAATATATCTATGTATATCTAGAAAACTTAACTAACTTGACTATAAGTTTGATTATTATAGATGACTAAACAATCTGTATTTCTTAATTATACATTACAATTTTAAATGAGTTGCATAAACATAATACCTTAAACAAGAGTAATATATACAGTATAACAAAATTAACTTTAAATTTGTATCAATAAACCAAAATTCATAGTAATGTAAAATATGTAAGATTAATAGTTGCTTTTTGGATTAAAGTAGATTCAATAATCAACCCTTTTGTCTTATCATTTCTATATCATACATTTCTATATCATATCCCCTTTTCTTAGTTTAGAAAGAGATTGACTACGACCAATAACAATTTGTAACCAAACCCCTAAACAAAGACAAACATTCATAATCCATTTTTGGGGAATGTGGGTGTAGAGTTCTAGGCCACTTCCTGTTGATTGGGGGCACTGGTAGTCTTATGGGGACCCTGAGAAAATTTAGGATTATGGCCAAGTCCTGACTGGAGTATTCTGTGAGGCTGGATCATCTCAGCTAGCATCCTTGAAGCTGTTCTGGATGCAGAACTCAAAGGAAACTGCAACATAGCACTCTGAAACATTGGATCATCTGAGTCATCTGTTTTCGTTGGTGTCTGGTCCTCTCATCCTGAAAATACATAAACTTTTAAAGGTAACACATATGTCTGCATTAATACAAGTACAGACTGTGCATTGTACATAAATCAGCCAAAGATAATTTCTTGCTTTGTGTTTGAGCAAGCAAAATACACATCACGTGTCTTGCAGTTCTTTCAGGTTTATGTTTTTATGTCTGTAGTCAGGATTTTAGGGGGTCTTTCTTGATCAAATCTGGTCACCTTTAATTTTTAATAAATCCATAGCCTCTCATCTTCTATGGAAACAAAAACATGACCTCTCCTGCAAAGTGGCATACCTTTTGACTTAAGTTTTGGAGTCAAGATATTTTAAAAATATGTAGGTTGGTTTAATCCAGCAGTTTTTATAATCAAATGTTTCACAATAGTCAAAAATTAAGACAACATAATAATATACATAATCTAGACTTTTTGTACATTTCCATCACCACATGGCTCATTTTTGTATATTACTTCACTCCCCTTTCTAAGGACTTTATTATTTTAAAACTGTATATTTCTTTTTTATGACTGTTGATACTTTCTCTTCACTCTCCCAAGCCTATGTATATTTTTACACATATTGTAAATCATTTAGAGCTTTTTATATCTGAATCTGTCCTATTGTGTATCTGTAATCATTTTCTGACCAGGAGAGATTTTTAAACTGCTAAGCTGAGTAGCTAGGACAAAAGCAGCAGCCTTGACTGCTGGCTCTGCTCAGCTTTTTTTTTTTTTTTTTTTGGATTTTTGAGACAGGGTTTCTCTGTGTAGCTTTGCGCCTTTCCTGGAACTCTCTCTGTAGACCAGGCTGGCCTCAAACTCACAGAGATCTGCCTGCCTCTGCCTCCCGAGTGCTGGGATTAAAGGCGTGCGCCACCACCACCTGGCTCCTCTCAGCTTTTTAACATGGCAGAGGTATGTTTACTGCCAGCTCTGGGAGCCATGCTCACCTCCAACTCCGGGAAGCAGTGGGTCTATGCAGCGGGTAGCCCAGAAACTTTTTTTTTTGTCTGTACTAGCAAAAGCTAAATCTGCCATGCATTGCACTGCATGGCTTAGAGATGCCTCTGTGTACCTCAGTGGGAATCCACCATGTTGTGCTTGAGCTCAAATGCTGCAGGGTCTGTACCATGGCCCGCATAAGAGATGCAAACTAGGAAGCTGCTCTTGGCTCTGTTCCTGTGCGTTTTAGGTCCATGTGGATCAATGACTGATGGTGGGCACCAATTGTAGGGGGACGTTTCTCTGGTCCCACCTGGACCCGTGGTCCTGCAGCTGCTTATAAAATACTCACTCAGGGAGTTGTAGAAATATGAAGTAGGAATTCAGCTGACTATGGCAAAAGCTAACACCTGGAAGAAGCCAAGGGCCTTCCAGAGTTAAAGCCAAGGCTCCAGGAGTCTTGGTGATATTGGCTCTTGAGTATTAAGCTGTTTTCCTGCAATGAATTTCTTGAGTGCTACTGTAGCTTCTCCATTTCTAGAACAATGTGTTAATCATTCACTGGGCACAATTTCCCCTATGCTATTAGAATATTTGGACAACCTTCCCCAACTGTACTAAAGCAGCAACATAGCCAGACCCCCAATTTCAAGCCTCTCTGTAATTATCGTCATTAGCAACATCTGGCCATAACCATCTCCAGATGCAAGTATCTTATCTGAGAAACTTCCCAGATTTTTGAAGAACAGACTACCTGTCAGAGAAGGTAAAGATTTACACTGACAATTGCTCAGGCTAGGCGGATGTGCTAATTAAGCTTAACTTTCTCCTTTTCCAAATCTTATCTCTAGTTCCAGATCTCCCTTTAAAAATTACCAGGTGTATCTAGCTATGACACAGGTTGCCCAGCCACCCAGTGCACTCCCACCCTGCCAGAAAACAATGGCAGCTGAGATAGCTTGGACAGATAAGGAGCCAAAGGAAAATAAGGCCGTTTTATTTTCACTCATCACTGATAGACTCTCAACACTTGACCTAACTACTAATATAGTTTGAGCACATAAATTCCCTTTCTCAGATCTGTTAACTGAATTTAGCCCTCAGTCAATTCATCCCCCATTATCTACTTTTGGGTTGCAGATGATGGCTGGCAATTACTGCTCTTTTGTGGGGATCTTATTGCCCCTCCTTTTGACCCTAAGGGAATTCAAGCCCGGTGACTTTGCTATAGCCAGAGCATTGCTATTGCATGGGTATATAACTGTAAACCTCAGAGACTTGAGGAGAACTAGATTGGAGGACTAGAAGAGAGAACTAGAAGAATGAGATGGAAGATGAGGAAGAGCCAGGTGGGGGAAGAACAAGATGAGGAAGAACAAGATGAGGAAGAACAAGATGAGAGAGGAGATGGGAGAGGAGCTAAGATGGGAAAGAACTAGAAGGATGAGAACCTAGATGGGGCAGAACTCGATGAAGGAATTAAGACAGCACTTAGAGGGAACAGCAGAAAAATGTAGAGAGGAATCAGGCAAGAAAGGAGCTGAGTAAGAGAGCAGACTAGAAGCTGTGTAGAGAGAACTGACTCAGAAGAATAAAGTGAGTGGACTAAAGAGTTTTGTGTATGTAGATTCATTTGCTGTTGTTAAGATTAGGTTATCAGCTGGTTGTAGATTCTTCCATGGATCCCAGGAGAAGGCTTTCAAGGGGCTAGACCCCAACAGTCTTCGTTACAGAGGCTTAATATTAATTACAAACTGTATGGTCTATGGCTCAGGCTTCTTGCCAGCTAGCTCGTATAACTTAACTCAACCCATTACTATTAATCCATTTATTGCCATAGATTCTGCGACTTTACCTGTGTCCCACTACATGTTGCTCCTTGGATGGCCGGTTGGCATCTCCCACTTTCCTTTCTTCTCTCATTATCTCTCTTGGATTTTCTGCCCTAGCTCAATCCTGCCCTGCCATAGGCCAATGCAGCTTTATTTGTTAGCCAATTGGAGCAACACATATTCACAACATACAAAATGACATCCTACAGCAGCCTTTGGCTGGTATAACAGCAGTTTGGGGCTTTGAAATAATGTTGCCGGTGTTCTATGACTTCAGGACAATTTTTAGAAACCTCACCGGGTTGGGTTTAGGACCTTCATTGGTTATGACTTTTCCTGGGGAAAGTCCTCAGGCTGCCATCTCAGAAGACACCTCCCCAACCTTATAAACAATCTCATTTCAAACGTCTTCCTAACTGCTGTAGGGGGTGTTTAATTTCCTTCTTGTTTTAACTGTCATGGCTCTAATGAAAACAATGTTTCTTCCTTTCTTTCTTCTAACCATTGCAAAAAGATTTCTTAGGCCCACCAATCCTGAAACATTCCTTTATATCCAAAGTCTCTGGACTTCCGTGTCTCACTGTCCATCCAGTATTTTTCTCTCGTTTATTTGCTCTGTCAGGAAATCTGGAAACAACTGACTATTCATTCCTTTCTTAGCTGTCATTATCTTTTCTAGGATTCTTTGGTCCCCATCTGGATTGGCCCATGTTTGTTATTATCTGAAGCTCATTTTCCTCTCTGAGTCATTACAGGAGGGGAGCCCCCAAGGTTCTGGCATGGCCTCTGTTTTAATTACTGATTATTGAGAAACAAATCACTCCTTGATATGAACTGAGAACAACAGGTGTTCACGATCTTATGGTTCCTCTGGGTTAGGAATCTGGCTGTGGTACATCTGGGTACCTCTGGCTTACAACTGCCTAAAGCTGCAACACGTTAGTTGGGGCTGCAGTCATCTGGAAGCTTCGCTAGGGTTGCGGAGTCTGATCGGCAGGATTTACTTCTTGCAGGTTGTTTGACTAAGGTCTTCAGTCCCATGCCAGCTGTTGGCTGGAGGAGGCCTACTTCAGATCCTTGTTACATATGTTCATCTACAGGGCAGTTCCCACTGTGATGGTTGACTTTCCACAGAGGACGTGATTGAGAGAATGGACATCCAAGATGTAGGCTAGTCTTTTTGTCACCTGAGTGACATTTCATTATTTTTTCCACTCATTAGGTTCAACCCACATTCAAGGGGACAAAGACATACCCACCAGGAGGCAGGGATCATTGTGCCAACTCTCGATGCTACCCTTTCCCAGACTCCCTTTTTCTCATATGCATTCAGGCTTTCACTACCAGCCATACATGAGAGGGACTTGATTCATGTGATACACACACACACACACACACACACACACACACACACACACACACACACTCAGACGTCCTCTTTGCTTTTCAAACTCATCCAGCTGATCAACTATCATTTCTCTTGGGTGTCTTTCTTTTATTTTCCTTTTTTTATTAATTAATTTAATTTACATCCCAACCTAAGCCTCCCCTCTTTCCTCTCCTCCCACTCCCTTCCCCATTCCACCCCTCCCTCAAATCTACCTCTTCTCCGTATTCGCTCAGAAAAGGCAGGCCTCCCATGGGCATAAGCAAAGCATGGCATATCAAGCGGCCATAAAACCAAGCACCTCCCCCCGCCCCCATGTACTCAGGCTGGGCAAGGCAATCCAGCAGGAGGAATAGGTTCCCAAGAGCCAGGCACAGCACCAGGGACAGCCCTGCTCCTATCGCCAGGGGTCCCACAAATGACGAAGCTACACAACTGTCTCATATATGCAGAGGGCTTAGGTGGGTCCATGCAGGCTCCCTGGTTGTTGGTTCAGACTCTGTGAGTTCCCATGAGCCAGGCTAGCCATTTCTGTGGACTTTCCTCCCATGTCCCTGACCCCGTTGGCTCCTACAATCTCTCCTCCCTCTCCTCATCAGGACTCCCTGAGCTTGACCCAATGTTTGGCCCTGGGTCTCTGAACCTGCCTCCACCAGTCACTGGATGAAGACTCTCTGGTGACAGTGGGGATAGTCATCAATCCAATGACAGGGGATGGTTAGTTCCGGTTATACATCCACCGCTGCTAGGAGTCTAAGCTGGGGCCATCCTTGTAGACTCGTGGGAGTTTTCCTTTCATCAGGTAGAAGCATGATGAAACCAGGCTGGCCTCCAACTTAGAGATCAGCCTGCCTCTGCCTCCTGAGTGCTTGGATTAAAGGCGTGTACCACCACTGCCCGGCAGCAGCTGAGGAAAGAAGAGGAGCTAACACATGCACATTGAATGGGCCATCTGGCAGAACAGAGACAGCAAGCAATTGCAGAAATTTCGTCTGTTGACTTGAGCACAAACTCTGTTTTTCTCAGTTTGTAGGCAAGAATGGACACCAAGCTGAGTCTGGTGGTATCTACAGAAGCATAGGGTGGAAAGCAGGAGGATGCACGGCAGGGGCCAAGCAGGGCCTAGGCAGGAAGAACTGCCAGACTTGCCTGCTGCAGGCTTATCAGAGCCCTTGCAGAGCTGGTACTGGAGAAAGGAGAGTCCGGGAGAACAGGAGCAGAGTGTGGGGAGACTGTAAGGTTGTTAGAGGGAGGAGGACACAGCACAGGTGTTTGCTTGCCAATCCCATGCCTGTTTCCAAGTGTGATACTCTCTTCATTTGGGCCCAGAGAACAGGGAATCTTAGCGCTGTCCCATCATCCCTCTTTTCTTTATATCCACATCTAATTCCAGGTCTCAATCTGCTCACGTCTCTCCATTCTGAACTGTGTGCTCTTAATCCAGGCTGCTATCATCTCTGGTGGGATAGGTATCTCCTAATTGCGTTCCTGTTTCCCCTCTTATCCAACACACAGCTAATGTGGCTTCTCTGTTCACAGCACCTGGATCATGTCACCACCACACAGGGCTAACCAAAACCTTTCAGTGGCTTTCCACTCATCGGAGGGAAAGGACAGACTTATCAAGGCAGCTCTGTTGGTCTGGTCCCTGCTCTTCCTTGCCTTTCAAAACAGCCCCTGTCATTCTCTGTCGCAGCCTTACTTGGCTTCTTTCAGCCTCTTCTCCAATTTGCCACAGGACCTTTGTATGTACTTTCCCCAGTGCGTCTGTGATTATCATCCTTTTTCTTTGCCTGTCTCCTCCAACTACCAGTACAGCCCTCATCTTCCCAGGGAATAGAACTCTTTTCCTAAATTTCCCGACAACATAAAACTCCTATCCTGGGGGTCCCAGACAAAGCATGTGCTTCACACTTTGATAGGGTACAGTCACTCCTAATGTTCCATAATAAACTATTTGATTATTTAAGTATATTTTTATTTTACAATTTTAATATTAAAAATGATATTGTATTTTGTTTCTCTTTCTGTCTTTTTCTTTTCTGCAAGAGAGGATTTTCTGGCTATCCTGGAATTTACTCTGTAGGCCAAGCTGGCCTCAAGCTCAGAGATCCGCTTGCCTCTGCCTCCTGAGTGCTGGTGCTGGGACTAAGAGGGTGCACCACCATGCTCGGCTTAACGATTTTGTTGTGTTTCAGTTGACAGCTGGCTATACATGTTTATGGGTACAGTGTGGTCTTTTAGTACATGAATGGAATGCATAATGACCACATATGTCCACATCAAGATAGCTGGACTGCCTGTCACCTCACATATTTATTATCTCTTGTATTTGGAACAGTCAAAATCCTCTCTGTTAGCTGTTTTGAACTATATAATTAATTGTTAACCATACGTCTTAGTTAGGGCTTCTATTGCTGTGAAGAGACACCATGACCATGGCAACTCTTATAAAAGAAAACATTTAATTGGGTGGCTTACAGTTTCAGAGGTTTAGTCCAATATCTTCATGGTGAGAAGCATGGCAGCAGGCAGGCAGACATGGTGCTGGAGAAGGAGCTGAGGGTTCTACATCCAGATCAGCAGGCAGCAGGAAGTGAATTGCTACAAGGCCTGACTTGAGCTTTTGAGACCTTAAAATCCATCCCCTAGAGACACACTTTGTCCAACAAAGCCATGCCTACTCCAACAAGGCCACACCTCCTAATAGTGCCACTCCCTATGGGCCAAGCATTCAAACACAGGAGTTTATGGGGGGCCATTTCTATTCAAACCACCACCCCATAGTTAGCCTGTTGTACATCACAGTGAGTGTTATATCACCCTGATCCCTCCCCATCTTGTCTGATCTCAAAAACGAAGCAGAGTTGGGCCTGGTTGGGACTTGAGAGGGAGAAGTTAGTCCATTCTGTGCACCTGCATTCCCATCTCCATTATCATTTCTTCCTTTCTCAGACTGGTAACCACTGCTCCACCCCCTTCTTTTGTGGCATCAAGTTTTTCAGTTCTCACATGTAGGTGAGAACATGTGGTTCTTACCAGGTGTTTTCTCCTTAGCCAATGTCCTCCAGGCTCATCCGCATGGCCTAAATGACAGGGTTCCATTTTATGATTTGTTCGTGTTTTTTGAGACAAGGTCTTATATATCTCGGGCTGGCCTTGAACTTGCTGTGTAACTGAGGGTGGCCTTGGATTTCTGATCGTCTAGTCCAGCATTCTGAGATTCCAGCCCTCAGAGTTTCATATTTGTATGACATATGCTTTTCCTTTATCAACTGTTCTTCCTTTAAAAACATTTGCCTCTGTGTGTGTGTGTGTGTGTGTATGCATGTGAGTGTGTGCGCGCGCGCGTGCGTGCACATGCATGCACTGTATGTGTCACACTGTGCCTGTGGCGGTCAGACGACAACCCCGGGGTGTCAGTCCTTGACTTCCACTTTCTCTGAACTTGGAAATAATGTTTGCTGCTGTGTCGGCCAAGCTTGCTTGCTCACCAGATTCCATTGCCTGGCTCTACATAGGCCCCTGGGTTTCAGACTCGGGTCCTCAGGCTTACGTGGTAAGTGCATTGCCACTGAGCCGCATCCCCATCTTCCATCAGACATCTAGGCCGAGCCCAGATCCTGACTATTTTAAAGAACCCTGTAGTAAACATGGGAGTACAGATGTCTCTTCAACACAACACTGATTTCCTTTCCTGTGGATACCCCCAACAATGGACACACCGGGTCAGGTAACAGTTCTGTTCTTTGTTTTGCGAAGCCTTCCATATTGTTTTCCATAGTGGCTGTAACCATTTATATTCCTGCCAACAGTGTGCAGTTGTTGCCCTTTCTCCCCATCCTTGGCAACACTGAGTTTTTTTTTAAAGCTATGAAATTTATTCAAAGAAGTCATTAAAGGAGAAATAGGACCTTTTGAAGGGTTTCTTTATACTCCTTTTTGGAAGTACTGGGGATTGAACTGAGGGTCTTACACAGGCCAGCACACTTACCATTTTCTGTGTTCTCTCATCCTAAAGAGGTCGCAGAGACTGTTTCCAGCACTAAAAGTTTCAGAGTCAGACTTGCAGAACTCTGACTAGAGCTAGAACTGTGTTAGTATTTGGAACACGCTTTTCTCATATCACCCATTCTCTTTCTCACAAGGCTCTAGGTCTCATGAAGGCAGAGGCCGAGGTGGCGTTTTGACAATACTGGACTTAACTGGGGCCCTTCAGAAAGGAGAAATAGGTGACAGTGTTAAGTGAAGGGGCCTGGAACTCTAGCTTTTTTGATAGCTGATTGTCTCTGTCTGCCTCTCTGTGCTGAAGTCTTCAGAGAGGCCAGAGCCGAAGACACAGGACACTACACTCTCAATCTCCCCAACCCCGTCTCCTCCCGCCCCTGCAAATTTCTATATAGTGTTTATTTTTCCCAGAGTAAAGACTGGAATATCTTTTCAGGATTATGAATAAACACTATCTCCCTGCATATATTGCTTGGGCCAACTTGATGTGTACACACTTTTTAAATGCTAAAATTAGTAGACACAGCACAAGGGAATCCAGTGCAAAGTCCCTGAAGATACACAAGGCCAGGTAAAGGACTTAGGGAAGGAACCGAGGCAAAGTGCAAGGGAGACGTTTTGTAAAAAGTGCATTTAAAATTTACTTAATTTTTTCTAAACTCAGAGGCAGACTGCTAGTTCTAGAAGTAACCACAAGGTGGTGCTGTGTGCTCAGCAATGACAGTCTCCCCGCCAGGGACTTCCCTGTCCCCCACCCCACTTCCTCAACAATTATCAGTTTATTAAAGCAATGTCTCAGTCTCGTCCTAGCCCATAATTTTCCTTACTCAAACAGTTTTATTTCCCCTTTCTTGTGTCACCTTAGCAGAGTGACATGCTTGAGGAAGAGTCACGGATAATGCCGAGGATGATTCAACGCCTCCTGTTTTTATGCCTGTACCACTCAAGGAGAAAATAGTAATACAAGATCATCCCTTTCTCTCTGTCAGAGTCATAACATAATACTGTGTCACGCCAGCGCAGTGTGACAACATTTCAAGAAAAAATATGTACCTCAAAACCCTGAACAAAGTGGAGGGGTGTGAGCTTGGTTTTGGGGGTCACTGGGGACCTGTGCTGTGTTCTGGGACCTCTTCACCCTCAAAACCATCAACGGGTTTGTTTGTGGGCAAATATCCTTCTTTCAGGGTTCACCAGGTTCAAAAACCACAAGATTCTGGGTTTAGTAGTTCCAGAAGCCTGCAGTCCTTCAAGAAGTCAGTCTTAGCTGGGGCTTCTGGGCCTTATCCTGATAGGTCTGAATCCCTGAGGCAGGTGTAGTAGCCAGTGCTGCAGACCACGGAGGTGGGGAAAGGACAGGTTGAGTATCAGGACGCGGCCACCAGAGGTCAGCATCACCAAGCAGTCAGAGGTCTGAAGAACCCTTCCAAGTCCAGGCTCTGTAAGGTGGTCTAGCAGAGTTCATCTGTGTCCTGGGCTTTACTCTATATGACCAAACACATCAGCCCTGCGCACTTGTTAGTCTGGATACAATGTAGCATCATTTTTGTGTCTTTCTTGGCAAGATACATTGTTATTGGGTACCTGTGATCTTCAATGTGTCTGGAAACTGATGAGCAACTCACAAGCAGGGCCTTTGGATATGCAGGGGCTGTTTACACAAAGTGATGGGTCAGCCTGATAGTTGCTAATAAAGCTGAGGACAGAGCTGGGTAGTGGTGCATGCTTGTGATCCCAGCACTCTGGAGGTTGAGACAAGAGGATTGCTTAAGAGTCAAGGCTAGCCTGGGCTATATAATGAGATTATCATAAGCACAAACAAACACAAACAAACAAGGGAAAGAAAACAACAGAGCAGCCACGGGCAAACAGAATAAAACCTTTTTTGTTTTTATTTTTATTTTTTATTTTTTTGAGATAGGATCTCAGGTAGCCCAGGCTGGGTTTGAACTCTTGATTTTTCTGCCTCCAACTCCCAAGTGCTGGGACTGTAGGCATGGGCCACCATGCCTGGCCAAGGGTGAAATTTGTACAGCAAGAGACTAGGATGGAAGTATCATTAGGAGAGAACAGCAAGTAAAAACATTATGGTGGCTGCTTAAGACGATGAACTGTACAGTATGGGGGTTGTGACTGCAGACCTTGGGACCAGCAGCCCCCAGTTTGAATCCCAATCCTAGGACTTAGTCGTGGAGGGACTTAGGCAAGTTTCTTACTCTCAGTCCCCCAGTTTCTGAAATTGTAACTTGGAAAGATCATCATTTCAGTGATCATCGTGACTCTTCCTAACCGTAGGGCCGCTGAGAGGATTAAGCAAAATCACCTTAACAGGACGTGTTTACTGCGCACTCACTTCATGCTCGCTCTCATTTTTGGTATCTCATAATTCTGACAGCCAGTGTGTTCCATTTTGCAGTCATTTAAAGGGAGGCTCAGCCACATCAGCGCACCCAGAATGTGAAACCAGATATTTTCCTCTCCGGGTTTTCTGCTTTCATCTCCAGCCTGTTGTCACAGAATACACACTCAGCAGTGGACTGGTGCGATGGCCCAGGAGGTAAGGTGCTTGCTGCACCAACACGAGGACTTGGGTCCCGATCGCCAGCACCCATGGAGAAGCCAGGCTTGAGGGCGCGTGCCTGGAACTCCAGTGCTGGCTGGGGCTGGGGTATGTAGATCCATCTTGCAAGCCAGACAGTTTAGCCAGAACAACAAGCTTCAGGTTGAGCAGGAGACCCTGTCTCAACAAATAAGGTGAACCATCTCACTTAATATTATACTTTTCATATCCACTCATTTTCCTACAAATTTCATTTTCTTTACAGTTGAGTAAGAGTCCATTGCATGTCTGCACCACATTTTGCCGATCCAGTCTTCTGTGGATGGACATCTAGGCTGACTCCATTTCCAGCTGTATTAAATAGGCAATAAAAACCATGGATGAACAAGTGTCTCTGTGGTGGGATATGGATAGGGTACGTGCCCAGAGTGGAATATCAGCGTTTTGAGGAACATCTACATTAATACCCACAATGGCTACCCTAGTTTATATTCCCACCAGTAGTGAATAAGTGTTCTTTCTCTACAGCCTCTTCAACACTTACTGTTAGATTTCTGGATGATAGTTATTATGCCTACGGTGAAGTGGTACATCAAAGTAGTTTTAATTTGCATTTCCCTGAGGACTAGGGCTGTTGAACACTTTTCAAAATACTTATCAGCTGTGTTTCTTCTTTGGAGAACTGCCTGTTCATTTCACCAGCCTATTTGTTGATTGGCAGTTTTGATTATTTTGGTATCTCACTTTTGTACTTCTTTGTAAATTCTAGATCTTAGCCCTCTGTCTGAAGTATAGTTGGCAAATATTTTCTCTCATTCTGTAGGCTATCTTAAAAATGCATGGTGATGTCTCATGTATCTTGTGCTAATTAAAAAAATAAAAATGACAAGAAGTAAGTTGGAGAAGCAGTCAAGGAAGACATCACAATACCCTCTTCTGGCATCCACATGCCCCTGCACAGGTGTGTGATAGACACACCCCCACACCATTAATTGTTACAACCATTACTATCTATTATTGTAATGGGGTTATCCCTGGCCTGTTCATCATGTCTATATTATGTAATGACAAACTGAATTGGCCTTGCAAAGTTTTTAAATTTTTATTTTATGTGTATGTATGTGTGCTTGAATATATATGATGTGTATTACAGGGCTGTAGGTGTCTACAGTGGCCAGAAGAGGTCTTGAGTCTCCTGGAGTTGGAATTACAGTTGTTTCTGAACCACTATGTGGGCACCGGGAACCAACACTGGGTCCTCTGCAAGAGCAGCAAGTGCTTTGGACCACTGAGCCCTCTCTCCGGCCCAGCTATCCTTTTATAATTCTGCTGTGAGCTCATGCGAGTTTGTTTTCATCCAGTCTTTTCATCCTTTATCCCAACAGGTGGAGGAGAGCTGACTCCGTCTCTGAGACCCCTCTGCTGTCTCCTTTGTAGGTCTTCTTCAGCCAAGCACTAGCTGCTCGACTCTGTGTGCACAAGCAGGGTGCTGTGCATGAAAAGTACTTGCTGGAAGTGTGGTTCTCAGGTGGCCAGAGCCAAAGCCAAGATCTTTATCTTAAAAAAATATTGCCGGGTGGGCGATGGTGCACACCTTTAATCCCAGCACTCAGGAGGCAGAGCCAGGAGGATCTCTGTGATCCTCCAGCCTGGTCCACAGAGGGAGATCCAGGACAGGCACCAAAACTACATGGAGAAACCCTGTCTTGAAAAACCAAAAAAAAAAAAAAATTATGTGTATATGTCTGCATGTGAGCATGTGCGTGTGAGTGCAGATGCCCATGGAGCCAGGAGGTTTCAAATTCTCATGGAGCTGGAATTATAGGATGTTGTGAGCCATCCTACATGGGTGCTGGGAACTGAACTGATCTCCTCTGCAAGAGAAGTAAGTACTCTTGGCTACTGAACCATCTTTCCAATCCCCTGAAGTCAAAGTCTTTCCACTATTCAGAAGCCACATGATCCTAAACCAGTGATGTAACCCTCTGTGCCTCAGTTTACCAACCTGTAAAGGACATGTAACTTTATAGCATTTAATATTTATTTTTTATTGTATTTTATGTATGTATGTGTTTTGCCTGCATGTATATGTGTGCACCATGGGTATGCAGTGCTCATGAAGCCAGAGAAGGGAATTAGGGACCTTGGGACTGGAGTTATAGATTCTCTTGAGCCACCATGTGGATTCTGGAAATTGAACCCAGTTCTCTGGAAGATCATTTGGTGCTCTTATCAACCTAGCCATCTCTCTAGCTCCACTTAGTGGTGTTTAAAAGGCAGATTTGGATGGGAGCTAGTTTAGTTGGTAACATGCTTGCTGTGTAAGTATGGGGACCTGCATTTGACCTGAGAGTACACGTAGAATGTTCCAGTCATGGTGGTGTACTAGTACTGGGGGCCTGGAGACAGGCGGAGCTCTGAGGCTCCTTAGTCAGCCAGCTCAGCTGGGTAAGTGAGGTCCGGGTCAGTGACAGATACAGTTAAGAGAAAAAAAAAGCAACAACAAGGTGAATGGCATCTTGAGCGACAACCCTCAAGGCCGACCTCTGGCCTCCGTGTACACACGTACATGCACATACATGAACTTGAACCCACATATGCAGCTACATGCACACACACACACACACACACACACACACACACACACACATACACACTCACACATAACACAAAACCAAGTTAGACTGAAAAAAAAAGTGACTGATTATGGAGATTTCTCAGAAAATTGGGAATCAATCTACCTCAAGACCCAGTGATACCACTCTTGGGCATACACCCGAAGGATGCTCAATCACACCATAAGGACACTTGCTCAACTATGTTCATGGCAGCACTATTCATAATAGCCAGAAACTGTAAACAGCCTAAATGCCCCTCAACTGAAGAATGGATAAATAAAATATGCTACATTTACACAACGGGGTGTTAACTCAGTGGTAAAAAGTCAATGCCATCATGAAATTTGCAGGCAAATAGATGGAACTATAAAAAAATCATCCCAAGTGAGATAACCCAGACCCAACACAGTATGTATTCACTCATATGTGGTATTAGATGTAAAAGCAAAGGGTAACCAGGCTACAATCCATAGCCCCAGAGAAGCTAGGTAACAAGGAGGACCCTAAGAGGGACACACATTGATTGCCCTAGAAGGGGAAATTGATTAGATCTCCTGAGTAAGCTGGGTGCTGGGGGAAGGGGTAGAGGGAAGGGGATGGGGATAGGAACATGAGGGAAAGGGATGGTCAAGTTGGGAGAGGGACAGAGAGAGAGAGCAATGAAAGAGATATCTTGATAGAGGGAGCCATTATGGGGTTAGGGAGAAACCTGGTGCCAGGGAAATTCCCAGGAATCCACAAGGATGACCCCAGCTAAGACTCCTAACAGTAGTGGAGAAGGTGCCTGAACTGGCCTTCTCCTGTAATCGGATTAGTGACTACCCGAATTGTCATCATAGAGCCTTCATCAGTAACTGATGGAAGCAGATGCAGAGATCCACAGCCAAGCACTGGGTCAAACTCCTGGAGTCCAGTCAAAGAGAGGGAGGACGGATTGTACAAGCAAGTGGGGGGTCAAGATCATGATGGGGAAACCCACAGAGCAACTGGCCTGAGCTAGTGGGAGCTCACAGATGCTGGACTGACAGGTGGGGAGCCTTCATGGGACCGAACTAGGCCCTCTGAATGTGGGTGACAGTTGTATGGCTTGGTCTGTTTGTGGGGCTCCTGGTAGTGGGACCAGGATTTATCCCTGGTGCATGAACTGGCTTTTTGAAGTCCATTCCCTATAGTGGGAAACCTTGCTCAGCCTTGATGTGGCGGGGAGGGCCTTGGTCCTGCTTCAACTTGATATGCCAGGCTTTGTTGACTCCCCATGGGAGGCCTTACCATCTCTGAGGAGTGGATGGGGGGTGATATGGGGGGAGTGGGAGGAGGGGAGGGAGGGGGAACTGTGGTTGGTATGTAAAATGAAAAAAAATTAAAATAAAAAAGTAAGTGACTGATAATGAACTTATCCTTCCAAGATGGACGATTTGGCTGTTATAAGTACTGACACTCTGGCTTAGAGAAGGAAGAAATTGCTTCATGACAAATTACCCCTGCTTCCAAGATTCAGATTTCATCTTCTCCTTCATACTGGTTTTGAGCTGGAAAACTGCACCTGTTTCTTATGAGCACCCCCATCCTTAAGCTACCACCAGCGATGTCTCTAGAGCGAACATTCTGATGCTGATGTCTGATTCTTTGTCTCAGGCATTGTCCAATAGGAATATCACACAGGCCACAAATGTGATTTTAGTTTTGTAAGTAGTCCATGAGGAAAGTAGAAGAGGATCCTATTTTAATAATGTTTCCTTTATCTTAGTATATCCAGATTATTATTTTAATAGGTATCTGTTGCGAGCTGTGCAACAAAATCCTCATAAGGTTCATCTGCCTTTTGTCTCACATTGACTATCTCAGGGAGTTTTGGATCTAAAGACGGAAGGTGTTTCCATGCTCCCAAACCTATTGCAGATATTGCTATTAACACCCCCTAGTCCAGCTTTAACTGTTCTGATACTGCATTGTGTGTTCCTGTACCCATCAGCATATCCAAAGTCAAGATATCTCCCTTTTTTCTTCCTAATCTTTCAGCCGAACTAGCAGCCTCCTTTTTAGCCAATTCTTCATATTCTACTCTCCATGAAGAGGAAGTTCCCTCCTGTTAAGCAAGCTCTCCCCACCTAAAGCCAGTCCTATGGCACCATTCATTTACCAGTGAGCCCCTCTACCAAAGTAACTGTGTAAGGGGAAGTGGGACCAGTCTGCTGTAGCCTGTTTATTTCTTTAAAGAGTTTATAAGGAATAGGTTCCCAAGTTGAACTGTCTTCCCATTCACTGTCAGATATCACAGGGAATCAGGACAACTGTTCACCCAACTGGTGAGCCTCCTGGAGAGCACCTCAGAATCCAATTGCAGGAGAAGGGAGTCTAAATCTTCTGGGAGCCTGATAAGATTTAGATAAAGAGGCCCCCAAAGAAGGCCAATCCAGATTACAATACTTTGTAGCTTCCTCCTCAAGGTCAAAGGTATCCCCAGGATCTGAAGGGTCCCGTGGTTCATTTTCCTCCAGACCATCTTCCTCTTCTTCCTCCTTGAGCTTACTGTCTTATAAAGGGAACAGTTTGAGCTGAGATCCTTTTAGAGAACTCCATAAAACTTCCTCTTTTTGATTCTCAGTGTAATATTCGGGTGCCAAGGCAACTTCCCCCTGCACTGGGATCACAGATATGTGAACCAAATCCCACAAAGTAAATGTAGTAATAGGCATTTCAGTTTCCCCATGTTCTGAGCACCAAGTTTTAAGGTCATTGCCTGCTCACCCCCAGACATTGGGGTCAAATGTTCCCTCTGTAGGAAACTAAGGACAAACTTTCTGAATAAATTGTAAAAACTCCATGCCCTGACTAAAAGAAACTTTTAAACCTTTTGCTTTAACTATATGCTTAATAATATCTGCGTAAAGAGCAAGTTCTTTTGAACCATGCTGTCAATTTCTGTTGAAACAGGGTACTCCTCAAGTTCTCTGATTACCTGTCCCTCCCTAAACCAGGAGCTCTCCTGATGGGTCTGTAGCACCCTTAGACAGGATCCTATCCCCTTCAGTCCCAATACACACCGACTTCAGGTCCCTCTTCATGGCGCCACTCTGCCAGGGTCCAGCCTAGGCTCCGGTTCAGGTCCTGAGACAGGGAAGGAACGTTGGCGCAAGGCAAACTTCTGCCTACCAAGTGGATTGCACTCAAGTGCCCCGAATAGCTCAGGCCATCTTTATTTATACTTAAACAGTTTTTCTTACCAGGGTTACATGAACAGCTTTATTATTAGCTTCTATTTTTGACTTTAAGAAATACATCACGGGCTGGAGAGATGGCTCAGAGGTTAAGAGCACTGACTGCTCTTCCAGAGGTCCTGAGTTCAATTCCCAGCAACCACATGGTAGCTCACAACTATCTATAATGAGATCTGGGGCCCTCTTCTGGCCTGCAGTCATACATGCTGTATACATAAAATAAAATATATATAAAAAAAAGAAATACATCACAACTTAAAGGAATACATTGTGATCATTATGAAAACCCCCATTGTTCCCCTTTATGCTTCCCCAAATACATCTTCCCACTTTCTGCATAACCTTATTCTAGACATAGAGCTCAGCATTTTTGCAGACTTACCTAAATATCGAGCCAGACACATATTGCTCACATAGCACCTATATCAGCTGGCAGCCACTTGTGGTTACAAAGTTAAAAAGTAATAGACATGGGCACAATGCTTTAGGATGATATTCAAATCCAGACAATTCTTTCATGTCTACAAGATGTATTTTTGTAATTTTCCTTTTCTACAAGAGGGTCCCGTGTCTTAATCTCTCTGTAGAAGGCACACCTTGATAAAGCACTCTTTCCCTTTTATGGTAAAGATGGCGCTATCCATTCCTCAATCCCACATTTTGCATTGTAGTTTTCCCTCTTGGAGTATATCAGATCCTACCAATGATTCTATGCTTGGTGTCCAGGGAACTTACTCTCAACAGTTAGCACTATATGTATTCCTAGGGCTTTTTTTCCTAGTCTGTATATGCATGCCCTGCTCTCCTTTCCAGAACTGTGAGACGTGGTTAATGTTTCAAGTGCTGTTTTCTCATATGTACCTAACTATCTCCATTGAGTCAGAAAAGTTCTCAGGGTTGGGAGTTGTAGTTAGTAGTTCCAGATAAGAGATTTAAGAAGCATTAACCCCCTGCTGATTCTCAGGGGAAAATATTTTAAAAGGAACAGAATTTCCAGGGAAAATTACAGCTATTACATGCATGACTGACAAAGGAAAACTAAAAACCACCCAATGAATCACCAATATATTGAGAGAGAAAAATGCCTGCAAGCTGCATGAATTTTGCAAATTCCTATGCTGTCCTGTGGACTACTGGTCCTTGCCAAGTGAGATTCTGTTTCCACAGGTGCCCTGCCCTGAGGAAACCCACTGGACAGGTAGTCATATGCTGATCCAAGACTAGGCTGCTCAGCTCCCAACAGGTAACCTGTATAAAAATTTCAAATGAGATATGGTCGCACTCTTTTTCTTACTTGGTGTCCTTGATACTCAACATGCGTTTTACCCTCACAGACCACCCTATTTGCTAGATCCCGTTTCCACGGCTCATGGCTATGTGCAGTGAGAGCTACGTTGCCACACGGTGCAGGGATAGCTCTTCCAAAGTGTGTTATTTGAGATGAAATGACTAATTTTTTGACTTTATCTAACTTTATACCCATATTCATTAGCATATATTAATTGTCCAAGGTAAGGAGTTTCACACTGGTCTTTCCATGTGTGCATACAGTCTACTAATGGACTATGATCGCATTCACCCGCTTTACTATTTCTCTGTATTCCTCCTCCTTTTCCCTGTCACATCCCTAATAGTTTTCCTCTCACTTCCAAGCCCCGCTCCTTGCCTAAATCTCACATATGGGAGAAAACACCATGTTGATCTTCATGAGACTGGCTTATTATTCTTGACATGATGATGTCAAGTTCCATGCATTTAGCTGCAAAAGATAGAGTTTAATTCTTTATGGTTGAACAAAACTCCATTGTGGCCATATACCATATTTCTTTGTCTATTCTCCTGTTGATGGGCATCTGTCTGATCCCATGCCTTGGCAATTTTGAGTGCTGCAGCATGGCCTTGACTGACTGCAGCCTGGTGACATGTTATGCTCTTTTTTCTCTGTCCCTGTAACTTGATCCAAAGACCCTCAGCATTTGCTGAACTTACTGACACTTTATGCTCACATTCCCACTGACTTCTGATACCACTCCCAGGAGGTAGAACAGTCTCTAAAATGATTTCCATCTTATAGATGAGGAAACTGAGTCTTGTAAGGGTTGGACTTTCAAGACTTCAAGTAGCAGCCCCGGGTCCAACTCCTCTGCTTTGAACTCTGCTTTGCTGGCAGCCATTAGATGGGAGGTGTAGGGCTGCCCAGACTGGAATGAGAATGGACTGTCAGGGGCAAGAGTGAATATCTGGTCACCTGAGGCATACAGGAGGTTCTAGGGTGGCCTTCAGGGGCCAGTGGAGGAGATTTTCACACTGGATGGAGGTGGGTAGGCAGGCTGAAGACACTTTGTGCTGCTCTGAGAATGCAGCTCTGGTCTCCTTTCCTAGGGGGAAAAGGGGCATGCACTCTTGTCCCCAGGGCTGGCAGGCTAGGATTTCCTCCTTTAGCTGTGTAAGGCTAGCCTTCCCCCAGGCTTGGTCCCCTTGAACAGCCCCTGGTGCTGATTGCGTTGATCTTTCTCCCCTGGAGGACCCAGCCCCACATCCTCCCATTGTCAGAGCTGATAGAGTGCCTCATTAATTTAGACTCGTGTAAATATTTTTGGAAACATTGCTTTGCTGTCCTGAAGGTTGATAGGGCTGAGTATGAGCTGGCTGGGGTCTCATCCGCCTCTTCCTGATCTCCTTCCTGCTTCTGTTGTTTCCTGTCCTCTGCCTCTTGCCCAAATCCCTCATCACAGCCAGACAAAGGCCTGGGGGCTGTGGGGAGAAAGGCTTCCTTTTCAGGGCTTCTTGGGGTGGGAGGGGCAGACTGGGTGGCAGGGAGAACTGGGCAAAGCCCTTTCCCTCCCTGGACCTTGCCTTCCTCCCCGTGAAACCCGGTGTGTGGAATAGCTTAGTTGCCACAACCTTTCACCATCAAAGGCCTCTTTGCTTGCTTTCCTGTTCTCCCCCCCCCCCCCCCCCCCCCCCCCCCCCCGGTGAGCACTCTTTGGGGAAGGATTCTGTTTGTATAACCCACACCGTTTATTAAATAATAATGATTCTGTCGTCTCAGTTTTTATTCAACAAAGGCCTGCTGAGCAGCAGGAGACGAACCAGAGCCACCACGTGGACTTGCTAAAACCCAGGCTTGAGCTGCTGGTGCTTGACATTTAGAGGTTTATTTTGTGAAGGAAACAGGGGCTGTACCATTTCCAAACTATTTTATGAAATGCTGATGCTGGCCTCATGATACTACCCTCTCCCCCTTTACTGTCTTCTATGTCCTATGACCTCAACTTAGGAACCAAAGGCCTCAGTGAATTCAGGAGTCTTCCCCGGTCCAGGTTCCAGGAGCTCAGTCCTCACACATGGCCATCCTGTGGAAGGCCCTTGATTCCTTCTGAAGTTATACACAGGGTGGTAATCTGACTCACATGGGTTTGTTAGAGTTGTCATATATGGGGTTCTGTGGCGGGGGGGCAAAGGTGGAGATTGGTGTGTAAGAGCACAAGTGGGGTGGGCAGAGAGACCAGGAAAGACTTCCAGATTCCTGCTGATGCCATTTCAATCCATCAGACAGGGCTCAGTGACATGATTGTCACTCAGTGACTGATGCCTTCACTGTCCCCTTTTGACCTTGTTGGCAAGAAACCTACTCCACCAACCACTGTTGGAGATGTTGCCACAGTCCCCAGAATCATAGGAAAATAGACCTGACTGGTCCTGTGTCTTCATGACGAGATGGAGAAACTTGTTTAGGCTACAAAGCAAGCTGATCATTCAGGCTGCAGCTGGGATGTCAAGACCTCCATGAGGCCTCCACAGGCTACGCTTTCTTGAGCTGCCAGTTGCCATGTGTTCTCTGCAGTCTTGCCCAGCTTACCTCCCTTTGTGGTGCTCATCAGACCCCCACTGCGTGGTCTTTACTCACCCATCACCCCCTCACCTCTAGCAAGTGCAGGGAACCAGAGACATGGTCTGAATTGTGCTCAGAGCCTCACACGCATGCAGTCTGCCACTTGCTGAATTAATAGGCAAGAGGGGATTGGAGCTCATCATCCTGGGTCTCAGGCTGGTGCACTGTTTCTGTCTTTGCCGTCCTGGAGCCCAGGGAGCCTGGAGAGTTTGGAAGAGGGCCAAGAAGTTGGAAATAGTACCAAATGGTGAAATGAGATGGGGCAGGAGCTGTTGTCAGCAGGGATGGGGTGGGGTGGGGTGGCGTGGGGTGAGATTTGACTTTAATTGCTGCAGTGGACCATTTGGTTTTGGTCCGATAAGGAGTGGGGCTGGGGTGGTACTGCAGTTCTGTGGCCGAAGACAATAATGGTGCAATATAGGACTGAGGTGGGTAGCCAAGTTTCAGCTAGGTCTGCGCCCCCTCCCCTCAGACAACAAGCCAGCTGTGAGGGACACAGCTGTGACTGACTCTTGGGGAGGAGAGAGAGAGAGAGAGAGAGAGAGAGAGAGAGAGAGAGAGAGAGAGAGAGAGAGAGAGGAGAAAGCCCTGTTGCCCTGGGTGAGTTCCCAAGCTGTGGAGTTCAAAGCAGACCTGTGAATTCAGAGGCTGGAGCAGCGAGCTGGGAGGGAGGGGGTGAGAAGTCAGTGAGGGGCAAAGAAAGGCTATCCTTCCACTTTGATGTCCCAGCACAGAGCTGGAGCCAGGTCTGGGTGGGGTCCCAGCAGATGGCTTCAGCTTTCCTCCTCCACTTAAAGCTTTAGAGAGGGCCAATGAAGCACACTTTCCTGTCCTTTGGCCAGGATGTTTTTCTAGGTCCCTACGACATGACTGTGTGAGTCCAGGGCACATACAACTCCACTACATTCACACAAGCAACTCTTCTGTATGCAGAAGTGTGTATCCAGTGCGCACTCCTACCCCACTACATACAAGAAATCACATTCCCCTACACATATAGATGTGTATGCCTATTGCACATGCAAGTAAGCACACTCCTGTGAACACATGAGCTCACACACTCAGTGCCATTCATATCTGTAGTCTGTTCACAAGCACCCTTAGACATCACATCAAGGTGGCCTCACACTCAGTGCCCGTGACACTGTTGGTCTCAGTGCAGGGCCAAGGCTCTTTCTGTTTTCTGTGTCCGGAGTCAGCCTGTGGGCAAGGTTGGGGAGTACTTCCGGCCCCCTGACGCTAGAATTCTCACTCTCTCAGCAGTGTTCACTCTTCTCAAAGAGTGTGGAACAGGTCTAAGGCACTTTTCTGCCAAGAGGTGTTTCTCTTTGACTCATCACAATACCTGGCAGAAGTTACCCCGGAGAGAGAAGTCCCCTAGGAAACGTGCTCATTTCTCTCCCGGGCTAGCTAGCCCTGGGAACTCTGGCCAACAACCCCTGTCTTAGCTTTTGCTTTACCAGATGGCTGCAAGTAGATTATTTTGAATCAGTTTTCCAAAAAGTGGCCCTTGCTGTTATAACAGAATGCCCTGGGGTGAAGACTCAAGCTGTTATCACCCCCTAAGCACATTCCTAATGCTTCAATTCAACAGACATTTATTAGTGGCTAAGCAGAGAGGTTGGATGATGGACAGCTAACCGTCCCAGGGCTAGGGTATGTGTAGTTTATGGGCAGCCCCTGAGTCCTGGAGCACACAAGGCTCAGTTCTGATTACCAATCTTGCATCCTCTATAATGGATAGTGAAATGGGAGACAGGGATGGATCAGCTCCAAGCTGGGTGAGGAGTGAGTCTGACCATCAGTGTTGGGATCACTTAGGCCACCTGGCTCCAGCTGGCTCTAGACTGGGGGTTGGGTTTTATCAGTATTTCACCACTCCAGGCAGAGATCATTAGCCCCTGCCCCATCCCTGGCTCCCAATTCCCTCCCCTTTCAGAGAATTAAAAGAAATGCATCCATATTCTCTCTCATGGAGAACGTTGGGCTTGCATCTGGCTTGGAATCCAAGCAGGACAGCTGGGAGAGGTAGACAAGAAGTTGATTTCAAGGATATTGAATGCCTCTATGCTTCCCTCCCTCTGTGTCCTCAGTTGCCCAGGGCTGCTTCTGGATCTTTCTGGAAGCAAGAAGGAAATATGTATGTGACTGCTAGTGATGTCGGAATCATTCTTTCTCCTGGAATGACTACAGCAGGGGTCTTTACTCTCTATCCTGATCTGACATGAGAAAATTGCCCCCCCCCCCCCCCCCCCCCCCCCCCCCCCGGCACAACCCTAAGGTCACTCCTGATAGGCAAATAGATCTGAAGTGGCTGAAGGTTAACTATTTCTACTCAATCACACGGCATCCTGCCACCTGTTCAGAAGAAGCAAGTGGGCCTGTGTCCTGTGAGGCTGATGAAGCCCCAGATCCAGGAGAAACTGAGTGTGATGACTACCGTTCTGTTGAATGTCAAGGTTCTGGAGGCAGAGTCTTGTTATCTTTTCTTTTTCTTTTTTTTTTTAAATTTTATTTAATTTTTTTTTACAGACAGCTGCCAAGTGGTTATCTTTTCAGTTAGCACAGCCAACCAGGTGTTTTCTCTGTCAATGGCAGATACATAAATTACAGCCATCCTAGCAGCCTGCATATCTCTATAATGCTTAACATGTGACAATTCCACTTTTCAGAGGTCAAAGGCCTTTCTTTAGTGGGTGGGTGAACTGGATGCTTTACCTCCCTTGTGTCTCAGTTTTCTCATCTTTCAGCTGAGGCTAAATGAGAGCATATATTTCCTAAGGCCTGTGTGAGTGTGAGTTTGCTTGTGTGTGGGTGGTATATGTGCATGTGCATAGGTGTGTGTGTGTGTGTGAGATGCATGTGCATGTACATATGTGTGTGCCAGTGTGCTCATCTGCGCATCCCGAGGCCAGAGTTTGATGTTACAATGGTTTTCTCAATAGTTTCTCCACTTTATTTTTTGATTAGGGTCTGTCATTGAACTTAGACCTGACTGCTTTGGATAGACTGGCTGGCTAGTGAGGCCCTAGGATCTCCCTGTCTCTGCTCCACCTAGTACTGATTTACAGATTCCTGTTGTCTTTCCTGCTTTTATGGGGATGCTGGGGATTGCTGGGGATATGAACTTGGGCCCCCCATGCGGTCTCCCCAGCCTACTCCTCACATTGTTTTGATGACTGAAAGAGACAATAAAACACAGAAGAATGCCTGGCACTCAGCGGGTGGACCATGTATAGTGCTCATGAGACCTAGACAAGCTGTAATTATTGCTGCTTGTAGCTAAAGGTCAAGAGAGGCCCCTAGGACTTTTCTTATCTTTTCCCCGTTCGTCTTTCCTGTGTTTCTCCATTGCACGCTAAGACTCTGGCCATGGTTGTTTTTACTTTTTCTCTCTTTGCATTTTATCTTCTGGCTTTCTTGTCGGTGTATCTTCTTTGTGCTTCTTCTACTTCCCGTTCTCAGGAAGCCCCTCCTGCTCAAAACCTACCAACTGGGGATGCTAGGATCTGTCTTATCGGTCTTGTTTTATGTCTTGATATGGGTGTTAATGGGCTCGAACTAATGCGTCTTCAGTTTCTGCCTCTCAAGTGCTGGGATTACAGGCATGTACCACCATGCCTGGCCCCTAGTCTACCTTTCTTTTAAAAAAAATGGAACTAATTCCCCATGACAATCAGTCTGGAAAGTTCTGATAAACATTCAGAATTAGACATTGTCTTGAAAAATCTCGAGGTATGGTGAACACTGGTCCACATTACTGCAGAGACCAGAGATCAGAACTGAGGAGGCCGCCTGTCTTATTTTATTTTATTTGAGACAAAGTCTCACTGTGTTGCCCAGGTTATTCCTGAACTTTTGGATGCAAGTGATCCTCTTGCCTCAGCCTCTAAAGTAGCTGGAACTACAGCAGATATGCACATTGTCTGCCCAGTTTTCTTTGACAGACAGACTCCAGTTTGTCAGTCTAACTCTGTTATCACAAACTTTGCCCAAATACATGCTTCGTTTGTTCATGCAGGTATCTGAATTTGGGGGTCTCAACTTGAAGATCCCTGTGGGATCATTACTGACAAACCTCCTTCCAGGAAGTGGCTGTCAGACTTGTAAGTCCTTTGCCATGGATAGCTACCATTTACCAAGTTTTGGCCCATTTCATTCTAGCCCAACTTTCCCCCTCCCTCTCTCCCTCCCTCCGTCCCACATCTTCTCTCTCCCTCCCCCTTTCTCCTTTCCTGTCTTCCAACCCCCAACCCCACTGTGGGGAGGGTTGGAATCCAGGGCCTCACACTCTACCATTAAGCTAAGCTTGTAATCTTCCTGGCCAAATTCAGGTAACTTCCCTCACTCTTGGGGGGTGAGGTAGAAAGGATGCTCTTAAAAAAAAAAATCTTATCTTGTGCATCCTTCCTCTTCCTGAAGAGGTCCTGGTGAAGGAGCCAGATGGTTGGTGACTACAACATCTGCTCAGGGGCTGTTTCTTTTTCTGTGTGCTCCTCTAACTCAACTTCCTGACCCTATGTGGTGTTAGGAAACCTCCTGGCCCGTGGATATTGGTAAGAAACCCGAGGACTGAGCCAAGTTGGTGTTCTTACCACATAGTAATCCGCACATTTACTCTTTTCCTTTTCCGACTCCTTTCCTAATTAGTCCATTTACTTATTCAGCCAACAATCAGAGATCCCTGATGACATGCTAGAACTGTGCTCCAAGTGTGCTTAGAGAAGAAGGAGAAATAAACAACCAAACACAACACAATTTATCCCGTGACCTTTGGTAAGACACTTACCCCAAGCCTCAATTTCCCCATAGAGTTCGTGATTTGGCCAGCAGTCATTTTGTCCCGGTTTCCTTCAACTTGTGACTCTGTCACGAACTTTCTATCACCTCCATCGGCAAATTACAAACTGTGGTCTGCCAGCAGTTTATAAACTGTAGAGAAATTTCATTACGCTTTTGTCTGCAAAATACCCAAGTTCTCAGTAAGAGGGTTGGAGCCAAGGCGTAGAGAGGAACGAAGGAAGTGCAGAGAGTCTCATCTGGGTGGGGGTGGGGTAGGAGTGCAGGGTCACCAGGGACCGTCCAGATGCTGGGACCCCCCCTGTGAAATATCACACCCTTTCTGCCCCATGCTTGCCCCGGATTCAGGTCAAACTGGATTTCAATCTGCATAATTTGCCCCAGTTAGAAGGGCTGGGAGAGGGTGAGAACAGGAGGGTGCATGCTGAGGAGGGGATAGCTACCCTGAAAGGCAGGCATGGGGGGGGGGGGCAATAGGAAACCAGAGTAAAGGGTGGAGGTTGGTGGCAGCTAGAGAGAGGAGGTGGGGCCAGGAGGAGCAGCAGGCTTGCAAAGCACAGATAATTGTCAGCCCAGCACAGTAGGGGTCAATTTAGTCTACTTATCCAGTGGCAAGAAGAAGAAGAAGAAAAAAAAAAGTGGGCTGTAACTTAAAGATCTTAAGACTCACTAGAAAGGGAGGGGTTGTCCTGGAGGTGGGAGGAGCGAGTGTGGAGTTTAGGAGGAGACAGGGACTCAGGAGGGTGCAAGGAAGTGTCTTAGCGGAGCTGGGGTGGGACAGGGAAGGTACAGAGAAGCTGCCGGAGAAGCACATCCTGCTAGGTCTGAGTTTCCAGAGGGGCTTGTTCTGCATGCAGGCAAGGGCACCCTCAGACCTTCTCTTGCCTTGAGGGCACTAGCTGAGTTGGTGATTCAGCTCTGGAGCTGGTGCCCCTGGGACCCGCTGCCTACCTTCACTCCCTTCACCAGTATGGAAGATGATAGTTACAGCTACTATGGGGCCGACAACCAGTCTGAATGTGAGTACGAAGACTGGCAGTCCTCTGGGGCTCTCATCCCTGCCATCTACATCCTGGTCTTTCTTCTAGGCACCACCGGCAATGGCCTGGTGCTCTGGACTGTGTTTCGGAACAGCCGGGAAAAGAGACGCTCCGCTGACATCTTCATTGCTAGCCTGGCAGTGGCTGACCTGACCTTTGTGGTGACTTTGCCACTGTGGGCCACCTATACCTACCGGGGATTTGACTGGCCCTTTGGAACTTTCGCTTGCAAGCTCAGCAGCTACCTCATCTTCGTCAACATGTATGCCAGTGTCTTTTGCCTCACCGGCCTCAGCTTCGACCGATACCTGGCTATTGTCAGGCCAGTGGCCAATGCTCGACTTAGGCTGAGGGTCAGCGGGGCTGTGGCCACAGCGGTCCTCTGGGTGCTGGCTGCCCTTTTGGCTGTGCCTGTGATGGTGTTCCGTTCCACCGCTAACATGGAAAACAGCACCAAGGTCCAGTGCTACATGGACTACTCCATGGTAGCTACCTCAAACTCAGAGTGGGCCTGGGAGGTGGGCCTTGGGGTGTCATCTACCGCCGTAGGCTTTGTGGTGCCCTTCACCATCATGCTGACGTGTTACTTCTTCATTGCCCAAACCATCGCTGGCCATTTCCGTAAGGAGCGCATCGAGGGCCTGCGGAAGAGGCGCCGGCTGCTCAGCATCATCGTGGTACTGGTGGTGACTTTCGCCCTGTGCTGGATGCCCTACCACCTGGTGAAGACGCTCTACATGCTGGGGAACTTGCTGCACTGGCCCTGTGACTTTGACAGCTTCCTCATGAATGTCTTTCCCTATTGCACGTGCATCAGCTACATCAACAGCTGCCTCAATCCCTTTCTCTACGCCTTTTTTGACCCTCGATTTCGCCAAGCCTGCACCTCCATGCTCTGCTGTGGTCAGAGCAGGTGCAAAGGCACCCCTCACAGCAGCAGCGGGGAGAAGTCAGCCAGTTATTCTTCTGGGCACAGCCAGGGTCCTGGCCCCAACATGGGGAAGGGAGGAGAGCAGATGCATGAGAAATCCATTCCCTATAGTCAAGAGACCCTTGTGGACTAGGACTGGGACCAGAGAGAAGCCTGGTGCCTTGGGTCTGACCCAGACTTTACCCTCATGCTCTGAAAACCAGGTAGCACGGCTGTACCTCCTCCCTGATCCCTGGCTCCTTTCCCTGTTCCCTGCCTCCAAGCTCTGTCTTGCTCCCCCTCTTCCCAGAAGTTTGTGGTTTAGCAGGAAGAGATGGAGCCTTGCAAACAGACTTGTCCTCAGCTGTTCAATATTCCTGAGGCTGACCTTGCACAAGTCTCCTATTCTCTCTAAGCCTCAGTTTCTCTGTTTGTATTAAATGGGGGAAAGTTATATGGACCCTAAAACGTTGACGCATGAGTTCTGGCTTAATTTGTTTCCTTGTTCTCTTTTCTCGGCTCTCTAGCCGGCCTTTCCCTCCCCTCCCTTTCTGTTTTCGCTGCTGCAGAGTTCTTTTGCTGTTGCTTACTCACTTTCTAGCTCTAACTCTCTCTTTTCTAGAGGATTTCTCCTTCCTCAATCCCTCCTTTACCTTCCTACCCACACCCCCACCCCTCTTTTCCTGTTGGGCTCCTAACTGAAGCTTGATGGATAAGCCTTTGAGTTCTTCTCCTGTTTCCCGAGAGCCAGCAGGGCAGGGTGGGCTGTGTGTGTAGGCAAAGAATTAGTGTTTCAGTCCCCAGAGCCAGGAGCTCTGGATGGATCTTCCCAAAAGTTGCATCACTTCACTGTTGGTCCAGACACCAGGGCTAGACTGGCTTTTGAATAGAGATTTCCCTTTGGCAGAATCTCTGTGTTGCTTAGTAGATAATGCATCCTCCCAGCAAGCCAGCTTTCTTTCCTGCTTGTTTATAATTGACTGTGAGAGTTCCAAGGCAAGAGGACTGAGGACGCTGTGGACTGCTCTGTCCCGATGAGGGGGGGGGGGGGGGTTGGGAAGGGAAAACAGAGAAAGAGGAGTCAGAGGGGAATCTGTATTTAGTCTGTATGCTGCTTAGCTCCCCTCCCCCATCCTCATCCATCCATCTCCTACAGAACTGTGAACTGTAGAGCAGATCTTTCTCCTGTCTCCTTCCTCACCCCACCGTCTCCTGAAGTTTTCCATAGCTGTTGGTGCTACTTGGCACCAAGAGTCACTTGGGTGGGTAAGGCTGTTTGCTTTTTGTTTATGTGGGTATATATAAATGTGAGCACACACACACACACACACACACACACACACACACACACACACACACACACGAGTATCATATGAACTTCATGGATGAAGGAACTTAGATGAACCTCCACTTATTCCCCTGTACCTCTGCAGGTCTCGCAAACCACTTAGAGAAGAATGGACATGTGAAGGAAATGTAGAATAGATATGAGTTCACCCTCACTGGATTTGGGGAACTCTGACGGCTGGTCCGTATTTAGGAAAGAAGTCTTTGTTTGCGCTAGGCTTTCTGTAGGGAGCTGTTTCCTCAGTAGCAACTGGTCCTAAGGCTGAAGAAGTCCAGAGCTGGGTTCCAGCTCCTCTCCCCCAGTTCTATAGTGGGAAGAAGAGACTTATGGATTATAGCACGGCCCTTCTCCCATGTCCCATACCAGCTTTCGAGTTATTTCTCACCACTCTTACTTTCTTCAGGGTCTATGGTTCTCTCCTAAGAAGGCCACTTTCTTGCTATAGGATGAAAGATACAGGGTGAGCTTTTGTTCTCCTCCCTAACAGGACTGAGCCTCTTGGTTCACCTTGTGCATTGGAGGGGGGCAGTAAGGTGGGGGAAAGAGTGACTGGAGCAGTTGTGGGGGTCTCAAGGACAAAATTAATAGCGGGGCCCTTGTGAGCTGGAAATAGGTGTGCATATTCCGGGTTTTGTTCTTGGAGGGCTCTGGAAACCAAGGACAAGACATAAGCCACAGAAACAGGAAGAGCCTGGCTTGGGGCAGTTGGACCTTCTCTGGCACAAACCCTGCTCCTGGTGGTGGAGGAAACAGCTCCTCCCAGCTGACTCTCTGCATGCCTCAGGCCAGAAACTTTCACACAGCTGCTTTCTCTGCCCAGGGCCACCCTCAAAGCAGCCAGCACAGGCTGCAGGAGGCTTCCAGGAGGCAGGAAACTCAACCACGGCATGGGACAGATAGCAGCAGAGGCTGCCTCTTCTCCCCACTCCCACCCCTTCTTCAGAATGTGCTCTATTCTGATCTTGTTAGTCACTGTCCTTCATCAAATAAAACTGTTTTGTGTAGCGTCTGTGTCCAAAGCCTCTTCATTTGAAAGTGCCTTGAGAGAAGTGTAGGAGCCTGCAGTTTGTGAATGTTTCAGTAGAGGTGAGAGGGCACATGGGGGTGGCGGTGGTGGTGGTGAGTAGGAGCCAAAGAGGGAGAATGGAGTGGGAAACTGGAAAGGGGGCTTAGAGGAGATGGAGAAGCAGGCACCAGGAAAGGGAAAAGATGGGGGCTGGGAAATGAAAGGGCATAGCTAAGCCTCATGCTCTAAAAGCCACAGAACAAATGGCCTCACATTTTGGAGACTAGAGCACAGGTATTTTTTTTTTGGGGGGGGAAATAACAGCAACTATCTACTCTCTCTGTCCATCTGCTCCCCTCCCCCCGTTTATGACCCTCTCCCACTGACTCATTCATTCATATCTCTATTAATTCGTTATCACTTGCTGGTGGAGTCATTCATTCATATCTCTATTAATTCGTTATCACTTGCTGGTGGAGTCATTCATTCATATCTCTATTAATTCGTTATCACTTGCTGGTGGAGTCATTCATTCATATCTCTATTAATTCGTTATCACTTGCTGGTGGAGTCATTCACTACCACCAGTTGAAGTCAGACATTTGAAGTTCTAGTCTCCAACTGGGGCCTCTCTGATAATTTTAAAAATGCCAATTCCGGGATGTCATTCCAGACCTATGGAGTCTGAATCTCTTGCACCCACTGTAGGTGTTTACAGGCACTAAAAACAGCCCGGGTGGTCTCTGAGGGAAGATCTAGCCTAGGGATACCTCATCCAGATGAAGTATTCCTGAATTAAGGCAGGCACAGAGACAAGATAGTTGAGACCAAGACAACTGGGCTCTGGAGGAAGAAGAGGTTGGAGTGATCTTTGTGGGGAAAGTATTAGGTTTTAGATGTTCTTTAAAGAAGGCCTCATTGGGGTCAATAATTTTGCAGGTGACACCAGAGAGAGAGAGAAAGAGAGAGAGAGAGAGAGAGAGAGAGAGAGAGAGAGAGAGAGAGAGAGAGAGAGAGAGAGACTATATTATCAAAGAGCTCATATTTATACAGTTTTACAAGTGTGTTAAGAATTTTCCAGGCATTATCTCATTTAACCCTTGCAACCTTCCTCTGAGAAAGGCATTTGTGCCTCACTTTGCTGATAAGAAATCTGAGACACAGAGATTATCAAAATCTCCTGACTGTGGTCACATAACTACTATGAGGAAGAGCCAGGCCTAGAGACATGAATCTAATCCACAGCTCACACTCTTGACTGTGGAATGCTGCTGCTTCCCCTGAAGTACAGATGAGGCAGCACCAGATGGTTGGGAAGGAAAATGTAATCTCATCTGTGAGATGCCAGGCACACGTGGAGACTGGGCAGAATAGGAACTGCCAGGGGATGGTGGTGAAGATTCAGGAGAGAGAGACAGATGGGGAGACACAGAGAAACAGACGAGAGAGGAGATGTGAAAGAGATGGTAGCAGAGACAGAGCAAGGAGAGAACACATGGGAGAGAGAGAGAGAGAGAGAGAGAGAGAGAGAGAGAGAGAGAGAGAGAGAGAGAGAGAGAGAGAGAGAAAGAGGGGGGGAAGAGTAGAAGGACAGAGAGAGCACAGGGAGAGGGGGGCATGAGAAAGCAGCTGCACAATGATGACAAGGCATCCACTTTTCTTCTTAAAAAGAAAAATCCATCAGGAATTTATGACTATAAGAAGGAGCTGAGTTTTTTTCTTTTAATATAGGTTGTCTAGAACATTATAAAATTATAATGAAAATTATAAAATTACAGAGCACTCAATAGCTGAGTTGTCCACACCCACCTTGTTTTGTTTATACACCACCACGGACTATGCTGGGTAGGATTAGTGAGCAGACTGCTGGGCCTCACAGAGACAGTGCAGTGAGTGATGACAGCCAGAGAAGTCAACTCTGAGCGATGGAAGGCACACAGTGTGCCGAGAGCACTTATCACGGGAGGCTTCAGAATGAGTCTCGGCAGGGCAGCAGGGGAGATGTCAGAGCATCCCAAGAACCTGCTGTTTGGAGTGTGGTTGGTGAGCTGTTAGTGGTGGAATGTTTGGGCAGAAGAAATTCCCAGGGATAACGCAGAGTACAGACCCTCTGAGGAGCTGGAAAGAGCCTGCATCCTTGCTTCTTACAGGACCACTCCAAGTCTGGGAGGTGGGCTGGCCAATCCCAGAGAAAAACTTGTCTGAATTTCAAAGCATGGATGCAAGAAAGGTTGGGAGCTATGACTAAATCTGGGTCTTTATATGAATTGAGGATGGGGTCGGACACTTAAAAAATGTTTGTTTTAGTGACTTGAGGCTTTGTCTGTTCTTGCTGACATGAGCTGTCTTCTTCCAGTCATTTACCAGGGGACATTAATCAAGGACTTTGGAATTCTAGACCCTCACTCTGGGCTTGTTGGAAAGAGATTCTAAGACAGATAGATCCCTTGGCAAAATCCTCACCCCCAGAAGCCAGGGTGAAATCCAGGATGGAGATCTAGATGGCACATCCACCATCTAGCTGGCTGCTCTATCTAAGCTCTAGTGAGTTGGCAGGTTGCATGTCTTGATCCAGAGGGCATAGTCTTCCAAAAGGCATTTGAAATACTGGGCAGACTAGTGCTTTCCATTTAAAATTGGAGTGCTAAAATGTTAGAGCCTAGCTAGGTGTGGTGGTACACGCCTTTTATTCCAGAGTACAGGAGGCAGAGGCAGGTGGATCTCTGTGAACTCAAGGCCATTCTGGTCTACGTAGTGAGTTCTAGGCCAGCCCAGGGCTATATAGTGAGACCTTGTCTTAAAAAGAACAAAAGTTATGACAGTATATACATATATATAGTTCCAGGCCATTCTGTATGACCATAGTAAAATACTCTAAGTTGATAAATTTATGACTATAACTAGGAATTTAAGACTATAACAAAGAATTTATGACTATAACAAGGAGGTGAGTTTTTCTTTTCTTTTAATATGCGTGCTGTTAAAAGTCTCCTGTGAAATTTGAGTTAAGTTGTCCAGAACATTATAAAATTATAGAGCACTCAATAGTAAAGGAAATAGATTGATATAGATAGATCATGGTTCTGGCCCAAGAGCATGATGCCAGCAATTGCTTGTCTCTTTGTGAATTGCTTCATCAGTTCATGGTGGAGAAGTGGAAGGGGATATGGTCAAAGTATAAGGATACCCTTGCTTTACAACAAGCCACTCTCCCAGTAACTAATCCAATTCTAGGAGATCAAAGCTGCTTCCAGAGGACCTAATCCAGTCTCAAGGGAGCTCGCCTAGTCTCTTGAAAAAGGCACTAACCCACTCATGAAAGTAATATTCCTACAAACTTCCCAAAGATCCCATCTCCTATTGTTGCCATATTGAGTAATTAAGTCTCAGTTCGAGTTTTGCCAGGTAACAAGCATGTCTAAGCCCTACCATAGCACGTCCATTCAAGAAATCTTTACTCAATGGTGCACTTTTTGACCTAGGACTGTTTTAGAAACTAGAGATAACTGTGGTCAAGCAGACATCACTCTGATTTGTGGAACAATTTGAAAAGCTTTCTAGCCTTATTTTCTTCATTGACCAGATAGTACATCTGAGGCCAATGAAGAGGGAAAGGGGAATAATTCACATACGGCCACATGATGGGAAAGTGGCACGGGTTGGGGACTAGAGCCCAGGCTTTCCACTGTTAGGTGAGAGCATATTCAGGCTGGTGAAGGAGATCTTTAATTGATAATACATAGAGTAAATGGAATCAGACCGAAGATGAGCCCTGACTGGGAAGAGATGCTTGCTGGTTATCTAAAGTTTTGTTAAATCTTTTGTTTGAGAAGAGCTTCAGATTCAGAATCATACTGCTGATTCAGTACAGAGAGCCCCTGTCCATTCCACACCCAACTTCCTTTATAATTAATGTCTTACATTAACATGATACACTTGTCACAGTTAATGAACCATGTTGGTACATTGCTATTAATTAACGCCCATTCTTCGCTCAGGTTTCCTTACTTAAAAGCAAAACGAAACAAAACAAACAACAAACAACAACAACAGACCCCCCCCAACCCCAAACCCAACCTGCATGTACTTTTTTTCTGTTCCAGAACCTGATGCCACAATTCAGTCATCATATCTCATAGGCTTCTTGTAGCCCTGGAAGCTTCTCACACTTCATATTTGATGTCTTTGAGAAACACTGGTCAGATATTTTGTGTCATGGCTCTTTGTCAAGTAAACATCTTTTTAAAATCTCCATTTGCTAGGCATATGTTAGGTGATGAGGAACAAAAAACCCAGAAAATAATATTCAAGCCATTCACGTTCTTCTGTAGTTTAGCAATAAATAATAAAGAGTCATCAATGCCACTGCTGGCAAACCACAGGATGCTGTGGAGGCAAACATCTTCTGTTTCTACCACGGAGGAGTCACAAATCAGAGCTAACATACTGGTTGAAATATGGGTCCAGACTCAGCTCCACTGGGTCTTAAGTGTCTGCCATTCTTTCTCTTCCAAGCCACCTAGAGACTCACTCTCTTGCTTGCATAAGTCCTGGAAATGTGTGGGACAAAATAATATTTGTGTTTCATGAGCACCTCATCCCAGGTTGTCTCATATAGTGACACTCCACAGGCGTGTGGCACATCTCTTAATTGTGTGTCCACCTGAATGAAGCTGCTTTTAGATGTATCGTGGATGGATTTCTTAAACCTGGTTGACATGCACCACTCAGCCAGCACCCTGTTACTACTCAGTCCACATTCCCGGAGTACTAGGAAGAAGTCTCTAGGAGAGTTCTGCTTTTATTAAAGCTCTTCATTATTGCCTGTCCCATTCACCCCTTGGGCAGCTGCTCTAGAGCAGGGCTGTGTTTACAGATTTTCCTACTTCCAGTGTCCGGAGTGCAGTAGGCACACAAGCAATTTGCTTAAACAAGGGAACCACTGGAAGATGAAAATGCTGGAGTGAGAGGCGAGAAGAATTGTTTTTTATTTACAGCAAACAAGTCAATTTCTTTTCAAGGAAGCAAGGGAAATGAGGTAAGTCAGAAGCCAGGAGAGAGCAGGGGAATTGGGAAGCACTGACCTAATTAAGCAGAATGGTTTGGTCTCTCACAGCCGCTCCTGGGGAACATACAGTTAGAACAAAGGACAAGTTGGGTCATGAGGTGGGGGCACTTCTGATAATCTTCTCTTAAGGTTTTCACATGTATAAACATGCATACATTAGATGCACACATATATACCTGCATACATATGTATTATGTGTTGAGCATATTCCCCCTCGATCCTCCATTCTTTCCTTTATTGCCCCCAACTAGTCTTCTTTGTCCCCAAGACAGTTTTACTTTTATTTTTATGTCATGTGTATATACATGATTTTATGTATCTGTACAAAATCTAGGATAATAGATTTTTTTTCTGGTTTAATTCCCAGAGTATGATTATCCCAGTAGCCATTTCCCAAACAACATAGCTTCCTCCCTTTGTGTATGTATGTCATGCTTTCTTTATCCATTCTTCTGTTGCTGGTTCCATAGTTTAGCTATTGTGTGTAGTGCTGCAATAACCTTGATGCTGAAGTATCTCTGCTACACACAGGACAAGTAGTTTTTAGAGAAGCCTCTATTCTGACTTCAACAGTGGCTGGACTGGCAGTGTATAAGGGTTCATTTTTGTCTACATCCCCGGCAGCATTTGTTATTATTTTTCTTAATGACTGTTATTCTGACTGGGTGAGATGGAATTTCAATATAGCTTTGATTTGCACTTCTTAGATGGCTAGTGAAGTTGAACATCTTTTCATATGCCTACTTCTGAATGCTGCACATCATGACTTCACAGTGACCAGTTCACTGTTAATGCTGGAGATTAGTTTTTCAGGTCTGTTGGGTTGGATGAGTGAGTGCAAGGCTGGTTGGCTTCCTGGGAAAGGTATCAGTGCCAGCTGGAGCCGGTACTGAGTCATTCAGCTGCTGGGAATCCATGTATAGCCATACACTGTTCGTGGAGGAAGAACTGTTCTGATGAAGGGGGTATACCGACTGAATGGAAAACAAAATCTTGGACTTCCTCCTCTACAAAAGCACTCAAGGAAAATCTTCCCTTCCAGTCCCTGAAAAATCTGTATCAGGGTTAAGGTCATTCAAGAAGATCTGGCAATCTTTCTTCTGTCTCTGAAATATATCTATAAGTTCAAAAGGTCTTCCTGTATGATGGGGGTGGACAACCTCCAATGATAACAGGGATTGAGGATTTTCCACAGCTGGCTTCAGTATGGTCCCTGGTGGACTAAGGACTTTAACAGCAGGACTCAGTAACCTAGAGCCTGGAGACTGACAAGGTCCTAGGATTGAAGAACACGGATGTAACTTTTGCTCTTAGGAAAATAGACACACCAATATGGTGGCTAGCTGTTTTCTGACTGGAGACCTGGAAGCCCTCAAGCATCGCTGAGATCCAGCTGGCAGTGAGCTCTGTACCAGGGGTGCTGCTGGGCTTTCAGGGACCCTGGAAGATGGTGGTTCTTTGCTGTGATATTAACAAGCTATTTTTATGCTTGAGAAAAGCCACATAGCAATTACCAAAGGGATAGTACAGTTTAGAAGAGGAAGTTGTTTTAGTTATGACTGTGTCAGGGGTGCTGGTGGAACAAAGACTAACTGGCCTGAGACCACAGCATTATGGGGCTGGAAGGGATTTCTCCAAGTCTTCCATCTCACTAGAGGAAACAATGAGGCCCTGGTCTCAAAATGAACACCTTTTTGAACAGCATTGCAAAGTACCGACTGCCTGGCTGATTTGATTTTCTTGATTCTGAAGTTTACCTGATGCTTTTCATGACATCAAGTTGCTTCTTTTCTGTGTAATATACTGTTTTGGAGGAAATACTCCAAGGTAGGTGGTCAACATGGTTTTGGTGCTTACAGTTTGTATTGGGACAACTTAAGTTTTCTTCTTAAAAACATGATGTTTATGTGTCTCTTATTTATTATATTAAGAGAGATTTAACATAAATCTCAGCTGAGCTCTTACTGGGTGTGCCATTTAGATTACTGATTTCTAAAGTTTTGTGTGTGTAGAAGAATTACAAGAGGGTGTTATTAAAATACAGAACAGGACGCAATAGATGTGGAGAGTATTCAGAACACCTCCCCCTTTCATTTTATTATATGGTGTATAGATCTGCATATATGTAGGTACTCATGTACTTGGAGTTCTGATGTTGATGTTAAGAATCATCCTGGATTACTCTTCAACCATATTTATTGAGGCAGGATCTCTTAGTCAAAACCAGAGCTTGATTGATAATATGACTATTCTTGCTAGCCAGCTTGCTCTGGGGACCCCTTGTTTTCACCTTCTAAGGCTGGAATTACAGGTGGGTTTCTGTAGTAGGAAATTTTCCTGTGTCCTGCCTGGTCCTTCAGCCACTCAAACCCAAGTAAATGCATGGAGGCTTATATTACTTACAAACTGCATGGGCTAAGGGCTCAGGCTTCTCGCTAGATAGCTCTTACAACTTAACTTAGTCCATTTCTATTAATCTATGCATTGCTATGTGGCTTCATAGCTTACTGATGCTTTTACATCTTGCTTCTCCTGGTGGTGTCTGGCAGCGTCTCCCCCACTCTCCTTTCTCCTCCTCTCTCCAGTTCAAATGTACTGCCTAACCTTATTCTGCCTCACCATTGGCCAAACAGCTTTATTTATCAACCAATCAGAGCAACACATATTCACAGCATACAGAAAGACATTTTTTTTTTTGGTTCTAGCAGCTGTGGAACTGGGCAGGACACAATAAACTTCCAACTACATTTTCATGTCCCACATTGGGCACTAGACAAAGTGAGAAATCCACAGAGTCTGCTTAAAAGGCAAGAAATTTATTAGAGATAAAACTCACTGCAACATGGGAGATTTATTGTAGGGTCCTGGAAAGCTGAGCTATGATACATGTATACTGTTCTTCTGCCTGGTCCGTCTCAATATCCAAAAACCATGAGGGAGAGAGATACATGCATCTCAGGTCTTAAGGGTCCCAAGAGGCCACTCCCCAGGGGCGTGTATTTCAAGGTCATAGGCAGGTAGAGCAGTCACCTGTTACATCTTCTAGGGGGCAGTGCTTCAAGGTTATAGCCAGAGTAGGTTTCCACACTCACTCTGCATTTATTGGATCTCTGGAGATCCAGAATTCTGGTCTCATGTTTACTTGACAAACTCTTAAACTATGGAGCCATCTCCTGAGCCCTTGAACATCTTGTTTCTAAAGGAATTTTATCCATGATAGAAGCTATTATTTCTTGGACCATGCTCAAAAGATCAAAGAATTAGAGCACAACACTCATTATCATCTGTCAAATAGAATAGTAAAAGTAGTTACCTCACAGGATTGTTGTGAAGGTTATGCAAGGTAATGTTTGCAGTGGCAAGCAGTCTCCATCACATTAGAGGGGATCGATAGGTTTTAATTTTCTTCTGTTGTTCCCCCTTTGCCTCTCTTGTTACAAGGGAAAGTGACTTGATGAACTCCTTTGCACTGCATAGGGCTTGGAAGACCTCTGCATCTGAAAAAAGGACATGTGGAAGAAAGGAATGCTCAACTTGGGGAATGTGGCATTGACTATTAATATTTCTTGCATTTAATTTTTTAAAATTTTTTGTGGTGGTAACAACAAAATAAAGCTAGAAACATTTGACAGAAGTTTGCATATAAATTAATCTGGTCAGAAGTTTGTTGGAAAAGATCAAAAATAGTATACTACATAAATAGTTTTAGATTTTAAAAATTCATAGTCTCCATAGCCTTTCAGATTTATGTCTCAGCTTCACTGATTCAGGGAGGAAGGGTAGAAAAAACGCTTGAAGTAATTCCAAACTGAAGGTCTAGAGAGACAAATTCTTTTCTCAGCACTGCATCTAATTGTCACCCAGAAAGCCATGGGATCTGCCTCAGTTCCCCACATATAACATGAGGACAAACAAGATCAGAGAGCTACCACTTCCTATTAACTTATTAACAAAGCGGGTCCCTTTAGCCAGAGCTTTGGAGGTTCCAGTCTGTGACTGATTGGCCTAACTTCTCCAGGCCTCTGGAGAGGCAAGACATGGTGGTGAGAACATATGACAGAAAAAAGCCACTTGAATCATGGCCAGGAATTAAGGTCCCCTAGTTCCCTTCAAGGACACCCCTCCAGTGACTTAAATCCTCCCTTCTTCTTTTTTTTTTTTTTTTTTTTTTTTTTTTTTTTTTTTTTTTGGGTTTTTCGAGGCAGGGTTTCTCTGTGTAGCTTTGCATCTTTCCTGGAACTCACTTGGTAGCCCAGGCTGGCCTCGAACTCACAGAGATCCGCCTGCCTCTGCCTCCCGAGTGCTGGGATTAAAGGCGTGCGCCACAACTGCCCAGCTAAATCCTCCCTTCTTAAGTGTTACACTACTCCCAAACTGTGTCACCTCTGTGATCAAGGTTTTAATGCATCAACAGTTGGGAGAAGACATTCAAGTTCCAATCTACTACAGCAGATTGTTTGATGATAGCTCTAGACAGGAGCATCCGCCAAAGAGCAGCACTCTGGGCAACTGAAATGGCAAATGTAACTCTGAATGACCACCCTTAACTGATATTCTGTGGTACATAGAGTCTTGAATGGACTCTCAGGCATTAGAGTTGATGGTGCCTCTTGAATGATGACTAGGTTTTTGGCAAGTTGAATATGGACCTGGGTGATATGAGGTATTCAGACTGATGAGATAGTGTGAAAAAAGGCAAGACAGTGGGAAAGGAGACAAAGAATGTTAGGAATATGATAACTCGTGCTCAAGGTATACACGCAAGAATATTAGGTTGTAGACAGTCACAATGGTTCACTCATTAGTCCACAAATTTATACTGAGATATGATTTTTATGCCACTCAGTTAGTTATTGAGATTATAATGGAGAATAAGATAGACCTGCCCTTATAGGAAATCTAGCATTTTCATAGGAATGGATAATAAACACATTAGTAAATGAAGGTATTAGACATCCTGTTTTGAAGATGCCATGAGAGAAATAATATTCAAGGTGGAAAATGACATTAAGGTAGTCTGGAAGTGCATCTTGGAATGTGACCTCCCAGGAGACCCTTAAAGATTAGAGTGGGTCTGCTATTTGACATGCTGGCTGAGAGAGTTCTAGACCCAGGGATCAGCAATGCAGACACATAGTGGAAAAGATATTTAGTAGGTTCTAAGGTTAGGGCAACTGGAAAGCTAATGGACAGGAAGCCTTGGGGAGGGTGGCATGAAACAAAGTTCGAGAGACAGGTAAGAGACAGGATCCCATGGATGAAGGCCATGGCAGGAGGATAAGTTTATTTTAAGGGCACCGAGGAGCTATCTTACAGGCTTTTTAAAGAGATCGAAGAGAAGGGAAGCAGGAGGAAAGCAGAAGCACCAGATGGATACTACGTTAGAGGCCAGGAGGAGCTTGAAGGTGGGTCATGTAATGGGGTATCCATAGAGACCGAGAAGAGAGGCAGATGTGAGTCACATTTTTTTAATGCAGAACATGTAGTACTTCTGATGGCTGGGATTCAGGCACACGTGAGAGTTATTCAAGGTTTCAGGCTTGAGTAACTTGGGAGAAGGTGGTGTCCAGTAGTGAGACAAGTGGTGTGGAGGAAAACTAGGAGAGGCAGGGTGAGAGTGAGGTGTGAGAGGTTAGGGAAAGGGAGGGGAGAGTGAGGTGTGACAGGTTAGGGAGAGGGAGGGACAGAGGGAGAGAGAGAGAGGGAGAGAGGGAGGGAGGGAGGGAGGGAGGGGGAGGGAGGGAGGGAGGGAGGGAGGGAGAGAGAGAGAGAGAGAGAGAGAGAGAGAGAGAGAGAGAGAGAGAGAGAGAGAGAGAACACATTCTGAAGGGTTGTGGTGAAGGGTGGTCTGATTGGTAATAAAAATCTGAGCATTGTGGAGATGGGGCAGTGAAAAGAGTTACTGATGGGTCATTTGAAAGGACACCAGAAAGCTGTTCCCCAGACTGGTGCCACAGATGCCCTTGGTAATCTGGATCAGGGTAGTTACAGGGATTATGTTGTTAGAAGACAAATAGAACACTGCTGGAGGGTAGAGAGGAGCATGGGAGAAAGCTTGTGGAAACTTCAAACATTTGGGGGAAGGATAAACAGAGAAATTAGCAGTAGCTAGAAAAGTGTGTGTGATAAAGGAAAACTTAAAAAAACCCAGCAGCATCAGCAGCAACAACAACAACAACACCTAGACACACAAGGGCAGACTCTGTGCTGGAAGTGACCTGGGGAAGACCTATACCACAAACCAGGATACTATGAACACGATTATTGAGGGTGATAATTCCAGGGAAAGGAGATAATTGGAGGACAGCATAAGCCGAAGCACATTCCCATCAATAGTCACGGTTTACAAGGCCTCTGTGAGGATGTAGATGCAGTTGGTTGCTGGTCAAAAGAATGGCTGCAGAGGGGGCTGGGGGCTTGCTGGGAAGAAGAGGTCATTAGGAGTTGGGGGAACAAAGAAGGGTTATGAGGTGAATGCAATGAAAATATATTATATACACATAGGAGAGTGTTCTAATGAAACCCGTTATTAGGTATAATTAACATGTATAAAAAAAACTAGAAAAAGATCAGTACAGAAAAAGGAGAAAATAGATCGGTAAATTTTGGTGGTGGGACAGTGAAGGGTTTCTGTATTTGTAACTTCTAATTATTATTTGAGCTATATATGAGAACAGCACCGAGCATGGGGTAGTGAGAGGCTTATAGAAAGCTTTGTGGGCACATTTTTTATTTCGGGCAATGAAAAAACAAAATTCCCAAGTGCTGATTCTCCACATGAGATTTGTGTCCACGAGTTGAAAATGAAATCACTTAGCCAGGTTGTGTGATTCTCTCTGGCAGTCTTTAGCTGCTGTGTGATAGGCCCAGAGATGGTGCTGAGCAAATGTTGGAGTTTTTCAAGGTGATTGTGGCAGAGGAGAGAGATTAGAGGGTGTTGAGGCAGCTTGCAAGAGTAATTAAAAGTAGGACAATTTGTGTAAGGAAGGAAGCGGAAGACAGAAGGTGGACATGTGATAGCATCAGTGGGTGGTCAAGATAAGGGAAAGAAATGTGGGAAGGGGAAGGACCAGAAGCGGAGGTCAAAGACAAGGACACAGAGGTAGAGATTTCTGGTCACGTATGGTCTGCAGTGTTACTGTTGTGTGGGTGACTGCACTGGTCTGAGGAAATAGATTGTAGGATGGAAGACATCAAGAATTCAGAGTGGCTGGATGAGTCGCACACACAGATAATGAAGTTTTGGGTTACTGCTGCAAGCGGGCAGTGGCTATGACTGTGACCAGGAACTAAAGTCTTCAGAGCAGGAATGATGAGGTGGGGCAAATGAGTTAGCAAGGTGGGCAGACACAGCTGGGACCAGGGATGTGGCTGTTCTATTGTAAATCAGGACTCAAATGCCTTTCTCTTGGTAGAAACAGATCCTCCCCGTCTCCCAGGAGGCAATATGGAGGTCCTGGGCTGGGTATGACTTACTCTGTAGGTGTCTATTTTTGACTGAGGCATAGGAGAAATATCATGAAAGAGGCAATGGAGAGTTTTAAAGAGGCAACTCTAGTTTCATAGACAGGGAAACTGAGGCCCAGAGAAGGGAAATAACTCCAGTGCGTAGGCCAGTGGCACCATTGCAACTAAACCCTGTTTTCCTGATTCAGTGCTCTCTGTTGCACCCTATAATGGAAGCGGTGTTCTGGCAAAGTTTCCAAAATTACAAATTCAAAAATATGTTGTCCCTCAAAGTCACTTCTGTGGGAGGTGACAGACTTCTTTCTAGTGATGGTGCCATTGTTCCAGCCATTTCTGGAAACTCCTTCAGAGAACTGATCTTTGGAGCCAGCTTCTGAGTCACAAAGACATCTCACTGCACTGTCAAGACTTATCGAATGCCGAGGTGGGAAGTATCTTTTTCTTTCTCCAGTGCTAGGTCACAAGAACCCAGGATGCAACCAGAGAAACAGGGACACCAGCAGTCTAGCTTCATTTACTGCAGCACACATCATTATCTGCTCAGTGTGTCCTAGGCCTATGAAGACCTAGTCTTTGGGGGTGTGTGTGTGTGTGTGTGTGTTGAGATGTTCTTGGGGGTTTAATCTGATCAAGTTTATTTTGCTAGCCTAGCAAGCAGGAGATTTACATCCTTCTGGCATTTTAAATGCAATCAACAGAACCTCCCCAAGCTATTTGTGCAGAAAATGAATTTGATAAAGAACATTATGTAGATTACAGAGTCTCTAGAGTATTGGGTTCAGGAAGGAGCCATTCTTGAGTGATCTGGCTGCAACAGGGACATCTCCACTTGCGTTGGGAAGTCTTGGCTTAGATGGGCTCCCCAGAACTTCCACCCTTGCTCTCTCTGAGACTTCAGACTTTTGGTGTTCCTTCCTCTCTCTGCCAGAAAGCAGATCCCACACAGTTCCTGTGTCCTCTAGCTGTGGCTGTCCTCTTTCAAAGTGAATTCTCATGTGTGCATGAATGACAGAGCTGTGACTCAAAATGGGAGGACGGGAAAGGGGATCCCAGTGTGCGACTTGAGAGGCTGTGCTTAGACTGTGGGAAGAGGCACATGACTTTAATCCCAGCACTCCAGAGTTAGCGGCAGGTGGATCTCTGTGAGTTCAAAGCCACCTTAGCCTCTACAGCAAATTCCAGGCAAGCCAAGACTCTTTAAAAATTAAATAAAATAATTCACATTTCATTTGTTTATTGTGTGGCACTTGTGTGTGCACGTGCATTCTCTCTCTCTCTCTCTCTCTCTCTCTCTCTCTCTCTCTCTCTCTCTCTCCTTTACAACACACAAGTGCCATAGCACAAGCATGTAGGTCAGAGAACAAGTTGCAGGAGTCAGTTCTCTCCTTCCACCATGTGGGTTCTAGGGATCAAACTCAGGTTGCCAGCCTTGGCAGCAAGTCCCTTTGCCCTCTAAGCCATCTCACTGACCCTTTCCCAGACTCTTATGCCTACAGTTTGGAGGAAACTGCCTCTTGCTGTACAATTGTGAATGGATCATGGTCCTTTCCAGTCCAGTGACATACTTTCATAAGGCATTATCTTCAGCTCAGAGATCTCAGCACACTTAGGCTTTTCATATTAAACATTGAGACTGACATTTGAAATAGATGTGCTTAAAGGTAAAACCGGAAGTCGTTTCTGAGTACCTAGAAATGGATGACTTTCAAGGTCAAAGCTCCTCCCAAAGCAGGTGCGCCTGTTGATAAAAGTGAAGACGTTTGCAATGCGAGTCCTCTATGATCCAGATTCCTTTTCAACTAGTCTATGCAGTACATAGAAAGATGCTCCAGTGGTCCTTTGTGTGTGAAGAGAAGGAGTCATTGAGGGCTTGTTAAGTGTTGAGGACCAGGTTTGGGCCTCAGCTTAGTGGGCAATGAGGTTTAAGAGATGACTAAAACATAAACTTTGTCCACAAGAATCTCAATCTAGTGTGAGAGATACAGGCACATGTACTGCCATGGAGGACCCTGAGCAGGGGAAAAAGACCGTAGAATTTTAAAATCCCATGATCATGACTTAGGCTTTGTGAACTGGATTTCTCATTCGCATGGTGGGGCTAATAAGAAAGTTCATGTGGTGGTTTGAAGAAGTTAGTAGGAAGCAGTGGTACAGCTGGTGCCTAGAGCGTTAGTGGCATTCCATTCCCCCACCCCACCCCACCCCACCCCATACTCCTTGGTCTGACACTCGGTGTACAGTGGGATGGTGGTCAGTTCCCCTTGAAGACAGATACTTCAGGTGCAGATCAAGGACAATGCCTCAAGTGTTAGAAACAAGAGAACCAAAACTGTGGAGTCTTGAGCTTGTTGAGTAAGCTTCTGATTGGAGATATAGAAGCAGTGGAGAGGAGTCTGTCAGGAGGTAATGATGGAGAAGGACTGAGGGGCTTCATGATTCACACCCAAGCTCTGAACCTTACATTGCTTGTAGGCTGGGTGCCTAGTGAGGTGGTTTAGGGTAGTGATTATTTCAGAAATGTTGGAGCATCTGCCAACATGGAAAGGTTTTGGATCTAGAACTGCTCTGGACTTTGGAATTCCTTACATATGTGCTTTGAGAGAAAGGATGGAAGGGTGGGCTGTTTCTTCTCCCACATTCAGCCTAAAGAGCTACATGGTTGATATGGCAAACTGAACACCATCACTATTTTAAATAAAAACCATAGTAATCCCATCTGTTGAACATTTGCTTTTCTCATGCACCATCAGCCCCAAGCCCTTTGAATAATGTTAAAGAAAGACCATTTTGTAGATGGCAAAACAGAAGCTCCCCAAATGTTAGAAAATTTGTTTTGTAGATATTTGTAATGTAGTCATTATTTGGCCTTGCCAGGATGCAAAGTCAGTTTGTCCTGATTGTAAAATCTATACTGATCACACCATGCCACATTGCTGGGTCTCACTGGATCATTTCTACTTGACTCGGAACTTAAGCCATGCAAATGCTCTGTCTATACATCTCTGTATACCTTTCTCTGAAACTTATCCACCTATGTATATATGTATGTATGCACATATGTATCATCTATCTACCTACCTATCATCTATCTATCTTCTTTATCAATGCATTACTATGTAGATGTTTAGTTACTCTCCTCCTCACTGTGATAAAATACCTGGCCAAAACAACTGAAAAATGGAAGGGTTTATTTTGGCTCATGGTTTAAAGGTACATCAACCCTTCATGGCAGGGAAATCATGGCAGCAAGAGCCCAAAGTAGCTGGCTACATTGTGCCTGCAGTCAGGAAACAGAGACTAACAAATGGGCTGGTTCAGCTATCTTTGTCTCTTTCATTCAGTCTGGAACTCCAACATTTGGAATCACACCAATGGTGTAGAATCGGTGTTCTCACCTCACTTAACCCAGTTTATAAACTTCCTCAAGGACATGGCTTCTAGGTGATTCTAGATCCTGTTGACAACAGCCATCTACCATTCTACTTGTTTGTGTATCCAAACGTCTATCTCATGTCATGCCAGAACATTTTTAGTATCTGAAGACCTCTTGTCTTCCTTTCTCCGAAGCTCTGCCAGACCAGGTCATTCTTCTTTCTGAATGGGAAGCTGAGATGTGCCTAATTATTGTCCTAAAAAGTGGTTTTGGGTGAGGAGTTCTGGCTGCAACCTCAGTCATGTCCAGAGAAGAACAGATGCCTCCTCAGCTCAGGACTCAGAAGACAGACTCCGTCCAGAAGAAGGAAGCCAGGGAGCCGACTTCCAGGGTGTGAGAGATAATCCTCAGACTCTGGTCTCTTACTGCAGATCTCTTCAATCTCCCAGCTATGCCAGAAATCTGTCTCTGCTCTATTATACTGTGGTGTGCTGGGATACAAACAGTTTATCTGGATTCAGATAAACTCAGTTGAGATGTTAGCCTGTTCTCACCAGTGCCTGGAGCCTTTGGTGAGCTGTTCAATGCCTCTACGTGTCTCTTATTGGCCGAGAAGTCATGGTAACCACACTTCTAATCTTGTGGGAGGATAGAATGAAGTGTCTGTAAAGTCCTGGGCACACGGATGCTTCTTTTAAATTTGTATTTCCTGGGGTGAAAATGAAGCCATGATAGTTATTTTGAAAAGCTACATGGGTTTAAATCATAATGACACTTGTCTGTGGCCCAAAGCCTGTGCAGGAGTGAAACATAGAAGGGAAAAAGGACAAAATGGGCTTATCAGAAGTAAAGTTCAGTGATTTGGTACATTTTAGGGCATGCAGGTCCGAGTCTATCCACCAGAGCAGCTACAGATAGGTGAGGGTCGGCCCTCAATGCTATGTCTGGAAAAGGTTGAATGAAATCTTTCTTAATACATCTGGCCCCTGAACACAACCTTCCTGTAAAGGGAAAAAAAGCTCTCCGTAGGAGTGGTGACTTTATTTGGGTTTCTTTGGGTAGGAGTCAGCGCACAGGGAACTCCTGGCAGGAAGCTCTTGGTGGCTCCTGGCCAGGCCGGTGAAGCCCTCTGACCTTTGCTTTGGTCCTCAGGAACTTCTGTTTCCCTGGGAGGAGGGAGGTGGAGGGAGGTGGAGGGAGGTGGAGGGAGGAGGGGAGGAGGGGAGGAGAGGAGGAGAGGAGGAGAGGAGGAGAGGAGAGGAGGAGGGGAGGAGAGGAGGAGAGGAGGAGGGGAGGAGAGGAGGAGGGGAGGAGGGGAGGAGCAATTTGAACATTCTGGAAAAAAACTGGCATTCAGGGAACCAAGACATGCAGGAGTACCCTGAGGGATTGTGAGGCCTCTTGGGCTCCTTGGTGGTATTCCTTGCTGCTGTGTGTCTTTTTCCTTGGCTCAGACCCTCTGTTCTTGTGTGTATCTTGAGGTCATTGAGTAACGAAGGATCTTGGAGTTTTTTCCCCCCATTTTACTTTAAATCCCTCAGAGAGGGATTTCTTAGGACCACTTGTGGTTTTTATCACTTCACTCTGCTCTCTGATGTTCTTCTGTGATTTGTTTATTTTGGACTCAGATGGGATTGCTAACAGCAACAAAACTGGCAGCAGCAGCTTACGTTGGCTTAATGCTGCCTGAGGTAGATGCTTCTTAACCCAGAATATTTCATGGGCTTTACCTATGCAGGTACAATCGTCGTCAGATCCATTTCACGGATGAGAAAATGGAGGCTCAGAAAGATGACTCACACGTTAAACAATTGTCAGAAGTGAGTAGTCAGGATTTTAATGTGGAGAGATGGGACCGGTGATCTAATGATTTCCTCACGGCCGGTTGGCAGTAATTTTTTCCCCCTATTTTTGTTGTCCACGATACCGATATACAAGGGTCAGATTGCTTAGCAAATCATTTTTATACACCTTTGAGATTATGTGTGCGTGTGTGTGTGTGTGTGTGTGTGTGTGTGTGTGTGTGTGTGTGTACAGGTTTACAGAGGCCAGAGATGAATGACAAGGTCTCTCATTGAGCCTGGAGCTTACCTATCTAAGCAGCAAGCCCCTGGGATTAAAGGTACAAACGACACCTAGCTTTTCACATCCATGCCGGGGATCCAAACTCAGGCCCTCAAGCTTGGGTGGCGTGGACTTTAATGAGTCATCTCCCCATCCACAGCGTGTTTGCTTTTCCTGTTTTTTTTCTGTTGTCAGCTCTGCTTGGGTCTTAGAGCTGAGAGTATGTATGTACCCAGTATTCAACTGGTTGGTTCAAAATTAATTTTGATGAATATAGAAACATTGCTTACAGACTCTAGGCATGAATGTACACATACACGCTCTCTACTTCCTTGCTCTACAAAACATGGCAAGAGAGACTGTGGTCAAGATATGGCGAGACAGATTGTCTTACCTTTATCTAGTGCAACGAAGACAGCTGCGAGGATTGAGCCAACTCGCGTCAGGCAGTATAGCTTTTGCAGTTCGGTAGTCACTGAGCCTACCGTGGGGGAGATGCTTTATCATTATATGTTACGTCATATCACATAACAGGCAGAATTTAGAGTTATTTTCATTGGATGTCAGATTAGACACTCGGAGACTGGAACCTGAGACAGCTCCACCAAGTTACCAATCATGTTGGATAGGTGAGTTAAATGAAGGGAGGAATAGATTTGCACTGCATTCTACATGCTGGGGTGAGATTTGGTGGAAGAGTATGATCTGTTTCTTACTAGAGTAAACAATGAATTCGACTTTGTAGGGATCTGATGGAAGATACTGAGTCAATGGGCTTGAGCTCACGAGCCTCAGTATCTACCCACCCAGGAACTTAGAAATATCTGGTGTCCCAAGCAGAAATGTGCTGACTGTGAACTAATGCCTAGTTTCCCTCATTTGCTACAACATTAGATTAAAACACCAGACTTGCCCACCAGTATTCTAGACTCCCTACAATGGCTGCCAAGGGCTACCCAGAATACTTGTGCCTTGCTCTGCAAGGCAAAGGCTGTGCTCTTAGGTTCACCTGTGAGAACTTTTTGAAGTATTCCTAGAACTTGGAGGACTTTTCTCCAAGCTGAATCTACTGCTAGGGATTTAGTACTGCTCCATCGTTTAGTACTGGGACTCCTGAGAGCGGGGGATGAGGTGCTTCTTTCCATTTCTCACTTATCACCTGCCCTCTAGCTTCAAACAGGATTGATGACTTCTGTTGAGGTCTCCTGGGGAAGCCTCCAGTGGCCTTCCAGTCCGCAGCATTTGTAACTCTGCTGTCACCAAGTGCTTACAGAGGTGAGAGGCAAGTTTTTTAATGTTATTCTTGAGACAAGGGGCTGGAGGGACAAGGTGTTGGGGGAAGTGGGCTGCTGAGGGGCATCAGCTCCCTGAGGTCACCGGAAGGGTATTTACACTCCCGAGAAATATTAGGGGCTGTTCTAAGTGCAGGACCATGTTTGTTACAGAAGGATTGCTTTCTTAATGGATGGATCCAGGGGCACCAGGGAAGGTGGGCCTGGGAAGCTTTTGCATGCATGCATGTGTATCTGTGTGTGTCTGTATGAGTATGTATGACTGTACAAGTATCATGTGTACTAGATATGTGCATGCTTGTGTGTGGGTGTATGTATTACACACAAAAGAATATTTGTATATGTGTGAATGTGTATGCATGAATGCTTGTATATGTGGCTATATGAGTGTGTATGTGAACATAGTTTTTTTTTTTTTTTTTTTTTTTTTGTGTGTGTGTGTGTGTGTGTGTGTGTGTGTTCCTTTAGGGCTGCTAGGCCATATGCGACTTAACTCAGCAAAACCCCTTTGAAGTGGAAGTGAGAAAACTCAGTTCATCTTTACCCTAAACCAGACCCAGGCATGAGGGCCAAGACATTCTTAAGCCATTTTCTCACTTTTATACCATCTCTTCCATTTCATATAGTGGCATAATGTTGTTGAGAGACCTCTGGCTGCTAAGTCTCCTGGTTCCCATGGAAACCATAAAGCCCGATTGGAGGGGGAGGGAGGAGAGGTCAGGAAAGAGGGCCCAGAAGCTCCAGCCTTGGTGGGAGGAGGTGGTGGGAGTCTTTATCTCTCATAAAGAGGCAGAACAAAGTCTTGGGGGAGGGGCAGGAGAAGTGTCACCAAGGAAGAGATTTATTGGCTTTTCCCTTGGCTCACTGAATTGATTATTGAATAATGGAGCCTCAGGGAACTGAGAAGGATGAAGGGGTATGATCATGAGGCTATGGTCCTGGGGTCTGAACAAGATTAAAGGACCAGGACAAAATGGAAGAAGCCACCAGGGACGACCACTCAAGGCACCCAAACAGTCCCCGCTTCTGGATTTTCTCTGAAAGTCCTGCGGGAGAATGCCAGTCTTGTTTCTGTAAGTTCCTCCAGGGCAGCAACCTTATTTTATTTATTTAGCATCTCCAATGGCCCCCTCAGCTGAGCTTGCACATCGGTCAAGTGTGTGTCCTGACTCCAGGACATATAGCTCAGCCCTTACTGCCCACTCAGTCCTCAAAGCCTGGTTACTCCACTTCCCATATGGGTTGCATCCTTTTCCAGCTGTTGACTGGAGATACTGTGATGTTTACTCAGCCCACACTCAGCACTAAGATCTTCAAAGGATGAATACAGTTCCCTGACTTGCAAGTGCATATTAATATCTGGTTTCTCCGAACACCTGTGTCTGTAGTTACTCATGACCTTTTTGTTTGTGAAATACAGGCTCTTTCCATCCTTTTGGAAAGGGCATGCAGCTTTGGTAAACAATAAGACTCATCAGTAATTCAGATCCTATTATGAGTGTTTGCATGCAAAGGATCATTTGGAGTAAAATACAGTCTGGTTCTGTGGCTTGGCTCTGTGGGTCTATTCCTTGTGAACTTGATCAAGACATTTCAACTCTCTGAAACCCAGTTTCCTCACATGGAAATCAGAGTATCAAAACATCCCCGTATTCGCCTCATCTGCTTGTTTTGGAGATCATAAGGAATATTGTCAACATTGTCAGAACAATGCTTTGAAACCTGGGTCAGAGTAACGTGACTTATTGTCACTGAGCTCTTTGACTGCAGAAGGATGTACCAGGCCTCTTGTTTACGTCACACAGACGTACGCATGGGCCCTAATTCTTGAAACCAGAAACACACCCACATTATTTGGGTCCAGATAGAGGTGTAAGGCCGATGAGAATCTCTAGGGTGTTTGGGGGGATTTTCTTAGGCAGCAAATCCAGAGGTCGGTTGTCACAGACTAAGATGTTGTAGTTATTAAGAGAGTTTACAGCCGGGCGGTGGTGGCGCACGCCTTTAATCCCAGCACTCGGGAGGCAGAGCCAGGCGGATCTCTGTGAGTTCGAGGCCAGCCTGGGCTACCAAGTGAGTCCCAGGAAAGGCGCAAAGCTGCACAGAGAAACCCTGTCTCGAAAAACCAAAAAAAAAAAAAAAACAAAAAAAAAAAAAAAAAAAAGAGAGTTTACAAAAAGGAGATAGGAAAGCTTAAGAAATTTTAGGGAGAGGAGGCTGGGAGGGGGTGGATTGCCACACAACCATGAGGATTTGAGTTTGGATCCCCAGCACTGATGTAAAATCTGTGTGCCTACACCTGTATTCTCAGAGCTGGAGAAGGCAGAGGTAGAAGGATCTCTAACGCTCATTGGCTGGCCAGACCCAGTCTCAAAATGTTAAGGTAGGGAGTGACTGAGAAAGACAACGGATGTCAGTCTCCGGCCTTCTTCATACAAACACATTCATACACATATAAACATGTTTTTACACACACACACACACACACACACACACACACACACACACACACACACACTCACATGCACACATAAATAATTTTGAACATAGGGGAAGCTCAAACTTGGGTGTCTGTTGCCCGTTGGAGGCTTTTACTTAGCAGTTCCTCTCTGGCTTTATTTTCATACTCATCATCTCAGATGGGTACCACATTTTAAGGGTGGAGCCAAGAGGCTTAAAGATTTGCCTTGCTAAGATCCAGGACCATCTTTGTGGCTCTCTTTTTCCTTTCTGTTCTTGGTCTAATCTCTGAGGTCCCATTGCCCTAAAGGAGCTGAAGTAAGGTGACCCTTGACAGTCCTGCTGAGTGGTCCTGGGGGAGAGGAAAACAACAGGTGTGGTGATTAGAAGGAAACATTTGGCTGGGCATCACTGCTTGTCATCCACACGCATACTCCCGCCAGGGAGATGAAACCCAATAGATAGAGCTTCCTGTGTTATTGTCAGGGTGGTCTGTTCCAGGCAAGACTGCCTGTCTGTTTAACTAACAAACATCCTTCACCATGAGGGCAACGGAGAATCCAGGGAGTATGGAGGGGGAGGGGAAACCCCTAGCTCCTGGGACAGCTGGCCTTCCTGGCCCCTCCTCCGGGGCTTCAAGGTTCTCAGGGGGCAGGGGTGAGTCTGATTAAGAACCTTCTGTCAGGACATGCCTACCAGGTGCCTGGTGACCTCTGAGGCAGTTTAATGTCCAGCAACACAATGTCAGTCACAGCCTTTGCCCTGTCTGCACCGTTGGAGGATAGAGCTTATTTTGAAGAGGAAATCATCTTTTAAATAGAAACCGGCCACCTTGGCCTGCACCCTGGCTTTTCCTGCCACTTCAAGGCTCCTGTTGGAAGCCTGGAGATGTGTGTTTTCCTTCTTCAGCTGAGCCAAGAAAGGGGCCAGGTGGGAGATTTACCAAAAGGAGCATACCCCTGGGACCAGTTGTTTTAGATCCTGTGAAAACATTCTGATGTCCTAGGAAATGTTTCAGAGAGATTATCCCTTTTTTGAAGAAAGGTCTCTCTTATTTTCTTAAATTTTTTTTCCTGTGAATGTGTATGTGTGTGTGTGTGTGTGTGTGTGTGTGTGTGTGTGTGTGTGTGTGTGTGTGCGTGTGTGTGTGTGTGCCACTGAAAGAGTTTGGAGGACATCTTTGATGCTGGCCATAGCTTTTGGTCTTATTTGAGCAGGGTCTTTGCTGTTCACCACAGGTTAGCTGGCCCAGGAGCTTCTGCAGATTCTCTTGCATCTGCCTCCCATCTTGTCACTGAAGTGTTGGGATCATAGATGTGTGTTTCCATGTGTGGCTTTTACAGCGGGTCTGGAGATCTGAACTCAGTTCTTCATGCTAGTGTAGAAAGCACTTTACCCACTAGCCATCTGACTCTCTTGTTTTTATTCTTCTGCTTGTTATCAATACACACTCTGAAGCAGGCTGTGTCCATTATGGTAGCTGTGGATCACAGGTGTCTTCTGTATTACTTCAGTGGAAATAAGCATTTCAATCCTTCACTTGCATTGGCTGTATGTGGGTAGGGACCACCACACTGGACAGTGCTGATACAGAATGTTTCCTAAATCTGTTTTACCTGAACCAACTTGACCATAAGGATTCTAGAACATTCTTTTTGTACGGATTTAGTTTGAAAGAAGAGGTTCTCCACCCTGGCTACACATTGGAGTCACGTAGACACTTATGTAGAATTCGGATAGCCATGTGGGCTCATTCATAAGACACTAAATCCATGGGTCTGAGGAAAGAGATTGGCATTAGGATTATTTAAAAGCTCACCCAGGGGATTCTCATGAGTAGCCAGTATTGTTCCACTGAGTTATAGTTTACCTCATTGCATTATGTGGCACTTCTGAAGAATTGCTTGCTACAAGCTTTCTCTAAGAATCAGATTTAGCAAGTCTGGGGCAGATGTCAGGAAACTGAGTTTGAAAGCACTACACACATCATCCTTATGGTCAAGTAGGCTTGGAGAAATAGATGTACATTAGAGGTAAGAGAACCAGTTACCTGATTGCTCAGGTGTTGTGCTAGGGTTGTGGCCCCAAAGCCACAGTGACTACAACATTCTTATAAGGTATGCTTTATTTTGTGTCTTAACTTAGGAAAATAGAAATTCAAGAAAAGTAGAGTGCTTGCCTATTCCCTTCTACTTGAGGGTAAGTGATGGTGTTGGTCTTGGTGTTTAGAAGAACAGTAGGTGCTGTGTTCAAATCACACCACTAAGTGTGAGAAACACTTGGACAAGCCACGAAACTTCTTAAATTAAAAAAATATTAATTCAATATATCTATTTACCATGTGAGTACGTGTGTGGGCACAGGCATGTGAACGTAAGAGCATGTTCTCTTATGTTCTAGTGTTAGTCCATTCTCTTGTTCCATCATGTGGGTTCTGAGGATTGAACTCAGGTTGTTAGGCTTGGTGCCAACGTCTTTACTTTCATCTCACTAACACCTCTTACAGTCAAGCTTATTTGTAACATGGGAATTATAGTACCTACCTCTGAGGTTTGCTGTGGTGATTAATTGGGACAATATAGGTGAAGAATTCTGTACAGTTCTATAGGCATCAGGTAAGTGTGTAATAAGTTTGCAAAGAAAGCAGACAAAGATAGAGCTACAGGCAGATCTACCTTCTACCGTACCTTTATCCTGAGACACTTTCGTCTGTCCATCTGTCTTTGCTTTCTGTTCCTTCATGGAGTGTAGATCTAGATGTTGAGTGTATGAGGGTCTGTGGACCAGGTGGACCCAGCAGCCCTGTTGTCTCAGGTGTACTGTGTTATAGGGCTGTCCACACAGCTTCAGTAAAAGTAATAAAGGACACCAGTAGACATGGCAACAGTTCACCTGCCGTCCTGAGAGTAAAAGACGTGAACTGTGCTTACGTGTGTTACATATCACTTCCCTTAATTGTCTCAGCTCACTAATGAGGCAGATACTAGTCTTTCTCTACCAAGAAATGTGTACTAACAGAGTTACTAAAATACATACTTACTTGTGGTCTTATAAGCAGTAATTATCGAAACTTGAGGTTCGAGCCCCAGGTTCAGGTCCCTAGGCTGTCACATAAACAAAGCAAGCAAGCAAACTAGCCGTGTAATAGAAACGGGATCCCTTGTGTATTTCAGTGTATAAGGCACTCTCCTCTATATGGAAATAATTAGATTTCAGGACTCTGGAAGGATGTCTGGATGACCAAGCTGTAGGAGGTGAGCGATATGTTAGGGAAGCCACGGTATTTTGAACATTTTTATTTGACGTGTATTCATGTTTTGCCAGCATGTGTGTTTGTACACTGGTACTTGTAGAGACCAGCAGAAAGCGTTAGATACCTTTGAGCTGGAGTTATGGATGGTTGTGAGCTACCATGTGGGTGTTGGGAGCTGAACTTCGGTCTTCTGCAAGAGTAGTAAGTGCCCTTAGGTGCTGAGCCATCTCTCCAGCCCCAAGCCATGATTGTCTGTCCCTCACATTTCTTCACTGCCTGCCACAAAATCTTCCAAGAACTTCAACTTGTTATTTCCAGTTTTGACTGTCCTCATCCTTCATCCGCCTTGTCCTATGACAAGGGGTGGACTGCCACTTTCCCCATGGGTGGAAGTTCTGGGATTTGGTTAAGGCTTGAGCAAACGCAAGATGGGAGTCGTTTCACCTCTCATCTTGTGCTAACTCTTTCCCAGGGTTGAGGGAAGATCCTGTGACCTCTAGATTCCCTTTAGGGAAATTCTGGCTCCTGGGAAGGCATTTCCTCCTTAGTTCACTGCATTTCTCCACTGGCACCGGAGAAAAACAAGCTCATGGACCAGGGAGATGCTGCATGAGAAGGAATGCTGGAATCAGGCAGACATGCATGTGAATCCCTTTTCTGTTTTCTTTCTGCTGTGTGACATTGGGAAAATTTAAGAAAATTTATTTTTATTATTTTGTTTTGAGACAGGCTCTTACTGTGTCAGGCTAGCCTTAAACTCACAATCCTCTTTCTTCAGCTTCCTGACCATGGGATTAGTGTGTCTAATACCCTGCTCAGCTATGTGGGCATATATTTTAACTACTCCAAATCTCAGCTTGTTTTACTGTAAAAGTAATAGCAAGTTCTACCTTACACGATGGCACTAATGGTTGAGTTTATCCAACGGTTGTCAGTGCCTAGATGCACAAAGGCATTCAAATGGGAGCTCTCTATGATCACAATTGCCAGTCTGCTTGGCTAATGCAAAAGCCTAGAATTGAAGGGAGAATTGTCTCCATCCATCTGGAGGTGTTCCAGGGCTCCTTTCTCTCAGTGTTATTAGGGACAGAGGAAAAGGGTGATTGGTTCTGGAGAAAGGACAGAGGTCCTTTAATGAGCTCAGGAAAGCCCATATCCAGACAATAGCAGCCCTGGAGTCTGCAGTAGCATCCTGTCAGAAGCAGCAGCAGCAGGATATGTGTTCAGGGTGGGAGCATGCAGCAACCCTACTGCACACTTCCCTGCCTGTCTACCCCTTAGCCTATGGAGCTTCGTGAAGTAGTAGCAGGAATCAGAGAGAGATAAAGATCCAGCCCCCCCCCCCCTTCCAGACTGATAGGGAGGCTGGGATCTGATCTGGGCAGCCTTGCACCTTACAGCCTTCTTCATGAGCTGCTCCTGCAACCACTGGCCCTGCTTTGGGTAGAGATGTCTGCCTGGCCTGTGCTTATTAGCCTCCAATGCTACAGAGTCAAGGAGCAGAGGAGTGGTCCGTAGCTGCAAATCAGTGCCCTATGCACAGCATGGCTTAAAGTTTCCTGATTGCTGATGGCAGAGCTTGCCTGCAGAAATACAGTGATAATGAAGAACGGTCATCCTAGCCCAGGGGAGTTCACGGTTGGGTGGGCTGGGCTGGAAGAACGGTGAGCTTAGTGGATGTAGAGAAGCCCAGTAGGCATTGGAGGTTGTATGAACACTGGAAGATCACCAGGGAAGACTTCCTGGAGGAGGAAAATGGGCAATCACAGTGGAAGAATGAGCAGGAGTTGACGGGATGGGGAACATAGTTGTGGTGAGAAATGGCAAGTGTGTGGTAAGAGTTAGAATGTGCCAGGTTGGGGGGGGGCTGTGGCTCAGAGTTCTGGGGTCTGTACTGCAGAGGCAGCCAGGGCCTGGGGCTTTGGAGACCACACCCAGAAGGATGAACTTACCACAGGGGTAGAGTGAAGGCACTGGCGCCCTTCTAGCAGGAAACGAACACAGTCTAATTTGTGGTTTAAATCTTGCCATGCTTCCTTTCCTCAGTAAACCTGTCCCCAAGCCCAGAGAAGTCCAAGGATCACATGATGATCTGCAAAAGTCACTTTTGCCCTCTGGAAAGAAGGTTTTCAGAAAGTATGGAAGCAGATGAATCTTAAAGACCTTTCGCTACCTGCGAAAAGCTTATGGCGTGTGGTTGGGTGACTGAGTGATAGCATAGGTGATGGGGTGATTGGCTCTTAGCGAGCACTCAGGTGGATGAGAGACCAGGAGAAGAACTAGAATGAATTTCTCATTAATTTTACTGCTGGATAGGATCAGCCTCGCCAGATGACAGGCAGAGGACATAACAAGTTATGTGTCCTCTTCTCTGGGAGCATCCAGAAATCTTATTTAGGGGACTCTTCTTAAAAAGGTGATAGGCCTCTGGAGGTCCTGGCCCAGAGAGTCATAATGAGGCCCTTGGCTCAGAGAATCATCATGAGGTCCATCCCTTGAAGGCAGGGAAGCAGAGGGAAAGATGCCAACTGGGTTAAATTTCTGGCTCTGCCAATGAATGACATGTCTATCACCTTGGGGGATATGTAATTTCTCCTCTGTGGGATTTAGTCTTCTCATGTGTAAAATGAATTTTCCCAAATGGTGGTTGTTTTCTAAGCATTGGGTGCTGATGGTGGAAGATAAGGGTCTGGGGAGACAGCTCAGGCAGTAAGCCACTCACTATGCAAGCATGAGAGCATGGATGCAATCCACAGCACTCATGTCAGAAACGACCCATCGCACAAACTCTACGTGGTGGCTCACACCTGTAATTCCAGTGCTGGAGAGGTGCAGACAGGAACATGCTGGCCAGCCAGGTTAGCTGAATGGGAGAGCTGCAGGTCCAGTGAGGGATCCCTGTCTCAAAAAAAAAAAAAAAAAAAAAAAAAAGGTGGAGAGCAATTGAGGAAGACACCCAAGCATTGACCTCTGCCTCACCAAGGCACATGTATGGTTGTACACACACACACACACACACACACACACACACACACACACACATACACACACACACACACACACACACACACACACACACGGCCTGAGATGTAAGACTAGGCCACTTTGGTTGAGCAACCTGCAGCCTGGTTGAGGATACAGTGGCAGAAGCAGAAGCACTTAGTGTTTTGTACTGAGCACAGTGCTGAGGGGGTACTCCGGGATGGGGATATATAGGCATAAAGAGAGCTTCAAGTATGGCTAGAGAGGTGCAGAAAAGCTTCCTGGAAGAGGAGGCTGCTATCACACTTCAGCCATCAGTGCGTTGAGTGGTTGGGGTGGGAGAGCCGGCACTTCAGATTTATCTCATCAACTTGTCTTTTCATGTATAAATGCATCTCAGTCTCCAGTCTGATGCTCTGGAGCCATTGTTCTGTGCTGCCCACTAGCTGGGAGGGCAGCCCGCTGTCAGAGGTATCAGGCTGAACTTCTGTGTACTCTGCTGGAATGAACCTCTAGAACACGCACAATTCATTTCACACTACAAGTTTGCCCTGGGCAGATTTTTCTAGCATCCAACAACATTTCTCATGGGGAGCCTCAAAGGCATAGATTAGAGTGTTCTGAGCCTCTGTGTCGGCCAGAATTGGTTTCGGGAGATGCTGTCCTTGGCTTAGGTGCTTCCCAAGGGCAGAGCATCTACATTCACTGGCTTATCTTGGCAACACTGATGGAGGGTAGATGGCAGGATGGGCAGGAGTAAGAGAAAACAGGTACTCTCTCCACAGACTGCACATCCGACCTGAGCAGCAGTGCTCTGCAGGAGAGACAAAGGTCTCGCTGGAGGTTTTTGCCAGGGATCTCAGCTAGCTGGGCATATTCTCAGGAGGATTCTTGAGCAGGGATGCTGGAGGTGATATCCAGGGACAGAAAATGTATCACCTTAAGAATAGGATGGGGCAGGGAAGGAGCAGATTAGTGTTCCAGACAAAGGGAACAGCATGGAAAGAAAGCCAAGCGGCTGTGTGCGGAAAGGAAAGGTGGTGTGACCCAAGGCAGGGTTCTGTCCCGAAGTGACGAGAGAACCTGCAGCAGCCGCAGCAGGCTAGCACAGCCAGAACTTATGAATACATGTAAGTGTGCATGTGTGTGTGAATGTTTGTGTGTACAGGTACACATATATGTATAGGTGTGCATGCACTCGTGTGTGAGCACTGTATGGAGGCCAGAGGATAACCTGAGGGGTCATTCTTCGGGTGCTGTTCATCTTGTTTGCTGAGACAGAGTCTCTCCATTCCTCAGGAGCTGTCAATCTAGATTTTTGAGATAGGGACTCTCAGGGAACTCACTGACTAGGTTAGGCTGGTTGTCCAGTGATCTTCCTGTCTCTGCCTGTCTAACAATGAGGTTAAAACACACATACTGTGGCTTGTTTTAATTTTTAAAATACATATCTTATTTTTTAGAAAAATCTGACTAATTAATTAATTAATTATTTGGGGGTGTATGCATATGTAACCATGCCACAGGGTGAGTGTGGAGGTCAGAGAACAAGTTGAGGGAGCCAGTTCTTTCTTTCTACCACATGGTCTCAGGGATTGAACTCTGGTCATCACATTGGGCAACAAGTACCTTTACGCCAGAACTATCACAGAACTTGCTGGCTCCTGATTTTTAAAAACATGTAGGTTCTGGGGGATTGAACTCAGATCCTCATGCTTACAGAGTAAGCCCTTTACTGACTGAACTCTCTCCCAGCCCCAGAACATGTTTTGAAACAAAACAAAACCCCAAACAACCAATACCTTGGGTGCATCTGGAATAATGGATGGGGCAGGAGATTCATGTTGCTGGGCACATTAGGAGATAACTGTTATTGTTCTGGAGGGAGATCAACATGAATTTAACTAACAGGTAGTGATGTAGATGCTGAAATGGGGCCATGTTTTAAAGAACAGGATTTGGTCATAGAGTACATACTGGCGATAAGGGAGAGAGCATGCCAACAATATTTCCTGATTTCTGTGGAGATCTCAGAGATTATGTAGTCTCCTCCACCCCCACATCTAACTATTTCTGAGACCCAGAAATAAAGAGGGACTTTCCCATGCTGGCAGAACAAGGCCAATATTTAAGCCAAGTCATCTTGTGTCCATCCTTTTCCTCCACAGTGCAAGAGAAGGAAGTAACCTAGAAAGTATCCAACTCAATTCCTACATTATTTTATAGATAAGGAAACTGAGGGGAAAAGCTTAAGCAGTCTGGCCAAAGGCCACCCAGAGAGTTAATTAATTAATGAGTGAAATAGTTTAAGCATATATAAACAAGGCTGTGTTGACCCTTAGATAGTGAGACATGTTGTTTGCTCAGGAGGGAGATAACTTGGCAGAGTCCCTCCAAATGGTTTCCCAAGCGTCCATGCACTGGCTGGATAGCTTCTTTCTGGGCCTGTTGCCTGGGGTTAGGGAATCCAGATGTCTGGGTCCACAAAAGCCAGATGGATTTTCCCATGCCACGGATTCCCAGTGCTTGGGCTCAATAGATCAACAGTGATGTTGTAAGGCATGTGGGTGGCTGGGAAGGAATGTCAGCTTGCTCTTTCGGTTAGTTCTCTAGCTGCTTGAGTTTACTATTGCAGAGGTTTATTTCTTTTAGTGTTCTTCTCACTTGGACAGCCCTGCAGCCAAAGCTAGTACTTACCAGTTGCTATCTTGTGTTAAATACAGGGATAGCATTCCTTAGAGTTCAATGTTGTGACAGGGCATGACAAATGTTATCAAATACTGCACTGTTTGCAGATGTGAATGATCTCTTGGGAATGTGATAGTTTGCAGGCCATCATGCTAGAATTTTCATTCTCTCTCTCTTCTTTCTTCCTTTTCTCTCTTCTCTTTCTCTCTCCCTTTCTATTGAGAAAAACATGCAGAATACTTGAAATTAGGATTGCATTATTTAGAATTAAAATTAGAAAAATTTAAAATATATATTTTTGGCAACCTGGCTTTGTCCCCTTGGAGACTCAAGTCTCCAAAGAGCTGCCCTTTTGCCCTCTCCCAGGAATATTCAGGAAAAGGGACAAAGAAAGTAGCTTTTGAGGTAGCTCAAGTGGTTTGAAAGAAGGTTATGGAGTCTTTGAAATCATGCTGTCTCAAAGCCATGTCCTGACTTTACCACTTCATGTCTGTGTGACATTGGTGCCGACCTCTGTGAAACTCACTGTTTTGTTTTGTTGAGTGGGAATGAGGATTTCAGTTTTAGAGTGCCATTGTGAATATGAAATGAGGCAATTGATACAAAGCATGTAACAGATTGTCTAGCATAGAGACAAGAAGTGTTCAGCAAATTTAAATTGGTATTATCTCTTACTCTAGGACTCTCAAGTCAACCAAGACTGAGTCAGATTGATTGAGATCAATGGAACTTTCCTCTTCAGCTCTGGCTACTTCTAGGTGCCTCTTGAGGTTCACTGCCATGGCAACGGCTTGGTGGAACAGCATGGAAGTTGATAGGGGAAACTAGACAGCCAGAACACTGCCTGGCCCTGCTGGCGCCACAACCACAATGGGCAACTGTCTGATTAATGCCAGCCTGATCCCACTGGCTTCATTTCAGGTCACCCTGGAGAAGATTCTTGCTCAGGGACGGATGGAGCCTCACTCCCTCACTCAGGGATGAGCCAGGACCCTGGTCAGTGGGCACAGTTACAGGTGCCGACAAGTCTTAGAACTGTCCAAGCTAAACCGAACTGAACAGAGCTAAAAGTGACCCTGTAGTTTGGTTATTCTAGTACCTTCTCTTTATGGCTGAATAAAGAACAAATGGGTAATGAATGTCTACAGTGTGACCAACAAAGTATGAAAATCTTTCCCCAAAGGCTAATTCCTACAACAGCTCCATGGAATAGGTGTAATTATCCTCACCAAGGAGGTAAAGGCTGGGGGTGGGGTGGGCAGAGATATGAAATTTGTTTACAAAATTCAGCTAGTGTTTGCACCCAAGACTTCCTTTTTCTTATTTATACTCTCTCTCTCACTTGTTCATTCACATGCTGTGGTTTAGGTTTGAAAGTGTCCTCAAGGTTGATAAGCTAGTAACAACCTCCAGTGCAACAATTGCCAGGAACTCTAGAGTGGGTTTGTTGTACTGGGGTCATTGGAGGGAGGAGCTGTCTCAAGGGGAGGAAGTCAGTTGAACATAGGCTATGAAAGGAGAGGGAGAGCAAGGCAGGCTGAGAGGAAGAGGGAACCAGGAGGGGAGGAGGGAGAGTTAACCAAAATGAAGGACATATGGAAAAGCCATATAGCAATCCACTACTTTGTAATCCAATTAAAAATACAAACTAAAGACTAGCTAGATGGGAGATATCTGTACAGCCAGATAACACTACTCTCAGAAGCCACTGTTTAGCAAACAAAGAAATCCAAGATCCAGGTATGGGGTACCTCCTGATGAGTTAGGGTCTCTAAGTTAATATAGACTATTACTGTTCCTCTGTGGCCCACCAGAAATAGATGATAAAGCCTTATTGCTGAAGATACCACATATCCTGGTTGCAAGATACAGAGGAACTAATCTGGAACTGTGCTGGAGGTTTCCTTCCTGCTGGGTAGCTCTCCCTGTGCTGGGAAGAGCGATGCAGGCTGCTGAGGGAGATAAGGCATCAGTGACCTGACTCATACATGAACCCTATGGACTACAATGCTGACTTGCCAGGCAAGATGTGCCCACTGGTGAAATAGTGGCATGACTGTTATAGTGGAACCAGCCACTCAGGTTCGTTTTGAGGCCTGTTTCATAAGAGGCATACATGCCTGGTTCTGTAAACCTTGTCAAACAAATGGCTGGAGAGATCATAGATCCTGGGAGGGACTTGACTACTGTGGTTCAGCTAAATTGACATAGCACCAAACTGCAACCTATTTTTATGTCTATACCCATAGATAAATGCTTCTCTCAGCCTTAGTAAGAGAAGCTTCTCTTTGCAGTGAATGATGGTGAATGCAGAGACTCATGGCTGTCTAAGAGGCTTAGATGATGGTTTGGTATTCAGCCCTAAACAGGATGTTTCGTTCACTCCTTCCAAAGCTCAGGAAACTTGGTGAAAGAGAGATTAAGGAAACAATGAAGGACAGGAAGAAGATGCAATCTTCAGGCTATGGCACAGTCACTACAAACAGGACCTCACAGCAGGTGCAGTTGTCAGCATTTAGCCTCCACAAGTCTAAGCTCATCAATAGTCAATCATAGATGGATAGGAACTCATGGGACCCAGCTCTTCTCTGTTGAACTTTTGGCAACTGAAGGATTCTGGGAGAGATATAGTCATTGCTTTCAGTTACATACCAACTGCTGAGCCTATCAGCCTCAAATGCATAGTTCCAAACCTGTGGCTATTCAGGAAGACCTAATGGAATCAGGTAGATCAGATGGTCACAAAAGAAAACAAACCTGTGGATGGAGAGGTCAGAGAGTCTAGAGGAGAATCTATTATCACCCTGCTGCTAGAATGATGTAATATCTAACTGCCTTCTAAATACTCATCCTTATTCAATAGATTAGTGCAGCTCTTGCCCCTCCCTAAAGAAGCTTCAGGTGGGGGGGGGCGGTTGTTACAGAGAGCCAGTACAGTTCAAAGTGTAGAGAATACATTACAATAGAGGGATCATCCTCATATGGAACATCTATAATGCACCCCAGTCACCCAAGATTCAGGGAACATCATTAAAGAGGGGCAGAAAGATTGTAAGAGCCAGAGGACCCCGGGGACTGCTGTGAAGTCATGTCTTCTATAAATAATGAAGATATTGCACCTACCACTCTCAATAACTGTGGTTGCCTGCACAGGACCTGTACAAAACCACACCAGTCAACATTCAGGCACAGATGGGGGAAAGGCTCTCAAGGCCTCATTCCTAGGTCAGGAGCTATAGGTTTTACTCTCTTTATATATCTCTCTATCTCTCATGAGGAAAAGAAGATTGTGTGAATTTGAGAGCAAGACATGGGTGGAACAAGAAAGGACATGGAGGAGGAAGACTAGTGGATATGACCAAAATGCATTGTGCTTACACAGGAAATTCTAAAAAAAAAAAAAAAAAAAAGCATGCATGTGGAAAAGAACACGTAGAAAAGAGGGATGGATAAAATGTCTAGGAAGGTGATAATAGAGAGTGAGTGTGTACAGAATATGTACAGAATATGCTCTATATGACAAAATTGTCAAGGGACAAATTTAATCAATGGAAATGGTAAGTTTCTCTCCTTCTTGTTCACTCTTTCATATGATTCTCTTTGCCCTTATCTCTACATCTTTGCATTGGATGACTCAGTGAGAAATCCCTCACGGGAAGTCAGGCTCTGGGTCTTGGACTTCCTTGCCTTTAAATGTATGAGAAATAACTTTAAAACATCCAGTCTTGTGTCTTTTATACCAACAGCACAAAATGGACCAAGACATTGTCTCTCTGGAGTTTTCAGTGTTACCCCCTGCTCTCATCCTAATGCCTGGTGTAGCAGGGCCTCAGTATCAACATGCTGAATAAATGAATTGCAGTGGGTAATCATGGCATGACTTTTGAAGGTATGATTTAAAGATGGGTCTAAGAAGCACATGTGTGTGTGTGTGTGTGTGTGTGTGTGTGTGTGTGTGTGTGTGTGTGTGTGTGTGTGTAGGGTTTCTACCAGATAGATACTAAGAATGCGGAAAGGGAAGACTAAGCCTCTATAGATGCAGCCCTCACCTTCTATCTTAGGTCCTCCACAGCAGGCTGTTCTCTCCAAATATCTTTGTTCTAGTTCACTGGACTCCACTCCGAACAGCCACTATTCTTCTTCACGTATGCCTTCTCTTTGACTTTTTCCTTACCTGGAATGGCTCCATTGCCATTCTCCTTAAGGATCTCACACCCATCTTCAGATATTCCCATCTCCATGAAGTTTTCCTTGATGTCCTTAAGAAATTAAATACCATAATTTTGTAAATTTTTGAGATACCTGAATCTCTTTCATAGGCTCTTTATTGCTTCTTTATTGTGACCTTCTGTGATCATGTTTCCTCTGATAGCAGCTCATGAGCAATTAGATGGTCCTGACCCTCTCTCATCCTTTCATCATCTGGGGCACCTAGCAGACCAGCATCTGGCAGACCAGCATCTGGCAATTGTGATGCACATTAGTGGAACTGGATGGCGTGGGCTTGGTGTGGGAAATCAAAAGCTGGTATTGAGTTGAATTCTTTAAGAAGTCAGTCTAGAAGAAGCAGGGGTGGGAGAGTGGATCTTCATCTGCCTTCTTTATTTCAGTGCAGGCTGACAGCATCCTTCTCCAGGGACGTCTTATGACCTCAGCTGACCCTCACTAGGTCTGTTTTCCCATTCTCTTGGATCAGGCTGAGAAAAACAGGAAGAATCATTAAGAGACAGAGACTTCAGAGCCAGCAAAATCATTACTGATTCCTTTTACAGACACCAAAAGCTTTGTTTATACATTGTGACAAAGGAGTGGACTTTTCCTGCTGGCTGCAGGGAGAAGCTTCCATCGACCTCCTGGATTCGTACCAGGTGCCACACCCATCCCCTTCTCAGATTTTCTTCTTTTTTACAACATCTCTGCCATCACCCATGTTGGAAGACTTAAGAGTTGGAGGACCTGTTGTCCAGACTTGTTTCCTGAGATAGATCTAATTTCTCCTCAGAGCATGCTCCATTGATCAGTGGTGCAGGAGGTTTGTCAAGAGTGCAACTTCCAGGTGTTTCCTGGCCTACTGCTTCAGAATACACACTGCAACAAGATCCCCCAAGGAGTGACTGTACCTGTGGAAGTTTGGGAGATACTCCTCTAATGCACTTAAATTGTTTTCTTAAGTAAGAGGGTACATATAAAAACTCCAGAGGGGGAAACTAACCTGTGAATTAGTGGCAAGCTACATGTCTTTACTAGACAGTTGTAGAAAGCTACACATTAGTTCTATGATTGGCCCTGTGGATGCAGTTCAAAGTAGCATCTTTGGTTTCTTCGGTCTTCAGTAATTCATGTGACTAAACACAGGCCTATTTCACACCAGTCTCTCAGCAACCATTTGTTGAATGAATAAATATTTTGAATTCTGACCTAGGGCTTCTTCTACAACACCATAGTTGGCTCCTGTAACTACCAGCATCCTTGGTTAACACAAAATACTTTCAGAGAGAGTAGGCCATGTCCTCATTTTGTGCCAGTCCTTGGCAGCAGAATCTCAAGACTCAATAAAGTAGGCTCATAAAATTGTGATTTGTGTGCCAACATGGTACAAGAGGAACTTTTCTGGCTTCAAATTCTCTACGTAGCTAAGTATGAGTTTGAACTTCTGGTCTGTCTCCTGAGTGCTAGGATTATAAGCATGTGCTGCCATGCTTATTCTTCTCCCCCTCCCCCAATTTTATATGCATTATTGAAAGTTGACAAGTACAACAACACAGTGATAACTGTGTAGAGAACATACATAGAAATGTATACATAGAACTACTATTCTATGATATGCAGAAACCCCTACTGGGAAATCCATTTTCTTAGTAACTGACCATTTCTCCAAGTATTCAACCAGCTCAACTGAGGAGACATCGGTGAATAGGGATTTACTTTGCAAGATTCAGCAGCTAGATTTCAGATTACACAAAGTGACCAACTGTGCCAAATTCTTAACATTTCTTCAGGTGTGTTTTTTGTCATGAAACAGTTTTTGTGTAGCTCTCTCTAGAAAGGACAATTCACACCTTTTCAGACAACCAATGTAACATCTAAATTTCAGTTTGTGCAACCTGAACAGCAGTTATGGTCCTCTATAGAACAAATTCGTTACACCAAATACACAAATATACATTAAGCAAAACAACCTTCATGACATGATAGCCTAGGTCCAAGCTACCTGTCACCATTTTGTCATAAATATTTGTGTCTGCGATGTTTCAGAAAAGAGGGACAGTACTATCATGTTTTATAAACTTTGGTGACAGCCGTTGGTGTGTAAATAATCTGCATCTGCCCTCTCTGTAGCCTTCTTTCCGACCTCTCAAGTTCCTTGAAGGGAAGAAGAGGGGAATACAAAATCTAGGAGCAGCCCACCTTCCGAGTTCCATGCAGGCAAGCCCCAGAGCTCTTGGAAGCAGGGTGGGTGGCTGGTAAGGGCTGAAAAGGCACACAGCTCCTCAGCATCAATTAAACCATTCCTCAGGCATCTGCCAAGTCACACAGGGCACATCCATGCTCATTCTCTGATTAACCTTTAATTCACTCATCTAGTATGTTTCTTCAAGCCAAAAGCATATGAGTGCTTAATACTGGGAAAAGCGAGAATGTCATGTGTGAGTCTCACGTCTCTTTCGTAGACAGCGGTGAAATGGGTGACGGTGGAGGCGGTTTCTCACTAGCACATCTCTTCAGTCTGTTCAGTTCAGACAGCAGCAGCCAGTTCTGTGGGGGCATAGCAGGTTATGGGGTTCATCTTGAGCCCTGGGATGCTGGCTGTGCAGGGGGATGTGTGACCCCTGTGGCTGCTTGGTGGCCTGAGGGGAGCCAGTCTCCAGCTGGGCCTGAAATTGGGCAAGCTGCTCCGGACTGGCCGGTTTCTTCAACAGATTGTTCTTCTGCTCCAGCTGGGAGTTCTTCTCCATTAGTTCTTTGATCTACCCCTTCAGAACCTCACTTCCTCTCTAACTGCCGACATCAAATGGCTTTTCATCAAATCCATAGCTTGCTCTATTTCATGCCTAGTCTTCTGCGGTTCTGGGAACTAAATCCAAGGTTTCAGTATGTACCAACTGTGCTCATCTCCAGCCTGTGGACTACACATCTTTGTTGCAATAGTACAGGGTATACAACAGGTTCAGCAGAACAGTCCCCACTTCTGTCCCACCAGTGGTCTAGCGAGGCTTTTCATGGTGGTGGCTCATGATTCCATTCTGCCCAGACTGGTTTCGCTGTTGCTCTCATGTTTTGAAATCTGATTTTGTCCCTGTCTTTTTCTTCCTTGAAAGTCTTTATTATTGATTTAGCATCTGCTTAAAGGAAACTTTAGCCATTCCCTTTATTCTAAGGAAGGCTTTTCTTCTTTCCTGTTCATCAAAGCTGTGGTTGGGTAGTACCATTGCTCTCTCTGTATGTAACTTACTGGCTCAGTATTGTATTTATGCCTCCCGTGGCTGCTGCCTTATTCCTGGGAGTTCATAATCTCTGGTAGCTCAATAGCTTCCACTGTTGTGAGGGTGTGAAAGAGTTTTAGACTTCATTTCATGGAAGAAGTCACATATTACTCGGAGGCCAAATTGAAAATCACTTTTCCTCTGGGGGAAAAATGCCTGTTTGGTACATTTCTGTTATAATGCTATTTTGCACAGTTGCTGGAGATGCCAGTACTCTTCAAGATCACCGTGAGAAGGGCTGTCATCTCCTCATCTTTGTTAATTTTGTTGTCCTTGTCAAGGTCTCTTAACAATCTTTGCAATGTTTTGCATGGGAATTTCCTCAGGCAAAGGAAAATTCAACAGATTCCCAGCAGCAGCCTTGGGAAAGCAGGACTTGGGATCGCACCCATTCCCTGCACAGGCCAACTTGACTCATTTACAATAAGCATCTTCTGAATCATAATAAAGGCGGAAGCTAGTCTTGCATTGAGTTTTTACCAAGTGTCAGGTGCTATTCTAAGCTCATTAACATGGATTATTTCTTGCATCACTGCCACAATGCTATCAGGTAGGTCATGCCTTCCTGGTATTGTGGTGTTGAGTAACTTACTTAACTCATAAGTGGGAAGGGTGGACTTAAGCCTGTGTGGTTATATTCCAGAGCATGGGCAGTTACCCATTGCTTGTGTCTAGAATGTGATAGTTATTCTGGATTTTAATCTTATGTTGCTGACATACATTTCGTTCCCACGTAGTCTTTTTCTTACAGACTACTACTTAAATTTTATATTGTGGCTGAATAAATAGCCCTAAACATAGAGGCTTAAGCAATGAACAAATGATTGTCACTAGCTTGGGTGGGCAGTCTTTTGTCTTTCATGACTAGGTTTTTCTGTTGGATGAGGTCAGAGGCTGGCTGGGTGTAGAATGTTCATGCTCTGTCTGTTAATGTGTCTGGTGCTTTCAGGTGGTGGTGAGAGTTGGTCTTAGCTGGCACATTTGAATGGCTAGGGCGTTTTCCTCTCCATGTGGATTCTCTATGTAGACTTTCATGTGAATGAAACATCTTGTATCAAGGGTGGGTTGGGGAGATGGCTCAGTCTGTAACGTGCTTGCTATGTGAGCATGTGGATATGGGTTTGGTCCCCAGAACCCACTTAAAAAACCAGAGTGTAATGGCACACTAAAAATCACAGCATGGAGGTGACAAAGCAAGGCAGGTCTTTTGGGCTCATTGGCCAGTCAGCCTTACCTAATTGGTGAGCTGTTGGCCTGTAAGAGACCTTACCTCCATTTACACAAATGGAATATTACTCAGCTGTTAAAAACAGTGACATCGGGAAATTTGAAGGCAAATGGATGGTTACCTGAGTGAGGTAACTCAGACCCAGAAAGACAAACATGGTATGTACTCACTCATAAATGGATATTAGCTAGAAAGAATAACCAGGCTACAAACCACAGCCCCAGAGAGGCTAGGTAATAAGGAGGGTCCAAAGAGCGATACATGGATTTCCCAGGGAAGGGGAAATAGACAGGATCTCCTGGGTAAACTGGGGGAGGGTGGGAATGGGAACATGAGGGATTGGGTTGGGGGTGGGATAGGGGGGAGAGTAATGAAAGAGATTTCTTGATGGGAGGAGCATTTCAGGGTCAGGTAGAAACCTGGTACAAGGGAAATTCCCATGAATCTACCAAGGATAACCCCAGTCAAGACTCCTAGCAATACTGGAGAGAGTGCCTGAAATGGCCACCTCCTGTAATCAAATTGGTGAATACCCTAAGTGTCATTGAAGAGACTTTGTCCAGTAACTGATGGAAGTAGATGCAGAGATCCACAGCCAAGCACTGGGCTGAGCTCCGGAAATCCTGCTGAAGACAGGGAGGAAGAGTTGCACGAGCCAGAGGGGTCAAGGTCATCACAAAGGAACCAACAAAGACAACTAACCTGGGAATTATAGGGACTCACAGATACTGGACCAACAGCTAAGGAGCCCACATGGTTCCAATCTAGGCCCTCTACATATGTGTGACAGTTGTATAGCTTGGTCTACTTGTAGGACTCCTAACAGTTGGAGTGGGGACTGTCCCAGGTGCTTTGGCAGGATTTGGGGAATGTATTCCTCATACTAGGTTGCCTTACCCAGCCTTAAAACAAGGGGGGGGGGAGCTTAGTCCTACTTCAACTTGGTATGCCATGCTTTGTTGACACCCATGGGAGACCTACCTCTTTCTAAACAGAAACAGAGGAGGAGTGGATTGGGGAGAGGTTTGGAGGGGTGTGCTGGAGGGAATGGGAGGATAAGAGGGAGGGGAAACTGCAGTTGGGATGTACAATAAATGAATAAATTTAATTAAAAAAAGAGAGACCTTACCTCCAAAACAAAGGTGGACAGTTCCTGAAGAACAACACCTGGGGTTGATTTCTGGCCTGCACAAACATATGCACACGTGTTCACCTGCATGTGTTCACACTCAGACATACACACACACACACACACACACACGTGTGCATATTTATAAAATTATCATCCTGAGAGGACCAGCTCACCAAAATAACTCATTCCTTAGCTGAGGACAAGATGGTTGTTCCCATTTTTCTATATGTGGTTCAATACAATATTTCTACTTTAAACACAACTGGACCCATCTCAGTTATCATGCGTTTCTTGGGTTTTCTTCCTTGTCTACAGCTGAGGAATGGTATACTTTGCTTCCATGATCAGCTCTAGGTTCATATTCTGCCTCTGGCACATCACTGCTGCTCATTATAAATGCCAGTCCCTGGAGCTGTGGCACTCAGGTGAATGTCCACTGGGATAATCAGAGTGAAATTATACTATGTTTTAACCAAGGTTGTATGTTCCATTTTTTCTACGCCTATCCCCAAGTGCTCAGGTTTGGGCTGTTTCCTGACATTATACATTTGCTTGTATATCTGCTTCCTTTCCCCCATTTCCAACTTACTCATTAGGAGTTTCTGATTTAATGATTGTAGACTATCTATTGGTCCCATTTTAAAAAATAGAATTAAATCTATCTTTTCATTATTTGGTTCTTGCTGAGTATAGCCAAAGTAAAGACAAAAAAACATTGGGAGGTATTTTTGATTATTTTGATTATTCTGTTGAGCTCTCTCTCTCAGTATCTGGTGCCTTAAAATGACATTTGTCCCCCTTCAAAATGTATCCCCAAAGTCCCCCATACACATCAACCCTAGCATCCCTTCAGAACACATTTGCCCTGTGCTCACATTGAAGGTTCCTCCATGGCCTTGCAGCTTACATTTCTCCTCACCTTTTGGATGTTTTCTGTTAAGTATCCTGAATAGTCATTGAAAAACTTGATCATGCTGAAAGCCCTCCAGTGGTTTTCATTTGATTTACATAAAATACATGATCAGACTGGGACCTACATTGACCTCCTCAAAGTGGAGTTTCTCCTTCAATTTCCCCCAACTCTTTCCCCCCCTTTTTTGCAGCATCTGTCATTATCTGGAATTATTTTTTTTATTTTGTTGTTTATTGTCTGATCCATCCCCATCACCCACTCTCTTGCCCCAATCTGGTATAGAAAGTGGCATAAAGGGCAGTGACATATCATATTTATCACTGGACACCCTACCCTGGCATATGGAGGCTGCAGTCAATGTACTTGGATGAATGAAGGTACATATTACTTTTTATAGGGGGATTGGCCAGATGGTTTTGCTGTGTTAAGTCTTTTAATTGCTTTAGGTTTTAATTTACATGTTTAGGAATATTGGCTTAGCTATAGAAACAGGATCCCTTAATATTGCAAATATCAGCTACATTAGTATATTTGTAGGACTTTGTGGTATGTCCTCTTGAAGGTTTTCATGAGTTAAATGTAAAGTGGGAGAGACATCTGCTGATATTCTTTTTCTTGCAATCCCGTCACACTGGCTTCTATTAAAAAATTGGCTTACTTCCTGACATAGTGATACACACCTATAATTCTAGCATTTGGAAGGCAGAGGCAGGAGGATCATTGAAAGTTTCATGCCAGATTGGTCTACATAGCAAATTCTAGGCTAGTTAGGACTATATAACAAGATGCTGCCTTAAACAAAACAAAAGGAAAACATCTCTTTGATTTTTGCTGTCCAAATCCAGTTAATTGGAAATGAGGGTCAGCAAAACTTTTCCCGTCAGGCTACCTCCTGATCATCACCCAGTTGTTAGTTACTCCAGTGCAGACCCATCCCTGTGGTAGACTTTCTCTTTCTCTCATTATTTTTTTCCCTTTCTCCCTTCTTCTCTCCCTCTCTTTCACATTAATTTACCGTGTGTGTGTGTGTGTGTGTGTGTGTGTGTGTGTGTGTGTGTGTGTGTGTGTCTGTGTGAGTTTCCTCCTTCCACCACGTGGGTTGTCAGGTTGTCAGATTTGTTGACAAGCATCCTTACCATCTGAGCCATTTCCTCAGCCCTCTGGTAGACTTTCCACAATCTCAATGCCTCAGATTCACTCTTCAGCGTGGTAGTGTCTCCCTCCTCACTTTCCTTACTTCTTGTCACGACTGTATTCAAAAAGTCATGGCTTTCCATGTTGAATATCTTGGTGTGGATTCAGATCAAATGGATCTAAACTGGGTTTCTAAAATGGTTTAGCTAGTTTTCAAGCAGCTTAAAATACACAAATAAAATGTACTGAACAACAAAAAAAGAAGAGATGGAAAGTGTGAGAAAGTAAAAAACAAAGCAAAGCAAGGCATTGAACATGCTAAAAAGCTGGCTGTTTCTAGAACTGAAGGAGATGAAACTAAAAGGTATTCAATTAAAGTAAGTCAGCCAGTTGGAAAGGACTAGGAACAGGGATGCTCCCTTCTCAACTATTGCTTCGGATGATTACCGTGTTGGGAGTCAGAGGAGAGAGATGGGTGGAGGAGGAAAACAGAGCACCAAGGTGGGCTTGAAAACACCTTTTGGAAAGACCTTTATACATGTGTTAAAATGTAAAACTTGGAGAAAATAAGCACAACAAAATTTACTAACATTTTAAAAGAAGTAAATTGCTAAGGAAGCATAAATCTGGTTTCAAAAATATTTTAACTATGGAGACCTAAAACAGATCCCTGGCTGGACTGTTTGCACCAGCAGGAGGCTGGCTGTAAAAGCTGAGTAACCTCAGGCTTTTAAGGTGCTCTCCCAGTAGGATTCCACAATTGTTAACAGACCTAAAGATGCTGTGTGGCTCCTCTGTTCCAAACTATGGTTTTAATTGGCTGTTATTCTGTACCTATGCTGCCAGTGTGTGTTGGATATAAGCAGAGTGATAGGGCTCGGCGGTCAAATAACCTTCCTTTGTTGTTCACAGGTCCCTGGATCACCAGGAGGCCTGATGGAGAGAACAGGATCATTGGTGATCTGCTTTGAGCTGGGTGTGTTGTGTAGAGGAAACTGAAACAGTTATTTGGTGACTGCAGGCCATGTTAGGAACTGGCAATGGTGACCAAAGTCTTTTCTTTGCCTTCTAGATGCATAGAAAGTTCATACCTTTGAAGTAAGGAGCCAGTGAACTGAGTTTGGGTGACTAAATGTTGTGTAATACTTCCGGCTCTGACTTTCCAAATCTTGCTGGAGATCTTCCACAATGCAGACGATCCAGAACAGGCATCAAAAATGGGAGATCCACAAGAGGGAAGGATCCTGGGTCTCTGAGTGACTATGTGGAACAGAGTCTTTGACACGCATTGAAATGACATGAGTAAGAAATAGGTCATCTCTGGATTATCTATAATGCCTAATACAGAATAAATGCTGCATAGTCACTGTAATGTATTTCTCATAGAATGATAGGAAGTCAGTATTCAGTACAGAAGCAATTGACTTTTTAATGTTTTTGATACTTATTGGTTGAGTCTACAGATGGGGAACATGTGTGTTAAATGCTCTAGTAAACAATTATTTATTCTGTAGAAATTTTGGGATCACCTGTTATATACCTTATAGATACCTGTTATACCTTAGCCTGCTTGGAGAAATGCAGTTATTAAAGCAAAGAACATCTTAGTTGTTTTACTCATCACACTTCAATGTTCTTTTTTATATTACATTTATTAATTTGTTTATTTATTTATTTATTTATTTATTTGTGTGTGTGTGTGTGTGTGTGTGTGTGTGTGTGTGTGTGTGTGTGTGCAACAAATGCATGTGGAGGTCAAAGGACAATTTGTGGAACTTGGTTCTTTTCTTCCACCATCATGTGGGTCCTGGGGATCAAACTCAGGTCCTCAGGCTTGATGGCAAGCATTTTTAACTGCTGAGCCACCATGCCCGTCGATGCTTTTCAATTTTCTTTCACCCAGTAGAATTGGTGTTCTCCAGCTGCATGTTCCCCATCTACAGATTTACCAACTAAGAATCAAAAGTATTAAAAAGTCAATTGCTTCTGTACTGAATACTGTAGAGATGGCTGACTGTCATTCTATGAGAAATACACTACAGTAACTATGTAATATTTATTCTGTATTAGGCATTATAGATAAGCCAGAGATGACTCAAGGTATAAAGGAAGCACGTACATAAGGGATTCAGCAACTGTGGGAATTGGTGTGCAAGAGAGGGCATCTTGAAATCAATCCTCCATGCATACCAAGGGGACAGTTACAACAGAGGACTTTTGTAATCAAAAGCTTACTTCTTTTTTTTTTTTTTTTTTTTTGAGACAGGGTTTTTCTGTGTAGTTTTGGTGCTGTCCTGGATCTCACTCTGCAGACCAGGTTGGCTTCAAACTCACTGAGATCCACCTGGCTCTGTGTCTGGAGTGCAGGGATTAAGGGCGAGCGCCACCACCGCCTGGCGAAAGCTTACTTCCGATTAAGACTGCAACTCCCTAAATTTTTTTTTTTTTTGCTTTTCTTATCCTAGGAAGCCAGTGGTCTTGTGCAATATGTCACTGTCTAAACCCAAAGCTAGTCTTGCTAGTTACATAAGCTATGTGCATATTAATCTGCTACATCTCAGTTTCCCCATATGTGTTGTGACTATGATATATTATTTAGCTTTTGTCTTTATGTTGTTTTGAGACCAGGTCTTGTTATGTAGCTTAGGCTGTCCTTGAACTCAAGATCTTGAGTGCAGGGATTACAGATGTGGACAGCTGTACTTAGCTTTTATCTAGGGTTTTTGAGAATTCAGTGAATGAATCCACATAGAGTGCTTAGCACAGCAGCAGTCACATAGTAAATTTACCTGTATACCAGTTACTATCTTTTTATCCATGTTGTTGGCATGGGCCATCTCCCTAGCACATGCTCTTCAGTAATGCTAATGAGGCAAGTACTCCCACTTGCCTTGGCATGTTTTATGGATGACCCAAACTGCAAACACCAACATGTCTAAAACATATGCTCTCTGCTTTGTTTAATTTCAGATACCAAAATATGCCTACACATAGGGGTATGTGCATAAAGAAACACATGTACTCTTTTTTTTTTTTTTAACTTTGCCTGGTAGAAATAGGCCTCTGCAATGTGTCTTTTCCTCCCACACATGCCCCTCCATGGCTGGCACATCTCCTAATTATTCCCATCTACTCCCTCCCCATAGACCTTTTGTGTGTATATTTTGGCACACATTCTTTTGGTTCTGCCTAGTTCCTTTCTATCTCTTTTTCTGCCTCCACCCTCCCTCCTCTTCACAACTCTTTAGAAAAATTAGTTAAACTATACATTTTTTATTATTAATGTACATTTATGAAAAATTGGTTACAGTTACAAAAGTGCATGGTTATAAAATAATTTCCATACAAAGGTTGGCATCTTCCCTACTCCTCCCTAACCCTCCCACCACCAGACGTCAGGGCGTAGGAGAACTGAGAGCTTTGTGGACCCAGCTCCTGGTCAGCGCTGTGATGTACAAAAGGCCCTTGGGTCGTGCCTCTCTTACTTCCTTTTGCCTCCTTCTGGGTACACAAAAGCAGACAAGGTTCCCTAGCTGTGAGGACGCTGTCCCTTTGAGGAATGAGCAAAGGTGTCTCCTTGTGCTCTTCTACAACTGAAAAGAACGGCAGCAAATACGTCTATGGAGAAAATGGAGCTGTTGGCTTTTCACAAGGGTTGGAATGAAATACATGTACTCTTTAAATCCATTTAAATCTCTTTAAATCCATTACACCAAGCCCTTAACTGAGACCATGAAACTCTATAGCGTCTCTGGGCAACCTATTTCTTCAAGTTTCCACGGGAATCCTGGTGAGAATGGAAAAGGAGTTGGTATCTTGAGGATAATCAGAGGTACATGATCCAGAATGGTGTGATGAGGACAGAGGATCTTTTCTAAAGAAAAAAAATTCTTGTCCAGACCTTGACCACCATAATCTTGTTGGTTAGTTATGACCTGACGTTTTCAGACCCAGCATAAAGGAAACTTCTGTGAAGGGGACAAGTCTCTAGGGGATAGAGGAGGACAGAGGGAAGTTGGGAGAAACCAGGTTTTCATTAGATTGTTTCAATTATAGCATTGGATCTTTTCATGTTTCCTGTGCAGCCAGACAATTGTGTAGGGTCCTTATTTGTGTATCAGCCTGATAGCTGAGTGGATTGTGTCAGAAAACTGAACTCATGCTCCAAAGGAATATTCTCCAAGTCAGCAGATAAACAACATAAGTGGACCACAGATACACATATGGACAAACCAATGCCCCATCATACACATTAGCCAGTGTGGAAAAAACTAAATGAAACTTCATGGGGACATCATAACAGGTTTGTGGTTACCAGGATATGCAAACACTTGCAATAAGGATTATTATATTATTTCTAGACACTAAGTTCTGACAGCCTGAACAGGATGGTGGTGGTAGTGGAATTGCATGATAGTATGGAGGCTGGATGTCTCCCTTCTTGTGCCTTAGTTAACTGGGGACCTTCTAAAAGCTGGAGAAACATTTTCTTGATCTATCTTGCTTAGAAGTCTTTGCCATTAATGGAGATCAAATTGTGCCACTCGGAAGGACACTTGATCTCTAGAGGCATTTGGTGTCTTGTCTTGTTCTAATTCTATGTGAAATAGAGTAGTATATCTTAAAATACGTTAACTATAATTCAGCAAACAGTAGTGTCTAGGAGATTACTGTAAGTGAGCATGGTGTTCCTTTATGGAAAGTTAAATGATTTTTTTTTTTTTAAATCAGGAATACTATTTCTAAAAGTTCCTTTCCAAAACACCGTAGATGATAAGCTTAACTGGTGGATGATAGCTGGAGTCCACCATTGTTGGCTGCAGTTGGGTGGTCGGGGAGAGCAGGGCTATGTTCTATGTCATATTTTGTAGGAGCAGAGCTCTGGCCTAGACAGTATAAGCAAGAGTGAGGGGGAAAGCTTCCGGGGATGGCTTTGGCTGATTAGATCAATGTAGATGAGTTGGAAGATGACATATTCTCCTCCTCCATGCATTTTAGGGCTACCTGGGAGTGGATGATGGATGCTTGCTGGGGTTAGAGCCAAGATAGAAAGCTCTCGTTTTCACCCTCACTATAGCCAGCCTTGCCGACAAGACTGGGCCTTAAGTCTTCCTGTCTTCTACAGAAGATCTCACCTATCATTTTCTCAGATTCCTCAGTTTCTCTTGTAACACAACACACAGTAGGAACTACGTCGCTTCCTTTCCAAAAATCTGACTGAAGAATGATGTCAATACAGCCGCCAGTTCTAGTGACAGACTCATGCATTGTTAAGAAGGCGTCCTCTGTTCAGATGTTACTTGTGCTGCCTCTGTGGTTTAGAGGCTAGCATTGCCCCTCTGTGAGCACAATCTGGGCACAGCTGGGCTTTACTGCCTTCTATTCATTTTTGTGATTACTATTGTGTCAATGACTGTTGAATTCTAGGGTTCTGCTATGCAGGCTTACAGGACATTCTCTTCCCCCAAATGCCCAAGGGAGCACTGGAAAGAGAACCACGGCAGAACTGAGTCCAGTGTTAGGATGAAGTCATACTCATCTTGAGCCTCCACTTTCCTATATGTAAAACAGCATTTTGATTTGTCTCCCACACAGAGTTGTGAGAAGCCAAGGAGAGGAATGCAAAAGAAGCTTCCTGGACTTTCCAGTGCCCAAGAAGACAGGGAAGATCTCAATGAAGCTGATGACATAGATGAGGAATATGGAGATGACAAAGATGGTGATAATCATGTTTCCACATAGACCTTGGTGCCTGACTGATTAGATACAGATTTCCTCAATGGAGTCAACGGTCATATTCTTTGTTTACACAGATAACTTGGCTAAGTCACTCAGCTCTCCACAATGAATTCAACTGCAAAGTGTGAACAGTAAAAACTATCTGGCAGTGAGAATGGAAAGAGATGAATTAGAAAATATAACCATGCCCAGAGCAGTGCCTGGTCCTTATCAGCAACTTCATTAGCATGGCTTGAATTTGAATTTACATAGCTTTAGAAAGAATTGTGATGAAGGATACTGATTGTATTTTGAACATGACATAGCATGCTACCTTATCCTTTCTGAGCCTGATGATCTCATCTGCAAAATGGGAACAATAAACCCCCCTGAGAGGGCTGTTGTATGTGTGAAAGGAAACTGTTGAGGAGGGAGCTTCTCACACTGCCCGACACTAGCAAGAATCAGGAATTCATAGCTCTCCTTCCTTTATGCTCAAATGAGTGAGTTACTTAGAAGAAAAGACATATAATCCCATGGTTGTGAACTTGGTGGCTTTGTCCTTCTGCCCTGGTTACTGACATGCTAGGATCCGAGCCCTACAGTGCACTTTCCTGGTGAGTTCCTTTGGTGTAAGCACCATGGAAAGAGTGATCACACAATTGGGGTCCCAGGGGGCCAAGACTATTGCTGCCACCATTGTAGGGGCCTTCTGCCTTCTCCTTGAAGACAAGTCTAGAGTCAGAGGCAGAGACAGGGATAGAAGGAAGGGTGCTGAAGGTGATTACCCTGTTGTCTGGGACCTCACCATGAGGCTGCAATTGAGCATAGGGAAGTCATTGGGAGGTCATTTTACCCCAAAACTGCTAGTGGAAGGAGGTCAAGGAGCTGGGGTCCATCTCACTCCTGGTGGGCAGTGGCAGGCTGCAGTGGGGACTGGAAAATTGAGTGTCAGAGGGAAGTTTTGCTCTTGCATACACCTCCTCTACACACTTAGGCCACAAGGAACAGTGTGCTGCTCTCGACATACCCTGCACAGTACGCCCTATCATTTGCCCTGGTCATCCTTTCTCTATCTACTTAGCAGATCATTCTTGCAATTCTTCTTGGACTTTTGAGGCACAGATGATGGACCCTCCTCTGGGCTTCCCTAACACCGTGCTCAGAGCACTGGCATATTGTCATAAAAGGATGTTTTGGAATTGCTTTCTTTATTAAAAGTAAGTACCTCACGGGCAGGGACTGGGTTAGATTTGTCTTTCATTCCCAGTTGCTAGCACAGTGCCTGGCCCAAAGTGGATGGATGCTCATACAAAGTTAGTTTCCCAACCTTGTTTGAGTTATGATGGAGGTGGCCAGGGCACCATGATCCCAGGTGTCCAGTGGTCAACAGCAGTGGCAGCAGCATGGAGGGATGAGAGGCACCTGTGTCAAATCTCTTCTTCTTCACTGGCCTTGCTCCAGCGGTGACAGCAGTTGGCTGTGATGCCCAGGAGGAAGTTGGTGGCCACAGAAGCAATGGAGACCACAAAGCCCACAAACGCGATGAAAAGGTAATCATCCAGGGTCAGAGTCAGGTGGCAGGCCTTGAAGCTCTCTTCAGTGAGTGAAAAGAGGGGGGCACCCTCAACTTCAGGGGGCCCCCGACACTCCGCCAGCTGAGAATCTGCAACACAGAACCCAAGCAGGGTAAGGCTCCTTTGGGAGAGAAGGGATGGGAGAGTCTCCCGTCCCTTCCAGAGAGTCACTAGATTTCACCAATATGCCTCAAATATACTTATCATCTCAGCAACCAGCAAAGCACTTTTACCTATTTTTATAAATGTGAAAAATTACCTGTCATATGGTTGAGTGTCTGTGGAAAGTCTTATGGTTACTTCCAACGGTGGATCTGGGACTTTTGTGAGACATAAAGCCTGAAGTATGGACATGTCACTCTCTGCTCCATACATTCTTTTGGCTTCTCATTTACACACAGAGAGGAAGCCAACAGCTCCCCTAGGGTGCCAAGGACACTTCCCCAGCCCTTTATTTTCTTAGCTTTTCTGCTCCAGAGACACATGTCTCTATCATTCCTCCATGGCCCCAAGCATGTCTCCTCTTAGATAGGAAGAGGGGACCTTGTGATGAAGATTCTGCTCTAGGTCTCTATATAGCCCACTCTCTCATTTCCTTTGTGACTTTGTTCAATACAACCTGCTAGTGATGCCTTCCCTTGGGAGCACACCACACCTGTTTCTCCCACACTCACTGTCATACCCATTCTGCTTTATTTTTCCCTATGGTGTCCTTGCCTGACAATTTTGTCACTGTCTCTCCTCCCTTGAAGATATGCTTCTCCCACAGCAGCCTCAGTACCAGAACAGCATCTCTTTGTCGTAAGCACTCAATAGGTCTTTCTTAAATGGTTGTGGGACTTTAATTTAAAAGCCTTGTGTCATGTTACTAGCTCACATTTTTTTTTCTGGAGAATACAGTCAAGAGCATAGCCTCTGGAGATAACACCTGACTGTGAATCTCCTCTCCGCACATAAGTTGTGTGACTGTGAATATTTAGTCCCTCTGTATCTGTCAAGTGACAACAATATCTGTCTTCTGTAATTGTAAGCAGGATTTAGAGAACTAAAACACACAAGTGCTTCTAGTGCACACTAAGCATTAGGTAAAGTGCATGCCTTTTATAATGATCATAGTTGGGTCTCTCAGGTGTCAACTTGGGGTCATATTCTATACTCAGACATTGGAAGGAAGAAGCTGCTGCTTTGGTGGGATGGCTTTTCTCCCCAGCCTTGTGGAACAATCCTTTAGGGTCACTTCAACAAGTGCATGATGGCTGTCAGTGGTCTAACCTTATCTATTTGGGGAGTAAGAGTGGCCCTCAGAGGCAGTTCCACCTACAGATCTGGGCAATAGCTTCAGAATAACATCTATGTCTTGGGTCAGGATGAAAATACTAATTGAGGCTCTAATCTTGGGCAAATCTTGTTTATTTTTTTCTGTCTCTCCTGTGTTGTCTTTATAAGAAGGGAATAATCCAATCTAAATTTTCCAAGCGAGTCAATGTGAAGTTTTAAAAATTAGTGTATAAAAATACAGGCTGTGTCAATGCTAGCTATTGATTACACAGGTTTTGAGGGCAAAGAACAAAGTGATGGACCTGGATCCTTTTGACAGATGGCTATGCATACATATTATTAGCCTTAAAAGTGTGTGTGTGTGTGTGTGTTCATGTTTGGGATAAGGATGCAATTTCCCTCAAATCATGGGTTGAGTCAATCCCAGTATACTGTTTGCACAGGACTGTAGACTCTGATTAGATCCTGGTCATATCTGGAGTTGACTCACAAGAAGCTCTCTGGGGAATCTAGACGATATCAACTTCCATAGTTGATTGTGTATATATGTAAAGCTGCAGTGAGACAATGCAGACCAGCTAGAGAAGGCTGAGAGCACACAGTAGCCACACAAGATGGGAGGTGATGGGCTGAGAAAGTTCTCTGGAAATCAAGAGATCAATCTTGAAATCAGACTATATCCCAGTAGCTCTCTCAAGTCTATGTTTGAATTCTGTCTCTCAGCATGGATAACAGGGGAATTTCACTAGGAGAAAAGAGAGGAAGTGATAAAAAAAAAATGTCTAAGGGAATGACATCATCCAGGTCTACACACTCTAGCAAGATTTGGCCTCTTAGAGGAAACGTAACCTGTCCTCTGTAGAGAAGGATGGGGGCCTGAGGACCACCGCTGCTCTCTGGAGCTCAAGTGCCTCACCCGCAGTGATGTCTGAGGCGGCACTACTGGGACCTGAGGTTCTCCTGTCGCCTGAGGCTTGAGTCCCTTGCCTGCATTTCTGTGTAAGCCTTCACGTATGGGAACTGGGCTTCTCACTCCTGTGGAGAGCTCAGGTCCCTTGCCTGAGTTGATGTATAAGTCTAAAATGACGGTAGCTGATCTCATCTCTCTGAGGCAGCCAGGTCTTCTGCAGGGCAGCAGGACCCCCATGGAGATCCCAGCAGAAGAGGAATCCCTACTGTGAGAAGAGCTGAGTGCCTCCAAAGGCTCTTTCTGTCAATAGTGACAAGAGAGAGGGAGGCACAGCTTGCAGAGAGATTGGGTTGGTAGGGAGATGGCTCTAGGCAGCCTCCACATCCTAGTCCCCACCATCACCCCATCTCAGTCTCCTGCTATTTTGGTACTGGAGAACTTCCTCCCACAGCTCTGTGGAAACGCTGGAATCGTGACCCACAGCCCCCCTAAGTTATTTTAGTCTTGGACTCCCCACTCAGTCCTCTCCCCCTTGCCTCATTCAGCATTGTTTTATTTTTTTCCCCTGAGTAAGCTGAACTTAGGCTCTAGGGAATTCCTGGGATGGGGCTCCAGCAACTCCTATTGTTCTGATGCCAAGGCTGGGTGCTACACCATAAGTGCATTGGTAGCTGGGACTATGGCTAAACTTTACTGCCTCTGGGCCAAGTCTCAACACCACTGGATGAGACTAGGACCCACCAAACTTCTGTGACACTGGCTCTTTCAGGTCTTAGTCCACTCTCTGGTTGGGACTCTCCAGTTAAACTGCCTCATTTCAGCCCTTCTCCCCAGAGGCCCACCCCATGCATAAACCTTGAAGACTCTGCTAAGGCCACTTGACCAGCCCAGAGCTTGGTTATTTAGTTCAGGACCTGATTCTTGACAGTACGACCAGAGAACAGCCACACTGCCAGGGTTTGAATCCTCGCTCTAACATGTGGTAGTTGTGTGATTTTGACCAAGATACTAAATTTTTCTGTGCTTCTGTTTCCTCCTCATTAGGGTTCTTATGAGGATAAGAGGAGCCAACACATGAAATATGCTTAGAATAAGGCCTGGCACATAGTAAGTACTAAAATAAATAGGATTAGTCATGATTGTTTCTTTCAGGGTTTTCTCGTCACTGACAAGAGTTAGAGTAGAGTAGAAGTCAAATGAATGTGTTTTTATCTACGGCTCTGCCAATTTCCAAAGAAGTGACTCTGGGAAAGCCTTCTTACGGTTCTACATCTCAGCTCCTTCACCTGTAGAATGGGGATAATAAAAATGGGGGTTCACAGAGAAAATGTACGCCAAGGTCTCTGCTCACAGCAAAATTCAACAAATACCAGCAATGACCAGCTTCTCCTACTCTGCTTGCTGTGTGTCTTCTTCCTCTCTGTGATCCTAGGCACCATAGAAGCAAGGGACGTCTGATTCTTTTGCAACTGAATTTCTCTAGTACTCAGCATGCATTCTATATGTTCAGCAAATACTTTTTGAACAAAAGAGAGGTGTACAAAGACGAGGGCACACAGTATCACCATTTTTTTTTTTGGGGGGGGGAGACATTACTTCTAGAAACCCTCCCCCTGATGACCTGCCCAGTCACCTCCCTTACCCGCTGTACAGCGTTGTATCCGATTCCGCAGCCACTTCAGCAAGGGCTCCATGGTGCAGCCGCATACCCATGGGTTACCCCCGATCTGCAGGGTCACCAGCCCCGGGAGGCCCTCAAGGGCTTCAAGACTTAGGAAAGCCAGGCCACCATAGCTGAGGTCCAGGTCTCTGAGATGCACGAGGCCCTGGAAGGCCTGAGGGTGCACCCTCCGTAGCCAGGGATTGTGGCTCAGGTCGATATGCACCAGTCCATGAGCCTCCCGGAACATGTCAGCTGGCACATGGCTGAGGTTGTTGTAGCTCAGATCCAGGTGTGCTAAGCGCTTGGCATGGAGAAAGAGGCCCTGCGGCAGCTCCATCAAGGAGTTGTTGCGCAAATCCAGCACACGGAGTTCCATGTAGCATGTGAGATAGCCCGGCGGCACGGCTGCAATGCGGTTGTGGGCCAGGCTGAGGTTGCGGGTGTCCATTGGCAGGTCCGGGGGTACGGAGAACAACCGCTGGTTACTGCAGTCCACTACTTGGTTACGACATGTACAAAGGACTGGGCAACTGGTACCGGCATCAGAGTGCATCACTCCAGCTGCCAAGAGGAAGAAGACCAGCAACAAGGCTGGGTGGGGAGGCCCAGGCCAGGGAAGCTGGGCCCAGGTGTCACCCATCTTTGGCAGCTGGCAGCAGCAATACTGTAGGGAGCCCATGAGAGCTGTGTCCCTAGGTTCAACAGTCAAGGTACAGGGAGGCTGCTACATTAGAGGCCTGAGTCTGGGAGGTGGGGCTTCTGAGAGTGTGCTATCATGGTTTAAGACTTCCTTGGGAGCCTCTAAGCACCCAAGGCTTTCTAAGAGCCACAGGATGCTCCTTGTGTGGAGCCTGGGGAGCAAGGACCCAGTTGAGATACCCTAGGGTCTGAAAGGGTGATCAAAGCTTGAGAAGTGAGGAGAACAAGGACAAAGCTGGGGCAGCCATCAGCAGGTCCTGCAAGGGTCCCTGCAGATCTTTTGTGCCCCAGTCACCCATACCTGCTGGGTGCTTCCTCTGGGTGCTGTGTCTGAGTGGTGGGAGGGACGATGTGAGAGAGATGAAAGGTGGCCTTTAAAGGTCCTGGCACTTCTTCTAAGAAAACTTAAGCTCTGTCCTAGGGCTGGGACTGATTAAGAAGTCAGAATTGCACCTGGATCTCCAGCTTTCAAGGTCTCAGAGGCCGTTTCCCCTGGTGGTCCAGTGGGCATGAGTTCACAAAAGACCTGGGGCCAGAGATTTAGGAAGGGGCCTTGGAGAAGAATGTTCCCATGGCCTCCTGAAAGCCTGACTGTTTAGTCTCATTGGCCTCTGGAATCTCAAGGGATGCTCTTTGCTGCCCAGAGAGGGGTGAGTCCCAAGTGATACCCACTGTCTGGGCCACTGAATCTGGAAGAAGCCATGAGTTCTGGAGGCACAGGTAGGGGTCAGTTAGGAAAGCATTATCTATGTCTTCAAGCTGTCACCATAGCTGTGCACTCAGCAGGCAGAGGCAGAATTCACTCTGTCAACAAGAAAAGCGTTCAGGCAGAGGCATCCAGAGTCCCCTATATCTCATTCCCCTTACCTAGGTCCTTTGTCTTACCCCTCTCCTCTTTTATTTCCCATTTCTATCTTCTTTGAACCTTCATCCCCAACCACAAAGTTCTTTGCTTACTATCTTTCAGATGAGGACCACGGTGAGCGCAGAGCCCAGCCTCCAGTCACCTACTCACTATATCCACCTGACCTAAAATCCTTCTCCCAGGTTTCTGTCCGGAGCTGGGTGTATTTTTTTTCTATTGCTTATAGCTCCACCCTTGTGAGCACCGAACACCCCACCCTGAACAACTCCCTAAGAAAACCACGCATCCACACTCTGGTGGTTTGTGTACCCCCTCAAACACTTTCAGCCTCTCTCTCTCCCCTTCTCTTTCTTACACACACACACACACACACACACACACACACACACACACACACACAGCACGCACAAGAACTCACGAACACATACACTCTCACACTTTTGTAGTTTTCCCCTCTAGCTTCTTTCTGCACACACTCTTGCAGAGCCCCCTCCCCAGTGTGCCCCCAGCATCTTTTACACCACAACATAGCCCTAACCCCAGCATCCTGTTATGTTCCAGCCTCCAGCTCCCAGCCTCCCTCTTAAGCCCACACACATACTTGGTCTGGCAAAGGGATCCCACCCAGGGCCTCACCCCACAGCTCATCCCTCCCCCTCTGTGGCCTCAGCTTCTCTTTTACCCACCTGCTTCCTCACTTACCCCCCGAACCCCCACCCTTTTATCCCCTCGGTCCTTTCCCACCCTGTTCTCCACTGCTTCGGAGCATCAGTCTCACCACTGGGAAATCACCCCGGCACCACCTTATACAGACTCAATTTTCTCAGCCTCAGGGTCTCCTGCTATACTCCCACAGACCCTCGGGAGACTACTCACTCTGTTCCAAGGACACAGACATCAATCTGCAGCAGACAAACGGCTCTGCCTCCCTCATCCTGGAATCCCCGCTCCTTTGCTTGCTAGCTTCCGAACAGATTGCCTACTGGGCTCTTCCCCTCCCCCGACTCTCCTCTTCCGCGTCTCCTGGATCCCAGGCCAGCATCTTCTGCGTTTTCCTGTCCTGTGGTCCCTGTGCCCCTTCTTTTATGCTGAAGGGAAATCTGAGAGAGGATGCTTAGAAAGTTCACAGAATCTGAACGCCTCTTGGGAAACTCAGCTGGTGCTGAGGCTGCCTTGGTGTGTGGCTTCCGCCAGAGCCAGGTCTTCCCCTCCCTCCTCCCTCTCTCCCTCTCTCTCCCCCTCCCTCCATCCCTCTCCCCTCCTCTCTCTCTTTTTCGCTCCCCTTTTTTTCCTCGAGGGCCAGGTAATGACGTTTCACTGTCTCTTAGCAACTGCCTCCACATCTTTGAGCAACAGGAGAACTGGCTATAGACCCCATCAAGATGAGAGGAGAGAATGAAGTACTCCTGGTGAATTCACAGTCACCCTCAGGGTCCTAGTGGTAGGGCAAGGGGAAGAAAGAAGAGGAAGGTAGACAGCCCTAGGACAGGGGTGAAGGGAGAGGAGCCAGCAGAGGAGGGAAGGCAAGAGGGTTCAACAGGAAAGAATGGAATGGGCAGAGCACTGGTGTGGAATCTTAGATGGAGCAAGGGGAGTTTAAGTGCATCAGACCCCAAAGGAATAGAAGAGCAGAATATGGAGAAAGGAATTTAATGGGGTGGAAAAGAGCAAAATGGATGAGAACAATGAAGACAAGAACAAGGATGAAAAGAAGAAAGGAACATGGTTGATTCTCGGTGTTTGCTCACCTGATAGGCAAACACTCTCTGTTAGCTGCTGTAGTATACCTCTCTCCAGGTCTGGGTGTCCTTTGGTTCCCAGTACCACGTGACTGGACGAAGGCTTATTGGGAAGAATCACAGGTGACTTGTTTCTTCTGCTCCTTCTATCTAAGTCCTTACCCCATGAACTCTCGGGAGTTAGGAGCTTTGACTGGAGTGCCGGTTGATCCGAGAGCCCTGGGGATGCAAACAATTGGCTAGTTCAGGTGAGGGCAGCTGGGCTTCTACAGAAACTTGGATATATCATTAGAAATGGAAATGGCCAGGGAAGTGTTATGCTCTTGGGTAAGGGTGATGGCTCAGCAGTTAAAAATCTTGTAATACAAACACAAAGACTGGAGTTTCCATCCTCAGCACCCAAGCAGATGCCTGATATTTGTGGCAGCCTCCCTGTAATCCCAGTGCATGGAAGGTAGGCATGGGATCCCCATGGCAAACTAGCTAGAGAGACTAGATGAACTGAGGGCTCTGGGTTCAAACAAGAGTCCTCGCCTCAGTGCACAAGGTGTAGAATTATTGTGGATGACACCTCTGACCTCCACATGCATGCGTAACATGTGCACACACATGCACTATTATATACGTGTACCCCGACACATATGAGCATGGACACACATATGTACTGCACATATTGCACATGATAAAAAAATATTATGCTTCTTTCTTCTTTCCGAGAGCCCCAGAAATCCCTTTGGCTGCTTTGTTCCCTTTAGGAGCATCCTCCCACACTCTACGCTGAGTTCATGTGAAGGTGACATGTCACAATCCCTCTTTCCTTGAGCAAGTCTCTTATTCAGTGGGGCAGCATTTACAAATTGGCTTGGCTAGTTGGTTTGATCAAATAGCTGGCTTTCCCTCTCCCTCCCTTCCCCTTCTCTCTCCTCTTCTTCCCTCTTCTCTCCTCTCTTCTCCCCTCACCACCACTGGATCGGGGTCTTGCTATGCAGTCCAGGCTGGCCTTGAATTCTCAATCTTCCTGCCTCCCAAGTGCTGTTGGATTACAACCACCACACTTGATTTCTTTTCCTTAAACAAACAAACAAACAAACAAACAACTTTTTGAACATTTACTGTGTGCCAAACAATCAACAAGACGGTAGTTTTTACCTCAGGAGATGGAGGTAGGATTGGGAAGATGGCTCAGTTGGTAAAGAGCCTGAGTTCTATCCTTAGCAGCCAAGCGAAAAGCTGATGTAGTGATGCAAGCTTCTACCCCCAGTGCTGTCTCAAAAATCTCCTAAGGAATGAATGCCATCCAAGGTTGACCTCTCCACAACATGTACCTGCACCTGCATGGTACACACACACACACACACACACACACACACAGAGAGAGAGAGAGAGAGAGAGAGAGAGAGAGAGAGAGAGAGAGAGAGAGAGAGAGAGAGAGATGGACATTGACTCTATGCTTTTAGTGTGCTGACCTGGAGCCTCCTGTATCTAAATGATACCATGTTTTGAGGAGGGGAACAAAATAATGTTCTAGAGAAGAAATGTGAACTTATACAGGTTTTGGGCATTTAAGAAGTTCTCTAGATCAAGTGACCTCATCCTGTCTACAGGATTCCCCTTCATATACAGTCATGGAAGGTTACCTTACAGATGCTCTCCCTATTGTGCAGCCTTTTACCTTTTATAGTGTCTAGTGCCGAGCAATAAGGCAACTGATCTGTGAACACTTGTGCTCTGATGCTAAGATACTGACTCACGAGGTTAGTATCTCCTCCATCCTCAAAGCAAGGTGATGGTTGTTAAATCTTATTTATGCATTTCGAAATAAAATACTGATCCTAGCCCAATTGTAACTGAGGATGGTTGGCCTCTGGAATGCAAAGCTGTCATTTTACTAATTAAAAATGCTTGGAGACAAAATCTCACTGGAGAGAATCATGAAAAATAATTATGAAAGGCAGAGAAAGGTATTTGCAGTCGGACATTTAGTGTTGACTAAAAATAAGACAAAAAAGTTAGAATTTTTTTCCCTTTCATGATATGAAATTTACAGTTACAATAAGAACTAACGTGGCCAAGAGAAAAAAAAATATAGTTGGTTTCCTTAAAAAATGGGAGGGTGGGCAGGCAGACGGCTTAACTGGTAAACTGCTTGCTGGGTAAAGACAAGGGCCTGAGTTTGGATTCCCAGCACCCACGTAAAAGATGAGGTTCATGTCTGAAAGCCCAGTGTGGGGTGGCCATGGCGGTAGAAACAAGAGGGTCCTGGGGATTTAGCTCAGTGGTAGAGGGCAAAAGGAGAACCCTTAGAGGGATTCCCCTGGGAAGGGGAAATAGATGAGCTCTCCTGGGTAAAGTGGGGGCGGGGTGGCGTGGAGTGGAGGTGTAGCTAGAGTTTTTCTGCCTGGCCCAGGGTCAGGGCAAATCTCTCTCACCTGGCTGTCCCACAGCCGCTCAGACCCGACCAAGTAAACACAGAGACTTACATTGGTTACAAACTGTATGGCTGTGGCAGGCTTCTTGCTAACTGTTCTTACAGCTTAAATTAATCCATTTCCATTAATCTATACCTTGCCACATGGCTCGTGGCTTACCGGCATCTTCACATGCTGTTTGTCATCGTGGCGGCTGGCAGTGTCTCTCTGACTCAGCCTTCCACTTCCCAGCTTTATTCTCCTCCTTGTCCCGCCTATACTTCCTGCCTAGCCAATGGCCAATCAGTGATTTATTTATTGACCAATCAAAGCAACACATTTGCCATACAGAACATCCCACAGCATGGAGGGAATGGGGAGATGGGAACAGGAGGAATCCGGTTGGTCCAGTTAAGGACAGCACGGGGTGGGAGAGCAATGAAAGAGGTATCTTTTTTTTTGTTTTGTTTTTGTTTTTGTTTTTCGAGACAGGGTTTCTCTGTGTAGCTTTGTGCCTTTCCTGGAACTCACTTGGTAGCCCAGGCTGGCCTCAAACTCACAGAGATCCGCCTGGCTCTGCCTCCCGAGTGCTGGGATTAAAGGCGTGCGCCACCACCGCCCGGCGAAAGAGGTATCTTGATAGAGGGGCCCATTATGGGGTTAGGGAGAAACCTGGTGCCAGGGAAACTCCCAGGAATCCACAAGGATGATCCCAGCTAAGACTCCTAACAATAGAGGAGAGGGTGCCTGAACTGGCCTTCTCCTGTAATCAGATTGGTGACTACCCTAATTGTCATCATAGAGCCTTCATCAGTAACTGATGGAAGCAGATACAGTGATCCACAGCCAAGCACTGGCTGAACTCTGGGAGTCCAGTTGAAGGGAGGGAGGAGGGATTATATGAGCGAGCAGGGGCAGAGGAGGGGGGCTGTCAAGATGATGAAGGAGAACCCCACAGAGACAGCTGACTTGAGCTAGTGGGAGCTCAGGGACTCCGGATGGACAGCTAGGGAGCCTGCAATGGGACTGACCTAGACCCTCTGCATATGGGTGACAGTTGTGTAGCTTGGTCTGTCTGTGGGACCCCCTTGCAGTGGGATCAGAACTTGTGCCTGGCATATGAACTGGCTTTTTGGAACCTATTCCTCATGCTGGGATGCCTAGCTTAGCCTTGATGCAAGGGGAGGAGCTTGGTCCTGCCTCAACTTGGTATGCCATGCTTTGTTGACTCTCAAGGGAGGTCTGCTCCTTTCTGAAAGGAGAAGGAGTGTATGGGGGGCAGGGTAGACGGGGAGGTGGGGAGAGGAAACGGGAAGAGAGGAGGGAGGGGAAACTGTGGCTGGTATGTAAAATACACACACACACACACACACACACACACACACACACACACACACACACACACACGACCTAGGCTACACTGCTTGCTCATCATTGGGAACTTCAGTTTTCTACTTGTGGAGCAGGATAATGACACCTGAGCCCTGGGGCATCTCATAGGCATGCTGTACCAATAAAGCATTTAACCAGCACACAGCACTACAGATAGGCTTGTCAAGTGAGCAAATAAAAAGATCAGTGAAACATTGCTGAATAGTTATGCACAAAGGAAAACATTAATTTGCATGAAAACAGGAGACAAAGGAAAACAATCATGTTTGCTGACGATTGGAATGTACCCTTACACAAGGTAAGCCTCCAGATTTACAAGAAACCTTGATTAGAGAAAACGATGGCAGCATGTAATATATCTTTTGTAAATGTGAAGTTCAATGAAGTAGAAATATTTGAAACGTCTTTTTTACTTTTAATCATTTTTTGACTCATTAAGGGATTCTGTGAATCCTAAATTGGTGTTTTGTGGCACACAATGTACTGTGGAAAAAAATGCCTGTTCAAAATAAGTTTAAGAGATAGTGCCTTCAACAAAATGAAGCAAATTTATTTATTGGAGGATGTATCTGAAGCTTAACATGAAAATAGTCTGTTTGCAAGAGCAGCAGGGAGAAGACTTGATGCGAATCTAATGCCCGGCATTTCCTGCATTTACTTGAGGTGGCTTTCTTCTTTTGTTCTTCCTCCCCCCCATCTCTTCTTTCTCCCCTTCTTCCTTTCTCTGCTCTTTCCTTCCTTCCCTCCCTCCCTCTCTTCCTTTCTTTTCTCCTCCTCTTTCTTTCTCCTGCCAGTACTGTCAATCAGGGGGAACAGTTTTAAATAGGAAACAGCTTTAGAAATGCTATAAGTTTTTGAACTGTTATTTATTAAAGTTTATTCTTGCTTTCAATCTAGCCCTTGTAATGGCTTAATTGGAACTCATTATTTTATTTGTTTATTTTGTATTAATTAAATTTATTTATTCATTGACATTGTCCTATCTACAATGATTCCTTTTCCTATATGGTTATAGGAAATCAAATATGTAAATATATAATCTTTCTCCCATCCCATCAACTCCTCTCTCTTTCCTACAAGTCCCTTTTCTACCCACAAGTCTTACCATTTTGTGTGGGGTTCCACAGAGTTTAACTACGGCTATTCTCATGACCATGAGTGTGAAACTACTCATTGGAGCCTCACCAGTAGGTATACAAATGACAACCACTCCCCCTCACCAAGTTCTTACCCAAAAGCCTCACGAGCCCTTCCCCCATCCATATGGACTGAAATGAGAGTCCTCAACGTAGAAGTAACAAACCCATGTTGAGACACTGTGCTGGGTGGTTGGTCACCTGATTCTCCTTGCACAGTGACTGACAATCTCTTGCACAACAGGGAGTGGGGGTTCAATTAGCTATATGATGGATTCATCACATATGTCTTTTCAGGGTTTCTTGCATGTTGTGGAGTCTCTGGACTGTAAAGAATTTGGTAGCTCAGCTGATAGAATGTCTGGTGAGCATGTATGAAGCCCTGGATTTGGCCTCTCATGAACTGGGCATGGAGGTACATGTCTGTAATCCCAGGAAGTGAAGGCAAGAGAATTAGAATTTCAAGGTCATCTTCAGTTAATTTGAGGCCACTTCATACTACTCCAGACCTTTTCTGGAAAATAAAAACAAAACTTATTCTATTGTGAAAATTTGTAGAAATCGTAAGGGAGCTGGAGAAAATGAAATCAGTTGAAAAATCATTTTCATTATTATGATTTATTGAATGCATGACAAATTAGTTGTAACAATGACAGAAAAATTTTAAACAGATGAGGATTAATTTAATATATCACGTACAAATTTGTTCAGGGAAAACTATGACACATTTGGAGAATGATAATAGAGGAGAAAATGGAAAGCTGATTTCTCATATTGCTGGGAAGGTGTAAAAATAGGAAAGATGGCTTTTGCTAGATTATTATAACTTAATGAAGCATTTAGCAGAAACTGGGGAGCTGGAAATGAAAGCCATCTGGGGAAAACCTGGTCAAGAATGCACAGATGATGTTATTAAGACAATGGTGACGATGACAATATTGGAATATGCTTAGAGTAATGACGGGAGATTTGCTTAACTAAAAGGATAAAGTACAGATTGCACACGGAAAACCACTCAGTGGCATTATTCAATATGAATGTGTTGAAAAAATGACCACAGATGTACCATGTGCTTAGCAAGTGGTTCTCACTGCCATCAGACAGAGTATGAAAAATGGAAAACAAGCTAACAATGTTGAATACAATCTCAGAGTAAGAATGCTATTAAGATACCAGGTCTATGCTTCATTTTTTCCCTATATAGCAAAGACAATAACAAAAACACAAGCTAGGAAGAGAGGAGAGTAACACATTAATCCTAGCTGTGAGAGCAGGCATCTTCTTGTGTAAGGAAAGAGGCAATGTCATTAGGAATAAGATTACATTTGTCAAAAACACAGCATTGAAAGACAAGGTTTTATAGAAAGAAATGTGATAAAACAGGAGAGAACAGAGAGAAACTCAATGGAAAAATAGATTTTAGGTACAAATACTTGAAATGACACATATAAAATATATTGAGGATGCCACAAATGTATTTTTTAACAAATGGATGCAATATGTACTTTGCTCTAATGCAAAGACATGTGGTACTCTTTTCTATCCTTTGGCAGAGAGACTAATAACTGTGCATACGTAACCTTTTAGGGTACAGGGGACTTTGTAGATGTGCTTAAATGGAGGTGGGAAGATTGTTCTGGATGATTCACATGGATCTGATGTAAGCCTAAGGGTCCTTACAAAGAAAAGAAAGAGGTATAAGGGTCAAAGGAGAGAAAGGTGGAAGTGGAGGTTGGAAGTGTCACACTCCCCGATTTGAAGATGGAGGAAGGAACCATGAACTGAGAGACACAGGGAGTCTCTAAAGCCTGTAGAGAACCATGAAATAGACTCTCTTCAGATATTCCAGAAGGAATATAGCCTTGGTGACCCACCAGAGGCTCCGATTTCTAGAACTGTGAGAAAATAAATTTACTTTTAAAAGTCACTAATTTTGTAGTAATTTGTCACAACAGCCATAGAAACTAACATAGTCCTCAAAATGACCACCTTCTGGGCGGGATATGTGAATAGGGTTGGTTGTTACTTCTGTGATTAAGTTACTAATCAGCAGCCTTCATACTAATCAAAGGGGATGGTAGAAACTGGGGAAATGGCTTAGTCTGTAAAGTACTTGTAACACAAGCATGAAGATCTGAACTCAGATTCCCATCAGCCATGTAAAAAAGTCACATACTGGGAAGGTGGAGACAGGTGGGTCCCTGAAACTCAATGACCAGTTAATCCTGCCTAATTGGAGAGCTTCAGGGTCAGTGAGAGACCCTATCTAAAAAAAATGGAGTGTAGAGAGATCAAGAAAAGCAAGTCTTGATTGATCTTTGGCACACACACACACACACACACACACACACACACACACACACACACCCCCTCTTTCTTCTCCTCACCTAGTCTTCCTGTGGCTACACCATTAGAGAAGATGACCTTCCCTTTGCCAACCATTAACATTCATGAGCTCTTCAGGAAGGGGTGTGGTCTCATGAGAGTCTCCTCAGTCTGCGATGGAAAGTTGAGAATCAGTCTGAGCAGGTATCCAGTGCTGCTGTGTGTTGACAGCTGCAAAGAGCACACCCTATCTGTCTGGCAGCACTTCATGGCACTCCTTCCCACCCTCCTGTTTTCAGTTCTTTCTGCCTTCTCTTCTGTGAGCAAACATCTTGGTGACTTGCTTATCCAGTGAGTGATACTGAACTAAAGATGGAGAATCACATTGATGAGACAGCACTAAGCAATAATCAGCCTCTCACTTCGCCACTCATCGGCTCTTTGCTCTGAAACTCTGACATGTCCTTACTGTTCAGTGTTTTCATGTCTAAAACAAGGATAGTCTTGGTATGTGTTTCATAGGCTTGCTGGGAGAATCTGGAGAAGCAACACCTGGTACAGTTCTCTGTCCTCTAGAAAAGCTGAATGAATAAAGCACTCCCACCATTATTATAAGTACCATTTTATGGAACTGAACTAGGACCTTCTGTTGCTGATTTGTTGAAACCTCTTGCTTCACCTTAAAAGTAAGGACTCTGAAATGAGATTAACACCTGACTTAGGCTATTATTTAAATGACCCACAAAAACACCTATCATAGTGTTTGGCACATAGCCAACTTTCAACAGACCTTTGTAATTCTATCATTGTTACTATTATTTGGAGAGGAAATTGGTAGAGGAGAGCAGGCAACCACAACCCAAATGAGGCCTTTGTTCTTTTTTATTTGTGACCAATTTCCAATTTCTTTTCTTTGGCACCAGGATCTGTACTCTAGGTCTTCAGTGGTGTTATTGCTGTTGCATGTGTGTGTGTGTGTGTGTGTGTGTGTGTTTGTTTGTGTGTGTGTGTGTGTGTGTGTGCACGTGCGTGCACGCGTGTGCGCATGAGCGTGCATGTGTAGTATTGAATACATGTTCATGTGTAGACGTTTGGAAGCCTGAGGTTGACAGTATCTTACTCTATCTCTCTCCATCTCTTTTTTTGAGACCTTGCCATTCACTAAACCTGGGGTTCAGTAATTTGGCTAGATCGACTGGCCAGCAAGCCCTAGAGATCCCTCTGTCTCCGCCGCTCCAGCACTGGGATTGTGGGCTTCCCTGTTGCTCCCTGCTTTTTATGTGTTGGAGATGGGAACTGAGGTTGTATGTTTGTGGGAAGCATACGCACCTTCCCAGGTTCAGTTCTTGATCTTTTTGACATTTTCTTCCTCTTCTTGCTTTGGCAATTCTCTAAATTATCCCTTTGGCATCAGATTTGGCATTCTATACAATTCCTGACCACTTGAGTGCAGGTGTGTATTTGTGTGCATGGATGGAGCTGTGTAATACATATGTGTACAGAGTATGTGCATATATAATAATCAGTGTGCATTATACATTCTGGATGTGTGCACAAGAGAGAGTGCAGGGAACATGGATGTGGCTGCTTTGGAAGCATAAACCATACATTTCATGATTACCTGTCTCAAAGAAAGGTGCATTCATACATAGTGTGGCAGGTATCTCCACCCACTGAGCCCTGCCTCTGTCACCAGTAAGCAAGGCTAGATGGGGAATGAGAAGTAGTTGGAGGGTAGGTTCTTTCACTGCCAAGTATTCTTGCAGACAAATCTTCCCTGGACTCACTTTCACTATCTTGCAAACCTCGGGCAGCTCTGAGACCTAGAAATGTTCCCAGTAGCACAAAACTGAATTGGTGAGTGTTTTTCTGAGAAATTAATTTTACTAACACAGAAGTAAAAGACTACTCTCAATGCGATTGCCTGTTTATCTGCCACTGTTCTAGACTATGAGTAATCTGTGGGCAGGTATAGTGGTTTTCTTTCTATTTTTCTATCTCCCTGGTTTAGCACACAGCAACCAAAGAACTATCTCAAGCATTTACTGCAATAATGGGTGAATTCCATTTTGAGCATCAGGCTAGCGGTGTCTCCCTGTGCCTCCCCTTCATGGAGAGCTTAGCAAGCTCCCAGTAGATGTAGTGGCCAAAAGTCTACGTCTATACTACTGTTGTCCACTGGTGGACAAGACAGACAGATTCCCTTGCTTCTTAGGAGAAAGAAATGGATAGAAGGGATGAACAAAAAGATTCATAGTAGGATAGTAGCAATTAGATCAGATGCTATCACTCTGTATCCTGTAGAAGGAGGTCATCTTTGCTCTGGAGGAGATAGGCCGGTGCTGGAGAAAAGAGACTGACTAGTCCTTAGCTGCCAACACAAGACAACTGTGGGTATGAAAAGGAGTCAATATACACATCGTCACTGTAATGTACAAAATCAGTCTCAGAGGGTTTGAAAAAGGGTGGCTTAGCTTCATCTATCTGTTGAGCCCCTATCAGGCACTAGACGTGGAACCAGTTCAGGTGCTGGAGTACAGCCAGGTTTGATTAGCCTGAGAGCTGTGTGCATCTCTGTTTAGACTGGTCAATGTCCAGGATGCCTAGGGAATTATTTTGGCTGCCCATCCTCTATAATTGTAAACAAAACAAACTGTTGTTTGTTTCATTCTTGGTTGGAAGACACAGATAGTAAACACAGAGCGAAATACGCAATGATTTGGTGGATGATACGTGCTGTGGATAAAAAACAAATCAAGGCATTTGATGGAGGTTAAGTCATCAGCCTGATATTCTGTAGCTCAGAAGAGGCAGAATTAGCACTTATTAAATTGGAGAGCTGACTGATTGACCTGCTTAATCTGTGACCAAGAGACTGTGGTACCATGCTGAGCGCTGGAGATGCAGCAGTCAGCAAAGCAGACAGTCTCTTGTTCTGGGAGGCTGGAAGCAGAGAAGACAGATTGTAAACCCTGGAAAAGATACAAAGTGCGTCAAAGGGAGAATGCAGGATGGGAGAGGAGGTGAAAAGGAAGGCTAGCCCAAGGGAAATGAGGTTAGCTTACTTTTGACTTACCTGCACTCCCACATTCATTACAGCACCATTCGCAAAGCCAGGATACGAAATCCACCTAAGCATCCACTGAAGAAATGAATGGACAAGCCAAGTGTGACACATGTATGTCACGCACATACTGGAATATTATCACTGGCAACAACATGGATGAACCTGAAGGACATTATGATAAACGAAGAAGATACAGAGAAAGGCAGATGGCACATGATCTCAGCTCTGTGTGGAATATGGAGGTCTATTGTACTGCACAGCAACTATACTTAATGAAATTGCAAAGAAATTCTATCTTTGATGTCATCTTCATAAAAGTTTGTGTCTTGTAATAGATACATTAATCAGCTTCATTTGATAATTTCACTATATGACAAAGCATCATGTTGAACACACATAAATATAAAAAAACTTTTTAAAAAAATTAATGCATGGTTATCACACTCATAAGCTCACAGCAGCTGTGGTGACCTGCACAAGATCAAGCCAGACAAAATTCAGGCATAGATGGGAAGGCACCCTCAGACTATGCCCATCACTGAGGAACTATTGACAGGGGGAGAGGGAAATCATTTGCTTTTCAGGGTGTGGCCACTGGTAGGTTTCCCGTGAACCAGTGGATATCCCCACACCCATGAACACAGGATAGCACTAATCAGACAGTAGATTGTCAAAAAGAAAGAAAAAAAGAAAGAAGGAAAAAAAGACAGGAAATAGAGAAAAGACGAAGACATGGAGTTGGGAGGGGTGTGTGTCAGAGGGATATGAAAGGAGTTGGAGAGGGAAATTCGTGGTAGAGATCATACTTCATTGTATATGGGAATGAAATTCCAAAAGAATGAAGTAAATAAGAACGACAAGGGAGGTAGGACTGTCCTCGCTGGGGTGGTGGAGGAATACCCTTCTAAAGAAAGGCCTTAGTTCTGGTATTGGCCATAAGCTTGTTGATTTTGCTTGCACCCCTTTCTGCCTGGCTCCCTCCATCTGCCTTTCTCTGTGGGTGTCTGCAGAGGCTGAGTCCTTCATAGCCATCTTCCATTTATGATTCTGATGCTGTCCAGGGGTGTCTCCAGTCTATCTACTCCATAGCCCAGACTCAGGAGCGGTTCCTATGACCACTGGCTCCGAATTATGCATATGACCCGTTCATTCTCCCAGGCAACCTGAGAAGTATGGAAAGAGAATGGTGGAAGTGAGGCCAGCTCCTGCCTAGGTGTTTTCTGGGAAATGAGAGTTTTTGGTGTCTGAGGAAGAGGGGATGAGAAGAAGGAATTGGGAAGAGCAGCAGGCTTCATTCTGGGCCTATTTATAAGAAAATTTTCAATTAGGTCTTGCCAGCTGGAGGCTTGTCTAGAAATACCCTGGAACAGAATGGCACACCTACCTTCAGTATCTATGCCCTTTGTTATCTGTGAAATGCTTGTGTGGAGAAAGGTATGCTGTCCCTCTTTTGGATAGGTTATAGAAAGCTGTAATGACTTGGGTGACTTACTCCTGCTTGCTTCTGTGATGGCACTGCCACTGAGTTCTTCCTTTTGCCACAATTATTGCTCTCACCCAGGCCTTGCTGGATCAGAACTACAAGATCTGAGTTGGAGCTGTAGCTAGCAGAGGTGGGGCATTGGAGACAGGCTTTTGAGAGCACAGCCTGACCCCAGTTCTGGTCATGCCTTTTAAGTCCTGATCCACCTAGGTATGATGAGGAGCAGCATCCCAAGTTCCCATTATCATGGTCCATACCACTCTACCGTGATGGACGGTATCTTCCAAAATCCAAGAACTAAAACAAACTTTCTCCCTTAAGTAACTTCAGTCAGGTATTTTGCCACAGGAAGACAAAATGTAGCCAAAAGTTTTTCTAATGGGAACTCCATTGGGATATTTAAGAAAACTTAACCTAGCTGTCAAGACCATTTCTGTACCAAACCTTATAGGCTATGGTGTAGCCCAACTCCTTCCCTTCTGTATGTGCACAGCCTCTCCCAAATCTCCCTTGGAGACCAGGCCTTTGCTCTTGAGGACACTAATGCATAGATAACTTTGTTGAACACTTTTCATGCCAAGCATGAGATTAAATGCTGTTCAGGGACTATGGACTATTTTATTTCATTCTTAGAGCACTCCTATGAGGGGAAGTGTTTCTATTTCATGTTTTTCAGATTATATGTTAAAATGTTTGTTTATTTACTTTAAAATTATTTTTATGTATGTGGAGCTCTGTATGTCTCCATGGGGCTTGTGCACAGGGTATTCAAGTGCACATGCACACGAAGCCAGAAGAGGGTGATCGATTGGAACTGGACTTAGAAGAGATTGTGAACCATCTGATATGAGTGTTAGGAATAGAATTTCCATCCTCTGTAAGAGAAGTATGCACTGTTACCTACTGAGCACCAGACCTTAAATCTCTCTCTCCTGCTTGGTTCAGGGGAAAGACTTGCTGAGCCTTGCTGTGGATATCACTCTGTATAAATAAAATGCTGATTGACCAGTAGCCAGGCAGGAAGTATGGGCGGGACAAGCAGAGAAGAGAATTCTGGGAACAGGAAGGTTGAGTGAAGAGCTGCTGCCAGCCGCCACCATGAGTACCAACATGTAAGATACTGGTAAGCCACGAGCCATGTGGCAAGGTATAGATGTATAGAAATGGGTTAATTTAAGATGTAAGAACTAGATAGTTAGAAGAGCCATTAGACCAAACAATTTAAATAATATAAGAGTCTGTGTGTTTATTTTATAAGTGGGCTACGGGACCCTGAGAGAAACTCTCCAGCTACAGAGCCTACTGAGGCTGAGAGTAGAGATTTAACATGGCTTCTCCTTGTAGCAGCTGGTACAGAGGGAGGTGCCAAGAGCATTGTAGAAAGTCCTAGCTGTTCTTTATCCTGGTGTGAGTATGGGTCAATCCCCCAGCCTCTCTGAACCTTGGTATCCTTCTGTGGCAATGGAAAAAAACCATTTCCTTCCTCAGCAAATTTCTAAGAACATTTTATGTTTTTGAACACTTTGAACATATCTTACTAACTTTCCCTTTTGGATCACAAAAAGACATGTTGAGCTCCCTTAGTTGAAGGCTTCTAGGTCTGGTTTTGATGCCAAAGGCTCAGAGGATTGAAGGAGCAAGAGACGGTAGATGTAGAAGGTTCTGAGATGAATTTGCTCCAACTGACCATTCACTTAGTTGCTATTTTTTCCAGAACCTCCTTTGTACCTGGCCCTGGGTTCTGTAGTGCTGGGAGGAGAAAAACCATTGGTTTTCCTTGATAAGAGTTTGTGGTTTTAGGTGAGAAGACAAGACTAATGAAACCTCAGAATTATTAGAGGTGCAACTCAACTTAGCATTAAGTGGACAGGGAGTGGAGATGTTGAGTTTTGCAAAATGGAAAGTCATGGAGAGATGAGAGTAAGCAGGGAAGGTCTCCTGGCAGGAGCGGGCTAAAAGGGCTGAGAGCATCAGAGGATGTGCTGGAGTCTGTGGCGACACTTCTCATCAGCCTGTGCTGTGTGAACATTGTCGTCTTCTTGGTACTCAGAGACACTGAGTGCTTACTGTATCTTAGACATGGAGCCAAATTCATCATCTGTTCCATTCCTTTGAGAGTGACATCGCCATACCTCATTTTTCCTGATGGGCAACAAGCAAATGGAAGGAAGTATGTCTAGGTTATCATCAACGGCAGAGATGGCTTCTAACTCTGGTCTGTTTGGTATGGGTAGAGCCTGTGGCTTAATCACAAAGCCAGTGTGTGAACTACTGTCCACCTGGGCAAGAGAAGGTGTGGACAGTAGGAAGAAGATCGACACTTGCTGAAAGAAGAAGAGGAGGGGGTTCGTTCTTAAGCATTCTTTTTGTTTTGATGTCTATCTGGGAAGAACTTTGGGGCAAAGATATTTTTGCCTGGGAGACAACTGACCTGGAGGAAGAACCAAGTCATGGGAATAGGAAAGGGCTGGATTCTTTGGGTTAACTCAAGTTCTGTCCAGAAAGAGATTGGGGAGCCCAAGGCTACAGTGTTCTCAGTGTAGTATATGAGGATGGGAAAGAGGGGCTATAGTGGTAAGCCATGCCTTTAGTTCTAGCGTGGCTCTTATTGGGTAAGGTGGGCATGAAGCTCTTGACATGACACACCCAGGGAAGCGTGCTTCAAGAAATGGACAACAGTGAGACCAAGAATGACAATCAACCACAGCCTAGTGCTCAGTAGCTCAGGTGAAGGAGTTATGAACTAAGACATCAGGTGACTCCCAGTTCCCCTTCAGGTTTGTTATGGAGCCCTGGGTCAAACCATACCTTCCCTCTGCCTTCAATTTCTCTATCTAATAACATGGGCGTTTGGACCAGATGAGGGTTGAGTAGGTGTCAAGTTCCAGTAAGGATGATGACTAAGCATTTGCTAAGATTGGAGATGCTATTTAGAAATTTTCTTTTCTGTAATAGGATGGTTATCTTTGGGCTGACTACTTGGTTTAAAGTCTTCAGAAGCGGACTTAACATTAGTTAGGACCTGGAAAGAGGTTGGAGACATCCCTACTGCCCTAGAGAAGAAGGGACTGGCAGGGCTGGTGTGATGGAGCAGCCGCCGCCTGCATCCCAGAATAGCTGCAGCCTCCTGGCATCTGCCATGCTGGCTGCAAAATCCCATCCTATTGGCTGCTCCCTCTCTCTGCCATCTGCCAGGTGCTGCTTTCCAGGTTTTTGTGGCACTGGCTAAGCAGTCCTGTGTGCATTATAGCATGCTTGCTAGCTTCTTTCTCCAAGTGCCTAGGACCATAATAGCAGCTCCTCTTTGCTTCCCTCAGTTCACCTCCCTGGTGGTTGAGGACAAAATAGTAGCTTGAGACAGTGGTAAGGGGCTCAGAGTTCGTGTCAAGGGTTGCAAGGTTCTTTTGGAGATTACCATCTGGCTAGACATGAGTCTGAGTATCTCTCTTGACTTTGATATCATCACTCCAAATTTAAAGGGCAGTTGAGCCATTATTCTGCTTTTTTTTGTTGTTGTTTGTTATTGTGGAGACAAATTAGGTCTTGACTTTCTACTCATTCCCAGCCACGCAGTCGAGATGGAGCTTGCTCCTATCCCAGCTCCAGCTGGGCATGTTAAGGTGCACAAGTCTTTGCTTTGGTCATAGCAACACACTGGAGGCTGAACCAAATTCTAAAGGACTTACCAGAGGCAGCCCTGAGGCTGAACCACTAAGAACACACGTTCTCTTATGGTGGTGATGGTTCTGATGTACCAATCGGGTTATTTCTCTGAAAATATTCTCATGGGGAAGGGTGGGAAATGTTCTTTGTTGAGTTATGAAAGTGACAAATGCCATAATCTGTTTTGGTAGGATGGAATTGAATCAAGCAGAAAAAAGACCAGAGACAAAGACCAGAGGTGGCTAGTCCTGATGAGATTAAGTCCTGTCTCTCACTGGTCCCCAGTCCTATGCTTCCTCTAGTTCCACCTTCAAGCAGAATGAAGAACAAAGCATCACAAGGTGTGGGACACTTCACAGATTTATTTTGGTGGGTAGAGAAAACTTTTCTCTTAGTATTAGTGTGATCTCCAGGCTTGAAGAAAGCAAGAAAGTGATCTGGGCAAATACATAGAAGAGGGTCAGTCTAGAGCAAGGGAGTAGAAAGTGCAAAAGTCTTCAGGTACGAGGTGTCTGATATCTTTAAAGAATGGTAAATATATTTAGTGCAGATGGGAAGTCAGATGGTAAGTTAGAACGTCTCTTCTGGGTATGCAGACTGTGGGGTTACTTTTTTCCTGCCTGCACCAGAGTAGAGGTGGTATCTGAGCTACAGTTTCATAGTGTTTGTGAGCTGTAACTTGAGGGTTCAGAAATGTCAGAGACCAGCCTTGAGGCTCATCTTATAACTGACTCTCTCTCTGTTCGTTCTCAAGAGATACGACTTCCCTTGAATAAGCTTCCTCTGATAACTCCCTAGAATCTGTCAAAACTACTTCTAAAGGGCCCTAGAGGACAAAACAATTCTTTGTCGACAGAAAAGCTTCAATGGAATGGATTTCTTTCATTACAATTGCTGAGGTGTGACATTCCATGAACACATGCCAATTTGTTCTCTCTGTGTTTGTTCCTTTCTTCATTCATTTAACAAGAATTTATTGAGTGTCTGATATCTGCCAAGGTATACAGAAAGGCACTGAATCTACAAAGATGAATCAGTCACAGTTTCTGTTTTCAAGGCTCTCAGCCTCGGGTGGGTGTGGAGGAGGCAGCCGTGTAAATAGACAATTAGAGAGAAACATGGCAGGTACTGAACCGCGTGAAGTAGGAGCTCAGTGCTATTGCAGGGTCCCCAGGGAGGGGTGGTTTTATGAAGAACCGGGTGGTCTATACAGAGGACATGACTTCCAAGCTGGACACCAAGGACCCAGGGAAGTCTGACAGCGGGGATTACTCATGGGAGATGACATATGTTATGAATATGCCATCACCAGAAAGGATGGCTTAGGAAGTTGTGAATAGTCCCAACCTGCCTGTCCAACCTGATGCTTGTGGGCTGCATGGGCCCCAGGGTAACAATGAAGATCCAACACAGAACTGTAAACTTATTTAAAACATTATGAAATGTATGTATGTGTGTTTATGTGTCGGCAAGTTTGTGTGTGTGTCTGTGTAGATTAGAGAACCTCAGTTGTCATCCATCATGTACTGTCCATCTTTGGTTTTGAGACAGGCTCTCTCAATGGTCTGGAACTTGCCAAACAGGCTTGGCTGGCTGGGACTAATGAAACAGATTAGATTGTTACAATAAATAATATAATATAATATGATAAATTCAGATAACATGATAATAATGAGGGTGACCTGAAGAATGAGTGGTTAATTGTTTGAACACTCAGCTATAAGTGGCACAGGAGAATACCAGACAAGGTGATAGGTTTTTCTGTGTCCTTACACTAAGGAGGACAAGGGCTACTCCACCCAGGCAACTGTTGTCCCAGTGGGAACTTGGGTGTAGGACTGTCACCACAATTTCTGAGCTTTCAAGAGCAGCTGGAAATCCAGGTCCTTATGTAAAAATCTCACCATTTTTAAATGCTGGCAAGTAATTTAAATTCTACAAAATGCTATCTGGGCCAAGTGTAACACATCTACCAGGCTGATTTGCCTATAGGCCACTGGTTTGTAACTTCTGAGTTGAGGAAAGAGTTTTTTTTCTTCAAAAGATAGAACAAAGTGGTTTTAGGTCTCATGGAACGGCCCTCTGTTACCCTTCTTTGAGCAAAATCCTAATCATTACTTAAGTGCCTGTGTAATTCTCTGTGATACTTTTTCCATTATCCTGCCCCTCACCATTCTCTACCTTCCCAAAGTATTCATCATTTGTGTGTGTGTGTGTGTGTGTGTGTGTGTGTGTGTGTGTGTGTGTGTGTTGCATCATTTACATACCTTGAATCTGGGAATGAAGAGAAAGCAAAGCTGTAGAACAGGAGGAAAGCCAGGGCCAGAAAAAACATGGGGCTGTTGGTAGATGGTTGGAATATGGACTTAACAGGAGAAGTGGGTGAGATTCACAGTTCAGGTTCCCATGGTCTGGAACTGTTGTATGACAGGAATGACCTGGGGATGGGGAGAAGCAGACTGGAGCTGAATGGAAGGTGACACCCAAGAAAAGGAAAGATGGAAGGCTCAACATCAAGTTTCCCCAGGACTTGACTCCCACTCGAGATGCGGACTATCTTGAGTCTGTAACTATATCTATTTCAAGCTATACTGTGCTGAATACTGACCTGGGAGCAGGAGTCTCTGTGAAGAAATTTAGGATTAAGAGGTGGATAGCCACTGCTTTTTGTGGTGATATATTGTGTCCCCCAATATATTGCGCACCCTAATAAAGCTTATCTGAGGATCAGAGGAAAAAGCCAGCCACTATAGTAAACATAAAAGTCAGGCAATGGTAGCACACACCTTTAATCCTAGCATTCGGGAGGCAGAGATCCATTCGGATCTCTGTGAGTTCAAGACCATACTGGGAACAGAGCCAGGCATGGTGGCACACGCCTTTAATCTCAGTACTAACCATAGAGGTCTGGAGGTCTGTACAGACAGACAGGAAGTGATGTAGCTGGGTGGAGAGAGGGAGTGAGATACAGATTAGAAAGGCATATAGGCGTGGGTATACAGGAAGTAGCTCTCTTTGGCTGAGGATTTCCAAGTGATGAGAACGTGGCTGGCTTCTTTCTGCTTTTTTGATCTCTCAGTTTTTACCCCAATATCTGGCTCCAGGTTTTTTTTTTTTTTTTAATTTTTTATTAATAAGACTGTTTAGCAATTCGTCTTACAGCTTTTGCTGTCTGGTTTCCTTTAATCCGTTTCTTGGTTTCCCTAGAAATCCATCCTTTCTCAACTCTTGGTCCATGCACTTTTCGGTGTTAAGGAGTGAACACAGGGACTTGCACATGCTCTGCAAATGCTTTACCACTGAGCTGCATCTCCAGCCCCAAGGTCTATGAGTGCTTTTTACTGAAGAACTGAGCATGGGATGGAGACATGACCCACTGAGAGAGAGGAGAGAGAGAGAGAGAGAGAGAGAGAGAGAGAGAGAGAGAGAGAGAGAGAGAGAGAGAGAGAGAGAGAGACTTTCCTCAAGGATTTGAACCTGGGAGGGTCTAAATCTTGAGCAACTGGCAGCTACCACAATGGCCTCTCAAGGGAGTCAAAAGTGTCAGAGCTGAGAGGTCAGGGTTCAGGTGATAGCATTTGAATTGTGAATCAGTTGGTGCCTACAGATAGTCAGCCCTAGTTTTATATATATATATAGTGTTATGTATTTCTTGTGTGTTTTCTTCCTTAAACTAGCTTATGTTTTCTTTCATCGGTTGTGACCAAAGGAGTCTCTCCGCATCAAGGAAGGCATGAGAAATGTTTCCTCCAATGAACAGTCTTAATTGGCAAAGCATCTCTACATGAATCCCCCTGATTTTCCAACTCTTCTGTAAAGGTGATAAAGCAGGTGTTTTTCTTCCCTCATACAGGGAAGGCTCTGAGGGCTTAATGAAGTTGGTATCCATAGGAAGATGGATTCAAATGTCAGGATAAAAATCCTTTCACTTTGAGTTTGGTTCCAGAGTTTCTCTGCACCAATAATGTACTAAATTAAACTTCAATAATGTTGAACTAAATTACTCTAAAGTACCCCTGGAAATAGACTCTTGGAGTCATAATTCATGCTGGGTAATTACAAAATAACTTTCTTCTCATTATTTCCCTATTTACATACCTCCGAGGGAAGACACGGTGACAAATGTCAGGGTGGGACAATTTAGATAATTATTTGGATGTCTGGCTAATGGACATTTCTCATAGTGACTACAACCTGCCTGCTTTTAGGTTTTGCTTGACAATTAACAAAAACGGAGACTGTCCATTTCATGTCTCCCACAAGTCAAATTTGTTAGTAAAGATAATGCCAGGGAGATGGCTTAGTGGGTAAAAGCACTTGATGACAAGCTTGGCAAACTGGGTTTGATCCTAGAAATCTATTAAAAAACCTAAGATGTAGAGGCACGAGTCTATGACCCCAGTAAGGTGAGAGGCACAGATAGGAGACTAGCCTGAAAGCTCTGAGGCCAGCTAGCCTTAAGTATGTAGTGTAGCAGCAGAAACGACAAGAGAGACCTTGTCTCAACATGGTGGAAAGCGAGAACAGTTCCAAAAAGTTGTTCTCTGATCTTCATATATGCACTGTGGTGTGCACAAGCCTACACACACACACACACACACACACACACACACACACACACACACACACACACACACGTATACACACACGTACACACACACACACACACGTATACACACACACACACACACACACACACGCACACACACACACACACACACGCACACACACACACACACACACACGCACACACACACACACGTACACACACACACACACATACACACACACACACACACACACACGAGTAAATAAAAAGAAAAATTATTGAGGGCCTTCCTTATGCTATTCCATATTTTTGGAATGATTTCTTCACTGTACCTATCTCCTGCCCACTCTTTGGGTCTTGGGTTCTATAATATCTATGCATAATAGTCTCACTTCACAAGGAATAGTTTTTAGCTCTCCACTATGCTCAATTTTGTGCATCTTAGCCTGTGTTCTGTTTTTCATATTTCTCACAACCAAAAATTTCCTTAAAATGCTCTTTCTTTATCATTAAATGCTTATAAGGATGCAAGCCTCATCTTTGTATCTCTGACACCTAATTCAATGCCTGATGTGTCCTCAATAAATATTTTGTTCCCTGTAAACATATGTCGGTTGAATAGATGACCGAAACAGTGACTTATCCAAGAGTGTCTTAGAAAAGGTAGCCTGTGAACCATGGGAAACTTAGAGCAGAATCAGAGCTGGAGAGTTTAGCTTGATGGCTTTCTTAACTAAGGATGGATTGGGTAGAGGGAGGTTAATTCTGAGAAACAATGATCATTTTCAGGAACACAACACTGGACAAGAGAATCAGAATGCCAAGTACCAAACCCATGGGCTTAGAGTAAAATATGGAAGACAAGGCAGGAGACAGGGATGGCTGGAAAAGAGGAGAGCTGCGTAGACACTACATTCTAAAAGCCAGTACAGAGTGGGGCTCATGGAGAAGAGGGAGGGGTCAACACTGGTTTTCTGTACCTCTGTGAGGTGCACCTGATTCACGCCTAGCTTGCTTTTCCAATTATTTATACCCTGATTGCAGCAGTTGGCAGGTTTCCAAGTGGCAGTGTGATTTTTGTTTTCTGTCTGTAATTCTCACCTCTCCAGCTTAGCGGGCACGAGTCCTCTGACCTTGCTGGTGAAGGTGGCACCTCCCATTTTAGCAGTGCTTGCAAATGTCAGCTGAGATGCTTCATGTTCTCTCCACTGAGTCTTTAGAATCGCCACTGGGTTGGGGGCTGTGAGGACAGCTCAGAGGGTAAAGAGCTCACTATGCAAACACGAGGAACTGGGTTTGGACCCGGTAACCAGTGTGAAGGCTGGACACGGCAGCTTGTGCCTGTAACGGGTGCTAGTTTGGAGTGCTTATCCTGGGACCAGCATGTTCTAGCTTTCAACACGTGGTCATTTAACTCAGTCTTCCCTTGAGTCCCATTAGGACTTTAATATTGGCTCCATCTTACAGGTGGGACAACAGAGGGCTCAGAGAGGTATGATGGCTTCCTGAAGTCGTCATGCAATAGACATCATTGAGGAGATGGGTTGGCAGCTGAGGTGGAGCTTTCTCCATGACCCCACTGGGTTGGTGGAAGGTCTGAGCCACCCAGGGTACCTGATGGGGACTTTGTCTGTGTAATAAGCTAATCTCTTGTCCTGTACTTAAATATTGGAGACAGACTGAAAAAAAAAAATACAAGTTTATAGTTAATGCAGCTCAGGGCTGTGGGTGGGGGCGAGGAACTTCCACCCAATGGTTTAGTTTCTTGAAGGAAAAAGAGAGGGTTTCTCTATTGAATATTCAAATGAAATTCAAGCCAGGAGGAGAAAACAGTTTTAAACAGGATTTAGCAGTTCTTTGTCATTTTTCAGCGAGAACGATGTTTTTGTCTTTTATCGAAAATTAAGCGGGGGGGGGCGAGGGATTTCCTCTGTGACTAGGCTGAGGGATTTCTGGTATCCAATCCAGGGCTGCCTGCTCTCCCTAGTCACATCCCAGTCCCTGCCAGGGCAGATGAAGGGCAATCAATGAAGCAGCAGGCGAACAGCATGAATAGGGAGCAGATGAAAGCTTCCCTTCCAGGCTCTTTTCTGAGAGAAAATGCCGCTAGACCACATAAAACAACATCCCAGGCAGCTGAGGGCTTGCCATGGATGAGGCTGGGCCCATCACCTCCCACTCCTTGAGCTCCATTCGGCTGGTCTGACGTCATAGTGAGGCTGGGCTCTGATGGGGAGGTGCGACAGAGTCTGGTTCACTCGTTTCTGCTGTCCCATCCCGCTTCCCTGTTAGCAAGAGGAAGCACTGGTTCAGTAGCTGGAACCCAGTCTGCACCCAGGAGTCTGGTTTTCATCACACCTGCTGTCCTTCATCCCTTGGCTGTGCTTACTTCCTCGTGGGGAGGCTTGACAGTGACGCTAGGCATTGCTGTCTCAGCTGCTCATGCTGTCCAATTCTTTAAGCTGCTAGAACTGCCCTGTGCCACAGAAAAGCAGGCCCCGAGCGCATGTGGCCTCCTCCTGGATCCCCTTTGCCTTCAGCTGAGTGAGCTGCTCCTCAGTTTCCCGTTCTGACGCCGTTGACCTTGCTCTACTGCCGATGTTTAGAGGCCTTCAAGAGGGGACCTGGTAGCTTCTTGGCTACGGTTTCCTCAGCCTGGTTTCCCAGACCTTTTCAATGGCTCCTGTTAACTGTGGTGGTATTGTGTTCCCCGAAATATTGTGCACCCTAATAAACTTATCTGGGGTCAGAGACAGAACAGCCACAATATTAAACATGGAGGATAGGCAGTGGTAGTACACGCCTTTAATCCTAGAATTCCAGAGGCAGAAATCCATGTGTTCAAGGATACAGCCAGGCATGGTGACACACGCCTTTAATCCCAGGGAGTGGTGGTAGAAAGCAGAAAGGTATATAAGGCACGAGAACCAGAAACTAGAAGCATTTCGCTGGTTAAGCATTTCGAGCAGCACAGTTCAGCTGAGATTCATTCTGAATGAGGGCTCAGAAGCTTCCAGTCTGAGGAAATAGGATCAGCTGAGGAACTGGTGAGGTGAGGTAGCTGTGGCTTGTTCTGCTTCTCTGATCTTCCAGCATTCACCCCAATACCTGGCCCAAGGTTTGATTTAATTAATAAGACCTTTTAAGATTCCTGCTACAGTTAACCAACAACATCTGGAGGTCTCTTGATAGGGAACTATTAAACCCACAAACACATTCTATTCTGCAGCACCCTGTACTTTTCCTTTTACTGGACTTGCTGCTCTTGTAAATGCTGGCTTAGTACTTAATGTTCTTAATATTCTGTGTTTTTGTTTTTGACAGTACTGGAATTGAACCTATGGCCTAATGTATGCTAGACAAGTGTTCTTCTGCTGAGCCATAGCATCAGCTCTTATTTTTCCCAATCCTCTGAAACCACCATAGGAATAGCAATGAGAACTGGGATCTACTGCTCTCACAATGCGTACTAGGCTCTATACACCATACTGAATCAAAAGACATTACAATGAATTAGGTGTTGTCATTACTTTGGCTTCATAGGTAAGGCACTGAAGGGCAGAGTAAGAGGCAGTAAGTGTTGAGGACAAGTAGAATGCTGGGGTTGGATATCTGTGACTGAATGGACTGGATACATAGATGGATGACCCTTGCATCCCCCCTTTCCTTTTTGAGATGGGGTGTCACTATTTAGCACAGAATTTTTTGAAACTTGTTATCCTCTTGTTTCTGTCTCCTGAGTGCTGGAAGTTTGTCAGCAGGTGGAATGTGTCCTTTGTATTTGGGGGATCTAGTGGGTAGATTGGAGATGGATGTGCTGGGAAGGTGCAGTGGCCAGAGAAGGGACTGCTGGGAATAGATTCAGACAAGCAATGAGGAAGAACCTTTATCGGTAAGAACTCTTAAGTTAGCTGCTTGGGTGTTTGTCTGCGGCTAGAGAAAAACTTGGTCTGAGTGTTGGAGAGGGGACCTAAGCCTCAAGTGGAGCTCAGGCAAGGTGGCCTTTAAGCTGTCTTCCCAACTGAAACAGTCTCGGTTGCTTTATAAACCTTAAAGAAACTATAAAGCCTTTTGCAAATATGCAGCAGCCAAGCCCCAGTGCTCCGCTGTTATTAAAAGCAGTTGAGTGGATGTTCATGCTGGAGCCATAAATGCCAACGTCAGTAAAGCCTTAAGCCTTCTGGGGATTAGTATCAGTGTTCAATCATCTAGGATTCGTATTAACAACCATTGGTATTTATGGAGTGCTTACTATATATCAACCAGGCTTGTAAATTCTATGCATGCATAAACTCAATTTTCATAACAAACCTTCACGATATAGTATATTAGTCGGGCAAAGCTGCAGTGACAAAGTGACCCGAGTCCTTGGTCGCTTAACACAGTCAAAGCTTATTTTCTTTCTTTTTTTTTTTTTAAAGTGCAAAAGGGTTGGGTCATTTTTTTAACCCTTCCTGCCTAAACATGAAGCCTGTAAGGATGCTATGGTAATGAAAAAGAGGGTGGGGTGAGGTCCTGGGTAGAGCAAGGGCCCATATGCCTACCGTGGTAGCCCAATGGGAATAGAAAGCCTGCCATGAAGTAAGGACAGAACAAATGGTAACGGTAACCCTAATGATGCTCCTGAGAGCCTTAGAGAGGACAGGCAGGAGTGGGAAGGGCAAGAAGGGATGTTTTACACCAATACACCAGCTAAGCCCTTTGTGCCTGGAGTCCTCTATGCTCCTATCAAGTTCAGTCTAGAATAAGTTGAGAGGCCGTTCTCACCAACGTGTGTTCCCATCTCGTCAGAGATGCCGATGTGCTAGGCATTCTGGTTGTCTCCCCCCTCATTTATCTGTATATTCTTTTTATGCATCTGTCTGTCTATCTGCGTTGGGGCTAGAGGCAGTCTCAAATCCTTGATGCCTGGCCACCTTGCCTGGCCTTTGTCAGAACTCAGGGTTGTGTGATTTAGTCGTGTGTCTGCTGTCCCAGACAGCCTCCTCTGTCCATGTGCTTTGTGTGTCTGGCCTCCAGACAGCTAGACTTTACTTCTTATTTCTCATACTCTCAAGTTATGTCTTCCCTCCCTTCTCTCCCTTATGCCTGGGTCTGTAAGAACCAAGGATATGAGAGATGGGGAAGGCATGCATATTTATTCAGAAACATTTTTGCAGAAGGACCGCAGGCTTTGCTTGTGGTCAGACTGACTCTGCTGTTTCCTGATAAGTGATATTAGCCAAATTACTCATGTCTCAGTTTTCTTATCTGTAAAGTGGGGATAATTAAATCACTGAATTCAGAGGATCAAGAAGATTAAGTGAAACAATTCTCATAGACTGAAAAGAGCAGTAGCCAGCATTTTACGTATAATAACAAAAACATTTATTATCATTATTTAACCCAAATCTGCTACTGAAACTTCTGATTTCCCACTCCACTGTGCATTGTCAAGTATTGCCTTGATGTAAAGCCTGGAAAGATTAGCTGATTTTTCTCTGCATTCTGATGTATTTGCAGGGAATTCTGGAGAAGTGTACTTTTAGGAGGCATTACTGAGAAACATAGCAGGTGGTCAGATGGTAATGACTGAAAACAAGGCCCCTTCTGTCTACAAGAACAACTGAGTGGCATTCAGGTGTATAATAAGATAAAATATACATCTGGAGACATCATATGTGATCCAAGTAGAAGGAGAGCATCGTGGATTCTTGCCAGAGGGTATGAGATTAGTGAGGACAGCAAGAGCAGACCCTTGTAAGAGGTTTTGTTTCCTACCTGTCATACCTGGAAGTTCAGTATCATCTTTTTCTCCCAAGGCTGTTCTTCAGAGCACAGAAAGGAGGTCACCTCCTGATGATATCTTCTTGTGGTTTATGCTCCCAAGGGTATCTCCCATTGCTCAGTGACTCACAGGCATTACTGAAAATCTCATAATGGTCTCTGTGGGGAAGGACAGTGTCTTAGTGCTGGAGCTTTTCCCTGTGAACCATTCATCTCTTTGTCTACTTCCTGAGAAGGTGAGGTAGATCTAGTGGTGGTAGTTCTCATATCTCAGTTGCCTAGAAACAATTATTTCCGAGAATCACCCTCCAAATCTTCATAGTATATTAATCTTGCACTGTCATAAGTCTGGCTTGATGGAGGAACGATTTCTAGTATTTCTCTTCTATCTCTGAGGAATACAGGGAGGATTGTTGTTTCCTTTTCTTAGATTGGGCACATGTTTAAGCCCAGCCGAACAGATACTTCCTTTCTAGGGCTTTGAGCCCTGTGACTGGAGATGTGGGCATGGTTCGGTAAGGAGTAGAGGACTGAGCTGTAGTTATGGACAAGTGCATGCTTGGTTTTCTCCACTGAGGCTACTTCCTACTTTTATTTGCATTCCGGATAAAAGTATGAGAGGTACTGAGGTGAAGGATGGAGGAGAGATGGTCACAGAGTGCAGGTCTCTCCAGAACAAAGTGTTGTACATTCTGGTTTGTGAGTATAACCTGGTGTTAAATATACATACTGTCTAGATTCTTGCTTGAACTGGTCCATACACGCCAACATTTTGGCATCTAGATCCAACCCGTTAGAATGCTTTTTGCTCCCCAAAGTGGCTTCCAGATCCTTTGTAGGAATGTGGACTCTAATTCGGAATAAAAAAAAAAATCAAGTCTCCACAGTAGAGCCTGTGAGGGAGGGACTTAGAGCTGGGATTTATCTGTCTTCAGGCTATCTGGGCCCAGGTCATCTGAGCTCAAGTCTAGACATCTGTTTACAGGAGAAGGAAAGATAACCCTGGTTTCTATATGGCAATTATGAACATGTTCGTAATCACCTAACTCATCCTCGACTCTCTTAACAGTACGTGTCATGCTGCTAATAGAAAGGGAGGGGCTAAATTACCCAAACCAGATTCTTCAGGAATTTCTCATGGGAGTTCTTCAAGCTCAAGTCTGGTAGTGAGCTGACAGTGTCTATCAAGGACTCCAAAACATTCCTGTCTCTCCATGTGGAATCACATACTCTTTCTGATGAAGTTTTTCTGTTTCCACTATTTGTTTTCTGGTCATCTGCGCTCAAGGGAAGAAGCTGTAACTTCCCTTTAAGCTAAGGCTTCCCTGAGCTCAGGCCACTGTCTTTAAGACTGAACGCTTCCAGCCGGGCGGTGGTGGCGCACGCCTTTAATCCTAGCACTCGGGAGGCAGAGCCAGGTGGATCTCTGTGAGTTCGAGGCCAGCCTGGGCTACCAAGTGAGTCCCAGGAAAGGCGCAAAGCTACACAGAGAAACCCTGTCTCGAAAAACCAAAAAAAAAAAAAAAAAAAAAAAAAAAAAAAAAAAAAAGACTGAACGCTTCCAAAAGAGCCAATCTTAGCCCTAGCTACTTATTCTCCTGATTGTTCTCTTTATACCTGAGTCTCTAGGCCACTCTTAGGAGGACAGGGTGGATGTGAGGAACTGGCCCACAGAGTAAGCAGATAATGCTGAGACTTAAGTCATTGTTGAACTCCGGGGTTACATAGAACTGAGGGCGGAACTCCTGACATGATACCATGATGTGTGTAGTGTGTAATACGACCCCCTAAACCTCTTGGCTTCTGGTTAATGAAATAGATATACGAAGGTATGGGCAGTGGGACTGGAGGAGAGGGAGGAAGAAGGGGCTACACACACATATACACACATGGTGGTGGCTCTTTCACTGATTTATATGTCAGTTGGTGGCTTAGTATCATGAAATAATTGGGAAAAATTAGAGGGTGAGTAAATTATAGACTCAGATTTTTCTGGCTTTATACCACAGCTCTGTCCAAGGCTATGGGCAAATGACTAAGTCAAATCTTAGGTCTCCATTTATTAAAGGGGATTATTATTATCATCATTATTATTACTATTGTTGTTGTTGTTAAATGAGGATTCTGTGTTTTCCTGCTTCATAGGTTAACATGAAAATAACTCACGAGACAGTAATTTAGCTTGTCAAAGTCCTCTTTCCTTCCCTCCTTCCCTCCCCAACTCTTTCCACTCTTTTTCTTTTTTCTTTTTGCAATCAGGGATTCAGAACAAAGGGTGAGGCTTCTGAGATGCTCATCTAATCATTTTTTCTTCTCCAGTCTTTTGAGAAATGAACTTGTTCTAAGAATTCATTTGCTAACTGACTTGTCTAGAGTTGATTTGACTCTTTACAGAGCCCCTATCCCACTTACCTTCCCCTTGGGCATGGCAAAACCAAGACCTTATAGGCTTAGTCCCCTTCTAGGGACATGCAGTAAGGAGGACACGATGCTGGTGTCCTGCAGGTGTTAACTGAGCCCAGGGATCCCCCATATAACACACACGATGACCCCACCACTGCAGAGGGACCAGATCTTCCCCTCCCCTTTCTTTCCTCCTATCTGGGAAGATCTGAAGCAAGGCGCTTGAAGAGCGTTCCAGAAGGCTGCATTAGTGAATTCCTATTCCTTCTCACATGAGGAGTTGGGACCTTCTGACCTCAGTATGCAAAGAGACTGGAAACATGTAAATCAGCAGCTCTCGGGTCCATAAAAATAGCTCAGCTCCTCCCTCCTCCCTTCCAGAATCAGAACTGCTCTGTGTCTCCATGCCCTTTCTTTTTCCTTCTTGGTCCTTACCTCTATCCCCCTCCTTCCCTGTATCTCTCCATCCCTGCCCCTTTCTACCATCTGCTTCCTTTATCCCCACACCCATTGCCCCCCCTTTCCATTTTCTTTTCCACATTTCCTTTGTACCTTCTTGCTCTAGCTGCCTTCTAAACCAGCATGTGGGTGGGCACACAGGACATTGATCACCAGAGTCTGGAAGCACAACACATTGACATTTGCAGGAATCCCAAGGTGTTTTGGCTCTTCCTGTGTTGGGGCATCAGGATGACAGGGAAGCTCCTGGCCTTGTCAGAAGATGACCTTGGGCAGGCAGCTCTACCCATGGAAACGTCTGCATTAGAGGGTTGCTAGGAACATATGAAGTAATGCAGATGTCTAGTTCAGAGAAATTGAATTGGCCAACAATTACCAGCCATTATTCTCAAAGATAACTATAGTGCAGTCCCAAGGCAAGGCCTGGGCATAAGTAAGTGAACAGGCTTGGGGCTGTCTGGAAAATGCCATGTAATTGATTGCCTATGACAATCAGAGATGACAAGCTTGGGGGTACCACTGGGCAAACAAACTCCTGGCTTTGTGTTTTCATAGCTGTATAACTCAGGTCTCATCAAAGGCATTTCGAGACCTCAGGGTCTCCATCTGTAAACTGCCATGGAGAAGTACTGACTTGGTGGGACAGGTCTTGAGGCTTCCCTACATTGATCACACACAGGGTGGAGCACAGAGGCGCACTGCATCAACAATGTATGTAGTGTGATGATCCTGTATAAAGCAACAGTCACTAGAGCAGTGCTTCCCACTCTTTCTCATCATCACCCTGAGGCACAGTCCTCCCCAACCCGCTCCACTGCATGGATTACATTTTTTACTACATTTATTTATTTTCTGTGCATATGGGACATGGGTATGTGTGTATGTATACATCCATAGTGTGCATGTGTGTATGGAGGACAACCCAAAGGACTTTGTTGTCTCCTTCTACCTTCTTTCTCTCTAGCCTCAGCTCTCCATGGATTTTTATTATTACAAATATATCTATATCTGTTTATGTATGATATGCTATATATAAGCATGTATACACACACACACACACACACACACACACACACACACACATATATATATATATATATATACACATATATATATGTTTTATGCTTTGGACACAAAATGAATAAGACAGTCTGCCCACCAAGAACTGGTTTTTACTCTCTTGGCAGTGATATCATCTTCACTGAGAACAATGGTCCAGCCTAGTACTTCCTCTCTCCCTCCCTCCCGTTCTGTCCCCTTCCTCCTTATCTTTCTCCCTCCCTCTCTCCATTCCTTCCTCACCCTTCCCTTCTTTTTCTTTCCATGTTTCCTTTTTATTGGTCAATGTGGGTCAAAGAATGTTCCCAAAGCCCCGAGCCCAGCTAATTGAGTGGGAGTCATGGGCGCATCTCTGATCAAGGATGACTCAGTACCCTAGCTCTGGCTGTGTCCTATCTGCCTGTTTGCTTTAGTTGGCTAATGTAACTCTGACTTCATTTTTTGAGGGTGTTTAAAAACAAATCTATCTATCTATCATTTATTTATTTAAGAGACAGATCATGAAGTTGGGTGGGTGGGTGTATTTGAGAGGTGTTGGGGGAAGGGAAAGAACGTGATCAAAACTTACGAAACTCTCCAAGAATAAATAAAAAATAAAAAATTTAGTGTTTGCAAAAAAGAGAAATACTATATTTTCAAGGTCATGTTTTGGGTAATATTAGCAGGGCTTGGGAACTTGAGAATCTTTTTTGGAAGGAGATCACATTGTAGTTAGGAACAAGGCTAATCTGTGTACAGTAGTGATGGCCACTTGCATTTCTTTGACTGTAACTGTGAATCACAACAGGTACTTTCCACATCACAATCCTGTGGGGCAGCACGGCTCTCATCTTCACCTCTGCTTTACAGACAAGGATCAAGTGAGGCTCAGGTGCCTAAGTAACTGTTTTAACACTGTGTAGGTAGAGTACACTGCTTGGCACTGGAACTCAGGACTCTAGACACACATTGAATTAGACTGCCTCCTGACTCTTTTAAAAGACGGGCTCTTTTAAATGTCAGAACTATAGAACTATCATATGACCCAGCTCTACCACTCTTGAGAATATACCCAAAGAACCCTGTATCTTAACACAGAGATGTTGTCTTGTCCGTATTTTTTGCTGCTCCATTCACAATATTGGGGAAATAGAAGCAACCTAGATATTCACCAACAGATGAATGAGTAGTGAAAATATTGCACATAAACAATGGACTTTTATTCATCTGTAAAGAAAAATGAAATCATGAAATTTGCAGGAAAATGGATGGGTGTAGAAACTCTATTATTTAGCAAGGCCACTCAGACTCATAGAGACAAAAATCGCATATTACTTCCCAGATCACATATGCAGATTCTGGCTTGTGTTGTTTATATGTGTGTATGTAAGTGGGGATGAGCACAGGTCTAGGCTATGAAATTGAGAAGGAGATCATGAGAGTGGAAAAACGGGGCTGGGAAATGGGGAAGGCAGTGGAACACCAGTGACTTAAACATAGAAAGGATGGTTACGGTTTCGAGGGCATAAGTAGGGGTCAGATGGACGAGGGAGGAGAGAGAGAGAGAGAGAGAGAGAGAGAGAGAGAGAGAGAGAGAGAGAGAAGAGAATCGAAGCCAAATTTTGTTTGAAGATGCTGCAGTGAAATCTAGTACTGTGTATGCTAATTTGAGAGGCCTAAGGGCTAGCAAGATGGCTCAGCAGGTAAAGGCGCTCGCTGTGTAAGCCTGGCAACTCACATAAAGGTGGAAGGAGAGAACCGACTCCACAAAATTGTCATTGTCACTGATCTCCACAGGCATGCTGTGGCACATGTGCCCCCCCCCATCATGCTTCTACATAATAAAACATTAAATCAAATTAAAGAACAAAATGTCCCCATTGGTCAAAGCCAATGGCAGTGGTGGTATGGATGTGCTGCTGGAACTCAGAGCCTGGAAGAGAAAGAAGGGTGGCAGTGATACCAGTCAGGCCTGGAAGGATGATAGACTGTGGCAGAGGGAGGTAGGGTCAGGTGAGACGTGGCAGCTTGAGAGAGGGCACAAAATTAGGAAATGCCAGAAACGGTCTTCCTTGGAGTCACAAGGTCACAGAGGGCTTCTTGGGGGCTAGTGACACTAATAAACTCAACTGTGCCCTGGTTTGTGACACAGCTGTAACAATTACCAGTGAGGGCCTGATGGACAGCGGTAGACGGGTGTTTGAATGACTGCTTCCTGTGGTGGCACTTTGATTCCGGAGTCTGTCAATGCTGGGTTGTGGACATTCTGAGCAGGTTGAGTCTGCTTAGAAGGCTGACTTGTGCATCACCTGGTGTGAGTATTTAGTAGCATCCCTGTTTTTTTCTACCCCTGCGGAAGATGACAGAAAATGTCTCCTGACCTTGCTAGATGATCCCTGAGTGGGGCCACAGCAGCCCTGCTTATGAACAGGCTGGAGAGACAGGAAACTCAGCTTCTCATGCTCTGGAGTTAATGTGAAGTGACTCTTGGCAAAGTATTTCTTATATTTCCAAGCCTGGGATTTCTTACTAAAAAAGTGAGGCAGCCAGAGGCTGGATGTGGTGGTTCACTCAGGAAACTGAGGCAGGAGGATGGTGAATTTAAGGCTAGTCTGTGCTATATGTTGAGACACTATCTTTAAAAAAGAAAAAAGCCTGGCTACTCTTGGTTGGTTGAAGGTCCCTAAGGACTCTTAAATACAGGTGAGACAGTTGATTGGCTTGATCTGTTTGGGAGGCATCCAGGCGGTGGGACCGGGTCCTGTGCTCATTGCATGAGTCGGCTGTTTGAAACCTGGGGCCTATGCAGGATTGCTTGGCTCGGCCTGGGAGGAGGGGACTGGACCTACCTGGACTGAGTCTACCAGGTTGATCTCAGTCTGTGGGGAAGGCTTTGCCCTGGAGGAGGTGGGAATGGAGGGTGGGGCTAGGGGGAAGGTAAGGGGGATGGGAGGGGGGGAGAACAAGGGAATCCATGGCTGATATGTAGAACTGAATTGTATTGCAAAATAAAAAAAAAAAAAATACAGGCTCTGAGCACTGGCCTCAGAAGCGTGGCCAGCAGCTCTTGCTGCCTGTTGCTCTACATTATGCAGTGCCATAACACCCATACCCCATGCTGGGCAAGCTGGCAGCAGCTGGCTCTGTGCTGAGCCCTGGGCTAATCTACTGTCTTCCAGAGCAGGTGTGTGAAGGGCTCTTGGTGTCACTTTCCACAGCAACACCCAGGTGACATCTTTAATTATAGTCAGGGAGAGTAGGGCTCAGGAGGTGGCAATGAGCAGTTCTTGGGTGTGAGAAAGTGATTAACACCAGGACTTCAGCCAAGTGGAGTCGCTGAAGTCATTTCCTGAGGTCCTAGTGGAAAGTTTGGCCTTCCCATTTCCATTTCCTTAGAGGACTCAGTTCCCTCTCCCTTTGTCCTGGGATGAAGCAGATGTGCTAGGGAAGGGGATGATTGTTGGGGCTGCCTTTGGCTGTGAGTTTAGGATCAGGATAGACAATTGGGAGGTGCCATAAGACACCTGTGCCATAAGACACTGCTACTGTGCTTTGTGGGAAAAGAGGGCCTGCTGGGGGTAGACTTTGCTACTCTGGAAAAAAGAGTTAGAGACTCAGAGGGTGATGGAGACTGAAGGGGAGTTCGTAGGGACCTCTTCCACACATCCCCACCTGTCATACGCCATCCTTAGCGGGATGCATTAATTTACAGATGAGGATTAAGGTGAGCAAAGTCATTTGCCTGATGATGTTGGTCTCTTAGTGGTAGAACAATGTCCAGAGAATAGGGGTAGATTCCAAAGCCTGTGTCCTGATTTGTATGTGAAGTCAAGGATTTGGTTCCAAAAAATCCTTCTCCACTGATCCTAAGGTCTGTCACTCTGTCCATCTGGCTGTCTATCTGAGCCCAGAATGCATGCCCTGAGATTTTGCTATCTTGTGTAGCCTCTGTCTTTTGTATCTTTGTCCCAGAAGTGGGAGAAAAAAACAGCAGTCCATGCACTGTGTGTGTGTGTGTGTGTGTGTGTGTGTGTGTGTGTGTGTGTGTGTGTGTGTGTGTGTGTAGGAGATGAGCTGATAAGGAGACAGTGATGGAGAGGGGGGACATCTGATAAGAAGCTGGAGAGCCAAAAGGAAGCAGACATGGGTGAGCTGGTGGTGGGGGTGAGGGTGAGATAAGGGGATGAGGAAGATGAAAAGGCTTTTGGGAGATGGGAGATGGAGGAGAGGGACAGAGGATAGATAAGGAGAGGAGGCTTAGGCATTAAACAGAGAAGTAGATAAGAAGACAGTGCAGGGAGAGAGATACACACACAGAGAGTAGGGGAACACATACACAGGGGGAGAAGGAGAGAGGGAGAGGGAGAGAGAGAGAGAGAGAGAGAGAGAGAGAGAGAGAGAGAGAGAGAGAGAGAGAGAGAGAGAGGAGAGTTTGGTTAAGGTCATTGTTTCCAGATAGCCTTTCTAAGTACCCAAGTATCTAAACCCATCTTTATCTCTTTACTGTGAAAATAAATCTCCAGGCTGTGACTCTGGCATGGCTGTGATACCCAGTGAATAAGGGGGCTGGTCTCATGCCCTCCTCCATCCACAGGAAACATTTGGCCTCTCCGCATTCTTCCTCCCCTCCTTTCTCACTTTATTCTTCAGCAGTTGCATTGAAAACTTTTGTTTCAAGCATAAGGAAAACCAGGGGAAGGGAGGAGCCTAACAAGAGGGGGCAAAAATGACTAGAGGTTAAAAAATGGGAGCCGGTGGATATGATCAAAGTGCATGATGTACCTGAGAGAAATTACCTATATGAAATCCAACATGCTGAACAATGCATGCATGTCAGCTTAAAAAAAACTGGTTTCTAGTTTGCAGATACAGTAAAGTTGCTATAAGTTTAGTAGGTGGAGACTAAAGATTCACAGACAAATATTCTTTGACATGGAATTACTTGCATGAAGAAAATAGAGTTGTGTACCATGTCAGGTGTTGATGGTGGTGTTCTTTCAAGTTGACTAGTGAAAGCAGGCTTTTGCAAGACTATGACCATTTAGTATGGTATCACTGATAGGCAGAAAGTGGCCATGAGACTTCCTGAGGGAGAGCACCATAAGCAGAAAGACTGGAACCCTTAGAAGACCTGAGGTAGGGGTGTGAGCATGGCTTGTGGAGCTGCACTGTGACAATGAGCTTGGAGAGGTGGAGGGGCCAAAGCTTGCAGGTCTTTGAAATTCAGACTTTGTATGTAACAAGAAAAAGAGAAAGTTGGTTGGAACGTCTGGGGTTTAGGGTGCATCTTATGAGGTGGAGATTATGGAGTCTAGTAGAAAGAGCACTAGGTTGGTCAGAAGACACACTTCACCTCTGATTGTCTAATGCATTTTGATCCTTGCATTGTCAGTTCCTCTCTCTGAGCTTCTGTAATAGTTATTTATGAGCAGGAATAATGAGACTCACCAATTTTGGAGGCCCACTTCACCCTGAAGTTCCATGGACATTTGAACAGAGTCAACAAAGGCTACTCCACAAGCTTCCAGAGTTCATCTTTCTCCCCTGGTTTCGTTGTTTAGGCAGCAACAGCTGAGATCTCTACTCTGCCACTCAACTGATACATACCCTTGAATGAAGGTTAAGTTTCTCTCTCTCTCTCTCTCTCTCTCTCTCTCTCTCTCTCTCTCTCTCTCTCTCTCTCTCTCTCCTCTCCCTCCCCCTCCCTCCCTCCCTCCCTCCCTCCCTCCCTCCCTCCCTCCCTCCCTCTCTCTCTCTCTCTCTCTCTCTCTCTCTCTCTCTCTCTCTCTCTCTCTCTCTCTCTCTCATGTTTTGAGACATGGTTTCTCTGTATAACCTTGGCTGTCCTGGAACTTGCTTTGTAGACCAGACCAGGCTGACCTCAAATTCACAGAGATTTGCCTGCCTCTGCCTCTCTAGTGCTGAGATTAAAAGTATGGACCACCACACCTGACTTAAGTTCTCTGAATTTCAACTTCCTCATTTGTAGTGTCAATAGTAATATTTACCCCATGAGGATATTATGAGGAAGGAAATGAGCTAATTATGTAAAGGATTTAACGGAACTCCTATGCACAATTAGCTACTAATACGGAGCCTAAATATTTGCTATATGGTTAGATCTGTTACCAGAGCATGGGTGGCAGTATCTACCCATTGACTGACCACTTCTGCTTCACAGCTAATGTCCTCCTGCTGAACCCTCCAAATAAACATAAACCCAAATTCACTCCCTGTTTTCTACCCGTTTCTGTCCCACCTATCAGGTTCCTTATCTTGGTTCATGGGACTGTGATATTCTTAGACCCTCATGGCCAATCTCAGGATTATCTTGGACTTCTTTTCCACATCACTCATCAAACCCTATCACTAAACTACCATGGTCTCATCTATCTCCCTTTCCCCCCAGCTCTTTCTTATCCCTCACTTAGGCTAATCTCTGAACTGGTTCCTGTGCTGTTTCTTCCTCCTTTTCCCCCATTTCTGCCATGCATTATCATCACTTTTCAAACACTGCTGCCATAACACATATCTCCACAAGAACACTTTTCTCTTGAAACGTCTTCTCTGTCTCCCAAGCCATACTTGAGGCTACCAGATAAAGCCCATCACTCCCAGGTTATTTTCAGAGATTTTCAAAATTTGGTTCTACCAAATTTTCTAGAGTCTTCCATCTTCCTACTCCAAACTTTAATAACACTTGCCTTCTCAAATTTCCTGAGTGGGGCTCATTTCTAGAGAAATTTGTTCTAAATTTTCCCATATGCGTAGAGCTAATTCACGTTCATCTAAACCAAGAATGTGAACCTCAAACTGCCCTACTCCATGTAGCCACCTCAGATGTTTTTGCTTGGCCAGTGTGTTGGATCCCACTTATATATCACCCTGTACTTATTAACATTTATACAAGACATCTGAAAGTTTGGAAGTCCTATGCATCATTCTTCTTCCCTAATGTACTTATTGATTCCTGGAGGATGGGAGCTAAGTCTTGGCCATCTTTTTTATTGTTGACCAGACTTAGCAAATAGCTTAAGAAGTCTAATGAGCCTCATGAATGTCATAGAGCTAAAACCACCCCTGGTTCCATATCCACTTACATCTTATCCCCTGATCCATACTATGAATTTCCCCCTCCCTATCTCCTTCTTTGGTAAAGCATCATCATCTACCCAGTTGCTCAAGACCCAGACAATACAGTTTAGTGGAAAGACATACTGTGCACACTCTGTCTCTGATTGTTCAGTTAATATGTTGTGATTGTGAGTCAGTCAATTCTTTTTTCTGGGCTTCAGCCATTGTTATTTATGGGTTGGATTAATGAGACCCAGTGGTCTTGAAGGTCCAAAGGGTCAGGAACCATCCCTGATTCTGCCTTTTAATTTCCCAACCCAGTCCAATCCATTACCAAGTTAGCATTACCTCTAGAACCCATTTTATATTTGTCTACTTTTCTTCACATAACCTGACTCCCAAGGAGTCTCCTCACCTCTGTTCTTATTGCCGTTAGTCTCCTATGCAAGGCAAGAAGTTTTTTTTAAAATGTACAACACATTCTATCACAGCTAAATAAAGATCGTTCAATGGCCTCCTGTCATAAGGAATGACATACAGAGGTCTCAGTCTGGTTTATAGAGCCTTCTCAGTGTCTGTTTCTTGTTTTTGATGTGATATTTGCCACTATTCATATTGTTTGTTCCTATGTTTATGATGAGTAAAATCATCTCTTTTTCTTCTTTCAAGATTTCACTGTCTTTGAATTCAGTTCTTTGACTACGATGTTTCTAGGTGTGGATTTTCTTGTTTATCATACCTGGCACTTGAGAGATTTTTTTTTTAACCACTCACTTCTTTAAAAACGTTTTCTATTTATTTCTCTATTTCCATATGGACTTACACTCTGCCTTTGTATACCCTTTGTATACCTTTGAACAGCCATGCTATACCCTGCTATCTTAGTACATGCTCTGATGGGCCATGTGATGGTTAACATTGTCAGCTTGTCAGGATCCAGAATCCCCTATGAGATGAACCTCTGGGCATGTCTTGGAGGGATTTTTACATATTGTCTAATTGAAGTGGGAAGGCCCACCCTACCATTCTATGAGCTGGTATTCTGGAGTGAATAAAAAGGAGAGCATGAGTTGAACATCAGCATGTATCTCTCTCTGCTTTCTGACTATGGATGCAGTATAGCTTACTGCCATGCCTTTCTGCTATGATTGACTTTTTATGCTTAAACTGTGAGTCACAGTAAACCCATTCAGTTGCTCCTTGTCAGTTATTTGGTCACAGGAATAAGAGAAGTGCTGTGGGATGTTTTTCTGTAAGTTGTGAATATGTGTTGCTCTGATTGGTTGATAAATAAAGCTACATTGGCCTATGGCAGGGCAGAATGGAGCCAGGTGGAGAATCCAAGAGAAACAGGAGAGAAGAAAGGAGAGTAGGGCAGATGCTGCAAGCCACCACCAGGAGAAGCAAGATGTAAGGTATGGGTAAGCCACAAGCCATGTGGCAAGGTATAGATTTATAGAAATGGGTTAATTTAAGATACAAGAGCTTGCCATGGCCATAGTTTGAAGATAAGTCTCTATGTGTTTACTTGGGTCTGAGTTGCTGCAGGACTAGGTGGTACACCGAAAAATTTCCAACTACAGAGAAGTGACTAATGTAGGCCATGTAAGCAAAGTTTAACTAGATTGACCCAAATCCTGGTTAACTATCTCTGTTACCTCAGCTGTCATGAAGGGAGATTGGCAGGCTTTGCTGAGAGCTCCAGGACAAAGGTTTTTATGTATCTTGTTGACTTTCAGAAGGCTGTGAGCTCAGTTTCATCTGTCTCCCTGATGTGTACCATAGGTCTTTTGTCCTTGACCTTCTTAGGACAGAGTGGCTAATAGGTGAATGTCTTCTAAATTGCTGACTGTTGCTAAGAGGAAGCTCTTCAATACTGCAGTAACCCACGGCTTGATCATCCTGCTCTCTGGGCCTCCTGGTTGGTTGGTGTTGGAGCTGGTGACACAGGGTGCTAACAACACACTGGCTAACCTCATTTTTGTATGTCATTGCTCTCTACCCACAGGCCTGATCTATGAGATTGTGCAACTACAGGAGAGGTTCCTGTTGGTCCTTGTGCTGATTGACAGAAGGTTGGAATGCTTGATGATGTCTCTGCTGGGTTAAACAGCATTCTTAAAAATATGATCTTGTTTGGAAATAAAGCTTTCCAATGCAAATTAAAATGAGGTTATACTGGGTCAGTTTGGACTCTAGTCTAATGGTCTAGTGTTTGTATAAGAAGAGGGAAGTTTGCCCAGAACACAGAGGGAAGATGATGAAGACATGGGGTGAAGGAAACAATATGGGATTGAGATGATGAACTCACAAAGCATTGTCAGGATCGCCTGCAGCCATAGAAGCTAAGAGGTAAGGAAGGGATCTCCCCTTTAGTGGTCTTAAAGTAGAGCACTGACCTACCAACCCATCGTCTTGATTTTGTAATAGCTAATAGAACGGAGGAACAATAAATTTCTAATTTTTGAAACCATCCAGGGTAAGGTACTTTGTTTGTACAGTGTATGACAACCCCAGGAAATGAATACAATGTCACACAAGTCTCTGAACTTTTAAACTCTATACTATTTGATTCCTTAAAATAATTTCTAGCTCCTTATTGGGCTTCTCTATGTGTTGAGTCATTGTCACCATATTTTTCTTAATTCTTTAAATGTTGTTTCTTGTAGGTCTTTGAATATACTTCTTTATTTGAATAACTTTAGCTCTGAAATCCAACATTTGCACCCATTCAGAGATCATGCCTATGGAATTATTTATGTCCTGGGTATGGATCTTTCTTTCTCCCTCCCTTCTCCCCCGACTTCCTTTCTTCTTTCCACCTCTTTATTTCTTTATATTTTCTTTTGAGACAGAGTCTTATATATCCCAGACTGGCCTTGAACTCTCTATGTAGTCAAGTATAGCCTCAACCTCCTGATCCTCCTGCTTCTACCTCCCAAGTTCTGGTAATACAGGTAAGTATTACCTAGCTTGATTTGTGGTTTACACAGTGCTAGGAATTGGACCCAGGGCTTCATTCATGCTAGGCAAGCACTGTACTAACTGGACCCCATCTCTTGCCTATGCTTTCCTAGTTTTGCATGTTTCATACTTTCTTAAGATTGAGACTTGGATAATTTAGATCACAGACTATAGCAATGCTGGATTTTGATCTCTTCCGGGTTTTGTTGCTGCTGTTTGTTTATTTAGCCACTGATCTGGACTCAGCCTGTGGGTACTATTTCCTGGTGGTGTGTGGCTGCTGACACGTCTCTCTGGTCTTCAAGTGTCTTATTTTATTCAAGTGTGATTCCTCTACTTCTTCGTCGTTCAGCCAATGTGTAGTCATGAGTGTTGTTGCCTATTGCCGTATATTATTATTATATGGCTAAAGGACAGAAGTGTATTATTTACAGTATGTGAGAAGGCACAGGTTACATGGCTAAAATCATGGTGTCACCAAGGGTGTGTTCTTTGGAGGTTCCACAGTAAGAATTTATGACCTTGCTTTTCCAGTTTATATGGGAGTTCTAGCACTCTATAATACTGGCCTGCCTACCCATCTTCACATTTAGCAGAGAAGGTCAAATCCTCCTCATAGAATACATCTTTGCCTCAGCTGGAAACATTCTGTGCATTTAGGGAATCATGTAATTAGATCAAGCCTGCCTAGATGAACTATCTCCTCTCCATTTCAAGGCTCTTAACTTTAATCACATCTGCAAAGTTCCTTTTGCCATGGTAACATAGTCACATGTTCTAGGGCTAAGGTCTGACCTCTCTGTGAAGTGGGGAGGTGGAGGGGACATTTTCCTGCCTACCACCTATTTCAGGCCAGTAAGGCTCCTACATAGTTCTGTCAGCTCTGTGGGTGTTATCCAAGTTTAGACAGTTTCAAGTCTGCCATCTTCTCTGTGTGTGCCTCAGTGTCCTGGCTAGCCAGGGGTATGTGAAAATTTTGCAAGCCCCTTTAAAACACTATTATTTCTTGGTTTATTATTGATAATAATAGAACTTTATTAACTGCCTGATCTGTTGTTTGCCTCAGTCAGGATTTCAGTCTCAGGTTTGCAGAATCACTGCTTTCCTGTGTTTGCTTGCCTCCATGATTGTTCTCGTTACTGAAGATGTTGTAGGCATGCACATACACACACACACACACACACACACACACACACACACACACACACACACACACAAATCCATCTCTAAGCTAAGTGAGTCCCCTCCAGGAGCACAGTTGCTGGTTCTCAAGTCCTGTCTCACTGGGCTAGAACCACTTTGCTGGAAGCTGAATGGAATCCAGGAGGTGGATGAAACCAGTTCCTAGCCCTAAGCTCAAACACCACAAACTCACACAGTTCATAGTTGAAGTGTAGTGGTTATTCTATCTGTTGCATGTCTGGTTGATTTCCAGAGCTCTTCAATGGTTATTTTGACAACCCTGATTTTTAGTATTTATGATTGCTTTTTGGAGAGGACTTATTGCCCTTTCTGTCCGCCATTAGAAATCTTACTCTCTACCAAACGGAGAGGTTTAGTCCACTTGTGTTTAGAATGATTGACAATACTGTTGAGGTTGCATTTGGGCCATATATACAGATCATTAGCCCAGACGTTAGGTGGTGGAAGGTTTTCAAAAATAGATTGTTCCAGGTGTAGGACAGTATTGTCACGGAGAAGAGGCACTCATCCCATGTATAAAGTAGAGCAGAGAATAGGAACTGGAAAGTAGGTGCAAGTGAAGGTGGGTAGCAAGTGTCAGTCCAAGAACATGAGCAAGGACTGAGGACTTTCATAGAGTTCTGCTTGCTCAGGCATTTTTCATAAGATTGGAGGAATGGCTTGATGTATTAGGTTACTTTCTAGGGACAGCCTCTAATACAAGACACACTTCTGTGAATATGTTGGCAACTCTTCTCTCCTACTTTTGTTGTCTAGGTCTATTTTCCTCATTTGTTTGTTCCTAATCTCTGGTTCCAGGTAGTTTGGCTGAGAGTTAGATTGTGGGTCCACACTGCCTTCTTGTGTTCAGTTTGTGCATAGCACTTGGCATATCTGCTTCCATAGCGGTGGAGGGGAGTTGAGCTCAGAGAATTGGGCTTGGAAGCATGGTTCTCACTGCCCTATTAGGTCTTTTCTTCATGTGGCCAGGCTGATGTTCTACATTATTCAACACACAGAGATACCCTGAAGACCTGCCTCCACCAGCCTTCCGGGCTGCAGGCAATGGATGGAGACCTCTGCATACTCCTGTGGGTACCCTGACTCAGTGCATGGTACCACACTCCTTAAGTTATGATTATGATTATTATTTTTGCTGAAAAAGTGCTGTTTTTTTAAAAGAAAAAAATATCTGTCTTCCTTTCTAATTACAATGAGAGTTTTGAATTAGTTTCTCAGTCCTTGGGAGCCTTTACCACGAGATGATCAGGCCCATGAAGACTAGTTCCATATTTTCTCTAGCTTATAGAAACTGTCTCTAATGCTCACGACTCTGGATGCTGGAGCATCAGTCCAGCGGCCCAGTTAGGAAATGCTGTACCACTGAGCTATGTCCTTTGCCCTTTAGGGTCTGTCTAGATTTGGTCATGACTTGTTTTCCAGCATCTGTTCTTGGCCTTCTCCCTGTGGATACTGAATCCCTCCCGATTCAGTTGGAAAACACTCCAAATCTCTGCAATTGTTTCCTGTGCTGGAAAATGCTTGTTCTGTCTCTAAACATTTATTTATTTTTCTTAGCGTGTGTGGAGAGGTTGGAGCACATGCCTTGGTGTATGTGTAGAGGCTAGAGGACACTTTGCATCAGTTACTTCTCTCCTTCTACCATGTGAGTCCCAGGGTCATCAGGATAGGCAGAGAGTGTTTTTTACCTGAAGAGCTACACATGAGCTAGTCCTGGGGAAAAAATGTGTTCTTTGTTCTTTTGTTCTGGTACATATCAATACTTCTTGAGAGCTCCTACATCCATATGCAGGCTCACAGGGTAGCCACCATCTCTGAAAGTCTTCTCCAGGCCTGACTCAGGTCTCAGGATTTGTATATACCTTGCTCATGTTAGTGGTTCTAGTGCCTGATATGGTGGCCTGCTATACTGTAGACTCTCAGGGATTTGTTTGTGTGTGGATGTGCTAACTGTCTCAGGTCTATGAATTGGAAGTGGCTAAGAAGACAGCTGGAGAGTGAACTGAAGAGGTGGGGCTTTAGAGAAAGGGAATCAGCAAATCAACATGTGCATGAAGTACCTTAAAGCCCGAATGCACCTCCGTCCCTCACTTACACCAAGGAACATGGTGATGCTTTCTGCTCCTTTCTTTTGATTGACAGGTTGTTTTTCCTCCTGTTCTGTTTTCCTTCCATAGTTCATGCCTGTTCTTCACCCTGAGCCTGGGGTTGATGTTGGAAGTCAAGGTATCCTTGATCATGTTGAGTCCCTGAGTATTATCTTGTTGTCGTTCAAACATTTCAGGTTCAAACTGAAGATCCACAATATATTATTGGTTCAACATTCTAGACAAACATATTCACCTCTTGGAGCCTCAGTTTCCTTGATTTTAAATCTGTACTCAGTTCGCTTGTGTAAAAATCATACCTGAGAGGGAATCAGAAAGAGCTTCTCCGCAATGCTGTAAATGATTGTCATTATCATGATAATCGATGAAATAAATTGCATGGGGTATTGCTATTATAGTTCTCTGCATGCTTTCATGAAAGCTGGGGCTTCAAGAAAGCTAGACTCAATGGATTGGAGAAATGTAACATCTGTTAATGTGCTGAACCCACCAGAAGAAAGTAAGCGGATAGTCGGGGCCTCTCAAACCACATATTCTTATAATAACAAAACAGTGTGGGCTAGTTTCTGAATCCATGGGGTTCTTGCATCCCATGATAGCCTGAAGGCTGTGTAGCTTAATAGTTAAAATTCTGAGGTTCAGGGACTCAAGAGATGGTTCAGTGGTTTAAGTGCTTGCCATTCAAGCATGAGAAGTGGAGTTCAGCTCCTAAGACTTCATGGAAAATACTAAGAGGGTGAGGTGGCCTGCTTGTATTCCAGCTCGTGAAAGAGGGCAGGAATCCCAGAACAAACTGGCCACTGAGACTAGTCAGACTAGGTATATTGGCCATCTCTGGGCTTGATTAAGAGACCTTGCCTCAGTGAATAAGCTGGAAGAGTAATTGAGGGCAGTTCTGGACACCAACTTTGGGTATTCATATGCTTGCACCCATATACATATGTCCACACATGTCCACGCACAGGCGTACCTGTGTGTGCACATGTGCTCATGCATACATATACACACACACACAAATGGAAAAAGAAAAAGGGAAAGCATGAGGTTTAGAGTTCAGTAAGAGTTTCTTAAGCAGTAGCTTAGTCTATCTGTGCCTCAATGCTTTTTGGAAGATGGGAATGATGATAATGGTGCTTGTCTAATGAGCATGCCTCCACTCAGCACAGCAGCCTCTGTGAGGCACCCTGAACAGTGGCTGATGTACAGTAAATGTCAGCTTTGATCAGTTGCTCTTGCTTCCTGCTCATAAAGGTTGGCTCTTTTGCTTTTGTTCCCCCTTCAAATAAGATAATGAGGCTAAGTAATGACCTGGTGGAAGGCAAGATAATATATCTAATGAAAAATTGGCTGGTAACCAAGGACAGAAAAGATCTTAGCAGCTGTCACTCCAATTCCCTCATTTTAGAAAATGGGAAGGAAATATTTTTCTCAAGGTTACATAACAAACCAGTTCAATGTATTGACCCTTTTTTTTCATGCTTATTTTATCCTAAACATTATTCAAATTTTTGTGGATAAGTAGGTGAATGAGAAATAGTTTTTGCCTGTGCAGGAGATTTTCCAAAGTGTAACAGATGCAAACTGAAGTTATCATGGTTAAAATTTGACCTAGAAAATCCTGGGTTAAATAAAATAAAGAGGCATACTTTTTTGGTGTGTGCATGGGCAGAGACTTGAACTCAAAGGTTTATGCATAATCGGCAAGCGCTCTACCATTGAGCTACATCCCTAGCCCTAAGGAGGCATTTTTTTTTTTTGCATTGTGTTTTTCTCAATCTCAAGAGGGAAGTTTGCTTGCATAGTAAATATATAAGAGGAGGCTTCTATTTCCCTGAAGTTCATCTTGTAGGGTTTGTATTCTATGGCATATTCAATAATATGATGAGCATGGTTTTAAGGTCATAGACAATTTTGGAGGCAGGAGATACATGGAAACTGATTAACAAGAAGTTCATTAGTGATAGGGTGGAGATAGAATGCAGACTGATGGTCTGATTGGATTTAGTGTTGAGGAAATCCAGCCTTCTTCTCTCTGCTCTGTACTCTTTTTTGTTAAAATGTTTTTATTTATTTTATATACCAACCATTGTAGCTTGAGTTTTCCTGCCTGGCCCACAGTCAGGATAAATCTCTGTCACCTGCCAGTCCCACAGCCGCTCAGACCCAACCAAGTAAACACAGAGACTTATATTGCTTACAAACTGTATGGCCATGGCAGGCTTCTTGCTAACTGTTCTTATATCTTAAATTAATCCATTTCCATAAATCTACACCTTGCCACGTGGCTCGTGGCTTACCGGCATCTTCACATGCTGCTTGTCATGATGGCAGCTGGCAGTGTCTCTCCCACTCAGCCTTCTACTTCCCAGAATTCTCCTTTCTCCTTGTCCCGCCTATACTTCCTGCCTGGCCACTGGCCAATCAGTGTTTTATTTATACAGAACGATATCCACAGTACTTCCCCTTTTCTTTTTTTTCAAAAAGGAAGGTTTTAACCTTCACATAGTAAAATTACATATAATTTGGGAATTTGGGCGTAGCTTCTCTTACTACTTCCTGCTGGAGGGGGGGGCGCTGTATCTTATGGGGACACAAAGAAAATTTTAGGATTATGGAGTAGTCCATGAGGCTGTATTGTCTGAGCCAGTTGTCTTCAAACCATTTTGGATGTTGGATCATCTGGGCCATGGTGTCATTGGAGACCTTTCAGGGGGTCTTGGCTGGTCAAACCTGATGTATCTTAATCTGGAACAAATCCATAGCCTCTGGCTTTCTGTGGAAACAAAAGCAGAGCCTCCTTTCCAAAGCAACATATCCTTACATCCAAATTTTGAAGTCAAGGTACCTTTAAAATATACATTTTGGCATAACTCAACAGCTTTTGCAATCAAATGTTTTTCTTCAGTTGCGAATATCAAAGAGAACATAATCCAGATTCTCTGTGTGGTAGCCATCTTTACGTGGCTTATTTTTTTTTTTAAATTTATTTATTTATTATGTATACAGTGTTCTGTCTGCATGTATCCCTACACACCAGAAGAGGGAACCAGTCTCATTACAGATGGTTGTGAGCCACCATGTGGTTGCTGGGAATTGAACTCAGGACCTCTGGAAGAGCAGCCAGTGCTCTTAACCTCTGAGCCATCTCTCCAGCCCCAACGTGGCTTATTTTTTATATTACCTTGAGCCTATTGCTTTAAACTGCAGCATTCTAAGACTGAAACGGCGCTGTGGCTGCTGGTTCTACCCACTCCAGTTTCCCAACATGGTGGTGGTACATTTTCTGCCAGCTCTGGGAGCCATCAACTCTCAGAAATAGTGGGTCTATGCTTCTATCAAAGCAGCGTGTAGCCTAGAAACCTCTTTTTTTTTTTGTACTATCAAAGGTTAAATCCATAATGCAGCTTAATGTGCCACTTGCAGAGGCCTCATTCCTGCCATACTGCAGGTAGAGCGCACAAGCCAGGAACCCGCCATAGTAGCTCAAACATGCAGGCTGCCACTAACTTGAGAGAAACAACTAGGAACTGTTTTTAGCTCCGTTTTAGAATCTTTTTTTCTCAGGTTTTAGGTGGAAACTCTTGCCAACACGTTGGGTGCCATTTGTAGCTTGAGTTTTCCTGCCTGGCCCACAGTCAGGATAAATCTCTGTCACCCGCCAGTTCCACAGCCGCTCAGACCCAACCAAGTAAACACAGAGACTTATATTGCTTACAAACTGTATGGCCGTGGCAGGCTTCTTGCTAACTGTTCTTATATCTTATATCTTTTTTTTTTTTTTTTTTTTTTTTTTTTTGGTTTTTTGAGACAGGGTTTCTCTGTGTAGCTTTGCGCCTTTCCTGGATCTCGCGCTGTAGACCAGGCTGGCCTTGAACTCACAGAGATCCGCCTGCCTCTGCCTCCCGAGTGCTGGGATTAAAGGCGTGCACCACCACCGCCCGGCTGTTCTTATATCTTAAATGAATACATTTCCACAAATCTATACCTTGCCATGTGGCTCATGGCTTACCGGCATCTTCACATGCTGCCTGTCATGGCGGCGGCTGGCAGTGTCTCTCCCACTCCACCTTCCACTTCCCAGAATTCTCCTCTCTCCTTGTCCCGTCTATACTTCCTGCCTGGCCACTGGCCAATCAGTGTTTTATTTATACAGAACGATATCCACAGCAAACCATAGTTTCCTTTCTCTTATCTCATCCCATCCCCTTTCTTTCTCCCCCCATCCACTCCTCAGAAAGTGTAAGGCCTCCCATGGGAGTCAACAAAGCATGGAATATCAAGTTGAGGCAGGACCAAGCTCTCCCCCACTGCATCAAGGCTAAACAAGGAATCACACCATAGGGAATAGGCTCCAAAAATCCAGCTCATGCACCAGGGACAGATCTTGGTCCCACTGCTAGGGGTCACAAACAGATCAAGCTACAGAACTACCACTCACATGACCTAAGAAAGCTTAGGTCAGTCCCATGCAGGCTCCCTAGCTGTCGGTCTAGAGTCCCTGATCTCCCACCAGCTTAGATCAGCTGTTTCTGTGGGGTTCCCCATCATGATCTATACCACCCTCGCTCATATGATCCCTCCTCCTCTCTTCAACTTGATTCTCAGAGCTTGGCCTCGTGCATGGCTGTGGATTTCTGCATCTACTTCCATCCGTTACTGGATGAAGGTTCTATGATGACAATTAGGATAGTTATCAATCTGATTACAGGGGAAGGCCAGTTCAGGCACCTCTCCACTATTGCAAGTCGTCTTAGCTGGAGTCATCCTTGTGGATTCCTGGAAGTTTCCCTGGCACCAGATTTCTGCCTAACCCCATAATGGTTCCCTCTATTGATATATTCCTTTCATTGCTCTCCTTTTGGTCCCTCTTCCAACTCAGCCATCCTGATGGTGTTCCCATCACCCATCTCTTTCCCTGTATCCTCTGTTCCCTCCCACCCCTAGTTTACCCAAGAGATCTCACCTATTTCCCCTTCCCAGGGCAATCCATGCATCCCTTTTAGGGTCCTCCTTGTTACCTAGCTTCTCTGGGGTTATAGATTGTAGCCTATCCTGGTTATCATTTGCTTTACATATAATATCCACTTAAGAGTGAGTATGTATCCTGTTTGTCTTTCTGGGTCTGGGTTACCTCATTCAGGATAATTATCAATCTGATTACACCTGCCAGTTCCACAGTCACTCAGACCCAACCAAGTAAACACAGAGATGATTTTTTTCTAGTTCCATCTATTTGCCTGAAGATTTCATGTGACTGTTTTTTATTGCTGAGTAATACTCCATTGTATGAATGCACCACATTTTCTTTATCCATTCTTTGGTTGAAGGGCATCTAGTTTGTTTCCAGGTTCTGGCTATTATGAATATTGCTGCTATGAACATAGTTGAGCAAGTGTCTTTGTGGTATGATTGAGCATCCTTTGGGTATATGCCCAAGAGTGGTATAGCTAGGTCTTTAGGTAGATTGATTCCCAATTTTCTGAGAAACTGCCATACTGATTTCCAAAGTGGCTGTGTAAGTTTACACTCCCACCAGCAGTGGAGAAGTGTTCCCCTTACTCCACAACCTCTCCAAGGTAAGTTGTCTTCAGTGTTTTTGATCTTAGCCATTCTGACAGATGTAAGATGGTATCTCAGAATCATTTTGATTTGCATTTCCCTGATGAGTGAGGATGTTGAGCAGTTCCTTAAATGTTGTCCAGCTGTTTGAGCTTCTTCTGTTGAGCATTCTCTGTTTAGCTCTGTAGCCCATTTTTTAATTGGACTGTTAGGTATTTTGATGTCCTGTTTCTTGAGTTCTTTATATATTCTGGAGATCAGCCCTCTGTCAGATGTGGGGTTGGTGAAGATCTTTTCCCATTCTGTAGGCTGTTATTTTTGTCTTATTGACTGTATCCTTTGCCTTACAGAAGTTTTTCAGTTTCAGGAGGTCCCATTTGTTAATTGTTGCTCTCAGTGTCTGTGCTATTGGTGTTATATTCAGGAAGTGGTCTCCTGTGTCAATGCATTTAAAGCTACTTCCCATTTTCTCTTCTATCAGATTCAGTGTAGCTCAATTTATGTTGAGGTCTTTGATCCACTTGGACTTGAGTTTTGTGCATGGTGATAGATATGAATCTATTTGCAGTCTTCTACCTGTGGACATTTAGTTATGCCAGCACCATTTGTTGAAGATGCTTTCTTTTTTCCATTGTACAGTTTTGGCTTCTTTGTAAAAAATCAGGTGTTCATAGGTGTGTGGATTTATGTCAGGTCTTTGATTTGGTTTCATTAATCCATGTATCTGTTTTTATGTCAATACCAAACTGTTTTTTATTAGTATAGCTCTATAGTAGAGCTTGAAGTCAGGGATGGTAATACCTCTGTAAGTTCCTCTGTTGTACAGGATTGTTTTTTACCTATCCTGGGTTTTTTGTTTTTCCATATGAAGTTGAGTTTTGTTCTTTTGAGGTCTGTGAAGAATTGTGTTGGGATTTTGATGGGGATTGCATTGAATCTGTAGATTGCTTTTGGTAAGACTGCTGTTTTTACTATGTTAATCTTACCTATCCAAGTATTTGCTCAGTATTTTTATTGAGATGAAATGCCTTTCCAAGGAATGCTGAGAAGCTGTCTTAACCAACGCCTAAGAGCATAGGACAACAACCAGACTGCAGAAGCCAACTAAAGCTTAGATGATGAACACTGTTTGTCCAGCCTGCTTTTCCTTGTTATACTGACTGGCCTAACACATGCACTTCTCACATCAACCTTTTGGGGGTAGGTATTATTGTTTTCCCCATTTTACCTATGAGGAAATAGACACGACTGGTTCAATAAATTGTACAAAGGTCGTTTAGCAAGTAAACAGAGGAGGAAAACTTTGAGCAACAGGATTCCGTCTGGGCTTGGGGCCATAGTTAGGTCAGCTTTGGATGTGGCATATATTTGTTTTTGCCTGTATCCTGTGTACTCCTCAGGAAGTTGTGCTTTCTGGTCTGCTGTTGCCATCATAGTAGGATGGGGAGATTGAGCCTGAGGTGCACAGTGTGGCTGTTTGCGTGTGGGGATTGCCCACGACCCCCTCCCTGCAGGGGTTTGCTCAGATACTACCTTCTTTGTGTTAGCGGCTTCTCTGTGCTCACCGCACCATTTCTACTCACCTGAGGTGCTTCCTGGGCTGTACCTCCGTTCTAAGATATTGACACAGGTCTAAGATGTTACCTAGACAAATCACCATTGTTGGTTAGGAGCCAATTCTTATTCTTACAGGTTTATTTCCCACCCCAGGATTATGTTCAGTTATTATAGTCAAGTGAACAAACAACTGAACTCAACACCACCTAGGGGTGGCAACCTTCAGGTGGCAATGGTTTATATAGAATTGTTATTGTTCACCAAACACATCTATCTTCCTGTATTTGAGGAATGTGAAAAAATGGTATTTCTTTACCTCTTTTGTGTTTAGATATGGCCTGGTAAGCTACATTGGGAATGAAATGTACGTAGAAGAATGTGAGAGTGACTTCTGAGGAAAAGGTTCACATGCTGTATACTTTCTCTGTCATGATGCTGACAGTTTCAGACAGTGACCACCCCCAGCCTGGGTCTGTGGGTCTCCCATTGTCCTGGCCCTATAGCATAGGTGGGTAGTGGACTTCTGTTGTTTAAACTAATAGGGTTTTCATGATCTTTGTTTCTACAACATAACCCCCCCCCCCCCATCCTGACTGAGAATATCCTAAGTGATGGTCTTGAACATAAACCGCCGCTGTGGCCCAGGCTCGAGAGAGAAACGGAAAGGAAAGGAGAGCTTGAGCTGGAAGCAAAGCCCCGCTGTGTTCAGTTCAGGATCCAAAGCTGGGAATGACAGAGGCGTAAAAATGGTGTAGTACCGAGCACCACAGTGGCACTCAGTAGAACTCGAAGGGCTTTTGATCTACAAACTGTGGTGAGAGAGCTGATGCATGGGGAAAGCGAGTGATGTGCAGAACAGACTAATGTATTCTAGTCTGATCACACATTTTTTTTTTCCTTTTTGTTCACACATTTAAAAATATTGGCACTACTTGCCATTATTTAAAAGTCCAGGGCTGGGGAGATGGGTAAAGCACTTACTGTACAAGTGTGTGGGCCAGAGTTTGCATCCTCAGAATCCATGGGAAAGCTGAGTGGCCATGGTGGCCCATCGGTAATCCCAGCACTTGGGAGGCAGAGACAGCAGATCCCTGGGACAAGATGCCTAGCCGGACTAGCCAGATGGGTGAGCTCTGAGTTCAAGTCAGAGATTCTGCCTCAGTAAACCAAGTGGGCAGCGACCCAGAAAGACTGCCTGCCAGTGTCAGCTTCAGGCCTTCCCAACCGAGCACATTTGACGCATACATACACTTGCATAACAGGCCTGAATTTCTGACTTTTCTGGTTCAAACTTAAGACCAAGTGATGTAATACACTCCTTTAGATGGCGGATGTACTACAGGTCTATCAGCCACGGTTTGGCTTTCTTTTGCTTGTTTGATTGTCCAATCTTGAAGCTACTAGAACTGGAGACTTCTACATGATTTGCACTTGCGCCATCCCAGCTCACTGTAATTAAATGATTACATCTTTTTAGGAGTTAAACACGGTACTTTCTGGCTCACTTTGATAGTGACTGTTTTCCAGTACTAGACAGTTTCAGGGCCCCAGAAGAACAACGATGTGTCAGTGTTCGATATACTTTGTAGCACATAAGACAAAAAGAATCTGAGTCAAAACCAGGAGTTCTTCAAAGCCAAAGCTGCTTCGGCCAGAGAGGCTGGGGAAGGCCTTGATTCCGGGTTCTGTTTGCAGATTGGCCATTCTCGGTTTCCCGTTCTGCAAAATGGGCCAGCTTGAGAGAAGATAAAGGTGGAGGCGGCCGCAAGGGAAAGTGAAAAGTGGGCAGAGAGAGAGGACTGCTGGAGAGGTCTGAGCGTGGAGGAGAAAGTTACATAAGGCTGCAGAGAAACTCGTGTGGAGAGATTGTTCCTGCTCCGCGCGCATGAAAGGAGGTGAGGAACAAACACCCGAGAACAAAGGCGGCAGGGGAAACGCAGGCACACCAGCAGATAAGTCAGGGGAGGAAGACAAAGGGAGCTAAATTTAAACTGGAGAGAAAAGATGCCTCAGCAGGGCCAGGAGCAGTCTATAAATACCTCGAAGGCAACAAACTCCAGAAAGAAAGGAAGAATTATTCACTGTCTTCCCAGATGTAGGACAGAGACCGGGGCCAGAAGGAAGCTGAGCTGGCGTCAGCTTGCTGGCCCCTGGAGAATAAAGTGATGTTTGTCTAGTGGTGAGGACCAGGCAGTGAGTGGAGGAGGCTCTGGCTCCTGGCTGGCTGCGTACTGTGGGATCTCCTCCAGCCTGCAGAGCTCAGAACCCACAAGTCCCTTGCACACCCGCTTCCGCGCCACCTAGGACGCGGTCCTGCTGGAAGGAAGGAATCTCCTGTGCTATGCGTGCAGAGGCCTGACGGGCGTCTTACCAAGCCACTTACTTCTCTTTTGTCTTTCTTCCTTTTAAAACAAGTGCTGTTGGCCTAACAGGGATAGTGTGAGGATCAAACAGAATTTTCTATGCGAAAGAGTGTTGGACGCCGCGAAGCCCATGACAGAAGTTTACTGTCTGAAAAATCCCCGGCCTTTGTTTACTTGGGATCTCTGTCAGCTGGCCTGGAAAATTCAGAGGGGTGGTGAAGAGCTCATCACAGACCTGGCTGACCTGTGCTGTCCCTCTCTGGTTCTGTTTTACAGCTTCTTCTGCCTTTACCTTGGGTTCTAGAAATGATAGGATTGATTGGTGGCATCTTAGGAAAGAGGACCCAAACTCCTGCCAAACAGTGAGGGTCACAGGACCCAGCATCTCAGATGAGATCACCCCAAATGAGGGCCATTACCCCGTGATGGGAACCGAGGCTGCTGCTACGACCTTGGCAATCATCTCAGGGAACCAGACCGCTCTCCTCAAGCGGTGAAAGCAAGAGAACCAGAGCTGAGATAATAATCAGTCTGACCACTGGCCCCAAGAGCATCCTTTCCTCCGCCTGCTGTACAGATAACAATTTCTCTCCACTTTCTCTCCCCGTACTATGAAATTACAAAGTTCTATTTCTGCCTTTAGAGGCAGAGCCAGAGGCAGAGCCAGGGTCAGGGAGCCCCTTCATCTGCCCTTCCTGCGAATTCATACAACTGCCCTCTGGGTGCCACCGAGGCAGGAGCTGAGCTACAGATGCCCCAGGAACAGAGGTGCCGATCCCAGAGGAGCAGTGTGCAGGAATGGAGGCAGCACACCATGCCTTAGGAACTGCACCCAGCTGAGAGGGGACATGGACTGGGCTCACTGTAAAGTGACAGGACTTACAGGGATGGTTGTGCAGGGTCTTTGTGGCCATGTCAAGTTCCCATGAGGGCTTCAGTGAATAGTGTGGAGCTGGGGAATACCACAATGATCTCTTCATTAGGCCAGTGGCCTGAGCAGTACACTGCCAGGTGGCTAGGTGTGTGTGTGTGTGTGTGTGTGTGTGTGTGTGTGTGTGTGTGTGTGTGTGTATGAGAGAGAGAGAGAGAGAGAGAGAGAGAGAGAGAGAGAGAGAGAGAGAGAACAAAATGCAAGAGAGGAATGTAACTCTCCGGGAGTAAAGTGAAGGACTGACTGGTTTTGAGGTTAGGTGGAGACTGACGGGTGAAGATGTTTTAATTAGCTGAGGATAAATGTCCATAAAACTGTATTTCCTCTCTGTGTGGAAGATAACATATCACTCCTTTCTCTATTTCTCCTGAGGAGAAACATCTCCACAAGGTCTAGCTTCTGTAACTAAGGAGCAGGGCCATGTGCCTCCCTCCATCTATTTTTACCTGCCTGTTTGTATTGTGTTTAAGAAATGGAGTGGACAGGGCAAAACAATGCCAGTATTAAATCTATTCAGAGAATTTCATGGTGGCAGTGAACTTCACAGGAGTCATATAGCAGGCAGCTTTTGAGGTCTCACCTACTTCCACCAAGCACTCTGAGAGCAGTTTTTCTGCCTTGTAGTACTAATGCACTCATGGTGTTGGTTGTTTTTGCTCTTTTGGGGGGCCTGCCACCCAGCACCCAAATAAATCACACATGGAGGCTTATTCTTAATCATAAATGCCTGGTCTTAGCTTGGCTTGTTTCTTGCCAGCTTTTCTTAACTTTAAATTATCCCATCTACCTTTTGCCTCTGGGCCTTTTCATTTTCTTACTTCTGTATATCTTACTTTCACTCTTACTCTGTGGCTTACTGTGTAGATGGGTAGCTGGCCCCTTCTTTTCTCACTCTTTGTTCTCTTGCTCTTTCTTCCTCTTTCTGTCCCAGATTTTTCCTTCTATTTATTCTCTCTGCCTGTCAGCCCTGCCTATCCTTTCTCCTGCCTCACTATTGGCCATTCAGTTCTTTATTAGACCTTCAGGTGTTTTAGACAGGCAAAGTAACACAGCTTCATAGACTTAAAGAAATGCAACATAAAAGAATGCAACACATCTTTGCATCATTAAGCAAATGTTCCACAGCACAAACAAATGTAACACATCTTAAAACAATATTCTACAACACACTCATGTAGATCTAGGTTCTACTAGCTATGTTTTTAACTGTTATTTATTTTTTCCTTGTTTCTCTAGTCATAGCCCATTAGTGAAGGAGTGCACACCCCACTTAGGAAAACCAATCTAATTATACTTCTAAAAGTTTTGGAATTAGCTAATAGAATTGTTTAGCTTGCTGTGGATTTTTGACCCACATAGTATAGATAATATAGAATTGAGGTCTGGGCAGAGGGGTGCGGGGGGCGGCGGTCCTTTTGGGTCCATGATCACAGTGAATAAGTGCAAAGAACATGTAGAGAATGAGGAAAATTCCTTTGCAGAGAAAATGGACTAGGAACAAATCAAATGATCTCGCAATGAAAGAGAGTGAGAAATACAAAGAAAAGAAAAGAAAAATGTAGGTTGGGGGAGGGGGAGTGGAGGAGAGGAGGAGAGAAGGAATTATATGCCTTTGGACTATGGAAAAGAGTGCTGATGTCTGGTTTCATCTTGGCTGAGAACACAGCAGTCTCTTTGACGGGGAGGTTGAGGGCAGCAGGGTTTACAGCTGAAGGAACCCATCAAGAAGCACAAGATTTGTTGCTCATTAACATTTCCAAAACCATTTCAGTACATAGAATTTAAAGGACTTTTTAAGAGTTTCTGAAAAGATGGTTATTTCAAATGGAGGTATTTTATGACCTCTAGGACTTCCTTGCTGATTGCAAAAATCCATGTTTCCTCTGACAAGGAGTAAGCAAGACTCAATTTTGCATACAAACCTCATCTTACGATGGCCTTGGCTCAGTTACTTAACCTTCTTAACTTCTGTTCTTTCTTTAAATGAGACTAAAGACATTTTCTACCTGTGTAGGAAAAACAAGTGGGGTTTCCTCTTGCGTTCTCTATACTTAGAGAACATTCCACTTCTGATACCAGATGTGGTGTTTTTCTTCCCACACTAGTCAATTTTCCCTCTCTCTAGATACCGATAGAGCATTCTATATTCATTTCTGACACTTTGGACCTGGGTTTAGAACCATGTGGGAGGTGCTCAGTCTAACAAGACTGCCTCTACTTCAGACAGCAGCCAGGAGCCCTGGGCTTCCTGCCTTGTTACGTGGCTGGAGGATCCACACAAAATCCTTCTTGGGCTTGCTAATTTTTTATGGTATGTTTCAGAGCTCAAGAATGCACATTTTTTTTTTTTTGTTTATCAAAAAGGATTTAATCGAGGATACAAGTGAACAGCCAGATGAAGGGATAAATGTTGCCAGGTCTGGAGAGCCTGAGTGCAGCACTGTTGTGTGGTAGATTTGTGGGGCCCTCCCAGTGTGTGTGGGCATGTTTACTAGCCTTGAAGTCTTTTGTATTTCAGGTATTATTTGAAGGCATCACTACAGAGGCAGAGTCAACAATTAACTCTAACCTCTCTTCTCTTCCTTAGAGTTTGGGATGTCCCAGTTTTTAATTGTGTCTTGATATTTCAAATGATTGCCCCTTGTCTAGAAACCCACCAAGAAATGCCTATTATAACAAAAGATATTTCCATAAACCTTGAAATTGGGAGCTTTATGTCAGGAACCCGGGTTAATGGTCAAATATTAGAACAAAAGAATCTTCCAGGACCTATGCTGTTTAAGGGATTATGAAGGACTTCAGGACCTCTGTGTAAAGAATAGAGAATGAAATACATGTTAATCTCTCACAGTATCATACCACTTATAGAGTTGTGGTGGGTGATGTTTTAGCTTGTTGCTCTCATGTTGACCGTGGCCAACAGTCTTCAGAACATGACTTCCAGGAAGTCCCAGGGCTGAAAAGGATCATGGAACACACCTAGTGGCAAGCCTTTAGCTGCCGCAGCAGCAGATGACTCCTCTCCTGGCTCAAATAGAAAGGAAATTTTTGATCTGCCATCACAGCAAGGCCTAAAGTGGGAAGTGCGGCGGATTTGCCTAAGATAGCAGTGAGAAGTGTCATCACTCACCTTCCTCTTTGCTACTGTCAGGGCGTTGTCAGCTTTCACGCTGCCTTCCTGCTAGGTCACAAAATAGCTGTCGACATTTCAGGTGTCCTATCTAGACAGGAAGTCCTATGGGAATTAGAGGCCATATTTGCTGTGCCCCTCCATCAGGAGTGAGAGAGCACCCCAGAAACAACCGAGAGGTTTGCCTTATTCCTTCTTGCCTGAATTTGGTCACAGGCATGCTCCCTAGACAACCACTGGTAGTAGGAATGGGCTGTACACAGCTGCTTGGATTAGTTACACTGTTCTGTGAGCTCAGGCACGATCACTTTTCTCTGTCACATGCAAGCTATATTAGTAAGAAAGCAAAGGGAAATGGACGTTAAGCTGGCAACCAACCCTTCGTAGAGGTTATTCACCTGAATAACAAAACCACTAGAGACCAACAGCTTAAACAACACAAATTTATGCTTTTACCATTTTGGAGGCTAGAAGTCCAAGATAAAGGTGTTTAGTGGGTTTGGTTTCTTCTGAAGCCCTGCTCCTTGGCTTGCAGATGGCTGCCTTCTTGCATTCTCACGTGGCCACAGCTCTGTATTTCATGTGTCCTTCCTAATTAGTTTTTAAAATAAGCATAAGCCACTTTGTATTCAGCCTTTTATGAAACCATTTTTAGTATTGTTGGACAATCTCACGTTTACATGAGTGTTAACATCTTTGAACCCCCGTTTCCCTCTCTCATCCCCATCCCTCTGCTAAAACCCTTCTTCTGGACAGGTCCAGCTCCTACCTCTATGCCACCATCTTGCGTATCACCACTGAGTTTAACTGGAGTCTTTTTCCCTCGAATGAATGGGAGGTTATTTGCTGGAGCAAGAACAACATATCAGTGGCTGCACCATGAAGGAAAGTGTCACTCCTCCAACGACAGTTAACTGTCAGTAGTCCCTTAGAAAGGGGTGGGACCTCATGGGCCACTACCCCATTTATGATGACTGTGGAGAGGGCACGTCTTATGCAGATAGCCACAGTGAGTTCGTGAGTATAACAGCTATGGCATGTCCAGAGGCACCTCTTCTGGTTCTCGCATTCTTTTCTTATTTTTTTTATTGTTTTTGTTTTTCTTTTTTGTCTTCCTTCCTTCCTTCCTTCCTTCCTTCCTTCCTTCCTTCCTTCCTTCCTTCCTTCCTCTCTCTCTCTCTCTCTCTCTCTCTCTCTCTCTCTCTCTCTCTCTCTCTTTCTCTTTCTCTTTCTTTCTCTCTTTCTTCTGAGGTAGGGTCTCTCTGTGTAACAGAGTTCTGGATGTCCTGGACTCTTTCTAGACCAGGCTAGCCTCAAATTCAAAGAGATCCACCTGCCTCTACCTCCTGAGTGCTGGGACTAAAGGTGTGTGCCATCATGCCCAGACTGGCATTGTTTCTGCCACTCTCTTCTGTACTATTCCCTGAGTCTTGGAGTGGGTGATACAGCTGTCTCATTCTGGGATGAGCCCACTACCGTCATTTATTCTCTGCACTTTAGCCAGTTGTGGGTTTTTGCACTAAACATTGCCAGCTGTAGTAAGAAGTTTCTCCGATATGAAGGCTGCATACAGCACTAATTATGGCTATAAAAATGAGTATTTACAAAGCAGTTTGACAATATGGTTTATCAGAACAATACTAGTAGGTTCTTGGATAGGGCCTATGACTTCCCAGCCAGGGGCTCTTGACTAGGTTTACAGAACTAGGCACGGATTCCCTCCTGTAAAGTGGGCCTCCAATCCAATCAGAAAGTAGTTGACTACTCCCATAACAGTCATACCACTATTGGACTAGGGCCCAGAGCTTACCTTTTAGGTCATTATTGTAGTTTTCAGGCCTTGTAGCTGAGTAAGGCTGTTGATGACTTGATGGTAAGTAAGACAGTATTGCTGGGCTCGGCATGGTGGCACACACCTTTAATCCCAGCATTGGGGAGGCAGGGGCCAGCAGATCTCTGAGTTTGAGGTCTGCCTGGTCTATATAGTGAGTTGAAGGACAGCCAGGACTACACAGAGAGACTTTGAGGAGAGAGAGAGAGAGAGAGAGAGAGAGAGAGAGAGAGAGAGAGAGAGACTATACTGTTGAAGATCACATGTATTTGGTCACACAGGACAGAGAAAAATGAAGTAGGAGCTGAGCTGGAAGCTTTTTATGTATTCATTCATTTTCACAGTATCTCAGGCTGCTGAAAACCCCCTTTACCACCCATTAAAAGGTCCTGTCTCTAAAAATACAAGCATATTTTCAGGTATTAGGGGCTAGGATTTTACTGTATAAATTTTCTTGAGAACACAACTCAGGTCACCACACCACTGAGCACTTTCATTTCACAGATTGGAAAAACTGATGCCTACTAAGAGAATGGCAATAGGAGCTAAATCACACACACTCTCTAGACACAGTAGGCCTACACAGTCTCCCGCAATTTCAATAATCATTTTTTTTAGCCCTTTATGCTATGGTTCTAAACTTTAAGAATTAAGCCTGTATTTGCCCGTGCACTAACAAGCTTAATGTCTAGCTGATGAAGACTTGGTAGGAGGCATGTGTTGCTTTGCTACATAAGGGATCAGGCTAGCAAGGGCATACTGGTTGATTTGTTTGGAGTCTGTTGCTTGGCTTGGAAGATGGCCATCAGTTCTTAGAGAATGTCTCTCCTCCAGGAAGTGTCACCCGGCAGGAGCATTAACATGTCCCACAAAGAAAGAATGTGCACCAGGTCTGGAAGTTTTAACAGCTCTCACCCGTGGCTTTATTGGATTGGATAAAATGGCATAAGTTAAACAGCTGTGTAGTGTGGTATCAGAAGTCCTAAGTAGGTTAAAAGTTCTTCCACTCTATTCCTTGTGCTTAAGACATACAATACTAATGAGTTTATGGGTATATCTATAAAGGGGGACACAGTCTGTAGCATTTCTGAAAATGATCATACAATTCTTTCATATACTTTTAGAAATGTTAAGTTGGAGGTTCACAGTGCTCAATGATGGAGGTAACTTTACAGGATCTGGCTGTTGAGGCCCAGCCTGGCTGCTCTGGATGGTACAGTAATGGAAAGATTGGTCTAGACTCTTATAAAACCATGAATGCCATCAGGGGTTGACTTTCATGATCTTCTCTAATCTGAACTGTCCCTCCAAAACCTCATTTTGAACTAATATTAACATATGAATTTGGGTATTAAGTTTTCAACCCCATTTAGAATACCTTCCCCCTTTTAAATGGGAAAGCTATTCAGGAAAATTTACTGAACAGAGCTGTGATCCAGCAGAGAAATTCGAATGCCTGGCTACTCTAGGAACAGCAGAATGACTTTGTGAGTTTCCTAGCCACAAACAGAGCTTACACTCCTGTCCTTTGCAGGGTGGTCCTGAGGGCACAAAGCCCAACCTAAATACCTGGAAGGGGCCTAGATCATACACTCCATATCAGTGTGTGTCCTTCTCCTCTCACACCCCAACTTCACCGTCTCTGTCCAAAGCTCTCTGCTTCCTGATTGGCCAAGATGGAATAAGTTGTACTGCAAGCTCCCATCACTGAGGATAGGGCTCTGCTTGCCATGGCTTTCCTGCTTGAAAACCCTTATGCCATGAGCCAAAATAGTTCCTTCCTCTGTTAAATTTTTCTGTCCAGGTATGCTGTCACAGCAGTTATAAAAGTAGCTAATACAACCTGAGTAAACTCTCCAAACTTCCCCCCAACTTGGTTTTCTTCTCTGCAAGAGGGTATAGCATTAACTTCTTCAGATTACCTACATATAACATATCTAAAGCATTTAAAATGTGGACTGGGACAACTTAGTATAAGTAGTGCTCAAATTCTGGTTTATTGAATTGTATACTATCTCAGAGAAATAAAATGGGTAGAAGAAGCGCTTAAAAAAGTGGTGCAGAGTGTACTGTATTTGATATAGAGCTGGAGTTTAGTAACTATTAAGTTCCTTTCTTATAATCATTTCAGCATATTCCAATGACTTCACCTGTACCTACTGGGCTCGCATACCCTGCAGCAACTTCCGGTAGGCACCCTGTTCCAGCTGGAACTGGTCTTCCTGTTCTTGCTGTCCTAGCCTCCTTTATTTATTACTTATTCTTCTGGGCATCATTAGAAGCTTGACTATGACAGTGTTTATTTTTGACTTGTCATAATTTCTTTCTCCCTAGGGCATACAGGCTTCCTGAGAGTCTACAATACTGTAGACACTAACTACAGAATTGTTTAGTGAGTGAATGTGGAAAGAAAATAAGGCATTGTAGGGGCAAACCCAGATTTTAGTGGTAATTGATGTTTCATGCCTAAAGATCTCAGGATCAAGAGGTACAGGTGCTGAGTTCAAATCCCAATGCCATTATTTCTAGTTGTGTTGTTTTTGGCTCAGTTGTTTGGATATGAAGGCAAAGCAAATAAATATAAATACACATAGAGAATGTTGACCATGAGCACTTAGAGTCATCAATTACTACTCTTGAGAAAGTATAGGGAAGGTGTTGAAGAAGCTGGAATGGGTAGTATTCACGACTTCTTGACATCTGAAAAGAGAAGAGGAAAGGAACTGGCTAAAATTAGATAAATTAGCTCAAGACTATAAAGCCTGGGCTCCGTTTCTCTCTGTGTGCTTTTCTTCTATAATAACATTCTTCTCTGACAATTTCATACATGTGCTGTCTCCAGTTTCCCCAAGCTGTTAATCCTTGTTTCCTTACCAGCCCCTTTATCATATCTGTGCCATTATGTTTTGTCTTGTGACCCACTGAATTTAACCAGAGTTGTCTATGTGACCATTAGTTTCAAACTATCCCTTAGAGCCTGGAGGGTTCACTTGGGGGCACACAAATGAAGATGATTGCAGCCTCCTTCCCCCAGAATCTAGTAGCCAGTGGTTCAGTGGGTTACAGTATGGTACTGTGAGTCCCTCCCCAATCTATGCCTGACTGATAATGGGTCCATCTTGTGCTGCCCTAACACAGACAAAATTCAGTGCTCTTGTGATCATGATTGGAATGGCTGTGTCATGCCCAGAATACAGCATTTCACAGCCCTTCTCTTTATCTTCTGACTCTTACACTCTTAATGTAAGAATTTACCTGGCAGGTTATATTGTGTGAATTTGCTGTGGGATGGTCTGTATGTCAAATGTGTTGCTGATTGGTCAATAAATAAATCACTGATTGGTCAGTGGCCAGGCAGGAAGTATAGGCGGGACAAGGAGGAGAAAAAACTGGGAAGTGGAAGGCTGAGTGAGGGAGACACTGCCAGCCGCCATGATGACAAGCCGCATGTGAAGATGCCGGTAAGCCACGAGCCATGTGGCAAGGTATAGATTAATGGAAATGGATTAATTTAAGCTGTAAGAACAGTTAGCAAGAAGTCTGCCACGGCCATACAGTTTGTAACCAATATAAGTCTCTGTGTTTACTTGGTCGGGTCTGAGTGGCTGTGGGACTGGCGGGTGAGAGAGATTTGTCCTGACTGTGGGTCAGGCAGGAAAACTCTAGCTACATGAATTAATGTTTATTGCGGCCATTTTGGTTCCCCTGAACTATATTCAGGTCCACAGCAGGGATCTGAGGACCAGGCGTTTCTACTGTACTAAGTCCCTAAGAATAAGAAAGTCTAGTAAGCATGTTAGTTTTTCAGCTCTTAACTTTGGTATGGTGTACAACAAGAGGCGAAGCCCCTCTGCCTGCATCATCTCTACTTCATTGTATTCCCGTGAGGACATTTAAACCAGGAAGATGCTGAGGCTCACAGCAGATCAGCATTTACTTAAGGTAATCTAGCTGCAGTCTAAGAGCTAAACAGCACCCCAACCTGAGTCCAGTGCTAAAGTCTCTGTATTGCCGACGGTTGGTTAGCCATATGGAGAGGGGAAGAACCATTAAACTTTGGTGGCATTTCTTTCCAGAAATAAAAACCAGTCTAATATCCTTGTATCAGCTCTACTTTGTTATCTCCTGGGAAAAACTGACTTTCTCAGAGTTTTTGATTTCTGTTATATATGAGTTACCACAGCCTCTATGGCAGCTGTACTTAATGTTGTAGGGCTGATCGATTCTAAAGCAATTGGAAAGGCAAGTATCTCTTTCTGGGAAAAGACAATTGTCTGTTATTGAATTTTTTGATCCTCAAGACATCATTTTCCTGCAGTTAGCAAATGATGAACTGTCCAAGTACAAGTTCTGTTCAGAGGTAAGACTAGGTCATGTAGAAAATTGAAGCTCTATATATCTCAACATAAAGTAGAACTGGCCTAGGAACCATGCTGAGTATTTTTGTGGGCCTGGTATATTCCAGTGTATACATTTTATTTGTTGCTAATTAAAAGTCAGAATAGTTTATAGGAACATGGAAATTTTATTATTATTATTATTATTATTAATTAAATTTATTAATTTACTTTATATCCTGACCCAAGTTTCTCCTCCCTCCTCTCCTCCCGTTCTTCTTCCCACCTACCCCCACCACTCCCAACCCACACCTCCTCTGTTTCTGTTCAGAAAGGGGCAGGCCTCCCATGGGTGTCAACAAAGCATGGCATCAAGTTGAGGTAGGACTAAGATCCTCCCTTTGTGTTAAGATGGGTCAGTGGGTAAAGGAACTGCTAAACCTGATTGCCTGAGTGTGATCCCTGGATCTCACATGGTGGCAGGAGAGAACCTATTCCTACAAGTTGTCCTCTGACCTTACATGCACTGTGGCATGACTCCCACCCTGATCGATCAATCGGTCAATCAATCAATCAATCAAGGCAAAGATATTAAAAAGAATAATTTCCAAAATAGTTTCTCAGTGTATCAAAGTTGCATGTGTCTGCATAGCAATAGATAAACTATAAACATAGGATATTTCCAGTAAGGAAAGATGGATTTAATGGAGTTTGACTTATTAACAAAAGTTACTTCATTATTAAAAAACAGAAAAAAATCAGAATAAGTTTACCTTAAGTTCTAGATTTCTTATTCTTATGAAAAAAGGTGAGTAAAATCTGATAAAGTTGCGTTTTTTTAAAGCAACAGTTAGGCCCATATTGTGGGTGCTACCCCAAATGAGGCATGTGTTCTTTATTTTGATATAATCCACTGCATGTGCACCCATTTCACTGATGATATGATGGACGTTTGGTTTGTAATTCTTTTAACAAGTGGAATAGCACTTCAGTGGGAGAGGGAGACTGGAGAACCTGTTTTGATGTCAGAATGCTTCAGTGAAGTTGGGTAAATCTCTGAAACCCATTAGATTTTATTAATGGAAAGGAAGTATTATCTCACCATGTGAAGGTATTTGGAACATCCCATTTAATCTATCAATCAAGTTTATTGATTAGTTAATTAATGAATTCATTCATGTTTATTAAATACATACATCATGCTGGTTGAAGCATGTGCCAGTGGCCAAGACAAATGTCATAAGCTTTACTAGCTATTAGTTATTAGACAGAGAAAAGATGTTTTTCTAAGTTGAAAGATGCAGACTGTAGAGGACACATTTGAGGGTTATGTTATCCAGTCTAGGGTCCAGGGGAGTCTTTCAGGATGAAAGAAAGGGTTGAGACTTGAAGGATGAATAGTGAACAGTGGGTAAAGAAAGAAAAACAGCACCTTAGATAGAGAGAACAACATGTTCTAAGGAATAAAAGAAGAAAGAACAGCATATCTGAGAAACTTAAATGTAGCTAGAAATAAGGGGAAGGGGAGTGACAAAGAATTGGAGCTGGAGGTGCAAAGAGAAGCCATGTTATGAGGGGGCATGGAAAGCTCACAGGGCCAAGAATTACGTTAGGACTGTTTTATTCTGGGGACTCAAACTTATTTTGAGTCTGTCTCTTCAGCTATTCAAGGAGAATCAGCAAGAATAGTAGAAGTTGGTCCAAACTACTAATGGGTGTGTGGTAAGATTCAGAGATAGTATAGTAATAAAAAAATAACATGGTACTAGCACAAAAACAGACATGCAGAGCAGTGAAACAGTCATCAAAGGGGAAACAGCATCAAAGACCCAAACATGAGCACAAGTAGCTTCAGCCACTTAATATTTGACAAAAAAAGAAAGCATCTTTGAGAAGTGGTGCTAAGAAAAGTGGATGTCCATATGCAGAATGAAACTAGACCCATCTATATTACCTTGCACAAAACTGACCCCAAATATTTAGAGACCTAAGCCTGAAACCTGAAACACTAAAACTGTTAGAAGAAAAGCGTAAGCAGTGCCTTAAATGATATAGATATAGGAAGGGACATCTTAAATAGGATCTATTTGCCCAAGAATTAAGACCAAAAATTGACAAGTGGGATGTCCTAAAACTAAAAAGCTTCAGCACAGCTAGAGAAACAATCAACTGGCTGAAAAGAAAGCCCACAGAGTGGGAGAGAATTGTTGTCACCTATATATCTTGTAGTGGATTTGTATTGAGGCTTTATAAAGAACTCAAAAAAAAAAACCCCAAAGAATCAACAAATAAAAACAAAACCCAAGTAAAACAAATGAAACAAATGACCCATTCTAAAAATGAGCCTGTGACATGAACAGAGAGTTCTCAAAAGAAGAAAAAAAATGAGACTTTTTTGGGAAAACTTTATACATTTTTGATATTACTTTCAAGCACCACATGACTTGGGTGTGGTGGCATATACTTGTAATTCCAGTATTCAGGAGGTAGAGACAGTAGAATCAGGGGTTCAAGGTCATCTTCAATTACATAGCAAGTTTGAAGCTATCCTGGGTTACTTGAGACCCTGTTTCCAAGAAGCAAGCAAGCAAGCAAGAAAACACAGGCTAATTATATTTAATAGGATAAGCTACATTTTAAGATAGAAAACAAAACCACCTGGGTGAGCTCTTTTTGTGTAAGGTGATTTGGCTACAGTATGTGGTGTGATCATCATTTGGCTGAACTACTGATTCAGGGCATCTGAGAAATTAATCAGCTTTCAAATGGGTTTCCCAGAAACTAATTCTTAGCAAACTTCAATTAGTAACTTTAGAAAATGTTGCCTAGGTGACTTTTAAACAAAGACAATAGCAGAGAAATCGTTACTCAGGGCTTTTAAAGAGACTTGATGTATGTCACTGAAAATCTAGGCCAGATGATAGCGTAATGCAGAGTTTAAGTCTCACCAGTTTCCAGTTGAATTTTTGAGGATAATTGAGTGGAAAAAACTTTCATAGCACAAATACATTCTTTAGTTATTTTAAAGAACTTTAAAAAGAATCAGAGTCTTACTATGGTAATTGCTCATTTGAATATGAATAGAAAAATCTCTTTTTGTGTGTGTGTGTGTATGTGACAGAATTATACTCTTCATTTGAGTGTGTGTGTGTGTGTGTGTGTGTGTGTGTGTGAGAGAGAGAGAGAGAGAGAGAGAGAGAGAGAGAGAGAGAGAGAGAGCATCTGACTGGAGACCACCTGATACCTCTGTCCTTTGCTGTGGGGGAAATGAATATGCTCACTTCTTCCTCAATGTCAAAGTCTTTGGCTCCTCTCCAATCCCAGTGCTTGTTTTAAATTGGAGCAGAGTATGAGGCATGCCTTCCCACACAGTCTAAAAATTCCTGTTTAAAAGGATTATCCACATTCTAGTACATAAACTAAAAGAAAAAAAAAGCATCCATTTCTGTTTTCCTAGACCATCCAGATTAATTGTAAGTGGTCAAGATGCTCAGGCTGGGTTTATCTGGGAAAATTGTTCTCAAGATGTGGCTACAAGATTTATTAGTGTACTCTCTGTGTAGGTCTCCATTGGCTTTCCCTGCAGGCAGGTATTCGTATATTATATGCTTTTTCAAAAGATATGCATTTCCTTCCCTGAGGAAAAGTAGAACTAAGTGAATTCAACAACACATACCAAACATCAGTAGATGTAAAGAATGGTAAATAACAACTATTGTAATGAGAACTAAGGAAAACTGACCCTCTCTCCCCCAGAAGCTATCAACTGTCAAGAGCTTCTACTCAGCCCCTCTCCCATCCAGGCTGGAATGTTGACTGGCTTGAGCTTGTGCAGGTCTTGTGCATGTCTGTCATGAGTTCTTGAGTGCATCAGTCCTTCCATGTTCAGAAGACATTCTTTTGCCCCAGGTCTTTCCAATTTCTGGCTCTTAAATCTTCTTTCTGTCCTCTCTTCTGAACTGCCCCCTGAGACTTTTTGTTTTTTGTTGAGACAGAGTTTCTCGGTGTGACAGCCCTGGCTGTCCTGGGACTCACTTTGTAGACCAGTCTGTCCTTGAACTCACTGAGATCCACCTGTGTAGCATGAATCTTAGAGAGTCTTATTAATAAAATCAAACCCGGGGCCAGTTATTGGGGTGAAATGCTGGATGGTCAGAGAGACAGAACAAGCCACAGCTAACCTCACCTGGCCAACTTCTCAGCTGGTCTTGTTTCCTCAGACTGGAGGCCTCTGAGTCCTCATCCAGAATGGGTCTCAGCTGAACTGCTGCTAGAAGCCTGAAAGCTTAACCAGCCAAATGCTTAACCAGGCCAAATGCTTAACCAGCCAAATGCTTCTAGTTTCTGGTCCTCACGCCTTATATACCTTTCTGCTTTCTACCACCACTCCCTGGGATTAAAGCCTCGCTTTCTGGGATTAAAGGCGTGAGTCACCATGCTTGGCTGTATCCTTGAACACATGGATTTCTGCCTCTGGAATGCTAGGATTAAAGGCGTGTGCTACCACTGCCTAACCTTTATGTTTAAAATTGTGGTTGTTTTGTCTCTGACCCCAGATAAGTTTATTAGGGTGCACAATATTTTGGAGAACACAATACCACCACAGACCTGCCTCTGCTTCCCAAGTGCCTCTGAGACTTTTAAGGTAGGACTGTAAAACAGATGTCTCATTTATGATTGAATACTCCACAAATAATTGTTCTCTGCATTTGGACTAGTTGTGCATCTCTATCTCTATCTTAACCCATATCTGTAGCTAGAGTTTTCCTGCCTGGCCCACAGTCAGGACAAATCTCTCTCACCCGCCAGTCCCACAGCCGCTCAAACCCGACCAAGTAAACACAGAGACTTATATTGGTTACAAACTGTATGGCCGTGGCAGGCTTTTTGCTAACTGTTCTTACAGCTTAAATTAATCCATTTCTATTAATCTATACCTTGCCACGTGGCTTGTGGCTTACCGGTACTTTACATCTTCCTTGTCCTGATGGCGGCTGGCAGTGTCTCTCTCCCCAGCTTCCTGTTCTCTCAATTTTCCTCTCTGTTAGTCCCGCCTATACATATCCTTTGCATAAAGAAAAATTTTAAGTCTTTATTGTACAATAGATTTAAAAATGTAGTTTATAATTTTTTCTATTTTCTTTTATTGAAAGTAGATTTTTTTCATACAATGTATTATGATTATTTTCTTCTCCCTCAGTTCCTCCCAGGCCCTCCTCATTCCCCCCAGTCCAAGTCCACACCCTTTCTCTCTCTCATTAAGAAACAGGCATCTACTGGACTGAGTCTACCAGGTTGATCTCAGTCCTCAGGGGAGGCTTTGTCCTGGAGGAGGTGGGAATGGGGGGTGGGCTGGGGGGAAGGTAAGGGGGGCCGGAGGGGGGAGAACAAGGGATTCCGTGGCTGATATGTAGAACTGAATTGTTTTGCAAAATAAAAATAAAAAAATAAAAAAATGTACTCAGATAAACTAATATAATTAAATTAACATAAAGGATATTGGTACATTAAAAAAAAGAAACAGGCATCTAAAAATAATAATAAAATAAGATAAAGCAAAAACAAACTAGAATAAGACAAACAAACAAAGAGAAGAAAAAGTGCCAAAGAAAATCACAAAACCCAGATAGAGATGCAGAGACACACATGTTCACACACATAGCAATGCCATAAAAACACAAATCTGGAAACCATAATATATATGTGCAGAAGATCTATAAGGGTTAAAAAAAAAAGCCCGGATGAAGCATTATGAGACAAAGAACCTCCAGAAATGTTATTGGAGGCCATCAATAGCTGGGTATGGGGCTATGTGGCCTGCCCTTTATAGTGTTTTGTAGGTCCAGAGAGACTCAGTTATAGAAAACTAATTTTCTTTTTTTTAACCCTCCAGCATCCTGAATATTATTCAGTAGTGGTGAAGGCTCTAGTTAGGCACCAGCTCTGTGTCTCCACATTCAGTGAGTTGTACAGGTGTTGTCTTCAGCAACAGGGCCTCACTTTCAGTTTGTGAAGAGTAACCAGTAACATTAGCACAAAGAAAATTTTAAGGAAAACTCAATATATCATTCTCTCTCTAAATACAGGAAAATTAAAAGCAAAGTAACTTAAAATATCTTTAATAGTTAAATGCAATAGTTAGATACATCATCGTGATGCTGTGGACTTATGTTTACAAAGGCAGGTCAACATTCTAATCATGTAATGAAGACTCAAGTAAAAGAGTGTTGCTGATTTCTCCAAATGGTGAAAATTGCTTTGTAAATTTCCTAGCAAAACAAAATACAATTTTTCTCCACTTATTTGGAAGTTGTATTCCAGTTTTTTTTTTTTTTTTTTCCGAGACAGGGTTTCTCTGTGTAGTTTTTGGTGCCTGTCCTGGAACTTGCTCTGTAGACCAGGCTGGCCTCAAACTCACAGAGATCCGCCTGGCTCTGCCTCCGAGTGCTGGGATTAAAGGCATGCGCCAGCACTGCCCAGCTATATTTCAGGTGATTTAGTTTATATTAAAATTGTAAAAAGCCCCACATCTGTTTGTTCTAAAACAACTTGCCTATTTGTGATGATAATGATGAAAATGATAAAGTTTTAATTTATGTGATGTTTGAGAGACATTTGAAAATCACAAGGGAGACTCACTATTCTTGTTTTTGAAATATCATGTTATGGCTTTACTGATGTTGTCTCCTAAATACTGCTAGCAAAAACTAACAGTACTGTCCTTACAAGTTGAAAAAAATAGTGCCTGGGAAGCTGGGCATGGAAGCATATGCCTCTATCCCTAGCACTTGGGAGGCTGAGGCAGGAAGATCACAAATCAAAACTAGGCTGGGTACCAAGAGAGTTCAAGGTGAGTAAGAGCTATATATCGAAACTCTGTTTCAAGAAACAAAACCATTGTTCTTAACCTCTGAGCCACCTCTTCAGCCAAAAAGATTTATTTGGTGTATGCAAAATGAAAAAAAAATTTCTTAAATTAAAAATAAAATAAAAAAAAAGAAATCCCGCCGGGCGGTGGTGGCGGCGCATGCCTTTAATCCCAGCACTCGGGAGGCAGAGCCAGGCGGATCTCTGTGAGTTCGAGGCCAGCCTGGTCTCCAAAGCGAGTTCCAGGAAAGGCGCAAAGCTACACAGAGAAACCCTGTCTCGAAAAAAAAAAAAAAAAAAAGAAATCCCACATCCCCCCTCCCAAAAAAAAGAAAAAAAGAAACAAAACCAAAGAGTCTTCAGGAGTCTTTGCCACCAAATCAGGAACAAAGCTAAAGGGATTAAAATAAGAATAATTCAATACAACTTTCTTAAAGAGCTCCAAGCATGTTGTGGGAGGTAGATAAATAAAGAGTTGTTGGGAAATTCTGTTAAGGGGTGGCAGAGTGATAGTTACTGTAAGAGAGTGATCTAGCTCTTCCTAGGGCCAGATAACTCTCAGAGGAAATCATACCAAAGTGACTTCAACTCTGTCTTGTAGACCATGGTAGAAAGATAGACTTATGCAAAGGCATAGGGTGCGGCTGTAAGAACCTAATATGGTTGGGTCCTGTGTGATGACCCAGCAGAGAGAAGGATGAGAAGAAAAGACAGAGTGGCATGATTATCCTAATCCCTGAGGATCCAGATCTCTGAAGTTCCAGATTATTCCAGCAGGGAAGAAACTCTTTCATTTCTGCAGACAGAAGGATCATAGCCACTGTAGCATGGAGCAAAATTATAGCACTGCTGGTGACTAAGGAGCAGCCCCTAAGGAGTACCACAATATTATTTGAGAACTTACTAGAAATAAACTTTTTTGGGCTCCGTTGTGAACCTACTTATGTTCACTGTATGTCTGCTGTGGTACCTTTAGGCTAGTAACTTATAAGCCATGGAGATTTACTTCTTACAGTTCTGGACGTCAAGAAGCCCAAGATCAAGGTGTTACCAGACTTGGTGGCTAGCCAGGATCGTCTTCTGTTTCATGTAAATCAGAAATGCACACACGGGAGAAGGGCTTAGAGAGATCTCTGGGTTTCCTTTTACAAAGGCACAGAGTCCTTTTGGCTTAATTGCCTTGTCTTACACCCTAGTACTTCATCCATGGTGTTTAGGCCATACAGATGAGTTTTGGGAAGACACAATCATGGAAAGCTTAGCAGTCTGTAATGAAGAAGTGAACACTTCACTAGTCGGCTCACTGACACATCCCAAGCACCTAGTCTGATGCCTGTTCCATTTTATCTGTTCAGTAAGTCTATGATGAGTGTTAAACAGGCAGCTTACAGTTTTGAAGGACGGACCTGGATTCTGAGCCCAGATCGGAGACTAATAAAAGCCCACAGGCTCTTTCCTTTGCCAGTGCCGTGGTGAGTTCACCAGCAATACTTGACACTGAAAACAAAACCATCATATTTTCTACTTGCTTCCATAGACCATTTTATTTTAAAATGTGCCATTACACTTAAAAGATACATTTATCTATCTATCTATCTATCTATCTATCTATCTATCTATCTATCTATCTATTTGTTTAGTGTGTTGGGGAGGTATACATTTGCCACGTGTGTATATGGAGGTCAGAAGAAAACTGGCTAAAGTTGGTTATCATCTTCTGGTATGTGTGTTCCAGGGACTAAACTCAGAAGGCCAGGCTTTTATCCACTGAGCCATCTTGCCTTCCCTAATATGATAGTCCAGTACATCCAACTGTGAGATGAGATGAGATAGTGAGCATGAAGAAGGGTATTTTTCAGGTTAGAATTCAGTGTAATGGGCTTCTTTATGGCCTTTCCATACATACATGTCATTAGACTGTAGCCTCACTCCTTCCATGCTCTCAGGGCCTCCCTGTGCCTACTGTACCCTTCTGGCTGATTGCCTTTCTCCCAGATATTGTCAAGTATTCAATTATCTCCTTGTTCTCCCCTGAAAAAGCATTTTGAAAATAGTAAAAGTGCCTATAGCTGCTAGTTCTTGGGACTGTCACCGACCTGTCAGTCAGTCACCATGCTCTTTGATTCAGTTTCCCAGTGCCACTCTCAGAGTTTTAGTACTACACAGTGATTATCATTGTCTTATCCAACTACCCGACAGTCATTGGCAAACTATTGACACTACTTATGTTGTTTTCTAGTTTTAAAATTTATTCTTGGGAAAACTATATTATTTGGTTAATTGGGACGTAGAGTAATTTGCCACAAATTAAAACTACATTCAGGGACTAAGGCTGTGGCTCAGTTTGTTGAGTGTTTCCTAGCAGGCATATACTCCACAAGATTCAGTCTTTAGTGGCCCATAAGTTGGACATGGTGGCATACATCTGTAATACCAGAACTCTAGAGGTAGAGGCCGAAGGATAAAGAAGTTCAAGGATATCTTCAGCTTGTTAGTCAATTCAAGACCAGCTTCGACTGTATGAGATCATGTCTAAAAATACATTAAATACATGAAATAACATAAAGTTGTTAAATTTAAAAATGTCCATGCCTGACTGAAAATCTCATCTACCATTTCTGGTATGGTGCAGTGCTTGTAGAGGTCCAGGCACTAACACTCTTGGGACTGTGGCAGAACGTGCAGAAATGACAATGATTTATAGGATGATTGCAATTGGGCTTTTTTTGTGATTAATAAAAAGCTAAGCATGCAACTCTCATTCCAACTGCTGGCAGAAGTGGATGTTTCAAAAGTACAAACTTAATTTTATCTCCAGAAAGCACACATCCACATACACAGAGGAAAATATTCAGAGAAGATTAAAGGTTAAGTGAATCCATTTAATATGATGACAGTCTCTGAAAATACAGGTTTCTCTAATGAAATGATTACATATGAATATTTAAGGCCTCCATCTAGCCCTTCTGAGATGGGTGGATCCTTAGGGATGATGTATTTCCATTAGCTGGAAGTTAAATTGCTATAACAAAGAGACCCCAGAATACAATCCTCACCTTTCCTTTCAGGAGGAGGATTGGACTTGTTTTATACCATCAGGGAAGCTCTCTAGTGAGCTCTTGCATACTGCTGAATGTCTGCATTACCTTGATAGAAAAAGAGAAGAAAGAAAACAGAAAAAGGCATATGTGTTCTTTCAATGGCTCCACAGAAAGCATGTTCATGAACCACATGCTATGACTAAAAACTTGGCTGCATAGCTACCTAAGGCAACCTTGTGTCCTCCACTGAAGAAGGAGATGTGTGTGTGTGTGTGTGTGTGTGTGTGTGTGTGTGTGTGTCTATCTATCTATATCTATATCTGTAGCATGAATCTTAAAAGTTCTTATTAATAAAATCAAACCCGGGGCCAGTTGTTGGTGCGAAATACTGGATGGTCAGAGAGACAGAACAAGCCACAGCTAACCTCACCTGGCCAACTTCTCAGCTGGTCTTGTTTCCTCAGACTGGAAGCCTCTGAGTCCTCATCCAGAACAAATCTCAGCTGAACTGGGTTGCTCCAAAGCCTGAAAGCTTAACCAGCCAAATGCTTAACCAGCCAAATGCCTCTAGTTTCTGGTCCTCACGCCTTATAAACCTTTCTGCTTTCTACCACCACTCCCTGGGATTAAAGACTGCTTTCTGGGATTAAAGGCGTGAGTCACCATGCCTGGCTGTTTCCAATGCGGCCTTGAACTCGCAGAGATCCAGAGGGATTTCTGCCTCTGGAATGCTAGGATTAAAGGCGTGTGCTACCACTGCCTAACCTCTATGTTTAATATTGTGGCTTTTCTGTTCTCTGACCCCAGATAAGTTTATTAGGATACACAATATTTTGGGGAACACAATACCACCACATATATCTATATCTAACAATTACCAATCTGTGCTGCATGCACTCACACTTCTTAAAAAGTGGAAGAAGTAGGGACTGTGGAGGTAGCTCAGTTTGCAAAGTGCTTGTGTAAGGACCAACCCTAGCCACCCATTCAAAAAAGCTAAGGATGGTGGTGTGAGTGTATAATCCTAATTCTGGGGGAGGTGAAAACAAGAGAGCTCCCTGGCTATCCAGTCTAGTTTAATTGGTGAGTTCTAGGTCAAGTAAGAAACTCAAGAAACCATGATTGATGGCTTCTGCCCTCTCACCTACACATGCATGTACACATATGTGTATATGCACCTATACACAGATGTGCAAACTTGTGAACATGTAAACCTTCCCAATAAAGAAGAAACAAAAGCCCATAGAACAAAATGACTCACCTCTATCATCATACCAGATGATAAATACCAAAGTTATTTGGTTTATCATCCAGCTCCCCCAGCATTCTCTCAGTGGTTGTCTACTGGATGCTAGGCATTGCTCCAGACCAGGAGATAACAGAATAGACAAAACTATTGTACTCAAAGGTTTTATCCTCAATTCAGAGGAGGCAGAATAATCAAATGAAAAGAAGTAACTTCAGTATCACAAAGAAGGCCAATGAGAGAGTAGGAGAGAGGTATCCACCGTGTTCCAGTGTTCATAGGGACTTCTAGGCTCTTACCCTATGCCTCCTCCTTTGCCCATCTAGGTCTTCTGTTGAGCTGAGGTTCAGCAGGACACTGAAGAGAGCACCCGTTGTCCTTAAAGCAGTACTTCAAGTATAATCAGCCACATGCTTTGTCTTTCTGTGCTTAGCAAGGTCTGAATGGCTGTGAGTGCTAGTGGAAACGAGCAGCTTTCTTTCAGTATCAGAATTTTGAATTTGTCCCAAAAGAACAGTGCTAGCAAACAACCAGTGATTATCAAGTGCCTGATGTGACAAGGTTTTGATGCCTTAATTTAGTTCCCAGTGGGAGGATTTCATGTCACACAAACTGCCTGGTGTCACAAAGAGAAAAGAGAGCTGTATATAGAGGCAGAGGTTGTAGGTGAGAGCCAGAAGAAGGGTGGAAGCCCAGGAGGCGAGGTGGGCCTGATGAGTGTCCTGGGCATCCAAGGAAAAAGAGCTAAAGCAAAAAGCAAAGGCTTATCAACTGAAGGAAGGCAGGCTCCTTATCTTAAAGTGCAAGCCCAAACTCGCTAATTACTTTAGAGAAATACTTTTTTTTTTTAATAAAGAAATGTCTGAAACACAAGTCATCCACTCAATTAAAAAATATAATTTAGTGCAGTGGTTCTCAGTCTTGAGGCTGTGACCCTTTAATATAGTTCTTCAGGTTATGGTAACCCCCAACCATAATATTATTTCATTGCCACTTCATAACTGTAATTTTGCTACTGTTATGAGTCATAATGTAAATATCTGATATGTAGGATATCTGATATGTGACCCCAATGAAATGGTCTTTTGACCCCCAAAGGGGTCACAAACCACAGGTTGAGAAGTACTGATTTAGAGGGAGAGGAAATTCTATAGAAGTCTCAGTTAGAACTGAGAATTTGACAATCTCTTATTCTCTGCATTTTAACCAGTTGTGAGACCTTGCATTAATCACCACCTACTTCAAAAGAAGCATCTTTTGGGTATAGAAGTTGTGTTGTTGATGGAACTGTTGTGACCTGGTTCCATAACTCTGCATTTTGATTAGTTGTGTGTCATTGCAGAAGAGGGGGTGGAGCGATTGTGAGGGAAACAGTCAGTGTGCTGTGAGATTGTGTCTCCTAGAAATGTCAGAAGCTACATGCAGGAATTCTCACCAACAAGGCTGCATAAACATGAACTGAATAAGAAGGACACCAACAGACATGCTAACATTGAAGGAGAAAGCTTGGGAGGTCTCACTCTTAGACAAAAAACAAAACAAAACAAAACAAAACAAAACACAAAACCTGCAGGCAACGAAGCAATGCTGAGTCTCCCCTAGGAAAGAGCACACCAACTGGTATCCAATGGTCAGCCCTGAAAACATATACAACATTAGATGGACTGAGCAGGTTGTATTCATATGTTTGGAAACACACATGCACACATACATGTGAACATACACAGCTAATAACAATTGAAGAAAAAGAAGCCATAAGTTGGAACAAGAGCATGCAGGTGGTACATGGGAGGGTTTGGAGGAAGGAAAGGGAAGGAGGAAATGAAATAATTATATTACAGTCTCACAAAGTATTTAAAAATGAAGCATCTCTGATGAGGGTTGAGAGTTGCATTAATCTATGGTTATGAAGAGATGTGATGAAATGCATTGGATACATATGTGAAAAATTTAAACAATAAACTATGCTGGAGGAATAGCTCAGTGGTAAGGTGCTTGTTTAACATGTGTGAGACCCTGTGTTCAATCCCCAGCAGTTTAGTAAAAGAAAATATCGTGTATAAATTCCTAAATAGAAACTGCTCAGTCCATATAATGTTACTTGATGTTTTTAGGCCTCACCGTTTGGCACTGGACCACCAAGTGGTGTGCCCTTTCCTGAGGAAGACCATTTCTCCTGCTCCCAGATTTCCTCAGTTGCCTATAGCTCTTTGTAAGATTGAGACCTTGTGGGCCTTTCCTGTCCATTTTGGAATGTTCACTGGTGTCATCCTTATTCAGCCCACATTTGGATAGTCATGTTAGTGAGACTTTATGGGAGTATATTCTGACACAATATTACAGCAAACTCCCTGATACTCTGGCTCTTACGATCTTTCTGGTCCCTCTTCCACAATGTTCCCTGAGCCTTGGGTATGGGGATATTTTGTAGATGTAGCTGTTGGGACTGGGCTCCATAACACTGTATTTTGACTGGATTTTCTGTTATGGTATTTATCTGAGTAGTTAGTTAGGTTTCCAGTACTAGGCACAGTTTACCTCTTGTTGATTGGGTCTTAAGTCTAATTCAAGATCTATTCGTTACTCTCAATGCCGTTACTGCACTCTCAGGATAGTCATGTCATGCTGGTTGTTGATATGGTTCATAGGCATCACGGCTAGGTAAGACTGTGGATGGCTTCCCTCCTTTGGAAGCTTTAATGGTACCTTCTTGAAAGCTAATCCTCAACAGTGGGCATTCAGGTCAATTCCATCTAAGTTTTCTTTGGACCCTGTTTTTGAAATACATGGTTGTTGTGTGACTAAACATTTCCTGGGGTAGATGCTATATACATGTCCACTAACCATAGATAGGGAGTCCATGACAGACCAAGGTACAAATACCACCAAGGGCCAACTTGGTGAACCAATGAGTTTTGTTTGAGTTCTATACAGGAATATGAGTGAGGGGTTACTTCCAGGGCCAGGAATGACTCAAACACAGCTGCATCACCAAAGCCCACTCCAGCATGAGAGACAGCTCCCAAATCTGGGAACTGGAAGACACTGCATGGCCTTCAGTGAGCTCAAAAGGATGGAGTGCCCCTTCAAAGTGACCCAGCTGGTCTAAACCTCTTCCAGGCAGTTTATCTGGTTTCTGCTTCTTGGAGGCAGCTAGTCTGATCTCAGTCTTCTTTGCAGCTTGGCTTGTCTAAGAGTGACTCAGCAGTCTTTATTGTTTACTCGGGCAGGGAAAGGCTTAGTGATTCTGGTCTGTTTCAGAGACTTCCTGAAGCTACTTTGAGTTGTTTACCTCTGGCCTACCGAGCTTCCCTACAGGATGGAATGTTTCAGTTTCAGAAGAAACTACTACAATGGTGTTCTTATCAATAGGGACTTATCTTCTACCCATGGGAGGCAACAAAATGCAACAGCAATAGCCTGTTTGTTTTTGGAGTCTCTTGGACAGTCCTGGCCAACAGCTCAAAAGGGGGCTTCTTCTATCTGATACTGGGGTTTTGGTAGGTGATCTTTGGCTCTTGGAGGAGCATTGTCAGCCCATATGAGAAAAGTTCATTAAATCTATATATGTATATTTGTATATAAAATTATATACATTATAGTTTTTGGGGGCAAATAGTTAATAATATGATTTCTTATGTTTTTTTTCAGACATTGTTATTTTACCTTCCTCCTTCTTCTGTATTTACTTCCCTTTCCAACTTATAGAGCCCCTGTCCCTATTTCCTCTATCAGACTGCTTGTATCCTGCTAGTCTGTTCTCTATTACTCCCAAACCACTTGTCCTGGCAGTGGTAGCATATTACTTTTCTGTAGTTACTGAGGACTGTGTACTCATATCTGAAAATTTGGAGCTAAGAACCTTCAATGAGAGAGAATGTGTGATGTTTATCTTTCTGGGTTGGAATTACCTCTATCAATATGATCTGTCCTAGTTCTATCCATTTGCCTGAAAAGCTCATGATTTCATTTTTCTTTAAAGATGAAGAGTGAATAGTTTATATGCACCTCATTTTCATTATTTGTTCATCAGTTGAAGTACATTTTGGTTTCCATTTCCTAGCTATTGTGAACAGAGCAGCAATGAATGTGGCTGAGCATGTGTGAGTGGAATAAGACATGGAGTCTTTTGGTACATGCTCAAGAGTGGTATAGCTTTGTGTTGAAGTTAGATCTATTCTTACTTTCCCGAGGAACCACCACCACACTGATCTCCAAGTGGCTTACAACTTACACTCCCATCAGCAATGAATATATTTCCCTTTTTCCCACATTCTAGCAAGCATGAACTATCATTTGTTTTAGTGATTTTGGCCATTCTGACTGGTGTAAGATGAAATCTCAAAGTAGTTTTAATTTGCATAACTCTGATGATTAACGATGTTGAATATTTCTTTAAGTCTTTCTCAAGCATTTGTATTTCATCTTTTGACAACACTTTGCTTAGCTCTGTACCCCATTTTACAATTGGGTTGTTTTCTTGATGTTCAGTTTTTTGAGTTCTTTATATATTTTAGTTACTAACCCTCTATCAATATGTAATTGGTAAATATTTGCTTTGTCCAAGTGATGGTATCCTTTGCCATATGGAAGCTTTTAAATTTCATGAAGTCCTACTTATTAATTGTTGATCTTAGTGCCTGTGCTAATGCTGTTTTATTCAGAAAGCCTTTTTCTGTGCCAATGAGTTCAAGCCCTCTTCGACTTTCTCCTCTATAAGATTCAGGGTATTTGGTCGTATGTTGAGGTCTTTAATCCATTTGGAGTTGAGTTTTGCACAAGGTGATGAATATGGGTTTATTTGTATTCTTCTACATGTGGCCATCCAGTTGGATGAGCACCATATGTTGAAAATGTTGCCATTTTCCCCAGTGTGTATTTTTCAGCTTCTTTGTCACAAATTAGGTGTCCATAGGTGTGTGAATTTATGCTGGGGTCTTCAGTTCTATTTCATTGATCAATGTGTCTGTATTTATGACAATTCCATGATGTTTACTATAGCTCTGTAGTACAACCTGAGATTGGGGATGGTGATACCTCCATTAATACTTTTATTATTCAGGGTTTTTTTTTTTTGTGTGTGTGTGTGTTCATCTGTTTCTTCATGAAACTGAAAATTATTCTTTCACTATCTTTGAAAAATTGTGTTAGAACCTTGATGGGAATTCCATTAAATTTGTAGGTTGTATTTGGTAGGAAGATCATTTTTATGGTATTAATCCTACAGATCCATGAGCATGGGAGATCTTTCTATTTTCTGGTATCTTCTTTGATTTCTTTCTTCAATGTCTTATAGTTTTTATTATAGATTTTTTTTACTTGTTTAGTGTTACTTTAATATATATATACACACATTTATACTTATATATTTGTATGTATGTTTCTTTTTCAGTCCAACTTCATAATTTGACAAAATGATTATACATTTTTGCTCCATGATCCAAGGCAGTTAGTTCCATGCTTTGTTTTTGGACAATCAGAAGTTCAACTTTGTAGCCACCTGTAGCATCACTTGAGACAGAACTAAAACTCTCATGGCGAGGAAATCGAGTATTGCTGTGGTGGATAGCAAAGACCTCCATCTATAGGGAAGCTCTGCTCTACTTTTTAAACAGCATTCCCTCTGTACCATTACTTATTGCTGTTATCTGCATGCTAGAGCATGTGTGGAACTGGTTAGTCAATTCCTACTGAGAATGTATGATGTGTCAGGAAGTGTCAGTGGTTTATATTCATTGCCACTTATCCTTTACTGCATGTCTAAGAAAGAACTATTCAATACGGAACACAGTCAAAACTGCTGGAACAAAAACTCTGAACACAGTGCCTGACTCTCAGTTCATTAGATTTCCACAGAAGGTAGAACACATTTGAATTTTAACACTGGCAATAGTGATTGCTCAATGCAACCTGAGACTAAAATGAAGCTGATTGGGAACACCAACACTGGTAAGCTCATTTGAATTTAAAGCCTTCAGACTTAATGTTTAATTAGGAAGAAAAGAAAAAGAAAGATTGTGTGAATGAGTAGAAGTAGACACAAAAGGATTGCTTTAAGAAGACAAGAGGGAACAGGAGCTTTATATGTGTTTATAGTATCTGATAAAAGCATCCTCCTTAGGACAGGTATATTAATTCCCCAACTTTCCTAGATCCAGAGGACAGAAAACTGTTATCTCCACAAATAGGGGATTTCCTCTTTAGTTCTATTCAGCCAGTTCCCGGAGGAGCCAGAATTTACGTCAGCTCTTTTCTCTAATGAACAATAAAGTCTTAATTTCTTCATCTTCTCCGAGATGCTAATGTGATAGGTTTTTAAAAGGCTCTGTTGAATTCCCAAGTCAGTAATTTGTAATTCAGTTTTTCTTTGTTAACATGAGGTCATGTAAACATTTCCAGAATCTCAACTCGATCTCCAAGTCCACCATTGTTTTTCTTTATGAAGTGTTCCATCTGAGTTAACCCACCACTGTTTGTTTAACCATTTTCCTATTGTAGCCATTTTGGGCTTTTTCCAATTGCTAATTATTATAAATGGGCCTTGAAAATGGGCTGCTGCTTGACAGCTGTGAGACTGGCTTGCCTCTCTCCGTTATCACACTCCCAGGATGCAGGCGTGCTGTCTTCCTGATCTTCTCCTTCCTAATGGGGTTCTGATAAAGGCCTTTGAGCTGAAAACACTGCACATGAAGTCACTCAAAGTCCGTGCTTTACTTCTTTTCCGATGCAAGGGTGTCAGTCAAGAATTTTTAGGACTGCCTCTGTAATTTTTCACAGAGATGCCAGTCAAATATCACGTTCCCTATTTTGACTTCAGTCAATTTTTAAGTGACCTTGTAACTGTTTGTCCACCGACTGTTTGTCTGTTATTTTGATGAAAATAAGAAGTCTGGGACGGGCCAGTAAGTTGGCTCAGTGGGCAAACGTTCACTGTGTAAGCCTCTTGACCTGAGTTTGACCCTGGAACCCATCTAAAGGTGGAAGGAAGGACAGAAGCAACTTCATAGAGCTGTTCTTTGATCTCTTCATGCATGGTGTGGCACATATATGCCCTCACCATACACAATAATAGATAAAAATTAAATAAGAAGTCTAAAACTTCAAAAGATTTAGTGTTTTAAATTTAGTATCACAATATAAAATATAAACAAAACATATGTATGAAGCACAAGGCTTACTCCCCAAGATACACCACTACACAGAATATGCATTATATGGAAGATGGAAAATACAAAACGTAGATGAGAGACAGGAAAAAACATCAATCTCCCAGCATTACTTTTCCATTACTAATACATGACATATTCTCTTTCAGTTTTCCTGTGTGGATTGCTTTCTGCATGTAGCTATTTTGAACAGTTTTAAAATTTAATCATTTTAGAATTTTTTAGGATGCATGGAAGATAGGAGTTCAGTGCAGCCAGAGTCCTCAGGTAGAATTACCGTCTTGGTCTTTTTTTTTTTTTTTTTTTTTTTATAGTAGATGACTCCGACAAAGTCCCATCAAATGATTTTTATTTTAAGAATCTAGGGTCTCATACATGCCAGGTAAGGACTTTCCCACCCAACTCCATCTGCAACCCCAAACCTTTGATTTCCATGAGGCCCCCCACATCACAAGTCCTCCAAAGGTTATTAAACAATCATACTCCTATACTGTACATGAAACATAATCAGAGACTGGAGGGAGAATGTGGTCCTGACCACTTTGGGAGCTTCTGTTTAAATCAGTGCCACGGGAATGGGTTTGAGATGAGTTATACAAGGGAGGAGTTCTTTTCCGGGGATTCTCTGAGTAGAGTGGAAGGAGGGATAAAAATATCTGAGGACACTTTTTGGTAAGCTCTTTTCATGTCACACGTGGACATGTTTGTGGTGACAAGATCAACAGCGGTAATCTCCTTGGATTTCCCAGGGCCCTGAGTACGCTCTCGGAGCTATGTCTGATCTACCACCTCTCAAGGCTTCTCTGCGGTGATCACTGAAGGTTTGATCCACTCTGAACTTCACCCTCTCCATTGGTCAGCACAGGTCTGAAACCCTCTTTCTGCTCTTCCTATCATTGTGTGACCTTGGGTAAATAACATGTATCTTTTAACTCCATTCCCTTCTTGAGAAAGAGTAGCAGTAGGAACAGGATTTTAGTTAACATATATTTACCAGACATTGCTTTAAACATTTACAATTGATGATTTCATTTCAATATTTTTAACAACCTTGTGAAAGAAACACTGTTATTCTCTCTCTCTCTCTCTCTTTTTTTTGTGTGAATAAATGAACAGGCATGGAGAGACTGACCCACCAGTCTATGATATGTATGGTGTAGTTGAAATCCAAACTCATATGGACTGCCTCTAAAGCCTCTTCCAGTAAGACTAAGAAAACAATCATTTATAATATTTCTAATATAATGACTAATGGTTAGTAATGTTAACTAACACTAACAACAATGATAATATTATGGTTAGTATATCATTTGAAGGCATGCACAGTGTGGTTAAGCCTAAACACCAAGTGAATCATTTAACTGATGGGAACTTGTATTTCTTCACTTTATCAATAGAGGACAACAATGGTGTCTTATGTCAGGTTGAAAGAAGGTTTAATGAACCGGGTTTGTGCTACATGGTAGATTTTTTTCGTGTAATAAGACATAACAGCACTGATCATATTAATACTTTTTTAACTGTATGCATGCAGTTCCTGTGATTAAGCACACTCGTGTCGTGTGTTTTCATGAGAGGTTTGGGCTGTTTTGATTTCTTGTAGCTCATTTAGCACAGAAATTGGCTTTGTGTAATGTTTAATAACTCTTCATTCCTTACTTTTATCCATTCCTTCTCCTCCTCCACCGGCCTCCACAAGCTAAAAGAATTCAGAGATTCAATTACTGTTCTTTTTTACAGCTTGGGCAGGAGATCATGGGACATCCTAGTTGACCTCTCCTGCCTCAGTTTCTTCATCTAGGAAGGGGGAATGAGCAGACTACCTACTTAATGGGGTTTCTGTAAAGGCTTTGACCTATGGGAAGCCTTGGAATACCTCTAACCATGTTAATTGCTCAGTGCACAGTAGTGAGAATTTTATTTCATTGTCACTGTCCTTGGAAAGAGCCTGCTTGCCTGGGTGCAGAGGAACGGGAGGCCAGCTCTGGCTCTAGACGGCTGCTGATCTGTGTTCCCTTGCTGCTGGCCCAGCAGTGTGTGCTTGAGAGACAGGACAATAGTGGGGGAGAAGGAGGAGGGAGGTTTTCAGGAGCCCACATGGCTTTTTTTTTGTTCCATAAAAAGCTTGGAATCAGGCTGCCATAACGGCCTGGGTATTTTTGTATCTTTTTAGCTTCTATTTCGAGTGCAAAGTCAGCGTGGGAATGTTTTTCCTTTATTTCAAGCCATAAGTAGTTGTTGGGTAACAGCTGTTTTTAAAGATAATCTTCGAGGTACTGAGATGTGGCTTGAAGAAACAAATTTTTAGAATTAAAAAAGAAAACCTTCCTTTTTTATTGCCTGCTTTTATTTCTTCTATGTGCACATAGGCTGTCGTTTTCCTGAGAAGACTCTTCAGACTAATTCTTGCCTTTCAGCACCAGTTGAAACCACCCTACTCCCTTCCTGACACCTCTCAGTCATACAGGAGCTTTCCTTGATTCCCTCTGACAATGTGAATGGCATTTTGATGGGCTTGATTTCATCATTCTGACATGACTGATGTTATTTCTAAAGAAGTCACTCCTCACCTTGACCTTGGGCTCTGGAATGAGTCAGGCTTTTCCCATCGTCCTTGAGTAGAAAAGCGATCATAAAAACTGCTCTTTGTCAACATTTAGGCATCCCATTTCTTTGGGGAAAACCCTAAGTCAGCAGTTGTGCAGGGGGATGAGCAGGGCAGGGCTTCATCTCTTGCTCACATGCAAACAGAAGCCGTAAAGAGATCTCTGTTTTCTATTCTTTGCCTGGTAGAACACAGACAGAATCTTGGCTGAATTTCTCTGCCTCATTCCTCCTACATCTTATTTCCGACCTTTTCTTTTTTATTTTTACCAAGTTGCAATATATTAGAAAATTTACTTTGAATTAACCAATCCTGTTTAGTTAAATCTGCTGTTTTCCACTACATATGTATACGCTGTTTTCCACTATATACATAGTATGAGCACAGTGGAAATTTCAGAAATGTTTATAATCTTCAGTTTGCTGAAAGTTCTTCATTTATGCCTCCTCAGCTCTTTGAAGTCTGCTTTGGTACCAAAGCCAGGCTTTCCTATCTAGACCACCCATTTCCATTCTGTGTTCGGGCCATAAATACTGCCTCTTTCCAGCAGCAGTGATTGGTTTAGGGATAAGCACATGACTTTCTCTGGGCCAATGAGATTCAGACTAGGGAGCTTTGGCCTTATGAGGAAGGAGATGATGGTCCCATGTAGCTTAAGTTTGTTACTTTTGCTGTGACTGCTAATCCGATACCATATTAAGATGAATTTCCTATGGACCACCAGGAAGGAGAGCTGATCTGAGAATTCAGTTGTATAGAGGAAAGTAAAACTGAGAGTTAAAAAAAAGAAATCCCTGATGATATTGCTTGAGGATGTGGGTTGAACTGTGCCTGGTGGTAACCATAATTCCCAACACATATGAGATAGTTACTATGCACCCAAATAGCTGTGAGCATGTCTCATGTTGTATTAGTTTTGCAGGGCTGTTAGCAAAAGTACTAATACAACCTGCGAGGCTTAAAATAACAGAAACTATTGCTTCATAACCCAGAGGTTAGGTGTCCCAATTCAGAGACAGGGCTGTAGATAGGACCATGATCCTTTTATGAACTGGGTTATGCCTCCCTTAATTGAAGTCCTTTTGAAGTCCAAACTTTTTTTTTGTTGATGTTATTGTTGTTGTTATGAAGTAGTTTAAAGATTTTTTTAATTTTGAAAATGTTATGCGTGCACTCAATGACATATGATCACAATTACCCCAAATTACTCTTCCAAACATGTCCCCTCCTAGCTTCCTTTTTTTTCCCTCTGATAGTCTGCTAAGTCTAGTTAGTGCTGCCAATATATGCATAGGTGTGGCTATCCAAAGGAGCATAAACATTCTACCAGAGGCCACACCCTAGAAAAGAATGATTCTGCCCTGTAACTATGCTGTGGGATAATGCTCTTGTACACTGGTTTAATAAAACACTGATTGGCCAGTAGCCAGACAGGAAGTATAGATGGGGTGAGCAGACTAGGAGAATGCTGGGAAGAGGAAGGGTGGAGTCAGGAGTCACCAGCCAGACACAGGGGAAACAAGATGTGAACGTACTAGTAAGCTATGGCCATGTGGCAACTTATAGATTAATAGAAATGGGTTAAGTTATAAGAGACACCAGCAAGAAGCCTGCACTGGCCATACAATTGATAATTAATATTAAGTGTAGCTAGAGTTTTCCTGCCTGACCCACAGTCAGGACAAATCTCTCTTACCTGCCAGTCCCACAGCCCCTCAGACCCAACCAAGTAAACACAGAGACTTATATTGGTTACAAACTGTATGGCCTTGGAAGGCTTCTTGCTAACTGTTCTTACAGCTTAAATTAATCCATTTCCATTAATCTATACCTTGCCACGTGGCTCGTGGCTTACCGGCATCTTCACATGCTGTTTGTCATCATGGCGGCTGGCAGTGTCTCTCTCACTCAACCTTCCACTTCCCAGCTTTATTCTCCTCCTTGTCCCACCTACACTTCCTGCCTAGCCAATGGCCAATCAGTGTTTTATTTATTGACTAATTAGCAACACATTTGCCATACAGAACATCCCACAGCAATTAAGCCTCTGAATGATTTTCTTTATGAGTGACTGAGGGACCATGGGGCCATGCACAACTGGAGGAAGGCAGACCATGGGGCTAGGTGAGACCTGAGAAACCTTCCAACTACATTTGGCTGCCCAACATGTTGGCTCAAGTTTCCACCTAAAACCTGAGAGAACTTAATAAGAGATTCTAAAATGGAGCTAAAAAAAAAGCTTCCTATTTGTGCCTCAGGCAAGCCTTGAGCTACAGTATGGTAGGTTTTTGGTGTGTGAACTTGAGCTACAACATGGCAGATTCCCACCGCAGTATACAGAGGTGTTTCCAAGCCAAGCAGCATGCTTCATAGTGGGTTTAGCTTTTGCTAGAATAGAGAGAGAGAGAGAGAGAGAGAGAGAGAGAGAGAGAGAGAGTTAGTTCTGGGCTACACACTCCTTGATAGAGGCATAAACCCACTGCCTCCCAGAGTTAGTGGACAGCATGGCTCCCAGAGCTGGCAGTGAATTACCTCCACCAATTTGGGAAGCTCAGGTGGGCAGAGCCAGCAGCCAAGGCTGCCACTTTTCATTCTAGTCATGCAGTTTAACACTTTAAAAATCTTTCCTGGTCAGAGAAGGATTATAGATTCACAACAAGACAGATTCAGATAGAATAAAACTCTAAACTGTTTACAATGTGTATAAAAATGTGCATAGGCTTGGAAGAGAAAGGAAGAGGAGGATAGACAGTTATATAAAGAAATAGATAGTTTTACAAAATAAAGCCTTTAAAGAGACAATAAGAATAATATAAAAAGGAAGGTTTTAGCTTTAACAAAGTAAAATTACATATAATAGAAGAGTTATCAAGCAGAAACTACAGTTTCAATATCTAACCTATCTGTATTTGGCAACATTAAAGAAAATATTTTATTATCTATCCTATATTTGTGAGTCTAACGTTTCATATCTAATTTATCTTTTATCATAACCAGGGAAAATTATAATTATTTAGTCTTCAACTACATCAAAGACCCCAGAAAGATACAATATTACCCAAGTAAACAGGAAGTGTATTGTGGTTTTCAACTTTTTTTTTTTCTCCTGGAGCTGAGGATCGAACCCAGGGCCTTGCGCTTGCTAGGCAAGTGCTCTACCACTGAGCTAAATCCCCAACCCCACAGGAAGTGTATTGTAAACAACATCCAAAAATCTAGAATGACAGAGACAGCTGGCTGCCTGGACAGTCACAAAAGTTCCTCTGCAAATGTTGGGGCATCTGTCTTCAGCATATAGGCCTAGAGTTTCTCAGTTGCTTCTCCTGTTATCCTGCAGAATGTCTGGTAGTCTCCTCTGCAAAGCAGGAACCTCAAGGACCCATCTTGCCTTGTTTTGGCAAAATTTAGTGGTCATTTTTCCATGGGTCCTGAATGTCCAGTCGATACATTTTGTCAAGCAGTCCAGGCAAGAACAGTTTCTTACCCAAATGGCGAACTTTTGCCATAAGGAAAGCAAACTCCATATGGAGTTTCTGTGATGCCCATCATCTTCTTTGAAGTAAATTGGTGCTGCCAAGAGCAGACACTGTCCAGAAAGTCTAAGTTTCTAAAACATTTTAAATGCCATATTCTGTAAGTCTTTGAAGTGTTTGAAGATTATCTACCTAAATGAAATATATCTATGTATACCTAGAAAACATAACTAACATGACTATAAATTTGATTATCATAGATGACTATTAATCTGTATGAATTATCACATCATATTTACCTCTGATACTCCCCATTCCTCTGGATCTCATGTAGGCTTATGGACCAAAGGAGGCCTTCACTCCAAGCTAACTTCTTAATCAACAGTGTTTGTAAATACATATACTTCCAAATACACATGCCTGCCAAAGGAGGTACTGGGTGCTATATACCATTTTGTGGGAAAGAATTTAGTGCCACAATGAAACTGTGACGTTTTCCCAGATGAGAGAAGTAAGATCCAGAAGAGTCATTTTCTCCAGGCCTTACCGTAAACAGGGATTTGAGTGTTGGTCTGAACTTATGCAATGTGAAGGTACAGACTCCAGCTTCTTCTTGCGACTGCAGGAACTTTACACAGAGACAGGGCCCAATCAATCCCCTAATTTGGTTGAGTTGGTTTGACTTGGGTTTCTGTCTTTTAAATTACTCACCCATCCTACCATTAGCTTCTTCTTTCCTGTGTCTAAGCACTTACTGACCCCCAGCTTAGTGGAGTCAGCCAAAGGGCTTCACTCAAACATGCCTCTGGGGGGTCTACTGAAGATTCTAGAGTTACATCTTCTTCTCTCTGCCCCCCCTCCCCTTTCCACATCAATACTCTTTGTGCATCAGATGCTGGCTTTTAACTAGGTTAGGAAGGAGCCAAGTAAGTGAATCAATACCGAGGGAGGCATGATTTATAGATTGTAATTTTCTTAGTTTTTTTTTTCCTTTTGGAAACAGGTTATTAACCCATTGACTATCTGCCTGGAGGAAGTTCAGGTATTAGCATAACGAGGGGGAGGACATTAAGTCATGTAGAGGACAACTTTAGGGAAGGGCTCCTTTTCCACATTCCTTTGACAATTCCAAACAGGTAAGATGTGTGGGAGTTTCATATTGAGTTTTCCTGTTGGGGTTCAGTTAAAGTCCTTCTGGACAGTGGGCATGGGAATACAGCTTCAGAGTCTTGTCCAGTGAAGGTTATTGTGTCTGTTCATTCTTAAAGTTGTCCCTTTTCAAGTAAAATCCTTTCTCCTTGGAACTCTCTCTGTTCTGTATCAACCTCCTACGTCTCACCTGTAACAGAATTATGACTCAATTCTGCATGCAGAGAGGATTCTCAGCCAACTCTTTCAGAATGGGTTTCTCCTATCTACTATTACAATAGAAACATTTTGTTTTTGTTTTTTGTTCTTATTAAGATAGGAGCTCTCTGCTTATTCCAAACTTATTTGGAACTCACTATTTATACCAGGCTGTCCTCAAACTAATGATCCATCTGCTTTCATCTCCTAAGTGCTGATATTGCTACACCCAGTTCCAGGATAAGGTTTTTTGTTGTTGTTGTTGTTGTTTATTTACTATATGTGTGTTTTGTTATGCACATGTGTGTATAGTGTTTGTCCGTGCAGTGTGAGGCCAGAGACTGATGTTGACTATCTAGCTATCTTCCTTAACTGCTTTCCACCACATGTTTTTGAGACAGAGTTTCTCACTGCACTTGGAGTTTGCTCTTTTTGGCAAGATTAGCTCGTCATTATGTCCCTGGAGTCTGTGTGTCTCGCTCCCTTCACTGCTTTCCCAGGGACACAAGGGTCCAGTCATGCCTAGATTTGGTGTGGGTTTTTTTTTTTTTTTTTTGGTTTTCGAGACAGGGTTTCTCTGTGTAGCTTTGCGCCTTTCCTGGTACTCGCTTTGGAGACCAGGCTGGCCTCGAACTCACAGAGATCCGCCTGCCTCTGCCTCCCGAGTGCTGGGATTAAAGGCGTGCGCCACCACCGCCCGGCTCGTGGGTTTTAAGATCTGAACTCAGGTCCCCATGCTTGTACAGTAAGCACTTTGCCCACTGAGCCCTCTGAAGCCCTCAAGGATTGTTTTCTAAAGGCTGGAGTGATGTCTTTGTGTTTTTGTCTTGAGAATCTCAACTCCAGGAGGCAAGAGGTAAGTCTGGGTTGTCTTAACTGAAGGTGATTTGACTTTTGAATAACTTTGGTATCAGAAAAACTTGACCTGAAATTCCCATTGTGATGTTTATTACTCTAAAACCATCAAAAACACAAATCAATCCAGCATTCTCAGTTATAATGTGGATATTGCATGATGTTGCCAAATTATTGTAAGAACTCAGATACATGGATTATAAGGACTTTAATTCTAGTCCTTCAATACATGCTAAAATCTAATTGCTTTTATATTTTTGCCTATTGCTTAAAAGCAGAGATTGTCTTGTATATAATTTAATGTTTAACAAATGTGTAAAGTCTATTTACATGAAATAAAAAAATTAAAGCCAACTGGATTACCGAATTTTGAAGTAACTGTGCTCCAAAGAGGAAAAGTTATATCAAGAGCAGTTTCCATGAATGGGCCTCCTTTATTTCCCAATGGCTCTGTGAGTTGAGGTAGGATATGGCCTTCTGATAGTTAGAACAGCACATCAACAGGGAACTTTTGAAAGCTGAACTTCTGATTTGTTGTTGAATAATAACATTTATTGGTTTTCAATCATATCTGTGACAAAATTATATCCTATATGTGAATTACTGAGCTGAAATGTGATATGTTTAAAATATTAAATAGTAACTTCCTTGTTGAGGATGGGAAGTAGGATGAATTACACACTCCACTTTCTGATTTAAAATGTAGTTTGTAGTCTGCAGTAACAGACTGCCCCAAACTACTGTTTGAGGTAAGATATATGTTTAAAAAACTGAATGAAAAATCTTCTGTTGCTTGTGGAGAATTTATCCTGATTCATTTCATAGCAAGGATACTCATAGTGCTGTGTGTTTCAGAAATGTCAGGAAGAGCCATTTTTAGATTTGTATTCTCACTGAGTATTAGAAATGGGGATGAAATGCCAGCCAGCTTTTCCTGCAAGAGAAACTGTGATGAGTTAAAATCCTCAGTAAATAGTAAGGTCATTGATAAACTGGTCAACATGCGCATTCCTTTTTTTATCATTACATTAGAGTTTGATATGTTTGACTGATTGAAAATTCGTATGAAATAGATAATAATTCAGACATGTTAGCTTAAAATTTTTCATTTTATAGCCATATACTTGCATCAGTACCAAAATTATAAACACATTTCTTTTTTAAAAATTTATTTTCTTGTTTTTATATCCTAACCAAAGCTTCCCCTCCCTCCCCTCGTATCTCCCCTCCCTGAATTCCACCCTCATCCCCCCAACTCCATCCACTCCTCCTCCACTGTTTCTCTTCAGGTACAGGTGGGCATCCCATGGATATCAGTCAGCCATGGTATATCAAGCTGCAGTGAGACCAGGCACCTCCTTCTCCACCAAAGTTGGATGAGGCAATCCAGCAGGAGGAATGGGTCCCAAAATCAGGCAATAGAGTCAGAGATGTCCCTCACTTTCACTGCTAGGAGTCCCACATGAAGGCCAAGTTACACAACTTTAACATATATGCAGAGGGCCTAGATCAGTCCCATGCAGGCTCCCTGATAAACACATTTCTTAAAGTGCAATTCAATATTTAAAAGAGCCATATTGATTACTAAAAGAATGTTTTTCTTCCATTCTTAAAGCCCACAAATCTATAATATTGTATTCATATATAACAGGTGATAAGTGGTTCCTTAATGAATTTCATTGAAAAGAAAAGATGTGGCCTTCTTTGTGGCCCTCATACCGGGGCCCATGATGAGCTGTCTTAATTGATCTAAAATCCTTTTGCTGTCTGGAATTTCTAATTGCTATTTGGGAATTAGAAGGCTGTCCTCACTTCTTATTCATGGTTAATAGCTTCTTTTCCATCCAATTTATTCAGACTGGCTGCATTAGAGGTGAGTGGTACTGGGAAATCTTATTTCATAGGGGATTATGAATGTTTTATGAAAAGAGTCAGACGAATGGGAGCCTTGGGACTCTTCTTCCAAGCAGAGGTGAACTATTTTCTCTCCTGACTTGGGCAGGTAATCTTGGAAAGGTCAGGCATGGAGAAGAGGCTTGAGTTTTGTCTAGGACACTTACAGTGGCTGTTTCTAAGTTTGTTATAAATGTACTTTCCCCATTTATTCCTTCATTCACATAAGCTTTATTGTGTACCAAACTCTACTCTACGCTGTAGAGAAATGATAATAACAAACAAACAAACAAAATCCCTGTCTTCATTAAGGCTCTCATATAGAGGATAGGCTGCCCTTGAATTACTCTTTCTATGTCTACTTTTGACTGCTGGGATGACAATCATGAAGTTAAGATTTTAATACAACTGAAATATGTAGAAAGTGACAGCAATTTCCTCTGAAGAGGAAATAGGACATGTTTGTGTGAAAAGAGGACTTTTAGATTGGGTGGCCAGGGGCAGATTTAGCAAGAAGTCAACATTTGAATGAAGCTCTAGATAAGTCATGGACTAAAAATCGCTAATTGTGGAAGAAGATAATTCAAAGCTGAGGAAATGGCCGGGCGGTGGTGGCGCACGCCTTTAATCCCAGCACTCGGGAGGCAGAGCCAGGCGGATCTCTGTGAGTTCGAGGCCAGCCTGGTCTCCAAAGCGAGTTCCAGGAAAGGCGCAAAGCTACACAGAGAAACCCTGTCTCGAAAAACCCAAAAAAAAAAAAAAAAAAAAAAAAGCTGAGGAAATGCAGGTAGGACAAGGACTTAGAGGCAGAAGCAAGTGTGGCCTCATAGATAAATGGCAGAAGGCCAGGATTTCTGGAGCAGTGACTGAGAAGGAAAGGAGTTAGGGAGAGAATGGCTTAGTCTGGTAGCAGTCTGGACCATGTGATGAGGACCTTAGCTTAGTACCCACTAGGGGGTTTTAAGCAGAGGGAGACAAAATCTGACTTTTGTTTCAATATGATCACGTCTTTAACACCATTCTTTGTTTAACATGGCCATGTTCTAGCTGAAGAATAGCCTGTGGGAAGTCAAGGATGGAAGCAGGGAAACCATAAGTTGAGATGGGAAATCTCAGAGGACTTATAATAGGTACATTTAAGATGCCTATCAGAAATTCAAGCAGAGCTGTAGAGTAGGATATTGGTAGAGTAAAAATCTGTACCAATGTAAAGAGCTGAGCCAGGTGTATAAACTTGAAAGTCATGGGCATCTAAGTAGTATTAAAGCCATCAGAATAGAACAAATGAGTAAAGGTCTGAGGACTGAATCCTAGGAGTCTCTTTAATTTAGGTCTATGAAACAAGAAATTGAGTTGAGGAAATATAGTTAGAGAGGTCAGAGGTGAACAAGGTGAGCATGGAGTCCTAGGGGCCAAATGAAGAAAATGGCCAAAGGAAAAGGGAGTAATTGCTTGTGTTAAGTGTTAGTAAAAGGTAAAGTAAGATCAAGGTTGAGAAGGACCACTGAGATTTGTCAGATAACTGTTACTGGTGATGTTGGAAAAGCCATAGACCAAAGCCTGGCAGATATGGATTTAAGAGAGAGTGCTAGGAGAGAATTTAGATTCAGGGGGTTCAGATCCTTTGTCTGGTTAGTTTTTCTAAACGAGATGCAAATGGACTAAAGAGAACTTTGATTTTTTGAGAGACGGAATGGCGCATTCATACATGGTGTTGGCAGTGATCTTGTGGGAAGGGAAAATTGAAGATGCAAGAAAGAGAGGTGAAAATTGTCAGGAGATTAACGTCCCTGAGTAGGTAAGCAGTGTGAAATCTAGTGGAGAAAGACAGGATTTGGCCTTGACAGGAACATGAGTGTGGGAAGGATGGTAGGAAGATAGGGACCAGAGTCAGGTGGGTAGGTGGCTGTGGTACAGGAAAGTTGCACAAGTTCTTTCCAGTGTTGTTTGTGAAATAAGAATCAAGTTCCTTAAGTGTGGGTGAGTCAGGAGCAGCAGTGTTGGAGGTTTGAGGAGAAAAGAGACAGGATGGCCTAGTTGTCTAAGCAAGAAGAAAGATTAGAGAGATTGCTAGACAGCATGTGGGGCCTGGAGGATAATGAGAAGATAGAGTGTGGTAGTGTGTTCTTCTCTTGGTTGAGTGAGTGACACTGCAGAGAAGCCAGTGGGATGCTCTGAGTTAGAGTCATGGTTTAGTGAAGTGGAAATGACAGAGGAAGTGAGAGGCAAGGGAGCTGAGGACACGTGCAAAGGGATCATAATAAATGACCGACCTTGTAATTAAAGCTAAATAAAGAAGACCAGATAAAAAAGACCATGACAAGATGGTAGGAGACTAGTTGAAGGACCAAAGAACTGGTAAAAATTTGAGTTCACAGGGGATGGTCAGAGTATAATATTTGAATTTCTGGTTTTGTAACGATTGCAATTATTTATACTGATAAGCTATGGAGTAGCACCAGCAGAAGTCAAGACTGGTGAAGCGGGGACACTGAAGGACACATATGGACAAGGATTACTATGGGTATACTGATCTCTAAGACGAACAACACAAGTTGCATTGGAGACAGTGACCCAGGAGCTAACATCTTTAAGATCTGAAGGATAGTGACTTGACTTTTTAAGGGGAGGGGTAAGTGACAATAGCAAACAGGGTTAACAGGGCATGCAGCTATTTTAATAAGTAAATATTTATTAATTTTAGAATTTCATAGATGTACAGAGTATATTTTGATTATATTCAACACCTACTAGACATATCTCTTCATCCTTTACCCCAGCTTTGTGTCTGCTTTCCTTTACATTCTTTTTTATTTTCAAAAATAACTCATGGAGTCCAGTTTCTGCTGCCCACATATTATTGGGTTTGGGACCTCCTACTTGAGTGTGGTTGACATGTCAGGGGCCGCACCCTTAAAGAAAACTGACTCTCCCTTTCCCAGAAGCCACCAACTCTTTTTTTGAAAACTTACAATATAATGATATCATTTCCTTTTCTTCCTTCAACTCTTGCCATGTCACCCACATTCTGTTGTTTCCTTTCTCTCAAATCCCTGGCCTCCTGCTCTTTGTTTGAAATATATACCTAAAACCTGCAGAGTCTGTTCAGTGCTGCTTGCATGTACCTAATTTCAGGCCTGACCACTTTATGTGGGATAGCCAATTAAGGCTCCTCCCTGGGAGAAGACGATTTCTCCCAGTTCCCTCTCTCAGCATCCTTTAGTTGTCTTTAGTTTTTTGTCTAGGAGTGGGCCTCTGAGAAATTTCCCACTTCCACATTAGCATGTCTGTTGGTGTTGTCCTTGTTCATATCTTATTTAGGTAGCCATATTGTTAAGGTATCATGGCTTCTTTGTCAGTTCTTGGAGATACAATCTCACCTTACACTTCCTCATTCCTCACCTCTTACAGTTTTTCCACCATCTCTTCCATGATATTCCTCAAGTCTTAGTTGCAGAAATTCTGTTGTAAATATATTCAATGGGGTTGGGCACCTCATGGTCCATTGTTTTCTGCATTTTACCAGTTGTGGTTTTCTGTAATTGTCTCTGCCTGTTGCATGAGAACCTTCTTTGGTGAGGGTTGGGAGCTACGCTTACCTGTGGGTATAAGGATACATATTTATAATGCTATTAGGGATTATTGCCGTTTAGAAAAGTGATAGTAATAGGTTCTCCTCTGAGATATAGGACCTCACTAGCCATCAGTAGTTGGTTAGGTTTCCAGTACCAGGCATGATTTCTGCCCTGTTGAGCAGGCCTTAAGTCCAGTTAGATTGTTGTTGGTTACTGCCAATATATGAATGTAGTTGAATGCCATTATTGCAACTTTAGAGATACCTTGCCATACCATTAATTGTGGTTCACAGGAGAGACCATCAGTTCTTCATATCTCCTCATTTGAGTGGGGCAGGAGTGCTCATGAAGAGACATGTAATTTTATGATGTGGAGAGGAAGGAACACAATTTGCTTCACTATGAAAGCAGAAAAGAGGGATATCTACCGCAACTCCTGGTCCACTAGGTCAGGAGTGGAAGAGAAGATAGAGCTTGTAATGGCCACAGTGTCCTCAAGGAGAGTTCAGGTCTCAGTAAGAAGGTGCAGGAAATGCTAGAAGAGCCTCAAGACAAAGGGTAATGTACTGATCAGGGAACCTGAGTTCCAGAGTCAGTGAAATGACTTCAGAAAGGGGAAGAAGATATAAGATAAGCATTAAATGTGATGAAGCTGTAAAAGTGCCAGAATTGGAGTTAGTGCATGGAAGTGAAGTAGGAGTCTTAGGCTTCAGGAGATGACTGACACAGACAGGGATAAAGACCATAAGATATTATTTGTGGTTCTAAGGCAGGATGGAGAAAAAATCTGAATGTTGAAAGATGGGAAAAAAGACATAAAGATTATTTTAGACACAACATTCACTCTTCTCTTAAACCTGACAAGTTGGGTCAGTTGGCTTTGGGTAACCGTCACTGGGATACATTCAGAGAGGTGGCTTTTTGCTGTTGAACAAGACTTTGTTTCTGATTACATACTTTACTTACCATTTAAAATTTTCTCCCCAGCATTCTTTGTAGCTCTTCTGCAAGAAGCCTGTTTCTTCCTAGTTTCACCTAATTCCCAGATGCACATGTTGCCTGTCTAGGCTCAGGATAAAATCACAGTTGCAGCTGAGTTAAGATCCTGGCTTATTCTGCTACCTTCTTGCCCCCTTCATCGTATCTCTATTGGCATTTTCTCCATCACTTAGTGACTCTTGGATGACAAATAATTTTATTCTCTTATATGTGTGTGTGTACTGGGAAGAGAAGATAGATGTTGCTGTTAAGTTTTCAACATCAGGTGACATCTGTTCTATGAGTGGATGTCATGCTGGGGTGCAAAGTCTAACCCCTAAGGAAGATAGCTTGGCCTAAGAGAACCTCCATAGAAAAGCCTTTGGTTTGGGGTTGAAATTCTGTTCACCTTCTCTAGGCTGCATAATCTTAGGCAAATGATCCAAACATTTAAGCCTTTGAATTTTTTAGTGTTGATGAAAGGTGTGCAATTTTAAGCTGTTGAATAACAAATAGGCCAGTGATTTATGACATTCAATTTACATAATTCTTGGTAGTTTTTAATAAACATTGACTTCTTCAAACTTTCTTTTCCCTTGGCTTCTGGCACTTTATGTTTTCTGAGTTTTATTATTTTAAAACATTTATTTTCTGCCTCTTTTTCATGGCTTGCCTCCACTTTATCACTATGTTAGTCTGAAAGCCCTTAAATATCTTAAAAAAGAAGATACTTGAAATCCCAGAGCTTTAGAAGGGGAGAAAGGTGAATCAGGAGTTCAAGGTCATCTTCTACTAGATATTAAGTTCAACACCAGCCTGGGTCATGTGAGATGTGACTGAGAAAGCCAAGCCAAGCCAAACCAAACCAATCCAGCCCAACCAAAAAACTTCAAAAGAACAAAATCATCACTATAATAAAAATGGCCCCATCACCAACAAGAAATTCCCAAATTAATTTCTCTTTCCTCAACGTACAGGATTTAATTCCTTCCATGTGTATGAATATTAGATACAGATCCATAGCATTGGCTTCTCTCTGAGATCCAGTAACATATATTTGCATTACCTGCCAATCTAGGCATCCCAAAGGTATCTCAGTTTCAATTTAGCTACAAAGATATTCATGTATTATCTTACCCTCAAACTTAGAGATCCTCAATTGCCCCGCGAGGCTTCCTTGCTTCTTTTCTTTCCCTTATCACTCAAATTTAATATGTCTTAAAGTTTCCTTAATCCATTAAACAGCCCTCAGATTCCTTTGTGTGCTGCTTCCTCTTTTTTCAGCAAAAGCCACCATTATCTCTACCCTGAATTTCTAACTTGCAAGACCAGCATGAATTATATTTTTTTCCCTTCTTATCCTTTCTCAACACAAGTAGCAAGAGTTGTATTTTGTGAGCTGTCTGTACACATGTCCTCTCATGATGAGTCAATTCCAGTAGAACGAAAATGTCTTGGTGACTTTTCATTGATGCCCACCATGGCCTTACAGGTGTTTCTCTTGCCTACTTACTCCCTGTTCCAGCTTCATTTTGGTAACTCACTGTTTCAGACACAACATCAGCTCCCACAATGTAACATATTTTTTCCTATAGTTAGCATCTATTCATTTTTCAGATGTTAACTCAAATTTTCCTTTCATTCACAATTGTCTCCATAGACAAAATATCCTTAGACAACAGCATCTTAGGTTCTGATATTTGTAATTTTATTGCTCAGAAAGTAATTCACAATTAATGCTTCCTTTGGCAACACTTCATTATTGCCAATATGTTCCACTGGATGCTATAGCTTAGGAGTACCACCATCATGTCTGATATTGGTGAATACTGTACCCTTTTTCATGTATCAGTGCCTGTCTCAAAATAGTATTTGTTGAACACATGACTGAATGATAGCTTCTATTATTGAGCACTGACTTTTGGCAGGCAATTTGGTAAGCACTTTATAAATCCTTACCCTTAATAATAACATTCTAACATGGCTATTATTATTACATTTGATTTTATAAATGAGGAAACAAGAATAGAATGGCTAATGGATTTAACCAAATTCCCTCTGGCTGGCTAGACTCTATCTCTATCTGTCTTCAAAGTCCTTAACACTCATATTATGGTGCCTACTGTGCCCTCTTAAATGTAAAACTGTTTTCTCTTGGACGATTAGGGACTGGAAAAGGGTCCCATGGAGAGAGGTGTAAGGGGTGCTTAGAGGAGGGTAGACTGCTACAATTAGTGGCTCTCACTAAGTTGTATAATCAGCACATTAACTATAATAATGAAGAATTCCTTCTGGAAAGTAGATGCTCATAATCTTCTTATCTTGAATTAAACTCTTCTGCTCTTTGCCAAGTGGTGCTCTATTTTTTCCTCCTCCTCCAGCACTATTTATGACTTTAATAACAGTTCTGTGGGTTTGTTGTGAAGTTCCTGTGATTTCAGGAATGTACATGCCTGTGAACTATAGCATGGTCATCTGTGAACTATAGCATGATCATCAGATATAAAATTCATGAAGGATCACTTTAGTTATGATTGTCTTTTGTCCTGTCTTCACATATCATCTCCCACCCCAGCTGTATATTAAAATATACCAATTTCCAAACATTGAGAACTTCATGGCATCCACGAAGATCCACGAAAGGGAGAAAACACAGTACTTGGGTTGTAGGAAAAGCGTTTGAGATTAGATCTATATGCTGAATGGACCGTGGTTAGTGTAGAGATCCATCCATGGTTAAAGTGCTGAGAATGAGTGCTCTGTCATAAAAGGTTTATCTGTCACTCCATCAAAAGCTCTGGGAACATCATAGAAGAGGAAGAAGAAAGAACATAGAAACCACGAGATGGGAGGAGTGCTGTGAAGCACTGTTTCCTGAGCATGATGTGGATATTTTACTCATCAACTCAGAGCAGCCGTGATAATCCAAATACGACCTCCATAAGATGTGGGTCTCTCAATATCCACTCAGGAATGGGAGAAGAGCTCACAAGGCCTCACCCTTGTGAGGAGCTATACATAGTTAATCATTACTGGGAGAATATATCTATATTACCTGTGCTATAGTAAATAATCCCCAACCTATGCTCATTCAAGTAATGCTAACCAAACTCAGTAGATTAAAAAAAAATGAAGCAAAACAAAAAAGGAAAGCAATCAAACAAAAGAGATATGAGACTAGCAGAGGGACTTGTGAAGAAATAGAGATTGAGCAGGGGTGGGAAGGGTAGGGAACAGGGTACAGGGGGAGGTGGAAATGACCAAAATATATGATATACATTGTATACATGTATAAAGTTATCAAAGAATAATACAAATGAAAAAATGAAAACTTAAAACTTTATTTGCAGTTTGGATCTTGTGAGACTGCATGGTAGTCATTCATCTGGACGATGATCATGTGTTAATTTGTTTTGTAAGTAATAGGCTTTCCAAACCCAAGCAACTCCGCTAGGGTGGCTGAAGTCAGACACGTGACTGCTCCTTGAAGCATGAGGGTTTGCCCTTAGGGGTGGATGCTCTCACCATCTCACCATTGGTATCTTCTGGGGCATCTGGGCCTTTATTTGTCTCAATGTAGAGCCTGTATGCTTTTTTTTTTTTTTTTTTTTTTTTTTTTTGCCTTGGAGGCCTGATGAAGAGAATCACACTGTAAGGCTCCATCACAGGGTGCACAGTTGTGTTCTACATGAGAGTCCTCTGCAGAGGGCATGAGTGCTGTACCTTGCACTTAGCCCATTGAGCTGTGTGAATTCAGTTTGTCCAGGGAGGAGGCGCCTTTTGCTCATTGTCTAAGAAAGACAGGCATGGAATGTCAATATGAATCACACCCTTCCTTGGTGGCCTGGGTGGGCTGTACCCCTTTATAAACCTGTGTGTGTGTGTGTGTGTGTGTGTGTGTGTGTGTGTGTGTGTGTGTGTGTTCGCACTTACCTAGCTAACATGAGCTTTGAGTACTCAGATCAAATACTCTGATGCCTCCTCATTCTACAATCCCAGTATTTCCTCTGCACAACACTACCAACAAATTTGAACATGCCCCTTGTTTACCCTTTGCTCCCTTCTCCCTTCCTTTGTTCCCATTTGGTTTTCATTTACTGGTACATTTTTCAACACAAGGTATGTATTACCTTGCTTTAAATTTACTTGTGATTTATTCATTCAGTCATTTACGTGTGTGTTTGGTATAGGTGTGATACACACATATAAACATGTGTGTCTGTGTACATACACAGAGGCAATAGGACAGTAAGGTGTCTTTTCTGTACTTTCTGTCATATTCCTTTCACCCAGTGAGCCTGGAGCTAGGCTGGCAGCCAGCAAGCCATAGTGATCTTCTGTTTTCACACTTCCCAGTGATGGGATTACAGGCATCTGTGTAGATAGACCTAGTTTTTAGTGTGAGTACTGGGTATTTGAACTCATGTCCTTAAGCTTGTTCAGGAAGCTTTTTTTACCTGTTAAGAAATGATCTCTAGCCAACATGTGCCCTGTAGTGGGTATCTGTTACACCTATGATCTTGAGGTACCAACCCCTAGGGCATGGCCTCTGGACTAGCTTAAGACCCGAGGGGTATGTACAAAGTCTCCTTCTCTTCTTTCCCCCGTGGGCTTGGATGGTTGGGATTGGCTCAGGTGGCAGAAGCAACGTGGGATTGGCCATCAGCCTTCCAGGACTCTGTGACAGATTTGCATTATTCTGTTTAGTGAGTTGTTCTCCTCAATATAATTTTTTAAAATAAGTAGTTCCTTTATTAGTATCTATTGATTATCTGCAATAGTGCCCCTTTAAAATATTTTTTAGAAAGTGTCTCAAGATGTAGCTATGCCTGACCTTGAAACCTCAGAAATCCTCCTGTCTCTGTCTTCTGAGTGCTGGAATTAAAGGTGCACCAGATCTAACTGTGTTTGTAAATCCTGGATCTTTAATCCTACTTAATGTATAGGAATTTTTGTGGGTGTTTTTATTTTTCTTTTTTTTCCGTAATGTATTTCTTTTATTATTTGGGGATTTCACATCATGAACCTGAAGCACTCTCACTTCCCAGTCCTCCCAGGTCAGTCCCCTACCTTTGGAACCTTCCCCCACAAAACAGAAGAAGAAGAAGAAAAGAAAAAAAAAAACAAGTCCAACTTGTGTTGCCCATATACACACTGGAGCATCATGGTCAAACTCCTGGTGGCTCATGGTGGCCTGTCCCTTAAAGAAAATTGGGTCCTTCCCTTCCTCAAAGCCATTAATTGTGCAGAGCTACACTTCAGCATCCTTATCACAATTTTTAAGAGTTCTCTTCAACAGCTTCTTGTCTAGGTTGTTACTTTTTTGGAGTGTGTGGGTATAGGGGTTGTAATAGAATCCTCTTTGTTCCTCTTTCTCAACTATGAGTCTGTAGTCGCCAATAACATGGCAAAAGTAGCTACCTTGCCCTTTACAGTCAGTAGAGCACTGATCATAGACTTACACATAGTTTCTGGCAACCAAGTGGACCATGCATATCCACATGGTCTCCCACATCAGCAGACCTCAGCATGGTCTCTGGTGGCAGTACAGACCATGGACATCAACACAGCCCTCTGCCACAACACAGGCCACAGGCAACATCACAGCCCTGTTGGCAGCACAGGCCAAGGTCATGAACATGGTCTCAGGTGGCAGCCCAGGCCACTCACATCCATATGGTTTTCAGTGGCAGCACATCCCACAGACGTCAACATGGGTTGAGGCTGCAGCACAGACCACAGACATCCTCAGGGCCTTTTGTGGTAACATGGGCTACAGACATCAACATGGTCCCCATCTGGGCTGCAGAAGGACCATGGCCCTAGGTGGCAGGCATCAATATGGCCTCAGGGTGGCTGCACAAGCTACACACATCAACAGGGTCCTTGTGTGGTAACATGTCCCATGGACATCAACATGGATTCAGGCAGCAGCACAAACCACAGACATCTGAATGGCTCTCAGTGGTAACATGGGTCGTGGACATCAACACAGACCCCATCCACAGTAGGACTACAGACCCAGACATGGCCCTTGGTGGCAGCATAGACCCAGACATCACTATGGCCTCAGGTGGCAGGGCAAGCCACTCAAATCAATAATTCCCCCAGTGGCAGCATGGCCTCCAGACATCAACATGACTTCAGGAGGCAGCACAGGCCATGGACATCCAAATGGCCCTTGGATGTTAATACAGGCCATGGACATCAACATGGTCTCTTGCTGGGCTGCAGTAGGACCATGGACCCAGACATAGCCCTTGGTGGCAGCATGGACCACTGATATCAACATGGCCTCAGGTGGCTGCACAGACCAATCACATCAACACAGCCCCAGGAGAAGCATGGTCATGGACATCAGGATGGCCTCTGGTAGGAGGCCCAGACCAAGGACATCTGTGTAGCCTTCAGTTGGTAACTCAGGCCAAGGACTGCAACACAGTTCCTGGCTCCTGAAGGACTACAGACATCCACATGATCCTCTGGACTCAACATGGTCTGGGGCAGTGAACCATGGATAACAAAGTGGTCTCCAGGAGCAGCGTGGACCATTGAGGTCTTTTGAGAAGGTCCAGTCCAGAAAACGAACCATTCTTCATTTTGGACATCCTATCATTGCACAGAATCAGGGTGACTGTGTGGCTGGGAAGTGTGTGCAGGGGCTGTGTTGTGGAGTGCAAGCTCCAGGCTGCTGCACACCACTCTGTCAGCCCTACTTGGCAATGACACATTCCCCCATCTGCTACAGCCCTCTCACAACTATCACCACCATCAAATCTCCAGTTCAGCGTCTCTCCACTGCTCACTCACTGCTCCATTTCTCCATCTTTTCCACCTCTCCATCTCATATTTGTTCATTATAATGCCATTGGAAACTGCTGTGTGTCACACAATATATATTTTTTTGTCCAAACAGCTTTACATACAAATATTCATTGCAACAAGTCATTGGTCTGGTTCAACGTTTCTGGTTTCTGACATACCATAAGTAACTGGATCATTGCTGAGACTCATCTTGGATATCCTGCTGTTGCCCAGGATCAGGGTGATTTTTGTGGTTAGGCAGGCCATCGGGGAGCAGGTTTTGTGAGAGCTTCAGGCTGCTGCACACCTCCCCACTCCCTATGTTGGCCACCCTGAGGCTCACCAGGCTCGACCTTTGTGCTTGTAGGCTGCAGGCAGCACCACTGCACCATGCTTTCTATCTCCCAGCAGGGCAAGCAGCTCAGGCTGCCGCCAAAGTGGCTCCATGCTGGGGGCCTGCAGGTGGTCCTAGGACTGGCCTTATTTAGTAATGACATCTAGTTCTGAGGGACTGGCTCCTTCACTCACTCCAGCAGCTCATAGATGGAGCAGATGTTGTGATAGACTGACTCAAAGTGCTGAATCTGGACCTGGATGGCAGCTGAGTTGGTCAGTACGCAGGTCTTGGTGTTTTTCTTTTTGTGTGTGCAACTGTGTATGTCAAAGAAAGTTTGTAATGCTGGATCATTTTAGTTTTTCTAGTTGGCACATAGGATATACTTACTTTAGCTTTGGTATAATGCTATATTCCTTTGCCTGATTTCCTTTAGTCTTGTTTCCATGGCTTGTCAACTGAAGGCATCATGTAAGTATTCCTTCCCTGTGAAGTCTTTCTACAATGTTAGGCTCCCTCTTCTGGGCTCTCATGGCATTTGTTCATTCTCCTATCATTATAATTACAGTCTCCTCATTTTGCAATGAAGAATTATTTGTCTGTGTTCATTGAGCTTTTCTATGAAAAAGACATCCACACATCGACATCAGTCTGGTACCTAAAATGTTTTAGAGTTCATATTCTCAACAAGTCAGTGCCAAATGAGCAAAAATAATACAAACATTTATTGCATGCCAACTGTGTGTCAGGCACTGTTCCAAGTGTTTTCCCTCTACTGAACTCAGTTCTCATAATAACCCTATGGACTGGGGCCTATAATTATCACAGTCATTCTACAAGAGGATAATGTACAATAATATTAAAGTGTATATAACTTGTAAAATTGAAATAACTTGTATAGTTAGTAAACAGTGGCATTGTGATTCTGACCAAGATAGTATCTCCAGTGTTTGGGCCTCAAATGTCCCCTTTACTTTTTGAATAATCAGTAGACTGTACTTAGGATTCTTGATCCTCAGTTGTTTATGGAGCACAGTGCAGGCTCAATGTATGTTAGTTACTTTTGTTACCTCTTGGATGTTGGTATCTCTTGGATGTTGGTACCTCTTGGATGTTGGCATGGGTACTGGTGTCTCAGTCACATGAGCGTGGATGGTGGGCATCATTATCCTAGCAAAAGGATTTAATAAATACATAGTAGTACAACAAGATTTGAACCCAGGTCTTACTAATAGTAAATTCTGTGCTCCTTTCACATGTTCAGCAAGGAAAGCAATCTGAATCTGAGATCCTGGTAGTCAGATTCTTTAAATTTTGGGGAGACTTATAGGTAAATGATAGCAAGGAAGTAGTTCTGGCTCCAATACGATGGTAGGAACGTTCCCCCACGATCTAGTACATTCTCTGTGGTCTTGTCATTGCTTATGGCTTTTCCAGAGCCTGGATCTCAATGATTATCTACACACTCCACCAGAAAGGCTTTGAGTACCCTAACATGGAATGTAGATTACAGCATCAGGGAGGTTTTCAGTGTTTGGTAGAATGTACGTGGTAGTTAAGGAAGTTCTTGGGAAATGTTATGTTCTAATTTTGAGATTGTTGAGACTTTCCATGTTCTCATTTCTCACATTGGATAGGTACTCATTTAATATTACAAATGAATAAAATAGAAAATATGATCTGACTGTATAATGTAAAAGGACCCGATGTATGATCTTGTGCTACTCTCCTTCACTATAATGGATGCTTATTATTATTATTTTATTTTTAAATAGAATTTTTTATTTAATTTTATTTTATTTTACAATATAATTTAATTCTACATATCAGCCACGGATTCCCTTGTTCTCCCCCCTCCTGTCCTCCTCCCCTTCCCCCCAGCCCACTCCCCATTCCCATCTCCTCCAGGGCAAAGACTCCCCGAGGATTGAGATCAACCTGGTAGACCCAGTCCAGGCAGGTCCAGTCCCCTCCTCCCAGGCTGAGCCAAGCATCCCTGCATAATAAGCCCCAGGTTTCAAACAGCCAACTCATGAACGGAGAACAAGGAATAGAAGACCACATGAGAATAGGAAGAAGCAAAGTGCTAGAGAGGCCCACAGAATTTGTTTTTTTACCATCAGTTTTTAGGCTCACACACAAAGATACAGCGATTTCCCAAGTAACCCCTCTTTATGCTCAAGCATAGCTATTCCTTTATTAACATCTCTCATCAGACTGAAATATTTGTTAGAAATGATGCGCCTACATTGACATTTTCATTCAACACCCACAGTTTACATTAGGACTCCCTCTTAGAGTTTGTATGTTTCATGGCTTTGGAAATACTTATTATGACATATGCCCATGATTACAGTATTGCTCAGAGTAGTTTCATTGCCATAACTAGCCTCTGTTTTCTACTTAGTCATTCTTCCATTCTCTTAATCAATTTTTGCTAGAGGGAGAATACAGATTTCTGTTCAAGAATAATTTCTCTTGTAGCCCCATGCCAAGTGCATTGTGTAGAAGACTGTCCTTCTTAGGGTGGGATGTTTGAACCAGATTAGCTGATGAGGATGTAGTGATTAGTTAAGAGATGCATTGACAACCCAATCCTATACAATCAAGATTGGGAAAAATCTTTTTGTGTTTGAGAAATGGCTCAGTGAGTAAAATGCTTGCATGAGGACATGAGTTTGGATCCCCAGATCTTGGAAAAGGCTGGGTGGGTCAGCATAAGCCCTGCAATCAAAACCTCAGGAGGTGGAGACAAGAGGACCCTAGAGGTTAGGTGGAAAGCCTGTCTAGCTAACTGATAAGCTTCAGGTACAGTAGGAGTTAGGTTTCTGTGATGGCTAATGTTATTACCTTGGTGGAACCTAGGAGATAAGCCACTGGGTGTGTCCATGAGGAAGTTTGTAGATTAGCTTAATTGAGGTGGAAGAATCACCTTAAATGTGGGTGGCACTATTTCACGTACTTGTACCCTGGCTGGATAAAGAGGAGAAAGTGAGTTGAAGACTAGTATTCATTTGTCTTTGCTTCCTAACTGTGGGTGCAATGAGACAGTTTTCTTACATCATGGCCTTTTCACCATGATGGACAGTCCCTTAAACTTGGGGCCAAAATGAGCCCTTATTTCCTTAAATTGTCAGATATTTTGTCCAACAAGTGGAAAAGTAAGTCATACTGTTTTTAACACATCTCTTTTTTGGGGGGCAGGGAGGGTATTGTATGTGCCTAAGCTAACCATTTCTGAATCCCTTCTGGAGATTGCAGAGATTCTGAATTTGAAGGAATGTTTCTGTGTGTTCCTCTTCTTTGTATCTTTCCCTTCTACCTAGTCCCACTGCACCCAGCAGATAGATGTATAATACATGGTTTTGGTGTTGATTTATCAAGATAATTCATTGGTTAATTATAAGAATTTGAGTGCTGAAGTGACCTGACACAATGTCAAACCAAACCAAGCAGGAATTCAGACACAGAGGGAAACCTTGCAGGACTTTGATGAAATATTGATAGCATCACTGCTAGTGACAAAGCATGACTTCTTCCAGCTGCAGCTGTGACCTTTAAGAGTTAAAAGTCACCAGAGGGATCATTCCTACAGGGCTGGGCCCCCTGCTTTCCAGCAACTGAAGCCACTCACTGGTAATGGTCATGCTGGGACTTGTGGGAGAACACAATGCATAGGTGAAAAGGATGCTAAAAATGTCATCTAATGCCTACAAATTATTCTATTGGGAATTTCCTGGCTTTATAACAACCTTTATTCCCCAACTCTTTCAGGGTATTTGAATAGGCTTGAATAGATTTTATTCTTCTCATTGTATAATCCTATTAATATGAAATACCTTTATCTGAAGTTGTGCTCAGGGAATACAATCATGTGAACACTAAATATAAGTGATTACCACAACTTAAGGAGTATATTTTAATAGGAAGACCTTGTTTGAAATATGAATTTCTGTGTAATTTCTTTTATTCTTTTTTATTTTTGAGATTATAATATAGTTACATTTCTCCCTTCTCTTTCCTTTCTTCCTTCAAACCCCCCCCCCCCCATACACTCTCCACACTCTCCTTCAAATTCATGGCTTCTTTTTACATTAATTGTTATTCTATGCATATATGTACATATATATTTCAAAATATAACTAGTGCAGTCCTATGATGATATTTTATTTGTGCTAAAATGTGATTTTATTTGTATGTTAATAAATAAAGTTGCCTGGAGATCAGAGGTTAAAGCGAGCCATAAGCAGAGCCAGGCGGTGATAGCACATGCCCTTAATCCGATCACATGGCAGGCAGAGTCTCGGTGTGGTCAAGGACACAGCCATGCGTGGTGACACGAGCCTTTAATCCCAGTACCAACCACAGAGACCTGGAGGTCTGTATAGACAGGCAGTGACAAGGAAGTCATGTGGCTGGGTTTAGAGCCAATGAGAAGGCAGAGTAGGAAAGCAATAAAAGCACAGGCAGGACGAGGTCTCTCTCTCTGGGGAAGCTACTGCTGGTGGTAAGCTAAAGCTAGTTGTGGCTATTGCTCTGATCTCTTCGGCTATATCCTCTGTATTTGGCTCTGTGTTTCTTATTTACTAAGACTGTTTAGAATTTCGTCTACACAGTCCTTATAATGTTACTTTTATGTGTGTTTTCAAAGCTGACCATTTGCCCCTGGACAACCAATTGGTGTGCTCTTCCCTGGGGAAAATGACTATAGCTCTTTGTTTAGGGCTGAGGCCTTATGGGCTTTTCTGCACCCACTTTGGCATGTCCGTTGGTATTGTCCTTGTTCAGTTCATGTTTGGGCAGTCATGTTGGTGAGATTTTATGAGTTTAGCTTCTGACATTACTAGGAGATACAATCTCACAGCAAACTCCCTCATTCCTTGGCTCTTACAATTTCTTAAAAAAGAAACTCATGATTCTTTAGAATCATCAAGTTCTAAACTTAATTCTATACACCAACGTGTTGGCTAAAAATACTAGGCTGTTGAAGAATAACATGCCCCAAAGTGGTCTATAATGGCCTGAGAGACATTTATTGGGGAAATGGGGACATAATCTTCCAAAAATAGCAAATTGGAAGACATTTTTGATTTGTTTCTATATTAGTCATATACTGCTGTGAAATAAATTATGCAGTACTTAGAGCTTAAAATAAGGAACAATTTGTATCTCTTTGTGGGTTAAGAATTCAGATATGAGGCAGGGAATATGGCTGAGTAATAGAATACCTTCCTAATAAATGTGTGGCCCTTTGTTCAGTCTCCAACACTGAAAAAACAAAACAGTGAAATAAAAGCAAGAACAAGCAGGGATTATGATGCAGCTTAGCAGAGTGATTCTGGCTCAAGGTTTCTTGTAGGATATGATGCAGGTTTTATCTAGTGCCGTGATGCCATTCATAGTTTGCTGAAGGGGGATGCCCTTTCAAGCTCACTCACATTGTTCTTTGAAGATTGCTGGTTGTAAGCATTAGTTCCTTGTCATGTAGGGATACTTATAACAGGGCATGACTCCCATCAGAAAGATAGTGAGAGACAGAAAAGGGAGAGAGTAGAGAGAGAGATGTTAAGTTTTTTTCATGTTCAAAAGATCAAGGAGAAGAGAGTACATATGGCATGTACACCACCAGGAGGCACAATCTGCCAGAGACCATCTTCTTGGTTTCCCATGACAGGTACAGAAAGGGACTGAAACATTCATGTTGAAGTTGTGTTTTATCATTTGGGTAGGCATTGGCCAGCCTGGTTTTTCAATAAGGTCTAAAATAAAACTTAGCATCTAAGCCTTTATGTGAATATGCATAATTTAAATAGTGATTTCCTTAGTCGGGTACCTTCCAACTATTGCCCTAGTGGATGTAGGGTGCCATGGAAGCAGATGGATTAGGAAAGACACCCTACAAGAGAAAACACATGAAGCAAGATTTGAAAGAAAGAGGGGATAATGGAGACAACAGAGCTGGGATAGGAAGAAAAGACTTTTAAAGAGGAGGAACAGTGTTCATATAGTTCCAGAGGATGATTAGAGTGAATGTTTAGAGGCAAGTCACCGGAAGGTCAATCCAGACAGTTAGGGAAATGTGAAAATGAGTTCTACTGAGGGTTCCCAAGACATTCTCTCCACTGTTTCTTCACGTTTTTCTCTAAGCCATGTTGGAGAAGGCATCATTTTGGAAAAACAGCTTTCTTACTCTGCATAGTTAAAGGTCTCCATGTTTATTTCAGGGAAATGACTTTAGAGCTAACTCAGATCTCAAATATCAAAGATGAATTACAAATACTTGTGCAAAATAATCTTCAATATATTCATTATCCATTATATTACATGATTATTAAAATCTGAACGTTTGGCTTCTTCAAGTTTGATTTTCTCTGATTATTCTTGTCTTGACTCTATTGAAAGGCAGCAGAGCCCAGAGGACTTCTTACCCTTCCAACTTACTGTATTAATCTTGTTGGAAGGCAGCACCCTCACTGACCTGATTGCTTTGCATTAAGCCTCATCTTAGAAAGGTTTCACTACTTCTTAATAATATTACACTAAATGGGGATATCTTTATCAATTCCCTCTCCCCAGTGATCTGAGAGCTGTACAGAAGAAGAGGCAGAGAGATTGTAAGAGCCAGGGCGCCGAACCTGCAGAGGTCCAGACCAGATGGGGTCCCAATACTGAGAGGTGGAAGTTGACACAGGCTCCCACTCCTAATCAAGAAGTTATTTCCAATTAACAACTACTCCCAAAAGACAAATTAGTTTTTCTCCAATGAAATCTCACTGGGTGTATTAACCACACTTAAGGGGACTGGGGGCGGGTGGGGATGGGAACATGAGGGATCAAGTCAGGGGTTATAGGGGGAGAGTACTGAAAGAGACAACTGGAAAGGGGGAGCATTTCAAGGGGAGGTAGAAAAACTAGTGCAAGGGAAACTCCCAGGAATCTTCAGGGATTATAATACATATCCCCAGCTAATACTTCTAGTAATAGGGGATATGTAACCTGAACTGGCCATCTTCTATGGTCAAATAAGACATCCAGTAGAGGGATTGGGACAATAATCTAGCCACCGAACCTTCAACTTACAGTCTGTCCTGCCTGTGCTGGGGTAAGAGTGGTGCAGAGATTGTGGGAGTGGCTAACCAATGACTGGTCTAGCCTGAGACCCATGCCATGAGAGTAAGCCCACCCATGACACTGCCCGGACACAGAGGATAGATAGCCCAGAGACCTAGGATAGAACCAAACACAACTGGCAAAAAAATGTCAGTGCAATGATGCCTAATTATATTCTGCTATACTCATAGATTGGTACCCTGTCCAATTGTCTTTAGAGAGGCTTCATCCAGCAACCAATGGAAACAGATGCAGAGACCCACAGAAAAACATTAGGTGGACCTCAGGGAATCCTGCACAAGATGGTGAGGAAGGCTTGTAGGAGCCAGAGGGGTCAAGAACACCACAAGAAAACACACAGAACCCACTAATCAGGGCTCATAGGTGCTCACAGAGACTAAACCACCCACCAGGGAGCCTGCATAGGTTTGATCTATGCCTTCTGCATATATGTTATAGTTGTATAGCTTGGTCTTCTTGTGGGACTCCTCACAATGGGAGCAGGAGCTGTCCCTGACTCTTTTGCTGGCTCTTGGGACCTCATACTGGGTTGTCTTGTTCAACCTTAATATGAGGAGAGGTACTTAGTCTTACTGCAACTTGATATGCCATGTTTTGTTGATATCCATGGGAGGCCTGCCCTTTTCTGAATAGAAATAAAGGAGAAGTGGATTGGGAGGTGGCAGAGGGGAGGTGCGGGGGAAGGGCTGGAAGAAGAGAGAATGGAAACTGTGGTCAGGATGTAAGAAAGATAGATAGATAGATAAATAAATAAATAAATAAATAAATAAATAAATAAATAAACAAATAAATAAATAAATAAAAGAGTAGTCCCAATACCCAGCAGTAGATGGCCAAAACAAAATTAATTCAATGGTATTTTTGTAGACTATTTGTCTACATTTGTCTTATGTGGCTTTGTTTTGACTTTTTTTTGTCTTACTGGCCTTTTGCTTGTATATTATGTTTTCCTATTTTGTGCTTTTAAGGATTTTGTTTGTGCTTTTTTCTTTCTTCTCTTTCCTTTTTATTTTCGGCCTGTTTGTTTTCCAAAGAGAAAGAAAGGGCATAGAGTTGGATGTTTAGGGAGATGAAGATGATCTGAGAGGAGTTGCAGAAGTAAATCATGATCAGAATATTTTGTATAAAAAAATTTGTTTCCAATTAAAAATATATATATTATCACCACATTGAGGACCAAACTTCCAAACTGAATCCCTTAGGACAGTGGTTCTCAACCTGTGAGTCTCAAGCCCATTGGGGGTCACATATCAGACATCCTGCATATCAGATATTTACATTACAATTCATAACAGTAGAAAAATTACAGTTTTGAAGTAGCAATGAAATAATTTTATGGTTGGGGGTCACCACAACATGAGGAACTGTATTAAAGGGTCACAGCTTTAGGAAGGTTTGAGGAACACTGCCTTAGGGGATACACTCAGACTATACATAACCATGCCACCAAAAGAGGAATGGAAATTCAATCCTGGTGGTAACTAGAATTCCTACTGCAAATACCTGAATGTGTAACCTTTACATTTGGATAACTTAGTTCTTCCTTTCAGAAACAACCAACCAACCAACCAACCAGATAGACATAAGTCAACCAAACAAGGAAACAAGCAGATAACCAAACAAATAAGATGTTCACCTAACATCCACAAAACCTAATGTGCCGATTAAATTTCCCACTAAACAGCAGATGTTTGAAAGAGAAAATCATATAGTCCAAACCAGATAGCTAATTTTTAAATTATGCCAAAGATTTTTATTTTTATTTTGTGTGCATGGATGTTTGCCTCTGCATATGTCTGTGCACCACATGTGCACAGTGGCTACAGAGGCCAGAAGAAGGCATTGGACCCATGAGGAACTGGAATTACAGGTGTTTGTCTGCTGCCATGTGGGTATTGGGAATTGAACCTGGGTCCACTGGAAGAGCAGCCTCTGTTCTTAATTGCTAAGTCATCTCTCTAGGCCCTTGTGTTACTCTAAAAGCAAAAGCTTTTCTAGAATAAGGAAATCTTAAGGAAGGTCTCCAGAATGGCTCTGTGATGGATTTCATAGTATATTTGATTACATCCTCAAAGAGTTCTCTTAAGAACTATTTGTGATAGGTTACCATAGTGCTCATCGTTCAGAGGAGAGCATGAGGGCTCTATGAGACCGAGAGGTAGGACTGACTGACAAGGAGTCCAGAGACTGATTCAGGGCTGTTATGCCATGCAGACTGTTAGACTACACCAGCCAGACTCTGGCTTTCACTGTGGCTGTGGACAAGTTGCTATAAAACATGACCTCAGCAGCAACTATGTCTGGCTCAGTCTGGGGACTTCACAAATTAAAAAGTAAGATGAGAAAGTTCTCTTAATGAGCTGAGCTAATCATCGTGCCTTCAGCCGCAAACCAACAGAAGGTTTGGTGTCCTCTCTTTGAACGGCTTTGGTGTCCTCTCTTTGAACGGCTCCTGTTACCCCTGAGTCATGCCTCCAAGCTCCCAAAAATCTTCCTGATGGCACTTCCTTCTGACTTCTTTTCACTTTCCTTATGAAAGGACTTTTATTTCCTTCCTTTTAGTGTCTTCTTTGGTCCAGTGGTTTTGACGCTGTACTGAAGTTCTAAGCTGGGTGAGGCAATGGGACAAGACTGTGTTCTACAGAAAGAGGTCATCTCTGGCTTGCTCAGCCCAGAACCTGGCACAGAACATTCATCCTCAATACATTTGTTAAAGAAATGAAAAACTGAAAGCTAAATAGGTAGCTTCAAGTAAGATTCTTACAGTATAATCATAGACACAAGAGTTGAGCAAGAATATTCAGATTCAGAAATGTGATGAATTATAGTAGAAAGAAAAAAGAAATCCAAACAAGCAAACTGAATGTTCATTTTGTAATTCTGCATGAGGGAGCCAAAGAAAACCATTTGATCACACTTAAGACCATTTTCTTCTTCTGGAAAAGTAGCTAACCATCTGGAAAGGGCTCTAAGAAATATTATCAGGATCAGATAACTTAAGCAAAAGCATTTTGCAGTGTTTGGGTATTATGTATCTGCAATATAGGAGTTAAGGAAAGGAGATAGTCTAATGTGAGTTCAAGGAGCACCAAATAGGGATCCTTGTTCAGTTGCTTGATTTCAATTTACCGAAGACTGGGTGGAGTTATAGAGGCCAGTGATGGTAGAGAGGTAAGGCTGCTGGACTTCTTGACTGAAGGAATTTGGTCTAGGCAGCTCTATCAGCCAAAGGGCACTCCCAACAAACTTGCTTTGAGGATAGGGAATGTGCCTTCTCTGGGATCACGAATTCAGGTAAAAAAGCATGTAGGGAAAGCAAAGAGCCAGAGTCTGTAGTCTCCGGGTTTGTGGTTCCCTGGACTGCTGGCTGGTAGAAACATGAAAGGACAGGGTTAGAGTAGCTTTTGGGTTTCATTAGGACCTAACTTTCACCATGCACTTCACTCTGGGGTCAGAAGAGGAACAAGAGAAGCTTGCAGAGTTCATGAAAGATAACTGCAATTGTTTTTGTAAGGACTTTCTGGAATTATCTGGGAAGAAGTCCTAGAAAAAAAGGATAGTCAAAAGTCCTATTTCTGAAGTCCAACTTTCATCCTCAGAAACAGGTTAAGTAGGGGTAGCCATAAAAGGCTCTAATGACTCAGAAAGGTCAGAGGATGGATGGTTCTGAGGATTCATAGAATCCCAGGCTCCTGTGGCACGGGATAAAATGGCCTGCCTCACTGTTCTGTTGATAAGACCATAAACTTTGGAGTCTAACACACTTAGGGTTAAAGATAGACATGGACTCTTATTTCCAGATCAGTCCCAGTATCTCTTCAGCTTGATGTCTTTACTTACAAAATGAGCAAAACTAGTTGTTTGATTTATCATTATTAGGGAATTTCATATTTCAGATTTGGTGTCATTGGTAGCTTGTGGTTAAGCTTGAGACTGAGGCTTCTGTGATAACAGTCTCTTGTCATCTCATGTACAAGTCATTCCCTCAGAATTGATTAGAAATACTCTGTTCTTTCCAGTTCTTCAGTTCTAACTCCATATTGAGAGAACACTCATAGAAGCAGCCTGTCTAGGTTAAAATGTAATTTCAGTAACACTGACATGCCTATGCACATCCAAATCATGGCCTACAGATCCATCTGCCACTAGAGGAAGATAGAATAGACTTTATCTGGGTTCAGGTAGTTTCGGCCTTTTGATGGTGTGACATGATTGCCATCTACAGATTTCAAGCCTGAAAAACCACACAATCAAGTTATAAAACATTCTCATGATTAAGAAAATTGAGAATTTCATACATGAATATAATGTGTTATGATCAAGTCCATCTCCCATTTCATTCTCTCAAACTCCTTATATACTTATGCCAACACCTTTCTTTCCCCACTTCATGTACTCTGATTAAGCCCTCTGATTGTACTTAGTGTTGCCTAGTCCAGTCCCATGCAGGCTCCACAGCTGTTGATCTAAATTTCATGAGTTCCCACTAGTTTGGTTTGGTTGTCTCTGTAGGTTTTCCCATCATGATCTTGATACCCTTGCTCATAGAATCCCTTTTCTCTCTCTTCGACTGGACTCCTGGAGCTCGGCCTGGTGTTTGTCTGTGGATCTCTGCATCTGCTTCCATCAGTTACTGGAGAAAGGCTCTATGATGACAGGGTTTTCACTGATCTGATTACTGGCGCAATCCAGTTCAGACTGCCTCTACTAAATGTACTAGGCTCTGCTGACTCCCCATGGGAGGCCTTAACTTTTTGTAGGAGGGAATGGGGGATGGGTTGGGGGAGACTGGGGGGGTGGGAGGAGGGAAGAGGGGGATCTTTGATTGGTATGTAAAATGAAAGAAATTTTCTTAATAAAAAAGAATGGGTATAGGGCGATACAAGCATGGTAATTGTACTGAATTATGGGAAACGAGAACTTGATTTTGTGTTGGACCATTCATGGTTGTCTGAGGCTGCATGTGCATGCAGGTTGGACATTCCTAACCAGTTACAAGATTTGTAGTGAGTTGAGTTGTGTTCTCACAAAAATTCCAGTGCTGAAGACTTAACCCTCAACCTCCAGTGTCTCAGAATGTAACTGAATAAGGGTATTGGGATGGAAGCTAATTCTACAAGATTGATGTTCTTATAAAAAGGAAAATTTTCCACCAGAACATGAAGACAGTCACCTGTAAGCCAAGGTGTTTAACCCAAGTTTGTAGTACTTTATATTTCTCGCCCACCTCCAAAAAAATTCATGACTAACCACTAAATAAAATTTTGCTTTCTTTTAGGCCATAGGTGTTATCCCTCAAAGGGTAGCATGACCAGGCACGGGGGTAGAAATACCTAACTGTTCTGGGAATTGGAGTTCCACATCTGGAATTTACTTCTATGCTTTGGGCAAATGAGCTGAGACTCCAAAAAGTGTTTAGAGGGCATTTCCTTTAGGCACAGAGGAAAGTTGACTCACACTAAACTTAGTAAATAACAAAACTAGCATCTGCTTTGAAGAATGGGAAGGATTGTGCGAAATGGCTAGCCTTAGTCATCAGATACTTTTTAAACAAGCAAAGGTGCTTTAATTCACAATAATTGCAGCAGGCTCCACTATACATCCTACTGTAAGTCACTGAGACATTTGTATTTATGACTAAGCAGAATATAAATTATTTATGCACAAGTATTGTATTCTGCTTAGTAAGTGAAATATTCTTTAAATAGTGTTTTCATTTTTTTTTGAAGTTCTATCTTTTCACATCCATTGGAGATTATTTCTAGGATTGTTTGTAATTAAAAATCATGATGTTCTTTTTTTTTGCAATACAATTCAGTTCTACATATCAGCCACGGATTCCCTTGTTCTCCCCCTTATGGCCTTTAAAAAATTATTTTAATTTTATTTTAAAAATGTTTTTCATTGAAATAGAATTACCTCACTTCTCCCCCCTTCCTTTCCTCCCTCCAGCCTCTCCCAGTTACCTTCCTTCCAACTCTTCCCACGTTCCTTCTCGAGTTAATGGCTTCTCTTTAAAGTTGTATTTGTTACATGGATATATATGTGCATGCATAAATATATAAAAATAGAACCTCCTGGGTTTGTTTTTGTTGTTTGTGTATATATGGTTGGTTTCAAGGCCGACCACTCTGTGTTGGACAACCAATAAGGGTGTTCATCCCTGGGAGAGGCTAATTTTTCTTTTTCCAGCAATAGATAGTTGCCTGTAGTTCTTTTTTCAAGGGTGGGACTCCATAGAAATTCCCCATTCTATGTTAATATGTCCATTGATATTGCTGATATTGTTCTGGTCTTGTTTCTGTGTTTTCTAGCAGGTTTCTTGGTGTTCTGGCTCTTACATTCTTTCTGTTCTCCTCTCCTGTGTTGTTCCCTGAGTCATAGATGCTGGAGCTGTGTTGTAAATATGTCCCTTGGGGCTGGGCTCCCCATGATGGGTTGATCTCTGCATTGTGTACAATTATGGTTTTCTGTGATGTCTCCAATTGCTGTGAAGAAAAGCTTCATTGATGAGGGGTAGTAGCTACACTTATCTGTGGGTATAAGGATAAGATTTAGAATGTAATAAGAAATTATGCTGTTCTAGATGCTCACAATCTTTAAATAAAATTGTGAAATACTTTGCCCACAACCTACAATCTATACACTGTAATTAACCTTTAGATTACTTATAACACTACATACCATGTTGATGCAATGAAAACAGCTTATATAATGTATTGCTTTAAGAAAAATGACAAGGAAAAAGTGTAGATGTTTGTTACACTTGCAACTGTTTCCAAGATATTTTAAATATATAGTTAGTTGAATCTGTGCAGTTGGATTTCAAGGAACAACACAGAGGGTTAACTGTACTTTCAAAATCAACCCACTTCTCTTCTCCACAGTTATTATCTATTTATGTTTTATTATCCTGTCATATATTACATCCTGACAGCAGTTTCCCTTCCCTCCACTCCTCCCAGTTTCTCTTCCCCAAATCCATTCCTCCTCCATTTCCCTTCAAAAAAAAAAAAGGAAGGAAGGAAGGAAGAAAAAAGGAACAGTCTTCCCAGGGATAGCAATCTCACATGGCCTAACAAGTTACAATAAGACTCAGCACAAGCGCTCAAGGCTGGATGAGGCAACTTAGTAGGAGGGAAAGGGTCCTAAGTGCAGGCAAATGAGTCAGATATACCCCCAATCTCACTTTTAGGGGTCCCACAAGAACACCAGGCTACACAAACATAATGTTTATGCAGAGGACCTAGCTCAGATCCATACAGGGTCCATGATGTCACTTCAGTCTCTGTGAGCCCCTATGAGCCCTGCTTAGTTGATTCTGTGGACCTTATTCTTGTGGTATCCCCAATCCTTCTGACTCCTACAATTCTTCCTCCTTCTCTTCTTTGGGAGTCCCCCTGGTCTGCTTAGTGTTTGGCTGTGGGTCTCTGTATCTTCTTGGTGATGTCTCTCTGATGACAACTGGGCTAAGGCACTGATCTATGAGTATAGCAGAATATCTATAGGAATCATTTCATTGAATTTTTTTTGTCAATCTTCTTTGATTCTATCCTGGGTCTTTGGGCTGTCCTGCAGCTGGTTCCTGGCCATCCAGATCCTGTCAGATATGGGCACCCTCTCATGGACTGGGCTTCAAGTTGGACCAGTCATTGGTTGGCCACTCCTACAAGTTATGTGCCACCATTACCCCAGCACATCTTGCAAGCAAGACAGACTGTAAGTTGAAGGTTTTGTGACTGGGTTGATGTCCCAGTCCCACTGCTGGGACCCTTGCCTGGTTATAGAAGATGGCCATTTCAGGCTCCATATTCCTCGCTACTAGGAGACTTTGCTAGGGTCACTGTTGTAGATTCCAGGGAATTTCCACTGTGCTAGTTTTCTACATCACTCCTCAACGCCCACCCCCCAATCCAGTAGTCTCTCCCAGTACTTTTTCCCTCCATCTCTCCCACTCCCCACCTGATCCCTCCTTTTCTTAACTCTACCTGCCCCAAGTCTATTTGCAAAATTTGCCTCTGTAAGGAAAAAGACATAGACAATAGAACAAAACAGCAGCCTAAAGAATGGGAAAATACTTTCACCAACTCCACGTCTGACACAGGGCTATTATCTAAACCATACAAAGAACTCAAGAAATTAGACATCAGCAAACCAAATAATCCAATTAAAAAGTGGGATATATATATATATTTTTAAAATATATAATATATTTATGTATATAGATCTAAACAGAGAATTATCAATAGAGGAATCTCAAATCGCTAAGAAACACTTAAGGAAATTCGTTCAACATCCTTAGCCATCAGGGAAATGTAAATCAAAACTACTTTGAGATTCCATCTTATACCTGTCAGAATGGCTATGATCAAAAATACAAGTGACAGCTCATGCTGGTGAGTATGTGGAGCAAGGGGAACACCCTTTCATTGCTGGCTGGGAGTGCAAACTTGTACAGCCACTTTGGAAATCAATATGGCAGAAAAATTGGGAATCAATTTACCTCAATATCCAGCTATGCCACTCCTGGGCATATACCCAAAGGACACTCAATCATACCACAAGGACTCTTGCTCAATTATGTTTTTACCAGCTTTATTCATATTAGCCAGAAACTGGAAACAATCTGCATGTCCCTCAACCAAATAATGGATAAAGAAAATGTGGTACATTTACACATTGCAGTATTACCCAGCTGTTAAAAACAATGACATCATGAAATTTGCAGGAAAATAGATGAAAGTAGAAAAAAAATCATCCTGAGTGAGGTAACCCAGACCCAGAAAGACAAACATGGTATGTACTAACTTATAAGTGGACATTAACTGTAAAGGATAATCATGTTACAATCCACAGACCCAGAGATACTAAGTAACAAGGAGGGTTCAAGGAGGGACACATGGCTCTTCCTGGAAAGGGGAAATAGAATAGATTTTGCAAATGGTTATTTTTATAAACACATTAGATAGCATCTTTTCTTTGAACATTGAAATCATTTTCTTTTCAAAAATAGTTTTACTAATTCCTTGAGAACTGCATTTTGATCTTATTTACTTTCACTCCTTCCAGAATCACCCACCCACCCATCTTTGTGTTTTTAAAATTTATTTTTATTGGAAATAAAACTTTTTAACCCAATATATTGTGATCATGGTCTCTTCTCCCTTATCTCCTCCCAGATCCCCTCTCTTTTCCCACCCTTCCAACCACATGCCTTCTTCTCATTCTTTTACAGAAATAAACAGGCAAATAAAAAAGACAACCCAGACTCAGAAAGACAAACATGGTATGTACTCACTCATAGGAGGATACTAGATGTAAAACAAAGGATGACTAGACTGCTACTCACAACACCAGGGAGGCTACCTGGAAAACAGGACCCCAAGAAAGACATGGGGATCGCCCAATGACGGAGAAATGGATGAGATCTACATGAACAGCCTGGACATGAGTTGGGGTAATGAAGGGCGAGGGTCGAGGGAAAGAGAGCTTGGGGGAGCAGGAGATCCCAGCTGGATCAAGAACAGAGAGGGAGAACAAGATATAGGAGACCATGGTAAATGAAGACCACATGAGAACAGGAAGAAGCAAAGTGCTAGAGAGGCCCACAGAAATCCACAAAGATGCCCCCACAATAGACTGCTGGCAATGGTCAAGAGACAGCCCGAACTGACCTACTCTGGTGATAGGATGGCCAAACACCCTAATTGTCATGCTAGAAACCCCATCCAATGACTGAGAAACTGGATGCAGAGATCCACGGCTAAGCCCCGGGTGGAGCCCCGGGAGTCCAATTGGCAAGAAAGAGGAGGGTTTATATGAGCGAGAAATGTTGAGACCAAGATTGGATAAAGCACAGGGACAAATAGCCAAACGAATGGAAACACATGAACTATGAACCAATGGCTGAGGGGCCCCCAACTGGATCAGGCCCTCTGAATAGGTGAGACAGTTGATTGGCTTGATCTGTTTGGGAGGCATCCAGGCAGTGGGACCAGGTCCTGTGCTCATTGCATGAGTTGGCTGTTTGAAACCTGGGGCCTATGCAGGATCGCTTGGCTCTGCCTGGGAGGAGGGGGACTGGATCTGCCTGGACTGAGTTTACTGGGTTGATCTTAATCCTGGGGGAGTCTTTGCCCTGGAGGAGATGGGAATAGGGGGTAGGCTGGGGTGAAGGGGAGGGGGGAGAACAAGGGAATCCATGGCTGATATGTAGAATTAAGTTATATTGTAAAATAAAATAAAATAAAATTAAAAAAGACAAATATGAATAAAACACAGTAAAGAAATATACAAACAAATAATAAGAAACAAGAAACAGAGAACACACAAAGTGCACACACACACACACACACACACACACACACACACACCATAGAAACACAAAAACAGAAACCATAATATCTGAGCAAAAGACCAGAAGGTAAAAAATGTCCAAACATAAAAAACAAACAAACAAACAAATAAATAAATAAGAGTGCAAAAAAAATGTCCAAACAATGCAATATGAGACAAAAAAAAATCTCCCCAAACACCTTTTAGTTCATTTTGTGTTGGCCATCTGCTGCTGGGCAAGATGCTTGCCCTTAAGTGTGATTTGTATACCAATGAGACTCCCTTGGAGACACTAATTCTTTCCTTTGTGAGTGATTGCTAATTGGAGGTAGCTTCTCTGGCTAACAACTCAGTTAGATATAACCCATTTCCCGGCACTGGAGGTTTCACTGACGGAGAGATGTCTAGTTCGACATCTCTTTCCCATTATTTGGTGACTCTATTTAGATTTCTTTCATTCATACACACACACACACACACACACACACACACACACACACACACACACACGCTTCTATTGAAGTAGGTTTCTGTATGATCGCTCAAATGGCCTTCAAGTGTTAGCTGTCTGTCCTTGAACTACCATCCTCCCTCCCATATCTCCTCCTCTTCTTATTTAACTGCACTGTTCCAGTCTCTCTCCTGCATTGCTATCAATTCTATTCTATACTATACATTCTATTTCCCCTTCCTTGGGAGAGCCTCACCTCCTGCCTCATTCCTTTCTCTATACCTAACCTCGGTGGTTACACCAACAGTAGCATGCCTATGGAAGGCTTAAAAGCTTAACATCCATGTTTAAGAGAATACATGCATATTTATCTTTTTTGGTCTCAGTTACCTCACTGAGAATGATTTCTTTCCTAGCTCCATCCATTTACCTGTGAAGTTCATTAAAAACAACACAAAACAGCTGGATAATATTCCATGTAAATGTATTACATTTTCCAGATTCATTCATCGATTGAGGCCAAACAATTTCTCATTACAGATGGTTGTGAATTACCATGTGGTTGCTGGGAATTGAACTCAGGACCTGTGGAAGAACAGCCTGTGCTTCTAACTTCTGAGCCACCTCTTCAGCTGGAGGCCAAACGGTTTCTATAATCAAGTCTAGTACATTTTCATTCCCCGAAAAGACCAAAGTTGAAGGAACAGCAAAACATAGTTTTAAGGCTAACTAATAGTAATGCAGTAGTAAATAAAATTGCCTCTCAATAAAACAGGACAGTCATATTTACCAATGGGAAAATAGTAGGAAAATATGTCAACAAATATAATAAATTGAATTTTTAACTATGGTCCAAGATTATTCAATGATGAAGTGATTATCTTTTTTTTTTCTTTTTTTAAAAAACCCTGCTGTTAGACTGGATGGCAATAAAGAAAACAGTCAGGGGCTGGGGATATGGCTCAACATTTAAAAGCACTTGCTGTTTTTCCAGAGGACCTAGTTTGGGTGGCCACAATTGCTTATAACTACAGCCCCAAACACCTTCTTCTGGTATCCATAGGTACCTATACACATATGGCATACACACACACACACACACACACACACACACACACACACACACACACACCCCAGTAGCATATATCTTAAAAAAAGAAGCAGTGAATCTGGATAATTATCCCATACTACACACTGACACTAATTTACAGGTCCTACTGTAAATTAAATATATGTTAAATATAAATGCGTATTTTATTTTGGAACTGATAGAAAATATTAATAAAAGAAAAATACATACTCATATTGGGAGAAAATATTCCAATTTATACATATACTGTATGTATATTATGTGTAGTATTGGTTTATGTTTATATCTGAAAAAGAACTTATATTTAAAACACATAAATAATTTTACTATCCCAAAATAACATGGCTGGTGGTTCAGTTCAATGGTAGATTTTTTTTTCAATGTGCTTGGCCCTCGGCTCAATCTCTAGTATCGCAAAAAGTGGAATGCTTGTGTTGAGGGCGTATAGCAGAATAGTAGAAGTTGATGTTGTCTCCCTCCCCAGAGATGTGGTTAATGCAGTTTTGTCTTTTCCCCTCTAGAGAAGATTTATTTGTATGTCACAGAAGAGACAAGGCTTATCTCAATAGATATAGGCAAACATGTCACCAGCAATGTTATGTAACCCTAGAGTGTCCTAATTTGGGGATTGTTTTCCTGGAATCCACCTTGCCTCATGGACTGGAACCAGCTAATTTCTCTTGTCAGTGTTTGAATTATGACTGGATGACTATTCCACATTCCTGCCTCAGTCTATGAGTCTGAACCTTCTGCAAACATTGGGTAATGTAGCAAGCTGCACCCTACACTCCTCTTGCTCCTCCTTGTTGTTTTACTCACTACTGAGACCCAGGAGGGAGTTGGAACACATGTTTTCAGTTACTTTGTTTAGTTGCTGGATGGCCTTATGATTGATAACTATTCTGCAAATCCTACTATATTTGTTTTTCCAAATGGCAAGAATACCAGTACACATTTTACTTCCAGATTTAAGCCTGGTCTTCTACATATGCTGTCATTTTTGGGAGAGAGTGTTAAGGGACATAAAGTACCAATTTGGGTAAATACTTTAACTATGCAGTATCAAATATGTATTTGGTTTTGTTTTCCTAAGCTGTAGACCTTTCAGGGTGTGTGTGGGTAGCTAGCTGGAAACTCAAGCTGCATTCATCAGGCATGAAATTGATGTACATCTCCCTGAATCTTACGGCAGTTTCCTCGTCCCTTACAGGAGCTGTGGGGAAAAGAGAAATATGTTCCTCTAGTATCCCAATATCTGTGAGGACCTATTCTTATTCTTTCTTCCCCTCTTTCCCTATACATATTTACCAAAGATTGAGCTTTCAAATTTTACTTTACAATAGCAAACAGAGTAGTTATAGATAAATATGAAGAGTAACAATATCCTCAAGAGAAGATCACATGCCCCCCTCCCCCTTGGTCACTATAGTCTACATAATAGAAGTACTCAGGCAAAACTGATTAAGCACTTCTTATAGACTTACTTTAATATTATTTTTTTATGGCAGATGTTTGTAAAAAGAAAATGAATCAAAATGTACAAAAGTGAGGCTGGGGAGATGGCTCAGCAGTTAAGCATGACATTTGTAGCTGCCCCAAATTCAGTTTCCAGCACCCACATTGGGTGGCTCACAATGTCAGATTCAGGGGATCTGATGCTCTTCTCTGGCTTCTGCAGGCTCCAGCATACGTGTGGCATACACTCTCTCACATACATACCCATGATTAAAATTAAACAAATCTTTTCAAGAAGCACAAAAGCAACACCGAACACGTCTTTTTGAACATCATGAATGAAAGTTACTTTAAGTATTTGAATTGTTTTGCTATACCCATCAAATACAATTGATATAATGAAATAATGCCTTCAAGTCATGTGCTGCAACTCAGCATGTGCTATGATATTTGAGGTTGAGAAATAACGGGGAATTGGTGACTTGCTTGATAAACCATGTTGAGTTATAAATGGATGCTCAAATTATAAGAATTTCTTTCCTGTCTTTTTAAAGGCTTCTATCACATCTTGGTTTCTCAGGCTATAGATTAAGGGGTTTAACATGGGAATAATTATGCCATAAAACACAGAAGCTGCCTTTTCTTGCTCTTGGGATTCACTGGTATGTGGGTGTAGATACATATAGGAGAGAGTCCCATAGAAAATGGTCACTGCAGTCAGGTGGGAGGCACATGTGGAGAAGGCCTTTTTCCTTCCTGCAGCAGAAGACATCCTTAGGATGGCAGCCAAGATATATATGTAGGAAAAGATGACAACCAATACAGTGCTCATCAGGTTGAAGCCCACAAAGACCGTCAGTAGCATGATACTGAAATCAATACTGGAGCATGACAGGGCAAGAATGGGAGGCTCATCACAGAAAAAATGATTGATGGCATTGGATTTGCAAAAGTTCAGTGAAAATGTGAAACCTGTGTTTACAGAAGCATTTAGGAAGCCCATGGTGTACGAACCAACCAGCAGCAGAATGCAGAGTCTCTGGGACATGACGATGGGATAGCGCAATGGGTTACAGATGGCCACATAGCGGTCCACAGCCATAGCAGCCAGGATGAAACAGTCGATGGTGGCAAAAGTACCATAGGCTAGCAATTGTAACATGCACCCTGTGAAGGAGATGGATGCTTTTGTCTCTGTAAAGTTTTTCAGCATCTTGGGAGTGATCGCTGAGGTGTAGCAGAGATCAACAAAGGCTAGGTGTTGGAGGAAAAAGTACATGGGAGTGTGAAGGGAAGAATCGATCTTGACGAGCAGTATCATTCCAATGTTACCCATGAGTGTGGCAACATAGATCATTAGAAATATTATGAATAGGATGTGCCAAGACTTGTGTTGCCCGGCAAATCCCAGAAGAATGAATTCAGTCACTTTGGTGTCATTTTGTTCCATGGTTAGTTAAAAAAAAAAAAATTAAAAATCAGCTGAAGGGCTGGAAAGAAAGAAGAGTAGAGAAGGCTGAGGGCATTATCCTTGAACGTATTCCACCACATTTGGTTTCAAAATAAGACTAAGAACATGTTCTGTCACACAACTCATGTTGGTTTTAAAGGTTAACATGAGGGGCTAGGCACAGTGGCTTACATCTGTAATCCCAATACTAGGGAAGTAGGGGCAGGAAAATCCAGAACCAGCTGGGGCACATGAGATCCTGTCTTCAAAACAAAACAAGGCAAACAAAACATATCAAAATAGCTAAAATGCAGCACCCTAACTTAGACCATTCCATATCGAGTTTGGGGAATTGTCCTCTAGCACTATCTGTGTTCTCAGGGACAAGCAAGCATGCCATAAATACACCAACTAACAAAGATATAAAGAATACCTTACTTAATTATTTACCTAGTAAAGTGTAAGTGATACATATGTTGCAAGTATGTTCACTTCTGTGGGCATGTGTGGAGGCCAAATATTGACATCTGGTGTCTTGTTTCATTGCTGTTCACCTTATTATTTGAGATAATTTCTCACGGAATTTAGATCTTTCCAGTTTGTGTAGACTAGGAGCACCAGTAAGCTCCCAGGACCAGCCTAACTCTCTGACCTCCCTAGTGTTAAGATTGTGGATTCATGCTGCCATTCTTGGCTTACATTTTCTTTTAGATTAAAAACATTTTAGATTTTTTTTTTTGTGTGTGTGTGTGTCCATATGTGATAGCTTCTCTGTTCGGATGTGGAGGCCCGAGGCCAATGTCAGATGTTTTCCTTTGTTGCTATTCACCTTATCTTTTGACTCAGGGTCTCTCACTGGATATAGATCATTGGTTTGGCTAGATTGGCTGGCTAGGGAGCCCGTGGGGTCTTCCTGTTTCCACTCTAGCACCAAGGTTACTGGTGTGCATCACTGTGCCTGGCTGTAATGTTGATGCTGGGGATCTGAACTCAAGTCCTCATGCTCGTGCTGCAAGCACTGGAACCATGTAGCCATATCTCCAGCCCCAAACCATGCTTTTATTTAGTTACATTTTTCTCTTAGGTTCTTTATATTTTAACATAAATACTCTGATTTGCTTATGTCTTATCTTTAGATTCCCAAACCCTGACATCTTAGGTTCTATGTGATTTTGTTTCAAACTTTCTCTACATTCTCCCATTCCCCCTTTCTCTTACTGTGTTCATGACTCACGGCACATAGAGTTCTCTGTGGAAGTGTTTATACATGTCATGTGTTCACATTCTCTCTCATACTCAATCTGCTGTAGTACAATATTTTTGTAAAGCGTAATAAAAAGATTTCAGAGTTGTTGGAAGTCTACCATAGTTTTAAATGATCCATTCCACTTCCTTATTCATACCGTCATGGCCTGGTAAGACAGAGCCCCAGATGTGATGCTGATCTACGAACCACACTTTCAGTGGCTCTGACTAATGGTATCTATCTTTCATAATTACCTATGTACTTTCCTAGAGACACATTTCTAAAGACAGAGGTCATTGACTTTGAGTGCAATGTGTAAACAGTGAGCTTGGCTGAGCATCTTCTGACTTTTGTTGCTACTGCACAGGTGTGAATGTTGCTAAGGTGCATAGAGATTCTCTTGAGGACATCATCTCTTCACTACTTCTATTCTGGGTCTGAAAAATATGTAAAGCCATATCTCATTTTTACCATTTTAGACATGAATTAATTTGGTCACTCTCCAATATTCTTAGAACTACATTATTCTACTTTTCTACAAATTGGCTGTTTACATTTTTGGCAATATATAACTAGAATGTTGTCTTTAAAAAATCCTGGATTTGAGTTCTTTATCAGCTAAAGATTTTCAGAGATTATGTCATTTGTAAACTTTATTTATAGTATCTTCTATGGAAATGTTAAATTTGAAGTAATTGGTTACATTTTTTACTTTAAAGTTGTGTTTTCAAAAAACAAAACATGTCTGTTCATTTCATTCCTTCCCTCAGAAGGCACAAATGTAACAAGGGAATTTTCTTACAGTGGATTGTTGTTCTAACTTATTGAAAAGTGCTATTTTGTATCTTTTACTTAATGTGATTTTTTTTTTGTTTCCTCATTTTTTGTTCAGTGTCTGGATGCACATGCATATGAGGCTAGTTGTAAATCTTGGGAGTTGTTTCTTAGGTGCCACTTACCATATTTTTGGAGACAGGCTCTCTCACTGGCCTGAAGCTCTTTGAGTAGTCTAAGCTGGCTGAACAGAGAGCTCAAAGATCTGCCTGTTTACTTTCCTGGCACTGGAATTACAAGCTTGTATCACCATACCAGTTTTTTCCCCCCTGGGGATTGAACTCTCATTCTCATACTCGGATGGCAAGCACTTTACCTATGGTGCTTTTTCTTCCCAGACCCAGTATTTATTAATTTATGGACCTTGAAGAGAGAGATTGATAATAGTTGGTATGTATTACTTTATGGCCAAATACTTCAATAGTTTCTTTCAATGTTTATTTATGTGTATGAGTATTCTGCCTGCATGTATGCGAGTTGCCGGAAAGTACATGTGGTGTCCACAGAGACAGAAGGGAGTGTTGGATCTCCTGGAATTGGAGTGATGGACAGTTGTAAGCTACCATGTGGGTACTGGGAATCAAACCTATGTCCTCTGCAAGAATGCTTTTTTTCCCCAACTGAGTCATCTTTCTATCCTCAGTTCAATATGCTCAAAATACTAAAGGATTTGACTTCCTAATTAAAAATCTACTCACCAAAACATTAGTATCACCTGTTTGAGTGAAGATAGTCTCAACTGTGGAAGAACTAACTCTAATTATCTATATCTATATCTCTATATCTCTATCTATCTATCTATCTATCTATCTATCTATCTATCTATCTATCTATCTATTTATCTATCTATCTACACACTTTCCCCTCTAAAAATCTTAAAAGAGAACATTCTCTAACTCATTTCATGAGATGAATGTAACCCTGATGACAGTGTAAGAAAGTTGGATCTTAACTCATTAACATGGTATAGCTGCAAGTATCTTTAAAGTGCACAGTTCCTCACAAGATGTAGCTATGTACGGAACAAAATTTCAGTGGAAACAGAGGATGCATCAGAAAATAGCTATTTCCCTTCTTCTCAGTTTTTTTAACCAGTTGAAAAAGAAAATAAACTGTATTTAATAGAGACTATAATATAATCTTTATAGAGTCCTGGAGAAAGCTTTTAAATTGATGAGGTAAGTTAGTTGTTGGCAACAGGCAGAGAAAGCAGAGAGACCTGCCATTCCAGTCTTGGCAGCAGTGACTAGTAATGCCTTTTGCAATTGCAAGACAGCACACCTCTGGAGTGCAGGGATGTGAGTTTCAGCAATCTCTGGAAGCCCTGGGGCTCCCAGGAGGCTCTGGGTAAAGCAGAGCAAAATGGGCTGTTTTCAGATTCACCAGTAAAACATATCATTCCACGTTTCCAGGAACGAGTGCATAGAATGCATAACTTCCATATTAACATGTTAAAAGGAAGACAGCCATTTGATCTTCTCAATATATACCAAAAATCAGTTGGTAAAATTCAGTGAATTTTCACCATAGACTACTAGAAAAATGGAAATAGAAGGGGACTGTGTTAATCTGGCTTAGTTTTTTTTTTTTTGCCATATTGTTGTACTAAATAATATTATTTGTAAGCTATGAAAAATAGTACTTATAACTGAAGTAATATGATGATAATGTCCTCCATCCCTGAATCTATTCAAACTCACCTTAAGTCTTAGGCAGGGCAGAAGGGCATGAAAATGAAACCAAGGGAACCGTGAGAATATGGAGAGACCACAGTTGTTACTATTTTTAATGATGTGTTTGTCGTCATTGAGAATCTCAGAATTAGCCTATACACTCTTAGTGAGGTTAGTAAAGTCATTAGACATTAGTCTAACATACAAAGGCCAATTCCATTCATATTTATAACAGACAATGCTTTTACTAATTACATTTGCACAATTTCATAATACATATAATGGATTCTGATTGCTCTCACTTCCCACCTTCACTCATCTCCCTCCAACTCCATCACCCCCCACTCAGCTCCTCCCTACAAGTTCCCTTTTCACATTCATGTCTTTTTGTTCTGTGACCTCCTGAGTGAATTCAGGGCCGTCTGTATGCTGATGGGTTTGGAAATGTGCACTCACCAGTGGATAGACAACTGAGACAATGACTTGCCCTTTCCCCTAATCAAGACAGATGATTTTTATTTAAAATGTTCAGAGCTGAGGGTGTGGATCAATAGTACAGCACTTACCTAGTATCCTTGAAGCCCTTGGTGGTTTAATCCTTATCCCTGAAGTAAAAACAAACCAAAATGAAACAAAACCCAAAATACTCTAATAACAACAAATATAAACTAAATAAGTACAACTACAGCAAAGAATGTTCATAAAACTTACTGAGAAAATCAAAATTTTGAGAGCATAAAGAAGACTGAATTCAGACTGTGTTGTGGATAAGAACCTAGCGTTGTTAAACATTACCACTACCCATTAACTTACCAATTCAATGTAATTCTTATCAAATGCTAGATAGACTTTTAAATAAACTTCAACAAGCCTATTCTAAATTTGATATGGAAGAAAAAAGAGCCAAGGATAGATGAGACAATTTTAAAGGGAAACAAGGTGGGGACTTGTTCTAGCAGATTTTCAGGAGTCTCATAAAGCAGTAATAATAAAGACAATCTGGTGCAGGTGAGAAGGGACTAATGTGTCTGTAGTGCTTGGAAAATGAAATAATAATCAGACCCATTAGCCTGTAGAAAGCTGACATATGAAAACAGAGTCCATGAAAAATGATGCTCTATATTTGGTGCTATGAATCTCTCTCTCTCTCTCTCTCTCTCTCTCTCTCTCTCTCTCTCTCTCTCACACACACACACACACACACACACACACACACACATATGCAAAATACTGGAGTCTTGCTTCAAATTTTACAAAAGCAGTTGCAGATGACATAAAGATTTAGATTTCAAAGCTTTGGTAGGAAAACACAGCAGAATGAATGTGAGAGATACACAGATAAAATTTAAAGAAAATGCAAAAGCAGAAGGATTAAACATTGAAGATATTAACAAAGGACCGGATACTATCTAGAAATTTGTTTGTGACATACTCAAATGTCAAAGGATTAGTGTCCAGGAGATATAAAGGATTTCTCAAAGTGAGCCTCAAGGAAAAATTCACAAATGACCCAAACCAGACCATTACTAAAATGAAACCATAAACAATCAATAGAAACATAAAAGGTACTTATATGTAAATAAATCCATTAAAGTATAATTGTGTGCTTGTCAATTTAAAATTTGCAGTTAGTTCACCCTAATTGTCGTGCTAAAAACCCCATCCAACTACTGAGGGATCTGGATGCAGAGATCCATGGCTAGGCCCCGGGTGGATCTCTGGGAGTCCAATTATCGAGAATGAGGAGGGTTTATATGAGCGAGAATTGTTGAGACCAAGGTTGGATAAAGCACAGGGACAAATAGCCAAACAAATGGAAACACATGAACTATGAACCAATGGCTGAGGGGTCACCAACTGGATCAGGCCCTCTGAATAGGTGAGACAGTTGATTGGCTTGATCTGTTTGGGAGGCATCCAGGCAGTGGGACTGGGTCCTGTGCTCATTGCATGAGTTGGCTGTTTGAAACTGGGGCCTATGCAGGATCGCTTGGCTCGGCCTGGGAGGAGGGGACTGGACCTACCTGGACTGAGTCTACCAGGTTGATCTCAGTCCGTGGGGGAGGCTTTGCCCTGGAGGAGGTGGGAATGGGGGGTGGGCTGGGAGGAAGGTGAGGGGGGCGGGAGGGGGGAGAACAAGGGAATCCATGGCTGATATGTAGAACTGAATTGTATTGCAAAATAAAAATAAATTAAAAAAAATAAAAAAAAGATTGAAAAAAATTTGCAGTTAGTTGAAAATGTATAACTACATGATCTCACATACTTCCATTAGAGAGGTGAATTATCTCATCTGGAGACAAATTTAGAAATATTAGTTAAATTTGAGCCCTGCCTCCCTTTGATTTGGAATTTTCAGTACAGGTGCATATCCAGAGAAATTAATGACCACATATACTAGGATATTGACAATATACATGTATGCATACACACACACACATATACATACATGTTCACACATATACATATATACACTCATATATATGAATGTTCACAGCAGAAAAGTCATGAAAAATGAACTATTGTGAAAGTCAATGCGAACATCTATGTGGTTACATCTCTCAAGTGGAAAAGTGAATAATAAAAAAAATGAGTTGCAGAAATTAGATTGTAATTATGGGAGTGTTATTTATTTGTTTATAGACTGGTAGCTGTGTAGCTAAGAATGATTTGAGCTTTTGATCTCCCTGATTCTGCCTCTTGAGTGTTTGGATTACAGGAATGCACCACCCTGCCTGATTTATGTGGTGGTGAGGATTGAACCAGGGCTTTGTGAATGCTAGACAAGTACTCTGTCAGCTGAGCTATATCCCTATCTCACATTAACTTAAATTATCTTTGTACATTTTGAATAGGTAGAATAACAGAAATTTGTTTGAGAATGAAAAACAACTTCCTGGAGATGTTAGTGTTGGGCTCCTTGACTCAGAGATCAGTGATGCCAGGTGGAGGTGTGTTCCAAACATGACATGACCAGTTTTAGGCAAGAATGTACCTTCCGTGATGGAAATATAGCAAATTAAGCCTGCAATCACTATGGGGTGCCCTCACTCTTTTCAATATCTTGAGAAATACACACAGTGTGGTACGGTAGTGATGGAGTGAAAAACAATTCCACTCTACATGTGTTGAACACTAAGGGCTAATGAGCTTGCCTAAGTTGCCTTCTATGGCAAATCTGTGATAAAATATATAAACACAGGTGTCTTTGGGAGACTTCTATCCAGTGAGTAAAGGCACTTGTTTGAGGGGTCTACAATAAGTCAGAGAGTATGTAAACTGAAGTTCTGATAGAAAAATAACAATGATTCCACTTAAGTGAATTTTCCAGCTGGGGGCTAGTATTGAAAGGACACAGAAATTAGTTACCATCATCATTAGATATACTAACATGGATGGAGAAAAGGTCACAAGACCTCAACCAAAACAAAGACCTACAGGCAACTAAGGAAATGCTGAGAGAGGGACAAACAGTCTTCCCCAAATGGTCAGCCCTGAAAACGTACATACAAGTAACATTACACAGACTGAGCAGTTGTACTTACGTGTTTAGGGATATATTTGTGTATATATTTATGTAACAACAATTAATCAAGAAAGAGACCACAGATTTGAAAGAGAGCAAAATGGGAGGTGGAATATGGGATGATTGGGGGGAAGCAAAGATACGGGGGAGATAATATAATTATATGAAATGATGTAAACATATAAAGAGCCCTTTTCTTGGGCTCTTTACCTTTTGTTTGTTTTGTCTAATCTGATGTGTTAGTTTTGTTTATCTTATTATATTTTACTTTATTATTATCCCTTAGAAGCTTGTTTGTTTTCTAATGGGAGAAGAAAGAAGGTGGATCTGGATGGGAGGGGAGGTGGGGAGGAACTGGGAGGAGTAGAGGGAGGGGAGACCACAGTCAGGATATATTACGTGAGAAAAATACCTATTTTCAGTAAAAGTAAAAAAAAAAAAAAGAATGTGAAAAAATAATGAAAAATTGACATCATCAGGTTATTGAACAACAACAACAGTAACAGGGAGGGGATGTGTTGAGGCAGCCCTAGGAGGCGTTGGAAGGAGAAAATAGAGGTGGATATGATCATATTTCATTGTATACATGTGTGAAAGTAAAAATAAATTGAAAAATAACAAAGGGGGAGAACTCAAATATGTTAAACTAAATTTTATCTTAGTTAAACTGAAATCCTGAAATCAGAAACAAAGTAATAAATAAAAATATTAATCATTGTAACACATATGATAAGGCATGAAGAACTTCTTACGCTCATTCATTGATGTTGTTCATATGTTTTCCCAGGCAACTCCAGCTCAATCTGTTTCTTCAATTTCTATTGTATCACTAGAGATAGACTCGTTATTCCTGGTCTTGGGTGAAACATGCTGGAACTTGGTCTCTGACCCTTTGTTCCATATCACCTGTTCCAAACACATACAACTGATGTTGTGAATATCATTTGTTTTGTTTTACTCACACTGAAGTTGCTTCCTGATTCACTTTTGGCAGCTGGTAATTGCCCACCAAGGTCTCTCTATTTTGTTGTTTCCCATCAGGAGTTTATAGTTGGGGACTAAGGGATCAACATTCACTCCCCTGAGATCTCAGGTTCCAGGGACTGGAATACAACAGGGAAACAATGCTCACTGGTTATTTTATACTTACAAAAATGTAAGCTTTCCAGAGAAGAAAGCTTATTTCATTGGGACTTCTGCGTTTTAAAATGGTGCCTTGTTAGATAATAGACATTTTCCTTCCTTGTTATGAATAAGGCTGTAAATATTCTCAGGTCCAAAAATCTGTGTTTGTGTCTACTTCATTATGTTTGTTACTGTAATCAGCAATAAACACAGCTCTCTTAAAAAAAATTCAAGTTTTACCTAAACTTATTGACATATAATCTCTGGTGTGACATTAAAGTTCCTGCTGGTTTAATGTATTTCATATTGTCACAGTGACTATCTCTCAGATGTTCACTTAAAGAAGAAAACTTTTCATTTTTTATTTTTCCTGAAAGAATTATGTATTTTTAAAAATTATCCTCCAAGAAGACAACCTTTATTTCAGTTGCACTTTAAAATACCAGAATCTTTAGGTCAAGTTTGTGAATTAGAGACTTTGAGATCTACTAACATTGGAACTTTAATGAATCTGAAAGAATGTGTATTAGTTAACTATCTATTGCTGTGATAGAAGACATTGATAAAGGCACTAAAGGAAAGGGAGATAGAGCTCCAGAGGAGATGGAGTCCATTTTGGAGGGGAAGGTGTGGCAGTAGGTGCACAGGGCTAGCCTGGCAGTCAGGAAGCTAACTGGTCACACTATATCTGCACATAGAGAGGCAGAGATAGAGAGCAGAAAGTGAGGTCAGGCTATAAAACCTCCCAGTATATCCTCCAGCAAGGCTTCATCTAACCTTTCCAGACAGGGCCACCAGCTGGGGACCAAAATCTAAGCACATTAGCCTGTGGGGGACATTTCTTATTCAAACAACGTCAGCATGACACTGTGATACCTACACTATTGCTCTCTCTGCTTAGGATTGCTATTTGGTACCTTTTGTGCTTCTGTAGGTATTTTAGGACTTTTTTCTAGTTCTGTGAAGAATATCATAGTGGGATATTGATAGAGATCCTGTTAAATCTGTAGATTACTTTTGGTAAAAGGGTCATTTCATAATATTAAACCTGCTCAGCATGTTTCTTTTTTCAGCACTTTAACATGTTCAATGTAGAGATCTTTCTCCTCTTTGGTTAATTTTATTCTTAAATATTTTTCTTTCTTTTAAGGCATTGGGAATGTGCCTCCCTCCCCCAAATTTCTTTCTTATTGAGTTCATTACTAAACTGCTGATTTTTGTACGTTGATTTTATGTCTTGTTTTTTTTTCTGAAAGTGTTTATGAGTTCTAAAATATTTGTACCAGAGTCCTAAGGGTTTTGACCTCTTCCTCTCCTATTTCTATTATTTTTGTTTCCTTCTTGTATCTTATTCTGCATCTCAGACTTTGAGCAGTATAATGATTGAAAGCAGAGAGAGTGGGCATCCTCATTACACTCCTGATTTTTAAGAACATGCTATCTTTCCCCCATTTACTATGTAGCCTTTATTATGGAGAGATATGATCCTTTGAGTCTTAGATTCTTTAGAGCTTTTATCATGAAGTGATGTTGAACCTTTACATATACATTTTCTGGGTTGATTGAAGTGATCATGTGATTTATGTCCTTATGCCTACTGATATGCTGTATTATTTATTAATTTGTTCATGTTGAACTATCCTTGAGTCCCTGAAATAAAACCAATTTGGTCTTTGTGTGTGTTTTCTTACTATCTTCTTGGATCTTGACTTTTTTCAAAACTAATGATTTCCATTGCCATTTATCTCCTGAGATAGTTTGTAGCAGGAATCTTAGAGAGTCTTATCAATAAAATCAAACCCGGGGCCAGTTATTGGGGTGAAATGCTGGATGGTCAGAGAGACAGAACAAGCCACAGCTAACCTCACCTGGCCAACTTCTCAGCTGGTCTTGTTTCCCCAGACTGGAAGCCTCTGTGTCCTCATATCCAAATGGCTCTCAGCTGAACTGTGCTGCTAGAAGCCTGAAAGCTTAACCAGCCAAATGCTTCTAGTTTCTGGTCCTCATGCCTTATATACCTTTCTGCTTTCTACCACCACTCCTTGGGATTAAAGGCATGTGTCACCATGCCTAGCCGTTTCCAATGTGGCCTTGAACACACAGAGATCCAGAGGGATTTCTACCTCTGGAGTGCTAGGATTAAAGGCGTGAGTGCCACCATTTTCTAGCCTTTGTATCTGGTGGCTGTTCTGTCTCTGACCCCAGATAAGTTTATTAGGGTGCACAATATTTTGGGGAACACAATACCACCACAATAGTTGAGGTACAGCTATTCCTAGTTTGTTCCCTGTAGACTCTACAGTAGAGTCCAGCAATTGGTACATGGATTTTACCTTCTTCAGTCTATCTCTTTCACATTACCTTTTAAAGCAGGAACAAAAAATAAAAAAAGAAAGGACAAAAATGACAAGAAAGGCTGGATAATGTCTACATGCATGTCTTTAGTTACAAAGATAAAAATATCCTCCAGGTCATCATCAAGCTTTTACTGACCTCTCATTTCCTAGGCCCATGTTACTTGGAGTAGCAAGTATATTTATCTTTTCCACTACATTCCTCTACTACTTGATTTCAGTGAACCTGTGGTAGTCTTTATGGTCTCTCTCACATTTCTCTCCAAGGATGGTTTTGGAAAGCATGGAAGAGCACTCAGATCACGATATCGGTGTAGGAATCTTTTAAAGATAACATTTATCCATGTTGAAAAACTGTCTTGGCAAGGAGATTCCATCCATCCAAGAATAAAGATGAGGCTGTCCAGCAGAAAGACCAAAGAAGATAGAGAAAATGAAATTAAAAAAAAAAAAAAAGGTTATACATCAGATCTGTTAGACCCTTCAGAGCCACACTACAAAATATTTACATGTATAGATGAGATACTCTTCAAGGCAAGGAAAGAAAGACCTTGCAGATAATTCAGAATTCATCTGGGTTACCTCTCTCACTCCAGGTTCAGGATGCTCCAGTTCTGGGGGCATGCTTGTCAAAGTACAAGACCAAAACACAAATAAACCATAGGTGGACCAGGCTTGTGGAGCTGGAGCCATGGTACAATCCCTGGACCAGCAGAACTTTTCATGGGTGATGTACTGTCTAGTTTTATGTCAACTTGACACCAGCTGGGGTCTTCTGAAAGGAAGGAACCTCAGTTGAGAGCATGCTTCCACAAGATCCAGTTGTAAGGCATTTTCTTAATTGGTGTTTGATGGGGGAGGGACCAGCCCACTGCAGGTGCTGCCATCCCTGGTCTGGTGGTCCTGGGTTCAATAAGAAAGCAGTCTGAAGAAAGCCATGATGAGAAAGCCAGTAAGCACCACCCCTCCATGACCTCTGCACCAGCTCCTGCCTCTAGGTTCCTGCCCTGTTGGCGTTCCTGTGCTGACTTCCTCTAATGGTGAACTGTGATCTGGGAGTGTAAGCTCAATAAACCCTTTCCTCCCTGACTTGCTTTTGCTCACGGTGTTTCATCACAGCATTAGTAACCCTAACTAAGACAGGGGACTACAGTAGTGCCTGAGTGGGCTGTCAGGATGAGTTTTCAACAACTTGGTTTAGATGCTAATCCAGTGGCCCTGTTGGCTGGCTTTGGGAAAGAAAATGTTTATTTTATTTTATGCTTGTCTCACAGATAAGTTATTCTGCTTCACAGATTCATAGCTGGAAAGGAACTTTGCCTAGACATAAATTAAAGCTCAGTTCTCATTCATATCTGATATTTAGATGGCATCTTGGGCTGTGAAGATGATGCTGGACTGAACTAAGATTTTTTTTCAGGCTATTGAAACAAAAACACTATATTTATACATGAGTAGGATATGAATTTAGGGATTTAGGAGTGAAACTGTTCCAGTCTTTAGAACATTAAGAAATAAATTTATATTAATAAGACATGACCCAGTCTACAGTAACCTGTTATAAAACTTGAATTGACCGTGACAGCAGGAAGGCACTATATGTGCAGGTAGAGATTTATTAAACCAGCAAAGGGCGATAACAGAGTGAAGTCTCAGAGAGTACAAACATAAAGTAGCTGTTGTTTTCATTAATGTTTTCCTTCCGCATTAGCATGTGGCCACATGCATGCAGTTGGCAACACAAGCAATTCATCAGAGCCTGTGGTGTTGGCAGGTGTTCTTTCTCCCTCTCCCTCTCCCTCCCCTCCCCCGCCTCTCTCTCTGTGTTATGCCCATTAGTGTGCTGGTATGTGTGTCCATATGGAAGCCAGAACATGATGTCAGGTATCTTTATCTCTCACTGCCTATGGCCTCAAGACAGGGTCTCTCTCTGAATATGAAGCTTGCTCCTTTGACTAGGCTGATTGGCCAGCAGGTTCTCGAACTCTCCATACTCTGATATTGAGGTCACAGGCACGTGCAGCCATGCCTGCCTATTTACATAGATGTCGGGGGTTTTAACTCAGTTCCTTATGCTTGCAGAACAAATGTTCTTACTCACTGAGCATCTCCCCATCCCTAGTCTAGAATTATCATTGGGGCCTGGTCACATACTGCTGCTTATGTAGCTGATGTGTAATTCACACTTGTTCTGAAAGTTTGCTGTGATACCGTGGGCTTCCATTTCTCTGGATGCTGGAGCGCAACTGCTCAGTAGTTGGTGACAGAACCTTAGCTCTTCTCCCCAGGGCAGCTGCTACCTTAGTAGAAGATCTGTTCTTAATGCCTGAAATACTGCTGTAGGATGGGTTTTGTCTTTTTTCTTGAAAAAATTTCCCCCTCCTCTTGTCATCGTCCTCCTCCTCCTTGTGTGTGCTTATGTGTGCCATGGGACACATGTAGAGTAGAGGTCGGAGAACAACTTTCAAGAGTTGGCTTTCTCCTTTCACTGAGTTTTGGAGCTCGAGCTACTACATGCCAGTAGTCAGGCTTGTGCAGTAAGATATTTAACTCATGGAGTCAGCACAGCAGCCTCATCTTCTTCACCGAATGTTTACAAGTGCTTGGTGAGTGGCCACTTCCATGTTGCCTCAGTATTAAAAAGGATAATGATGAAATTTGTCCAGGAAAGTTATAGTGAACAGGAGTGCCAGGTCACGTGTTTATGTTAGAGCTGGTGGTCTCTCCACAAAGGTAGAGTATAAGTGTTAGCCTTGGGTTCGGTCTTTGTAGCCTGTGTTCACCCACTGAGAGTGGAAGTTCACTGAATTCACTTCAGATATCACCCATCTTTGCCTTCAGTTTTGCCTGATCGCCCAACTAGTTTCTTTTCATGTATTGGCTCTTGAATAGCACAGTTTCGAGGGTGCGGTTGCGGCTAAGTAACAAATGACTTCCTGAGGATCTCTGTAAAGTTCTGTCATATTTTGTGCAAAAACAAGCCTTAGAAACTATTGTTTTTTAAAGTTAAAAAATCATGTTTATAACATTTGCATTATAAACTTAGTGTACAGAAATCAGAGTGGCTGGAGTTCTGCTTTCTAACATACTGTCACGATTGCTCCACAATTAGCATTGGATATTAAGTATGCCATCCAGTGCAGGGACTTTAATTGTGTATACTGTGTTATGTATACTTCCTCTGTTCCATGGGCCCATTTTCTTCTAAGATGTTTAGATTTTCTCAATAGCAATAAAATAGACTTTATGGATGGAGGTAGCAGTATTCCATTAGCTTTTTTAAAAAGTAAGATTGATAAAATATTTTTATTGTTTCTCAAGTGCCTTAAACTTGTGTACCAATTTTTAAAACTTTTATTTTTGACAGTTATATAAATGTATACAATATATTATGATCACATTTGACCCCTATTACTCCCTTTTTTTCTCCTTCCCACTCAGGCTTACTTCTTTCCAGACAATCCCATTCTCCTTTTTTTTTTTTTTTCATGAACAATGTAGTTTAAGTTATTTATTTAAGCCATCTCCTCTTACGAGCAAAGGGATGGAAGATTGGTGTAATGGTCACCTTTTGATACAAGGAAAGATGTGCTTTCATGGTCCACACACCGAGTAATGGTCCACACACCGAGTAATGGTCCATACCAGTGCTGTGGTCCCTTGCCGTCTGGGGGAAGGTCCAGGTTCTCTTTACTCGTCTTCATAGCCAGTCGGAAGTGGGTTCACATGAGGGTTGTGGAACAGGGTATGGTTACCATCTCCCCAGGGGAAGGGCTTGGTCCTGATGCGGAGATGGGGGTAGGCGACGAACTCAGGTCTCTCGTGCTCGCCTCGCCGCGACGCGAGGAAGGTGTTGAGCATGCTCACTGCCACCCCGGGCAGCGCCACGAAGTAGGTGAGGGCCTTCCCCATGCGAGCTGAACCCTCCTCGCCGTGGGAACCACTCGACATGGGCCGCCCCACCCGTGGGAGGGCCCGGCCCAGCAGCCCGGACACCCGAGACGCACACACTGCCGCCACCATCTTGGAACTCCCATTCTCCTTTTTATATCTTATTTTGTGTGCAGGTCTTGTGGAACATTACACACACACACACACACACACACACACACACACACATACACACACACACACACACACACAGACGCGCGCGCATATATATTACTGCTGCCTAATATCCTATCATGTGTTTAGAATGAAATCAAATGACTTTATTCATTCCTGTGTGTGGTAGCCATGTGAATAAATGACTAGACTCACGGCAAGAGTGTAACTGTTTCCTGCCAGCAATTGTTTGGGAAAGGAGTCCTGAGGCAGTTCCACTGCTGAGAGACACAGGACTCCTTTGTCAGGCCATTTTGGCATTAAGTTTTCATGGTATCTTTACCAAGTCTTCCTCCTACTTTATGATCGGGTAAAAATGCTTCCACCCAGTCTTCCTTCCTCTCTCTCTCTCTCTTTGTTTAGGGGGTGGGTGTTGGGAAGCAGGGTGGGCCAGACTTGCATCTTTCTTAACCTTCCTTCTATTTCCTTTCATATAAAAATTCCTAGAATAAAATGCTTTCACATTTGATCCCATGTAGTGACTGCTTCAATGAGGACCTAAACTAACGATTTCTAGGTTTTTCTATCACACGCACGTGTGTCCTAGACTTTATGGCATACGGTATATGATGCAGCTTTTCAAGCTTCTTCAGTCGGTTCCTACTTCTATGACCACAGAGTACTTGTCACCTCCTCTTCTTCAGGTCCACTCACTTCTCTGCACCAGAAACCACTGTGCTGGGCTAGAGGTTATTGTTCCCACTCTTAGGAGAGGGCTCATCTAGATTCCTGATCTTTCTATTTTGTTTTCATTTGCCCATTTCTTTATTCCACAACTATTTATTGAGCAATTATGATGAGCTTAGAATATTGTGGATGTTGTGCAAGATGTTTTCCTTGCCTTTATATGTATATGTTGGTGGGAATGTTCATGTCTCCTGGTGATACAATGAATCACACCATCTTTAAGGAGTCATCAAAGGAGGAAATTGACCATTAAGTAGAGAGAGAGGATATAACAGCCTTTGCTGTGTAATTGGGCGTCTCCTCAGCTATGTATCCACCTCTTTACGTAGGGTGTGTCCCTTCTATGCTTGATGTGGTGAAGTCAGAGGCACAGACTGAAACAGTGTTTTTCTAGTGAGCACTTTTTTTTCTATTGCAGGACTTGATCCTGTGTTGTCCATATTTTAAGACATTATTAATTGAATGAAGAATTAATTGGTTTGAGGTTGAGACCAACATGTTCCTTATTTTAGAAACATTAAATTGTGGTAGAACAAATGTACTGGATGCTTTGATGTATTGAATTTTAACTTGTGGGTCCAATCTAGAAGAACTTTTACTCTGCCATCTTTAGTGTTTTATTTACCTCCTTGTTTCTCAAGCTGTTGATGAAGGCATTCAATATGGCAATGAAAATGAGACAACACTAGCCCAGTTGTCATCAGAGAGGCATCATCCAGCAATTGATAGGAGCAGATGCTGAGACCCACAGCCAAACATTAGATGAAGCCAGGGGAACCCCAAGATCAAGATTCTAGGAGCCAGAGTGGTCGAGGACACTATGAAAATATGACCCACAGAATCAACTAAACAGGGTTCATAGGAGCTCACAGAGACTGAAGCAACACACATGAACCCTGTACAGGTCTGAACTATATGTTGCACATATATTATGGCTGCCTAGCCTGGTGTTCTTGTGGGACCCCTAGCAGTTGGAGTGAGGGTGTCTCTGACTCTTTTGTCTGCACTTGGGACCCTTTTCCTCCTACAGGGTTGTCTCATCTAGCCTTGATATGAGGGTTTGTGCCTAGTCTTATTGCATCTTGTTATGCTGTGTTCGGTTAATGTCCCTAGGAGGCCTGCTCTTTTTTTTTTTTTTTGAAGGAAAATGGAGGAGTGGATCTAGGGAAGAGGGAAGTTGTTGGGGGGCACTGGGAGGAATGGAGGTAGGGGAAACTGCAATCAGGATGTAATTTACATAAAGAATAAAAATAAAAATTTAAAAAATGCAATAGTACATGGAGACCACTCTATACTTTCTTCAGAATGGTCAGAATGAAGCTGTAAGTACACATAAGCAATTGTTCCATGAAAAATGGTGGCTGCTGTCAGATAGGAGGCATACGTGGAGAAAACTTTCTTCTTTCCAACAGCAGAGAACATCTTTTGGATGGTGGCCATGACATAGGAGAAGATAATAGCAAACATCAGTGAACAGCAGGTTAAATACCACAAATACAGTTAATATCAACATTGGAACAAGACAGGGTGAGGACTGGGAGGAAATTACAGCAAAAGTGACTGAAGATGTTGGACTTATAGAAGGACTGGAAATGTGTAAAGCCTGTAAACAGAAGGATTTATTGTTCACACAAAATATGAACCAGCTGCTAAGTTGATGCGTATTTGTGGCGTCATGATTGCAGAGTGGTGGCAAGGCTTGTGGATGTCACCCACTGATCCACTGTCATAGCTGCCATGGAGTAACAATCATTGATTTCAAATGTTGCAAAAACCAACAATTGCATCACACATCCTTCAAATGATAATGAATTTTCTGCTACTGTGAAGTTCTGCAGCATCTTGGGAGTGATGGCAGATGTGTAACAGATCTCAACAGAAGCCAGATGTAAAAAGAAGTATGTAGGAGTCTGAAGTCTGGAATCTGTGTTGATGAGGTTGATCATCCTAGTGTTACCTACTATGGACATCACCTAGATGACAAGAAGCACCATGAAGAGGACACACTGAGTATCACCTTGAGCACCAAATCCCAAGGATAGGAGTCAGTGACTTCACTCTTATTTTATTGTGTCATGAATACTGAGTGGCTAGAGAGGACCAGAAAAACACCCAAAAGGGAAGTTTTAATATTTTTTTGATATGTTACCTTAATATTTTTCCCTTTCTTTCTAAAAATATGTCGATCATCCTGTTATAATGTTATTTAATACATAAGCTATTTTTGCTATACACAACATAAAGCACATTTAAAAAACAGAAATACATGAACATATGCATGCATCACACACACACACACACACACACACACACACACACACACACACACACACACACCCTACTCCAAAGATTCGGACAATATACTGTGGACCTGGGCTTTCCTGACAATACATACCAAGGAGATTTTATGCTTTCTAAATACTGCTTTATATTCTTGATAGAAAGTCATCAAAGTGAATTTGAGCCAAGGATCTATCTGAAAATGAAAATACTTCAGCTGGGCAGTGGTGACGCATGCCTTTAATCCCAGCACTAGGGAGGCAGAGGCAGGTAGATCTCTGTGAGTTCAAGGCCAGCCTGGGCTATAGAGTGAATTCCAGGAAAGACTCCAAAGCTACACAAAGAAATCCTGTCTCAAAAAACCAAACACAACAACAACAACAAAAATTGAATATACTTCATAGAAGAATATGAACCTTCAAGACATGATTCTAAGAAACACCGACTAATGCTTTTTTCTACTACATTAAGCATGTACCTGTACTTGTATTAGGCAATATTCTAATATAATTTTGTGTATTTTTAGCAGCTTCTACCTTTTCTTAGCCATTTATAATTTTAGTGTTTTAATCCTGGCTTCTCCTCAAATTACCATAGTGAGAGCAGGTAGAATTTTCTTCCTGCAAGTCTAGAAAATATGTATATAAATATTTCTAGGGGAATTGCATCAAACTTATGAAGTTTTTTTGGTACCATATTTATATAAAGTCCATTGTATTTACATTGACTACTCATTCAGTATTTTTAAAAAGTCACTATTTTCATTTTATTACCACTACAGTTTAATTTTTAAATTAAATCATTGAATAATTTTAAATTTATATTTCTACTGTATCCATATATTAAATTTCCAATTTTACCACCTTCCAAATATATTGTCATTATTTTAATGCTATTTCCTACAAGTGTTAGCTGTGGCTTATGATGGCACCACCATGATCATACAAAAAACTATGATATATTTGAATCAACCCTGGGATTTCAGTTCTGTTGGGTCAGTTCTTCCCTTTCTTTGTATTTAAGTAATGCACATTTTTTATTATTAGTTTCTTCATGCATTGTAACTACTGTATTGCAGCATGAATGGCATGTGTTTAAGTACTACATAGTCAGTGTATAAATCTCAGTGACTATAAGTGAACACCCATGAAATCATAGTCAACATCAAACCTACAAGTATATGAATTTATTACTTCCTTTCTGCCCCTTTATAGTGTCAATATTATTATTTTGTGACAAGAATATCATAAGATTTACTCTCAGCATGAAGTAAGTATACAGTATAGTATTTTTATCTGTAGTCCTGTACAGTACAGTGAATCTTCAAAACTTACTCATCTTGCAGTACTGAAACTTTGTATCACTTGGGAAATTTCCTCTTTGCCCTGACCCTGCAACCATGACTCTCTAGCATTCCTGAGCTTGATCATTTTAGATTGTACATAGGAGAATATGGTTTGTGTTTGTAATTCTGACTTACTTCAGTTACGATAATGTTCTCCAGGTCTGTCTGGATTGTCACAAATAGAATTATGTTCTTTTTTTGAGTATTTTTTTAATTAAGAAATTTTCTATTCATTTTACATATCAACCACAGATCCCCCTCCTCCTTCTTCCCGCCCCACCCCCAGCCTTCCTCCACAACCCTTCTCCCATTCCCACCTCCTCCAAGTCAAGGTCTCCCATGAGGAGTCAGCAAAGTCTGGCACATTCAGCTGAGGCAGGTCCAAGCTCCTCCCCTCTGCCCCAAGGTTGTACAAAGTGTCCCACCATAGACACTGGGCTCCAAAAAGCTCACTCATGCACCAGGGATGGATCCCGATCCCCCTACCTGAGGGCCTCCCAAACAGTTCAAGCTAAACAACAGTCCCATGGGGGCTCCACAGCTATTGGTCCACAGTTCATACATTTTCACTAGTTTGGCTGGCCCCTCTGTATATTTTCCCATCATGGTCTCGATATCTCTTCCTTACAGAATCCCTCCTCTCTCATCAATTGGACTCCTGTTGCTCGGCCTGGCGCCGCCGTGGATCTCTACATCTGCTTCTATCAGTAACTGGATGAAGGCTCTATGATGACAGGGTATTCACTAATCTGGTTAATGGAGTAGACCAGTTCAGGCACCTTCTTGACTATTCCTAGTAGTCTAAGGTGGGGTCATCCTTGTAGATTCCTAGGAACTTCCCTAGCATTCTGTTTCTCCCTATTCCCATGATGTCTTCATTTATCATGGTATCTCTTTCCTTGCTCTTCCACTCAGTACCTCTTCCAGCTTGAACCTCCCATTTCCTTATGTCCTCATCCCCCATTCCTTGCCCTCCATTATTCCCCCTCACCCCCAGAGAATGCTCAATCATACCACAAGGACACATGCTCATCTATGTTCATAGCAGCATTATTTGTAACAGCCAGAACCTGGAAACAACCTAGATGCCCCTCAACCGAAGAATGGATAAAGAAAATGTGGCACATAAACACAATGGAGTACTACTCAGCAGTAAAACAATGACATTATGAATTTTGCAGACAAATGGATGGAACTAGAAAATATTGTCCTGAATGAGGTAATCTAGACTCAGAAGGACAAACATAGTATGTACTCACTCATAAGTGGATACTAGATGTAAAGCAAAGGATAACCAGACTATAACCCACAACTCCAGAGAAGCTAGCTAACAAGGAGGACCCTAAGAGGGACACATAGATAGCCCAGCAAAGGAGAAATAGATGAGATCTACATGAATTATGTTCTTTTAAAACACTAATATTCCTCTCTCTTTACTGTATTTGTAAAATCTATACATATTATAATTATGTCATCTATATGTGTATTTGTCTATTGTTGAATATTAGTGTTTTCAATACCCTGATTGTTGCAACTAATGCTTCAATAAACATGGAGGGTAGATACCCCTGGGAATATTATTTTTAGAGATTTTGCAGTGCTGAGATATCTCATGTTTCCATAATAAAGCTAACTTGCTTTGAGTCCACTGCTGTTTCAATGTGCTGTTTAAAAAGCTGCCATTTTTATCCCACATTTATATATTAATGCTTCTGAGTGGTTTTGAACAGATTCTGAGCTACTTTGTTACCTAGTTTTATAAAGTTATTTTGAAGTGTTCTTTCCTTCTCCATGCCCTCCATCAGTTCAAGATTTTTGTGTTGTCTAGTCCTTGATATTTTGTTTCTGGTTCATAGTACCTCAGTTGGGAGGAAAGGGCTGTGTCTTCACTATTGTTTTCCTTGCATGGTTGCAGCTCTTCAATAGTGCTTCTGTTACAATGTCTTCTGTAGTACTGCTTGGCAATCAGTATTTCCTTAGGAAATAATGATTCGCCATGTGGTATAATCTATTGCCACACTGCAGAGTTAATTATTCTTTTCTTCTTTTGTCACACGGTCCGATTTCTCTTGATAAGACAGCAAATCACCAAATGATAAAACAGAATGTCCATTATTACCACTATTTTGGCTTCAGACATCGCTTCTCGGCCTTTTGGCTAAGATCAAGTGTATTTTGGCTTCAGAGCACAAAATACTGGATTCATTCATTTATTTTAAAGTATTAATTTTTAATTTTGATTAGATTAAAATAAATTCCTTCCTTCTCATCTTAAAGCTATCTTACTACCTCCTGGAATGTGAGCTTTGTTATTTTTTCCTGTTATTCCTTGCTAGCAGTTGTAGAGACAAAACACTGTTAGGACATTATAGTATAGTTTAAGGCTTTTCCAAAATTTTTTGAATATTATTATATGCATATTTATAAATTTGGTTTCAATTTTGTCTTTAGTCAAATAGTGGTTTAAATGATGTTTAGAGTCTTAAATGGTAGAAACCTAGAGTTTCCCCTAATCCATCCTTACATTCTCTCTGGAAATTACATACCTTATAAAATCCCTTCCTCATCTGACCTGTGGAGAGGCCCACAGTTTCCAAGAAGTGTGCATTGTGTTTTGTAGAATCAAAGCAAAAACAAACCACAACCCTTAACTTGTTTTGGCTCAAGGCATGTTTGTTCAGAAGGTTTTAAAAGTAAGTCATTCCTGCGTGAATTAACATTCTTTTTCATTTTTTGAAATTAAAATGGAATTGCATTATTTTCCCTTTTCTCCCTCCAAATCCTTCCATGTAACCCCTTTTCCCTCTCTCAAATTCATTTTTCCTACTAAATCGTACACTTTTAAAGGGGTTGTCCTAGTTACTGTTATGTTGCTGTGAAGAGACAGAAAGCATTTAATTGAGGGCTTGATCACAGTTTTGGAGTCTTAGTCCATTATCAGCATGCAGAGGAGCGTGGTGCCAGAGAAGCAGCTGAGAACTCACATCTGATCCACAAGTCTGAGGGAGAGAGACACACACACACACAGAGACAGAGACAGAGAGACAGAGAGAGACAGACACAGAGAGAGAGACAGACACCCACACCCCCACACACACCACAGAGAGAGAGAGAGAGAGAGAGAGAGAGAGAGAGACAGAGAGACAGAGACAGAGAGAGACAGAGAGAGACAGAGAGAGAGAGCCTGGTGTGGGTTTTGGAAACTTTAAAGCCTACTCTCAGTAACACACCTCCTCCAACAAGACTTACTAATCCTTTCCAAACAGTTCCACTAACTGGTGACTAAGTATTCAAATATATGAAGCTATGGGGAGCTTTCTTATTTGAACCATCCCAGGGGTAGTACTGTATATTCAAGTTTCTAGTAATAAAACAGATATGTGACAGATATTCTTAACTGCTACACTAATTTAATTATTGTGGCAGATATTCTTAACTGCCACAATAATTTAATAATTATTATGAAAATAGTACAGGAAGGATAGATGTTGGTTCCTAATGTCTTGGCATCTGTGAGGATTTCCTCTATGCCTTTTCTGTCCCACTCTACTCTGCTATATATATTACCTAAAACAATGCTATTTTAGAATTTCCTGTGCAATGATAACATAGATAGGTGAGGGAAATAAGAAATATTATTTTCAGAATATAACAATAAAGAAGAGACGATCAAATGTAATTTTCCCACAGGAAAATCTTCATAGTTTAAGGTACTGACAAAGCATTACTGTTTTTTTACTCTAAGATTGATTTTTATTACACATATTTTCAGAGGCTCAAAAATGTACAAAAGAAATAAAGCTCTCCAGATGGATTCTCTTTCAGAAATACATAAATTTGAATTTTATTTATTGGAGTCTATGGTCTACCTGATTAGAATGTGAAAGATCTTGGGTTTAATTCTCAGCACTGAGATAGCAGGCTTATTTACTTAACAGTTTAATGTTTTTTCTCTCTTTCATATTCATTGACAATCAAGGATTATCTCTGTGTGACATGAACATTGGCCATATCTCTCTGAGCTGACCAAGGACAGCCCAGTCACCTTGCCTGTTGAGCCATGTTGACATGGAGACCAAGCTTTCCACTAGAAACATTTGTTTCCTAGGTGCCTCAGGGCTTCTATTACATCCTGGTTTCTTAGGCTGTAGATGAGGGGGTTTAACATGGGAATCATAATACCATAGAACACAGAAGCCACCTTCTCCTGCTCTTGAGATCTGTTGGTCCCATGAAGTACATACATGTAGCAGACTGTTCCGTAGAATATGGTGACTGTGGTCATATGGGATGCACATGTGGAGAAGGCCTTTTTCCTTCCTGCAGCAGAAGACATCCTTAGGATGGCAGCCAAAATGTATGTGTAGGAAAAGATGACAACAGACACAGAGAAGGCTAAGTTAAAACCCACAAAAACTGTCAACAGAACAATATTAATGTCAATACTGGAGCAAGATAGGGCAAGAATTGGTGGTACATCACAGAAAAAGTGATTAATGACATTGGATTTGCAAAAGTTTGATAAGAAAGTAAAACTTGTATTTACAGAGGCATTTAGGAAGCCCATAGTGTATGAACCAAGAAGCAGTAGAATGCAGAGTCTCTGGGACATGATGACAGGATAGCGCAGTGGGTAACAGATGGCCACATAGCGGTCCACAGCCATAGCAGCTAGGATGAAGCAGTCACTGGTTATGAACGTACCATAGACATATAACTGCATTGCACATCCAGTGAAGGAGATGGATGGTTTCGTGCTCACAAAATTCTGCAGTGTCTTGGGAGTGATGGCAGAGGAGTAACAAAGGTCAACAAAAGCCAAGTGCTGCAGGAAAAAGTACATGGGAGTGTGCAGGGAAGAATGAAGTTTGATGAGCAGGATCATGCCAATGTTGCCCACTAAGGTGGCTGCGTAAATCACTAGGAATACCACAAAGAGGATGTGCCAAAACTCGTGTTGACCAGCAAATCCCAGGAGGATAAATTCAGTCACTTTGGTGTCATTACTGTGTTCCATGGTTAGTAGAAATCCAATATCAGCTGAAAATTGACAAAGGAAAAAAAGCAGAGGAACAAAAAACCCTTTTTGATTTGTTTTTAGAAATGTTATAATGTTTGGTTTCATAATGGTTTCTAAGAATTTTTTTATGGTTTTTGAATGTATGCATTTGTGGGTGGCTGTGTGTGTGTGTATACCGCAGTTCAACCTTGGGTATCATTCCTCATATGCCATCCACCTTGTTTTTAGAACAGAATCTCACACTCAGAACTTGTTAGGTCCACTATGCAGACTGGCTAGTGATCCAGAAATCTTCCTGCCTTGCCATGCTGGGTTTTCTTTCAAATATGTACCATCGTATCTGACATTTTTCTTATTAATGTGCTGGGGATATGAGCTTACTTTACTGATTCAGCTATTTGCTCAGCTTCTGCAAGGATGTTCTCTATGATATATTTAACTTAGAATTTAAATACCGATCCTTGGTACTTGGATGATTTCAATCACCCTTTGGGGAAATTGCCATTACGTTTTCAGCTTGTCATTTCTATTCATATATCAATTAAGGTTTATGAAAATATGCTTATTTCATTTACAAATTGTTCCTCTTATGCTATACATTTTAATTAAAATTCTGTTCACCCATGTCAAATATTGTATATGGGAATCTCAACTTCCATGTGTAGTTCTGTATGACCTTGCTCAATTTCTGTGCACGTATTCATCTTCTCTCTCTCTCTCTTGCTTGCCAACTGTTCTTTGGCTTCTGTCAATGTGCTTACTGGAGTATCCATGAAAAACTGATTGTTTTCTTTATATGATTTGCAAAAATTCATGAAAACCAAGAGAAGATGTCAACCTTGTCAAAATTCTTTAACAGTTTTATGTAAGAAAATAATTTCCTGTTCTTACCTCATCATAGATGTATTAGGTAGCATCCATAGCCTGATGTTCCTCCATACACCACACACTTCAGTAGCTTTGCCTCATGTCTCTCATCTCTCAGCATTCACCTGTGTCCTTTGCTAGTGATGAGAAGATTGGCTACAGCTTGTATCTGTGTCAAATAACCCACTGTGAAAATTTCTCAGGGACATGTTCCTAGAAACAAAATTGCTGTTTTTGGAGGTTGCATCACACATTTAATATACCGAACATTGTTAGTGCACATTGTTTGACAGATACCTCTGTGTTCATTGCCGCTGATGTGTGTGCTGGTTCTCATACCCTCATGAAGTTGATATTTATCCTACATTTTTGTCCAAGAAAACAAGTACCTGGTAGTATTTTTTCACTGCCTAATAATGTGATTATTTGATAATGTTCTTAGATTTTTAGTTTTTTACTTTTCAGTAAATTGCTTGTGATATATGACAGTGTTTTGAGTAAGTAGCATGTGTACTTACTTAATAAAATAGTTTTGAATTCATAATGACATGACCTTTTGAGCAACAGTTTTTAAGATCTAAGGAATAAAAAGAAACATCCAATAGCCATGTATGGGGTCTATCTATTCTTGAGGTTTTCCTCAGTGTGACATTCCTCCGTCTACGGTGGGGTATCTGCTAATCAAATCAATGATGAGGAGAGAATGGCCAATCACCTGAGTATTCTGAACAAGAGTTGCTTCTAAAACTTCATTTAAAGTCAGAATTGTACAAGGTTACAGAGACTCACTGACCTGGGCTTGAGTTCCCACCGCTTTGGAAAGACAGAGGACATTGCCCTCTCCAGTTCAGTTTCTTTCCTAGTAAGATGGGATCCCAGAATTACTTAAGACAACATGTTGACTGTAGCACCACTTATGAGAGTAAACATTTGGAAACAAGTTTAACTAAACCATAGTGGCTCAGAGTGAGATAAACATGTATACTTATGGAAAGGTACCCACATCATAATGCACAATGAAGAAAGCATTTCCAAATGTGTTTCATATGCTTTCACTTTTTTTTTCCATTTTCTTTATTTCCCTACAGACAAATTCAGGAAAAATACAAGCCAAATTTTGATGATTATTTTGAGATAAATAGAGAAGATTAAACTTATAAGCTAATTTACTTTATTTATTTATTTACGAGACAGAGTCTTTCTATGTAGCTCTGGGTGTCTTGGACCTAACTATGCAGACCAGGCTGACCTTCAGTTTATAACAATCCTGCTGTCTCTGCCTTCCAAGTGGTGAGATTACAGGTTACCTTTATATGCTAAAATAGCTTTAACTTTTTTTGAGAAGGAAGAAGGCAGCATCAAAGCTTGCTTTCTAGTAATGCTAGGCTGAAACAAACTCACTCACGTGAAGTTCCCACCACAGGGAACTCAATACTAACTCATGCACATGCAAGCAAGACACAAAGGGAGTTCAGATACATTCTGCCATTCAGTTGTTTGATGCTTTCTTAATTTTCATCATTCCTGGACAAATTAGTGCAATTCAGTTTCCTCACTCCATTTTCATAATGGCATCGGGGAGGAAATGACTCTTGGTCTTAAAGGTGGAACATTCTGGAGCTTTAGCTGGAACTGTTTGCCATACCATACATACCATTACCTGCTGCAATGATGCCCAGAAGATGGAAACCTCACTGGCTTTGCTTTCCTCTCACTACCTCTGCCTCCCGAGTTTCTGTCTGCAGTAGGCATGGGCTGATTGCCCATCAAGGCTTCTGAGTGTTTTCTGCTCATGAGAGAGTTCATAGCTAGGGCATAGGGGATCAGTATTCCCTTGAGAACCTGAGGTTCGAAGGACTGAGACGCAATTGCATAGACAATTTTCATAAATTGTATTTGCTGAATAAATTTTAAGTTACTGGATAGGCCATTTTCCCCTTTTATTTTCATTATGGAATTATTTTTTGTTTTCTTTTGTTCTGTTGCTTTTTTTTTTTTTTTGGTTTTTCGAGACAGGGTTTCTTTTATTTAACAATTATTTTCTTGTTACAAGTTAGGTTGGGCATCATTCCAAACACAGGACCAAGAAGCTGTGTTTAGGTCCAGATATAAAACTTTGCCAAGGTACTCATTTAAAAAACCATGGGATTCTGAAAAATATGTGTAAATATGACCTAAATATAAGGGTGAATGATAGACTTGGTGTGACATTAGAGATTCAGCTCTGTCAGAAACCTGCACACCAATTTCCATAGTGGCGGAACCAGCTCAGACTCCCACCCACAGTGAGGAAGTGGAGAGTAATGATGCTGATAATCCTTCAGGCAGTGCAGGAGAGAGACTGAATAAAATGTCTCCATGAGTTGCCCTGCAGAAGGTCATTTGTGAACCATATTGTATATAGTTCTTTAATGTCCCCTGCAGGAATGAGCTCTACTTTCCCGAGGTGTAACCCAGGTAAGCAATTCATCCACCCTTAGGTTTTCCCTATCTTCACTCCATTTTCTTCCCTGTTACTCTCTGTTGTGTTGGGTGAACATCTTCAGAAAACTTCGGTAAACTGAGCACTATGATAGAACAGATGACCCAAAATCTATGCCATTCTCGATAGCATCCTAAATTTCAGTGTCCTGATTCTTTACACTAATTAGTTGTGAATATGGGGTCCAAGAGAACCACTCATAAGTTTAAAGTCTCACACAATTCTTGTGAAGAGAATGCTGAAAATCTCCCTTTCAATAGGAAGTAGTGAGGTATTGGGGACTTATTATGATTAGATGAGGTCTTAAGATTGGGAGTCCAGTGAAAAGGACCTGTATCTACATGTCACATGAGAGTGCTTCCCTTTTCTGCTCTCTGAATGTGGAATGAAAGGTTGACAGTTTGCAACTACTTTACAGCCTTCGCCAGAACTCTCCCATGCTAGCAATGCAGTATCAGACTTCTGTCCTCCAGATTCGAGAGACATCATTTTGTGTTGTTACAAAGGAACTAAGCCCCCAGGAAAGTGCCATAATACAAACACAGTTTTATTACAGCAAGATGATAAAGTTAGAACCATCCCACAAGCTTCTTAGAGCAAAGTCTTAAAGGGAGGAATAGTTGAAAATTCCATCGTCTTCTAGGATACATTCCTCTCTGAATTAGGGTAATACATGGGGTGCGTTGCCGATCTCCTGAGCTTACCCTGATCTTTGGAGGTCAGAGTTGTATTGGGTATTGAAAATTTAGGTGTAAACCACTGCTAGATGACCAAATAATACTCCTCTATATCCAGTACATTTTGAATTTGGCCCAGAATATCCCAAACTACCATAATAAATCATTTTGTTAGACTGTGCAGCCCCCAAAGCCTCCAGGAAAACACCTTCTAGTAGCTGAGGGCAGAAGGCAAGATTTTTCTTTAGTTTAGTAAGTCTAATTCTTCACTGCATACCCCAAATACATAACCTTTACTTGCAACCACATCCAGGAACTGTAAACCCCTCCAGCCACAGAGTGGCCAGGCCCCTCCCCTAAGAACCTTTAACTGCCAGGTTCCACCCACAGAATACTCTAACAGCCCTAACTGCTGGACCCTGCCCCCACCCTACAGAGTAAAAAGCCCAATCTCAGGACATGAAATCCCACCAATCTCCACCCTGAAAAATTCCACCCTCTTCCCAAGAAACTCTCTATAAGCCCTGTATCCTGTCCAGTTTGCAACTTTTTCTCTCCTGAGCAGAGGCAGCCACCCTCCTGTTTTTTTCCCTCCCAATAAATCTCTTGTGTGAGGTTTGTTGTGCAGTGTGACTTTGTGATATTCCTTGGCTTCCGGCTGCCAGGATACCTTTCCATCTGAGCTGTAATGCATATAGGAATAAAAAGTAAGATGCATACTGCCCTAACCGTTACAGAAAATGGACGCAAACTGTTTACTTATGCTCACATTACCTTTCCATATAATCACAGTTCTCTCAGGTGTAAGAAATGAACTGCATATATTTTGCCATGGCAACAAAGACACTTATGAAAAGGTAATAAATTCCCAGTTTTCCCATTGTATGTAGCTCTTCTTTTCTCCGTGTCATTTCTACTGCAAACTGTTTGGTAAATGCTATAATATCTCTTTCCTTAAGGATGTGTTTACATTTTACAATTAGTACATGCTAGGAATAAGCTGATGAGTCTCTTATCTTAAGGGAGATTGAACTTGAGTGTTTTTCATAATTAAATCAATAGTAGGATGAGTCATAGTTGATCAGAATTTTAACTTAGTTGTCAGAGAGTTTATCCACAATATTGTCATCCATGAAGTATACCTTGGTGGTCAGATTTGCACTGGAATTTGACAAATAAGTAATCATTTGGAAAATGAGTGCAATTCTAGTGGATGCTAAGAACATTTTTAAATTTTTTATTTTAATTTTTATTATAAATTAAATTTATTAATTTATTTTATATCCTGACCTCATTTCCCCCTCCCTTTCTACCATTCCCTCCCTCCTCCCCCCATCCACTCTTCTTCCATTTCTGTTCAGAAAGTGGCAGGTCTCCTCTTGTATTAAGGCTGGGCAAGGCAACCCAGTATGAAGAATAGGTTCCAAGAAGTCAGCCAAAGCCTTAGAGACAGACTCTGCTTCCAACACTAGGGGTCCCAGGAGTAGATCAAGCTACACAACTGTCACACAGCCAAGCGATGGGTCTAGCTTGGGGAATCCTGTTGAAGAGAGGGAGGAAGGATTGTAGGAGCCGAGGGGTGGGATTGCAGGGTGAAGGTCATCACAAGGGAACCCACAGAAACAATTGACCTGGGCTCATAGGAGCTCCCAGACTCTGGACCAACAGCTAAGGAGCCTGCATAGAGTTGACTTAGGCCCTCTAATGTGCGACAGCTCTAAGATAGCTAAGAGCATTTTTGAGTGAGAACAGAACTACTAGAGAAAGCCTTGAGTGCCAGGATGACACTCCACACAGTGATGGTGTAATGAAGATAGTGATAGAATGATCTGAAGCCGTTTTCCTGACCAGCTACAACGCAGTGGGTTCTTATTTGGAGCACACTGCTTTTCAGGAATTCTAAAGCAGTTTGCCCAAACAGAAATGTTTTGTAAAGTTTTTGTAAAATGAACAAACTCTGGTAAAGTTTCAAGACCACCTATTTCTACATTATCTCACTTGCGACAGAAATGGAAAATGTTGGGCTGGAGAGATGGCTCAGCTGTTAAAGGCTCACCACCAACACCATAAAAAACAGGAAGTGTTTATTGTGTGGTTTTTCAAAGGTAATATTAGGCTAGAAATAAAGGAAAGGGCTAAGAAATGAAGAGATGAGTTTTTAAGTTCCATGAAGTGTAACAAACATGAAGCCAGCAGGGTAGAAGGGATAACTTGAATCAGAAGATGGTCTTAAAAATAAATACTTTTATTTCACACTCATATTTTTGCAATAATTTTAATCAAATTTATAAAGGACCTCTCTGGATTTAGGAAAGCGATTAAAGGAGAAAAAATTTAGATTCAATGCTAACATAATACAGATTTTTCTAGCCATTAAGATATATTTGGAAATACTTGAAGTAGTATTTTCTAAAGCTTACATATGCATATTGATATCCTCAATAGTCTTCACAAGGTCCTTCTCTACAATAGTAGAAGATACAGGTCAGAAATTCTATTCTAAGGAAAATGAGTTTCAGAAGAGGTCATTGAATATTTATACTTTATAAGATCTGGTATAGTAATGAAGTCAGGCATCATTTAAAAGCTCAGTGTTTTACATTTCATAATTATTGAATGTAATTGAACAATCATTGTAGTTGAAGTTTTCCTGGTCCCACCTGGCTCCCGCAGTCCCACAGTCATGCAGTCACTCAGACCCAAATGAACACACAGAGGCTTAATATTAATTAAAACTGCTCAGCCATTAGCTCAGGCTTACTACTGACTAGCTCTTACATTTAAACTCACCCCATTTCTATTAATCTATATGTCACCACGTTTTCCATGGCTTTACTGTCTATATTCCTTTTTCTCTCTTTCAAGCCTACATACATTTTTACACACAGTGTAAATCATTTAGAGTTTATTTCATCTGAATCTATTTTATTGTGAATCTATTGCTTTAAACTGCAGCATTCTCTGCCCACCTCAGCTTCCCAACATGGTGGAACTACATTTACAGCCAGCTCTGGGAACCATGCTCCCACAGACTCTGGGAAGTAGTGGGTCTATGCTTCCATCCAGCAGCATATAGCCCAGAATTTTTTTTTTTGTAGCAGAAGCTATATCCACCAGTCAGTGTGCTGTGTGGCTGGCAGATGCCACTGTATACAGTGGCAAGAATCAGTTATGCTGCACTCAAGCCCATACACTGGGAACCCACCATACTGTAGCTCAAGTCCATATGCCACAGCATCTCTGTACCTTGTTGTCTCTATATCTCAACCTACATGAGACATGAAGTTGAAAGCTTATTTTGGCTCCATTATTATACATTTAGAAGCCCTTTTTAAACTCTTTTAGGCCTTATGGAAATTCGAGAGCCCCATGGTGGTATGCCAAATATAGAAGTTTTCTCTGGTGTCCTGCCCAGCCCTGTGGTCCTGCAGCCCACTTATAGAATAATCACTCAGAAGCTTATATTAATTATAACTGTTTGGCCATAAGTTCAGGCTTACTACTGACTAGCTCTTACACTTAAACTCAGCCCATTTCTGTTAATCTATATGTCGCCACCTTTTCCATGGCTTTACCTGTGTGCCATTACATGTTGCCCCCTCAACTGTGGGCTGGTGTCTCCTGACTCAGCCTTCCTCTTCCTAGAATTCCCCTTGTCTGTTTATCCCAACTATACTTCCTGCCTGGCTACTGGCCAATCAGTTTTTTTATTTATCAACCAATCAGAGCAACACATTCACAACATACAGAATATTCCACAGCAAATCATAGCCATGATTTGATGTTGCAAATTTTATTGATGTATATCCAATCTAAAGGGACCTTTTCTCTATGTCTTTTTATAGCATGTTTTACCCTATTTCTTTCTATGCTGTAGATCAGAGGTTTCAACACAGAAATCACAGTACTATAGAATATGGAAGTTACTCTCAAATCCTCAGAATTAACTGTAAGTACCTATAAACTAGGTACTTACATAAAATACTACCAAGTGAAAGTCTCATGTGGAGAAGGTTTTCTTCTTTCCTCCAGTACAGGACATCTTGAGATTGGTGGGCATGTGTATTGGTGAAATTATTAAGGCCACTCCACGTAGTTAAAAGGAGATTTATTTAATGGCGTAACTTACAAGTTAAGGGATAGGTAGGTCGCGGGGTCTGGGGAAGGTGTATCGCAGTCTAGCAGTGTTTTCTGGAGCTCTGCTTGTCCCACCTTCACCGTCCAAGGTCCCGGAACCGAGTCAGAACACCGCCCATCCAGATCTCAGGTCTCCAGGCGCCTCCCTTGGCCCCACCTTGTAGGCGTGACAGTTGCCAAAGACTCAATGGGGGTTGGAACTTCCAGATCAAAGCTGGAATGGCTACCTACTATACATGTATATTTAGAGAAGGTAATGACCAACACAGTGAATGTCAAGTCAAGTTTCAAAGATAACAGCAAGTCTGAGGTTGGTATTAAAGCTGGAGCATAAAAGCTCACCAACTGGAAGAAATTCACAAAGAGAGCAATTGATGGTGGTCTTACAGCATGACTGAAAAAAAATGTAAGGATTGTGTGTACAGAGGAATTTGTTAGCCCATTGAAGTAGAAACTAGCTACTATCTGGATATAAAATTTTTAGAGACATGACTGTCAGTTAGTAAAATGGATTACAGATGGTCACATAATGGTCTCCTGCCAGAGCTGCCAAGAGGTAACAGTCTCTGGTTGCAAGTGTGCTATATACCAACATTTACATTACAATCCTCTATATGCTATGTATCTATCTTCTACCACAACTTTTGCAGTGTTGTGGGAGTGATGTCAGGTGTGTAATGTATCAATAAAGCCAGACGTTGTATCAACAAAGAAGTGCATGGGAATCTGATGTCTATAATCTGTGGTGATGAGGAGGATCATTCCATTGTTACCCACCATGGATGATATGTAGATGACAAAAAAAACCAATAAAGAAAACACAGTGAGTATCACATTGGACCCTAAATCCCAGAAGATTAAAGTCAGTGACTCAGTGATATTTCCACAAGTCACACTCCCTAAATAGAACTAGACAAGCAGCAAGACAAGAGAGAAATCTGTGACCTCTTTTGAGATAAAGATGGTCTTACCTTTCACAATATTTTGGAACTTAAAGTTTCCTGACAAGCATTATCTAGGAGGTTTTATGCTTTCTAAAGAGATTTTTAAAATATTTTTGATAGGAAATAATCATATAAACAGTGCATTTGAACTATGAATCCATTTGAAAATGAAGAACTCTTTATAGAAGAATATTAATTCAAAGAAACATAGATTCATACTTATTTTCTAATATATTAAGTGTGTATCTATATTAACATAGGATAATATTCAAATATGATTTTTGTACCTTTTCAATAGTTTCCAGTATTTCTTAGTCACTCATTATTTCTATGTTATATTCTTGGGTTTTGGAAAGGTGGTGAACACTGTCCTGTTAATCTTCCAACTAACTGCTCCTTTAATTGACTATTGATGTGGAAAAAGAATCACTAAAAGCGGTCTTACTCTTTTGTCTATATTGTCTGTTCTCCTGAATGTTGGGATTAAAGGTATGTACCATCATTCTAGACCCTTACAGAAGGCTTTTAAAAATTTAATTACAAAAATTGATAATCTCATACTCGTATACAATGCATATGATTCCATTAACCCTTAAAAGATGGGGAGAAATATCATAATTTTATTTTTTGAGTAATATTTCAAAAGAGGCTCATAAAATGTGTAAAGCATCAATACTTTATTCAGACACTTGGATGAAACTCACTAGTAGAGTACTTGATTAGAATGTGAGAAATACAGATTTACTTCTCAGCACTAAAGAAATAAGTTTATTTATTTGATAATTTAATTTTTTATAGTCTTTCATATTCATTGACAATCAAGGAATGTCTCTGTGTGACATGAACATTGGCCACATCTCCCTGAGATGACCAAGGACAGAGCCCAGTTGCCTTGCCTGTTGAGCCATGTTGACATGGAGACCAAGCTTTCCACTAGAAACATTTGTTTCCTAGGTGCCTCAGGGCTTCTATTACATCCTGGTTTCTTAGGCTGTAGATGAGGGGGTTTAACATGGGAATCATAATACCATAGAACACAGAAGCCACCTTCTCCTGCTCTTGAGATCTGTTGGTCCCATGAAGTACATACATGTATGAGAGTGTTCCATAGAATATGGTGACAGCAGTCATGTGGGATGCACATGTGGAGAAGGCTTTTCTCCTTCCTGCAGCAGAAGACATCCTTAGGATGGCAGCCAAGATAAATGTATAGGAAAAAATGACAACAGACACAGTGAACGTCAAGTTAAATCCCACAAAGACTGTCAATACCATGATATTGAGGTCAATACTGGAGCAAGATAGGGCAAGAATTGGTGGTACATCACAGAAAAAGTGATTAATGGCATTAGATTTGCAAAAGTTTGATAAGAAAGTAAAACTTGTATTTACAGAGGCATTTAGGAAGCCCATAGTGTATGAACCAAGAAGCAGTAGAATGCAGAGTCTCTGGGACATGATGACAGGATAGCGCAGTGGGTTACAGATGGCCACATAGCGGTCCACAGCCATAGCAGCTAGGATGAAGCAGTCACTGGTTACAAAGGTTCCATAGACCAGCAATTGAACTATGCACCCAGTGAAGGAGATGGATGGTTTCGTGCTCACAAAATTCTGCAATGTCTTGGGAGTGATGGCAGAGGAGTAACAGAGGTCAACAAAAGCCAAGTGCTGCAGGAAAAAGTACATGGGAGTGTGCAGGGAGGAATGAAGTTTGATGAGCAGGATCATGCCAATGTTGCCCACTAAGGTGGCTGCGTAAATCACTAGGAATACCACAAAAAGGATGTGCCAAAACTCGTGTTGACCAGCAAATCCCAGGAGGATAAATTCAGTCACTTTGGTGTCATTACTGTGTTCCATGGTTAGTAGAAATCCAATATCAGCTGAAAATTGGCAAAAGAAAAAATACCAGAGAAAATAACCCCTTTTTGATTATTTATTTCAGAAATTTTATAATGTTTGGTTTTGTAATGACTTCATAGAATGCTTTTCATTGTGTTTATTGGGGCATGTGTGCATAGGTGTGTGTACATGCAAGTGTATGTGTGTATTTGAAGGTCAAAGGTCGATGCTGGGCAACATTCATCAGGTACAGTCCATCTTGTGTTTTGCAACAAGGTATCTCACTCTTTTTGGAACTTAATGTGTCAGCTGGCTAGCAGTGGGTACCAGTGACCCGTCTGTCTCTTTCTCCCCAGTTCTGGGTTTACAATTGGATCCCACCATGCCTGGATCTTGTTCTACATGGTTTCTGGTGGTTAAAGTCAGGTTCCCATGCTTGTATGTGAGTTCTTTACTGGCTAGACTATTTCCCTTGCCCCTCAAAGGATCTATTTTCTATGACATATTGATGGCATTTAAAGACTGAACCTCAGCACTTAGACCACTTTCATTCAGCTTTCAGAAACTGCTTTTGAACAGATCTTTATTCTTAGCTACTGATTGTTATTTTATTAACATATCAATTAACAAAAATAAAATACGCTTATTTCATTCTTAGATTGTTCTTTATGCTCTATATTTTAATGAAAATACCTTCATTAATAATTGTGCTTGAAAATTTCAACCCAACCTTATAGTTCTATATAAACTTTCTCTAAGTTAATTCCATGTCTCATTTTGACCTTCTCCCCTCCTAACTACTCTAATTGACCCAGCATGGACATATTGTCATGTAGACTTCAGTAGACATTTTTAACCAAAGTGTGTGTAAATATTATTTTCTTTGCAAAATTTCAAAATTTTATGAAAACTAATAAAATATGTCAGCTTTGTCGAAAGTTTTAAATAATATTCAGTAATCAAGATTACTTCTTGTACTTTCCTCATTACAGGTAGATTAGGTAAAGTCCATGGCTTGGTGTTGGTCACATATCACACTCCAGTATCTGTGCTTCACACTACTGCTCATTGCTCACCATTCACCTGTGTCCTCAGTGTTGAGTAGATTGGCTACAGCTCGCCTCTGCTACAAATAGTTCTTTGCGACAATTTCTCCGTGAGACATTTCTAGGAACAAAATTACTGAATTTGGGTGTTCCTTAGATGCCCGGGCCTTTTCAGATTCACAAACCAAATATGCTATTTCCCTTGTTTAGGGATATGGTAGATAAAATGAAGAGAAGGAAGCCTCCCATAAGTTGTATTTGCAAGAAAAAAAAACAGCATAAAGGGAAAAATTATTTTTTCTAAGCAACCAAGACCAAGTTACATTGGCCCTAGGAATGACAACACTTGTAACATTTGAAAGTTAGTTGATACAATTTTCTACATTGATGTAGTACAGGACTGCAGTCATATCATTTCAGAAGATATGAAACATTATTTGGCAAAGGTTGACAATCTTTCTTGGGAGACATTAGAGAACATGAATGGGGAGGACGATGTTACCCTGGTAAGTGGTTTCATAAAATTTCTGTAGTGAGCATTATCATGACCAAAAAGTTATGAGAACTAGTGCCTATAAGTGAAGGAATAATATAAGATTCCTGAAGTGACCAAATATATGCACACACACACACACACATACACACACACACACACACACACATGACCACTTGCAAAAGACCCTTGCTGCACACACAACCCAGGAAAGCAAGAGGAGGACTAGTTGGGGAAAAGGAGGAGTTTTATTTAGCAGGAGTTGGAGGTGATGACAGAAGTTAATGAGGGGAGGGTATGATCACAATATTTTGTGCATGAATGAGAAACTATAAACCTCAACCAAACCAAAGTCAACCAAAGCAAAACAACTAAGACAAAGACAACAAACATTTTAGCCTGATTTAAAAATCTAAATGTAAATATAACAAGCATGTTCATGTTCTTTATTAAGGAAATAATTTTGCCTAAAGGCTTGAAGATACAAACAGACCAATTTCTTGGACGAAAATGCAGAATTGTGCCATTGATCTATAAATTCTCTGTAGTTCCAGTTACATACTTGAGAAAATTTTATGTTCAACTTGACAACTCTATGTGGAAATTGAATGGAAAATAAATCGAGGGAACAACTTGTTTTGCCAGACAGCAGAAGTTATTATGAAACAGTAATTATGAAGACAGCATGGGACTGGCTTGAGAATAGAAGAGCATGTCGGTGAAGCTGAGAAAAACAAACTCTGCAAGCTTCCAAAGCAAGGGGGCAACCAACAGGCCTACCCAGCTCTGCTGCCTATAAACCACATAACGAGGAGCATGGCACAATAACCTGAAAGGTGCAGTAGCGGCATGCATACTTTGGCAGTAACCACAACTCTGTAACTGGACTTAAGACCCACTCAACAAGAGAGAAAAACCATGCCTGGTACTGGAAACCTAGCCAGCCACTCAGTGTTAGTGAAGTCATGGCTATTGGAGGAGCATATCCAACCACTACTTTACTAAACCAGTATAATCCCTACCTACCAACAATCTATAAATATTTGTCCTTATACCCACAGATAAGTGTAGTCTTCACCCCTCACCAAGGGCACTTCTACATGCAGCAGAGACCACTAGAGAAAAACACAACCAATAAAAATGCAGAGCTGTGGAGCCCAGTCCCCGTGGCTACATCTACAAAATATGCCTGTACCTAAGGCTCAGGGAATGTTGCAGAAGAGCGGGGTGGAAAGCTTACAAAAGCCAGAGGGTCAGGGAGTTTTCTGTGAGATTGTGTCTGTTAGCTATATCAATAAAGTCTCACCAGCATGACTTTCTAAACATGAGCAACAAGAATGAGACCAATATACCTACCAAAGTGGGCGGGGAAAAACCCATGAGGCCCCAAGCCTACTCAAAGAACAATAGCCAACTAAGAAATGCTGATAATGGGAGAAATAGTCTTCTCCATGGAAGAGCCCCTCAGCACCAATGGTCAGTCTTGAAAATATGCAAGAAGTTGCAGTATAAAGACTGAACAGCCGGGCGGTGGTGGCGCACGCCTTTAATCCCAGCACTCGGGAGGCAGAGCCAGGTGGATCTCTGTGAGCTCGAGGCCAATCTGGGCTACAGAGTGAGATCCAGGAAAGGCGCAAAGCTACACAGAGAAACCCTGTCTCGAAAAACAAAAAACAAACAAACAAACAAAAAAAGACTGAACAGGGTATATTTAGGAATATATATGTATATATAATATGCATATGTAATAACAGCTAATAAAAAAGAGGATTTGAATTTGGAAGAGAGCAAGGAAGGGTATATGGGAGGGTTTGGTGGGAGGAAAGGAAGTATAGAGCCACAAGAGATGTTAAAATACACTGTGGTGCTATAAATGCTTATGCATATGAAGAAATAATACTGAATTCCAACTTTACGCTTTACAAAAGTTGTTTCCTAATGTATTATGGATTTAAACACCTACATTTTTTGAGAAAAACAATGTTGACTTAGCAATACAGAAAAAGTTTAGATAAATCATAAACCAAAAGTCATGACTGTAGAAAAATTCTGAGGTCATATAGAGGGTTCACAGGGTAAGAGCACTTACTGTACAGTCCCCAAGTTTAGATCTCAACATCCATGCAAAAAATTGGACATGACTGCACCGGTTCCTCTAACCTAAATAGAGATATAAGGATTGCTGGGGCTGCTGGCCCCTAGCCTAGGCCCAGGTTAAATTAGAGACCTCTTTTCAAAGGAATAAGAAGCAAAGACATCCAGCATCTTCCTCTGGTACACATACACACCCACTCAGACATCCGTACACACCACTAAATAAAAAGACTTCTACCATCTACACATAAAATTTAAAAAATATACCCCTTTTGGAATATTCAACAGTACCAAAAGATAAAAGATTGCAATTTAGTTATGTGAATTTGTTTTCAAAACACATATAAATATTAAAGGTCCAGTATAGTTTTTTATAAATTCATCTAATAGAAAGTTTTATGAAAGTTATGAACAAGACAATTGTAGAAGAAAGAAAAACTAAACATTCAACAGAAATGTGTAAAGATATATAGCTCATCATTAATCAGGTAGTTACATATGAAAACTTGGTTAAAATGTAATTTTATTCATCAATTTAAAGTACCAAGTTTTGGTGAGAATTGTGAATACACAAGAATGCATATATTTTTATTAGAAAAGTAAATTAGTTGTTATATTGAAGACAGTCAAAATAAACCTATGTTTCTATTGGCCAAATCTCCAGTATAAGGTAAATATTATAAATAAATTAATGACCACAATCAATGGTTGTTCGTACTCATGTACATTTACATGCATGTTTGTACATGAATGTATACAAACATAGGAATGCCCATAGTCTCAATTATTAAAGAGACGATTAAAGAAAAATCAGCAAGTGAACATCTGTAAATTTTTCCACATAACCCTGAATTCATCAAGTTTCAGAAATTGTCCTGTACTGAGCTGTCAGGGATGGCAGGCAGAGCTATGGGCAGTTCCATAGGTGCTATGGTGGGTTTTATATAAGAACATGTCTGTAATGTTGGGTATATAGCACGCTAAGTTTGCAGCTGCTGTGGGCTTCTCTGGCCCTTTGAAATACCATGAGATAAACAGAGCAGGGTAGCCGGGCGGTGGTGGCACACGCCTTTAATCCCAGCACTTGGGAGGCAGAGCCAGGTAGATCTCTGTGAGCTCAAGGCCAGCCTGGTCTACAGAGTGAGATCCAGGACAGGCACCAAAACTACACAGAGAAACCCTGTCTCGAAAAAACCAAAAACCAAAAACCAAAAACCAAACCAAACCAAAACAAACCAAAACAAAACAAAAACCCAAAAAAACCCAGAGCAGTGTACATCCTTGAAAAAATACAACCAGAGCTGCCATAATCACTTGGAATTAAAATAATACATAAGGTTTTGGGTAACAATTTTCTAGAGATCAAGAAATAAGGCACATGAACACACACACACACACACACACACACACACACACACACACACACACACACACACACACACTGAGCACAATGAGGGTGTTTGATAACCAAATGAATTCTGGGAAGAGAACTGGGATGAGAATACCTGAGTGTTCTGGGCGAGTTAACCCTCTGATGAGTCCATACACTTCCAAAGCTTGTTCACTGTTCAGGTGTCCATGGACAAATAGATACACCTGGGCTTGATTCTCACCCACAGCTTCATAGTGATAGAGGGCTTGACTCTCTCTGGCTCAGTTTTGACTCCTGTAAAATGGGGTCACAGAATTACTTAAGGCAACACGTTTATTGTTGTGATTAATGAAAGCAAATGTTTGGAAACAAGGTTAGCTTCATCTTACAGACTGATATGTGGACCCTCAGATTAATACACTTATGGAAATGTGCCCACATCATATTGCACAGCGAGAAAAGGGTCTTGCAGTTTCATATGGACAGCGTGGAATATTCAGAATAAAAATGATTTTGAATACATATTTATATGTATACAAAATAATACACTTTTACTTCTTTCTAATTTTCCTTTTTCCCATTTTTGTTACATTTTTTTCATACAATGTATTTTGATTATATTCTTTCCCCACTTTCCTACCCTCCCAACTTGGTGTTCTTTCCTCTCTCTCAAAACAAAACAAAACAAAACAAAACAAAACAAAACAAAAGAAAACAAAAGAAAATCACGCAAATAAAAGAAAGCCAGTGAGGTGAAAAATCTAGACAAAACAAATGAAACAAAAAAGTGTACACAGATACACACATACACACATACATCAGCAAGAACCCATGTGTCTGCTTCATGTTGGGGAACTATTCCTGGGCATGGGGCCTGCCCTGGAGTGTGGTTGATATACCCAGTGACATTCCATTGGAGAAAACTGATTTTCCATTTCCTAGCAGGTATCAATTACAAATAGCTTCTTGGTTAGGGGTGGGACTTTGTATCCATTTCCTCCTTTCAATGCTGAAATTTTGTCTGGTTTGAGCCTGTCAAAGTCTTGTTTGCTGTCACACAGTCTTTGTGTTCATATATGTATCAGTCCTGTTGTGTCTAGAAGATGCTGTTTACATTCAGGACAGGTAAAAATTTCCGATACTTAATTTAGTCATGGGGTGGGGAAGAGAGAGAGAGAGAGGGAAGGAGGGAGGGAGGGAGAGAGAGAGAGAGAGAGAGAGAGAGAGAGAGAGAGAGAGAGAGAGAGAGAGAGAGAGAGAGATATTAAACTGCAAACTCAGCTCTTCATCACTTTCATTTCATGGCTGAAAGAAACTCACCCACCACAGGGTACTGAATGGGCGCTCAATACTCAGTTATACACGTGCAAACAAAACACGAAGTCAGATTCATTCTGTCATTTAGTTATTTGATCCTTTGTTGATTCTCATTCTCCCTGGACAATTCAGTGCAATTCAGTTTCCTCACTCTACTTCCACGATGGCACCAGGGAGGAAGTGGAACCTTCTGGAAATTAAGCTGAACCCCTTTTCATTTCACTACCTGCTGCAATGATGCACAGAAGATGTTGGAAACCCCACCAGTTTTGCTTTCTTTAAATTGCTTCCAGAAACTCTGTGCTGCAGGCACAGGCTGATTGCCCGTCATCAAACCCTCTCTGGATGTTTCCTACCCAATAGGGAGTTCATAGTTGGGGGATAAGGGATCAATGTTCACTCCCTTGAGAAACTGTAGTGCCAGGAGCTGAGATGAAATTGGATAAACAATGTTCTGAAGTTATATGTTGCTGACCAAATTCAAAATTTTTAGAGAGATTTTTTTTTCTGTTATTTTTCTATGAACCATTAGCTTCTTTTTTGTTGTTGTTCTCCCTTATTTTCAAATAAGTATTTGTTATTTCTTGTTACAAATCAGACTAAACTTTTTTTAAACACGGATTTAAGGAAATGTACTTAGCTTTAAATATAAAGATTTGCTACTGAATTCATAAAAACCTAGGGCTTTCTGAAAAATGGAAAATGTGACCCAAATTTAATGGTATTAGAGATACAGCCTTTTGAAGAGAGAGCATCACATTGGCCATCATTTATTTACTTAAACAAAATATTAACCCCTGATTGTTTCTTTCTTTATTTGCTAGAAATTTACTGTAGACATCCCTACATAAAGACATTGTATGTAGACATCCCTACATAGAGAAAATGTTACACTTTACAGAAAATATTTCAGCTAGAAACCTTTGGGATAAGGAACTTTGAATTGCATTTGTTTATAGTGCTGTTATGAAATCCAAGTTAGTTGGTCTTCAAGGAACAAACTAACTCTAATGAACTTGTAGCTTTTAGCTTACCTAGCAACTCTAGAAAAGGGAGCTGTCAAATATGCTGGCTGGTTAGCCTTCAAAAAATGTCTGCCATACTCCAGCTATCCTATGTCCTTTCAAATTAAGAGTAAGAAAATAATGGTAAGAGTGGGACATCAACTATCTGGAAGCACTTTAACATGAAAACAAAGGCTTTCTGCCCTTAGAAATTCTGCACTTAAAAGGTGTTGGCTAGACCTTTGAATACGGAGCGGGGAATCCATTTCTCACACTATCTTACACTGAACTTGATTCAGTGCATGTGAAGTAGAGAGATTTTTTTCTGGTTCTAAAATTGGCCTTTCTCCCATGGCAACTCTCAACTTCTTGCCTCAGGAACATCTCTTAAGCCACAGAGGATGATTTATCAGAGGGAGCATATATGTTTGGATGGTAACAATATCCATAAATGTTCAGCCTCTTGGAGGGAGGTAGAACAAATATCTCAATTCTTTGTCTTGCAGAGCAACACTTTTGAGAAATATTCTTTTTTTTTTTTTTTTGGTTTTTTTTCGAGACAGGGTTTCTCTGTGTAGCTTTGCGCCTTTCCTGGAACTTGCTTTGTAGACCAGGCTGGCCTCGAACTCACAGAGATCCTCCTGCCTCTGCCTCCTGAGTGCTGGGATTAAAGGCGTGCGCCACCGCTGCCCGGCTGAGGAATATTCTTTATTGTCCATTAATGACCTGGTAGAACTGAGTTCCAGTTTCACAGTTTGTAACCAAGACAAATAAATCACTCATGCTTGTATTGATCCTATCTATGTCTCCCTCTTCTTGCAGTTATTTTCTGTGCTTTTGGATTAAAAACCTTCAAAAATTCAATGAACTACACAATTTGAAAGAGTGGTTCACACACACACACACACACACATCCACCCCCCTCACAGTGCCATTTTAGACAGCATCCAAAATTCAGCAATCTCTATAACCACATTTTATTTACACTAATTGGCTACAAACCTTGGGGCCTATATGACCACTCTCAGATTTGATATATCACACAACTCTTTTGAGCTAAATATTGACATCTCTGTTCTCCATTGACCTGGACCAGCAGGTCATTCTTCATTGACAGGCTCCTGAGAGAGAGGATCAGGAGACCAGAAGACAAGGAGATACAAAAGTTTGTGATCAGGAGGTATTGCATAAGCTATGTCTTATGGAAAGCAAGTTTATTAAGGAGTCCAGCATCTTATGTATTATTTGCAGGGGAAAATAGCACAGAGTCAGTAGAAAGCTATCATTCGATGGAAGGAAGCCAGAGGGAGGCTAACTAAGCAGTGTTATACAAAGGGAACACAAGGTATCCCATTATCATACAGACTGACCACACTGTGGCCTTTGGCCTGACAAGTCTAGTCTCCAGAGGAAAGTCTCTCCCAGGAACGAAAAGCTTAACTCCTTTGAGGCCCTGACCTTAGACTCATACTGGGCCTTATCATGTCTGCCCCAGGGCAAAGACACAGAACTAGGTTCCTTTTGTCCTTACATCAAGGTCTCTGAGAAAGCCCTGGATTGGTCTGACTCAAAACTCCACCAATATAATGGCATTAAGAAGTAACATCATTTTGAAATGATCATGATTAGATCATAAGTCACATGATTTGTTTTGTCTGTTCTAAAGCTGTTTGTCTCAACAAAAATAATTTGTATGTCTTTTGTAAATGAATGATCAAGGATAAATTTTTAGTGCCATCTCTTTCTAGATTATCTCACTTGGGATAGAAGTGGAAAGTGTTTGTGGTGTTACAGTTCATAGGGAAGATTAGTATAGATTGAAAATAAAGAAGTTGTTAGTGAAAAAAATAAGGGATAAAGTGCCATGGGTAATAATAATGGTAATGTGGATGGAAGGGATAGTTTGAAATACAAAACAGTTTAAAAATGAATACATTTATTTTACATTCAGATTTTTGTAATAATTTGAATAGAATATACAAAAGACCTCATATAGGCAATTATGTATAGAATAAAATAATAAAATTCAATGTTAATATTTTTTATATACAGATAAGAGTTTCCTAGTCATTGAAGTTTTTTTTTATTGAAAATAGATTCTTCTTTCATATAATACTTCCTGACCACAGTTTCCTCTTTCTCTACTCATCCTAGCCCCCCTCCCTTCTCTCCCAAATCCACTCCCCTCTGTTTCCCTTCAGAAAACAGCAGGGCTCCAAGAGATGACAGTCAACAGGCCAAAACAAGATACAATAAGACAAGGCAAAATCCCTCATAGTGAGGCTGGACAAGGCAACCCAATAGGAGAAAAAGAGTTTCAAGAGCAGTCAAGAGTCAGAGACACACCTGCTTCCACTGCTAGGAGTCCCACAAAAATGCCAAGCTAACAGCCATAAAATAATATGCAGAGGATATGGTGCAGATCCATGCAGCCCCCGCTTCCCCGCTTGCTACTTCAGTCTCTGTGAGACCATGTGAGCCCTGCTTAGTTGATTCAGTGGGCCATATTCTCCTGGTGTTCCCCATCCCCTCTGTCTCCTACAGTCTTTCCTCATCCTGTTCCATAGGGTTCCCTGATCTCCAAAAGGAGGGACCCAATGGAGACCACCAATATAGACTCTCCCCATAATGTTTAGCTGTGAGTCTCTGCACCTTCTCTCATCTGCTGCTGGAAGAAGCCTCTTTGATGATGATGACCAGACAAGGCATGAATATATGAGTATAGCAGAATATCATTAGGAATCATTTCATTAATTTTGACAGTCATGTTTTGTTCTATCCTAGGTCTATGGGCTCTCCAGTCTCTAGTTCCTGGCCATCCAGGCAGTGTAGGACATGGGCTTCGTCTCATGGTGTGGGCCTCAAGTTAAACCAGATATTGCTTGGCCACTCCCACAAGTTCTGCACCACCATTGCTGCAGCACATCTTGCAGGCAGGACAGATTACAGGTCAATGGTTTTGTGGCTAAATTGGAGTCTAGGTTTTTCTTTCTGTAGCCTGCAGAGTACCTTGTCTCACCAAAGAGCCTAGAATACAGGGGTGAAGGCTCCATGTAGGCACCGGCTCCATCACTCTACATTTAGTGAGCTGTGTTGATGCTGTCCTCTGCCATGTACCCTCCCCATACTCAGTTTTTAGAGAGCAACCCTCTGCTCTAGCATCAGCCTGACTTATTTGGTGATCTCCATGGGACCCCCTTGGCCAACAGCTCAACTAAATGCAACCCTGGCCCACCACTGGAAAGCATTTAAGTATTTAAAAATATTCAAAAGGGTATTTCATGAAGTTTTTTTAATATATTTGCCAATATCTACTATAATCTCCATAAAGTCCTCTCCATGTTAGTATGAAACACAAATTTAAATTATGAGTTTCAAATATAAGTTTCAGACTATTCCCTATATTATAAGATCAGATGTATTAATGGGGGTGGTTGTCATTTAAGAGCTCACTTCTTCAAATTTCATAATTATTAAAATACAGTTGCACAATTATTCTATTTGATATGGTAAATTTTTATTGTTGTGTATCAAATCTAAAGAACTTTTTCCTTGTCAATTTTATAGCATCTTTTACTTCCTTGTTTCTTAAGCTATAGATCAGAGGGTTCAACATGGGAATCACAATGCCATAAAATACAGAGGCCACTTTCATATTTTCCTCAGAATTGTCAGAATGAGGCTGTAAGTACATGTAAGCAAGGGTCCCATAGAAAATGGTGACTGCTGTCAGGTGGGAGGCACACGTGGAGAAGGTTTTCTTCCTTCCTGCTGTGGAGGACATCTTTAGGATGGCAGCCATGATGTATATGTAGGAAAAGACGACAATCAATACAGTGAACATCAGGTTAAATCCAACAAAGATAACAAGAAGCCTGATGTTGGTATCAATGTTGGAGCACGAAAGGCTGATAATTGGGGGAACATCACAAAAAAAGTGATTGATGTGATTTGATTTGCAGTATGACAATGAAAATGTAAATCCTGTGTGTACTGAGGAATTTATTGATCCGATGAGATAGGAACCAGCTACCATCTGGACGCAGACTTTTCGGGACATGACTAAGGGATAATGAAGTGGTTTGCAGATGGCAACATAGCGGTCCACTGCCATAGCTGCCAGGAGATAGCAGTCACAAGTTGCAAAGATTGCATAGACCAGTAATTGCACTACACACCCTCCAAATGATATGGATTTCTCTTCTACTATAAAGTTTTGCAGCATCTTGGGGGTGATGGCAGATGTGTAACAGATATCAACAAAAGCCAGATGTTGTAGAAAGAAGTACATGGGAGTCTGAAGTCTGGAGTCAGTGTTGATGAGGAGAATCATCCCAGTGTTACCCACCATGGACGTCACATAGATGACAAGAAACACCATGAAGAGGACACACTGAATATCACCCTGGACCCCAAATCCCATCAGATAGAAGCCCTTGACTTCAGTCTCATTTTCTTGTGTCATTGTCACCGAAAATCTAGAGAAGATCAAGAGGAGGGACAAAGAAGAAAGTCTCAGTGATTTCTTCATATAACAGTTTGTTCTGCTTCAATTCATTTTATTTGAGTTGGCTCTTCCTGACAAGCACTCATAATATTTATCAGCTTCTAAATGATTTTCGGTATCTATGATAAGAAGCTACTTTATAAGTCAGTGTGCTTGAGCCACGATTCATTTTAAAATGGAGAATACTTCTTAGAAAAAGTCAAATTATTCCTATTTGCAGATATGTTCAATACTCAAAAGACCATACAGATTACTAGAAAATCCTTAGATTTAGTAAACCTTTTCAATAAAGTTGCAGGATACAAAATCAACACAAAAATTAGTAGTTTTTTAATATATGCAAACAATGAGCTTACTAAGGAAGAACTTAGGAAAAAAACCATTCACAATAGACTTAAATGCACCTAGGAATAAATCTCAGCACAGAACTGAAATACTTCTATAACGAAAACTAAGACAGTGTAGGAAGAAACTGAAGAAAATGATAGATATAGAATGACCATCCACACTTCTGGATTGGTAGAATTAATTTGTGAAAAGTCCATATTACCAAAGCTAGCTAGAGATTAAATGCAATTCCCATTAAAAGTCTAATTACATCCTTTACAGAACTAGGAAAAACAAAATTCATATGAAGAGACAAAGGCCAACTATAGTCAAAGCAATCCTAAGCAGAAAGGATATACCTAGTAATATAATCACATTTGACCTCACTGTAAAACTAAAGTGACAAAGATCTGGTATGGCACAAAAACAGAAACATAAAGAGAATCCAGGAAGAAATCCTGCAGCTATGGCCATTTAATTTTTGACAAAGGTGTCAAAGCATTCTGTGAAAAAGGTCTATTCAACAAATTGTGTGAGTAAAATTGAATGCCTACCTGTATAAGAATAAAATCAGATTCATATTTTTTTGCCCCATACAATATCATATCAAAGTAGATCAAAGAACTTTGTCTGAAATCTCAAATGGTAAAACAGAGAAAAACAGGGAAAATGCTTCAGTGTATAGGCATTCACAAGGAAGTACCCAGAAGACCTGACAACTGAGGCTACATGAAATTAAAAAGCTTCTGCACAGCAAAAGAGACTATTAGCAGAATCAAGAGACTGAAATAGAAGAAAATCTTCTTCAGCTGTACCTCAGACAAGGGTATATAAAGACATAGGATATATAAAGAACTTAGGAAATTAAACATTAAGACCCCCAAACTTCTAAGGAAAACATATTTTAATAAAGCTAGTGGAAAGTTCTTAGAAGAAATACGAGTGGTCAATAAGCACTTTAAAAGAGAGTTAAATATCCCTAGCTATCAGAGAAACACAAATTAAAATGACTGTGAGACTCCATCTCATTCTAGATAGAATGGTTATTATCAAGAAAAGAAAGACAAAAAATAATGCTGAGGAATGGGGAAAGAGAATCCTTATTCATTGCTTGTGTGAGTGTAACCTAGTAAAAATGTTTTGGAAATCAGTATGGACAGTTCAGAAAACTACAACCAATCAAAATGCAGAGTGTGGAGCCCAGTTTCAATGGATGCATCTACAAAACACTTCTATGCTGAAGGCTCAGAGAACATTGCAGAGGAAGAGGCAGCAAGATTGAAAGAGTCAGGTAGGTCTAGTCCCCTGCAAAAAAAAAAAAAAAGATTGAAAGAGTCAGAAGATCAGGGAGTTTGAGGTGAGACTGTGTCTCCTAGTAACATCAGAAGTGACACCTATAAAGTCTCATCAACATGTTTGTCCAAACAGAAAATGAAAAAAGGATGACACCAATGGGCATGCCAAATTGGATAAGGAAAAGCCCATGAGGTCTCAACCCTACACAAAGAGCTATAGGCAACTGAGGAAAGTTGGGAGTGGGAGAGGTTGTCTTCCCTAGGGGAGAGCACACCAAATGGTTTTCCGTTGCCAAATGGTCATCCCTGAAAACATTCATATATGTAACAATATATGGACTAAACAGGTTATATTTAGAAATAAATGTATATATATATATATGTGTTTTCAATAACAAAAAAGAGATCATGAATTTGAAGAGCATATGGGAGGGTTTGGAGGGAGCAAATGGAATGCAGAAATGTTATAGTTACATTATCTCAAAATAGAAAAGAAATAGAACTACTCTATGATACATCTACAGCACTCCTGTGTAGCTAGAGTTTTCCTGCCTTGTCCACAGTCAGGACAAATCTCTGTCTACTGCCAGTCCCACAGCCGCTCAGACCCAACCAAGTAAACACAGAGACTTATATTGCTTACAAACTGTATGGCTGTGGCAGGCTTCTTGCTAATTGTTCTTATAGCTTAAATTAATCCATTTCTATAAATCTATACCTTGCCACATGACTCGTGGCTTACCAGCGTCTTCACATGCTTCTTGTTATGGCGGCAGCTGGGAGTGTCTTCTCCCACCTTCCTGTTCTCTCAATTCTCCTCTCTGTTTGTCCTGCCTATACTTCCTGCCTGGCCACTGGCCAATCAGTATTTTATTTATTGACCAATCAGAGCATTTGACATACAGATCATCCCACAGCACTCCTGAACATATATCTAGAGAACTATTACAGATGCACTTACATATCCATGTTTATTGCTGTCATATTTGTAATAGCAAGAAAATGAAACCAGCCTAGATGCTCATCAACAGACAATGTATAATGAAATTATGGATATATGTAATATGAATATATGCAATGGATATATTGCATAATAATGAATGCATGAAATTTTTATTCTTTAGTAGAAAAAAATTGCAGATAAATGGATAAAACTGGGGAGAAATGATACAAATAGTATAAAAAAGGATTCTACTTCCCAATACCTCAGGTGACTTTTGAAGGGAGATCTTTTCACAAATACTTGCAAATCTTACACACACACACACACACACACACACACACACACACAGAGAGAGAGACAGAGAGAGAGAGAGAGAGAGACAGAGACAGACAGACAGACAGACTTACATTACATAGTGTGATTGGCTGCTATAGCAAGAGGCCATTTCAGAATATGAAGTTACATAATCTATCATAAACAATCTAGAGAAGAAAATTACAGAATTATGTGAGCTTGTGAAAAAAGACATTTGGCAGAATTCAACACTTGGTCATGACTTTAAGAAAAGGGACACCAACCCAGCCACAAAACCTTCGACCCATAACCTGTCCTGATTGCAAGATGTGCTGGGGGCAGTGGTGGCTCAGAGTTTGTGGTGTGGCCAACCAATGACTAATCTAACTTGAGACTCATGCCATGAGAGGGAACCCATGACTGACACTACCTGGACGGCCAGAGCCAGAAGCTGGATGGGCAGGAGACCTACGGTAGAACCAAACACAACTGATAAAAAAAGAAAAAATGTCAATGAAATAATTCCTAAGGATTTTTTGCTATGCTCATAGATGGATTCCTAGCCCAATCATCATCAGAGAGGCTTCCTCTAGCAGCTGATGGGAGCAGATGCAGAGACCCACAACTAAACGTTAAGCAGAGTTCAATGAACCCCACAGAAGGATTGTAGGAGCCAGAGGGGTTAAGGATACCAGAAGAACATGGCCCACAGGATCAACTAAGCAGGGATCATAGGGGCTCACAGAGACTGAAGTGGCAATTACAGAGCCTGCATGGGGGACTACGCTAGGTCCTCTGCATACATTCTATGGTTGTTTAGGCTTGGGGTTTTTGTGGGATTCCTAACAGTGGGAGTGGGGGAGGTGTCTCTGACTCTTTTGTCTGATCCTAGAACCTTTTTTTCTCCTATTGATTGCCTCATCCAGTTTTGCTATGAGGGTTTATGCCTAATCTTATTGCACCTTGCTATGCTGTGTTCGGTTGATACTCCCTGGGAGGCCTGCTCTTTTCTGAAGGGAAATGAAGGAGCATTGGATCTAGTGGAGAGAAGAGGTGTTGGCGGGAACTTGGGGGAGGGGAGGGAAAGGAGGCTTCTGTCGGGATGTGTTGTATGAGAGAAAAATAAAGAAAAAGAAAAAAAGAAAGAAAAAAGAGAAGGTTCAAAGTATGAATAGAAGGAACTTTCTCAGTTCAATGAACATCTCTAAATATGAATGCTTGCCTCCTTAGATAAACACATCATCATCACTGCTATTCCTTATGTTTATGGAAATTCTAGTTAGTAGACCAAAGACTGGAGAAGAATAAAAATCATACATGTTAAAGAGGAATAAATACACCTGTCTGCATTTGCAGGTGACATGAACAATACAGAAGATCCCAAGGAGTCCATAGTCATCTTCTAGAGCTCACAAGTCACTTCAGCAAAACTGTAGAATGCAAGATGACCATAGAGAAAACAACTCTGCATATTAACAAGGGAAGATGGAAGCTGAAACTAAGGTCTCATTTATAGTCATTCAAGTGGAATACTTAAGTATAAATCTAATCATATCTGCATAGGATTAGTATGATAAAACTCAGAAAACAATGATGAATGAAACCAAAGATCTACATAAGTAAACAAGCTATGTGGGGTGAAAAATCTCAGCATAATGTGATATTAATCCACTTAAAATTGACACACAATAGGACGTAGTTCCTAATCTGTAAGATTTTTCTCTAGATATAGAATAAGGCTATTGTGTAATTTATGTGAAGGGAAAAAGTTGTTTGACTAAGCAAGACTTCCCAAAGAGTAAAGTAACAAAGAGTAACAAGCCAGCACCCTGTTGTCAAGATTTATCCTGACACTGTATAAGCAAACACTGTGATGCTGGTGTATGGGCAGATACGCTGATGAGGAGGAGAAGGATCTCAGGTCTAGTCCATTGAATTTTATAAAAATGCAAAAGTCATTCAGTAGGATGCTGGAATGCTTGACTGTGTAAGAGTGAAAATGAACTGAATATAAATCTTACATCTTAAATTAAAATTAACTCAAAATAGATCACATGTTTAAAGCTAACACGAAAAGCTATGACTTTTTAATAAAATAACAAGACAAAATTTAAAATCATAGAGCCTAGCTCTTAGACAATATATACAAAGGTTTCGTTATGTTATCTAAGATGTAACAATTGAGAAAAATTGGGCAGTATAGGATAATAGGTAAAAATAAGTAAATGAAACCTCATGAAAAATTTAAATTAATTTTTGCTAAATAAAAATGATTAAGAGTATGAAAAGGCACAGTACACAGGAGAAAATATGTTCATAAAATATGCCTGAAAAGAAGATACCTAAGGCACATAAGGAACTCTCAAAAAATATTAAGGGTGTATAATATTCATGGTTTGTAAAGTGATTGGTAGATTCGTTTTCATGTTCATTCATATAGTTTTCCAGACAATACTTAGATTCCAACCACTACACATTTTATTACATCACCAACGACGGAGAACAGCACCTTCCTGGTCTTGTAAGCCAGGCTGGACTCCGCTGCAGGTCCTTTGCATTGCCAGTTCCTTCCCACACTGCAGAGATGTGTAACTGTGGGTGAACAAGGGATTGCTTTGCTTTACTTACACCAGAGTGGCTCCGCCTCACTGCCTGCAGCTGGAGCAGGCTGATTGTCGACCAAGGCTCTCTTGAATGTTCTCTCCTCTTTGGGGAATTTATTGCTGGGGCCCAAGGGATCAGTATTGACTCTCTTGAGAATCTGAGGTTTCAAGGGCTGAGGCATCATTGGATAAATAACATTCTCTAGTGATTTTTGACTCTGAGGTGAATTTAAACTTTCTAGAGATGATAAGAATTTTGATGTTATTTCTAAAAAAATTTTCATGCTATTTGTTCCTTGTTTTTTGAAACAAAGTTGAAGTTTTTTTTATTTTTCTCTCATACATTACATGTTGACCACATTTTCCCTTTCCTCAATTCCTCCTAGTACCCCCCCAACCCCTGTCTCTCCTAGATCCTCTCATCTTCCATCTCTCTCTCTCTCTCTCTCTCTCTCTCTCTCTCTCTCTCTCTCTCTCTCTCTCTCTCTCTCAGGCAGGCCTTCCAGGGCTATCAATTGAACATGGTTTAACAAGTTACAATAGGCGCAAACCCTCATATCAGGGCTGGATGAGGCAACCCAGTAGGAGGAAAAGGGTCAATCTCCCCCCCCCCCCCCCGCCCAACACACCCACTGTGAACATAAGAACACCAAGCCAACAACCATAACATATATGTGGAGGACCTAGCCCAGACCCATAAAGGGTTCATGTTTGTTGCTTCAGTCTCTGTGAGCCCCATGAGCCCTGCTTAGTTGATTGTGGGCCTTGTTCTTGTGGTATCCTTGACTTCTCTGGGTCCTAAAACCCTTCATACCCCCTTCTGCAAGGTTCCTCTGGCTCTGCGTAATGTTTGGCTGTGCATTTCTGCATCTGCTGGATGATGCCTCTCTGATGACAACTGGGCTAGGCACTGACCTATGAGTACAGCAGAATATCATTAGGAATGACTTCATTGACTTTTTTTCTCTTTTGCCCAGCCACAAAACCTTCGACCTACAATCTGTCCCGCCTGCAAGACGTGCTGGGGTAATGGTAGTGCAGAACTTGCGGGAGTGGCCAACCAATGACTGGTCCAACTTGAGGCCTGTGCCCTAAGAGGGAGCCCACACCTGGCACTGCCTGGATGGCTAGGAACCAGAGGTAGGACAGCTCAAAGTTGAAGTTTTTTAAGAGAAATCTTTTAGTATAGATTTAAATATGGACACTAAGAGAGAGAGTGAGAGCCAGAAATTATTCTTTAACACTGATGACTTTTTTCTTCATTATGAACACCTTTGTGCATCTTTGCCTATGCCAAAGAGCCCATGTTTAGGTGTATATAAAATCCTCATCAATATAATTGGTAAAATAAAAGATGGCCTTCTGTAAAACAGAAAATTTGAATGTATTCTAAATTTGAAGGCATATGACATTCAGTTTGACAAACAGAGATAGTGTTACATTAATCAATTCTGTAGTATCACATTCGTCATTGTCCATTTAAAATTTTATACTTGATTTTTTTCTTCCTTTTCTAAAAAAAATCAAATATAAAAACATTCCTATGCAGAGACATTTATTCTACTTTTACTTTACTAAATTAGAATATTTCACGTAACGTTCTGTGGAATGAGACTGTGAGTTTCACCTACCTCAAACTTTGCTATGATTAAACATTTAACTTAATGGCTGCAGACAAAGCTTGCCTCAGTGAGTTTGTGGCTCTTTGATTAGTTGAATGAAGAGAAAAAGGCTAATGAATTGACATTCAGCAGTCCTCATTGATGGCTCCAATCCCAATTAGGAATTTGATTGCTCATAGACAATCAAATATTGACTTGAATGCAGGGATTTATTTTTCCTTTAAAACAAATGTTTGAGAGTCAAGATTAGTATGCTTGTGATTTCCCTAGTATTTTTTATATGCTGGTTGCCTTACAATCCAATGTGTCTACTGCAGCTTGATAATAACCCACAAAGAGAATAGAGTGACAGCCATATCTGTAACCTCGCCCAAGAGACAAATATTTTCCATACCACTCAGCTGTCTTGTACTTAGTGCCACTGGTCTATGTAACACAGAGCAACAAAATCTCTCTCTTATTTCACACCCCATCAGCACTTGATTTTAGAGTATTTGTAGTTGATAGTTTTATTTATCCCTCTATACGTCTTTATGTTGTGACACCTCCCTTCTAGCATTATGAGTTTCTGTCTCTTAAGCTATGGAAGAGGAGTCATCACAATTATGATATATGTGTGGAGATATTAACATCTACAAACTGTCATCCAATGGAAGAGGAGAGCTGATTGAATATTTTGTCCAAATGAGACTCAATGTATACTTCATAGCTTACCAGAGTCCCTTGTAGATTTCATCACAACCCAAGTAAGCATTTTCTCCTTTTATATCTTTTTATCTACTCTATTGGCTAGCTAGGAAAATCAGTTTCAAAAGATCAACAAAACTATACATTATGAAGAAACAGTTTCCACAGAAGTCATTTTTCTTCGTACATCACCCAAAAGGTAGTGGCTTCATTGGACACATTTTTAAAAACCTTTTTATTGATTCTTTGTGAATTTTATATCATGTACCCCAATCCACTCATCTCCCCGTCCTTCCATATCTGCCTTCTGTCCTTTCAACAACCCCCCCCCCTGCAAAGAAAACAAAAAATAAAAATAATAAAAAACCCACAAAAAATAGCTTGCTGTGGAAGCTGTGATGTGTCATGGTGTGTTGCCCAGTCTGCCCTTTTGCCCAAACAGCTTTCCTCGCAAATGTTCATTAAAATGAGTCAAATGAGTCATTGGTCCTGTTTAAGGCCTCTGGCTTCTGCTACACTATCAATACTGGATCCTTTGGTTCTACAGGACTGGTCCCTTCACATGCTTCAGCAGTTCTTAGATGGGGTAGATGTTGAGGTGGATCAACTCAAAGCCCTGGATCTGGGCCTGGGTGGTAGCTGAGTTGGTCAGCCTACCAGCTCTCCTATGGTCATGCCACCAGGGCCAGCTCTTCCTGCTTTGCCCAGGTGAGGGGTGGAGCCGGCTCTACTGCCTATGTTAGCTGGCTAGTGACAGGACAGGCTCACTGGCTCTCAAGCCATCAGAGATAGCTCTTACACTGATTCCAAGTTCATTCAGGATGCTCCAAAATGGCTCGTATAATATTTCACCGGAATATCTCAAAGTATATTAGTGTTATGGACCAGATGTTTATGTCTCATCACTTGCCTCAGTACCCATGCTGAAACCCTAACACGGAATGTGCCAGTATTAGAAAGTGGAGTTGTTGGGTATATATGAAGTCAGAAGGTTGGGACCCTAATGAATGAGAATCGTGTCGCTAAGTTCCACAAGAAAGCTCTATTCCCCTCTCTTCTCTCCCTCTGCTGCTGAAGTTAACATTGGAAGCTGTTAGTCTGCAAGTCAGAAGTAAACTCTCCTCACTAGAGCCTGCTCAGGTTGTTTCCTTAATACCAGGCTTTTACTCTCCAGATCTGTGAGGAATACATTCCTGTTGCTTAGAAACAAACTAGGCTATAGTAACTTGTTATAGCAGCCCAGACTCTCCAAGACTGAAAATTTTACACAGAGTGAAGGGCATCTGTTTCAAGTGTTTAAAAATAGAAAAGCAGTCTTGGATGTAGGTAGTGAGTAGAGGCTGGGGGAATTTTGAGGTGCTGTGGAAAAAGTAAAATGGTTCACACCAGGACTGATGAGACAGAGAGATGGAAAAATTTTTATTCCTTACTGGAGCTTAATTAAGAAACCATGTATAATATATTGGCAGAAACATGGTAAGTATGATGTTCATGAGGAAGTCTCTCAATGTGAGTTTGAAAGGCAGTTTTTCCACCCTACCCCTAAAATATTCAGAGGGTAGTATATGGGACCAAAGGAGATTATTCCCCAACTTTAGAATAACTCACCTCCAAGATTCAATAGTTTCTTAGGGTCCATTACTCCTTTCTTACTTGCTCTTCTCTGTCTCTGTCTCTCTCTCTTTCTCTCTTTTGTGCAGTAGGAATGTCTTTTTATCAGTGTGTGTGTGTGTGTGTGTGTGTGTGTGTGTGTGTGTGTGTGTGTGTGTCTGTATTTCTGTTTCTGTGTAAACCAATGTTGGATTGCTAACAGAAATATGGATGAAGAATTACCTACAAAAGCAGGGACTACTCAAAGGCAGCTGCATCACCAAAAAGCTCACCAACAGACTGGGTGACAACTCAAGAAAGCTACATCCTTGCAGTTCTCTGGACAACTTGCGTGCAGCTTGTAGATCAAGGAGTCTCTTCTGAGTAGCTTGGATGGTCTAACGGCCCCCTCTAGGCACTTGTGTCTCCTTCTCCCTCCCCAGCAACTGTCATTTTGAAGCACAGACTGACCATTTTCTCAGATTCATAGTTGTAAAAGAATTTAGAACAAATAATTTCACGAAACTCACCTGTATTTTATGTAGATGATATTGAGATAAGTACTTGGACATTAGACTTGTGAAGTTGATATGTAGCAAACACATTGGCATGGTTATAATGGAAAGAAGACATTTTGCATGTGAGATGGATATGAATTTTAGGGGAGAAGAGGACTTTTACATCTGTGACTCCTGGAAATTTGCTACTCCATAGTGCCACAATTTTTGGAAAGTAAGCACACAATGAACATGAAGTCCTCCTGAATGGATGTAGAGAGCTCACAAGCTTCTTCTTGGCCAAATGAAGACACAATGAGATGTGAATAACCATGACCAGGAAAAACATCCTTACCAGAATCACCTCTGCCACTTGATTTTGGATTCCAGTTTTTGGAACCATGAGAAAGAAAATACTGTTGTTTATAATCCACCCAGTCAATGATATTTTGCTATAGATTGCCAAGTAAAACCATGGTAAACAGTATATAGACAAGCACATTTTTATTATAACAAAAAGGATGAAAATGCGAACCAGATAAAGGAAGAGATGCCTGGAGCAACGCCCCATATTTGTGCAAATATAAAACTTCCTTGTCCTCCATGATGCTTTGCTCTGTTGAAACCGAATAGAGATAGATGCACAGTATTGACAATCCAGGGAATTCACCTGTGTCTTTGGCATCCAGAATTTTATTGAGGCTTGGTAGCATGCTGGCAGCAACAAGGATAATCTTTATACACAAGCTGTACAGTTAATACCTCCATCCTTCACTTTCTCTGGAGTTTGAAATTGCTAAAGAATATCTCAAACTCCCATAAGAAACTACTATCCAAAGTCCCAGTCCTCTAAGCAAACAACTCACTCTTGTTGGGCAGGATATTGCAACAATTTAGAGATTACCTCCTAGGAGCTGAGGGTACATGCCAGACATTTTAAATTGTAAGTTTAATTCTTCACAACACTTCCTCAAGACACATAACCTTGATTAAAATCAAGACCATGTCTCAGGTATGAAAACCAAGACACATGTCAGCTGCTTGAGTTACTATCTATTTCTTGTCACATTATTTTCCCCTTAAAATCACAGATGTTTTTCATAGAGGAATGATAAACACACAAAGCACAGACGTTGATTGTATTTTTCTATAGCAGTGACCATACACATGGAATGATAAACACATTGTTTTTCTGCCTGTGTAGCTATTCTTTTTCTCCCTGTCACTCTTATTCCAGGATATTTGGTACATAATACCATATTTATTCTCTCAGGGTTATATTTATAACTTTTTGTTTGTTGTTTGAGAGAGGGTCTCTCTCTGTAGTTCTGGCTGTCCTGGAACTCATTATGTAGACCAGTTTGGCCTCAAACTCTTAAAGATCTGCCTTCCTTTGCTTCCTGAGTGCTGGGATTAAAAGAATGCAGCACCACTGCCTGCCTAGATTTATAATTTTTATGAAGTTAGCTATAATTGCTGATGACTCCCTTGCAATCCCCCCCCTCTCTGTGCACATGCATTCATATTTGGTATTCTTCCTTGTTTTTAAGACAGGGATTGATCTGCACATGGCTGAAGAATTTAGGCTGGCTGGCATAAAGTCCCAGAGATCCACTCTCTTGGCCTCCCTAGTGCCGAGATTACAAACTCATTCCACTAAACACAACTTTTCCATGTGAGTTCTGGGATTAAAACTCAGGTTGTTTTTCTTGCAACACATGAACTTTATTGAATGGTCACTCAAGCCCCCCTCTCCAATTCTGAATGAAGACATGAAGGTCTACAGTAATATCAGGAACTGTTGTTGGATCTCATAAACCATGAGCTGCCATCATGAGTTTGTTGTAGAAGAGGTTTAGGCACTACATATTCTCTCTCAATGGTCATATTCAACTCATTTGTGTGCATGCTTTGTTTATTCATTTAAAGGAAGCTGTATTGGGGGCAGAAAAGAAGGCTCAATAGGTTGGAGCACTGACTGCCCTTCCAGAGGACCTGGTTTTTATTCTCAGCACTGTGTAGTGGGTAGCCATTCCAACTTTGATCTGGAAGTTCCAGCTCCCATTGAGGCTTCGGTAACTGTCACACCTACAAGGCAGGGCCGACAGAGGGCCCTGAAGACCCAAGATCTGGATGGGCCAGTTCTCTTGGTTCCTGGACCCTGGATGCTGGAGGTAGACCGAGCAGAGTTCTCCAGAGAACACCACCGGACTGCGCCACACCTTTCCCAGACCCTGTTACCTATCCCTTCACTTTTAAGTTACCCCACAAAATAAACCTCCCTTTTAACTACATGAAATGGCCTTAATAATTTCACCAATAGCACTGACATGACAGTTCACAACTATCTACAAGTCCAGTTTGAGGGCATCTGAAGCTCTCTTCTGGTACCAGACATGCAAATAGTGCACAGACATACATTCAGGTAAAAATACACATAAAGCAGGATGGTTGAGCTTGGGGAGGGACAGAGTGGGAGAGCAATAAAAGAGATATCTTGATAGAGGGAGACATTATGGGGTAAGGAAGAAACCTGGTGCTTGGGAAATTCCCAGAAATCCACAAGGATGACCCCAGATTAGACTATTAGCAATAGTGGTGATGGTGCCTGAACTGGCCTACCCTGGTAATCAGATTGGCAAATGCCCTAACTGTCACCATAGAGCCTTCATCCAGTAACTAATGGAAGAAGAAGCAGAGATCCACAATCCAGCACCAGGCCGAGCTCCAGGAGTCCAGTTGAAGAGAGGGGAGAGGAATTATAAGAGCAAGGTGAGTCAGGACCATGATGGGGAAATCTACAGAGACAACTGAACCAAGCTCATAGGAACTCACGAATTTTAGAGTGACAGCTGTGAAACCTGCATGAGACCAGACTAGGTCCTCTGCATATGGGAAACAATTGTGTAGCTGGGTCTGTTTGATGGGCCTCTGGAAATATGATCAGGATCTATCCCTGGTGCATGAACTGACTTTTTGGATCCCATTACCTATGGGCGGATACCTTGTTCACCCTTGATGCAGCAGGGACGGGCTTTGTCCTGCCTCAACTGAATGTACCAGGATTAGCTGTCTCCCCAGGGGAGAATTTACCCTGTTTGAGGAGGGGATTAGGGTTGGGTGGGTTGGTGGGGAAGGCAGGGGTGGGGGGAGGGGGAGGAGGGATGATAAGGGGATCCGTGGTTGGTATGTAAAAGGAATAAAAAAATTTAAAAAATAATAAAAAAGAAAAACTAGTAAATACCTGAAATTTAATAAACATGGAGGGTGTAATAACGAGTATTTTGTTTTAACAGAGATCAAGTGGCTAGTTTTTGAATATGCATCTATGGTTGGTATATAACACAGACTGATCAAGGTGTGCTCTGGAAAACAGTTTACTCTGAGTGGCAATCTACTGTTTTACAATGGGTCTTTCCTATATTCCTTCAGATCATTGATGTGAAGTACAATATGGTACTACAGCTTTCCTGCTAACAGTTGCTTTTTGACTTAAAGTGATCCTTGGTTCCACTGGAATTCCTATCAAGTTTCTGTAGCTATTTGTTTAAACAAGAGATCCATATGCCTTTTTGAAATGGATATCTACCAGTAAGTTTTTAGATTAATTCATTTAAAATTATCTCTATTGGAGACAGAAATAGAATATGCTCCCGGTAGTTCCCTTTCCCAGAGACAGAGATAATTATATGAAGAGGATGACTGATGACATAAATAAGTACTCTCAAGTACCGAGGAAGGTAGCAAATGTATAAATATCGAGTAGCGATGATAGCTTGGGTAAAAAGATGTTTTGTAAATAGGGAAATTTAGGGTTATTTGCAATAATTTGGACAGAATTAGCAATGGACCCCACTGTAGATAATTTAGAGAACTGCTTAAATGATAGGAATGTAATGACTTAATTTTGATAATGACAGTGTACAAGGAGGAATTTTGTATGCACTTGAAATACATTTGCAATAATACTTTTTCAGATGTACATTTAATTTTTAGCATTTGAATAATCTCCATGAATTCTTCTCATCAGAAGTTGAGATGTTTCAAATGTTCTAGGATGAAAGAGTCTCTAGACATGATTCAAAGGCCATTGTTTTCAGTTTCAAAATTACTAAAGGAGCTACAGTGATGGTTTGCGGACATGACAGGTAAATTTCAGGGGCAGTAACATACCTCTATTTTGTAATATGATGTACTGAATTTTAATAATTTAAATCCAATTTAAAGAACCTTTTCCCTGTGGCTTTTATAGCATCTTTGACTTCTTTGTTTCTCAAGCTGTAGATCAGAGGGTTCAACATGGGAATCACAATGCCATAAAACACAGAGGCCACTTTCATATTCTCCTCAGAATTGTCAGAATGAGGCTGTAAGTACATGTAAGCAAGGGTCCCATAGAAAATGGTGACTGCTGTCAAGTGGGAGGCACACGTGGAGAAGGTTTTCTTCCTTCCTGCTGTGGAGGACATCTTTAGGATGGCGGCCATGATGTATATGTAGGAGAGGATAACGACCAATACAGTGAATGTCAGGTTAAATCCAACAAAAATTAAAATTAGCATAAAGTTAGTGTCGTTGTTGTAGCACAAAAGAGTGACAATTGGGGGGATGTCACAGAAAAAGTGATTGATTTTTGACTTGCAGAAGGACAGTGAAAATGTAAACCCTGTGTGTACTGAGGAATTTATTGATCCCATGAGATAAGAACCAGCTACCAACTGAATACAGATTTGCCGAGACATGATTATGGGGTAGCGAAGGGGCTTACAGATTGCCACATAACGGTCCACTGCCATAACAGCTAGGAGGTAGCAGTCACTGGTTGCAAATATTGCATAAATAAATAATTGTATTAAACATCCCTTAAAGGTTATTGATTTATCTTCTACTATGAAGTTCTGCAGCATCTTGGGAGTGATGGCAGAGGTGTAACAGATATCAACAAAAGCCAGATGTTGTAAGAAGAAGTACATGGGGGTCTGAAGTCTGGAATCTGTGTTGATGAGGAGGATCATCCCAGTGTTACCCACCATGGACATCACATAGATGACAAGAAACACCATGAAGAGGACACATTGAATATTAGGTTGAACCTCAAATCCTAGAAGATAGAAGTCAGTGACTTCGGTGTCATTTCCTTGTGTCATGGCTATCAAGAGTCTATAGTTGATAAAGAAAAGGAGAGAAATAAGAAAGAAAATCTCTCATCAGATTTAAGAAAAGTCCTTATTTTTCACTCCATTCTTTACTTTGATATCCATAATAAAAACTCACAAATGGGTTTGTTGCTTTGCACATGTATTTTAGCAACGGATTCATTTAAAGTAATGACTACTTCACAGAAAAGTCAACTTTGAATATACAATTCTAAGAAATACAAATCTCATACTTTTCTATTCTGTGATACATGCATCTATAATTGCATAAGGCAATATACAAATATAATTTTGACCACAAAACCCTATATATTTTTTACACATTTATCTTTTTAGTCTCTTAATTGTGCTTCAAACTCTTGAAATTAGTAATGAAAAAAGTTTTGAGATATTTCTAAGGTCTACACAATTTTTGCTGGCTTCATAATGGTTTTGTACTTGTTTGTGCTAAAAGAATCCCCTCATTTTATATTTATAAGAGACTGATTTGCATTTCCCATGGCACTGAATGATGTTCTCTTTAGCTATTACCAAGGTTAAGGGAAAACCATGTGCTAACACTTTGATCTACATACATTGGTAGCTTATTTTTAAATCACACTTTTTTTTTGTTACAGAATCTTTGCACCTGACTGGGTATAGAGCCAAGGTGCACTCATATGTGGTCTTTTATACAGTGTAGAACTTCCAATTCAAAGATTCAGTCTTTGCAATCATTCTATTTTAGATTGTAAAGCATTGCTCAAGGTGGAGTAGTCTGTCATCAGCCTTAGTATGGTAGAAATTGGTTCCTGGCCCACTGATACACCTGTCTTTTCTTCAGGGAACAGGAGGAAGTTGCAGTTCCAGTCACACTTGTACACTGAGATGATTTCAAAGCCCATGGTCATGCTACTAGACTCTGTCCAGCTGGACACTAACAAAGGTGATGCATGTGACATCTAAGGCTCATCTAGGCCTCTTCTCTCCATTCCTATGGAAACTAAAATTATACAAATCTCCACTTTTTTAATTCCTCATCTGCTACATGGATCAACATTTAAGAAAGTTTTAGCCGGGCGGTGGTGGCGCACGCCTTTAATCCCAGCACTTGGGAGGCAGAGCCAGGCGGATCTCTGTGAGTTCGAGGCCAGCCTGGGCTACCAAGTGAGTTCCAGGAAAGGCGCAAAGCTACACAGAGAAACCCTGTCTCGAAAAACCAAAAAAAAAAAAAAAAAAAAAAAAAAGAAAGTTTTGTAACCAATATATTAGGGTGACTGGATACCAGAAAGGACATCAGGTTAAAATTTGAATTTTATCAAATAACATAATTTTCATCATAATGGGCCTTGAGATTTTTAAGGGACAATTAAAAGCAGTGTTATTTATTCTTCATATGACACTCAACTTCTATTCAGTATCATGTATTTTTTATTTACGAAGTATGATATCCTGCTTCTGTTGCTTATTAAAGCCTACTTCAGATGTAAAACAGATATCAACAAAAGCCAGATATAGGAACAAGTCCATGGGAGTCTGAAGTCTGGAGTCTGTGTGAATGAGGGGGATAATCTCTGTGTTATCTGCCACGGAATGAATCTGTAGAGCAGAGATCCTCTCTTACTATGCTTTGTGTTACTATAGCACTTGGTAATTTATAAAGAAACTCAGAAAAAAAGAAAAAAACTCTTATTATATTGGCTAAAAAAAAGAAACAGTATTTATGTGTAAAAAATAGATGTACTTGGGTCATAGTTCTGGTGGCAGATGAGTCCAAGAGGAGAGGCTGTATCAAGTTAGGGCCTTCATTTGCATTGCTCCACGGCAGAAGGTAGATGGGCAAGAGATGGTGAGAACTCAATCTTTGGCATGACAAATCTCTTTTACCTGATGATGGCTGACTCTGTCCTACAGCAAAGCCGTGAACTTAGCAACAGGCGTAGAACCATCACAATCTGATCCCTTCCCTGGATGACCCAACACTGTTGCCTTGTGAAATGTTTCCAGAGGTGAACTCCGAGGAACACATTGAGTTTAAAGTAGTTCTTCTTCCTGAAATGTATTTCTATCGTAGTACTCGATGCGATTGAGGCTTCTATTGTTTTATGTCACCGAATTTTAGGGATTTCATTCTTTATAGTGGTCTTACTTTATTCCTTAAAGATTTATTTTATTATTTTTAGTGTGTGTGTGTGTGTGTGTGTGTGTGTGTGTGTGTGTGTGTGTGTGTGTGTGTCTACTGGGAGAAGACTGAAAGGAATGTTAAAATGATGGTTCAAAGTCCTCTAGAAAGGAATCCACCTTTTATAACTTTTTTCTTCTAACTTACAGGCCATCAGTTCCCTACAAACAACAGAGCTTCTGCGGCTTACAGTGTGAATACTCAACACAGATCACCTGGTACCTGAAGCCTGAAGACAGATACCATTGGAGAAAGCAGAAATTGTATTGAAAAATCATTATCTTTGGGACTCAAAGAACCCAGCTAACAATAACACGCCCTTCACAGAGAATAAGTGGAAGTATAATTACTGAAGGATAAATGCTAGTATTGAACATTAGGTATTGTTTTCATTCTGTAGCCTACTCAACAGAGTTGAATTATTGTTCACATATTATAATTCATATAAATAGACCTTTACACCTGTAAAATATTATATAATTAAAGAAATTACCCATGAATGAACAAATTATACTCCAAGTACACACACACACACACACACACACACACACACACACACAGAGAGAGAGAGAGAGAGAGAGAGAGAGAGAGAGAGAGAGAGAGAGAGAGAAAGGCAAACACACAAAATGAATGAGTATAATTGAAAAATGTTGTGGAGAATTCACCAAAATAAAGGGGGAATTAAATACTATGTGGAAAGATGATTTGTGACTTATCTTGAGTGACTTCTCGCTATTATTTATGATGTCAGATATGGAGAATATAAAAAAAGAGAACGATTTCTCAGCATCTCACATCAATGAAGAAGCAAGATTAAAAAAAAAATCAGCAGTTTAATTTGGACACACATATAGAATTGTATACATGATCAAGTGGGATTTAGTCCACAATTACTCTGGTCTCAGATATGGAAGCCAATCAGTGCATTCAAATATGTTCATAGCAGATAGAAGAAAAAACAGTTAAATATATTTATGAATAAAGACATTTGGAAAAATTCATCACTTTTTCACTATTGCAAGAAAACAGGCTCCTAATATTAGTTCTAAACTTGATGGAAAAAATTACAGAAGCAATCGTTGATGATTACAGACTAAACACTTGCCTTCTAAGATCAAGATCAAGGTGAATATATCCTCATCTGTTACGATATTTATCATATTTCTGAAAGTTCTACCCAATGCCTAGACATATAAAAGTAACACATTTCAGGAACCATAAAATAGCACTGTACTTCTTGCAAAAGACACAATGGTCTATGTTAAGGAGCTGAAGAAATTTCAGAATAAAAGATGACTATATGAACATTAGTAGTATTTCTATACTAGCAAGAGACTGGTGAGAATTGAGGCTTAAAAATATTTTTAGTGAACCAAACAAGGATACAACAAAGAAAAAGAACTACAGACAGATCTCCCTCATGAACACTGATGCAAAAATACTCAATAAAATACTGGCAAACAGACTCCAAGAACACATCAAAACAATTATTCACCATGATCAAGTAGGCTTTATCCCAGGGATGCAAGGGTGGTTCAACATATGAAAGTCCATCAATGTAATACACCATATAAATAAACTCAAAGAAAAAAAACACATGATAATCTCACTAGATGCAGAAAAGGCATTTAACAAAATCCAACACCCCTTCATGATAAAGGTCTTGGAGCGATCAGGAATACAGGGAACATACCTAAACATAATAAAGGCAATTTATAGCAAGTCAACAGCCAACATTAAATTAAATGGAGAGAAACTCAAAGCGATTCCACTAAAATCAGGAACGAGGCAAGGCTGTCCACTCTCCCCATACTTATTCAATATAGTACTTGAAGTTCTAGCCAGAGCAATAAGACAACATAAGGAGATTAAGGGGATACAAATTGGAAAGGAAGAAATCAAGCCTTCCCTATTTGCAGATGACATGATAGTATACTTGAGTGACCCCAAAGATTCAATCAAGGAACTGATACAGCTTATAAACACCTTCAGCAACATAGCAGGATACAAGATCAACTCAAAAAAATCAGTAGCCCTCCTATATACAATTGACAAAGAGACTGAGTAGGAAATCAGAGATACATCATCCTTTACAATAGCCACAAATGACATAAAATACCTTGGGGTAACACTAACCAAGCAAGTGAAGGACCTATATGACAAGAACTTTAAGTCCCTGAAAAAAGAAATTGAAGATGTCAGAAAATAGAAAGATCTCCCATGCTCATGGATAGGCAGGACTAACATAGTAAAAATGGCAATCTTACCAAAAGCAATCTACAGATTCAATGCAATCCCCATCAAAATACCAACACAGTTCTTCACAGACCTGGAAAGAATAATACTCAACTTCATATGGAAAAACAAAATACCCAGGATAGCCAAAAGAATCCTGTACAATAACACAACCTCTAGAGGCATCACGATCCCTGACTTCAAGCTCTACTATAGAGCTACAGTAATAAAAACAGCTTGGTACTGGCATAAAAACCGACATGTGGACCAATGGAATCGAATTGAAGACCCTGACATTAATCCGCCCACCTATGAACATATAATTTTTGACAAAGAAGCCAAAAGTGTGCAATGGAAAAAAGAAAGCATCTTCAACAAATGGTGCTGGCATAACTGGATATCAATATGTAGAAGGCTGCAAATAGATCCATATCTGTCACCATGCACAAAACTTAAGTCCAAGTGGATCAAGGACCTCAACATAAATCCAGCTACTCTGAACCTGCTAGAAGAGAAAGTAGGAAGTAGCATTGGCACAGGAGACCACTTCCTAAATAGAACACCAGTAGCACAGACACTGAGAGAAACAATCAATCAATGGGACCTCTTGAAACTGAGAAGCTTTTGTAGAGCAAAGGATATAGTCAACAAGGCAAAGCGACAGCCTACAGAATGTGAAAAGGTCTTCACCAACCCCACATCTGACAGAGGACTGATATCCAGAATATATAAGGAACTCAAGAAATTAGACATCAAAATGCCCAACAGTCCAATTAAGAAATGGGCCATAGAACTAAACAGAGAATTCTCAACAGAGGAAACTCAAATGGCTGAAAGACATTTAAGGAATTGCTCAACATACCTAATTATCAGGGAAATGCAAATCAAAACAACTCTGACATACCACCTTATGCTTGTCAGAATGTCTAAGATCAAAAACACTGAAGACATCTTATGCTGGAGAGGATGTGGAGCTAGGGGAAGTCTCCTCCACTGCTGGTGGGAATGCAAGCTTGTACAACCACTTTGGAAATCAATATGGCACTTTCTTAGAAAATTGGGAATCCATCTCCCCCAAGATCCAGCTATACCACTCTTGGGCATATACCCAAGGAATGCTCAATCATACCACAAGAGCACTTGCTCAGCTATGTTCATATCAGCATTGTTTGTAATAGCCAGAACCTGGAAACAACCTAGATGCCCTTCAACTGAAGAATGGATAAATAAAATGTGGTACATATACACAATGGAATACTACTCAGCAGAGAAAAACAATGACACCATGAGGTTTGCAGGCAAATGGATGGATCTAGAAAAAAATCATCCTGAGTGAGGTAACCCAGACTCAGAAAGACAAACATGGTATGTACTCACTCATAGGAGGATACTAGATGTGGAACAAGGATGACTGGACTGCTACTCACATCACCAGGGAGGCTACCTGGAAAACAGGACCCCAAGAAAGACACGGGGATCGCTCAATGACAGAGAAATGGAAGAGATCTACATGAACAGCCTGGACATGAGTGGGGGTAGTGAAGGGCAAGGGTTGAGGGAAAGAGAGCTTGGGGGAGCGGGAGATCCCACCTGGATCAACAACAGAGAGGGAGAGCAAGGAATAGGAGACCATGGTAAATGAAGACCACATGAGAATAGGAAGAAGCAAAGTGCTAGAGAGGCCCACAGAAATCCACAAAGATACCCACACAACAGACTGCCGGCAATGGTCGAGAGACAGCCCGAACTGACCTACTCTGGTGATGGGATGGCCAAACACCCTAATTGTCGTGCTAGGAACCCCATCCAACTACTGAGGGATCTGGATGCAGAGATCCATGACTAGGCCCCGGGTGGATCTCTGGGAGTCCAATTAGTGAGAATGAGGAGGGTTTATATGAGCGAGAATTGTTGAGACCAAGGTTGGATAAAGCACAGGGACAAATAGCCAAACGAATGGAAACACATGAACTATGAACCAATGGCTGAGGGGTCACCAGCTGGATTAGGCCCTCTAAATGAGTGAGATAGTGGATTGGCTTGATCTGTTTGGGAGGCATCCAGGCAGTGGGACCGGGTCCTGTGCTCATTGCATGAGTTGGCTGTTTGAAACCTGGGGCTTATACAGGGTTGCTTGGCTCAGCCTGGGAGGAGGGGACTGGACCTGCCTGGACTGAGTCTACCAGGTTGATCTCAGTCCTCAGGGGAGGCTTTGCCCTGGAGGAGGTGGGAATGGGGGGTAGGCTGGGGGGAAGGGGAGGGGGACAGGAGGGGGAAGAACAAGGGAATCCATGGCTGATATGTAGAACTGAATTATATTGTAAAATAAAATAAAATAAAATTAAAAAAACTGTAAAAAATATTTTTACTGGTGGTTGAAAAATGAAATGTTTAAGAATTAAGTGCATGAATTAGGCCTCTCCCCATATCCAAGATTCCCACCATTTGGGTCGCCCAATCCTAGTGGCTGCTTGCCAACAACTGCCCATTTGTGGCTATGTAGGTTAAAGGCCCTAGAGTAGAACCTACTACTTTTATTTTGTAGACTTGAAATAGAACTAAAGCAATTCCCAATGACTTACCATTATGTCCTTAGATTAATGCATTTCTAAATTCTTACTAGAGAAGCTTTTTTTTTATGCAGTAGATGGCTATGAACACAGAGACCTGCAACTTGTCAAGGTCAGAGAATGAGACTGCAGAGTTCTCAGCCTTAAATAGCTCATCTATACTATATCCTCTCCTCCTACGGCTCAGGGATCATCAAGGAAAAGAGGGCATAAATAGTGTAAGAGTCAGAGGGAGTGGATGACAATAAGGAAACTGTTTTTAGTGTACAACAGGATAATTGCACATGTAAACTAACAGCAGTTGTGATAGCACATGTGCAAGAACTGCAAGATCAAGCCAGACAAAATCCCAGTGTGGAGGGAGTAGGTGAAAGTCAACTCTTGTTTGGAGTAACTGTTGAGGGAGGGCCAGTCAATTTTCTTCATGGGTGTGGCTCCTGGTAAGTTGACCCTGCTTCAGTGGTGACCTCACATCTAAAAGTATTTGGGTAATGCAAATTGAACTTAATGGGTTTAAAAAGGTGTGTGTGTGTGGTGGGGAGAGTGAAACAAGATTGGGTTAGCAAGAAAGTGGGTATGGATTTTGGAGGAGTTGGGGAGGTAAATATGTTAAAGATATATTGCATGAAATTCTCAAAGAATGAACATAAAATGAAGAAAAAAGTACACACAGCATTCCACTTCTTTCAGGACATTTTGTGTCACTATGCTAATGAACACTCCAATATTGGAGGGATAGGCACATAGTGGAAGCACAGTAGGGTTCCTGAGAGTAAACTACATACCGGTGCATCTGATTAGTTTTTGATGAAGATGCAAAATTATTGAAAGAAGGATAATTAGAAAATTGGTAAAATATATGAAAAGACTATTTCACTAAAGGGTTGTATGTACAAATATATGAAAACCTGTCAGGCTTATTAGCCATTAGGAAGATGCAAATTATCAACATGATAGGATATTATCACACCGAGCATGACGAGCTACTGCTGCACAGCCATCACCGCTCCTAACATAAAAACAGTAAAACTGAAGCTGGCAAAGACTCAGAGCTCTGGGTCTTTTATAGATTGTTGTGGGCCTGGAAAATGACATAATCACTCTGCAAAAAATAATTTGGAAGTGTTTAAGGAATCCAAACATACAGTCCAGTCCCTGTATTTCTAGCCAATTTTGCTTACACAAAACTTATGCTGATGTCAAAATGGGAAAAAATTTCAAAAAAGCTTCATTGGCAATAATTTAAAAGTGTTAACAGCTAAAATGTTCTTTAGCAAACTGTTGGTTAAACAGATCACATTACTACATGGTGAAATAGCACTTAGAATCTGTGAGAAAGAAACATGGACAAATGGTGGGTCTCCATGGCAACACCTAATTCGCAAAGGTCTTGTAGTGTATGATTTTGTGTATAACATTATCAAGATGGTAAGATTTTAAGATAAAGAAGGGACTAGTGATTGGCTTGAGTTAGAGCTAGTAGGTGGTTGGGCTGGTGTGTTTATAAAGGGCAAATGTGAGAGAAGTTTGTATAGAATCAGATCTCTCATGGATATTTGCTATCTTGACTAACATGGCAGCTCTGGGAATCTACCTAAAGAAGGGAGAAAATGCCATCTAACCACAGGGACACCGTAGCAATAACAAAGCTACAGTTTTAAAGCCTAGGGTTATTATGTAAGAAGAAACCATGGAGGGAGAATCATCCAAGGTATAAGTGACTCTTCTGCATTATCTTTAAAATTTCCTGTGAATCTGTAAGTATTTAAAGCCTGAAAGCAGAGTTAGTAGAAAGGCACAGAGTGTGCTGTGCAGTAACACAAGCATCAAACAAGCAAATTCATGCAAACTTCTCAGCACTGGGACAGACACTGAGTTGTGCTCCCCCAAATGGCTATGATAACACATGCCAACCAATGATTAGTTGACTCTTTCAATTATCTGTTCCTTCCCTTCTTCCCAGGAAACACTCAGCCAGGTGAAAACAAACCCCTCACCCGATTGTTATCTCACCCATGATGGAGTGCATCCTCTGGGCCTTCAGTGAGATATTCTGGGATTCCGCCTCTGACTCTTTTGTTCTGTTGCTTCCTGTTCACACTGCAGTGATCACAGCTGATGCTGAAAAATGACATTTGTTTCGTTTTACTTACACTGGGGTTGCTTCCAGATTTTCTCTCTGCACTTGGTTGAGGTGATTGTCAATCCAAGCCTCTGTGTTTCTTCCTCGTCAGAGAGTTTATACCTGGGGCTTAAGGGATATATACTCCCTTGACAATCTGAGCTCTCCAAGGCTGACTTGGAATTGGATAAACAATAATCTGTAGTGATTTTAAAAATTAGTGTGTATTGATCATAATAAAGGGTTTAATTATATTTTTGTATAGATATGCATTTAATTATGTTTCCTATTAACCTCTCTTATCCCCTTCCACTCCCTCTGTTCATCTCTATCTTTTACAGTTAGTTATTTTAAATCTATTTATTTATTTTTAAACATTTATTTATTTATTATGTATACAGAAGAGGGTGCCAGATCTCATTACAGATGGTTATGAGCCACCGTGTGGGTGCTGGGAATTGAACTCAGGACCTCTGGAAGAGCAGTCAGTGCTCTTAACCTCTGAGCCATCTCTCCAGCCCCTTAAATTTATTTATTCATGTGTTTGTATGAATGTATACACATGTGTGTGTGTCAAGGTGCAGGTACCTGTGAGTGAGTAGAGGCCAGAATGGGGCGTCAGATACCTTGCATCTGGAGTTACAGGTGATGTGGGACTCCCAGCTTGTTAGGAAGGTGGTAGGAGCTGAACTCTGGTCCTTATGAGCAAGTGTACTCAACTGCTGAAACTCTCCAGTCTTGCCCCTAGCTAGTCATTTTTGACTAATTAATTTAAATTTTCTGTATAGGGCTTTTTGTTTAATCTTACTTTATTTCTAGGAAGGACACTTCCTTCTCATGCTACCTGGTCTTTAACAAAAGCTAATTATCTCTTCTTATGAGTCAAGTTCAGCATCTTCTCCCATATTTGTAAAGATATTGGTGTAGAGAAAAATATCTGTCAATATAATCACTGAAAAAAAATCAATATCTAACCTAAATGTAAGGGCATTTTGTCCCCAGTGTGACAATGAGGGAAAGTGCTTTGTAACATCACATTATCACTATTTATTCTAAAATTGCATTTCTTTCTTCTTTCATTTCACCCTAAAAAATTCTATGTTCTTTTAATTAAGACCTAGGCAAAGACATGTTTTCCACCTGTACTTTATAAAAAATACATCTCTGTGATTATAATTTCATAATTTTCTATTTCCTTTTCTCTTTCAAAATTCTCCCATGGACCTCAGATTGAGTTTCTGTAGCTCCTAATAGAAAATACTTTAAGGAGATCTTCTTTGGGTAGGAAAAAGATGGAGTAAGAATAGTGAGGGTAATTAATGACAAAAATAATGGCTCTGAAGTGCTAAGAATGTAAGACGTGTGAGATGTATTGGGTAGAAAATAGTACTTGAACCATAAGATAATATCAAAGTAATGTACGTGTTCATATATAGATTTGTGTAACAATTAGAACTAAATTCATAATAGACTTCATTATAAATGATTTAGGAAAATTTTAATACTAATATTGATTATGTAGAATTGGTGGGATCAGTATCCATCTCTGGTGCATGAGCAGGGTTTTGGGAGCCCAGTGCCTATGGTGGGACACCTTACACAGCCTTGGTACAGGGGGAGGGGCTTGAACCTGCCTCAACTGAGTGTGCCAGGCTCTGTTGACTCTCCATGGCATCTCTTGCCTTGGAGGAGGTAGGAATGGGGGATAGACTGGGGAGAAGGCTGGGGAGTGGGAGGAGGGAAGAGAGGGGGAACTGTGGTTGGTATGTAAAATGAATAGAAAATTTCTTAATAATAAAAAAAGAAAAAAAGAAACTACTATGACACTAAAAAAATTTGAAACAATATTTTTTAAAGTTTTATGTATGTTTCTTAAATTCTCAAATAAGGCCTATAAAAACTTCCTCCTGAGAAATGTAAGATGCTTTCTAAATGACATTACATGAAAATCAGTTTTAGGAACGGGTCTTAGGACATTTCCCACATTCTAAACTATTACATATTGATATATACAGCTCTGATTTATAGCTGAGAATGTTTTCAGATTCAGAATTATCAAGTTATAGTAACACATGTCTATTAGATACTTTGATGTTCCCAATTTCAAGGATTTGCATTCAATGTAAAGAACTTTGTGCTCATTGCTTTAAAACATTCTTTGACCTCCTTGTTTCTTAAGCTATAGATCAGAGGGTTCAACATGGGAATCACAATGCCATAAAACACAGAGGCCACTTTCATATTCTCCTCAGAATTGTCAGAATGAGGCTGTAGGTACATGTAAGCAAGGGTTCCATAGAAAATGGTGACTGCTGTCAGGTGGGAGGCACACGTGGAGAAGGTTTTCTTCCTTCCTGCTGTGGAGGACATCTTTAGGATGGCGGCCATGATGTATATGTAGGAGAGGATAACGACCAACACAGTGAACGTCAGGTTAAATCCCACAAACACCAAAAGTAGCATGTTATTAATGTCAATGTTGGAGCATGAAAGGGTGATGATTGGGACAACATCACAGAAAAAGTGATTAATGTTTTTGGAATTACAATAGGACAATGAAAATGTAAATCCTGTGTGTACTGAGGAATTTATTGATCCCATAAGATAAGAAAGAGCTACCAACTGGATGCAAACTTGTCGAGACATGATTATAGGGTAGCGAAGGGGCTTACAGATTGCCACATAACGGTCCACTGGCATAACAGTGAGGAGGTAACAATCACTGGTTACAAATGTGGCATATACCAACAATTGCATTACGCATCCTGTATATGATATGGAGCAGTCTTCTACCATAAAGCTCTGCAGCATCTTGGGAGTGATGGCAGATGTGTAACAGATATCAACAAAAGCCAGATGTTGTAAGAAGAAGTACATGGGGTTCTGAAGTCTGGAGTTAGTATTGATGAGAAGGATCATCCCAGTGTTACCCACCACGGAGGTCACATAGATGACAAGAAACACAATGAAGAGAACATACTGAGTATCATGCTGGACCCCAAATCCTAGAAGATAGAAATCAGTGGCTTTGGTGTCATTTCCTTGTGCCATGGCTACTAAGAATCTGAAGGGGCCAAGACAAGAGGGAAAAATTAGGACTTATTGAATGGAAGGATTCTTATACTTCATTTTATTTATTTATTTATTTTACATATCTCAACTACAGTTCCCTTTCTCTTATCCCTTCCCATTCCCTCCCCTACCTCCCCTCTGTCAACCCCCCCCACCTCACCCCCACTTCAATCCACTCCTCTGTTTCTGTTCAGGAAAGGGTAGGTCTTCCATGGATAGCAACAAAACATGGCATACCAAGTTACAGTAAGAATAATCACCTTCCCATGTATTAAGACTGGTCAAAGAAACCCAGTACAAGGAATATGGTCCTAAAAGCCAGCATAAGAGTTAGAGACAGCCCCTTCTCCCACTGTTAGAAGTCCCATAAAAAGACCAAGCTACACAACTGTCCCATATATGCAGAGGGCCTAGGTCAGTCCCATGCAATCTCCATAGTTGTAAGTTCAGATTTTGTAAGCTCCTATAAGTCCAGGTTAGTTGTTTCTGTAGTTTTTCTTGTGGTCATTGGCTCCTACAATCCTTCCTCCCCTCTTCTGCAGGACTCCTTGAGCTCCACCTAATGTTTGGCTGTGGGTCTCTGCATCTGTTTCCGTCAGTTGTTGGATGAAGCCTCTCTGATGACAACTGGGCTAGGCTTCAATGGTCCAGCCTGAGATCCATGTCACATTACTTTTATAAAGCTTATTTATTTTATTTTATGCGTATGAGTGTTTGCCTACATATATGCATGTGTATCATATGCATGCAGTGCTCACAGAGGTCAGAAGAGAGTGCTAGAATCATCAGAACTGGAGTTATAGACAGTTGTGAGAAGATTTGTACATGCTCAGAACCTAACCCAGGTCCCCTGCAAGAGTAGCAAGTACCCTTCACTGCTGCTCTCTCAACTATTTCATATTATTTTTTGACCCAGGTGTTCATGATAAATACATGTAGTTTTGATAGTTTAATGAATAACTTTTCTGTATCTAGAATAAGAGGCCAGCACATGGTCAATGTATTTCAGCCAGGAATTCATTTTTAAATAAAACATAATTGATAGAAGAATGCTGACTTTTTATGAATAAGTCTGAGAAATCTAGATTGACATACCTTTCTGCTGTAATAAAAGTTTTTGTTTACATAAGTTAAAATCAAAATTTTATTTTGTTCATTTTAATAGCCTATAGTTTTTCTTATTACTCTATTTTTTTAATCATTTAATCCTGGTCATAGCTGTTGCAATTAGTAGTGTATGCAAGAAAAAGGTTCTGAGACACATTCATGCTCCACATTTTTGATGATTTTTACCACATGACTTATTGTTTGTTACTTTTTTAATGACTATCATATAAAGAGTTTGCCTCACAAAATGGATATCTTATAAGAGGTAAGTTTACACTTCCCATGGCATTTTCATTTTAGGTCCAGCCTTTTTTAAAAAAAAAATCATGTGGTAACAGTTTAATACTTACAATATCTTATTTTAAATAGTAACAACCCTTGTTTTTCCTCTATTGACCTCTGAAGTATGAAGCTAACATGCATTCACATAGTGTGAAACTTCAACTTCTGTGATTCAGCGCCATCATGCTTAAACTTCCATCCATACTGCCAAGTATTGCTGATTATGGAATATCTGACGGCTTTTCGTATGGTGCATATGGATGTCTTTCCCATCAATACTGTGTTTTTCTTATGGGACTAGAGATAGACCACACTTCTTCAAAAAAAAAAAACCCTCTGATTACATATTAATTAGTGTGTGTGTGTGTGTGTGTGTGTGTGTGTGTGTGTGTGTGTGTGTTCATGCCACAGAGCATATGTGGTATGTAATGGTCAAAGAACAATTTGTGTGAGTTGGTTCTCTCCTTACACCACTTGGATCTAGGGGATCAAACCCAGGGTGTCAAGATTGTCAGGAAACATTTTGATGCTCTGAGCTATCTTGTGGGACTAAAGACCATATTAAGAATCACTCTTGCTTGTGTATGGTCATGACCCATACTCTACCCAGTGGAGCACAGACAAACATTCTCCCTCTAAGCCTGAATCAGTTCTTCACCCCCACTGTTGTAGAGACAGGTGCATCTGGATATCAGCTCCTAGAAATCTTCATTTGTTAGCTAGGTATTGATAGCTGGGGAACTTGGCATGTCATATGTTAAGGTTGCCATCTGTAAAACAGAATAACAGTTTAAAATGTGGATTCCAGATAAACAGCACAATCTTAGTAGTGATGTGATCTAAATATTATATGAGAAATATTAAAAGATTAAAAATACATTGTTCATCTGAAATCCAAAATCAACTGTGCATCCTGTGTTTTTAAGTCTGGTGACAGTTCTGCTGTTTCATGGGGATGTTGGTCTGCTTTAGGCTATTTCTGAAATCACATGACTCTGTTTTGTTTTACTATAGCAGAATATTAGAGACTTGGCAAATTATATAGATAACAGAAATTTACTGGACTCACAGTTCCAGAAGCTAGTCAGTCTAAGACGGAAGAAGTGCACTGAGGGACTTCTCACTGTGTCACTCCAGAGTGGAAAGGCAAGAGGAGTGAGAGGAAGAAAGACTTAAATCAATGATAGAGATGACCAACCCACTCACTGCATAAGTCAGACGTGAGAACAAAGAGCTCACAGGCCTCTAATAAAGATTTTCTTTCCTTAATATGCACCTATGAAGGACCCTGCAACAATGGAACAACTTTCAACCTAGAACTCATACTGGCGATTCATTACTGATTTACCAAATACAAGAAGATAAAATACCGAGCCAATAACAGGGAAAGCTTGGAACATCAGCTAGATTCACACTATTCTCCAGGCATGGTAAGAGGGTTTAAAAGAATGAGGATTGTTCAGATTGCTCTGGAATTGCTTCTAGGCACTTTAGATAAGAACCAGTGTAGAGCCTTTCAGAACACAACTTACAGCTTATAACTTCTGATTATAACTGACAGGCCAATAGCCTACAGAAGACCCCAGAACTTCCCTGGCTTAACAAGATGAACTTCTAACATTTGATATATAAAGAATCAAGAAAGATACAAAGCCTGTGGAGGAAGCAGAAACTTCCAGGGAAAAGGATCAGTTTTGAAGCTCTCAAGCAACCCACCAAACACACACACACACACACACACACACACACACACACACACACACACACACACACACAGAGAGAGAGAGAGAGAGAGAGAGAGAGAGAGAGAGAGAGACAGACAGACAGACAGACAGACAGACAGACAGACACACATGCTACTGCTACGGATTATAAATGTGAATTAATTATTGAAGGGTGTATGAGGTCATTCAAAAAGACCTTCGGCACTGTAGAGTATTGAACTCAGGGCTGTATTTGCTAGGCAAACACTTTAATCTTGAGAATAGTCACAACCCCAGGCTACCAAAAACTAGCTATTGAATTATATCATGTGATGGGATTTTTTGCTTCACCATTTTGTTCATTTTTGTGTATGTAATGTGTTATGTCACAATGTAACCCATAGAGGAAAACAAACACCTCACATCCCCAGCCCATCAGTAGAGCACTCCATTGGTCTTCTATGGCTGACTCTCAGCAGTGTTGTGTCATCACAGAGAAGCTTGTCAGGAACAATTTATTTTTAGTGATGGAGTATGGAAAACTACGTCAGTGTTGATGTTAACTTCTCTGATACTTTTAATTCCTTGAGAAATAAGCACCACAGGACAAACATAATTAATGAGAAAGGCACTGCTGCCTTCAGCTTTAGTTTAATGAGGGCTGAGAAGAAGTATATTCTAGGAAATTGTTTTGTCATTTAAATCTGTCAGAAACTAGGCAAAACGGTGTCCTTCAAAGGGGCAGACTCTATCTTGAGAGGAAAAGCAATTACTAGGCAGATCTAGACTAGGTACATTTAATGCACAATCCTCCAGATAGGAGGGGAGGTGGGGAGAAATTGAGAAGAGTTGAGGTGTGTGAAAGAAATCTATTTTCAACAAAAGATTAAAAAATTGAGTACTTTCTAGACAGGGTGACACTGTTTACCACTTTAGCTTTGGTCATTGTGTAACCGGTAAAAAGATATGAAGTTAGAGACACCTTTTTAAGAACTAAGACCAGCCTTCCCATCATTTCACAGGTAAAACATATGGGGCAAGGATGAGTAGACTCAGTATGAATTATTTCTTTTTTTGTATGTGATGGAGAAATTTCCCATAGAATATGATAAGAAAAAGGACCATTATCAGAATATTTTAAATAAACTCAATCTGTACCTAGTCTCAGTACATAAAAAAATGCATACATAAGAGATTTTGTATAGTTCTGTTATGCTGAAAAGAGAAAAAATGGTGGAAAAACTAAAAGACCTAAACATATAGACCTGGCTCTGCCTCCTGAGTGCTGGGATTAAAGGTGTGTGCCACTGCCGCCCAGACTGTAGCCCATTTTTTAATTGAGTTGTTTGGTATTTTGCTGTCTAGTTCTTAAGTTCTTTATATATTTTGGAGATCAGCCCTCTGTCAGATGTGGGGTTGGTGAAGATCTTTTCTCATTCTGTAGACTGTCATTTTATCTTATTTACTGTGTCCTTTGTCATACAGAAGCTTCTCAGTTTCCGGAGGTCCCATTTATTAATTGTTGCTCTCAGTGTATGTGCTACTGGTGTTTTATTTAGGAAATGGTCTCCCATGGCAATGCATTCTAGGCTACTTCCTACTTTCTCCTCTATCAGGTTCAGTGTAGCGGGATTTATGTTGAGGTCTTTGATCCTCTTGGATTTGAGTTTTGTGCATGGTGATAGATATGGATCTATTTGTAATCTTCTACATGTTGACATCCAGTTATGCCAGCACTATTTGTTGAAGGTGCTATCTTTTTTTCACTGTACAATTTTGGCTTCTTTGTTAAGAGTCAGGTGTTCATAGGTGTGTGAATTAATGTCAGGGTCTTTGATTTAATCCTATTGGTCCAAGTGTCTGTCTGTTTTATTGCCAATTCCAAGCTTTTTTTTTTTTTTTTAAACTATAGCTCTATAGTAGAGCTTGAAGTCAGGGATGGCGATGCCTTCAGAAGTTGCCTTATTGTAAAGGATTGTTTTAGATATCCTAGGTTTTCTGTATGAAGTTGAGTATTGTTCTTTCCAGGTCTGTGAAGACTTGTCTTGGGATTTTGATGGGGATTGCATTGAATCTGTAGATGGCTTTCAGTAAGATTGCCGTTTTTATTATGTTGGCTCTACCTATTCATGAGCATGGGAAATCTTTCCCCTTTCTGATATCTTATTCAAATTCTTTCTTCAGGGACTTAAAGTTCTTGTCATACAGGTCTTTCACTTGTTTGGTTAGAGTTACTCCAAGGTATTTTATGTTATTTGTGGCTATTGTAAAGGGTGATATTTCTCTGATTTCTTTCTCAGTCCATTTATCTTTTGTGTATAGGAGGGCTAATGATTTTTTTGAGTTAATCTTGTATCCTGCCGTGTTACTAAAAGTATATACACAATGGAGTATTACTCAGCTGTAAAAAACAACGACATCATGAACTTTTCAAGCAAGTGGATGGAACTAGAAAAATATCATTCTGAGTGAGGTAACCCAGACTCAGAAAGACAAACATATTATGTACTCACTCATAAGTGGATACTAGATATAAAGCAGAGGATAATCAGTCTACAACTCAAAGCTCCAAAGAAACTAGGAAACAAGGAGGACTGTAAGAGGGTTATACAGATCACCTTGGGAAGGAAGCAGAGGAGATCTCTATGAGCAAATTAGGGATGAGTGGTGGGCAATAGAGGGGCAATGAGAACATGAGGAATCAGGATGGTCAAGCTGGGGGAGGGATGGTGTGGGAGAGCAATGAAAGAGATATCTTGATTGAGGGAGACATTATGGGATAAGGAAGAAACCTGGTGCTAGGGAAATTCCCAGGAATCCACAAGGTTGACCCCAGATTAGACTACTAGCAATAGTGGTGAGGATGCCTGAACTAGCCTACCCCTATAATCACATTGGTGAATACCCTAACTGTCGTCATAGAGCCTTCATCTAGTTACTGATGGAAGCAGATACAGAGATCAACAGTCAAGCACCAGGCCAAGCTCTGGGAGTCCAGTCAGTCAAAGAGAGGGAAAACGGATTATATTAGCAAGGAGGGGGGTCAGGATCATGATGAGGAAATCTACAGAGACAACTGAACTAAGCTCAAAGTAACTCATGAACTTCAGATTAACAGCTGTGGAACCTGCATTAGACTGGACTAGACCTTCTGCATACAGGAGACAATTGTGTAGCTGGATCTGTTTGATGGGCCCCTGGCAGTGTGATCAGAATCTATCCCTGGTGCATGAGCTGGCTTTCTGGATCTCATTACCTATGGGCAGACACCTTGCTCACCCTTGATGCCTCAGAGGGTGTATGGCCAGGGGGGAGGTTGGTTCTGCCTCAATTGAATGTGCCAGATTTTGCTGTCCCCCCATGGGAGAACTTACACTTTGGAGGAGAGAATGGAGGCTGGGTTGGGGGGGAATTAGGTAGGGGTGTGGGGAGTAGGAATACGGATGAGAGGAGGATCTGTAGTTGGTATGTAAAAAATGAATAAAATATTGAAATAAATACTACCTGAAGTAATTCTGAAAAGGTAAAGATCAATCCACTTGATATTGAAATCTTTATTCTAGCTGTAGTGACCAATGCTAATGTTGGTGGAAAGATAGACACACATATAAAACAGAATGGAGAGCTCTAGAATAGATATTCACAGGCTCTGTCTGCCAACTTGAACAAAGCTACAGAAGCCAGTGAGAGATAATAGTGCTGTTTGTTTGTTTTAACGCATGGCTTTGTCGTACTTGGCCATCCACAAGTAAAGTGATGATCTCAGTGCAAATCTTATACCATATACAAGTATTTACCCCAAAGGGCACACATAGATAAATGCACCATATAAAACCATAAGACTTCTAGAAGGGACCAGAGGATTTGCATCCCAAGGCTCAGTGAAGAGTTCTTTTAGACATGTCACTAAAATAAAAATTTACTAAAATAGACAAATAAATTGAACCTTATAAAAATCACATTTTTGCTCAAAGACCTGGTTAAGATAAGGAAAAGGCATGCTATACTCTGAAGAAAAAAATTTAATGCACATATATAATGCTAGACTTTGTATAGGGTATTAAGGAACTCTCAAACTGAAAAATTTAAAAAGTCAAGTTAGAAAATTAGTAAGATAGACCCCCACCATACCCTATAGCATCAGAGGTCCCTGGAGGCACAGGCTCCACTTCCAATGATTAGAGGAAGAGGTGGGCTGGACAGCCCTAGTCTCTAGGCCCAAGACTCTGGGGCACATCCTGTGCCCCTCCCCCACCCATCATAGCCCCAGCAGCCTGTCAGCAACTGAGACTTCTGCCATCCATCAGACCCTGTAAACTTCCAGTCCCACTCTGCCCTCCAAACACATAGAACTCATCCCAACACACACCAGAGGCACAGACACTAGCTGCACCAATTGGAGGTGGAGTGGCCTGGAGGCACAGGCACCACCTGGATCGACTAGAGGAAGAACCAACACCTGCACCTGTAACTGCTCCAAACCCAGATGGGTAGAGGGCAGTGTAAGAATAAATTCAACGACATAAAGAGAAATATGGTACCACCAGAACCTAATGGTTCTACAACCTCAAGATCTGAACATCCTAACGCAGATGAAGCAGATGAAAACAACCTTAAAAATAACTTTATGAAGATGATAGAGGCCCTTAAAGAGGAAATGAAAATTTTCTTAAAGCAATCAAGGAAAAGACAAACAAAAATTTGGAAGAAATCAATAAATCCCTTAAAGAAAGTCAAGAAAAAAAACAATCAAACAGGTGAAGGAAACAGTTCAAGACTTGAAAATTGAGTTAGAGGCAACAAAGAAAATACAAACCAAAGGAATTCTGGAAATGGAAATTTTGGGTAAACAAACAGGAACTACAGATGTAAGCATAACCAAGAGAATGCAAAAGATGGAAGAGAGAATCTCAGGTGTTGAAGATATGATAGAGGAAATAGATTTATTGGTCAAAGAAAATGTTAAACCCAAAAAATTAACATAAAACATCTAGAAAAACTGGGACACTATGAAAAGACCAAACCTAAGAATAATAGGTATAGAAGAAGGAGAAAAGTATCAGCTCAAAGGCGCAGAAAATATATTCAATAAAATCATAGAAGAAAACTTTCCCAACCTAAAGAAGGACATGCCTTTGAAGATACAAGGAGATTACAGAGCATTAAATAGAGTGAACCAAAAAAGTTCCCTCACCATAATCATAGTCAAAACACTAAACATGTAGAGTAAAGAAATAATATTAAGAGTTGCAAAGGAAAAAGGCCAAGTAACATATTGAGGCAGACCTATCAGAATTACACTCTACTTCTCAGTAGAGACTCTGAAAGCCAGAATGTCCTGAACAGAAATTTTGCAGACACTGAGACCATGGATGCCAGCCCAGACTACTATACCCAGCAAAACTTTCAATCACAATAGATGGAGGAAACAAGATATTCCATGACAAAACCAGATTTAAACAATACCTATCCACAAATCCAGCCCTAAAGAAAGTACTAGAAGGAAAACTCTAATCCAAGGATGTTAGCTGCACCCATGAAAACACAGGCAATAGATAATCTCACACCAGTAAATCCCAAAGAAAGGAAACACATACACAATACCACCACCACTACCAAAACCAAAAATTAACAGGAATTAACAGTCACTGGTCATTAATATCTCTTAATACCAATGGATTCAATTCACCTATAAAATGACATAGGTTAACAGAATGGATACAAAAACAGGATCCATCCTTTTGCTGTATACACCTCAACTTCAAAGACAGACATTATCTCAGAGCAAAGGGTTAGGAAAAGATTTTCCAATCAAATGGACCAAAGAAATATTCTGGTATAGCTATCCTATATCTAACAAAATATACTTCAAACTAAAATCAATCAAAAGAGATGGAGAAGGACATTTCATATTTATCACAGGAAAAATGCATTAAGATGAAGTCTCAGTTATGAACATTTATGCCCCAAATAAAATGGCACCCACATTTCTAAAAGAAACATTACTTAAACATTAAGCTTAAATCACACATCAAACCTCACACAGTAGTAGTGGGAGACTTCAACACCCCACTCTCACCAATGGACAGGTCTGCCAGACAGAAACTTAACAGAGAAATAAGGGAACTAACAGATGTTATGACTCAAATGGACTTAACAGTCATCTATAGGACATTACATTCAAACAGAAAAGAATATACTTTCTTCTCAGCACCTTGTGGAATCTTCTCTAAAACTGATCACATGCTTGATCACAAAGCAAATCTCAAAAAAATACAAAAAAAATTGAAATAGCCTCCTGTATTTTGTCAGATCACCATGGCTTAAAGTTAGAATTAAACAACACCACAAAATTCAGAAAACCTACAAACTCATGGAAGTTGAACAACACTCAACTTAATCACCATGTCAAGGAAGAAATAAAGAAAGAAATTAAAGAATTCCTAGAGATCAATGAAAATGAATGCACTTCATACCCAAAATTATGGGAAACAATGAAAGCAGTACTAAGAGGATAGTTCATAGCACTAAGGGCCTACATAAAGAATTTGGAGAGATCCCATACTAGCAACTTAACAACACACCTGAAATCCCCAGAACAAAAAGAAGCAAACTCACCCAGGAGGAGTAGATGACAGGAAACAATCCAACTGAGGGCTGAAATCAATAAATTAGAAACAAAGAGAACAATACAAAGAACCATGAAACAAAGAGTTGGTTCTTTGAGAAAATCAACAAGATAGACAAACCCTTATCCAAACTAACCAAAAGGCAGAGAGAGAGCATCCAAATTACAAAATCAGAAATGAAAAGGGAGACATAACAACATACACTGAGGAAATCCAGAGAATCATTAGGTCATACTTCAAAAACCTGTACTCCACAAAATTGGAAAATCTTAAAGAAATGAACAATTTTCTGGATAGGTACTACCTACCAAAATGAAATCAAGACCAGATAAACAATTTAAATAGATCCATAACACCTAAGGAAATAGAAGCAGTCATTAAAATTCTCCCAACCAAATAAAGCCCAAGGCCAGATGGTTTCAGTACAGAATTCTACCTGAATTTCAAAGAAGAGCTAATACCAACAATACTCCTCAAATTGTTCCACACAATAGAAACAGAAGGAGCATTGCCAAACTCTTTATGAAGCTACAGTTACCCTGATACTCAAATCACCCAAAAATGCAACAAGGAAAGGGAATTACAGACCAATCTCCCTCATAAACATTAGTGCAAAAACACTCAATAAAACACTGGCAAACAAAAATCTAAGAACACATAAAAAAAAATTGTCCACCATGATCAAGTAGGTTTCATCCCAGAGATCCAGTAGAAGTTCAACATACAAAAATCTGTCAATGTAATTTACCATATAAACAATCTGAAAAAAAAAAACATGATTATCTCATTAGATGTTGAAAAAGCCTTTGACAAAACCCAACAGTCCTTCATGATAAAGGTATTGGAGAGATCAGGGATATAAGGAACATACCTAAACATAATAAAAGCAACATACAGAAAGCAGACAGCCAACATCAAACTAAATGGAGAGAAACTCAAAGTGATTTCACTAAAATCAGGAGCAAGACAAGGCTGTCCACTCTCTCCATATGTATTGAATATAGTACTTGAAGTTCTAGCTAGAGCAATAATACAAAAAGGGAGATCAAGGGGATAAAAATTGGAAAAGAAGAAGAAGCTGAACTTCCACTTTTTGCAGATGATCTGATAGTATACATAAGTGACCCCAAAAATTCTAACCTGGAACTCCTACAGCTGATAGACACCTTTAGTAATGTGGCAGGATACAAGATTGACTCAAAAAAATCAGTAGCCCTCCTATACACAAATGGTAAACAGGCTGAGAAAGAAACCAGAGAAACAACACCCTTTACAATAGCTACATATAATATAAAATACCTTGGGATAACTCTAACTAAGCAAGCGAAGGACCTGCATGACAAGAACTTTAAGTCCCTGAAGAAAGAAATTGAAGAAGATATCAGAAAATGGAAAGATCTCCATGCTCATGGATAGGTAGGATTAACATAGTAAAAACGGCAATCTTACCAAAAGCAATCTACAGATTCAATGCACAAGGACACTTGCTCAATTATGTACATAGCAGCATTATTCCTAATAGCCAGAACCTGGAAACAACCTAGATGCCCGTCAATGGAAGAATGGATAAAGAAAATGTGGTATATTTACACAATGGAGTATTACTCAGTGGTAAAAATCAACAACAGCATGAAATTATCTGGCAAATGGATGGAACTAGAAAAAATCATTCTGAGTGAGGTAACCCAGACCCAGAAAGACAAACATGGCGTGTACTCACTCATAAGTGGATAGTGGATGTAAAGCAAAGGATAACCAGGTTACAATACAAAGCCCTAGAGAAACTAGGTAACAAGGAGGATACTAAAAGGGATGCATGGACTGCCCTAGGAAGGGGAAATAGATGAGAGCTCTGAGGTAAACTGGGGGCAGGGCGGAGGGGGCTAGAGGGAAGAGAATAGGGGAGGAGACCATGAGGGATTGGGATGGTGGAGTTGGGGGAGGGACTGAGAAGGAGAACAGGAAAGAGATATTTTGATCTAGGGGGTCATTATGGGATTAGGGAGAAAACTGTTTCCAGGAAAACTCCCAGGAATCCACAAGGATGACCCCAGCTAAGATTCCTAGCAGTAGTGGAAAGGGTACCTGAACTGGCCTTCTCCTGTAATCAGATTGGTGACTACCCTAATTCTCAGCATAGAACCTTCATCCAGTAACTGACAGAGGCAGATGCAGAAATCCATATCCAAGCAGTGGGTAGAGCTCTAAGAGTCCAGCTGAAGAGAGGGAGGAGGGACCATATAAGCAAGGGAGGAGGGTCAAGATCATGACTGGGGAACCAACAGAGACAGCTGACCCAAGGTCATGGGAGCTCATGGACTCTAGACCCAAAGCTAGGCAGCCTGCATGGGTCCAACCTAGGCCCTATGCATGTGGGTGACAATTATGTAGCTTGGCCTGTTTGTGGGGCCCCTAGCAGTGGGACCAAGATCTCTCCCTGGCACGAGTTGGCTTTTTGGAACCTATTCCCTATGGTAGGATGCCTTGCTCAGCCTTGATGCAGGGGGGAGGAGCTTGGTCCTGCTTCAACTTAATATACCATGCTTTGTTGACTCCTGTGGGAGGCCTTACCCTTTCTGAGGAGTGGATGGGGGAGGTAGAAAGGAGGTGGGGGAGGGAATGGGAGAAGAAGAGAGAGGGGAAACTGCTGTTGGTATGTAAAATAAGTAATTTTTTAAAAGTTAAAAAAAAAAAGAAAATTAGTAAGGTACATGAACAAGTGTCTCACCAGAGTTCTAAATGAATCACAAATAAACATATAGAATATTTCCAATGTCATTGCCTATCATGGACACGAAAATTATGAGTACCATGAAATCATCACACTAACATGATGATAGTATGAAACACATATTTATGATTGCCAAAATAAAAATAACGACAATACCAAATTCCAAACAAGACACACAATTGCTGAATATCTCAGCACTGTCACAGGACTGTAAAATAGTAAATCATCTTAACAAAAGTTTAGTAGTTTCTAAATTCTGGAATTCTAAACATATGCTATGTGGCACTACTTTTATTCTTTTGGTTTGTTGTGCACAAGGCTTACTCCACAGAAAAACACACAAGCAAATTGTCATAACATCCATGTGTATTGGCTTCCACCAACCCACATGCTGAGTAATAGACTGGTGAAGTAAATGCTGAACATTGATAGTGTGGACTAGTACTTAAAAATAAAGATTGCACTATTGGTAAATGCAATGATTTGTATGAACTTCAATGAAATTTTGCTGATTCAATGAAAAAGCTTATTTCCAGTATTTATATATATATATATTGCATAACTTCCATTTCATAACAGTATGAAAATGGCAAGATTGTAGAGACGGGGAATAAATAAGTGATTAGCAGGGCTTAGAGGTATAGATGGAGGGAGACAGTGTGTCTTTGCATGGTAACAAGATAAGAGTTTGTATGGAATACAAGGTCTGTGATGGATTTGTGCTTATATATGAGTTCACTCTGTGAGAACCTGGTTGACTCATGTACATGTACACCATAGTATCATCAAAGTGTTGACGCTGGTGTCATAGTGTGATATACAGGATATTAACTATTATAGAGAACTGTAGGGTTGTGGGAACTCTCTGCAGTATCTTTGCAACTTCCTGTGAATCTATACACTTTCAAAATAAAAATAAAAGAGGAAGAAGGAAAGACAGATCAGGCTTTACAGCGATGCGAGATTCATCTGAGCAGTATATGAAGTTTCCGGAACAGGAGTCCACACCAAATTAATGCCGGTCAAATGGCCAAGCTAGTACACAAGCAAGATGCTATGCCCTTCAATTTTGTTTGGTTAATGAACTGGAATCCTCACTCTCTTATTTACTCATTCACTTTTTTCCCCCAGGCAACACTCGGACAGTTCAAACCCCTCACTACATTGCATTACATCACCAGAGATGAGTAGTGGCCTCAGGGTCTTGGGAGAGTCATGCCGGGCTCTGCTTCTGGCTCTTTTGCTTTGCAGTTTCTTCCTCACTGCAGAAAGGTGCAATTATGTTAGTGATAGGCTTTGCCTTGTGGTACTTACCTTGACGTTGCCACCAGAGTGTATCTGTGCTGCTGCTGGCTAATGTAATTGCCCACCTAAGCCTTTCTGTGCGCTTTTTCCCATCAGGAAGTAAATAGCTTGGGCCTAAGGGATTAGACTCAGAAAACCCTAGGCTCCTATGTCTGAGATGGAATTGAATAAACAACATTCATTTGTTATTCCCTGCAGAAAACCATAACTTCCCTGAGGGGACAAAAATTTGTTTCTGTGTTACTTTCATTAGGATCTGTTTACTAGATTTTTTAAATATTACAATTTATTTCCACCCTCCTCCCTCCCTTCATCCCTCTCTTCCTCTCTTTCTTCCTTAATTACTCCTCTTTCCTTTTATCCCAGTCTTCCCTAGCCTCCTTTCTTCTCTTCCTTCCTCCTTTTCTTCTGGCACCCTTCCTGAATTCCTTCCCATTTCTGTCACTCCTGCATCCCTCCTTCCTTCTGTCTGAATAAGTCACCCATATGGTAATAATTTGAAATGGAAACGTGAATAAAAACCATATCCTTCTCCAAGGCTTAATTCCCAGTGTCTCCTTTCCTATTTGGTGATCACCACTGCCCTGACATCTTGTTATTCATCAAGCTATAAGCTCTACATTGTGTTTGAAACATATTAATATTTATATTCTTTATGCTAGTACCCACAGATGGCAGTGTTCTTCACAGTACTTTGCAGCTTGCATTTCACTTAATATTCTGACTGATCTAAGTATGTCTGTGCAGAGAGAGGCCACACTCTCGTTTGTGGTTGCCTTATATTTTATTGAAAGCTGAATTTCTGAATCTGTTTCATTTGCTCTTTCTCCATTGTCAGACATATAAATTGTCTCTAACATTTTACTAATATAGATGATGATAAATGTCAGTATGCACTCACAAATTTTACATTTATTTTTATATATCATGTTTTTTTGTTCCTAATTTCTGTTATTACTTCTTTTAAAAACACACATTGCTCTGAGTAATGGTGGTGCATGCCTTTAATCCCAGCACTCAGAAGGCAGGGGCAGGTGGATCTCTGAGTTCAAGGCCAGCCTGGTGTACACAGTGAGTTCCAGGACAGCCAGGGCTACACAGAGAAACCCTGTCTCAACAAAACAAAACAAAACAAAACAAAACAAAACAAAACAAAACAAAACAAAACAAAATCCCAACAACAGCAGCAGCAACAACAACAACAACAAGCAACGCACTTGTTGCTTTTGTATCTCAGCATTCAACTATCTTATTTTTCTCATAATTAATAGCTTAAATATATAGCAATTAGTAAGAATTCAATTTAAGTTATTCTTAGTAGACAGAAGTTTTCCTGTGTCCCACCTGGCCCGCAGAAGCTTATAAAATAATCACTCAGAGGCTTAATATTAATTACAAACTGTTTGGACTATGGCTCAGGATTCTTGCTAGTTCTTTCATCTTAAATTAACCCATTCCTATTAACCTATGTTTTGCCACTTGGCCGTGGTGTTACCGGTCTGTTGGCATGTTGCTTCTTGGGCAGGGGGTTGGCATTAGCCCTGACTCTGTCCTCTTTTCCCTGTATCTTTGCTTGGATTTCCTGCCTTGCTCTTATCCAGCCTTACCATAGGCCAAAACAGTTTCTTTATTAACCAATGGTAGCAACACATATTCACAACATACAGAAAGACCATACTACAGCAATTCTTGACTTTATTTTCTCTACTTCTAAACAAACTCCTCCTTTATTTTTCCTCTAAATGTATATATTTCATAGGACTGGGGATCAAACTTAGGATCTTTTACATGCAAAGCAAGCGTGCTAAAACAAACTGCATCTCAGCTCTTCCCCAAAATCCTTGCTAAGGTATATACAATTGATAAACAGAACTGTATACTGTAAGATGAATTGCTAAACAGTTTTATTAATAAAAAACCTGCAGCCAGATATTGGGATGAAAACCAAGAGCTCAGAGGAATAGGACAAGCCACAGCCAACCTCACCTCACCAACTCCTCAGCTTCCAAAGAGACCTACTTCCTGTATATCCACACCTATATGCTTTTCTGTTCAGCCATCTCACTTCCTCTCTCTGCCCAGCTACATCATTTCCTGTTTGTTTGTATAGACCTCCAGACCCCTATGATTAGTGTTGGGATTAAAGGCATGGGCCACCACACCCAGCTTTGTTCCCAGTGTGGCCTTGAACTCACAGAGATCCAGATGGATCTCTGCCTCCCGAATGCTAGGATTAAAGGCATGTGCTACCATTGCCTGACTTCTATGTTTAATATAGTGGCTGTTTTTTTCCCTCTGATCCTCAGATAAGATTTATTAGGGTGCACAATATATTAGGGGACACAATATACCACCACAGTGTACTTTTAACAAATATGACTGAAGTTTTGGAGATATAATACATTTATTAAGTCTTAACTACAGTCAGAGTAACAATATATTCATCAACTCCAAAAGTTATTCAGTATCCCTATGTGTGGCAAGAAAACGAGTTTTGTCCCATTAACATTTTGAAAGCCCAACTGTTGATTTAAGACATTTATGTGAGTACAATCCCACATCACTTAACCATGAGGAATGTATCATGAGGTGATTTCACTGTTGGACAAACACCAGAGTGTAGTCACACTCACATAACTGGTATAGTTTGCCACATACCTGAGCTACACAGCATAGCCTATTGCAAGTAGGCTACAAACCATGCTGCTGAACTAAGTCCTTTAGGGAATTGTAATACAATATAAGTGTTTGTGCATATAAAAATATAAATATAGAAAAGGTACATTAAAATACAATATATAAATCAAACATGATAACTTGCTGTGATGGTTACTATTGATTTTCAACTAGATACACTTTGGAGGAAGGAACATCACTTGAAACACCATCTCCATCAGATTGACCTGTGGGCATTTTATTGATTGCTAATCTATGTATGAGGACCCAGCCCACTGTGGGTGGGTCTGGGTTAAATAAAATGGTCACTGAAAGTGATCAAGGGAGAACGATCCTGTAAACATTGTTCCTCTACTGTCTCTGCTTCAGTTTTGTTTGAAGTTCTTGCTTTGGTTTCTGCTAATGGTAGATTGTGAGCTGGAGGTGTAAGGTGAAATAAACCCTTTCCATGCAAGTTGATTTGGTTGTGTTGATTACAGCAACAGAAACCAAACTTGAAAATCTGAGTAGGATATTTACCTTGAATAGTACTTTTAGGGCTGGAAGTTGCTTTGAGTGAATTAGGGATTAATAGGTGGGTGTCTGTGAAAGTCCTGAGTGTTATTCCCCAGTAGTTCAGACTTTATAAGTACTGCACACTTAGGCCACATATATTTTTTTAAAAATATTAATAATAATTAACGACAAATTAACCCTAGCTTACTATAATTTTTGCTTTATAAACTTTAAACCTTTTGACTCTTGTAATAGCACAGACATGTTATAGCCACAAGAAAATGTTTTCTTCATAGATTTTTCTTCTGTAAGCTTTTTTCCTGTACATTTTTGTCCTTTCAAAACTTAGTGAAAAATGAACATATAGATATTTCCTTCTAATGTCTGTGTGCAGAAGTGGTAGGAGAATGGGAAACATCATATGACCAAGAAGGTGGGGAGGGGTGCTACAAAATTGTCTTCAGGATATGCTATGGCCATTGCAATCATGAACATTCCACAGCTGTGGTTAGCTGCAGAAGACCTGTAGGAAAAATAAGACATGGAAGAAGGTGAGGGACAAGTTGGGAGGGAGAAGAGAATCAGTGTAAGAGAGAGATATAAAAGGCTAATGGGGAATTATTATGATGATAATTACTATGTGTTGTACACCTAAATGAAAATATAAAACTGCTCTAAAATTGAACACTCATGTGTGCAAGCACGCACCCTCCTCATTCACATGCGTAAGCCTACACAAGATGGAGATCTTTAGTATAGCTATCTTCCACCTCCACAGCTTGTTTTATTGAAAGATATTAAAGGGCAAAAGCATAGGTGGAACACCACTGTCGCCTTACGTGATGACCACACCCTATTCTGGAATCTCTCCTGAGGGACCTCCCTGAGAATCTTCATGGGGAGGTGTGACTCTTCAGAAACATATCTATCACGGGTTGTATTTTCTCCTCCATTTGCATTTTGCACTCTGAACATTTGTTTCTATTAGTGAAAACATTTTGCTGTGGGATCCATTTTGTCCACCTTGTTTGCTGAAGAAACATCTGAAGAACTTTCCGCGTGTGTCTTAGGGCTATTTTCTTCTGCTGTGTCCTTTTCTCTTCACCCTTCTTCAGCTGCATGTTCCTGTTTCAGTGTCAATAGCTCCTCATTAGTTAGTTCCTTGGGAACCATACCTAGGAGCTCCTCAGCATCGTCCTCATCCAGGCTCAGGCTAAAAGTGTTTGCCACCTGAACTATATAGCCTTGATGAGTTTTGGAAGCTCTTTTTGAAAAATCCTTTGATGTCATGAATGAACATTTTCAGTGCCTTCTTCTGGCACTATTTGACATTACATCACATTCTAGTTGACATTAACCTGAGCCCAAGCAAGGTTCTTGATGCAGTCACTGATGTTGTAATCCTTCCAGAATTGTAGCTATGTGCTTTCTTTGTCTTTTAATTGTAGTAATGGCTGAGGCAAAGGTCATTTCCGGTAGTAAGTAGGTTTTAAATGCTGCTATAACTCCTTGGTACATTAGCCTATTATATAAGCAGTGAAATTTGAAAGAATTAAATACTGCTTTGATATTGGTATGAAAAAAATCAACAAAATGAAAATGTATAGAAACATTATGAGCATAAGTGAAAATTAAAAGAAATATTATTTTCAAAACAGTACTTCTCAGTTTTGTTGGCATAGAAATTTGGGAGAGCATCTTGGAAGAAGTTCTTGGTCATTAGTGCTGTCTTACTGCTCCTGGGGCACCCTGAAAATATTTATGGATATGTAAAAAGTCTGAAAGTTCTCATTGCTCCAGATCCCAGAGTATCAGTCTGAAGTCAGCAGCAATAGCCACAAACCAAGTGTCATTCTATTTTTAAAGGCTTGGAACTTGGTATTATGTGGGTTTTCCCATAGATCAAAGTCCTATGGGACATCCATTCCAGCATATGGAGGTTTCTCACACACTGAAGATTTACTCTGCTAAAAATTTCTCATGTTCTCTAACATCTTCAGCTGTTTTCTCAGCAGCACTTGGAGCAATACCTCTCACCTTCACATTGGGCAATGCACAATAATCAATGGACCATTGAAACCATTCATGACTAGTAGTAAATTCAGTGCTGAGGACAGACAGATACAGCATTTTCCAACATCAAACAGTGTTGATTTGGCTGTGGCTCTTATGATGCTGAAAGAGATACACACCAGGGACTAGGTTTTCAAATCAGCTCTTCACAAGTTTCTATGTATCTGACACTAACCTTTCTGAAAATTTAGCTAGATTTTTGCCCCCCAAAAGCAAATCCTTTAATAGCTCTATCATTTTGTTTTTTTAAATTTTTCCCTTTTATTGAAAATAGATTCTTTTCTCATACAGTGCTTCCTGATCATAGTTTCCCTTCCCTCTACTCTTCCCAATTCCTTCCCACTTCCCCTCCCATCCAGATCCATTCCCTTTCTGTCTCTCACTAGAAAAGAACAGGTTTCTCAGAGATAACAACAAAGTTTAACAAAATAAAATAGGATAAGATAAAACAAAACCATCACATCACTTTTGTGGGGCTATTTACATTTTAGTAGTAGTTTTACTTTGTCGGTGATAAATGCACTGGGGTTTTTATGGAGACCGTGTGGAATTGGTAGGTCACCTTGGTAAGTGTGGGCATTTTAACAATATCCAACATTGCAGTTCATGAACAGGCTTTTCACTTGATATGTCTCCCAGGAAGTGGCTCCTGCTTCCTTTTGTGTTGTCACGGTTACATATTACATACCTGTATATTGTGTATAATTGTTTTAAATGAACTTTATCTTTCAAATTCTGTAAGATAAAATAGAAGTGTTAAAAAATAAAAAACGCAAAACTGCGATACAGCTTTGTGTGTGGGGTGTGTGTGTGTGTGTGTGTGTGTGTGTGTGTGTGTGTGTGTGTTTGCATGTGCACGCACACATATATATGTATGGTGGCCAGAGGTTGATGTCATGTTTTTTTTTTTCATCATTTTCCACCTTGTTTTTTCTTAAAGTGACTTAACCTTTTACCGAATTTGTTCTTTGACAGTTTCATGCATGTGTGAGGTAAATTCTGATTGTGGCTGAAGTTATTTTCAGAAAGCCCTTGCCTGTACCTATATTCCAGGTATTTTTCCAATGTTCTCTTCTACCAGTTTCAGAGTTTCAGGTTTGACATGAAAGGTTTGGGTTCCATTTGTAACTGGTTTCTGTGCAGAGTTAGAGATGGGATCTGGTCTCATGATTCTATTTGTGAATATTCTATTTAACATCATCATTTGATGAGCATATTATCATTTCTCCAGAGTAGGATTTTGATATCTTTGTAAAAAATTAGGTGATCTTCCCTGGGAAAGACTATCTCTCAGCATTCTTTAGATGCCTGTAGTACTTTGTCTATGTAGGTCTTGTGGCCTTTGCTTTCCAGGTTAGCAACATTATAGGAACCGGGAAGGTTGTGTATATGTGTCTGTGACAAACTGTAAAGCAAAAAGAGGCCAGGAATTTTAAAAGGAGCCAAGTGGGGTGGGGTACATGAGAGTGTCTGGAGGGAGGAAAGAGAAGGGAGAAATGGTATAATTGTATTATAATCTCCAAGATAAAAATATATAAAAAAATCAGATGGTGCCAGTCCTCTCTCTATTCTATTGTTGTACATGTCTCTTTTCTGTCATCTCCACACTGTTTTGCTACTATGGCTCTGTAGCATAATCTGAAATCAGGAGTTTCAGTACAGTTCTTTTTGCTCAGGGTTGCTTTGGCTATTCAGAGTCTTTGTTCTTCCAGATGAATTTTTAGACAGCCTTTTCGATTTCTGTGAAGAGCATAATTGGGATTTTATGGGGATTGTATTCTATCTCTAGATAACTTTTGGTAATACATCAGTTTTCATAATATTGATTATAGTCTAATTTTTATGATATTGATTATAACCCATGAGCTAGAGAAATCTTCAATTTCTTTCTTCAATGTTTTAAAATTTTTCACTTCCTTTGATTTATTCCAAAGTCTATTTTTTCTTTCTTTTTTTTAAATTTTATGTGCATGAGTGTTTTACCTGCATGTGTGACTGTATACCATGTACATTCCTGGTGTCTTCAGAGGCCTAAAGAGGGTGTTGGATCCCCTAGAGTTAGAATTACAGGTAATTATGGTCTGCCATGTTGGTGCTGGGAATCTTGTCGGAAGAACAGGGAGCACTCTTAACCATGAAGCCATCTTTCCAGCTCTACGTTCCAGTTTTTTAAAAGGCTATTTTGGATGGATTATTCTACTGATTTATTTCTCAGCTTGTTCACTATTGGTGTATAAGAAAACCACTGCTCCTTTGAATGTTGATTTTGTATTCTGCTACTTTGCAGGAACTAGGTTTGTGCTTTTACAAGTAAAGCTTGCCTAGAGATCAGAGTTCAGAGCTAGTCACTAGGGGCTAGGCAGTGGTGGAACACATCTTTAATCCAAGCACTTGGGAGGAGGAAGCAGGAAGCGATATGACTGGGTGGAGAGAGAAAGTGATAAGGCAGAGTGGAGACAGGCGCTTGGCCCTTACAGGATGAGGATTCAGTAGAGGTTAAAAAAAAAAAAATCTTTCTAGTGGCTGCCTGCTCTGCTTCTCCAATCTTTCAGCTTTCACCCTGATATCTAACTCCAGGTTTTTATTATTAAGACCAATTAGGATTCGAGCTACATCTAGGTCTTTAGAATCCCTGTGGCTTAGGATCATGTCACCCGCAGATAGGTAGACTTTGAGTTTGCAGTTTCCAACTGTGTTCCCTTTATTTCCCTCTCTTCCTCTAGCTAAGACTTCAAGCACTGTATTGAATAGATTGAAAGGACTAGACATGCTTGTTTCAGTCTTGACATTAGGGGAATGTTTTCCTTTGCCTTTATTATGTTGAAATGTGTTCATTCTACCCCTAATTTCTTAAAGGCTTTAAAATAAAGTGCTACTGGACTTTGTCAAAGGTCTGTGTCTATTGAGACTACCATGTGATTTAATTCCCTGAAACTATTTGTGCACGGTATTACATTTACTGATTTAGGCACAACGAACCACCCCTGCACCCCAGAATGAAGCTCGCTTGATTATGGTGAATGATCTTTTGAATATGTTGCCGAGTTTAGTTTACAAGCATTTTATTGAGAATTTTAACATTTGTCTTTGTCATGGAGGTTTGTCTATAACTCCAGTTGTGTCCCTGTTGTTGGGTTAATTCTTTACGATATTCATGCCATAATTTACATTTTAACTGTGTATCCATTAACAGGGTGTCCTAGTTTTGTTGCTGATGTTGTGACAAGATATCTTGACAAGAAGCAACTAAGGGGAAAAGAGTTTACTTGAGTTCACAATTCCACATTCCAGTCAATCATTGCAGGGGAGCCAAAGGAATAGGAACTCAAGGCAGCTATTCACATTAGTTTCAATGTCAAGATCAGAGAGAGAATGAATGCATGAGCGTGTATTTGTGATCAGCCTCCTCTCTACACTTATGCAGCCCAGGACCCAATGCAGGGCATGGTGTCCCTCACAAGGTGTGGGTCTACCTACCTCAGTTAACATCAACAAGACAGTATCCCCACATATATGCCTACAGGCCAACCTAACGTAGACAATGCCTCATTGAGGGTCCCTTCCCAAATGATCCTGGAGTGTGTCATGGTGACAAAACTAACCATCACACAGATATTTTTGTAGCTGTAGTTATTTTAAGTTTTCTCTTAATGTCATGAGCAATTCATGGATTCCTATTATAGTAGTGGAATGCTCTGGATATAGGCATATATCTTTACCAAATGTGTTTTATATTCCACACGTTTTTGTGCTACTAATTACAATCCTCTAATCTCAATTTGAATGAGCCTCTTTAAAATTTTTTATAAAACAATTCTTTTGGTTTTGTATTTTAAAAATGGCTGGAAGGAGTCTGCACCATACAACAGGGCCCATGTAGGAGCTTTTTTGAGAGGAGGGGAGAGAAGGGACAGAGAAGTGGGCAGATATTAGGACCGGGGACAAGAGCGAAGGAAGAGAAAGGAAGAGATGGGAGGTGGGCAAGACCTGCCTTTTATAAGGAAACATGCACAGGGGGTGCTTTTAGTGGCTGCAGCCTAGGATATATCCTGTCAGGACCCTAAGGACAATCCAGTACAGATGCCTACATGCTAACATTCCTCCCTTTTGTTTATTATAAAAAGGTGAGGAGTTAGAAAGGAGTAGCAGGTGAGGCGGGATGAGGGCATCATGTTCTCGAGACGGCTTCCTGATAACCTGAGGGGCATCGGTCATCTTTGGGGGACCTGAGAGAGCTGGAATGCTGGCTATGTTCTAGGGTAGCTTGCTGTTTCACTTCATTGTCCAGGCTCTGTGGAACTGTCCAGTGCTGCTTGGACCTGGCAAGATGCTGTTCAGATGGAACCAAGTTGACTCCTTGGAGCTCACAAGAAGTCATGTTGAAGTCACCAGTCAAGATGGAGGAAAGCCACGTGGTTGCTGTTAATAATTACATACACATACACACAGAATTAAAAAGGAGTTGAGTAAATAGAAAGGGAAAACTGGTGTGTGCTGAGCAAGACAAAGCTGGCTTCTCCATCGCTAGGAAAGAGAGTGAAGGAAGAGCAAGAGACAGGAGGTGGACAAACCCCGCCTTTTATAAGGAAACATAGCAAATGCACACAGGGGGTGCTCTTACTGGCTGCAGCTGGATGACTTTTTTTTTCTTATTCCTGTTAAAAATCTTTGTCTTTGATTTCTGACACATTGATTATAGAATATTGGTGAATTCCTATTTGGGATGAGTGTCCTGAGGGAAACTGAAACTTCGTCGACATTCACATATCTTCATTGACTAAATATCTCCCTAGATTTGGGATGTTTTCAACTTTTCTTTCCTTAAGTCATCACTTTTATTTCTCTCCTTTTCTTCTGATTCTTCAGCAATGCATGTGTTAATTCCCTTGATGGCACCCATGAATGCCTTAGGCTTCTCCTCCTTTACAGCCATTCTATTCTCTCCACTGACTAGGTAAGTTCACATCATTTATCTACTGCAGTTTTCATTTTGTTCACTGTATAATTTCTCTATAGAATCTTGTGCTTTTAAGGACTAAGTCATGCATTCAGTTATTTTATTTTTCTATGTTGATTGTATATGTGTATATATATATATATATATATATATATATATATATGAATCCATTGTTTCAATATTTGAATATCTATCAAATAGTTGACAGTTTTTATTTTTACTTCTGTTGATTGAATGCTAACTTTACTAATCATTTCCTGGAAGACCAATCTGGGCTAAATTTGGTTGCAGTGATTGCCATTGTTTATACTATGCCTTCAACTGTCCTACTATGCCATCTCACAGCTCTTCACAACATTCCCCTGTTCTCTGTTCTCTGTATTTATTTTATTATTTTAAAATTGCTAAACAATTATTATTTGGGAATATAATGGAAGATTTGATAAATTTATATGTTGTGCAGCACTTAAATTAGAATCTTCAGCCTGTCTTCACCTCATGTTCAGTAGTACTAAATACTTTGCAATGAAAATATCTTAAATTTATTCTTTTAGCACTGAAAGGGTATATAACTGCTATAATGGTGACTATTTTCAGTGCTCTAGTCAATTGACGAATAAATTTACCCTTCATATTGAACTTAAACATCATACCACTGGCCATCATCTCCATTTTCCCCACTTACCCTTGCCCCCATAGCCTCTGGTAACCACCAATCTAATTACTATTTCTGTAGATTTGACTTAAGATTTCATATAAAGGAGATTTGTGGTATCTGTCTTTGTTTACCTGGAATATTTCATTTAGCATGATAACCTATAGATTTATTGTCTGCATTATTGTCTGCAAATGACAGTTATTTTAGAGGTCACTATCCAAGCGGATTTGAGAGATGTAGGATATGTTCACAGTTACCCTTTTACCTGGTCTTAGAGCATGCCTTAGAAGAAATTAAAGTTCTCGGTTCTACAACTGAGGTTGATGGTTCGTTCCCACTGGCCTTAGTTACTGGCCTTCCTGAAGTAATTTTGGGATCCATGTTCCATGTATTTCCTATTTCCATCCTTTAGCTATTGCTTCAGTTCATGTCTTTTCTCTTTTCTCTTTGTTTCTTTGTTTCTTTCTTTGTTTCTCTCTCTTTCTTTGTTTCTTTGTTTCTTTCTTTGTTTCTTTGTTTCTTTCTTTGTTTCTTTGTTTGTTTGTTTGTTTGTTTGTTTGTTTGTTTGTTTGTTTGTTTCTTTCTTTCTTTCTTTCTTTCTTTCTTTCTTTCATTTTTGCATCTCAATCAATCTTTGTTGTACCAGGCTCACTTTTTACAAATACTGACTCTAAAATGCACAGTTGGTGGTGTCTCTCCTGACTCAATTCTTTTCATCACTCCCAAGGTCTTTCAGCATAAGGTTTAAACAGTTTGGCTCCGTATTCAGGACCTTTCATAATTTCCCCACTACTGATCACACTGCTGCTTCTCGAACCAAAGCATTCCCTGCAATGCACTCTGAAACCTCCTTCCTGCTTCCCTTTCCTTTCTCACCACTCACCCTTCTGGCTAATCAATACTTGTCCTTTGATTTGTCTTATGGGAAATGTATACCCCCCACTCTTCATTGTCTCTCCATTTGCTTCCCATAGATTATGGGAATTTCTATCCGTTGTCCCTATGTGATGATTAGTAAGTGAATGATTTGTTTGCACAGGATATTACATGCTCCTTAAAGGCAAGTGTGGTTTTGTGTAACTGTGCCTGTGGAGTTTTTTGGTGTGTCTGTAGCTAGTATCTTCATTAGTAAATGTGAATAAATATACATTATTTGTCATATAGAAATACAACTTAATTTTTACTTTTTTGGTGATAACTGCTGTGAATTGAAAACTAACACCAATAGCAACAACAATAAAGTTTACTGAGAGTTTAACACTTCAGGATGTTATGATCTGAAGGATTTATGTGAGGTGTTTAGTTTAATATATACATAATAGTGTGTCGTAAGGACTGTCAGTATCTGCATTTTACAGATGAGAGATCTGAGGCTCAGGGACATTTGAAGGCACCAGTTAAAAGGATTGACTTTAGTGCTTTCTTTAATATGCAAAGCACTTTGTGTCATAAGTACTGTTCATATCTGCATTTTACAGATAAGGGAGCTGAGACTCAGGCTTGAAGTAACTTGCCCATGTTCACACAGAAAGCACCTATCAAAGATAGATTAGGAACTTAGCAAGCTAAGCAACAGACAAAGTACTACAAGCAACTAATGACTGTTGGGAGAAGGAGAATTAATTAGCTTCTCCTAAGGATGAGGCCACTGTATGGTTGTCCAATACAGACTGCTTAGCCCTGAAACCATATACACATAAGCAACAAAACCAAACACAGGCAGTTGTATTTATATATATTTGCACAAATACATACATGTACATATACATATACATACTTTAATATATAAACTACACTGTGTCATAAGGACTGTTAGTACCTGCATTTTATAGATAAGAGATCTGGGATTCAGAGACATTTGAAGACACCAGTTTGAAAGGATTGATTTGTAGTGCTTTCTTATATGTAAACCACTCTGTGTCACAAGTATTGCTTGTATCTGCATTTTACAGACATACATAACAATAATAATCAGAGAAAAAAGATAAACTATCAGCTTGAGAGTGGGGGGGGACATGGGAAGGGTTCTAGAGAGGATAATTGGGAAGGGCTGGAGGGAGGAAAGGGAGGGGAAAGTGATATAATTCTATTTCAGTTAAAAATATGATAAAACCAACTATTTAAATAAAAAAGAATACAGTTGTTTTCAATGTCTCTGAGAAAAAACATAAACTCAATGATTCCATGATAAATACTTCACGTTATAGCTGGATCTTGAGGTAGATTGACTCCCAACTTTCTAAGGAACTGCCATATTGATTTAGAAAGTGGCCATACAAGTTTGCACTCTCGTCAATAGCAGATGACTGTTCCCCTTATTCCATATCCTCACCAATATGAGCTGACACTTGTGTTATTGATATTCTGACAGTTGTAAGATGGAATCTCAAAGTTGTTTTAATTTGCAGTTCACTGATGGCTAAGAATGTTCAACATTTCTTTAAGTATTTCTCAGCCATTTGGGCTTCCTCTGTTGAGAATTCTCTGTTTAGAATTTACTAGGCTCTGCTGACTTCCCATGGGAGGCCTTACCTTGTCTGAGGGAATGGGGGATATGTTGATGGGGAAGACTGGGGGCAGGAGGAGGGAAGACAGGGATATCTGTGGTTGTTATGTAAAATGAATAAAATGTTTATTCATAAAAAGAGAGAATTCTCTGTTTAGAATTATAGCCCATTATTTTATTGGATTTTTTTTGGTATCTAGTTTTTTATGTTCTTTACATATTTTGAATATTACCCCTTATCAGATTTGGAGTTGGTGAAGAATTTTTTCCCATTCTGTAAGCTGACACTTTGTCTAAACACTTTTTCTTACAGAAGCTTTTCAGTTTCATGAGGTCACAGTTATTAATTGTTGATCTTAGTACCTGCGTTATTGGTGTTCTGTTTAGGAAGTCTTCACCTATACCAATGAGTTCAAGGTTGTTACCCACTTTCTCTTCTATCAGGTTCAGTGTATATGGTTTTATGTTGAGGTTTTTTTTTTTTTCCATTTGGAGGTGAGTTTGTGCAGGGTAATAAATATGGGTCTATTTGCATTCTTCTACAGGTAGGCATCTCTTGAGCATATACCCAAAGGATGCTTCATCCTACCATAGAGACACTTGCTTAACCATGATAATTGCTTAATCATAATAATTGCTGCTCTATTCACAATAGCCAGAAACACAAACAACCTAGATGTCCCTCAACAGAAAAATGAATAAAGAAAATGTGGTACATTTACATATGGAGTATTATTTGGCTGTTAAAAATGACACCATGAAATTTGCAAATGGATGGAACAAGAAAAACAAATTCTGAATGAAGTAACCTAGATTCAGAAAGATAAATATGGTATGTATTCACTTATATTTAGATATTAGCTATTAAATAAATGACAACCAAGCAACAATCTTAGACTCACAGAGGTTAGGTATAGAGGAAGGGACTTGTGGGGAGGATGGATCTCCCTGAGAGGAGGAAATAGAATAGATTTTATGGCCTGGGAGCAAGTAGGGGCATGAATTTGAGGATCAGGTGAGGAGGGGGAAGGGAGACAGGGTTGAAGGAGAGAATATGGGGAGAGACAGCTGGAATTGAGGGGCATTTGAGAAATGGTATGGAAACCTAGTGCAGCAGAAACTCTCTAAATATATATGAAGATGATGTAAGTAAGTTCTCCTAATAATGGGGGAAATGGAGGCCCAATTGACCATCCCTTGTTACCAAATGAGGCTTCCAGTACCTGGATTGTATTGCATTCAGTTGAGTTGTTGGCTAATGGGATCTTATCAAAATCCCCCAAACAACCCAGGCTGTTGATAAGACAGTGGGTTGCTCTCCACAAACTGACATCTGGGTCCCATTGCTGAGGACAACACATGAACAACTCACTGAATCTGGAGAAATCGAGCTGGTGCCTACATAGAGCCTTCACTGCTATGTTCTAGTATCTCTGGGGCAGGAAGGTGTAGTTGAAAGTTTCTCTGGTCCTGCCTGGCCCTGCAGTCAGGAGGAATCTCTCCCATCCACCTACAGTCCCATAGCCATTTATAAAATAATCACTCAGAGGCTTATATTAATTACAAACTGTATGGCCCATAGCTTTAGCTTCTTGCTAGCTAGCTCTTTCGTCTTAAATTAACCCATTCCTATTAATCTATATGTTGCCACGGGGGCCATAACATTATCAGTCTGCTGGCATCTTGTTGCTCCTTTGGTGGTGGCTAGAGTCGTGTCCCCTTGAGTCCACCCTTCCTTTCTCTGTATCTCTGCTTGGATTTTCCACCTGGTTGTAAACTGTCTTGCCATAGGCCAAAACATTTTTATATATTATCTAATGGGAGCCACACGTATTCACAGCCTACAGAAAGACATCCCACAGCACTTCCTCTTTTCTGTCTAATCAAAAAGGAAGATTTTAACTTTAACATAGTAAAATCATATATAACAAAACAGTTAACAAGCAAGAATTATAGTTGCAATATCAAGTCTATTTATATTTGGCAAAATTAAAGTAAATATTTTATTATCCATTCTATTCTTGTGAGTCTAAAGTTTCATATCTAATTTATCTTTTATCATGACTAAGGAAAACGATAGTTATAACTATCTAGTCTTCAACTCCAGCAAAGACCCCAGAAGTATATATTACCTGAGTAAACAGGAAGTGCATTGTAAGCAACTTCCATAATTCTAGAAATGACAGAGACAGCTGGCTGCCTGGACAGTCACAAAAAGTTCCTCTACAATGTTGGAGCATCCATCTTCAGCCTATAGGTCTAGAGTTTCTCAGTTGCTTTTCCCTGTCCTGTAGAATGTCTGGCAGTCTTCTCTGCAAAGCTGGAATGTGAAGGATCATTTTACCTTGTTTTGACAAAATTCACTGGTCATTTTCTTATGGGTCCTGTATGCCCCGTTTATACAACATATTATCAAGCAGTCCAGGCAAGAGCAGTTTCTTGCCCAAATGGCTAGTTTGCCATAAAGAAAGCAAGCTCCATATGGAGTTTCTTCAATGCTCATCATCCTCTTTGAATTAATTGGCGCTGCCAGGAGCAGTCATGTCTCATTGTCCAGAAAAGTCTAAGTTTTTAAAAGATTTTAAATGCTATATTCTGTAGGTCTTTGAAATGTTTGAAGATTATCTACCTAACTGATGTATATCTATGTATATCTAGAAAATGTAACATGACTATAAGTTTGATTATCATAAATGACTAATTACTCTGTTTTTTTAAATTATATATTGCAATTTTAAATGAGTTACATAAATATAGTACCTTAAACAAGAGTAGAAATATATATATATATATATATATATATATATATATATAGTATAACAAAATTAACTTTAAATTTGTATCAATAAACCAAAATCCATATCAATCTAAAACACTTCAAATGAGTTTTTGCTTTTTAAAAGTAGATTCAATATTCTACCCTTGTATCCTATCCTATCTACATTTCTATATCATATCCCCCTTTCTTCTTTTAGAAAGAGATTGACTATGACCAATAAAAAAGAGATTGACTATGACCAGTAACCAAACCCCTAAACAAGGACAAACATCCATAATCCATTTTTTTTTTGTGGGGGGAGATGTGAGTGTAGTTTTCTAGGTTGCTTCCTGCTGATTGGGGGTGCTGTTAATCTTATGGGGATCCTGAGGAAATTCAAAATAATGATCAAGTTCTGGGAAGACTGTCTACAACCTTTGCTGATAGATACCATCCATCAAGGTTCAGGAGGTCTTGCTTGATCACATCTGATCCATCTTAACCTGGAACAAATCCACAGTCTCTTGCTTCCTGTGGAAACAAAAGCAGAGCCTCCTTTCCAAAGCAACATGTGACATAAATTGCTAAATGGTCTTACTAATAAAAACCCAGAGCCAGATATTGAGGTGAAAGCTGAAAGATCAGAGGGATAGAATAAGCCAGCCACAAGTTCTTACAGCTAGGAAATCCTCAGTCCAAGAGAGAGCTGCTACTTCCTGTATACTCATGCCTATATACCTTTCTGTGCTCTGCCATCATCTCACTTCCTCTCTCTGCCCAGCTACATCACTTCATCTTTCCACCAAGCTCTATCACTTCCTGTCTGTCTGTATAGACCTCCAGACCTCTATGGCTAATTAGTGCTGGGATTAAAGGCATTTGCCACCATGCCTGGCTCTGTTTCCAGTGTGGCCTTGAACTCACAGAGATCTGGATGAATCTCTGCCTCCCGAATGCTAGGATTAAAGATGTGTGCTACCATTGCCTGACATCTATGTTTAACTATAGTAGCTGGCTTTTTCCTTTGATCTCCAGGCAAGCTTTCTTTGTTAGAGCACATATATATATATTTATATATATACCTAGAAAATGTAACATGACTATAAGTTTGATTATCATAAATAACTATTCTGTATTTTAAATTATATATTGCAATTTTAAATGAGTTGCATAAATATAGTACCTTATCAAGAATAGAAATATATATATATAGCATAACAAAATTAATTTTAAATTTGTATCAATAAACCAAAATCCATAGCAATCTAAACATATATATATATATATATATATGTGTGTTTAACTCAGCAGCCTTTACAATTAAATGGCTCTCTCCAGTTAAAAATTCCAAAAACAAAATAATAATATGTAGCATCCAGATTCTTTGTGTAATTTCCATCCTTACATGGCTTAACTTTTACATTATTTTTATTGTCTCTTTAAAGGCTTTATTTTTAAAATTATTTATTTATTTATATAACTGTCTATATTCATTTTTCCCTCTCTTCCAAGCCTATGTATGTTTTTACACACAGTGTAAATCATTTAAAGTTTTATTCCATCTGAATCTGCCTTATTGTGAATCTACAATCCTCTTCTGACCAGGAGAGATTTTAAACTGTTAAGCTGTGTGGCTAGGATGAAAGTTGCAGCCCTGGCTGCTGACTTAGCCTCCCTCAACTTCCCAACATGGCAGTGGTACATTTACCACCTGTTCTGTGAGCTCACCACTGACTCTAGAAAGCAGTAGGTCTATGCCTCCATCAAGGAGTGCATAGCCCAGAAAACTTTTTTTTTTTGTCTATACTAATAAAAACTAAATCTATCATGCAGTGTGATGTACAGCTTGGAGACACCTCTGTGTACTGTGGCGGGAATATGTCACACTGTAGTTCAATCCCTCACACTGTGAACCGGCCATACTGTAGCTCAAGCCCTTGTGCCACGGTGTCTCTGTATCATGGCTTGCCTGAGAGACACAACTAGGAATTTGTTTTTTAGCTCCATTTTAGGATCTTTTTAAAAAAGCTTTTTCAGGTTTTGGGTGGAAATTCTTGCTACCACACATGCACACACACACAAACACACACACACACACACACACACACACACACACACACACACACACACACACAGAGAGAGAGAGAGAGAGAGAGAGAGAGAGAGAGAGAGAGAGAGGAAGGCCAAGATCTCACTCCTCCAACTTGTTATATCATGGCTTCAGTCCATCCGTGGTGGTCTCATTACTTGAATATATATACTCAAAAGTTATATTTCTCAACATTATTGCACTGAGAGTAAACTTTAAACACATGAGTTGGGAAAACATATTATAGACTGTGTTATATATATTACAGTAGGGTTGGTATTATTTATTGATTAGTTTTGTCATAAACAAAAGGGGACCCAGAAGACTCTTGTGACATCTTCCTTAACTAGTTGAACAAAGGACCCAAAGTAAAGGATTTAGAAATTCTATCTACTCAGAATTTTTTGTTTTGCTACAAAAAGTTGGATTCTGGGAAGCAATTACCAGGAACTTTTTAAAGTTAGATTATTATTTCTTTCCTGTGTTTGGACATTTTGCAGCCATGTTGATGGTCTTAATTAGGAGGTTTTGTAAGCCACATTGAATGCTCAAGCTCAGAGCATCCAAAAACTTAGAGCTGAAATTTAATTTGGGACAGGATATTACTTTGCTGTAAATAAACTGCTTTTTGAGGACATTGAACAGGGATAAAAGATACAGAAAATTATGACCCACTTCCATTCTACAGAACTACGGGTGTATATCACTGTGTCTGTCACCCCTATTGTGTGGGGGGGACTACATGTATGTACCATTATGTCTGCTACCCCTATTTTGTGAAACTACACGTATATACCACTATGTTTGCCACTCCCATTCTTCAGGACTAGCAACTCTATATCTGACACCCCTTTCTGCTATATTATATGCATGTACCACTCTATCTGCCAGTTGTTTTTTCTTAAGAAAATCTTTGCTTTTATATTTGTGCTGGTTAATGTTTGTAAGTAAAATGGAGACACCCTGAGACCTTTTGTTAATTGATATGTGGAAACCACTTCTTCCAGGCATTGATTTATCCCTTCCGAAGAAGAAGACATTTCATCTTTGCAGAGACTCTGACTCATGATTGATGTTAAAGGCATGGTTACTGTTCACTATCAGTTGTGGTTCTTAGTCTTGTTCTTTTGGTGGTTTATTGCCACCTGGGGGACCAGTCTCCAGGCAGCACAGGGCTCAAAGTGTCAGCTTGAACTAGACTTTTTTTTTTTAATCTGGGGTTGGGGAAAAGACACTCACATACTCCCTTGCTCGTTTCCTTTCTTATTCACAAACTTAAACTTTTATACAATAAAAAGTCAGTTAGCTGAACTTTAAATCTGCAGGTGCATATCCATATTAGGAAATTGAAGTCAGGAATGGGTGCAAGGAATTAAAACAACAGGGCTGTTTTGTATTTATGACCCTAGCCTAATGAGTCAGACAGCTCAGCTAGGTGTCCTTGGGAACTTTAGATTGTTTTTCTGGAGTTATTTATCTTAAAAACCATTAATAAGGCATCTCGTCTAACCTGAAGTTATTTTGAAGTTTTATTTTAGTTAATAGTGCACACTGAAACCTGTGTCTGCATCTTTTCAGTATTAAGAGGATTAGAGCCAGCCTCACTCCTGGGGAAAATTCAACTGTTTTCTTTAATTGTGAACCCAAGCTGTGATCTAAAGCAGATCCTAGGTGGAACTCATAGGCCTTAGCCATGAAACATATCCTTTTATTTATTTTTACTTATCAAAACTCTGTATAGGCTATCATTATTATTATCAATTACACAGTACAGCTTAGGGAGGAATCATTTTCTTGACAATCCACAGATAAAAATGCCTAGTAGATTGGTATGTATTCATGAGGTAAACTCCCTACATTATAGGCAGTGGGGGTCTCCCCACATCCACTCACCCCATGCCAGATACCAGAAAAAGATTATAGCAGCAAACATGTAAAGGCACAACAGAAATAAAAGACATTCCAGGGTCTGTAGTCTTGTGGCCTTGCCTAAACAAGATTCACCCATCTGAGAGTTTCCTCCTGGTGTGCTGACACCTTGAACTTACAATTGCCACCTACTGCTCCTCTGACATGGCCACCAGCAGTGGTTTAATTTAAATACTCAATCTAAATGTACTGCAGACTTATTCTGAAGCTAGTGAAATTCCTCTAGGTTCATGCGTGCTAGCTACACCCTATTTTGTAGACATATCCACTTGGGTTTTTCCTTTAATATCATAAACTTCGTATATTTGAAAACAATATTTTTTCACTTTTTAAGTGTTTGATATTATAATATAATTACAACATTTCTCACTTCCCTTTCTTCCCTCCAAGTCCTCCCTGCCTTGTTTGAAGTAATAGTTCAGTTCTCATATTTTCTCCATCTTTCCAGATGATTCTAGCTTGTCAAGTAGACAAAAAACTAACCAGGATACAAGGGTATATATATATATATATATATATATATATATATATATATATATATATATATATATATATATATATTCAATTCTTTGAACAAAGTTTGTTTCTATCTCAGGGGAGTACTTGCCTCTGATGATGTCAGATTCACCTTGTGTTTACCTCCTTAACTACTCTCCTGATGATGATGATGATGATGATGATGATGATGATATTATTATTATTGGGTTGCTCTTGGCTGCTTGAAATTTACTATGCAGATCAGGCTTGTCTCTAACTCATAGAGACCCACCTTCCTCTGCCTCCCAAATTCTAGAATTAAAGGCTTTTGCCACCAGACCTAACCAGCTTTCTGATTATGAACATCCTGACATCATTCTTTATTTTCTTTATATATGATTATCTTGATTTTCTTCCACTTACTTGCTGATTAATGGCTTTTTTCACTACAGTACAAGCTCCTAGAATTTGTAGAGTTTCCTGATGCTTTTTTTCCCACCTAAGTCAATACCTGACCATGCAGGTGCTTAAGAACGTTGTCCAGTGAAAGAGAATAATTAATAGGCATTCAAAATGAAAGCCACATACACATGCATGTATGTAAATCTATGTGAAAGTTTGTTCTGCATTGAGTTAATTGGTCTTGCAGAGAAGATAGCTGCATTATAATTATTATGTTTTATTAAAATATTTTCATTCATTTTACACACTAAAGATCCCCCTCTTCTCTCTTCCCACCCCTTCATCCCCCTCTCCAAGCCACCCTCACTCCCCACCACAAGAGGGCAAGGCCTCCCACTGGGAGGCATAAAGCTGCAACACATTTTTTAACCAATTCTTTACTAAAGAGTAGAAAATACAGTACACTGTCTGAATTACCTACAGCTTATTTTTTTTTAAATTAGCCCTTGGAAATTTACTTTGAAATGCATAAAATAGAATGAATTAGTAGGTATATTGAGGAGTGGTTGGGTGGAGAGATACAGGATGAAGCAAGTTTGCTAAAATATTGATGTTGAAATTATGTGATAGCTGCAGAGATGTTCTCTGGAAAATTAAATTTTTCTGGTTCCAAGCTTTCATAAGCAACTCTCAGAAAGAAAAAAATACCCAAGTATATTCATATTTTCAACAGAATTTAAATTCAAGATTCTATAATTTCTACACTCTTAAAAAATGAACACAGAGAGTAGCTGGCTATCAAGGAAGCACTCAAGAAAGTTCTTTATTATATATTAATCAATAAACAGTATTCTTATATTTGGTGAGATTTGCTAGAATAACAACTGGGCATTTATATGGTCAACCAAGGGTTGGGTAACTAGAACACTGGATCTCTTCTACCCTTTCAACCTAAGATCTGTATACTGGTTCCAGAGAACTGGGTACAGTCAAAAGTTGTAGGTAGCTCATAATTGGTACTCGTTGCAACAGGAAAAATCATGTTCTTAGTTGTGACTCATAATCCTCTCATTTTAAAAAAGTGTCCTCACCATTGTAAAGATGAGTCAGAGCTTTTCTACCCTGTAGGTCTGTACACTTATGTCCTCTTTTGATATTGGTAGTTCTACCATGGGGAAACACCTTATTATAATAATTTTAATAAGAATCTAAAGATGTTCCCACTAATGTAACAATTCCATTTGCCTGACTTTTGATTATTACAGTCATGCTAGTAGTGCATATTATGCACCATACCTATTTTACAGATGTGGAGATTGAGGTAAGTGATCTTGATAATTTCACTGTATAGTATAAAGCCAGTGACTTAGAATTAGCATACAGGTTCCTGGTGCTAATTCATTTACCTAGATAAAAACCTAGGCAAAATTCTCAGTGCTTAGTTTTTTAAGCAAAAAGAATGAGGAGATAGGACTTGTGAGAAAGCCATCCAAATAGTACCACAGGGAATATGGATTTTGGCTGGGTTGATTTATGTTTGTTACAAATTCTTAAATCAGTCCCACTGTCTTGTTATTCTATATTTAATGTAGGATCTAACTTTCTGAAAGAAAGGTTAAGACCCAGCTTGAATCTCTCCATGGGAAATTACCTGATTTTTAAAAGTTGATGAGTGGCAGTCAGCTAAGAAGGACCTTTCCTGTGTTGTTATTGGTACCTATTGTATTCTCTTTTCATGTCTCCTGTGTAGGTCTCCATTCCAGTGATGCACACTGATGTAGAGGATTAAGTGGCATTCTGTGCATTCTATCAGCTTCCAGGAAGCTGTCAGAAATATTCTAAAGATGCTCACATCTTTGAATGTCTCACTCAGTTCCCTTTCACTGGGGTTTCATGGCATGGGGACTAATGAACATTGAGTGTGGAGTCATACATTTCTAGATCTGAAATCTACTCCACTAATTTGTGAACTCATGCAAAATGCTCATTATCTCTAAGCTTCACATTTTTTCATTTTATAATGAAATTAACTACAGCATCTGCCATATACTGCCATGGCATTAAATGAATCAGTGCCCATTAAAATTACCCATTAGCTCATTACCCAATGCCTTGAACAATTAGTATGAATTTCATGCAGTTTTCCTTACGAGTGTCTAAAATAATTGAAATAAGGATGTCAAAAAGATATTAATATCTCATCTTCATTGCAGAAATATTCATTCTAGTTAATATGTGGAAAGAACCTAAATGTTTATCAGTAGGCGAATGGATAAAAATGTGGAATGTGTTACAACAGAATGTTATCTAGATTCAGGAGAGCAGAGAATCATGAAATAAAGAATAGTATGAATTAACCTCAAAGATAACACACTAAATAAAATGAGAATATAAAACATACAACATCATTTTAATTTTTAAACATTTATTTATTAGTTCATTGCTTATGTGTGTGTCCATGCACACATGTGTATTAGCAATGTGTGGCCCTTAGGGAACAACTTGATGAAGTTCTCTTGACCATGGGAGACTCATGGATTGAATTCAGGTTGTCAGTCTTAGCGGCAAATACCTTTACCCATTGAGCCATCTTACTGACCCTAGAAATGCTTCTTATATACTCAACAAAGTTTATTTCTATCTGATTGGATGGAATTACATTAACATATTTTTGAAATCAGAAAAACTTTGCATCATGAAAAACTGACCCGTCCCGCGGGCCAGGTTATTTGATGAGACCCAAGGAGGCATCTCCTGAAAGATCAATGGGGGCGAGAGAGAAAGGAGACCAGGCGCATAAAGGAAGACAAAGTCAGTCTGAGTCATGTCAAGGTCTCGTTTATTGCAAGGGGAGTCAGGCTTATATATGCTAGGAGCTAGGAGAAGTAGATAGGGGTATGGAAAGTTACTAGGAGGAAGTTAGGGTAAGGTAGGGTTCAGGAAAAGGTCTCTTTGTTCCAGGGCCTGATCAACGGACCATACAGCAAACCATTATGTTTCAAGGAGTTGATCAAAAGGTACGTACTGTGGTCTTATTGAAAAATGGTTGCTATTGAAACTGTTAACGGAAGGTTAGGTACACAGCTTTTTCCCATGAGAATCAGGTAGGCTACTTGGCTCCTGACAATTCCCCCTTCTTTCTATAAAATGGCCAAAGCAGGCTTTGGTCATAAATCGAGAGGGCCCCTGTCTTAGGCTATATGGGGTGCATCCTGTGTCTGGCAACGTGCCATGTTGAGCCGGTCTCTGGCGACCTCTGTACGTTGTGCTCCCAGCACAGGCCCCATACTATTCCCGTCATTGAGTACCCTCTAGCTTTTAGTTGTAGGGGGTTTTTAGGTTCGTAGGCCACTGAACCTGAGCCTTTCACCTGTTTCAATAGTTTCCTCTCGAGTTTCTATCCGATGGTAGTGTACTGAAACAGTTTTTGATAGGGCTGAATCAATCTGATTTTTGATGAATTGTGTTAGTCGTTGAAAAGCCCAAGGACCAAAGGTGAGGAGGAGAAGGAAAATGATCAAGGGGGCCAAGAGGGTGGGAATCAGAGTAGAAAGCCAAAGGGACCCCTTTAGCCAACCCCCAAACCAATTGTTTTGATTTTCAAAATCACGTTTTCTTTGTGCTAATCTTTCTCTTAGTTTATCCATTGATTCTCTAACTACCCCAGTGTGATCAGCATAAAAGCAGCATTCTTCCTTCAAGGCTGCACACAATCCCCCCTCCTTTAAAAATAGTAAATCCAGACCTCTTCTGTTTTGTAACACAACCTCAGAGAGTGAGGTTAAAGACTTCTCCAAAGCAGAAATGGATCTTTCTATGGCCTCTAGGTCAGTAGTCATAGCCATTTGTAACTGCATAAGGTGGTTGTTCTGCATGAGGGCAGTAGTTCCTGTACCAATTCCTGCAGCGATGCCCCCAATACCTAACAATAGGGCAATAGTCATGGACACAGGTTCTCGAGTGTATCTGCCTCTCTGCTCAAAGAATTCCATCACTGAGCTTTCTTGATGATAAGTTACACGAGGCCATAACTGGACCATCACACAAAATTCATGGGAATCATCAAATATCTGAGCAGATATGCAAGGGGTCAATCCTGTGTTACAGGCCCAGTAGGACCCGTTGGGGGCTTCGAGATAATAGCTCCCTTTATAAAGTGTCAGAGTTTGTTTACAGAGGTGACTATGGGTCGATGGAATCTTGCCCAAACAAGAACCTTGTCCGGAGACTTCAGGGAGTATTAGTTTATGTGGCTTAGTCTGACACCTATTGCTCGGGGAAGTGAGGTTATTGGCAGCAGACTGAAAGGTGATTCCTTCATAATAAGGGGGACTGGAGGTAAGGCAGAGCCAGCAACCCAAGGTTTGGTTTGGATTTGTGGCATTTAGGGCCAGATAAGCTCCCTGGACCAAATTAAACAATCTATCTCCTGTTCCCCCAAAGGGATTAAGGAGAGTTCCATTACTGGAGTCTGTACTCACGGTGTTTGTATGGTAGGGAAATGGACGAGGATGAGGTGAGGGGGGAGGAGGTGATGGCACCTTTTCATGATTGGAGGGAACTTTTTGGTCAGAGAGAACTACGTTGGGTCCTACTGGCTTTGGGTACAGGTTTTCTATTGTTAGCAAGATCTTGAAAATGACTCCTTTATCTGTGCCATCAAGATACCAGCGGAGTCCCCATGTTTTTCCTGAGGGCCATTCTCGATTCGCCCTACCCTGAGGGGTGAAGGTTATGTTTAAAGGTAATGATAGCCCGGGATTATGGGCTTTCCCAGTATAGGAGCTAAAGCAAAAATGTCTATTCATGCTAAGTTTACTGTATCCCCTTGTAACTGAAATAAGGTCCCAAGATGAAGTTGGTTCCCAGTAAGCTGCCCCTGTAGTTTCACAACCCCATCGAGCACAAAAGAAGGTCTCAAATCCCCCACATCTGGCAGCCGTAGCTCGGCTTCTGCCATCCTTAGGGCAGACATAAAAGTCAGATTGTGCTAACCTACAACGAGCTGTAGGACTAACACAGCCTGGGGCAGTCATCATGGCAGGGTTATTATCATGGAATGTCCCACAAGGGCTTGTCCAAGTAGTTTTAGGACTGCGAGGAAATTGATGGCAGTTTGGAATCATTTGGCCTCCTGTACCATTTAACTGGTGTTGGCCAATAGTAGGTATATCCCAAGAATCCAATCCTGCAGCCAGCTGACAGAAGTCAGGAGTGAGTGACGGCCACCAGGAATAGGGAGCATGGTTTGCAGTAACCCTCCAGACCTCTTCCCCCGTTACTGTGAAAATTCGCCAGGTAAGTTTTTTAATAGCATGGGGGCTTTCCTTGGAGATGCAGGAGAGGGGAAGGGGGAAGAGTAGTAAGCAAACGATGAAGCAGGGGTTGATTTTCCGAGGCCAGCGACGAACAGGTCCTGCCATTGAGATGTCCGTGGCTCCCTTTATTTTCCAAGTCGGAGGCATTTCTGAAAGAAAAAGAGAATTTTTGTCTCAGGGTTGTGTCCTGGACATAACAGTTATTTTTTCCTTAGTCTAGGGAGGCAATCTGTGCAGAGTAAGGCTTAATCAGTCTTTCTGGTAGCTAACGAGCCCCATTTTCCTTGGAGTCATAAATACATGCAGACCCCTTTCCTCAGATTATAACTGGATCAGAACCGCCCCATTTTCCGGTTATTGGATCTTTCCAGAGGGCCTGTGCATATCTTTGTTTGGTTTCTGGGTGCCAGTGTCACTCAGCCGCATTTTCCGAAAGCATCCAATGTCAGAAAATTTAATACAAATAGGGTGTGAGAAAGCAGAGCTTTGTGGTTTCCCTTAAGGGGAAATAGTGTCTCTTGTGAGCTAAGTTTATTAAGAGTATTTTTTAAAGTTTGGTGAGCTCTCTCCACAATACCCTGGCCTTGAGGGTTATAGGATATTCCAGTGATGTGTTTAATTCCTAATTGTAAACAAAATTGTCTAAATTTGCTACTAGTATATCCCGGACCATTATCAGTTTTTATACATTTCAGCTGACCCAGCACTGTAAAGACATGTAACATATGATTGATAACATCTTTGGTGGCTTCTCCACTATGAGAGGAGGCACAAATAAATCCACTGAAGGTATCTACAGTAACATGTATAAACTTTAATTTGCCAAAAGAAGGAACATGGGTGGCATCCATCTGCCATATTTGTCCAGGTATAAGCCCTCTGGGGTTTACTCCATAATGAGGCTTGGGTAAGAGCATCAGGCAATTTTTACAGCTTTTTACAATTTCTCTAGCCTGTTCTCTAGTAATTGAGAACCTTAGTCTCAGAGTTTGAGCATTGATGTGATAAAGACGGTGTGCCTCATGAGCGGCTGCTACCTGATCATGTTCCAAGTGAGATATCAAGATAGAACATGTAGCAGAATTGGCAAGTTCATTTCCCTGAGCTAGGGGTCCAGGTAGGCCTGTGTGGGCACGAATATGGCCAACATAAAAGGGTAGCGACCTCTATCGGATTAATTTTTGTAATTCAGAAAATATTTGGAAGGTGGAAGTAATGGGTTGGATTATTGGGACCATTTCCAAAGCCTGTAAAGCCCCTACCTGTAGCTAGAGTTTTCCTGCCTGGCCCACAGTCAGGACAAATCTCTCTCACCTGCCAGCCCCACAGCCACTCAAACCAGAACAAGTAAACACAGAGACTTATATTGGTTACAAACTGTATGGCCATGGCAGGCTTCTTGCTAACTGTTCTTACAGCTTAAATTAATCCATTTCTATTAATCTATACCTTGCCACGTGGCTTGTGGCTTACCGGTACTTTACATCTTCCTTGTCCTGACGGTGGCTGGCAGTGTCTCCTAACCCAGCTTCCTGTTCTCTCAATTCTCCTCTCTGTTAGTCCCACCTATACTTCCTGCCTGGCCACTGGCCAAATCAGTGATTTATTTATTGACCAATCAGCAACACATTTGACATACAGACCATCCCACAGCACTTCCCCTTTTCTTTTCTTAAAAAGGAAGGTTTTAACCTTTACACATCTCCAAAGTCAGCTTGGTATATTTGGGAATTTGGGCGTAGCTTCTCTTACTACTTCCTGCTGGAGGGGGGCGCTGTATCTTATGGGGACACAAAGAATACTTTAGGATTATGGAGTAGTCCATGAGGGTGTATCGTCTGAGCCAGTTGCCTTGAAACGGTTCTGGATGTTGGATCATCTGGGCCATGGTGTCATCGGAGACCTTTCAGGGGGTCTTGGCTGGTCAAACCTGATGTATCTTACTCTGGAACAAATCCATAGCCTCTTGCTTTCTGTGGAAACAAAAGAGACTCTTTTCCAAAGCAACATATCCTTACATCCAAATTTTGAAGTCAAAGTATCTTTAAAATATACATACTGGTTTAACTCAGCTTCCTTTACAATCAAATATCTCTCTGTAGTTAAGAATCCCAAAGACAACACAATCCAGATTCTCTGTGTAATAGTCATCTCTACGTGGCTTATTTTTTATATTAATTTTACTGTCTCTTTAAAGACTTTATTTTTTAAAACTATTCGTTTCTATAACTGTATATATCACCTTTTTTGTCTCTTTCAAGCCTACGTATATTTTACACACATTGTAAACTATTACATCTGAATCTGTCTTATTGTGAATCTATTGCTTTAAGCTGCAGCAGCTGTGGCTGCTGGCTCTGCCCACCTCAGCTTCCCAACATGGCTACGTTTACCACCAGCTCTGGGAGCTATCGTGGGTCTATGCTTTTATCCAAACAGCGTGTAGTCCAGAAACCTCTTTTTTTGTTTTGTACCGGAAAGGCTAAATCCACCATGCAGCTTAATGTGCCACTTGCAGAGGCCTCATTCCTGCCAAACTGCAGGTCGAGCGCGCACACGCACACGCACACCAGAAACCCACAAGTAGCTCAAACCGGCAGCTGCCGCTCATTTGAGAGAGACAATTAGGAAGCTGTTTTTAGCTCCGTTTTAGAATCTTTTTTCAGGTTTTAGGTGGAAACTCTTGCCACCACGTTGGACGCCATTTGTAGCTAGAGTTTTCCTGCCTGGCCCACAGTCAGGACAAATCTCTCTCACCTGCCAGTCCCAAGCCGCTCAAACTGGAACAAGTAAACACAGAGACTTATATTGGTTACAAACTGTATGGCCGTGGCAGGCTTCTTGCTAACTGTTCTTACAGCTTAAATTAATCCATTTCTATTAATCTATACCTTACCACGTGGCTTGTGGCTTACCGGTACTTTACATCTTCCTTGTTCTGACGGCGGCTGGCAGTGTCTCCCTCACCCAGCTTCCTGTTCTCTCAATTCTCCTCTCTGTTAGTCCCACCTATACTTCCTGCCTGGCCACTGGCCAAATCAATGATTTATTTATTGACCAATCAGCAACACATTTGACATACAGACCATCCCACAGCACCTACCACATATCTACTGTCTGAATACAAATTAAAGGAGCAATCTTCAAAATTTTTAAAGACAGCAAGGGCAGCATATAGCTCCACCAGCTGAGCTGACTTGAAAGGGGTTGTCATAATGTTCTTTTGGCCATTGAGGACATAAGCAGCTTTACCATTACTTGACCCATCTATGCAAAGCACAGGGGAGTCTGGGATGGGCTCCATTCGGGTATTTTTAAGAAAAACAAAGGAAGTGAGGGAGAAGAATTGTAGGAGTTTGTTACTGGGCATCTGTGTGTCAAGTTTTCCTTCAAAGGTGCAGACAAGGATGGCCCAGTCAGGACTACGGGTGCATAACCATTCAAGTTGCTCTTTATCATATGGCATAACAATAATATCAGGGTCATGCCCAAAGTATCGAGTGGAGGCTTTTATTCCTAATATTATCGCTTGGCAAACCAGGGAAGGGTAGGTGGGAAGGATTTTTCTTTTAGTAACAGGAAGATGTACCCACAGTAAGGGTATAGGCTCTTGCCAGAGCAGGCCTGTAGGGGCAAAATCTGTAGAAAAAATGATCAAATACAATGGGAGGGTTGGGTCAAAATATCCTGTATGTTGTTGAGTGATAGCCATTTCAACCTTTTGTAATACCCTCTCTGCCTCCACCATAAGGTATCTAGGGGATTGAGGGTTGGAATCTCCTTTGAGGATATCTTCAAGGGGGCATACTTCTCCCTTGGTTATTTTTAAGTAGGGTCGCAGCCAATTGATATCCCCTAAAAGCTTTTGAAAATCATTGAGACAACGAAGTGTATCTTTTCTAATCTGGATTTTTTGTGTATAGAAGAGGTCCGGGTGTAACTCGAACCCTAAAACCAGGAAGGGGTATTGGGTTTATATCTTCTCTGGAGCTATAAGAAATCCTCGGTCCTGAAGTGTGGTAATTATCTTTTGAGCTACATTTTGTGTTTTTTCTTCAGATTCCCCTGCTATTAACAAATCATCCATATAATGTATAATATAAACTTCGGGGTATTGGACCCTCATTGGATCTATAGACTGAGCTACATACTTTTGACATAGTGTAGGGGAATTGGCCATTCCTTGGGAGTCATTGCTAGGAGCTGGGGAGCTTGGAGTCTCTGTTTGCTATAGTAAGCTTTTTATCAAATAATGTAAATGCCATATTCATCAGATCTTTGACAGGTTTGAGGACCATTATCTATTAAATGTATCTGAGCCAAACAAATCTAGGCCCAATCTTGAAAATATCTCTAAGTTTGGTAACAATAACCAGGCCAATTTGTTCTCTTATAGATATATTAGTTAAATATACCTCTCAGTTTTTTTTTATTAAAATAGAACAGTTTATGCTTTAAACTAGTATCTGAATAGCCAGATGACTAGTATTAACTTGTATTTCTTAACATAAAGGACATGCAAACTCAGACATTCAAAACCAAACATACATGTGGCCACATTTTTCATTCATACCTGTAGAGTAGACAGACATTTTTACAACTATGACCCTTTGGAGTCTCAATGTAACAGCAGAATAACAAGACAAAGAAATCTGAAACATGTTTCATTTTTTCTATATATCTCAAGTCATTTTTTTTAAAATCATTATTTAAGTCTTTTTATTAAAACTTTTTTTTATCTTAACCAACAATAATTTGAAACCAATTCTCTTAAATGATGGCAAGTATTTGTAACCCATTGAACTCAAATGACCAAAACCCATGTAAATTTTTATTTTTCCTGTGGAAACAAAAGCATAATTTTCCCAGTATCTTGAACTGGTAATTTAACATTTGTTTTTAAGCAATACCAGGACAGAGAAGGGTTAACAAGAGAAGCTGCTGGCCGGCAGAAGAGACCTTGAAGTTATCACAGTAAAGGAAGGGAGGGGGAGGAGTGGGCATAGAGCGTGTCCTTGGCTGCCAGTGTTCCTGAAGAAAAGTTTTTGTTAACTCCTCTGACTAAAGTCAGATTTTCTGTTCAGTGTTCACACAGTTTTTGTCAATTGCAGGCAGTCCCCATTGCCCTGTCCAGAGCTCCTGTCTTTGCCCGCCTGTATGGAGAGCACACACCCCCACCCTCGTGAGAGCAGCCAGCTGGCTGCAGTCCTGATAGCAAGAGAGCTAGGGAGGGACGGAGGTGGCCTTTGTTATGCCTCTCTTTCCTCCTCTTCCTTTAGGAAAATAAGGGAGGTTAGTAGACAGAAACAAATAACATTTACACAGACAATCCAAGAACCAGAACATCAGCACTGAGAGGACAGCCTCATTCACAGCCAGCAAGTCCCTCTTGCAGTATGCAAGCCCCACCTGGCAGGAGCTACCTGTTTATCTCAGTTCAATCGGGGAGTGGGGGTGGGGGACCCAGTTCCCTCTATTGTGGCTCACACATCCTTCCAGTGGGCTAGGCAAATGTCTAGTGAAGAAGAAGGGAACTGTCCCATAGCGTCCCTCACAGTCAAGTCAACAATGAGAACAGTTAATACATTACACACAAGACCAAGGGCACACGAAAAAGCTTTGCCCCAACAAAACAACCAACAAAGCTCCAAGAACAATGACAGCCTGATGTGCTCTGGGTTGGGGGGTAACCCTCCAGGCTCAATCACATCAAAAACAATCCAGACTCGAGGATCTCTGTCCTTAATCAAACAGACATCAGGGGCTTCCACATCCCTGTCAGTCAGACATGCACCTTTTTTTTCTTGGAAGAGAAGGAGAGAGTAAAGTAACAATGATCACAACAAAACATACAAAAAAACCCATAAAATGGCTCTGACAATTTCCCGGGACACTGTGGGGGAAGATACCCAAAGATGCTCCTAAAGCAAATGGTCACCTCTGAGGTGGCCTTAGGGCTCTGGGATGTCTCCCTTCGCCGCCAGGTTCACTGTCCGGACACGTCTGTCCCAGTGAGCCTGCAAAGTACAAATCGAACCTGCAAAGTACAAAACAAAAGTAACAAGACAGAGAGACACAGACAAGACAGAGAGCGCTCTTACCGGTAGATGTCAATAAACCTCTGGACCCTTGGGTGTCAGGCAGGGGGAGTTTGAGAGAAAATCCTCTGCAAGGGCTAGTAAATGTGAAACATGCCCATCTCCCTCTGTTTTCTTTAGAACATCTCTAATCACACCATAAAAACTAAAAAAGGTGTCGGGGACATTTTCCCCGTCTCTGAGTAATTTGTTAATATCTTTTCCAACCTTGTTCCAAGTCAAAGGGTGAATTCCTGGTCCATTAATCACTAACCAGGGACATTTCTCCTCCACACATTGGAAGAATTTTATCAAATCCTTTTTTTAACTCTTATTCCTCTCTCCCTAAGATTACCTTTCATCTCCTTGAGAAAAACAGCCTCTTTAGATAAATTTTTGCCCATGATCGATGGGACGACACACTTAGCTCAAGACTCTCCCTCGTTGCACGAGTGATGCGGTCTGGGCGTCTCTACCCTGATCCTCTCCGGGGCCCCTTCTGTTGTCCGTCGTCCGGCAGGTCACCGTGCCTCGAGCCCCACGTTCGGGTGCCACTTGACCCGTCCCGCGGGCCAGGTTATTTGATGAGACCCGAGGAGGCACCTCCTGAAAGATCAATGGGGGCGAGAGAGAAAGGAGACCAGGCGCATAAAGGAAGACAAAGTCAGTCTGAGTCACATCAAGGTCTCGTTTATTGCAAGGGGAGTCAGGCTTATATATGCTAGGAGCTAGGAGAAGTAGATAGGGGTATGGAAAGTTACTAGGAGGAAGTTAGGGTAAGGTAGGGTTCAGGAAAAGGTCTCTTTGTTCCAGGGCCTGATCAACGGACCATACAGCAAACCATTATGTTTCAAGGAGTTGATCAAAAGGTACGTACTGTGGTCTTATTGAAAAATGGTTGCTATTGAAACTGTTAACGGAAGGTTAGGTACACAGCTTTTTCCCATGAGAATCAGGTAGGCTACTTGGCTCCTGACAAAAAAACATTCATGGGGCTCTAGCTACGGAGTAAATTTTAATTTGTGTAATATGTTGCTAATCAATAAAATTATCCTTTCTGAATTCACAATCCCAAATAATTTTATTTTCCACTGTATGATCTTTGATGTTTGTACTTGATGAGGTTTTAGCTGTATTTCTTTTTCTTGTTTAATTGTTACATAGAGGTAAAGAGCATAAGCCTGTTGGCTTTTGCCTTCCTCTGACGAAGGATCACAGAATGAGAATTTAGGAGACTGATTCTCTAGGTAACTTCACTCTTGCCCTTTATATGACAGGGATCAGACATGTGGGTAGAAAGGTGGAAGTGGCTTTGGTCCTTGATCCTGCTACTTTTCCAAATCCTCATCTTCTTTCTTCCACAGGGTCTTTTCTCTTGATCCCAGTGTCTGATCTGTTCTATAGCCTCACATTTTACCCAGGTGAGCTGTGGTTCATCTCCCTTCTTACCCTCACATCTTTTCTATATCTCCATCCTCAGTTGTGTTTTTATAATTCCCTTTCTAACTACTCTATTTTTCATTCTTTTAAAAAATTTTATAATTAATTTAATTTTACATATCAGCCACGGATTCCCCTGTCCTCCCTCCTCCCGTCCCCCTCTCCCTATCCTCCCCCCAATCCAGCCCCCATTCCCAACTCCTCCAAGGCAAGGACTCCCCTGGGTATTCAGCTCAGCCTGTTAGATTCAGTTGAGGCAGTTCCAGTCCCCTCCTCCCTTCACCCAGGCTGAGCAAAGTGTCCCAGCATAGGCCCTAGGTTCCAAAAAGCCAGCTCATGCACTAAGGACAAGTCCCGGTCCTGCTGCCTGGGGACCTCCTAAATAGTTCAAGCTAATCGACTGTCTCACTTATCCAGAGGGCCTGAACCAGTTCCATGGGGGCTCCTCAGCTATTGGTTCATAGCTCATGTGTTTCCACTAGTTTGGCTTTTTTTCCCTGTGCTTTCTCCAATCATGGTCTCAGTATCTCTTGCTCATATAATCCCTCCTCTCTCTCACCGATTGGACTCCAGGAGCTCCACCTGGGGCCTGGCCATGGGTCTCTGCATCTGCTTTCATCAGTCATTGGATGAGAGTTCTATCACAACAGTTAGGGTGTTCGGCCATCCGATCACCAGAGTAGGTCAGTTCGGCCTTTCTCTAGACCATTGCCAGTAGTCTACTATGGAGGTATCTTTGTGGATTTCTGGGGACCTCTCTAGCACTTTGATTCTTCCTATTCCCATGGGGTCTTCATTTATCATGGTATCTCTTTCCTTGTTCTCCCTCTCTGTTCTTGATCCAGCTGGGATCTCCTGCTCCCCAAGCTCTCTTTTCCCCGACCCTTGCCCTTCATTACCCCTCCTCACCCCCAGTTTGCTCATGTAGATCTCACCCATTTCTCAGTTGTTGGGTGATCCCTGTGTCTTTCTTAGGGTCCTCTTTTCTAGGTAGCCTCCCTGGAGTTGTGAGTAGCAGTCTAGTCATCCTTTGCTTTACATCTAGTATCCACCTATGAGTGAGTGCATACCATGTTTGTCTTTCTGAGTCTGGGTTACCTCACTCAGGATGATTTTTTCTAGATCCATCCATTTGCCTGCAAACCTCATGGTGTCATTGTTTTTCTCTGCTGAGTAGTATTCTATTGTGTATATGTACCACATTTTGTTTATCCATTCTTCAGTTGAAGGGCATCTAGGTTGTTTCCATGTTCTGGCTATTACAAACAATGCTGATATGAACATAGCTGAGCAAGTGCCCTTGTGGTATGATTGAGCATTTCTTGGGTATATGCCCAAGAGTGGTATAGCTGGGTCTTGGGGGAGATTGATTCCCAATTTTCTAAGAAAGCGCCATATTGATTTCCAAAGTGGCTGTACAAACTTGCATTCCCACCAGCAGTGGAGGAGAGTTCCCCTAGCTCCACATCCTCTTCAGCATAAGGTGTCTTCAGTGTTTTTGATCTTAGCCATTCTGATGGGTAAGGTAGTAGGTATGTCAGAGTCATTTTGATTTGCATTTCCTTGATGATTAGGGATGTTGAGCAATTCCTCAAATGTCTTTCAGCTATTTGAGCTTCCTCTGTTGAAAATTCTCTGTTTAGTTCTATAGCCCATTTCTTAATTGGACTGTTGGACATTTTGATGTCTAATTTCTTGAGTTCTTTATATATTCTGGATATCAGCCCTCTGTCAGATGTGGGGTTGGTGAAGATCTTTTCTCATTCTGTAGGCTGTCTCTTTGTCTTGTTGACCATGTCCTTTGCTCTACAAAAACTTCTCAGTTTCAAGGGATCCCATTTATTAATTATTTCTCTCAGTGTCTGTGCTACTGGTGTTCTATTTAGGAAGTGGTCTCCTATGCCAATGCTACTTCCTACTTTCTTTTCTAGCAGATTCAGAGTAGCTGGATTTATGTTGAGGTCCTTGATCCACTTGGACTTAAGTTTTGTGCATGGTGATAGATTTGGATCTATTTGCAGCCTTCTACATATTGATATCCAGTTATGCCAGCACCATTTGTTGAAGATGCTTTCTTTTTTCCATTGTACACTTTTGGCTTCTTTGTCAAAAATTATATGTTCATAGGTGGGCGGATTAATGTCACGGTCTTCAATTCGATTCCATTGGTTCACATGTCAGTTTTTTATGCCAGTACCAAGTTGTTTTTATTACTGTAGCTCTATAGTTGAGCTTGAAGTCAGAGATCATGTTGCCTCCAGAAGTTGTTTTATTGTACAGGATTCTTTTGGCTATCTTGGGTTTTTTGTTTTTCCATATGAAGTTGAGTATTACTCTTTCCAGGTCTGTGAAGAATTGTGTTGGTATTTTGATGGGGATTGCATTGAATCTGTAGATTGCTTTTGGTAAGATTGCTATTTTTACTATGTTAATCCTGCCTGTCCATGAGCATGGGGGATCCATGCTTTCCATTTTCTGACATCTTCTTCAATTTCTTTTTTCAGGGACTTAAGTTCTTGTCATACAAGTCTTTCACTTGCTTAGTTAGAGTTACCCCAAGGTATTTTATATCATTTGTGGCTGTTGTAAAGGGTGATATATCTCTGATTTACTTCTCAGCCTGTTTTTCAATTGTATATAGGAGGGATACTAATTTTTCTGAGTTAATCTTGTATCCTGCTACATTGCTGAAGGTGTTTATAAGCTGTGTGAGTTCCTTGGTCGAATTTTTGGGGTCACTTATGTATACTATCATGTCATCTGCAATAGAGAAAGCTTGACTTCTTCCTTTCCAATTCGTATCCCCTTGATCTCCTTATGTTGTCTTATTGCTATGGCTAGAACTTCAAGTACTATATTGAATAAGTATGGGGAGAGTGGACAGCCTTGCCTCGTTCCTGATTTTAGTGGAATCACTTTGAGTTTCTCTCCATTTAATTTGATATTGGCTGTTGGCTTGCTGTAAATTGCCTTTATATTTATGTATGTTCCCTGTATTCCTGATCGCTCTAATACCTTTTTATCATGAAGGGGTGTTGGATTTGTCAAATACTTTTTTCAGCATCTAGTGAGATGATCATATGTTTTTTTTTCTTTCAGTTTGTTTATATGGTGTATTACATTGACAGACTTTCATATGTTGAACCACCCTTGCATCTCTGGGATGAAGCCTACTTGATCATGGTGGATAATTGTTTTTATGTGTTCTCGGAGTCTGTTTGCCAGTATTTTATTGAGTATTTTTGCATCAATGTTCATGAGGGAGATAGGTCTGTAGTTCTCTTTCTCTGTTGCATCTTTGTTTGGCTTGGGAATCAGGGTAATTGTAGCCTCATAGAAGGAGTTTGGTAATGTTCCTTCTGTTTCCATTGTGTGGAACAATTTAAAGAGTATTGGTATTAACTCTTCTTTGAAGATCTAGTAGAGTTCTGTGCTGAAACCATCTGGTCCTGGGCTTTTTTTGGTTGGGAGACTTTTAATGACTGATTCTATTTCCTTAGGTGTTATTGGATTATTTAAATAGTTTATCTGGTCTTGATTTAACTTAGGTATGTGGTACCTATCCAGAAAAATTATTTATTTCTTTTAGATTTTCCATTTTTGTGGAGTAGAGGTTTTGAAGTATGACCTGATGATTCTCTGGATTTCCTCAGTGTTAGTTGTTATGTCTGTCTCCTTTTCATTTCTGATTTTGCTAATTTGGATGCTCTCTCTCTGCCTTTTGGTTAGTTTGGATAAGGGCTTGTCTATCTTGTTGATTTTCTCAAAAAACCAACTCTTTGTTTCATTAGTTCTTTGTATTGTTCTCTTTGTTTCTATTTTATTGATTTCAGCTCTCAATTTGATTATTTTCTAGAGTCTATTCCTCCTGGGTAACTTTGCTTCTTCTTGTTCTAGAGCTTTCAGGTGTGCTGTTAAGTCACTAGTGTGAGATTTCTCCAACTTCTTTATGTGGGCATTTAGTGCTATGAATTTCCCTCTTAGCACTACTTTCATAGTGTCCTATAAGTTTGGGTATGTGGTATATTCATTTTCATTGATCTCTAGCAAGTCTTTAATTTCTTCCTTGACCCAATGATGATTTAGTTGAGCATTATTCAGTTTCCATGAGATGTAGGCTTTCTGTAGTTTTTGTTGTTGTTGAAATCTAACTTTAAACCATGGTGGTCTGATAGAACACAGGAAGTTATTCTAATTGTTTTGTGTCTGTTGAGATTTGCTTTGTGGCCAAGTATGTGGTCGATTTTAGAGAAGGTTCCATGGGGTGCTGAGAAGAAGGTATATTCTTTTTTGTTTGGATGGAATGTTCTGTAGATATCGATTAAGTCCATTTGAGTCATAGCATCAGTTAAGTCCTTTATTTCTCTCTCAAGTTTCGATTTGGGAGACCTGTTCAGTGGTGAGAGTGGGGTATTGAAGTCTGCCACTATTCATGTGTGGGGTTTTATATGTGATTTAAGCTTTAGTAATGTTTCTTTACATATGCGGGTGCCCTTGTGTTTGGGGCATAAATGTTCAGAATTGAAACTTCATCTTGGTGGATCTTTTCTGTGATGAGTATGTAATGCCCTTCTTGATCTCTTTTGACTGATTTTAGTTTGAAGTCTATTTTGCTGGATATTAGGATGGCTACACCAGCTTACTTCTTAAGACCATTTGATTGGAAAGACTTTTCCCAGCCTTTTATTCTTAGGTAGTGTCTATCTTTGAATTTGAGGTGTGTTTCTTATATGCAGCAGAAATATGGGTCCTGTTTTCGTATTTATTCTGTTAGCCTGTGTCTTTTTATAGGTGAATTAAGTCTATTGATATTAAGGGATATTAATGACCAGTGGTTATTCATTCCCTTTATCTTTTGGTGGTAGTGTGTGTGTACTTCTCTTCTTTGGAGTTTACTGTTGTGGTGTTACCTATTGCCTGTGTTTTCGTGGGTGTATCTGATTTCCTTAGTTTGGAATTTCCTTCTAGTGCTTTCTGTAGGACTGGGTTTGTGAATAAGTATTATTTAAATCTGGTTTTGTCTTGGAATGTCTTGTTCACTCCATCTGTAGTAATTGAAAGTTTTGCTGGGTATATTAGTCTAGGCTGGCATCCATAGTCTCTTAGCATCTGTATTACATCTGTCCAGGTCCTTCTGGCTTTCAAAGTCTCCATTGAGAAATTGGGTGTTATTCTGATGGGTTTGCCTTTATAAGTCACTTGGCCTTTTTCCTTTGCTGCTCTTAATAGTCTTTCTTTATTCTGTACATTTAGTTGTTTAATTATTATGTGGCAAGGGGACTTTTTTGGGGGGTTTAGTCTGTTTGGTGTTCCATAGCCTTCTTGTATCTTCATAGGCATTTTCTTTCTTTAAGTAGAGAAAATTTTCTTCTATGATCTTGTTAAATATATTTTCTGTGCCTTTGAGTTGGTATTCTTCTCCTTCCTTTATCCATATTATTCTTAGGTTTGGTCTTTTCATGGTGTCCCAGATTTCTTGGACATTTTGTGCTATGACATTTTTGGCATTGGTATTTTCTTTGACTGATGAATCCATTTCCTCTATTGTATCCTTTACACCAGAGATCCTCTTTTCCATCTCTTGTGTTCTGTTGGTTATGCTTGCATCTGTGTTTCCTATTCGTTTACTCAGATTTTCTATTTCCAGCATTCCCTCTGTTTGTGTCTTCTTCATTGTTTCTATTTCCCTTTTCAGGTCTTGAACTTTTTCACTCACCTGTTTCATTGCTTTTTCATGGTTTTCTTTAGGGATTTATTGTTTTCTTCCACTTTCTTATTTGTCTTTTCCTCTAGTTCTTTATAGATTTCTTCCCATTTTTTGTTTGACTTTTTCTCACTTTCTTTATTGATTTCCTCCACTTTTTTGTTTATCTTTTCCTCAATTTCATTTTTTCTTGAAAGGCCGCTAGCATCTTCATGATGCTATTCTTAAGATTGCTTTCTTCTGCTTCTTCCACCTTGTGATGTTCAGGTCTTGCTGTTGGAGCAGGGCTAGGTTCTGGTGATGCTGTATTGTTCTTTATGTTGTTGTATGTACTTCTGCATTGACGTCTGCCCATCTCCTGGTCTAATAGGTATAAGAGGTGCCTGTGTCTGAGCGAGTAGCTGTTGGTCCACTCTGTGTTTGTTGTGTCTGTGTCTCAGGGGACCCTTCTGGGTCTAATCTTAGCTCTTGGTCTGATTGGAGCAGGCAGCTTCTGTGTCTCAGCGAGCTGCTCTTGGGTCAAACCAAGCTAGTTAAATTTTGTGACTCATGGATTCATTCTTGGTCTTATCAGGGCTCTTGGTCTAGTCAGAGCTGACAGATTCAGCATTTCAGGAACCCTCTCTTGCTCCAATGAGAGGTGGTGGATTCTACTTCTCAGAAAGCCACTCTTGGTCTAATCAGGATTGGCAGATTCCCTGTCTCCTGAGTTTACTCTTAGTCCAATGATGGCTCTTTGTCCAATGAGAGTTCTCTCTTTCTCTGGGCTGGATGGGAGCTCTTTGGGCAGGGTAGGAGCTCTCTGGGACAGATGGGAGCTCTCTGGGTCTGATGGGAGCTGGAGGTTGGTCTCCAAGTCTCAGGAAGTGGTGGGGGTCTCGGGCAGATGGGTGTGGGGGCAGGGCATGTAGATTGCAGGGTCTGCTGGGGGGTCTTGGAGAAGGGGAACCTTCCGCTGGAGCCCTGCCCACTTGCAGGCAACTGGGGCCGAGTTAGGCGGATGGCTGGGGCCCAGGGATGGGACCTAGGGGCAGGCCTCCCTGGGTATGAACCCAGTCACTCACCTCTGGGCCGGATGGGAGCTCTGGGCCCTCTAACTACTCATGAATTGCTATATAGCATATGACTTAGTGTATGTTCTTTCGCAATGCACAGAAATATAGAGAATCACAGTGGAACACTACAAAAATTGCACACTGACAAGCTGTGTAACTTATAAGATCTACATAAATTCTTAGAACAACACAAATTAGCAAGACTGAATCATGATGAATAGGAAATATAAAAGATAAATAAGGAGTAAAGATATCGTAGTAGAGCAGTAACCAAAATCTTCCAAGAAAGAAAAGCCCAAAACTAGCTGGCTAGATCTATTTATTTATTTAACTAATTTACAGTTCCCCAATGTATTCTATTTTTAAGAAATATAGAATTTCTTAAAAAATTCGTAGTAATGAAATATTTGTAGACTTTGAAAGGTAGTCAGATTTTAATACTAGGATTTCCTTTGAGGATTTTGCTATTGCTAAGGACCGCCCCCTCCCCCAAAAGGACCCAAGAAAAAAACAGGGCTTGAGAGCCTCTAGGAACTGAACCAGGTTTGGCTAGAGAAACCCACCAAATTGCAATTTCATCCCACATGCATGTCTGAGTCCAGGCAGGAGAAATTACCCTTGGGTCTACTAGTATTAGGAATAATCACCAAGTTGACAGAGTTCTGCATCCTTCTTATCTTCTTGCTCAAATTTCCCATTGGACATTATGACTATTTCAGCATCTCTTCTCCAAAGAGTTTGTTCCTATTTCTTTCCTTTGTATGCATGTTTGTGAATCCTCAGGAACAGTGAGTGATTAAATGTGCCATTCTTTGCAAGGAATTCAGTTAGGATGCAAAGAAACCTAGAGTATTTTTAAGAGTTTTGGGAGAATGAATGAATGCTTACCAAAGACTTCAGACAACAGATAAACCAACAACACTGGTTTGATTAGAGCTAGAGAAGAAAACCTTGTCATTACATGTTTTCTTCCTGCAAGTAAGGTCAGGTTTTATTATACCCTTTATGAAAAGCTTAACAAAAGAAACCAGTATGGTACTGAAAATATCTATTCATTGGTGTGTGTCTTTTGCTAACCCACCGACAGAAGATCCTAAGAGATCACTACAAAACAATTACCAATGAATTAGAAAATCTGTAAAATGAGGATACATTCCTAGAATTATCGGGTGAAACCAAGACTGAACAAAAAGAATAGAAATAGTGATCACTAGTGAAATTCATTCATGAGAGAGAAAATGGTGAAAAGTAGGCTTAATTTGCTGCTAAACTTGAAAAATTGACTTGATATAGCTCATGGTTCTTCCCTTCATCCACGTGATCTAGTAAGAACATTTGGAGACGTTTGCTTTTCTGGGTAGGGAGGAGGAATCCTAAATCAAGGAGCACTCTATACTTTAGTTAAACAGAAGCACCTTTAAACAGATATTCATCAGTTGCTATTGGGGTTGGATTTTGGTAATTCTTTTAGGAGACTTTATAGAAATTCTAATTTCTCGACATGGAAACACATGCATATGTACACAAGTTACACCCATGTTTTAGCCACAAAACAGAAAATCCAAAGTGAAGACAAACATTTGAAGATGTTTTAGTGTTAATTATAATCAGTTTTTGGAGAGGAAGTTCACCTATTTGAAAGGAAGTAAGCAAAAATTTGTACTTCAGCAGGGATGTCTTAAATAAACAATTCTCTTCTAAGAACAGTTACACTGATTTCCAATGGACTGTGTCAGAGATCTTTCTTTTCTCACTTCTGTTTATGTCCACATATCTTATACCCCTTGTGGAAACAATCTCGCTGAGGTCTAGTGGAACTAAGTCCAAGATCCTAATGAAAAAGTAGAAACAGTGAGCTACAATTCCTTTGTTATTCTGACCAAAGTCACCTTGTGTTTCTTCCTCCTCTCAGTTACAGAGAAGACCTTCAGTGAGAGGCTAACATGTGTCTTCGGGATTCATATTCCTGGCATACTCAGGTATGCCAATGTTGCCAGTTAATTCTCAGTGAATCAGAGAAGAGCTCTTACACAGCCACCACCCACTTCAGAGATACCAATACATGCATGGCTCTGTATCATTCATAATAAGCATCCATCCAGAGGGCAGCAGACTTCTTCAAGGACCTAGAGGAGTAAACAAAATTGTTAGAAAGTGAAACTCAGTACAAAGGAATTTCCCATCAAACATTTATTGGATGCTTTTCTTGTTTTAGGACAATGTAGTTTCTAGCCATACGTGATAAATGTCACTGTCTGTTAATCAGAGAAGGGCATCAAATGTACTGAATTCATTTCAGCAGATGAGTTTGGTTTTCTTCCATGGAGAAGGTTTGAGTTTTGTTTTCATTTTATTTTTTTCTATACCATATACCTAAATATCAACTCATACCATATTCACCTACCTTTCCTATTTTATAATGGAAAACATATTTCTAGGATCTAGGTATGTTACATCAAAAGAGACAGAACAAATCCTATTCGTATAGACTCTTGGTCTTATTTGAAAGATAAGCATTAAATAATTGTTTAGTTAGCAAACTTCTGAATCAGGGTTATGATAAGGACTATGATAAGGATAGATTTAGTCTTGAGACCAGTGAAGGCTGACATAAGGGAAATATTGCAATGAGCCTTAGAGAGAGATTGGGAGTTGAGAAGGTGAAATGCGACATGATAGTTTTAAGAATGTTGCAGGCAGGAGAAAACAAGGCAAAGGGATGAGACACTCAGGCACAGGAAGTGTTACAGCAACGGAAGGTAGACCAAACGTCCACATGACAGAGAGGAGGAATAATGTGGAGAGACTGACAGAGGTAGATGAGATCAGATGTTTCCATGATAGCCTTCACAATATTCCCCTGATACTTTAAAAAAGAGAACATTATTAAACTCAGACCAGTGATTGTAAATTTGTCCAGTACCACATCCTGCTGGAACATGCTTATGTATGCATATGCATTTGCTCTTAGACTCACTAGGCATAACTGGTTACCCAGACTGATTCATGCCATTACATCCCTTCAAATGGTAACAGTTTCTCCAATGGATCATAAGATTTGATGGTCTTTCCTATCATGTTAAATTCTAAATCATGTCCAGAGATCTATAGGGAATACAAAGACAGCCCTACATAGCTATGATTTCAATAAATTGGAACTATGTAGGATGCTGGGGTATTTCTATTAAGGAATACCTAGAGTTTGTTAGGTAAACAGTCAATATTTATGTGTCATTATTATTGTTGATACTGGTGTCTCTTAATGAATGGCTGTTAATGAAAGATTCATAAGCTGATGAATAGTTTGGGGGCTTGGAAGAAAGGGAAATGAAAGCTATGAGCAAAGATAAATTATTTTATTACCTGACAATATCTCCAAATGCCTTCAATATGGGCTTGTTTATATACTGCAATCCATGCTTGGCGCACAGTGACTTCACCAGAGGTGCCACTTTGTGATAATTATGGCGTGGCATTGTGGGGAATAGGCTAAGAAAACAAACAGGAGATGTGAAACTTGCACCTAAAGAGAAACCCAAAAGAGTTTTGTTTATTTCTAAATAAAAGCATACCAATAATGCAGACCCAGCCTTGTACAAGCTTTCTAGCAAGCCAGATTGCCTACTCCCAAAACTCTTATCTTTTAACAGCTCTGTAAGCCATGTGGATGGCAAGTGTTTGGTAAATGCTAAGAGAATAAATATTAGCTCCATTTCATATGCTTAGTTTTGGTCAGGTCAAATGAGATTATGGTTTAGCTAGTATTTTGAATTGCCTAGGAGAACAAGAGATCACGTCTTTTCCTTGCTTGTCTCTCTTCTGTTCTTCCTATCTAAAACCTATCTTTTGAACAGATAAGTATTCACTCAGGTCTAGTTGTGATGTTTAAAAGGAAGTTATCAGATTCAAATTTGAGGCAAGAAGGTATGGCTTTTATCCAAGGTTTGGCACTAATTAGCCAGGTAATCTTCCTGGACCTGAATACTTTCTTAAATAATACGTGAATTGTGATTCTCCTTTTGCTAGGGTGTTCAAGAATTGACAAAGAATAAAGACTGAGAAAACAGCATTAGGAACATAGTAGCTTTTTTCTCTGACTCCTAGATGTAGCCTCACAGAAGGAACTATGAGAAGCATCTTGCTTCATATTCTGGGGGAGATCAGCCATCTGAGTATTATTACTTTCCATTTCTTTATTAGATGACCACTTAACTGATTAAATGGAAAAGTATCTTCAGATTCACCTGGGAATTGCAGAAGTGACTGAATTTCAGTGTTGATTATTTTGCCTTAACATGATATTTACATTAAATTATACTTAAATTTCAATAAAACTTGGTTACTCCAGTGCTACAATTTTTCTTAGGTTTCGTTAACAAACAAAATATACATGGACCCATATACTCAAATATCCATATATATTCCTTCTCCCTGTCCTATAGAAATCACCAATTCTCAATACTCATAATACATGGAAACTAAGTTACTGGTCCATTTCTGTAATTCCACTTCACTTTCCACAACTGTTAGATTTCCTCTTCTTTCTTTCCCAGCCGAATCACTGGCACTGATGGACAGCAGTCCTTAGAGAACCCTGGTTAAACTTCTTAGTTCTCTGAGACTCTTAACTGAATGGTTGCAGGATCTGCTATATTGGGTCAGCCCTTGCTCCATAATGGATCATTTGTATCACTCACTGGTGTTCAATTTGGAAGTTCAAGTGCCCAGTGAACCAATCATTGAAAAAGGACTGTTCAATATTACAGGTGGCCACAATCTGCAAAGAAAAATCTTGCATTAGCTGTAAGTGAACCTAAATACCAAAATGCTAATTATTTTGTGTAATCATCTATCAACACATGATTATTTGTTATTTTTTTTTATTTTTTAGTAGCTATGAGTGATATACAGCAAACAAAGTCCCAGCCTTCATGAAGTTTACCGTTTAAAACACACTAAGATATTTTGCTACGAAGTACATATAAAGCAATGGATATGAAGACATATGTAGGACTGAAGGAGAAATGTCAGAACCATTCCTTAGACACAGAAGGCTACATGGTCATGAATGAGGAGTTTGGTTAATGCAGATGGGTTTTTTTTTTTAGGTTTGTTGTGGAAAATGTATTGTTAGGACTTGAGGGCTTTTGAGTGAGAAGAAATTATGAAATATTAATAAAGTATTTCTACAATAAAATTACAGAGTTAAAAAATCAAGTAAGAAAACATTTATAAGATATGTTATGGGCAATATTTTAAAAGCCCTACTTTATAACATGTCACCAAAAGATTATTAATACTCACATAAACAATAGGTCAAGGATACTGGGAAACAATTCACATAAAAGTTTATGTAAATCCAACAAGTATGTGAAAAGCATCTAGTCTAACTAATGACTAAGGAAATGATGAGTAAAAATTAAAAGATACAGAAGTAGTTCTCTGGTTAAACACTTGAGAATCATTCTTTGTAAGGGGCGGGGTTCTCTGAGTTTGAGTATGAGCCTGGAGCAAAAGCAAGAAAATGAATAAATCCCCAGTTATTGTAACACAGTCAGTGGAAAGGACCATGAGTTAGGAGGCAGAAATGTTTTGGGTGGACCATAACTTTGCTAAGCATTAAATGCATGTGTCGAGAGCATGCCATGCTCTCTCCCTCTGAAATGTGTTGTCTATACAGTGAAATCATTCTTTTTAGAGTCCTTACTAGTGTACAACTCATCCTGTAATTTTGAGCCTTAGATTCACTTGAAAGGCTTTGTTATATGAGTGAGTAGCATAGGAAGTCAATACACATTTTCTATAAGTTCCCAGGTAATAAATCTTATCTTTATATTTTTAAATACTTTTTTTTATCAAAATATCACTTTCCTCCCTCCTTTTCCTTTTGCAGTCCTTCCCAAGTACCTTCCCCCAACTCCTTCCATGACCCACCCTATTCTCAAAATTATAGCCTTTTTCTTTGATTACGAGTGTTACATATATATGTCCACGTATGCCCAAATATATAAATATAATCCACTGAGTCCATTTTTATTGTCTGTGTGTATATAGTTTCAGGGATGGTCACTTTGTATTACATAAAGGAGTTAGTTATAGTCTTAACAGTAAATCTCTTAATTTTGTCATCAACAATTTTCTTATAGCATGAAAGTGGCCATGGAAAATATATAAATAACTAACCATGACCATGCCCCAGTAAAACTTGATATACACAAACAACCAGTGGGTCAGATTTGGCTGCTGGATTATACGTGACCAACTTTTACTTTGCAAGCAAGACTCTATAATTAAGCTGCTTAGGTTTAAAACCCGTTGCTATCACTTATAAGTTGTGGGCCCATATACAAGTTACCAACCCTTTTTTACAAGTCAGTTTTATCATGTTGTAAAGTGAGAATAATCATGATGTCCACCTCGTGTAGTTATATGCAAACCACTGCACAGTGCCTATCCCTCGGGGAGTGTTTCATGAAGGTGAGTTATTATTATCTGAAGTAAGCAGACTCTAAGCCTGTCTGGTTGGGAGACTGTCCCTTGGGAATGCCGTCACCACCTGCGTGCTGAGCCAATCGTGGTTCTCCTCTCTGCTCATTTTCATTGGTATGTGGCTCATCTGGGTAACATAGGCGATCCAGGGGCTCTCAAGAAACCTTTGGAGAAATAAAAGGAGGTAATGGTGACTCCTTTAGTGTGCTTTCGTTGCAGTCACTGAACTTGAATGACCTTTGGCTGGATTGGCCAAACACTGAAGGAAATGAAAGAGGTTCCAAGATTCTAGTGGCTGTCCATTTCCTCTTTGAATGCTATTTTTAGCTAGTGTTGACACACAAATATTTGGCCATGTGCTTTGTTCCACTTTTTAATTCACAGGAGCAGTGCCTGTAAGTAGTCTACTCTAGCTTCGGTGCAAGGATAAAATATACCAGGGGCTGAGTGCTTGTCTGGTATGCATAAAGCCTGGTTCAGTTCTCAGTATAAGAAAAAAAAATTGCCAGGTTTCTCTAAGGGCATTTGTAAAGCAATTGACAGTTTTTCAACAGATAGGGCTGGGTTCGAGTTCTGTCTTGGCACCAGTCTTGGCCCTTACTTGTTCTTTTACCTTAGGCAAGTGATTTAATCTCTCCAAGCTTCAGTTCCCTGAGCAGAAAGAAAGATGATACCATCTACATAGTAAGACTGTGGGGATTACATCAAACAAAATGATGACTGTTGAGCCCTTAACCGATTGTCTGATACACAGTTGCTCTCATTATCCTTATATCTAGTGGGCGTATAGTGTAGCAATGCAACCAAGTGAGAAAGAAACAAGTTAGAAGTCTGGAAGGAATACTTATGCAAACGTGTGCTTTGAAGCCATTTGGGGTTTGGGAAAAATTTCTAGTCGTGACAGAGCTTAAATTTTTTCTTGCTTTATCATGATTCTTGACAGAGTTTAAGATGTCAAATCACTTAAGCTATAATGGTCTTAGAGAACAGCAGACATGGCTTCGTTGAGAATTTAAGAAAGAAGGGGAAACACAACCTGGACAAATTCTTAGACAGAACTTGTGTTGTTCAACCATTTGAAGAACCATTGCCTTTCAGCTTGCTTTCAAACTTCTCATGGAGTGGGGCACATTGTCATCATATTTTACTAACTACAAATAGTTATGGTAAAAGAGGTTATAGAAATAAGAGAATGTTCTTACTTGACCAAATATATGAGCAATACTGTTCCAAAAATTCCATAGAAAGGGCCAAATGTGATGAAATATCGAATGTAAAAGCTGCTGACCCAAGCGATGTCCTGCAGACAGAAGCATTTTGATGAGAAACTTGAACATGGTTTCATATCCTGTTCTTTGGACACTGTCTCAGTCTGATGTCCTGTTACTTGAGTAAGCTATACCTGGAGACCACACAGCACTTTTAACTCATTTTCTATCTGCTCTAGGTTTAGAAAATGGGGCGAGGGACTCACCGTCCAGTACTTCCGAAGGTACATCACTTGCATGGATTGGAGATTGAAGTAGACGGGCATGAGGAGGGGAAGTGCAACTGAAAAAGACCCCAAAAATTTGACAAATAAACGAGCAATGTAGACCTCAGTGCAAGCCGGTGGGTGTTTATTTCTTCTGCATGCCCTTCCCAGAGTGTTGGCCTTGAGAAGGGATGCAAGGTGGATATCCAGAATCATATCCTGGACTCCACTGGACTTTGACACCGCAGAGGTCAACAGTTCCAGGTTCAAGTTTCCTGAAGTAGCTAATGAAATATTGAAGGTAAGAGTCGTTTTGATAGACACTTTCACCTATCTTCTGTTGTGACTTTTCAAGGTTTTCTTAGGTACTGGAGTCTTTTAGGCCTCTAAGTCCTCAGAGATGGGTTCTGCCACAATACATTGGTATGAGTGGAATGATGTCAGTATACTCATTTCTGGCAATAAAGCTATGTACCTGATTTTCTCATCACATCACTAAGGCTTCCAAGAGCACAAAACAATCTCTGGGAGACCCTTGGCTTTGGACAAATACCTTTTACCTGGCCAAATTTTAGTTAGCTTCCTTTGAGCTTTGTTCTCAACTAGATCTCAGGCTTGACCAATGAAGACTGCTAATTGTCAGCACAAATGACTTTACCCATACCCACTGTAGCAGCTCAAAGTGAGAATATACAGCTTCCTTAAAGTTCCCACTTGGGAAAACTAAATGCTGCCAAAATAATTTACTTTGTCTCATCCAACCTGACAAGAGGAACCAAAGCCTAGTACCAATAGACACCAGTCTGCAAACAGAGATGGTCTAGCTTTATCACACTCCTTTCTACCTCATAGTCAACATCTTTCAATTGATTTCTTTTGAAATGTGGCACAAAAAGGTGCAATGATGGGTACAGGGTGGAGATACTGAATCCCAGTGTGGAAGAGAATCGGGAAGGGTAGCCCCAATTGACAAGTATCTTCTGTCAATATAAGTGACCACTAGTTGTCTATGTGGGCAAATGGGAGACTGTGAGGGCTTCTCAGTGTCAGAAGTACTGAATTATATGTCTAGGTAATCATTTATTATGATGGTTTATTCTTGCATATTACAGAATTTTTGATATTATCACCCTTCCCCTCCATACTGAGAAGCAAAAATGTCTCTAGATCTTGTTCAAATGTTCCCTGAGAGAAAAATATCCTCAGTTGACAACCTGTGGTATACTGGTGGTGTTTGTCTCCTTCCCTGATGTTAGCTTGTTTCCAGATGTGCAAGGATGTTTTAGATCAGTGGGCTTTGGAGTTACTTGAAAACTTGTTCATAAGACACAAGGAGTTTGATTTTGTATAATAATAATAGTAATAATAATGGTATCAGAATTACTAAACTAAATGGTTTTGCTTTTAAGGTTAGCATTATAGTGTACTATCTATCTATCTATCTATCTATCTATCTATCTATCTATCTATCATCTATCTTTCGGTCTGTTTATATTTATCTGTCTTTACACACACTCACACATATATATATACACACACACGCATACATACCCACTTACCTATCATCTAAGTGTCTGATTTGTGGGCCTATGTTACAGATGTTTGCTAATCTTAGCAGCTACAAGCTTTCTTCCATGTAGAAACTTTCTTGATGCTCTTTATTCTTTGGTCTATTTTTTTCTGGCATCACATTGCAAATTCTTCAGTATTGTTTTCCCCACCTGTTTTCTCTCTACAAAAATGTTATCATTCCTTTATTTCAATGCTGTTAAAATTTTATAAGACAAGGATGTTGACTCCCTCTTTAGCATTCTGCCTTCTGACCCTCTTTAAGTACATTTTTTTATTTCTTGCCCAGTACCTAGTCTGATGAGACACCTGTTAGAACTGCCTATTTACTTTTCAATTTCCATTTCATGTTTTCCCACCAGTGAGTCTGAAATGAGATCTGCTTATTTTCTCATTAACAAATCAGATATGGGTTGGTTTCTGTGAGACAGTTCTGATCATGTCTTTGGCTTGACTAGTGCTTACAAGAAAAGTGGCTGCAGGAGACTCACCCATGTAGAAGTACAGGTGCTGCTTCTCATAGTCAATGTATTTTATTTTCTTCTTGCCGTACTAAAAGGGCAGAGGATAAAAAGAGTCATTATTCTTTAGCATATGTAAGTGTGTGTGTGTGTGTGTGTGTGAGAGAGAGAGAGAGAGAGAGAGAGAGAGAGAGAGAGAGAGAGAGAGAGAGAGAGAGAGAGAGAAAGAGGAATGAGGGAGGGAGGGAGAGGCATGATTTTAGGACTCATTGCCTGTCAAACTTGAGATACTGGAAGAACCAGAACAGGCTTGGGAATAGTGTGCTTTAACTGAGGGTAATTCTTGCTCAGAGTTTATTATCATTTAAAAATAATTCTCATCTAAGTAAAAATTTAATATTGTTTTTCCCTGTGTGGTTTAAAAATTTTGAAATTTATTCTCTTCACGTGCAATGTTAACCTCAAAATACACATTTCTGCGGAGTCTTTTCAGCCCTCTTTAACTGTAGTGCTTAGACTTGGGCCTGAACTTCCAGCACTATCTCTACTGTTTCATCTAATGGGTGTTCAGTAAGTGATCTTGTGATAAAAAGGGATACACACATGCTCCCTCCTATTTCTCTCATCTTTTTTCTTTTATATTCTTATTACAGATTTCAATTAACTTACCATTTCTAAGACATCATAATAGTGTGTATAATATTTTTACAAATATTGCTCATCATATACATATGTAAGTATAAGATTCCACTCATAGAGCAAAGCTACACAGAGAAACCCTGTCTCGAAAAACCAAAAAAAAAAAAAAAAAAAAAAAAAGATTCCACTCATAAATCAGAATTTGATTCATTTCCTGGGCTTCTTGGTCAATATGATCTGTGCTCAGAATACAATGGTAGCAATTACTTTGAGGCATAGGATTAATGGTTGTATATCTCTAGTATCTAGCTGACATTAATTAAGGGATTAAATGAGTGAATGATAATTTAGACACTTTTTCCCCTCTGGTAATAAAGTTACATTAGAGGAAATGTTGGATTCATTTTACTTAGTTGGTCTTTGCCCTTCTATGTACAGATAGCTTCCTTTATTGAGACAATGTAGCTAGCATGTCCTTTTATTACCATAAGTGAAAAGAAATACTGTGGTGATGAAATATTAATATCTATTTGTGGTTGCTCTTGAGTCTCCAAATACCTAAGTAGTGAGAAACAAGGAAAAGGGATGAGATGGATTATTCTTTGGACTTGATAAACCTTGATGAACGAGTTGAGTATTACCCTGAAGAAGGACAGTAAGTCTTTCTGGATAGTCAATGTGGATTAAGAAAGTCCTGTTTGAATAAAGGGTTAGAAAGACTCTTAGGAAAGATATACAAAAGAAAAAGCTCATAACTCATATAAGAAACACCACTTCTGTGGAAATAAACCACTGAGTTTCAGAGGTGAAATAACTGTGATCCATGCTTTAAGCTATAGTGTCTAGAACTTGAAAGTTCTGTGAAGGGGCCCACAGAGGAGATGGCATCATATTTGTAAAGTGACAGCATGTATACTAAGGACAGCTCTCTAGAAGGTGATTTGGAGGGAGTCAAGCTACTTCATTAGCTAGAGACAAACCTCCTATGCTCCGGGAGATATGTCAGAGACACCAACCTATCACCTTTCTAGTGATGAGCATGGAAGTCCACAAGCATCAAGGGAATCAAAGTTTGTAGAGCCATTATCAAAAGCAATTCGTTTGTGATAACAGGTAACATATTTAACCCATACATAAGCAAAAACTTTCATTTTCTACTTTATTTAGGGCAGAAGATAAGTTCCTCAAAGATGGAAAAAAACAATTTTCTAAAAGTTACACAGTCTTTGGGTTCTGTGTCCAGGCAACAAATGACAAAGAATAAAAATCTCCAAACACTCTTAAGTTCTTCTAGAAGATAGAGATCTGTTTGAAAGTATGTGATTCTTCAGCCTTGGTGCAGTGGGAAGGGGCTTGGACCTGCCTAGGCTCAGTGTGCTGGGCTCTGCTGACTCCCCATGGGAGACCTTGATTTGGGATATGTGGGGATGCAGGGTGGCTTGGGAAAGAGGGCTGGGGGGGGTAAGAAGAGGGAGGAGGGGGGATCTGTGGATAGTATGTGGAGTGAGTAGAAAATTTCTTAATAAAGAAAAATGAAAAAAAAAGAAACTATGTGATTGTCAGAGCGATCATTCTCCTAGATAAGGGATAAAGTTTTGCTTTAATCAGTATACCTCTTTTGTTTAAGGAACACTCTCTTTACTATAAAATTCAGTAATTTAAATAGTCTTTAGATGACAGACTCAAGTTGAGACTTTAAAGAAAAGTCAATGACTGAAAAATTCAGCTTATTACTTTTATATTCCAGTATTTGTTTAAAAGTCCAAATTATGAGTTGGATCTACAGCTGTCATATAAGTCATTGGGCAATGTGGTTCATATAAAGCGTGCATACTAAAATGAACATGAACTAAAAATAGCATCAGCATCTCTTTTAACTGGACTAGAATGAATTGAACTAACCAGTTGTTTAGACGTTTGCAGTCTAGTGCTAACCAGATGCACTGAGTTTATTTTCTCTCAGTGACCATCTCTTCATAACCTTGCTTTGAAAACTAATGTTGGTCCTTGTCATCTGATTCTGCTTCCTGAGAATGGTTTATGTTGCCTCAGAGGTAGTGATAAGGACCAGAAATGAACCTGTCTTTGGGATTGCTCAATCAGGGTGACATAGGTTATTATGTCTTCTGCTGTGGGAGTCTGGACTGAGTGACCTTTATGGCCAGAGAGCCATGACTCTTAACATTCTTCTATACTTGTAACTCCAGACTTTGTTATTCAGGTCTTTATCTGGACCTTAAAAGGGAAAGAAGAGGCTAGGAGATCCTTTGTGAAGTTAGAACAATCCAACTTGATCTTTCTATAATAAGGGATACTTCCAGGAACATTTTCCTAATGCTAATAAAGGGTAGTTAAATGCACCTTGACAGGCTGAGTATCTCCAAGCAGGAAAAGTGGGCCCACATCAATGTCTGGATCCTTGGGGTAGATGTTTGGTTTTACATGATGCTGAAAGTGTCGATAATTCCACCAGTCAGCTGACAGGCCCTGAGGAGAAGAGAGAATTCATTCACTAATAGAATTTTCTCCCCAGACACTCCTCATTGTTGGAGTGTTCTGCATATACAAAGTGGAAATAGGAGATTTGGTTTCTGTTGTTGACCCTGATGCTGGGCTACAGCAGAGCTTATTAGAAAAAGGTGCTCAGAGCTAGGAAGAAATACTTTTCTAATTCCAGAACACAACTGCAGGCTAAAAAGAACTCCAGAGAATGGAAACATAATCTACTCCCATGGAATGGTTTTCTAGCCTCCTTTTTATAGAAGCCCTCTATAAAAAATATGATTCTGATGGTAGATGGATGGAGCAGAGAGTCTTATTCTTATTTTACATACAAAGGAGCCTCACAACTAAGATTTTAATTAGTTCTGGGGGGAAAGGTGACTCTAGAAATCTGACTTTAATAAATATTTCAGAGTCAAGAATCTGTGTTCTCTCTCATTGGAGGACTCTGCTCAGATCATTGCAAGATGATGCTCTTCTATAAAAGTAAATGAGACTAAAACATTCTAGCTGGTACCAAGCCAGAATCATCTTCAATTAAGCTGCTGGAGATTTTCTTTCTTACTCTAAGTTTGAGAGTTTAAATAGAGCGAAAGATTTGGAGGTCTCTCAATCTTCTTTCTTATACTAGCTGTTTAATTGCTGATGTGTAAGTTTTGGCTAATCACTCATCTTCTTTGAAGCTCAATTCCATCTCTACATGATGACATTTAGTTCCATGGGTGGCTCAGGGAGATATGAGATACTGGAGCTAAAACTCTGGCTCTTTGAGAAACTCAATTTCTTCTCATTGTGTTAATTGTTTATGGAAGAATGAACAGCAATAATATTTTATTACCATATTTTCCATCTCTTAATAATTCATGCATATATATTATAGATCAGCTCTGACAAATATAGAAGCTACAAACTATATATGGCTAGATAAACTAAGTCTCAAGATTCACTTTGAAGAATCAGTATAAATAAATACAAAATATTTCACCAATATTTTTATGTTGATTACAGATTTAAGTCATTATATTTTGGCTATTATATTATGGCTATAAATAGGAAGTTTAAATATGACTATATAAAAGTAAAGATGGAGGATGTCATCTTTAAAAGTTTTCATTTTGAGAATTTCATATATCAACATTTTATCTATCTACATCATTCTCACCCCCCCCCCAATTACTATGTGTACCATACTCTCCTTCCCAAGTTCACGAGCTCTTCTTTAGTTACTATTGTTACGTATACACACATGAACACATATGTACCCATATGCACTTATATGCTCATATGCATAATATATAGCCTACTGAGTCCATGTAGTGTTACTCATATGTGTATGTGTCAAGGGCTGACTACTTGAGACTAGACAATCTATGAGGAGCTAGTCCCTGGAGAAAAACAGATTCTCTTTCTCTCAATCGCTGTTGATCACCTTTAGTTCTTTATTTAGGGGTAGGACCTTGTAATATTTCCCAGGTCCTTATTGGCATGTCCCCTGGTACTGTCATTATGTTAGTCTTGTTTAGGTAATCTTATTGTTGAGAGTCTGTGAATGCATTTTCCTTGTTTTGCCTAGGGGACACCATCTGACAGCAGGCACCTTGGTCTTATGATGCCATTTTAATGCAGCTTATATATTTCTGCTGGAGCATGGTGGTCTATACACTATACACCTCAAAGGTGATGAGTATGCTTTGAAAACCTGTATTAGCCCTGCCTTTCCATATTCTTTCTGGAAGCTCTACTATGAGATATCGCAATCATCTACCTACTCACAAACAAAAAGAATGGGATGTGTGCTCCCTTTTCCCTCCGACACCTCCTAACACTTTTGTAGTGGGGTTTCCAGACTGCCTGGGTAGTCACTTCCCAGATATCTTATGGTTACTCTGACTTGTGTCCCAAGTTGTATTTATCACTTGCCTGTGGGGTCTCATTACTTTGTCTTATTCCTATCAAGTTACACATTCACTCACTTCTTCACTCATTTATTATTTATGTTGAAGTATATCAGATTTTGAGCTAGGTAGGCATTTGTGATGCTAAGAAAGATATGATATAATGAGGTTCCCACACTAGCAATATACAGTCTAATGGGAATGGTTGACAGCAAATTGAAACATGATAAGAAAAGTTTTTTTTTTTAAATTATCTCTTCCCACAGCTGATATTTTGGCCACTTCTACCAGGTGACTGTACTTTTTTAGGCAATGACTACTTGTGGTAATTGGTAACATGGGAGACAGGTTGTGATGCACAGTTTATCAGGGAACAGATCTTAATAGCACAAAGCCCTAGAGGTTAGAACAGTGGCCAACATAATGATGGGTGTGATCTAAACAACCAGTTCTACTGGAATCTCCATGTCTGGAAAACACTCTTACCAAAGACAAAGGGGAGTTCTTCATGGGCAGGGAGGATTTTCAGCCATGTGCCTGCTTACCCTGAAATAGTTCTAAGTGGGTACTCCTTAGATCATTCCTTATTCCTAAGTTACGTCCTTAGATCAGTGTAGTAGAAAGAATCTAGACTTTGGACTGAAGTCAATTGGAATCTAAATTCTTGCTTGGCCATCTACTAGCTGTGTGACTTGGGAAATGTCCTTAACCAGGAAACGGATGCAGCTCTGAGGGATTACAGAAAGCAACTGTCTGACACTTCCTCTTCCCTCCCACCAAAGGGTTTAGGATAGAGTCACAGATGTCAGGCCAGTTCTTGATCTCAAATATTCTGCTCCATTACCTCATAGTGATAAAGGATTCTTACTATTTGTAAAATGCTCATATAGGGAGATCTTGGAAAAAATGTTACATGATGTCTAACTCAGGGTCAGTAATATCTTTAATTTCATTAAAAAAAAGACCCATTGGGATATTTGTACACACACAGTGAGCTATGGGGATGAGGATTAAATATAAATATAAAACTCATTTGTTTCCTATATGCCTGCTCCTGGAGATAAATTTATTTAGTATTTTAAAGAATTTTTTGGAATGAAACAAAGTTCCAGGGTATGGAATTTTCCGTTCCTGGCATCATTTTGGTGTTAAAAGTATTTAGATTTTGAAACATTTCATATTTAGATTTTTAAAGTAAGAATGCTGGATCTGTAATACACAGGAATGCAAAATGTATGTAGACATTTCACTTTTCACGGTTCATTTTCAGAAAGGATATTTGAATGTCTGTATACTGTAAACACTAGAACGAACACACACACACACACACACACATACACACACACACAAATACACATACTGGAGAGATGCTGAATAATATCCACAATGCTACCCATGCTTTTCTGAATGATAGGGGGGAAATGATGTGAAGCCTAGTGTTGAAATTTAGAATTGTAATGATTGTAAGAGGCGGGAATATTGCTGCTTATAATTTTCTTTGTCATCTCCTTCCCACCCACTTCAGCGCCCACAAGTAATTTTCTCTTCTGTACATGTTGAAGCCTATGCTTATTTTGTTCATGAATCACTGGCTTTGCCTGCTAAAAGGCAAAGTATGCCAGCTTTGCTTTTAGAGCCATTTCCCATTTTCTCATTCAAGTAAGGAGTCATCAAAGAGATATACATTTCAAATCCTGAAAACTGCTTTTTAGAGACATAGCATAGAAATACCTATGTGTAAATTTGGATTAGTGGGAAAACATTGACTTTAAAAAGAGGCTGCAAGGGTGGAACTCACTGGAAAATTTCACATAATTGGTACCAAACCAACTGCCAATCATCTTGAGGGCAAGTGCCTTTCATAATTCCTCTGTGTCTTCAGCATAGGGGAGGTGACACATACAGCTTTGCTACCTGAATCTCATAGTTTCAGGGAAAAAAGCTATTTTTTGTTTTGTGAGATTTTAGAGTGAATTCAGAAAACTTATCTACTTAACAATGGTGGATAAAGGTGCAGAAGAACGTGCCTCTAGGAATTTTCTGATTAAATGAATCTTGTCATATAATGTGACAATCACTTTTTGAGGAAAAGACATGTCTCTGATAGGAACACAAGTCCAATTCTGTTGCCTAGTCTAGTCATGGCTCCATGTGCTGAATGAGAGAGACTAAAAACAGATGAATTCTGTAAGTCAATGGCTGTCTAACTTACAGTCTGCTTCTTAGTACTATCATGACCAAACATTTTTCTTATTGATTCTAGATCCTCATTTTGGTTGTGAAAGTATTGTTCCTCATATTAGCAGTAGCTGACATGACTGTTTCTAGACACTGTTACACATGATACACAAATATCACATATAACTGACAATAATCCCACAGGTTGAAGCTTTTATCCATCTATCTTCATTTTCTTTTCAGTGAAAAAAACTGGAGTGCAAAAACATTAAATAACTTGTTCAAAGTGACCCAGTTCATAAGAGACTGAGTTTCAATGCAAGAGGATTTGTTGTTAGAATAGTAGTTCTTAGTGCTGGCTCTAGGCTAAAATTATCCAAAAAGCTTCCAAAGAGCTTCACCCATGCTTGACACCCAGATTGCACTGAAAATAAATCAGATCATCTTTAGTAGTCTAGACATACCTACTTTTACCAAGATCCTCAGTTGCCTCCAAATTATAGTTCAAATTGAGAAGCTCCACTCTGGCCTGCATTATTTAATACTGTGGTATTAATTTCTCTACTTAACCAGTTTGAAGACATTGGCTTAGTCAAGCCCTTTGAAGACTCATTTTATCTGAAAAATAGGGGTGCCGTAATATTCATCTTGTGAGTCTTACATGAGACAATGGCCTCAAGGGAAATAGTTCTGCCCTTGGCACGGGGCAGCTTTCATCTCCTTCAAGTTCCTGCCCATCATTTCTTATCATTTGTTGTCCATGGCTGCCGGCTCACTGCTCTCCAGTATTTTGGCTCCAGCATTCTCTTCACTTTATTCATTAGTTGCCTACTTCTAAGCTGGGAAACCAAGTGGTTATGTTTGAGAAGTAATACAAAGAGACTGTGCTAAGGAAGAAAAAGCAACATGAGTCAATGTCTGAGGACTTTTCCTATGGGGTTCTAGCTAGAATGGTAGGATTTGTTTGAGATGTTTCGGTGGAGGGGCATTTTCTCACCTTCAGAGCCAGCGTACATGGTAAAAAATGAAGACAGTCAGAGAAAAGTAGAGATTTAGCTTATCTCCTAATGTTACAAAAGGCCAGAGATAAACATGATGGTCTTGGGATGGCATACTGAGCATTGTCAGAGACAAAAGCCCTTCACACTGCTATCATCTCCATTCATTTGTTCTTTCACTAATTCATACACAGAAGCTTACTGAAGAGCTATGGAAACTCACTAGTTGCTGAATAAGATAACTCATTCCATTCTCAGAGAATAATGTCAGTTTTTATTGTCAACTCTAGCAGAAGTCTGTTTTGTAATCCTCTCCAATAGAATCACCTAGCCTTCCTCAACTATTCTTTATTTTAGTTTTTATATGTTCTCTGATATTGTATTTTCCCTTTATGTACTCAGCCTCAACCTTTCTGGATTAATTAGGTCTGCTGAATTCTCCAAGGAAAATCTTCACATCCCTTCTAAGATCTCCATTCATGATTTTCTAGTACATATCTCGATTTTAAGGACACAAACATTTTTCTGTGAACATTCCTTAGGACAATGTGAATTGAGCCAAATAGTTTATCAGAATCATAAAAAATAAACACTGAACACTTTTTTCTTAAAATTTAAAATTTGATTTTGCTGAATATTTTGCAATGCTGTATTAAATATTATTATATATAAAGCCTATCTTATAAAGACATTTTTACTCATTTGTGAATGTCAGAACACTTTTTGCTGCTTTGAGTACACATTCAAGGCAGAGTAACCCCTGCCTTAGGGAGTTTCATTCACAATCTCCATCACTCTTCCTCATATCCTGTACCTTGAGGTGACACATTACAAATTTGTGCATCAGGTGGTTCCACTTGGATGTCTTAAACATGGAAAGGTGTCCTATGTCATGTTGTAAAAATGAACTTTGAGCCTAAGAAAGAAAAGAAAGTTAGAGAAGTTACAAAATCAAGAAGAAGTCATAAAGTCTACAAGACTTGTAAGCCTGACAGAGGATAGTGGGAGGTCTTATCTGATCTCCATCCAAGTTTAATTTCAATTTCCTACACACATCACCAACTCTATAACCTCCATCTAAATACACTAGTGGTCTTCCCTGCCTTGAACACTTTTTTGTCACTCTTTGGTGTCTTCTGTGGTGGAGTATGAAGTTCATGTATGGACCTTAGTGCCTAATAAGTTTGGAATCTTCAATACTTAAGAGATGAACAACTCTGGGCAAGTTGTACAGTAGAGTAGCTCTGACCCTCAGTGATCTGTCTGATTCTCCCTGGGTATAATGACAAACCCTTGGGGGTGTTGTGCGAGGATCAAAGTTTATGTTAAAGGGTCAAGTTTATGCTAAGTGTCAAATGAATATTTGTTTCTAAAAATGGACTTCCTAAAGAATAAAGCAATTTGACTTTTCAAGAAATAAACTGATGTAAAAATTCTGGGATCTGGAAACATCACTCTTTGGAAAACATTCCTGAGTAATTCCACTAAGAATGAATGGCCCCTTCCTGTTCCAGTAGCACTTGCTTTCCCCTTTTTACCATGCAATGTTCCTCTGAGTGGTTCTCTAAGTCCTGGAGGACTTCTTTATCCAGGACAGGGAACATGTGAATTTTCTTTCATATCTGTACACAGCCTGTGTTTATATGAGGTCACATTTGAACATGCATATAGAAATTAACAAAAATTTATCAAATGGTCGAAGTTCCATTTGCTGATGTCATTTATACTGGAGTGCATGTGTTTTTTTACTCTCATATATTAAGATGCAGTTTTCCCCCTTGAAGAATGAATGGACTGGTAATTGATGGTGGATTAATCAATGAAAGATAAAGTTGGATGCTATATGGCCGAGGATAGAAATTTAGTTATTATAATTGGGATAAAACTGGGTGAACAATATCAGCTGCCATTCATTTAACCATTACTATATGCTAGATACTGTGCTACCTTGTTTACAGATTAACATCCTTAGTCTTCTTTAAAATAATTCCATATCCATTGTTATCCTCATCTTATAGATGAGAGAACTGGAGTCCAATACTTTGGAAAGATGTTAAAACTCATGAGTAGTGTGCTAAGATGTGTACCAGCCCTTCTACAGAGGATCAGAGAACAGTGCTGAAGAGGAGAGAGAAAAAATGTAGGAAACGGAAGATGAAGAAGAGAGCTATAAACTGCTGTCCTCTGAATATGACATGTCTGTTACACACGTGACACATAGCAGCTGCACAAGATTAAACAAGTTAGTAGGCAGTTCCTGAGGCACCACCCTAGTTGAGGAGCTACTGGATTCTAGGAAAGGGAGAGTCACTTTAATTTGTGGATGTGGCCACCAGTAGGTTCCAAGTGTCCCAGTGTATGATCCCACATCCTTGTGCATATGGAAAGTGCTAATTGGACCCAGTGGGCTGAAAATATCATTTAAAAAGGAGGACACGATGTTAGCAGGGAGATACAATGAGGTGGTGTCTTTTCTCTGTGTAGTTTTGTGCCTTTCCTGGATCTCACTCTGTAGACCAGACTGGCCTCAAACTCACAAAGATCCACCTGCCCCTGCCTCCCTAGTGCTGGGATTAAAGGCGTGCGCCACTACTGCCCGGCGAGGTAGTGTCTTGAGTGGGTTAGGAGGGGATAGTGAGACATGAATATGATAAAAATATATTGAATGCATGTATGAAGTTTTCAAATAAAAAACAGAAGGATGAAAAAACCCAAGGCTCACTCTGAGGCTGCTGCCTAAGCTGATGACACCTGCTTACCTGAGAAACTGTAAGAAGAAAAGAAACAAGTATCGTAACAGTCCAGCCAGTGCCAAAGTGATGTAGTATTAGCCATGCTAAGACTTCCAAAACCAAGATCTGTACAAGGTGGAGAAAGAAGAACCCCAGGTTGGCACTGAACATATGCATGGTCTCTAATGTCTTGCGCAATTCACGGAAATCTTCCACCAACTGTGGCTGTGAAATGAATATTCAAGGTTGGAATTAGTTCCTTCATATGAAGGATGAAGATAAATGAATGCAAGCTGTTACCAAGTTAGTAATGAATTACTTTATTAATATGAATATATTTGTTTAGAATTTAAAACCAATGACAATGAAACTTAAAACAAATGAAATACTTGAAAAATGGTGATAATATATATATTTTTTCTTATGGGCAAGAAAGAATGAGTTGCGATGTACAAATCTTTCCCCAGTTAGGGAGGGCAGGTAAAAGCAATTGTTTTCTGGGCTGAGGGGAGGCAAAGTGGGGCAGTTGTAATATGTGTAAAGCCCAACAGTCACTTTTGAAACCAACATTTCAAGTGCTGAGTTGAACTCTATTTAGGTTTGGGAGAACTTGTTGTTCATGAGGATGTACTACCATAGTTACTACCATAGTGTGCAAGTGCTTTTTCAGTCATCAATTATTTACTGCATACAAGTGAATCACTTACAGATGAAGGTAAACAAAGAATAATGTGTTCTAGGTAGATTAGCTTGAGGGATAAACATTCAAAGATGTTCTCAGTAGATCCCCCGGGAACAAGACTGTTAGCATCAGTGTGTGTTTGCTGGTTAACGTGGTCTGGGAACACGGGTATTATGCATGCATTTTTAAGTTACACCAATGAATTTTGAAATGAGCCTTCTAGTGCTGGAATTACTTTGACAACTCTCTTTTCCATTCCCATACTCCTTTCATACATCTCTAAAATCCTGCTACTTTTCTCTTGCTCCAGCCACTCTCTCAACTGGTCTGATTTCCAAACATTTATACACATTAACCTAAGTGATATTTCTGCTAAAGGCTGAGCTCTGGGAGTCCAGTCGAAGAGAGGGAAGAGGGATTATATGAGCAAGGGGAGTCAAGATCATGATGGGGAAATCTACAGAGACAACTGAACCAAGATTGTAGGAACTCATAAGCTTTAGAACGACAGCTATGGAGCCTGCATGAGACTGGACTAGGTCCTCAGCATGTGGGACACAGTTGTGTAGCTTGGTCTGTTTGAGGGACCCATGGCAGTGGGGTCAGGATCCATCCCTGGTGCATAAGCCGGCTTTCTGGAGCCCATTACCTATGGTAGAATGCCTTGCTCAGCCTTGATGCAGCGGGGAGGGGTTTGGTCCTGTCTCAATTGAATGTACCAGACTTTGCTGACTCCCCATGGGAGTCCTTACCCTTTTGGAGGAGGGGATGAGGGATGGGTTGGGGAGGGGAGGCTGGGGCAAGCAGGAGGAGGGATGGGAGGGGGATCTGTGGTTGGTATGTAAAATGAATAAGTTTTTTAATAAAAATATTTATTATTATTTTGTGTGTGTCGGGGTGTGACACATATGTCATATGCATGTGGAGGTCAGAGGAAAGGCATTGTGGAGCTGACTCTTTTCTTACACCTTTATACTGGTTCTGGGAATCAAGCTGAGGTTGTCAGGTTTGTGAAGCAAACTCCTTACCTGCTGAGACATCTTGTGGGCCATTGAAGACATTTGAAACTATATTATCTACCTCTTCGTGAGTAACTGGTGCCCTAAGTCTTAGCTTTATTATTAGGTTGTATAGTCAGAGGCAGAGGAAAAACATGTTGACATTTACACTTCCTTATGGAAAATTCAATGAAATTCACTTTGAATCAAAGAGTTAAAATTAGGAGCAATGATGTTTGCCTAACCTTTTATACACATAAGTCTTTATTCTCAGTGACAACTTTCCAATAAATAGATCTGTACTTCTGATAAGTTTGGGGTTTAGGATGTGGAATTTTGTGAGTGGGATACTGTCCCTAATTCCTCTTAAGAAGGTTCAGAGTTGGCCTGAGTTTCCTTTTATACTCAAATGTTCAGACTTGCATGGCCATCTCCTACTGAAGCTTAGAAATCAGCTTAGGGAAAGGTGCTGTCATGTCCAGAAGCCTCGCATTAAAAATTCCTTCTCCCTTATAGAAGAGAAAGAGGGAGATAGGGAATGTGGGGAAGAATCGGGGAGAGGGAATTTGGAGGAAGATGGAAGAAGGAGTTTTTGAAGAATTATGGGGTGTGTAAAAGACTACACAGTAGATTCCTTTACTCACAGAGAAAACACACCAAAATTATCAGTGTATGTCTGAGACCAAAGATTGTGCCATCTCATAACCAGGATGACTAAAAAGATAAATTGGTAGCTAATTATACACTTTGAATACACTGGATAAACGGATGATTCATATCCTAGAAAGAATAATGGGGGATGGTAAACATTTCATCATTTCACTCAGAATAACTGAGAACGAATGCATTGACTTTTTCTAGAATTTTCTATGGAATGTTTTGGGACTTTGGTTGATGATAGATCACCAAAACTATAGAAAGTGAACCTTGGCTAAAGGGTACCAATTGTGTGTTGTTTTCAGAGACATACACTATGTATCCATTTTACTGGTGAGAATTTTTCATCTAGATATGAAGGGCCTCTTCTTCAGGGAGATCGATAGATGAATAAGAAGTATCACAGAACCTAGTTCCAGGATTACACAATCACCAAGCTGTGAAATTATGGAAGTAGCTTATGATGCTTTTTAAGGCCATATTTGTTTAAATATATCCCCTAACTGTTTGTGGATATCACATGCTTTTATATTTATGGGCACACTTGTGATCGGTGGAACTTTTAAAGGACCTATTGTCAGCCCAAAATTCTCATAAGGCAATGTCCAACTATCATCAGATTTGGAGTTATGGTGACCATAGGCAGTTTTAATGAGCTTCTGATATTAATTTGTCTCTAGGGTTTCTCTTAGCCTTTTCTTTTCCAGTACAATTATACAGAGTAGAAGGTCACTGAAATTCAGCAGAGCAACTGCCTCAAAATAATTAAGAAGCCAGTCCCAGATGCTGGACTTAAGCCCACACCTCCTGACACTCAGTTTTCTATAGTAGTTGCTCAGTAGTCACACAGTTGTCAAACAGAAAATTCAGTCCACCTTAATTCTCAGAGAAGAACAATAGTTTAAATAACGATCATCCCTTGGCTCTCAGAAGTTGGTTGAATTTGCTTTGCCTTTTGGAAACTCTTTAGGAATAACAACCTTTGCTATTACTTTTAAATCCAGGGTCACCTGCTACAAGTGGTGGGGACATGTATGGAGGTTTGTAAGCTCTAGTACCACCACTGTGTTCATGATAATGATAACATCTTTATTGTAGAGCATTTACTATGTTTTAAACACTATCTTACACAGAAAAACAGTTGGCTCAGAGAAGTTTGAGAACGGGCCTAAATGAGTTTGAGATGAGAAGGGTTAAGGTGAGACTCATGTTGTCCACCCTCAGAATCCAGTCTTCCAGACAGAGCTATGCCATTTGGTGCATAGCTGTGTGGGATGCATGTGTACAAAGTGAACCCAAGTATTACAAATATGAGCAAAAAAACTTCATTCCCTTAAAGTGGTCTTGTCTCTTGAGTCCATATTCTCTTTTTAAAAAACAGTGAATAAAGCTTTTACTCTGTCTACTTCAGAGCACTATATGGGTCATTGCTCCGTACAGATGAGTTCTGGTTACATATCAGACACAGTTAAGTTTCTACAAAAATAAATTTCAAACCAGTGAACTTTTGTTATTAATTAAAATCCCTTTATGTTTTATGTAAAATCACCCCAGCAAAGTTTTAGTCATGTAGAACCATTAGACGACAGTATTTAAAACAGTCAAACCAGTAAAGAAAGAGTAATGCTTATCTTGAGGAACAGTTAAGAACCTGTGGGACTAGAGAGGAATGATTTTGAGGCCCAGTTCTTTGATAAAGTAGCTGTGTTCAGAAAGCAAGTTATTCTTCATGAATGATAATTTCCCTACATATAAAAAGGGGTATGGTTAAGATTTATTTACATCTTTCATTCAACAGCTAATTGTAGAGGTCTTGCTGCATGTCTGATCCTGTGTAGAAGGTTGGAGGACACAAGAATAAATGAGACAGTCTCTGTTCCCATGTAGTTCGGCTTAGTTAGGCTTCAAACACATAATTAAAAGCAGCCACAGAAATAAAACCATGTCTGAGTTGCTTGGCATGAATTAAATGCTTAGAGATACAGAACTTATATGGATGAAGTGCTATAAATTCCATTGCTTTGTTCTGAGAATAAAATATGATCATATTTCATTTTATATATCGATATAAAAGTAAAGAAAAATCTTCCAAGGAAAACTATGATATTTGAAATATGCAGAATCTACATATTTAGAGATCAATAAAACAAGTGACAGCTCATGCTGGAGGATGTGGAGTAAGGGGAACACTCACTCCTCCATTGCTGGTGGGAGTGCAAACTTGTACAGCTACTATGGAAATCAGTGTGGGGGTTCTTCAGGAAGATGAGGGTCATCTGCCTCAAGATCCAGTTATATCACTCTTGGTGGCATATACTCAAAGGATGCTTCATTCTACCATAGAGACACTTGCTCAACCATGTTTATTGATGCTTTCTATTCATAATAGCCAAAAATTGGAAACATCGCCGGGCAGTGGTGGCGCACGCCTTTAATCCCAGCACTCGGGAGGCAGAGCCAGGCGGATCTCTGCAAGTTCGAGGCCAGCCTGGGCTACCAAGTGAGTTCCAGGAAAGGCGCAAAGCTACACAGAGAAACCCTGTCTTGAAAAACCAAAAAAAAAAAAAAAAATTGGAAATATCCTAGATGTCTCTCAACATAAGAATGGATAAAGAAAATGTGGTACATTTAATGGTGTATTACTCAACTATTAAAAAAACATTATGAAATTTGCAGGCAAATGGATAGAACTAGAAAAAAATCATCTTGAGTGAGTTAACCTGGACCCAGAAAGATAAGTATGGTAGTATTCACTTATATGTGGATATTAGTGAAGGATAACCAAGCTACAATCCATAAAACTACAGAGAGTAGATATAGAATAAGAAACTAGAGGGAACATATAGATGGTGTTAGAAAAGGGAAATAGAATAGATAATCATGGGTGAATAGATGAGGGACTGGAATGGGAGGATCAAGAGAGGAGGGGAAAGGGAATTGAGGGAGGGAATATGGCGAGAGACAGCTAGAATTAAGGGACATTTGATGGATAGTATGGAAAACTAATACAATTGAAACTTCCTAAAAGATAACCATATGTGAAGGTGATCTAAATGAAATTGTCAAATAATAAGGGGAGACAGAGTCCCAACTGACCATCGCTTGTCACCAAATGAAGTTTCCAGCACCAGGATCTGATCCTCATACATCTATTGAGTTTTTGGCCAACAGGGTCCAATGGAAGTCCTCAAATAACTCAGGCTCTTGCCAAGCCAATAGATTGTTCTCTACAAACTGACAACAAGGGTCCATTGTTGAAGATAGCACTTACCTAACTCACTGAACATGGAGAAATTGAGCTGGTGTCTAATTTAACCTTCACGTCTACATTCTTGTATCTTTAGGTACAGGAAGGTACTCTGCATGTTACCAAAAGAGAAATGAAAACACCAAGCCAACCACAAACCCTTTGATCTACAGTGTTCTGCCTATAAGATATGCTAAGAAATGATATCATAAACCTTGTGGGAAGTACCCAACCAATGTCTGTTTTGACTCACTCCATGAGATGAAACCCATACTTGACACTGTTTGGGTGACCAAGAACCAGAGACTAGGTACCTCAGGGACATAGAGTAAAACCAAATACTGATCTAAAACAAAAATAAAACCACAAACATAATATTAAAATAATTCCAAATGATAATCTGCTATACTCTGATTCAGCCATCATCAGCAAAGCTTCCACCTTCAGAAGGGAACACAGAGACCCACAGATATTATGCAGAGACTGAGAGAGATCTTGGAATTCTCAGCCCTAAATGGGATATCTCCATCAAGGAAGAGGAAGAAGAAAGTGTGTAAGAGCCGGAAGAAATGGAGGACACCAAGAAAACAAGGCCCTCTAAATCAATATGAGCAAAGTTCACATAAATGCACAGAGACTAAAGCAGCATGCACAAATCCTGCACAGATCTGAACCAGGTACTCTGCATATACATTATGTGTTCTAGTTTAGTGCTTTTTCTGGAGCTTCCAAGTGTGTGAATTAGTAGGTCTCTGATTTATGTGCCTTCTCTTGGGCTCTTTTCCTTCTGTTAGTTTGTCTTCTACAAATTCATGTGATGGTTTTTATGTTTATCTCATTATATTTTATTTGTTATATTTTATTATTATCTCTGAGAAGCCTGTTTGTTTCCAATGAGAGACAGAGAAGGGAGTGGATCCTGATGGGAAGGTAAGTGGGAGAGAAACTAGGAGGAGTAGAGGAAGAGGGAAACTATAACCAGGATATTTTATATAAGAAAAGAATCTCTAACTTCAATAAAAGAAAAAAATAGTGCTTGCTTTCTTTCCTGTGATTTCACTTACTTTTAGTCATTCTTAGTCAAAATATAGTAAAGAGAAAATAACAGTTTGCAAGTTGTGCATTGCTCTGAGCATAATGATAAGATATCCTGCCACTCTGCTCCACACTGTCTTTAACCTGAATTACCCCTTCACCCATTGTGTCTATCAGTGTACACACTACCTTCTGTCCAGTTACTTAGTGGACATCCTAGTAGTCATATCTACTCTCCTAGCTTCATATTGCCCATTATTTCAGGCCTCCACTTGAGGGCAAGTCTTAGGATGCACACCCTTAAGATAATAAGGAGCTATTGTACCTTACTATGGCTTTATATTCTCACAGAAAACAGTAACTTGACCTCAAAATATACCTTATCCCCAGTCTTTATATGCCATTGGATCCTGAAGCTGTACTTACATTTTTGTTTTTCTCCTGGCTAGGTTCTTCTGGAGAAAGTTCTCCAATGAGCAGTGGCTTAAGGTACAGCTGCACAATGCTAAGATCTAGGTGCATGGCCCGGAAGGCATCCTGTAAAACCGAGATAAGTGTTAGAAACTTGCAAGAGATGTGTTTATCCACAGATCTGCTCCTCCCTTGCCCATCCTGGGCCCAAACTGGCAACAGCATAGACCCTACCACAGAGCACTTGCTTCTAATCCCATGTTGATGCTTCAAGGTGATTCATCAGTTTCATCTTTGCGACCCTTCTATTAGAGGATGAGGCTGGTGACCCACCCAGACAGGCACTGTTTGTCTAGGGACAGGCAATTCCTAGAACACTGATTACATCACTGCTTCTTTTCTTAAGCATGGGAAGGAAGAGTTGCTTGAGTTAATTACCATGGTGAGTCTTTGAAGTCCAGTATCAGGTTTCATGTGAAAGTTTATTAAACTGTCTAGGGCATGCTGTAAACAAGACTGTCTACAAAAATTACATTTTTCTATTGAGGGCTTCCTTTCAGCTCTTGACTGAGGTTCAGAAGAATGAGGCCTCTTCGATTATTTATTCCAAACAACAGTGGATTAAATTTGATAGCAACATCTTAAAATACAGACACAAATGATTGGGGGAACATAATCCTCGAGTCCTGGGCTGCCTAAAGTAGTATACTCTCAGCTGTATTTAGCATTGAAGGACTCTCATCACTCCATAGAAATAATGTTGCTAAGTAGCAATTCCACATCACTGTGGGAAGCAGTGGAGTTCCTATATTGTAAAAGACTTTTTCCTCCCAAGTATTTTTATAGCTTTTTTTGGGGGGGAGAGAAAATTTTATGAGATGAAGATGATTAGCTTCTTGCTATTATGACACTGAGGTTGCAGTGATTGAAACTGAGGAAATATAGCCAAAGTTGTACCTTGAATTATATGGGTGGGATACAAACACTCTGGAGCAGTGGCTGTTGCATAGTACAGGTTGCTAAAAGCCAACCTTCCTACACTTCAGTTCTGGTTTTGCCATTTACAGCCTGTGCAACTGTGAACCTTACACATTGTTGCCTTACATCGATTTTGTATTTTCTTCCCTAAATGGTAGTGATAGTTGCCACTCAATTCATAAGTTATTATGAAGCTTGGATGAATTAATTAAGATACTGATTGGCATATACTAACTACACAGTACTTAAATTTTTTGTTGTTGCTGTTTTTCAAGACAGGGTTTCTTTGGCTGTCCTAGAACTCACTCTGTAGTCCAGACTGGTCTCAAACTCACAGAGATCCACCTGCCTCTGCCTTCTGAGTGCTGAGATTAGAGGCATGTGCCACCACAACCCGGCTTATACAGTACTTTAAAAAGAGGATTTGTCTTAGTATTTATTACATGTATGGATATGTGCATATGAGTCTGAGTGGCTGCAAAGGCACAAGTGGGCATCAGCTCTCCTGGAGTTGGGCTTATAGGGAATTGTAAGCTGCTGGATATGGGCACTAGGAACTGAGTTCTACCAAAGCAACATTTTACTCTTAACTACAGAGCCATTTTTCCAGGCAGGCCTCACTTTACAGTCCTTGTTAACCATCTTTTTATTATATGTTCCACCAGAGATAGGAACTCACTATCTACCTTTTCTTTAATACAGCAATTCAGGTATCTCTCTCTCTCTCTCTCTCTCTCTCTCTCTCTCTCTCTCTCTCTCTCTCTCTCTCTCTCTTTATCTCTCTATCTCTCTATCTCTCTCTCTCTATCTATCTATCTATCTATCTTCATTCTAACAACCAATATGGAGTGGGCTCCGATGATAAAAGTGAATATATTGAATCCTAGATCTCCAACCCCATGGAACTTTTCATAAGCTTACTTCTGAGAAGGTGCATATATGATGAATATGATAATTAGAAGTGTGCAATATCAAGTTTGTAGATTGACTTCACCAAAAGGTCCATAGATCGAATGCTAGAATCCTTCTGGGCTATAGGTCCATTATACTGTGCACACTTCTCACAAAACCTTAGGACAACAATGGGCTACATTGTTTCAAAGATGCTTTAAATTTTTTACATTTTGTGAAAATATGGCATATGTGCATATGAGTCTGAGTGGCTGAAAGTTTAGTTCTCTTAACCAGGGAAAGAATTATTCAGTGGTTAAGGGAGTGATTTATGGATCTTATGATGATCTATACTGATTGAATCATCAGTCTGCTGTTTCTGAGCAGATTAGAATGGGAAAGCATATTGGTGGGTCAGTTTTCAGAGTACAGAAGAATAGAATATAATTCAAAATCTGTAGCACACATCGGTAAGAATGTAACCCAGCAGAATTTGAAGCTGTTGATAATCTACTCTTCTGAGTGCCATGTTACTTTTGAACCCAAGGGATGATCAGAAGTCTGTGCTCTGGGGACAGATGCTGAGGAGCCACAGAGATCTGCAGAAGAGTAAGCATGCTGATTTGCAAATCTCTTTTCTTTGTATTATTGAGAAAGTACAACAAAGGAGTTTATTTAATCTTAAAATACTCAATGCTTTTCTAATGGAACCCATATACTAAGTTGTGAAATCCCTACTTGGAAGCCCTCAAAAACAGGTTCTGTTACCCACATTCTTAGGCAAGTATGCTCTTGCTGAAGGAGGTGGAGTGAAATGAAGGGAACAGGGGAAAGTGCCAGTATTTACAGAATTTTCCATATGTACAAGGAGCATACCAGCTCATAGCTACTGCCTTAATCCTGTGGGGGTTTATTGCTTCTATTGTACAGAGAGACATCAAACTTTCAGGAATATGGGATGGAAATATTTCCTCCATATACCACATGGAGCAGCAGAGCTAATGTTTGAATTTGGGGCTAAATAGAACAATAACACCCTAAAGATCCATCCCAGCCGTCAACATCTATAATCCTTTTCCTGAGAGACATGCTGCTACATGACCTTGCGATGGTACTAAAATCAGCCTGTATTTTCTGGACAGATGGCAACAGAGTTTCCTAGACTTTAGTCTCATGAAGCACTTTGCCTCTGACTCCATCCTACTTCCTCAGGCTGACCCTTCATAGACCATATTCTCTACGGGAGCCTTGTATTGAATAAATGGAGCTCTGAATGCTCACAGATCTGTACACTTCCTTTCACTTCCTTCTTCCACTTTTCTCCACCAACGTTAGATATTGATGCCCCTTGCACATGCAGGAAAATTATTCACAAGTACTCCTGCAAGCTTATAACAGTTTGTTCATTTTTTTTTAAAGAAAATACGTATTTGTCTGTTTATTTATTGTGTGTGGGAGCACACACATAGATGCTAGAGGACAACTTGTGGGAGTCAGTTCTCTTCTTGCACCATGTGGTTCATCACAGGGATCAAACTCATGACATCAGAGTTGGCAGCAACTGTCTTTACCTATGAGACATTGACTATAAAGGTTTTCTTTATATTGTAATGAAGCTGTACTTGCTGCTTCGTTAGTGAGTTTTTGAAACTGAGACTGTGTACTAGGCATAGATTAATGCAGCCCTAACATCTATCATGGTGCCTAGAATAAAACATGTAGTGAATACACCCCTGATGAGTAAGGTAGGCAGAACAGTTCTGCATGAGGAGTCAGGATGATTGAAGCATGAATAATACGCTGCTCCCATTTTCCCTATACTCTTTTTTGCTCCCTTTTCAATCATCACTCTGCTCTTTATGATCACCATAAATTGCATAATATAGCAGCTCATCTTGAAACTGATTATTACCAAAAATCATACCAACAAGACATGAATATTGAATATTACTTTATGTTTACAAGTACTTTGGAAACTGCTGATCTATGGCTATTCTTTCCTGGGGGCTGTGATTGTTTACTGCTGATTATATTGTTTACTGATTATAAAAGCAACAGAATTCCCCATGGAAAGAGAACAGTCAAAGTATGTAAAATTAGAAAGCCTCAGAGAAAATTCTGATATTCTTAGTTTAAATGCTGCTGTGTAGATTATAACCTGCACAAAGCCACCAGGCCAAGATGGGAAGATGGCTTGAAATACAGCAAGTACTCCATTTGCCAAACCTGGTGTCTAGGGAACTGCAACCACCCAGAGACAGGCTGCTTCCTAACCCCTAACACAGAGGGCAGCAGAGGGGTGGACTGCCTCATGTTAGGAAAGCTACTTAAATTTTAACTAATCATTTTGTCATTATTATTGCTATTGTTGTTGTTTGTGTGTGTACGTGTGGGTGTGTGTACACACACACTTGCATGACAGCACATATGTGAAAAAAAACCCACAGGACAACTTTTTCGAGTCAATGCTTTCTCCTTTAACTTGCAGAATCAGGCTTGGTGGCAAGTGCCTTTGCTGACCTGGCCCCCTCCCACTGAAGCCTCAGTCTTTATGTAAATCCACACAAATCACCTACTTCTCCCCATGTGCTCATTATTTCATTATTTACTCAGGTGTTATACAGTCTACTCAGGACCTAATCTAGTGACTCAGAGCTTAGTCTTTGCAATTGGATATCAATAAATTGCTTATTATTATTATTTACATAGTTAGTGTTAGGTCTCCAACTCAGGACAAATGGCTAAGACCTAACAGTTTGTCTGACAAGGGTTGAAATTTCTCAAAAGATGTTGATTAAGAGACAAACATAGCCGGGCGGTGGTGGCGCACGCCTTTAATCCCAGCACTCAGGAGGCAGAGCCAGGCGGATCGCTGTGAGTTCGAGGCCAGCCTGGTCTCCAAAGCGAGTTCCAGGAAAGGCGCAAAGCTACACAGAGAAACCCTGTCTCAAAAAAAAAAAAAAAAAAAAAAGAGACAAACATAAACCCATAAAACATCTAAAGAGTTTCAATGTCATCCAACAAGGCATGTAGAATGTGACTTTCACAGATTTATAAGTAAACCAGCACCCAGGAAGTGGGAGCAAGGGGTTATTTTTGGCTGCCCAGTGAGCTCCAGGTAGCCTGGGATACATGAGATCTTCTTTTTAAAAAAGAAAACAAATCTCAAGCTTACATTCCCTTGGGTAACTCCCCTTCTCCTCTTCTGCTTCCTTTTCAGAACTTGTGTGCTCCAAAGTTGTAGCTAGAACAAAAGTCCTGATATTCAAACTAATGATGAGTTGTAAATAGGCTGAGTTAGGGGGACAATGCATCTTTGCCCTTGCCTTGGGAGCGAGCTGCAACCTGGGAGGGTGAGGTGTTAAGTGACTATACCTCCACAGAAGTTCCTATTGTCACCAGAAGGCCTTCATTTATACTCTGCTTTCTTCTGAACTCCAGCCCGTTCTCTCTGTCTCCCTCCCTCTTTCTCTCCCTTCCTTGCTCTCCTTCCATCCTTTCAATCTCCATCTGCATTCTAGACCTTTGTATTCTTCTGATGTTCTCCTTCCATAATGGGCACCTGGATGCCTTAGTGAGGTACCCACATCAATCTAGACTTTCATTCTGCTTTGCTTATTTAGTTACCCGTTAAATATTAAATTATGTTTCCTCAGTGTTCCTCCCACTCATCTTCTCCTTCCAATCTTGTTGTCCATGCTCCTTTTGGACTTTCAATATATTTCCTGGACTCCATTTTGGTCTCATTCCTTTCAACTGTCTTAATTTCTTATTTGATTGCCAGGCTGACCTTTCAGAGTGGCAACAATTATCTTTTCATGGTCCATTCTCCTTCTTTACGTTTTTGTAATTAATGTTTTTACTAGCAGATGTTAAATATATATACTAATTGGTTTCATTAGGGTATTTTCATGTATATACATTTTCCATATGTTATTATGAATATATAATTTTATTGTATTCATCTCTTGTTCCCCTTCCACTGCTCTTCCTCTTCCCTCCTTTCTCTCTCTCTCTCTCTCTCTCTCTCTCTCTCTCTCTCTCTCTCTCTCTCTCTCATCTCTTCCATTTGATGACCTAATGAATTTAATTAGGGTTGCTTACAGGATCCTAAGTGAGGGATTATTTACAGCAGCCTGAATTCCTTAAATTCCTTACCCATAACTACACAATTGAAGAAAACATCTCTCTCTACCCCTGGGACCATTAACTGCCTAGGGATACTCAAGAAGGGTAAGACCTCATGTGCCCCTTCCTCTTAGCTGTCATGGTCCATTTTCATCTCCTAGAAGCGGGACTCCCTTCTGTCTGTCATTCTCAGACATCAATCAAGCCTGCACTTTTGGCCAGTATCATGCTAAGAGGAGGAAGTGGATGCCATGTTGGTTGGGTACTTACTCATGACTAGTCACATGTGTAAAACCTGTCTGCTCACACTCTTCTCCCCTCTGGCCTAGCCTTGCCTCTGTCAGCTCAGCTCATTCCAAACCATATGGGTTCTTTCTTTTGCAGTTGTCCATGGTGCCTTTTCTCCCTAGGAGCCCTCCAAATAGTTGAAGAGAACTCTGCCATATTTCCTGTAAGCTTTTGTCATCTCTTCCTTATATGAGAAAAGACTTGATTGTTTATATTATGTGTGTGTACATGTTCTGTGAGTGTGAGTGTGTGTGTGTGTGTGTGTGTGTGTGTGTGTGTGTGTGTGTGTGTGTGAATGTATATATGGAGGCTGGAGGTCGAAGTCAGGTGTCTTCTTCAGTCACTCTCCACCTTATCCTTGGAGGTGGTGGATGGTGTCTCTCCCTGCATAGTGCCTCTTCCTGGCCTACAGTTCATTAACTCAGCTAGGCTAGCTGGCTAGAGGCAGAGTTAAGGAATCTACCTGTCTCTCTGCCTCTCCAGCTCTGGGACTACAGATGTAAATTTCAGAGCCCAGGGTTTTTTTTTTTTTTTTTGAGACAGAGTTTCTCTGTGTAGCTTTGGAGCCTGACCTGGAACTTGCTCTGGCCTCGAACTCATAGAGATCCACCTGCTTCTGCCTCCCAAGTGCTGGGATTAAAAGTGTGCCCCACCACCGCCCACCTCAGTCCCCAGCATTTTAAGTGAGTTCTGGAGATCCAAACCCAAGCCCTGATGTTTGGACTGCACGCTCTTCATTGATGGTCTCTCCAGCTCTGTCATTGCTTCTTCTAAGGTGTGACGTTAGAGATGAGCAGACAGACCTGCACTTGCTTTCTTTATTTGAAACGTTGCAGCCTCTGTCAGATCTACTGTCACAACTGCACTTCATTCCCTTGGAACCTACTAGGGTCTAGTATAAAATGTATGGACAAATATTTATTCATACGTATGTCTTATCATCAAAACACTTAGCAATCTTTATTCTAGAGACTGCAAAATAACCTGGCATGGTGAAATTAAGTGAGAATCTGTATAATCAGTTCTTCTTGTTGAAGTTACTGCTTACTGAGTTTTCCTCAGTAAACTCACATACATGAAAAGTCCCAAGCCCCAAACTCTGCTAATTGGCCCTGTTATATAAGCTTAAAGTTATATAGCTTGTAAACAACCAGATAACTCATGCATGCAATAGCAGAGGCTTATGTGTTGATTTTGTTTTATAGGTTTATTAAACTACTGTGGAGAGCATTAAAATCCATCTCAGAAGAATGAAGTGATGATCAACTACAAAAGCTGTCACTTGTTGAATATTTAATCTCTGCTGAGCACCATAAGAGGCATTTTACTTGACTTCCATTGATTTTTATAATAAAACCAAGATTAAAGTATTATTATCTCCTTTTATAAGAAACTGAGACTCAAAAACTTAAACAGTCTCCCCAGGACTTCTCTAATAAGTGTAAATTCCTGATGCCCACTGAGCCGATTCCATTCTGAAACCTATAGTTTTAAACATTAGGCCACATTCCTAACAAAGCTTTAGAAAAATGAATGGAGTGGTTTAATGACCCCATGGTACTGCACTCATTACTTAGGTACTGCTATCCACCTTTTAGGAGGCCTAGAAAAGAGTTTCTATGTAAATAAGAGAAGGTGTTCTATCTGTGCAAGTGTAGCCACGGGTCTAGTACCTATAATGCAGAGATTATCCTGTGGTCCCCAGTTGCCAGTCAGGAAAAACTGTGCTAATACCTCCTAAGCTGTAAAGTGAGCATTTGGCCTTGGGCCTTTGGGCTTGGTGTTCTGCTTCCAATTAAAAGGCACAAGCTATAATCAGAATGTCTATGCTGATAGTAAACTAACTGAAAGTAACAATCACACTTGTGAGGATATGGATGCTACAATTGTTGACTGTTAATGTCTTCAATTATACGAGATTGTTTAAATGCATTAATTCCATTTACCATCGGTCAGGCAGGTGGGCAATGCTATTCCTGTTTCACAGGGCATGGAGATGAAACTCTGGGCATCTCAGTAGTTCTCCTAAGTTCACACAACCCATCCTAGTGTGTGTTTTTGTCTTCTGAGTAGCCAGGGAGAATTAGAAGTGCCCTGCTTCTCCTGTATCTCTCCTACCATTCCTGAGCCACCTTCCTTTGGAGAGCCCCTTATTTGAATGCTTTTGGATTCATTTTCCGAAATTATGAGGTTGATCAAGCATATGCTTTTCTTCCCTTCTTCCTTCCTTCCTTCCTTCCTTCCTTCCTTTCTTTCTTTCTTTCTTTCTTTCTTTCTTTCTTTCTTTCTTCCTTTCTTTCTTTTTCTTTTTCTTCTTTTTTGTTTTTTTAAGTTTTTTAATTTAATTTAATTTTACATATCAGCCACGGATTCCCTTGTTCTCCCCCCTCCCACCCCCACCCCTGCCTTCCCCCCAGCCCACCCCCCATTCCCATCTCCTCCAGGGCAAAGACTCCTCTGGGGATTGAGTTCAACCTGGTAGATTCAGTCCAGGCAGGTCCAGTCCCCTCCTCCCAGGCTGAGCCAAGTGTCCCTGTATAAGCCCCAGGTTCCAAACAGCCAGCTCATGCACTGAAGACAGAACGAGGTCCCAGTGCCTGGATGCCTCCCAAACAGATCAAGCTAATCAACTGTCTCACTTATCCAGAGTACCTGATCCAGTTGGGGGCTCCTCAGCTATTGGTTCATAGTTCATGTGTTTCCATTCCTTTGGCTAATTGTCCCTGTGCTTTTTCCAATCTTGGTCTCAACAATTCTCGCTCATACAAACCCTTCTCTTTCTTGCCAGTTGGACTCCTGGAGCTTCTCTGTGTAGCTTTGGTGTCTTTCTTGGAACTCACTTTGTAGCCCAGGCTGGCCTCGAACTTACAGAGATCCACCTGCCTCTGCCTCCTGAGTGTTGGGATTAAAGGCGTGTACCACCACCGGCCAGTGCTTTTCTTTCTTGATATGTCCCAATACTAAAGTGGCCTGGGCATGGCTGGTGGTTATTATTACATAGCTTTTTCTTCTCACTGGCTAGGGCTGGAAGCAAAAGCGATCATTTCCTGGCTTCTGGTGTCTTCAGCAAACTTCAGATCTATCACCTAGGATACTTAAAGCTCAGTGAGATTGCTAGCAATTTTCAATGTGATTGAAAACTTAAGTCCTTGCCAACACATCTTCAAGCCAATTCTGTGATTTAAGCTAGAAAACCCTGATCCAGGTCAAGCATGATGGTGTATGCCTATAATTTCAGCATTTGGAAGGTGGAGGCCAAGAGTTCAAAGCCAGCTTGAACTGAGGGAAGGGACTACTTAGGGAACTGTGGCTATTTTATTTATTTATTATTATCACTATTATTATGATTATTTTGTCATTTGAAAGTTGTTAATTATCCTTCTCTTATTTTCATACATACTGCTCTACTTGGCTTCTTCTCCCCTACAGTCTCTAGATCTCTGCCTGAGTGTGCTTTTCTGATACCTAGGATGCCCCCCTCCCTTGCTCCCAAGAAAAGATTGAACACCATTTAAAAACCGCATCAGAATTGAAGTAGTGTAGATGTGACAGGGTCTGATTGAACATATATTCGACTGACTGAACATGAAGCCAGTAAGAGGACAGATGAACAAGAGCTAGACAGAGAAAGAGGGGTGGAGACTCAGGGAAAACTGAGAGTTATGGGAAAATGTTGATGGCATCACCATCTGACTTTACAAATCCATCAGGTATCTACCGAGTCCTATTTCTAGAACATGCCACCTACAGACAGGTGTCTTCAGTTCCATGTGTAGAAACATGTTGGAGAACTTCTTTGCTCATGTGTCAAATGAATGAATGCAAAAATATCAAGTCTCAGCTTAAATTCCTGTCCTGCCATATACTGGTTGCCTGATCTTGAGCTATTAGGGGCTCAAACTCTTGGTCTGTGCTGTGAAAGAAAATAACACTTCCAGAGCGAGTGGAAGTGCACATCATGCACAGAATATTTAAAAGGGGATTTTGAAAAATAGGATCTTACTATGTAGCTTTGGCTGGCCTGGAACTCCTTGTTTAGACCTCATTGACCTTGAACTCACAGAGCTATGCCTGCCTCTGCCTCTTGAATGTAAGCACCACCACACCCAGATTAAAAAAAAATCATTGAATGCACTGAAAGATTCTGGTAGACATCCTTATCAAACACTAAATGAAATTTAAAATGTTTTTTACTAGTATTACTTATGTATTTTGTGTGTGTGTGTGTGTGTGTGTGTGTGTGTGTGTGTGTGTGTGTGTGTGTGTGTGTGTGAACTCATGCATGTGGAGGTCAGAGAACAACTTTCAGGGGTTGATTCTTAAATTCTACCAGGTAGCTCCTGGAGGTTGAACTCAGAGTGTCAGGCTTGGTGGCAAGTGTCTTTACCTGCTGAGCTATTTGCTGACTCTAATTTTTATTTTCTTAAAGGAACCAGATATACAGGACTTTATGGTTAAAATAAAACAACTTCACGCTTAGCATTGTCATCACCAATACCTGCTGTGCACATGGCTTACCTTTTTGAGTATCAAGTGCATCATCTGCGATGTGAGAATGACGTGCTCACACCCCTGGCAAGAGCACCTAAGGTGGTGCATTGAAACGCATCTGTGAGAATTGCATCACTCTTGTCAAACTGCTTGAGCTACGCTATGCAAAAGAGAACTGTGAACTCTCCAAGTCCAGGCAGTTCTTGGCTTTCACTGTTATTAATCATGTTTCATGCCCATGAATTGCTTTCTGTAAATTCCTGTTTAAATCAACGACATTCCTCCCCCCAGATTTTGCTCACTTATAAACTTGCTATTTATAAGATAGTTACTCTACTTCAAGAAGAAGCAAAAGAAAACACACACACACAGAGAGAGAGAGAGAGAGAGAGAGAAAGAGAGAGAGAGAGAGAGAGAGAGAGAGAGAGAGAGAGAGAGAGAGAGAGAGAGAGAGAGAGAAGACAAAATTCAGAACGCAAAAACACAATCTCCACCATCAACATTTGAATGTATCCTATATTGGGCAACAGCTAGACCCTGAAGCCCCATTTTGCTTCCAGATTCTTGTTAGACAGGAATCCTGAAAAATTGGTTTGGGAGGAGATAGTGACTGTGGGGCCCAGGCACGTACTTCAGTGTTTTGGGGATGAGAGCCAAGATCTCAGCTACTCAGCATCAGGGAGAGGGAGAGAGCGAAGGAGGGAAGAAAGGAGGAGAAACACAGCGAGAGAGAGAGAGAGAGAGAGAGAGAGAGAGAGAGAGAGAGAGAGAGAGAGAGAGAGAGAGAGAGAGAGAGAGAGAGAGAGAGAGGAGAGAATCACATGGATGTCCTTACCGTGGCATCTTCCCCAGCATAGTGGTTGAGGACCCGATGGCCACCTGGATGCTTGCCAGCCCAGTCAGTCACATTGTAAACCTTGCGATCAATCACCAGCCACTGGTCGGCCTCCTTATTGTGTTTCTGGACCTCCTGCCAGGTGTACAGGTTGAGACATTTCCTGAGGCTGCCTCCCTTGCCATTTGCCTCCTGCTTTTCATAGACCTCTGCTTTCCCGTTTGCTCTCGGTTTTCCATTTGCCTGATGCGTGTCATGTAGACATGGCTGACTCCTTCCTACAAGGCTCTCACTGTGCTCAAGCTTTTCCTCCAACTTCATCGTCCCTGAATCCCTGAGATGATCTAGGTTGACTCCTAAATTTCCTAGTTCTGTAATTGGGCCATAAAATGACTCCTTTCCTGCTCTTTCATTCCTCTGCAGTCCTGATGCCTACACAGAAAGCCTTTGGCTCGTTTGTTTCTCCCGAGCCTGAAAGTGAGCACCTGCCCAGCCTGGCCCTGTTTTGGTCTGTAGCTAAACTTTTCTTCACTGAGGACAGCTGGATCACATTTCTCTAGTCACCTCTCTCCTGCTGACTGTTCTCTTAGCATCCTCCTCCTTCATCATTAAATGTCCCAGAGCACAGAGCCTGAGCCAATCGCAGTCTGGATGGATTAGATGCCCCACCCAGCGAAAGGAGGGGCTAAACTCTGGTCTCTGATTTTCCAGTGACATCATCATGGGATGGGTTTACCTGTTCTCTGGGACTCCTCCAAATAATGACCTTTAGATTTATAAATTCAACATGTGAACAAAAGCTTTCAGAATTTCCTGGATGACTGGAATCACTGCTGCTTGGTTTGGGTAAATGTTCTTTGGACAGCTATCATCTCACGCAAGGGCTTTCAAATATATTTAAGTCCCCTCCTCCCACTTTTTAAAAAGTGTCATTTTCAAAAGGGGAAAAAGTCTAAGCAAATGCTGTAAAAAGCCTAAGGAAACAATGTAAATGACTCCCCGACTCCACTTCACTCTCCTTAAAATCTTTCTGAATCTGCAAACACTTCTAAAGGCCACATGAGTGACACATGGTGATTTAGAGTCCATGTCACCTGTTTTATCTCTTAATCCTCTCTTCCGTGTCTTTCCGGTGAGGCTTGTTAGTGCCCCATTTTCCAGCTTAGAAAACAAAGGGCAGACAGTCCAAGTAACATATCACCATATCACAGCCAACCCACGAGAAGAAACCCGGAGGAAGCCAGACGTGTCCACCTCTCACTCCAAGTCTTCTCCTCTCTGACCACGTCTGGGTTTTAGATTTGCAGAACTAGGAAATTTAGGAGTCAACCTAGATCATCTCAGGGATTCAGGGACGATGAAGTTGGAGGAAAAGCTTGAGCACAGTGAGAGCCTTGTGGGAAGGAGTCAGCCATGTCTGAGATGGTTTGGAAACAAAGCAGAAGAGGAGGAGTTCCCAAGTGATGGTGGGAAGCTTCTGAATTTTGAGAAAAGAGGTTGTACAGAACTATAGTAAAAGCACACGTTTGAGAAACTCATCTGAATCTTCAACACAATTGAAAACTGTCACTAAAGGGATATATTGCACTGATATTTGCAGCTGCTAGAAGTGGTCCCAATGCTCAGCTCTAATGAAGAAGAACGCATCTGTTTTGCTTGTTGAATTAGATGTAAATATTTTAAACAACAAAACCTCACAGAACTTTTGTTGGTGGGCACTCATGACTTCAGTATTATTAATACAAAAGAAAAGGTATTCAACAAATTGTACTTTAAAGAAATTTCCTACTGGAAAAAAAAGTTGTGTTTACTGAATAATGTATGATGGGAAGGAGGTAAGTTAAAGTGTTGGCTTAGTTATCTTTTGATTACAGGGTTATGAGCTATTATGCTTTACAATTTTATGGTACTTCCCAAATCTTGAAAAATTAACAAATGGCTGTTTTATAATTTTGAAACACAAAATTTAAGAGAATCAAAGAAAATAAGGTTTGGACATAGGTTTGGACACTAAATAGAATAATATGTCATCTCCATCATATTAGTTTCTCACCTGTAAATGAAAGGAAAAGCACATTTCTTACAACTTCATTAAGCCAACGCTAGTGCTGTGGCATTTCCATAAACTCCCATAGTTTCCATGATTTCTGAGTGGAGGTTTTCTAAACACAACAAATGTGCCTGTGTGGAATATTTGTAGATCATACATATAAATTCAGGAAAACTCAAGAAGTTCAGTATCAGGGAAGTGTGAAAGCAATAGTCAGCTTAGGGCCTTAGTTGAGGCACATCAGCTCCAGGGCAGTAGGTTGGCACATTTTATAAGCTGGAGAAAGTGCTGTGTTACCATATCATGTCATGCAGACTAACAATGAGTAAGGCACCTGAAGACAACACAACCCTCATATCTACCCTTCATACCATTCTCAGTTGTCTGGAAGTTTCAAAAGGCATTAGTACTGGGGATTTTGTTAGCAAGAGTCCTCAGTACAATTGTCCCTAAATAAGTGTTCTTTTTCAGAGGGTTTGTAAGTCTGTCAGTATATGGTGATCTTTGGACTGCTTGAATCGTTCTGAAAACTTGGAGGGCTGGTCCTTGAGATAGAGAGAGCTGGTCTCTTTTGAGTCACTGCTCTTGGCTTTCTCACAATATTCTGACTCTTCCTTAGGGAGACAGTTAGGTATAACCTTCATCTTAAAGGTAATCCTCAAGCTGATTATGATTGCAGAAAGATGGGTATAACCCAAAGTTTCTTGTAAGGATAAGATCGTGAGATATTAATCCTACAAAGAGCTTTTTGAAAGCAGCCGTCTGTTGCTAGGGGAGGGTGAGTCAGTGGTTTATTTACAAATCCATTCATCAATCCTATATTGAGCAGCTTCTGTAGGGTAGCACTGTGCTAATCTTGAAAATCAACTGACCCTGACATCATCACTCAACAGGACATGACTGAGTAATGCCTAGTACTGAAAGGGCTCAGGCAGTATCTCTGAGGCATTTGGGTTCAACCTTCAGAACACTGGTGCTCCTCTCAGCTCAGAAGTCATTTTTTAATTTTAATTTTTTTGTTTGTTTATTTGGAGACAGGGTCTCATGTATTTCAGACTGGCCTCAGATTCCCTGTGTAGTCAAGGACGACCTTTAACTCATCTCCTGAGAGCTAAAGTTACACGATTGTATATGCCCCAATCTCCTAATACAGGTGATGGGGATTGAGCCCAGGGCCTTTGCATGCTACATAATTACTCTGCTAAATGAGCCATATCCTCTTTCCTAAGCTCAGAAGTCTTCAGTGGCATCAGAAAATATTTTCCTGCCCTTAAGAAAGTTCTATGATTTTATTGAAGATTCTCTGAGAACTTGTCTTCTTCTTGCCATCCTAGAGTTGAGAGGTGAGCCACACTTTCATTTCCTTGTACAAAAAAACTTCAAAAAAGAAAAAAATTGAAATAAAATGTTATTTCCTGTACTTCAACTTCTTTATAGTGATAGGCAATTCAGGACCAAAACCGAGAACTTTTGATGAAATAAACCTGGAAAATTCTTTAACTTCACCATGCCTCATTTTAATTAATTAACCAATTAATTTTGAGATGGGTTCTGACTCTATATCTCAAGATGGTGTGGAAGTCATTATAAAGCCCAGGCTGATCATGAACTCAAGATTTTAATGCAGCAGACTTCTAAATGGTGGTATGACAGGTGTGTCACCACATTCAACTTAATTTCCTCACTTTAGAAACATAGATAATGGGGCTGCAGACATTGCTCAGTGCTTAAGAGCACATCCTGTTCTTGCAGAGGACCTCAATCAGGGCTCTTAGCACCCACATTTTGTGGCTCAACTCTATAGCTCCAGCTTCAGGAGATCCAATGCCTCTAACTTCCTTAGGCAACTGTACTCATGCATGCACACACATAACCCAAAAGAAAACATTTTCTTAAAAAAGAAACATAGATGAGACTAATAATGTTCCATAGCTTTTTCTTTGTGACACTTTAACATATGAATTCAAGTGCAGTGGTAAAGACAAGGCTAGAAATGTTGGTTTTTGCATGTGTATGTGTGCATGTGCCTGTTGATGAATGTGGTGTACACATGTGCAGGGGTGTGTCTGTCTGTGCATAGGGAGGCCAAAGATAGGTTCTGAGTGTCTTTCTCAATTGCTTTCACTTTATTTAGGGAAATATGTTTCTTGCTGAACTCAGTCTCACCCATTTGGCTAGTCTAGCTGGTCAACTCTTTTGGGGATCCCTGTCTCTGCCTCTCAAGTGCTGGGATTACAGATGTTTTGCCAGCCTCACTCAAATGTGGTAAGTTCATCAACTGCCTGCTAATCTCCTTAGTCTCTGATATTACTGTTTAAATTTTTTTTTTAGGGAGTCTGAAGGGAAAGATCCTGAACGGCTAGATAATGTTACTCCTAGGAAACATGGTTTCTTACACAAAAATCTCAGTGCCAGGAGTGGGATACCTCCTCATGTGTTGTTGATCAGGAAAGCCCCCAAGAAGTCCCTCCATGCAAACTCATAATTTATTTTGGTTGCTCAGCAGAATTAGTTGATAAGACCCCATTGAAGACATCATACATTGTTGTTGTAATGTATGGAGAAATCAAAGGGGAACTAAGCTGGAAACTTCCTCCTAGCTTTTTCATGGTGTGGGAAAGTGCTATTCGGGCTGCTAGGGGAAAGGAAAAAAACTATGAATAGTCTTAGCCAACTGTGAACCTTATGAAGTGTAATACTAACCTCCTGGGCAAGATATGTCCACTGGTGCAATAGCGGTATGACTATTATAGGAGTGGCCAACTGCTCTTGGATTGGGAGAATTCATAATCAATATTGTAAAATTAACCAAAAACCCATGATAGGAGAGGTCATAGACCATAGGACGGAATTTACTAAATTATTTAGCTGAATCGACTTGGTATGACATTGGCTTCTTAATATATATGTTATTATGTGTCCATAGACAAAGGCTTCTTTCAGTGTTAATCAGAGAAGCCTCTTTCTGCAGAAAATGATGACGAATGCAGAGACTCATAAGTGCACAAAGTGCTGAGAATAAGGAATAGTTCAGTGCTCAGCTCTAATTAGGACATGTATGCCACCTCCTTTAAGGCCTTGGGGTCACCATGGAAAGGGGAATTGGAAGAATGCAATACCTAGGAGAGAAGGCGAGGGGCAATGAAATGCTGCTTTCTAGTTATCACATACCAATGCAATCGTGAACTGACTACAGCTGTGGTTGACTGCAGTTTACTGCAGGGCTGCAAAAACTGGGCCTGGGGCCTAGAGGTTTGCCTCAGCAGTTAACAACCCTTTCTGCTCTTGCAGAGGATCTAGGTTAGATTCTCAGCACCTACATGGTGGCTTACAACTGTCTGTAACTCAAGTTCCAGGGGATGCCTTCTTCTTATCCCTGTACAGATACACAGGCGAGACATAGGCTTAGAATAATAAAATAAAGAGTTAAAAACACTGGGCCTGCTAACAGTCAGAAGTGGGTGGGGAAGGGTTCCAACTGAAGTATTAAATACTGATGGATTTGGGGGAAGAGAGAGCCATTATTTTCAATTGTGTAGCCACTGGTGCACCCACCAGGCTCCGCTGGATAGTTCTACACCCATAGGCACAGAGATGGCCCTGGCTAAATTCAATGGACCCTCCAAAACAAAAACACAGCAACATGGAAAAGGAACTTGTAAGGAGGAGGGGATTGTTGACAGAGATGGAAGGGAAATAAGACACTGTGTGTGGGGTAATAGTAAGCAGGATGCATTATATACGTGTATATAACTGCCAAAGAAGAAAATTGGTAAAACCGTAAAAAAAAAAATTCTAAATTGATGTAGCAGTTACACATATTAGTGGAGGTATTACATGAAATACAATGATCAGATAGGGGAGCTGGTATGACCGTTACCATGTTACTTTGTTTACTGAGAAAATTTAAAATTCACCCTATTGTCTATTCTGAAATATATAATTAGCTTTAGTCCACTATAGTTACTCTACAGTAATTATTCTTATCTGCCTCTACCTGTTTACCCATAAAACATCTTCCCTGTTTAATGTTTCACACTTTTTCCAGCCTCCGGTAAGTGCCAGTTTGTGCCTTGCTTCTGTGTCTCACAAAGCACCCTTCGGTTTCATCCTTACAGCAACAAATCACAATTTTTCATTTTCATGGCTGAATAATAGTCTATCCTGCCATGTATGTGTGTGTGTGTGTGTGTGTGTGTGTGTGTGTGTGTGTGTGTGTGTATGTGTGTGTGTGTGTGTGTGTGTGATATGCACACACAGTGTGAATCACATTTTCCTTATCTACAAATCTCAGTGCATATCTTGTTTATTTCCACTTCTGTGCTAGTGTGAATAGAGTCCTAATGAACACGAGAGTGCAGCTATCTCTTTGACCTAATGATTATCTTTCTTTTGGATACAGAAAGAGTTGCTGGATCATTACGGTAGGTAGCTCCCTTTCTTCCTTCCTTTGAGGACCAGCCAGTGCTGCTTTCTGCAGTGGCTGTACTCATTGGCATTCCCAGCAGCTGCAGATGAGCTGTTCCCTTTCTCAAAGCTCTTGACTACATTTGCCTCTGACTTAGCATGGTATCCTGTGCCAGCATGGACTCAAACAATTGCTCTTGTCAGGTACTAGGTCTCTATAGTAATTTGATTTCCTACGGGAAATAGGAGGACAGACAGCCAAATAGGCAAGACAAAAGAAAAACATGCCTGAGTTTAGTGGATAAATTGATAGAAAAAGTATCAAGTATTAATCATAAACCAGAGACAGGCAGATGTCTCCTTTTTTATGTAATTTTTTTATTTTATAATTTAATTTAATTTTACTTATCAGCCACGGATTCCCTTGTCCTCCCCTCTATTCCCCCCAGCCCACCCCCCATTCCCATCTCCTCCAGGGCAAAGACTCCCCTGGGGATTGAGTTCAACCTGGTAGATTCAGTCCAGGCAGGTCCAGTCCCCTCTTCCCAGGCTGAGCAAAGTGTCCCTGCATAAGCCCCAGGTTCTTGAGAGAACCGGATGCAGAGATCTACGGCCAGGCTCCAGGAGTCCAATTGGCGAGAAAGAAGAGGGTTTATATGAGCGAGAACTGCTGAGATCAAGATTGGAAAAAGCACAGGGACAAATAGGCAAACGAATGGAAACGCAGAACTATGAACCAATAGCTGAGGGGCCCCCAACGGGATCAGGCCCTCTGGATAAGTGAGACAGTTGATTAGCTTGAACTGTTTGGGAGATGTCTCCTTTTTCACTGACAAAGAGGTGGTGTGTTGAGCCTCAAAAGCATCGTTCCGAATCTCTTTTTCAGCCTCCCTCTCATTGTTCTTTTTCCTTTCTCCTTCAGCACATATTAGTTGTAAAAAATAATGGGTTACATTATGACATTTATGTGTGCGTGCATGCGTGCGTGCATGTGTGTGTTGGCCTGTGGAGACAAAGGACAAAATCAAATATTATTCCCCATGACAGCTCACCTTGCTTTTTGAGTGAGTGCTCATACTGACTTGGAATAGCTGGAGAGCAAGTCTTAGGGAGCTAGCTGACCCAGGCCAGTGCTGTAATTGTAGGTGCGTACTGCCGCACCTGACTTTCTTAGGTAGAGTCTGTAGCTTAAACTCAGGTCCACATGCTTGTATGGCAAGCACTTTACCCACTGAGCCATCCATCTCCCTCATCACCTCATTGTGATATTTTCAAATATACACATAAAATGCATTTTGATTATAATCATGGCTCCATTACCCTCTTAATTTCATTTTACCTTTCCTGGGTCCTTCCTTTCCCCCCAGTGATCCTGTTTATATTTCCATTTTATTTTATTTTACTTTTTTAGATACAGGTCACATCAATATATATGACTATTCTGTAGATCTTCAATGTCTTAAGCCAACAAAGAGGTGACACTCATGACAGTCTGTAGTAGTGCCCTACAGAAGAGATCGTCATTCTTTGGGGTGAAAATGGAAGGTCATAATATACTACAGCAGATTCAGATACCAGCAAATGCTGTCTTTAGGTACAAGACTCAAACTGAAAGTCACAGAAAACGATGATCTCTGAGCTTGTAAAAGCTCTGGTTTTGATACTAGTAAAATTGTCCACAACTTTTTTTATGTCCCTTCCTTTTGAAAAGCCTCCATGTGCAGCCTCAGAAGCTCAGTTAGCTCCTGTTTACAGGCTATAGGACATTCATAATGGTATCCTTGAAGCCCACAAGAGATAATGGAGGTGCAAACAAGGTTGTTACATGGTAATTGTAGTTTTATAATGAGTGCACAATTTTCCTGGTTCTCAGTGAGAATTATTTCAGTAGGATGCACCATGTCACACGGAGAAAATATAACCATTCTTCTTAACCACAGAACCATAAAGAAAGTTGGACCCAGTATAAGGGGATTCAGTTCTTCTGTTGACTCACGATCTACCCACTTTCCTGTTCAGAACTGTGCTTTTAGTGCTCTGAGGCCCAACCTGTATGTGCAAGTACAACTATCATTATAACTGGCCAATCTGCTTTCCACATGGCTTCCTTTCACCAGGGCACACCCTGAATCTGTGAATAAGCCACTGTGCAAAGGGCACACCCATTTTCCCTGGGCAATTTTTCTGAAGCACTGCTTTATCATTCCAACAAAATTTGTTTGAAAAACATTGCAATTATCTGCTAGTGCCTAGGGTTAAAACAACCTCATTGTTTTGAGGCTGACATTCAGGATAGACCACTTTAACTGGTCCCCTCTCAACCTGTGATTGGACTGGTTGAGCTCTGCTACTGCCAAGGCAGGAATCAAATGAGGCAACACGATCCTTTCCTGTTGTGGTCACAGCTACTGCCTTATCTCACTTAGGAGAGCAGCATTGGAGGCTTAATTCTATGAACACCCATGACTGTGCTTAACCATTTCAAAGGGTGTTTAAAGTTCTCTGCCCTCATTATCCTCCATCTTCACTCTTATTTTACCTTATTTTAAGAACCCCCTGATTCAGAATTTCAAGTTGGATAGAATTTGTGTGATATGGTTTGTCCTCCATAACGAAAGTCACATTTGAAAGTATTCACAAAGCATTCCTTCCCATCCACTGTGGCCACATAAGATCATTTGTAAGTAAATATGATGGTGATGTGATTTATTGAGACGGAGGCTAACACCCCAACTGGTGTCTTGATTAGCCTTCTCTCTTTGCTCCCCCTTAGCCTCTTCTTTCTTTTTCTTTCTCTCCCTTCTTCTTTCTCTTTGTTTTTATTCTTTGTCTCTTCTCTTCAAGAAGATAATAAAGTCTCCTTTATCTCCATGTTTCTTCAGATGAATGAGAAAATGTATTTCTCAAGATATAGATGCTACTTCCATTGAACTCATCTCATGTGCAGGAGTGTTTCTGTCTTGCATGTTCATGTATATCAGTTGGTAAGGGACCTTTAAACTGGCCAGATAAACTGGCTCTTTTGATATTAAGCTGAACTCTTCATTGATCTTTGATCATTGTACCTTATCATTTTAAAAAGAGTTGAAATGTTTTTATTTCTAGAGAGTTTCTGAAATCCATACTCCACAGACAATTAAGAAGTAAGTAGTATGGTTTACTTTTCTCTAGATTTCATTTTTTGAAATTTCAAACCTACGGTAATGTTGCAAGAATGGAGAAATGATTACAGATCAATCATTCTTAATCTAAAAATATAACATCCTCCCAAACTTGGAGTTTTATGCCCCAACATGGTGCTAGAAATGGAAAAGTCTGTATTTGACCTCATATGATGTGATATAGTCATGAATCTACACCCAGACTATGCCTGTAAGGTGTTCGTAAAACACAAATTAACTCCATGTGCGGACTTGAGTTTCATCCCCAACATATCTCTTGTTAGATGTATGTGTGTGTATGTTCCCAAATACAAACCTCCTTCTATCTGATAGACTTGCAGTACTATTTCTAATAAAAGACACTCATCCTGCAGTATATACCCTTGTATATCCTCTGCACTAAAAGTAATTAAAATCTAGCCATATTTGACTTTTGCATTTCACTTGCTGATTACAGAATGATCAACACTAACAAGAGTAATAACAACGGAGTGAAGACCAGCCATGTGCTGCCCTCTCAGTTCCAACAGACACCCAGAGGTTCTCAAACCACCCAAAGGGGCAGGACTCTGATTTGGGACATCCTTTCCCACACTGTGTGTCTGTAGCTATATTTACTGTGACTTAGGAAATCACAGAGTCTGTTCAGTTAGGATGGTGGTTGAAATTCTTAGAAAATTTAAAATAAAAGAGCATGGCAACAGTTGAGCAGTTGGAAATTACTATTATGTTTGTAGGGTAAGAAAATAAATTATTTTCTTAGAAGGATGGTTTCAACAGGACACATACTTATCAAAAAAAAAAAAACCCTCCAGTGGTCTTTTCAATGTTTATAGTGAGATTTCTAAGCCTGTTAGCCTAGGAATAAAAAGCCTTTGATCCATTGTACTATTGTCTGATTTCTCACACTATGCCTGCAAATACTCTAGGTTTTTCTAGGCTATCTTCTCACTTTCTCATTCTTCCATAGCTCAGTTCAAGTTTTTGTTTCTTTAAGAGTTTGGAAATGGGGTTGGGGATTTAGCTCAGTGGTAGAGCCCTTGCCTAGCAAGCACAAGGCCCTGGGTTCGATCCTCAGCTCCAAAAAAAAAAAAAGAGTTTGGAAATGACCTCTTTCCACCCTTATTCAATTGCTTGGCCTTTGAATGATTTATGTAGCAATAATGACTCTAAGAGTTGAAAGACAAACCATGCCGGCCAGTGGTGGCACATGCCTTTAACCCCAGCACTCGAGAGGCAGAGCAAGGCGGATCTCTGTAAGTTCTAGGCCAGCCTGGTCTACAGAGCGAGATCCAGGACAGGCACCAAAACTACACAGAGAAACCCTGTCTTGGAAAAAAAACCCAAACAACAACAACAACAACAACAACAACAAAAACGACAAACCACACAGCAATTTTGTTGAGGGGAAAATGAAATTTATTTGTTTACAAAATTAAAGTAAAAAATATTTTATTGGTTAATAAAATATGAATGTCTAGGACTACACATGTCATCATATATCTTGGGAACAAAATGTATTTGCCAAATTCTGTCCTTGTCTTTCTCAATATTCAGTTTAGGTCTTTTCCATGTTGGCTTCATTCTCAGGCATACTACCACTGCCCTGATAAAGGCTAGGGGTTTGAATTTTAATTTATACAAAGAGATTCTCTCTTCCAGTAGTATAAACTCAGGACCTGGATTGACTTTCATTGGTTCAAGATAATATTCAGTATCTTGGTTGAAAGATGGCTTCATGAATATATTCCTATGTCAAAACTTACTAAATTGGACTTACTTTTCTATAATATTTATTAATTTGTGTGTGTGAGGATGGGGCAAGTGCACTGCAGAAACAGGGGATCTATGGTGTTTGCTGGATGCCAGTGTGGTTGCAGTGAGAGATCCTGTCTCAAATGTATAAAGCAGAGTGATAGATCTGGACACCTGCTGTTCTCTGGCCTCCATGAGTGCACACATACATGTGCATATACCACACACTCATATTCTCACATACATGCATAAGTTGTTTCCACTACTCATAATGCAGTAATAGAATCATTTTAAGTAAATATCTATTTATATTGTTTCTGTAGGAAAAAAAATGCCTTCGACAGGAAACACTAAGTCAGAGGGTTTCACTGTTGGAGTTATTGATGCCTATTAGCAAATTTGAGAAGTTATGCTGTCTTACATCCTTTTAATAAAACATAATAGTTATAAAATCAAAGGATGGAAGCTTTCTGAGTGTCTTGACTCATCTGCCACTATGCTACTTTCCAAAATTTTCTTTCTTATTATCATAACTCTTTCGTGTTTCTTATATATTCTCATGCAATATTTGTGAGTTTGTGTCTGTTGACAGTTTGTAAGTTGCCCAGACTGGACTGAATGAAATAAATCATGAAGTCTTCAATGTTTATTAGCTAGGAAGTTACCTCTGAGTGTCATTTCCAATAGCACACTAGTCGAGATGATTCAAGGAACTCAAAGCAGGGCGTGGGGGAGATGGCTCAGTGCACAATGTGCTTGGTGCCTAAATGAGCAGGAGGACTTGAATAAGGACCCCCAGAACTCACATAAAAGCCTGATGCTTGGGTTCACATCTGTAACTCTAGCACCAGGATGGAGGGTTCCGGAAACATTTTGATCCTAGCCATTTGATGAGCTTTAGGCTTGGTAAAACTCAAAAATAAAGTCAAGAGTGCTTGTGTTAGTTTTGTTTTTGTTGTTGTGATAAAATAGATTAACAAAAAGCAACTTAGGGTAGTAAGGGTTTATTCTTAACCACTGGCCTCTCACTCTAGCTCACTAGTGCATTCTATTTCGAAGATCACTCTCAGGTACTATTGTTACACACATAAAATGGTGTAGACCCACTGTAAAATAATTTGACTGTTTCTTACAAATGTACATATGAACTTACCACTTGAACAACTCAACAATTACAATTATGTCCACATAAAAATGATTAAATAAATGGGAGGATGGTCATGTAAGGAAACTGCTTATTGTTAAGAAGTAATAAATATCAACATTCGTGTTCAGGCCAACCTGGAACTCACTATCTTTCTGCCTCAACTTTCTGAGTCCTGGATTGTAGACCTTCACTACTATGCCCAGTTTTGGATTACTCTTAAGTACAGTATGCTGAATGAATAATTAATAAACAAAAACAAAAACAAAACACTCAAAGGTTTTCTACTCTGTGATGCAATATCATAACATTATGGAAATGACACCATTACAGCAGAACAAACAGATCAATGGTCACTTATGAAGGCTGAGGAAGGGCATAATTAGTAAGGGTGGCATGAGTGTTTCTTTGTGATTGGAAACCATCTGTTTCTTGATTACGGTGATTCATTGACTCTATCATAAGACTGTACATCAAAAGCAGACCTATAACAGAGAAAGATAGTGCATGTCAATACTGATGAAATCCAAATGCTGTCAGCACCTGAGTTAACGATATTGATACTGACTTTTTTAAAATTTTAAACATCTACTATGATTACATAGCATTATTATGAGGAGAATTTTGATGACAAGTACACGGAGATTCCTTATTTCCAAGTCTTAAACTATTTTAAATAAAAGGTAATGTTAGAAATCAACCTTATGTTCAGCTTCAAGCTCCTCCTATCCATCCAACATTAGCTCCTGGCATTAAATGTTTTCTTTTCTATTCCACTGGTTTTGGACTAGAGAGGAGAGGGTATAAGCTTATGATGCTTGTTTTCATACTTGCTCTTAGTGAGGTGACTGCCATTTTTTTTTGTAATTACTACTCCTTACACCAGGGTTTTTCATCTTGAGCACTACTTACCTTTTGAACAAGATCATTATTTTCTGCTTGATGTGGAGGGCAAGCATATGCCCCTAGATACTATGGTCTCTAGTACTAGATCTTAGTAGAAACTTCTGCCTTCCCCTCCAGCCAAATGACAGCATTTAAACTGTTTCTAGGCATTTCAAGCTGTTCATGTAAGTACATACATTCATCCATAATTGAGAATCAGTGCCTTATACATGTTGCAGAAAAAGTAAAGGAGGCCATTGATTGCACTGAGCTCCTGTGAGAAGCCCAACAGACCAAAGCAAAGAGGAATCATTCATGCTGAAATTTTCAGATAGCAAGCCAGAACTAAACTATTTCTTTGTCTTTCTGAGAAATTAGGAGAGGAACTGACAGCAGCCCATCCACAAGGGCTTATTTAACTCAGCATGAAAAGGAAGCCTCATCTACTTTGCCCTTTTGTGACAGGGCAAGACAGTACGGAGGTTCTCTCTCTTGTACTCTTGCTGAGGCCATTTCAGGTTTAACTAGAGTTTAATCTCCTTGATGGAGAAATGGGGAAAATTACTCCATTCTCAGAACCCAAGGTCAAGATGTCCTAGCTAACTTAGTTTCTTGTGAAGAATCCCTAACAACTATCTGCTTATCTTAGCTTCTGTCAAACTGCTTGCTTGTGCACCCCATACCCCTGCAGCTGCAGAGCAATATACTGGGATGTGGGGTTTTTTTTTTTGCCTTTAAAAGCCCCTTGGTCTAAAGGCTCAGGCTACGTTTAGGACCTGAATATCTGAGTACAGTCCTAGCCAGCTAGAATAAAGATTTCAACTGGCTGTAAACTGTGATTGACTGGTCATCTCTAGCCGGCTCTCTGTAACACTTTAAAATAATTTAACTTAGATGAACAATCCAATTTTTGTTTAGTTTCTCATCTCTTTAATCCACTTCCTTCTGTAAAACAAGTCTCCTTGACTCACCTTATCAGAACACTCTCTAGTTTATAGAATGAAGTATTATTCAGTTACAGATACAAATGAAAGTCAATGAAGATGTTTAAGCTTTTCAGGGTGCACACCTTTAACCCAATACTTGGGAGGCAGAGACAGGTAGATTTCTATAAGAGCAAGGCTATCTTGGTCTACACAGCCAGTTCCAGGACAGCCAAGGCTACATAAAGAGACTATGTCTCAAAAAAAGTGTAAGCATCACTAGTAATTTCAGCAAATTCTCATGTGCACAATGATAGGGTGTAGAGGTAAGAAGAGTGTGAATGAGAAGACTCCTATAGGAGCCAACCCTGTTGGTGGAGGTGTGGGTAAGCCAGCCCTGAGGTTGTGAGAATGGGAGAGCTGTCACCACTACTATCTGTCTAGTGGTGGTATGGGCAGGGGAGAGATGTCCTCCTACCCATCAATGCCTGAGGCAGATGAGAGAGCTGTCCCTGCCACCCACCAGCTACAACACTCAGGAGAGCAGGCCCTGCACTAGTCTAGGCAGCACAAAAGAGCCAACCCTGTTGGTGGAGGTGTGGGTGAGCCATCTGTTCCTATTACTCATCAGTCTTGAGGTAGCATGGGTGGGAGAGAGTTTACCCTGCACCCCCCATCATCATCTCATGCAGGTGGGAGAGCTGGACCTGAGGTCATAAGAGCAGAAGAGCTATCCCAGGCCCTCATCAGCCTGCAGCACCCTGCAGAGCGGCCCCTACACCTTGCCTGGGCAACACAGTAGAGCTGACTCCCAAGGTGTAGGTATGAGAGTACCAACCCTAGGGGTGTGAAAGCCAGAGAACTGGCCCTAACCCTTGCTCATCATGGGAGTGAGTGAAGTAGCCAGGTCAATGCTGGAGAATCAATCCTGGTGGTGAAGACAGGTGAGAAGTGGTGGGCTGACCAACCTTGCAACTACCCAGGCCCAGAATCAGGGTTATGTGTTGGGCTACCCCAATATCCACCCCATCTGTGAGCTGCTGGAGCATGGAGGAGGGGTCAATCCTGTGGATCCAGGGCTGCAAGATTTCTAAGACAGGAGAGCAACAGGATGCCCAGGAAGAGTCCCAGTGGGGGCTCGGCATCCATGGTGTAGCAGACACCAAGGATCTCTAACCAGACCAGTGATTCTTTTTTGGATAAATGTCTGCACATAAAAATGTGTGGATAAAGGGGTTTCCTGCATGACTCACTGTGTCACACTGCAGCTTCCATGACGAGATTGTCCCCTTCTTCTCCCCCCTCCTTTTTCTCTTAATTTTTTTTGTTTTATTTTGAGGTGGGGCAGGAGATAGGTGGGATCGGGACACACAATGTAAAAGACACAAAGAATAAATAAAAATAAAGAGAAAAGGCTCTTATAGGCCTTAGTGAGGAAGGAAGACAAACTCTTTGACATTTGTCTGCAGCTTTAGCAAACTGATAGCACATGACAAAGTGATGTCCCTATACTGTGCTGGAGTGTATTAAACACTTAGCATTGAACTTTTTCTCTCTGTCTGACTCTCTGGTCCTTAGAAGGTTCTTTTTTACTGAAGGGATAGTAATTGACTGATTATAATTATCATCATTATTTTTACTATTATTATTGTGATTGTTATTGTTTGGCCATGCCACACCACCATGTTATGTTAGAAATAATTAAAATATTTCTAAATATGATGTTGAGGAGAAAAATTATAATAAAGGGTAACCTGAGTGGTAAAATAGTGCAGGTCTATTTTTTTCAACAACCCTTACCATCTGCCACTTCTGTGTGATATCTGTGTCCTGCAATGACCTCCAGGATCTGAGTTCTTCCTCCATTCAGCGATTTGTGATTATTGAATAACATCTGGTTACATAACAAGAACCAAGTGTATGGAGAATGCTGACTGAAATGAGCAGAATGGATTGTAAAGAACCCAGAGTGTAAGCCTTTTGGAATAAGTAGAATCAGATATTCCTCTTAATAAAAGAATGTCCTATTGACCATACAATATTGTAGATATGATTGTTAACTATGCATCCAGAATCAAATTCAAATTTTAATTTCCCTTTGAAATCCCCCAATCTCTGAACTTTATTTACAAAGTGGAAATGACAGAATCTAACAGAGGCATTGGTGAGGATGATTGAGACGCTGTATTTTAAATGCTTATGGCAGTGCTTGCCCAATCACAAACTCATGGCCATCCTCATTATCACCTCATAAACAGCACAGTCAAGTGCTTTGGAGTTTGGAAAATACTTTTATATACATTTAATCTTCTTAACCCACAGGTGTCTTTTGAAGCAGGTGTTCCTGTCATTTAATAGATGAGGTAACAGTTTTGAAGGAGTGAAGACACTTGTCTAAAGCCACACATCCTGTTAACATGAAAAGCAAGCACCCAACTTCCAACTTCTAAAACGTAGATTTGTGCTTCTCCTCTTAGGCTTCCAGCCTCCCTGCAAAGCTATTCCAAGGCTTTGCAAAGAGTATATGGTAAATAAACACTGCTCAAGAGGCAGTTCTCTTGTGTCTTGTGTGCTTATTTCCCTCCCTTAGTAGCACATTGGGTTAAAGATTCTTAGTGTGAAGATCTTTTTTTTTCCCCTCAGGAAATCTCATAGGTCACACACAAATGATTTGGAGCCTAACCAGCCACTTGTTTTCCATACATATTTATTTACATAGAGATGCTGTGGTAGCCGATGGAGATGTGATGTGAATACTGATGCTTATGAATCACATTATCTGAGGAACTTTATAGACATCAGAAACGGATTGAAACGGAGCAGAGGCCAGGCAGGCAGGATGAGGCAGAAGGTCACGAGGCCAGGGTTCAATCTGTTGCATGGATTCTGGGCAAACAAAACAGTCTCCATTCAGAGTGAGTGATCAGTAAACATGACAAGAATGTTTTGCAAAATGAAATGAATGGCTACCTTGTGATCATCACCTGGGCCTGCTGCTCTGTGGGATAGTGCTTGTGGGAAGAGAGGTTACAAAGTTTCTTCTATTAATCCTGTGAGAAACCCCGGTAACCTCATCAGCCACCTGGAGCATGTGATCCCTGAACTAACAGTTATGTACTCTGGGCTAATTCCAAATCATGATTACCTTGGTATAACAGGAAGAAGGTTGGCTTTCCTTTCAAAAGTAAGATTGTATAAATACATTTAAGCATTGCACACATATTTGAAATAATGATGATAATAGTACTGAACAAGGTAGTAATAACACATCATTTTCTAGCACTTCAGATGTGCCAGAATGACTCTAACACTTCAAATGCATCAGGAATGTTTAATCTGTACAACAATCCCATGAGCTGAGGAGAAAAAATTTCAGGGACTTGCCCATGTTTACACAGCTCAAAGTGGCAAGACTGGAAAAACTACCTCCCCTTCTCTTCTATCCAATAACTTCTCTACCTCTTGATAATGAAACTCCTTTATGTCATGCATCCCTTGACTTTACTTTTTGTAGGTTTATTTACTTTTATGTGTACAAGTGCTTTACCTGCTTGTATGTGTATGTACCTTGTGTGTGCAGTGCCTATGGAAGCCATAAGAGGGCCTTGGATGCCTTGGAACTGGAGTTAGAGACAGTTGAGAGCTGCCAGATGAGTGATGGGAATTGAACCTCAGTCTTGTGAAAAAGTAACCAATGGTCTTAACCACCAAGCCATCTCTCCAGCCCCCTTGACTTTAATTTTGTAATATACATTATATGACAGCTTCCTCATTCTATCAAAACTAAAAACTCCTTAAAATCCATTTAGACTCACTAAAGACTTCCATAAGTTCATATAAAGTCTCCCTTTTCCTTGGTAGTTGCCACATAACTATCATATTAAATTGTCAGTGTGTGCCTGTATGGTGGCTTTTCTCATTAAATTTTGTTTCTTCATAGTTCAGTTCAATTCCCAGCAAATGTCTGTATTTGAATAGCGAGATTGAGCTGTCTGAACAGAGTGAAATCAGCCAGCAGAACAAATTTCTGAGCAGTCTGAATGGGTGATGTAGCAACATACCCTGAAGCAGTTCAGAGAATAGGTTAAATGTATCAAATCACCTCTCCACCACCATTTCCTAATGGTATTGATGCAACTTCTCTCCAAAGTCATGGTCTCATTGGAGCAGTCATGTCCTTATAATGCTACCTCCTTCTTCCTGACCACAGTGATTACTCCAGAATATTCCCTTTCACCCCCGAATGAAGCTGAGTTTGGAAGGGATCAGTATTTTGATTGGAGGATACATGAATCCAACAATTGTTAGCTGTTTTGATCAGCAAGTCAGAGGCTTATTTACTGCAAGTGCAAAAAGTGAGAGGGTGCCAGGGGACAAAGTTAGGTTCATAAGTTGCCAAAACTTGACAGATGGAGCTCTTCTAGCACTGTAGTGATGAAGATCTCCAGGGTTCATTAGAAAAAAGACTGTTTACGTAGTGTCCACTGTTACATACCAAACAATAACTATTTTGTCCAGTGAATGCCGATGTAGTGTCTTGAGCATGGGGAAGAGTTGGCTGAGGGAAAGGTCCCAACAGTTTTGACTTTGGAAAGTTATAAATTTCATGTAGGATCATAAATGACTGCCATGATTGAGCTTGTAATCTTAACTAAGAAGTTTTTGCTTCAAGAACCAATTGAGTATATTTGGATGGAGTAGATGAATATCAGCGGTACCTGAGAACATTTGTAAGTGTTCCATTCTGTGCTGAAGCCTCTGGGGACTCTGACTCAATTAGTTTGGGGTGGGGCTTAAGGAATCCTGCACTTTCCAGAAAGTTCTCAGGTAATTCTGCTAAGCTTTCAGACTTGAAGGGTTCCATAAATCTCCACACACTATAGTTCACTCCTCCTGTGTCTCTAAATTATTTATTGCATTAACTTTATATTCTGGCCAGATCAATCTGTTCTTCATTCAATGAAAACCTACTGGCAAAGTGTGTAAAGCACAATGCATAGTACCTGCCTGCTCTGCTTTTAAGTTTTCCTAGAAGGAGCACAATTCCTATCTCCTTCCAATTAATTAGAAAAAGTAATATTTTGTTTAGGGTGAGAAGTTATGGTTCCATCTCTTTACAGTGTAACCAAAGTCTCTTCTGTAAGTATGAAACCACAAAGTCCATGCCATGAGGGTGACAGAAAAATAAATCTATTTTTATTACCCTAAATTGGAATAAATTATTCTGACTTGTTCTGCCTGTTCTCCGAGGGGTGGGGCACAAAACTAATCCAAGATAAACCAGAAACTGAAACTCTGACCACAAAGCTAAATTGCAGCTTTGTGAGGTGCAAGATGAATTCCAAGCTTGGGTTCTGTGATTAGAGATTGAAACATGGATGACTCCATGTTCAAACGGGTGTCTATTGAATGGTGGTACAAAAAGCATCCATCTAAGAAGCTTGTGTTCTTGCTCATATTTCTGAATACCTGTGCACAGTTACTTTCTGGGTCTTCGTGACTTCCTTTCCTATTGTGGAGATCCCAAAGACTATGGAATTAGAAAACCAAACCTGTCAATTTAGTCTACCTTTGGTGTCAAGTGTGTGTGCCTGGGGGAGGTAGGGAGCTGAGATAGTGTGCTGTTCACCCTTCAGTGATTAGAGAGAGCTTACCATGTCTTTCTTCAGTGGGCCCTTTGGTCTAGTCTTCCTCACCATCTACTTTCCTCTCTGTGAAACACCTTGCTCAGTATTCAAAACTTAGTTTAAACAATGCTTTCATTTTACAATGAACATTTTCTTGAATGGTCTTGAATATTGCCATTCATTTAAAAAATTTAAATTATTTTTACTCATATTAAAAAAGTTATACATACTAATGAGTTATGATATGGTGTTTCTTAATTTAAAAATATTTTCATGTATTTTTATATACATTTATTTTTTTTATTTTTATTTTTTATTTGGTTTTTCGAGACAGGGTTTCTCTGTGTAGCTTTGCGCCTTTCCTGGAACTCACTTGGTAGCCCAGGCTGGCCTCGAACTCACAGCGATCCGCCTGGCTCTGCCTCCCGAGTGCTGGGATTAAAGGTGTGCGCCACCACCGCCCGGCTATACATTTATTTTTTATTTTATTTTAGTGTGTGTGTATGTGCCTGCAAAACCAGAAGGGCATGGAATCCCCTGGAGGTAGAGTTATAGGCAGTTATGAGCCTTCCCACGTGGATGTTGGGAACTGAACACAGGTTTCCTGGAAGAACAGCAAATGCTCTTAACTGCTGAGCCATCTCTACAGCCACCAGGTATTTGATGTTCTGATTTATTTATGTATTATACACTATTTAAGTCAGTTTAAAATAATTTACACTCTCAAACATTTATCACTCTTTTATGGAAAAACATTAAAAAGTCCGTCAAGTATAAGAGACATGCACTCTATTTTTGTTACCTCTAACTACTCTACTGTGAAGTTACAGGCTAGAATGTACTCCTGGTCATAGCTTATAACCCAGTGGTCAGCCTGAATCATCCTCTCTTCTTTTCTTCTCTGTCCAGCCCAAAGTAACTACCTTCTACTTTCAGCTTCTATGAATTCAACTTTTAGATTGTAGATGTGGGTGAGGTCAATCAGATATAGGTGAGGTCAATCAGATATGGGTGAGATCAATCACATAAAGGTGAGGTCAATCATGATCCTTCCAGATAAGGCTGGAGCACTTTTCTGTTCCTACTATTTCTGAGCTTGGTGTGATTATTCATCCTTTGTTTGCATTTTTCTTGCATATTAGAAGATGAATTGTGAGATGGCAAGAGACATGCCTTCTTTGCTTCTGCATTTCTCAAACCTGGTGTTAAGTAACTCAGTACCTGATTACAGAGGGATGTAAGCCTTAGTGGCTAAGATCCTGAACATTCTTTTCCTCCTGTGACATGGAGGGGCTTGGGAAAGAGTGTGAAATTGTTACAAACCCCCAGGCCTCTCTTCACCCTTCTCACCACAGCAATGCCACATCTCCTTTTAGACTCCTCTATGATTATTCAGTTCCTTTCCTAATTAGCAGAATCGTTAAGTCTGTCATTCCAGATGTGCCTTTCCCCCCTTCAGAAAATGATATTTACACTTTCAGCTCTTTATATGAGCTATTTAGATCTGATGATAATTGCAGAATATATAAAAATGAATTCCTACAGAGGGGAAAAGACTTAATGAATCCTTCAAGTGACTAGATAAAGACCCAAATACAATTGTGTCTTTATGTACAATGTGGGATTATGTGTGTGTGTATGTGTGTACAAGTGTATGTTTTAACTCATGTAGTCATGTATGGAGGCCAGAGGTTAACATCAAGGCGCCTCCCTCATATGTTCTCCACTTTATTTTTTGAGACAGGGTCTCTCTCTGAACTGGGAGCTCACCATGACAGCTAGATGGATTTGGAGCTAGGCCCCCTTGGCTCTTCCTGTCTCTTTCTTCCAAGGCCAAGGTTACAGCTGTGCTCTTCCATGTCCGGCTTTTTTTTTATGTAGGTTCTGGGGATCTGAAATTAGGTTCTCATGTTTGTGCAGCAAGCAATTTGCAAACACAGAGCCCTCTCCCCAGCCCCTCAAATCCCATTTTCTAAGAGGTGTTGAATATGAGTTTTGTGTCTCTACAAGGTGATGTTTGGCAACACATAGTGGGCTCTAAAGTTAGCTTTTGATTTGAGTAGTTCCTTTACTTTTGTTTGTTTGCTTGTGTAGTTGGTTGGCTTTTTGAGAGAGGGTTTTTCTGTGTAGCCCTGGCTGTCCTGGAACTTGCTCCATAGACCAGAGTAGCCATAAATTCAGAGATTCACCTGGCTTCGCCTCCTGGGTGCTGGGATGAAAGATGTGCACCACCATGCTTGTCTTATTCCTTTACTTTTTACTGCATAACTACAACGCTCTAAGATGCCAGCAGCAATTTTGTAAACAGGCTCTATAGAGGGTTGGTAGCTTTGTTTCACAGGGAAGACTCAGAACAGATCTTAAAACCACCCACCCAGACTTGACTATTATTCTGACCTATTCCTGGCTGGCTTTATGACTGCAGCTCTATGTGTTTTAACAATGTCATTTAGCTATGGTGTGTTTTACTGACTCTACTATCCTAATTGCCTTCCAATTAGCCTCCATATCCCATTCTTCTGTTTGGTCAGAAAATAGGGATATTTTATAAAAGACTTTCTCCTCAGTTCTTGAAGTTTTCTCTAGGCACCAGAGGAGTAAATACTGAGGATCTCCCAGCCTGTTCCTTCATCAGCTATGATACTAAGCACTCATTGTACCTTAGCATCTTATCAGGCAGATATAAAGATCTCTCTAGTTCTGCCCTAGGGGGTTCACAGCCTATAACTGGGACAAAATAATGACAATACAAGCTGGCACCTTAAGTCTGAAGGAAAGAATATTTTCAACCCAGTGTGGAGTCAAATTTGGAAGACTTCTCAGTTGCTTGATGCCATGATGGAAGGCATGTATCTAGCAGAAGACACCGAGTTGGATGATGAAGGATGGAGAACTTCCCAAAAGGAATGATCAAGAGAAAACACATGGGCAGGAGGAAAAGATGAGCAAAGGCCTACGTGAGTGATAAGACAGGGCTTTCAGTAGAAATGAGAAACAAATGTATTTTTCTGTATTACAGTATGAATTATAACATTTAGCCAGAAAGTGAGAATTTAGTGTGAGCAATGCACTGCAAAAATCTTTAAATGCCAAGTTCAACTAATTAAATCTTAACATTCTCAGAGATTGTTCTTCTATTACTATAATTTTATTTGATGGGAGAGCCTTAGGGTGTTTGAAAGAGGATATTTCTATAAGAGATGAAAGCTGATAAATTGGGCAAGATTGTAGAGGGATCAGAGAACAATCAGGAGGCTTGTGCAATGGTTAAAGGTGAGAGGTAATATGACTTGAAGAATGTAGGAGGTGGCAAGAATGGAGAGGAAAGGTTATGACAGTTCCAAGCATTTGTATTCCAACCACAGACGTTATCCTATAATTCTTTTCTTGAAATACCAAGAAATAATACTCCCCAGAGAAGCTCACATTGATAGAACTACAGATGTCAAATACACACTTTATCCTATTCAGCTTCTGTTGAGGTAAATGGAGAGATTTTTAATGTGGACCAAGTCTTAAGAATGTCTAACTTTGTCTCATGAGATGGGAAGAAAATATACATGGATGAGAATAGTCTTTTGACTGTTTTTTATTAAAGAGTGGCAAATACATGAAAGAGCATCTTGGGACATGACAGAGCATTCGGCAGAGTTCTTACAATGGTTCTGTTTGCACCTAACTACGCTTCTCGCAAAACCATTTATTCTTCCAAACCTTCAGTGTCCTTCACTATCAAATAGTACAATTGGGATTTAGTGGTTTTACACTTTTCTCAATGTTAGAATTCTGGTTTAAGTAGATTATCAGGGGAATCTACGATGTAAATCAGCACATACAAAACATAGTGATGCATCTGGCATAGAAATTGAATCTTGCACAGCCTCTGTGCTGTCCTCACTTGTCAGAGCATCATGGGACATCATCAGAAGTCCAGCAAATATTGTAAGTTATAAGATAGTACCAGATGCTCCTTTAAAGTCGTAATAGTTATAATGAGTCTTCAAACAGAAATTATATACTGGGTTTCTTAGCACCTTTGGCAGAAAGATGGAGAGGCTTCATTCCTTATGAGCTTGTTCTTCAGAGAATCAAGCAACTCATATTTGTTCTTGCCTTGAGCCTCTCCATTAGTGGCTCACTCTTCTAAATGTCTGTCTTTTCCTATTTTGCATGATTTACTGTTTTCTCATCATCAACGTCTTTAAACAAAAACACATCCCAAGAGTCCTTTCTTCAGAAAGAACTTGCTTAGAAACTCTTCCCTTATAATGTTCTCTTCCAAGGACCTGGGAAGAACTCTAGCAATATGCTCATATGACCATGTGCTTTTGTAAATTTTGAAAGACACTCCAGTCATAACCCACTATGATTACTTTCTCACACTTCTTGCATTGCTATGTTTCTCTTGTGTTGGGTGACCTTTGAAAGCTTTGTTTTTCACATTACTCACTTACAAAATGAGAAAAAAAATCCCACCTACCTCTCAGTGTTGTTGTGAGAGGTATGTTCACGTGGGATAGATTTCTATCTGGTTGGACTATTGAAGACTGTAAGTAACTTAGCTAACACAAACAAGATGAAAGCAAAGAATATCTCATCTTCTTCCTCTGGAATCGATATAACAAAGACCCAGGGATTTAATAGCCTGTCCACATTTTCGAGCTGTGAAGGGTTCAAGTTAACACTGGATTCCAGGCCTCCTTATGGAAAATGAAGTGTCTCTGAAGCACACGATTACCTGCCAATGCTTCACAGGGAAGTATGGTGCTTGGAGGACTCTGTCTCTTGCTTCCTTCCCCTGTTGTTAGGATATATTCATTGTGAAAAGTGATGATGACATTCTCGTGTATTTTGATATTACTCATACCTTTCCCTTTCTCACTCACCCTTCCTCTGCTCCTGTCTTAGCCCCAAGGGTTTTTTTCTCCCTATGCTTGCATATCTTTTAAAACAATGTCAAAATCCACATATGAGTGGCAACATTTAATATTCTTTCTTTCAAGGTCTGGTTTTATTTAACAACATGATCTCCAGCTGAATCCATTTCCCTAAAGTGGCATATTTTTGTTCTTCTTAATGCCTGAACACTACATTGTATTTTATTAGCTGTCATCTGTTGATGCACACTTGTACTGAGTATCTCTACGGTAGAAAGTACTGCAGCAAATAAGGATGTGTAGCATCTCTGTGATGTACCATTCAGTCTCCCTTTTTACTGACTTCTTGTATAAACCCCTACGTATAGACTCCTATTCCTTGAGATAGTCCATAGAACACTGAGTATTTACCAAAACAGCCTGCCAAGAACCCTATAACAGGGAAACCAAAATGATTTTGAAATGATTAGGTATATATTTGGGAATTCTGGTTCATTTTTTTTGAGGTTACTATACAGCTTTGGGGTACCACCAGAGTACATAAGCAGATGTGAATTCATATGCCACTGCTTAGAAGCTAAATCCATATATCATTACTATACACAAGGATAAACTCCAGAAGTTAGAACAAAACATTTATAAAACATAAAACCCAAACATCACTGCATGTGTGAGTGAGGGCTTTTATAATCTTTAATGGTTCCAGCCACTGTCAGTATTACACAAGCATCTAAACCAGGAGGAGAGGTTGATATATTTGTTCTTCTTAAAGACCCAAAGCTCAAGCCATTCAAAATAAGATCTTACAGATGATAAAATCAAGCAAAGCAGCTTAAAACTTATATATGCCATGACTAAATCAAATGATAAATGTCAAAGTGAGAAAAAATGTTGCAACTCCTGTCCTAGACAAAAGACTGATTTCTTTAAACATAAAGACAGCTGCCACAACTTAAGATCCACCCAGATATAACACTGTTTATTTATCAACAAGGATGTCCACTGTATTAGCAAAGTCCTAGAGACAACTTACATTTTCTTCATTGGAGGGTTGAGTACATGAACTTCTGTTAACCTTTATGGAGGTGTGGCCAATGGCAGAATGAGATACTTTGTAGGAATCCAATGGAAAGATCTCCAGTACATATTTGTCAATAAAACAAGAAAATTTTTACATTGTATGTTATATTTGAATGTGGAAGGTGGTCAAGAATATAGAATTCTGTTTTCCTGTATGTGCATAATAAATACTTGAGAAATATTTAGGGTACTATATGCATACAATTTTAACTAATTAATCAGTATATGTGTGCATTTGTGGACATAATTGTGTGTGTGCATGTGTACACAGACGGGGAGGTCACAGGACATCTTTTGTAGCATGTTTTCTTTTTCCATGTTTACATGGGTTCCAGGGCTTAAATTCAGGTCACCAGGATCATGTGGTAAGCACCTTTAAACTATTTAAAACTGACTCCAGGGACTGCATGTTAAACATGGAGTGGACTGGGTGAAGAACCAAGAAACTACCTAATGAATACTGAATTACACTGTGTCTTAGTTAGGGTTTTTATCTTTGTAGACACCATGGCCATGGCAACTCTTTATAAAGGAAAACGTTTAATTGAGGTGGCTCACGTATGGTTTTAACGGTTCAGTTCATTATCAGCATGGCGGCATGCAGGCAGATGTGGTGTTGGAGAAGTAGCTGAGAGTCTTACATCTCAAAGGTAACAGGAAGTCAACTGAAACACTCAGTGGTATCCTAAGCATAGGAAGCCCACTCAAAACCTACCCCCACAGTGATACACTTCCTCCAATAAGTTCATACCCACTCCAACAAAGCCACACCTCCTAATAGTGCCACTCCCTATGAGATTATAGGGGCCAATTACATTCAAACTACCACATACTGCTCTGATTTAATTATACCCAATCAAAATGTAAAAATAAAGTTAAGTAAGTTCCCATCAATGACATGCCATGTGCTTACAAAGTAACTTTGAAGAAGCTGTTTGAACTTGATGAACTTCAAGTTTCCCAGCTACAAAATTGGGAAAATGACATTTAAAAAGATCTCTAATCAGCATAGAGTTTGTCAACATTTTATATTTAATCTGACCTCTGATGTTCTCTCAGCCTCATTATCTCTTCACCTGGACTTTTTCTATCACAGTCAGTTCAAGGATCATGCCCTCACTAAGATGCAGGCTCAGAGTTAAAGGAGCCCCACAGCTGCGTTGCCTTACCTTCGGATAATTGCTCCTAATCGTTTGCATATATCATCAGAGAGAAAAGTCTAATTATTTTCTCCTTGGAAAAGCCTCCAGAGAGAAGGTTTTAGGCCTGTTTCCTTCTTTGCTTCCTAAGAAGAGTAATATTTTTGAACTTGATTTCACCTTGGAGGAAAATACCCACATACATTTGTATACACGCATTCAACTTTTATGCAAATGAATTTTTAAGCTCCGATTTTCTGTGTTTATGGACAACTACTTAGATTGACACAAGAGAGGTTGACACTTCTTAGGTACACTCAGGTGTATGTAAAAATCTTTCAATTCACATATCACTTCTTTGAACTCACTGACTTCACTTCCAAGCTTAGCGGCCTGTGGACTCTTGATTCTCATGCTTAATTTGCAAAGTATATTTTCATCTTATAATAAGCTAAAATTATAGATACACACATGTATAATTCTAGCAAAATGAGGTGGAGAGATGAGCTATTTTCCAATATTTTTTTTCTAATGTCAGTAGCTTTCCGACTAATTTCAGGTCCCTCAATATCAAGCATTAGGTGTTCATTTTCTGGTTGATTACTTCCATTTCTCACTAGATATGTATACAGATTAAACTGATGAGGTAAACAAGCTGGAAGATTTATGTAGAATATTACAAATATCCGTCAAGGAAATCTTTAAAATGTTTTTCCTTACACACTGGAGCGTGACTGATACCTTCCAGATGAGAGTCTGGGGAGAAAAGTATTCTTTGAGCATTCATGTGAGCTCCTAACTCTTCCTAATAGTATTCATTCCTTCCTTGGTCTTATCCACTGCCTCCTTGGTGGGTAAGGAAATGTCTCTCTATGCAGGTGCTTCTGCCAAGGATCAGGGAATTCTAAATGATGCAGTGACTCATTTCAAGATAAGGCACCAGAGACTAACCTTGTGATTTTCCTTAGTGAAGACACTCTTTCCCAGCATGAAATAAATGAATTTCTGAAGTTTAGGATAGAAGGATAGATGTGTAGTTCAATGTTTAAGTTCTTACACAACATACATGAAGTCTTGGGTTCAATCCTCCAAAACTGTAAAAAAACAAAACAAAACAAAACAAAAAAAAGACGACCAAGGTCTTTCATGTTCATTTTCTTAAATAATCCAAACACAAGTATTTCAAGGCTTGCTATTATCCTTGCTTTATCGGGAAAGAAACAGATTTTAAAAGTTAAGGAGTATCTCAAAGCCACATCAATGAATGGCTCTGAGGTTTGGTGCCAGCTCTTCCATCTCCAAATGCATTCTTTTTTCAGTGCTTCAGATGCCCTCATTTATGACTGAAAGAAGAATGCATGCAAGCGTGAGTGAATGAGGAAAGGAATGAAGGTCAGGATAGCACTCCATGCCTCAGGGGAAGCAAAGCTACTCTGGCAAAATAGACCTAGAGAGAAGATCCATCAAGATCTCCCTCATGAATCCAGGCTGTGAATGTTAGGTGACAAATTCCAAATGAGGCAGGGGATAGGGATTTTGTTCCTATTTTGTTCAGATGTACAAATAGTCTGTGTTTAACTTCTTGCTGTATATAACTTTATTCATTGTGATCCTGTGTGCTGGTTAGGAGCAACAGCCTTAAGAGTTTGTTAAATGCAATTGACCTGGTGATCTCTTACAGCCCTGGGCTTCAGATACTTCTTTCTCTTCCCAAGGTGCTTCCCTAGATACACTGAAAAAGAAGTTTTTTTTTTTTTTTTTTTTTTTTGAGAATGGGATGGGAGCGGTCTCTTGGATTCACGTGAATCCTCTGGTTTCATTGGTTTTTGTTATGACCACATTTTCAACTTTCTTGTGTTTCACACTACTGGACTACTCAGCTGGTGATTTGATCTTAGGATAGGTGGGATGTTGCAGGTCTCCTACACTGTCACGGTAATTTTTTCTGGTCTTGATAGTAACAGTAGTAGGTGTTACAGGAAGAAGCACATAGAACCTAGGAAGACTTGGAGATGTGTGGATTCTGTCCACAGCATTAGTGTTAATGAAAACTCAATTGCAGTGTGGTTGTATGGTCAAGAAGGTGGACACTTCCACCCACTGCCATGACTGATAACCTCTTTCTCCAAAGTAATTTATGTTGAGAATACAAAGTTGAGGGAAAAAGAATTGAAAGGAAGTCTGATTAGTGAAGGGATTGGTCAGGAGTTCTACTTTCAATACCATCCATAGAAGAATCAAAGACAACACTTCACTTCTGAGCTTCTCATTATGTGTTCTTCACAAGTAAGGTGGCCTCTTTGTGTTAGACAAATTACAAGGATGATAGCTTTTGGTGGATGGATACACTTTTTGAAATGAATAAATCAATGCATGAATATGAATATATTCATATATTTGCTGAACTGGGATGGAATCTAGGGTCTTAAGCATGCTTGACCAAGTGTTCTACTACAGACCTACATGGCAAACTCCTGCTATTGGGCAGTTATTAATTAGGGTGTATTTCCACCTGTTGTTCTTTTTTAAATGGTTGCTGTCTTTTAAGCCAAAGCTGTCTGAATCAGCAACGGCAACTCTGCTGCTACCAGCAGCGGTTAGGCCACAAGGGCTGTAGCGGAAGGGAAATCTGTTCCCTTTGGCTCTAACTCTTGCAAAGCTATGAAGGGAACTTAACTAAATCTCTCTCCCTATAAGAACTCAAGATTCAAAAGTTAAGGTGGAATTCTGCTCTTCAAGGAGGCTGAATAGCAAGTAGCTCACCTCCTCCCCTTGCTCGCATCCTCCAAAAAGCCATCGTCCTTCTCCTTGCCCCTCCTTATAAACTCCTTTTCACCTGCCTCCTCCATACCACTTCCTGTCAGCTAGTTGCTGACTCAGCCTCCTGACCACAGGTGAATTTTATTTAATCACACATATATTCACATCATTAAACAAATATTACAGAGCATAAACAAAAGTAACATACCTTGAAATAATATTTTACAACATCCATCCTTGATTATTAATCTCAAAGTGTCTTGAACTACCTCAAAGAAATTTATTGCAAACTCATAAGTAAAGAGAGTATGCTGTGGGATGTTCTGTATGGCAAATGTGTTGCTCTGATTGGTTACTAAATAAAACACTGATTGGCCAGTAGCCAGGCAGGAAGTATAGGTGGGACTAACAGAGAGGAGAATTGAGGGAAGAGGAGGGCAGGGAGACAGACTGCAGTCGCCACCAGGACAAGGAAGATGTAAGGTACCAGTAAGCCACGAGCCACATGGCAAAGTATAGATTAATAGAAATGGGCTGAATATAAGAGTAAGAGCTAGACAATGATAGGCCTGAGCTAATGGCCAAGCAGTTTAAATAATATAAGCGTCTGTATGTTTATTTTATAAGTGGGCTAAGGGACTGCTGGGGTTTGGTGCGACCTGGAGAGAAAACTCTCAGCTACAAGAGTACATTATGAGAATATAGTTAAAGCAATTAAAATATAAATGAATATTTGTTGACCACCTATATATCTGTTGCCATCTCAGGAATTTAGGCAAAAGCAATAGCTTAGTGAAGGGGAAATAGGAGCTGGAAATAATAAAGGGGTATTAGAAAATAAATATAAATAATAAGTAAGATGCAAAAGATGGCAACTGATGATGTAGAACAAAACAAAGCAGGAAAGATAATAGGAAGTATGTGTTGCATACAATTTCAGAGCAGTGCAAAACATCCCACAAAGAAATCATCATTTGAACAAAAGCCTGAAGGTAATGAAGAAAGGAGTCATGTGGACAGTGAGAAGAAGAAAATTATTATTTATTAATATTTTGAAGCAAATCTCAGATAACAAATGTTAATATTATTTTTAATGAAAATGTTTTTCATACAATATATTCTGATCATGGATACCTCTCCTCCAAGCCCTCTCACATTCTCCCCACCTCTCCACCCACCCAATTCCATACTCTTTCTTTCTCTTTCTTTTCAGCAAAGGAACAAAATAGCAAACAAAATAAACAAAACAACAACAACAATAATAATAAACTAAGAGAAAACACAAGAAATACACAAACACACATAACAAACTCATAAAACACAAAATCAGAAACCATAATGTACAAGCAAAAGACCAGTAAGACAAAAATGCCCAAACAAAACAATATGAGACAAAAAGTCTACAAAAATACCACGAGTTCATTTTGTGTTTTCTATCAACCGCTTGGCATGGGCCCTTGGTGTGGTGTGTGTGTGTGTGTGTGTGTGTGTATGTCATATAAATAATGTATAGCTATGTGAAATGCACTCCCTATATGGGCTTACTACCCTTCCAGATCTGAGTTGTTAACCAGGCACTGGTGCCTCATCCCCTCCCATGGGATGAGTCTTAAATCCAAACAGAGAATAGTTAGTTATCTCCATAAGTGAAGTCACTGCACTCACAGAGGTGGTTATAATGCCGACTTTCATAAGGCTTCTTTATATTCCATTAATCTCTGTCAATCCTTTCCCCCATCCTGCACCATCATGTCCCTAGCCACCCTCCCTCCCTGCCTGGCATTAGGGTCGTGCGCACAATAGTTGCCTAGTCAGATTTCTTAAAGGAAATCATTATTATTTAACCCTCTCTGAGGAGAGGATGGGGGAGTAGAAAGGAGGTGAGGGAGGAGGGGGGAAACTGTGGCTAGTATGTAAAATAAATAAATAATAATAAAATCGATGTGCTGAGAATCTTTTACTGAGAGGGAGAGGTAGAATCTGAAAATCCAGACACTATATTTACTATATACTTGGTGAGTAGTAGTATTTTCAGTGAGAGAAATAGTAGTGGCTTTAGCCAGATTTTGTGTGTGTGTGTGTGTGTGTATGTGTGTGTGTGTGTTAATTGGATAACACTGGTGATGCACAGAGAGTGAAAGTAAAGAAAGAGAGAAAAAAAGTGAGGAAGAAAAAAAGGAAAAACCAACTTTATGGCCTCAGCAAGAGAAGAAATGCAATTACCGTTAATCTCCTAATCGAGATGTGTAAGGCACATCAACTTAAGAGACAAGCCCCAGAGTCTACTTTCAGACATAATGATGTTAAGATGCTTAGAAAAATCCCAAGGCACTTATTTCAGATCCATCTATTTTCCTGTATATTTCATGATTTCATTTTTTTCTACACTGCAGAATGAAATTCCATTGTTCATGTGTGCCATATTTTCATTACCCATTCATCTGGTGATGGACATCTAGGCTGGTTTCATTTTCCTGTTGTTATGAATAGAGCAGCACAATACATGCACAAGTATCTTCAGGCAGGATACAGACTCCTTTGGATATATACTCTGGTTTCTCTTCAAATTGTAGAAATCTTTTGTCTTCTGCTAAATTCTTATTGAATTTAAAATGAAAGTATGTGTTCTCCACTGCTTCTCTGTTATTTAGTGCCATAACTACCAGGAGATCTTTAGCTTCCATTTTGAAACTGTCCCTCCTCATGTTGGCATTCCATCCCTAGTCTCTTGATTCCCTCTCCTGTTCCTTCTTCTCTTGCTTGCCTTCTACTTGATGAATGCTAAAATACATTATACGCTGTCTACTCCATCTCCCCGGAGTAGACAGTTCATCTTATGCTCCACTTTTCTTGTAAGGGTCTATTTGTTTATATAATTCCTGACCATTCTCATTGGAGAGAAAAAAAAAAGGAGAACATGGGACTACGTTGGCAATGGCTAAGTGCCTCGCCTGAACTGGGGAGCTGAACAAAGAAGTTCGTAAATCTAGACACAGCAGCTTTCTTTCTCTATGATACTCTTACCATTATCTTCATGTATTGTTGCATAATTAGAATGTAATCACCATTTTTAATGATCGAATTCTTAGGCGGGAATAAAGGGGAATGTAACCAATACATTTTCATTTCACAGTACAGGGAAGTAGGGCATGCCCTCTGGGTTTCCCAATTAGTCAGAGGGTGAGTGCACATTGCTGGGTGACTTATGACATTTCCCTCATGGCTCTCCACAGTGTTCTGGAAGGACCAGGACGTGCAGTCTCCAATGTGTACTCAGCCTGGCAGTGGGGTGGGGATGTCATTTATTTATCTCTGAGGCAGGAGCCTTCTTTGAGTGTCATTCCTCAGTTCTGCATCCCTGTTGTGCATGCCATTCACTTTGTGTGTTCCAAAGTCATGTTTATATTCAATTAACAGTTGACTCTTTGATACAGGGCTAGTTTCAACATTGTTTAGTCAGTGTGGAGCATAGGTTGCTCAATCACCATCTCAAGTTACTTGATTACAGCCTCTGAGTGCTAGTCTTTTATGGTTGGAGAATGGTATGCTACAGTGGCTTTTCAAGTCAGGACTTGGGCTGCTAACTTGTCATACAAAATGTAGTTACAGTCCTCCCTGGTTAACCTTGTTTCCAGATGAGTGACTCAGTATGTTTCAGATAAACAGTGATTTTTAATGGATCTGAGTCTATCAAGAGTCTTCAGGAGAGGTCTCTTCATGGACAACACAGAGATATATCTGTGTGCCAGTGTAGAGTTCACCATGTAAATATCTAAAATCTGAGTAAGAAACAAATTATAACAGTGTCCTGAAAGTGTCACAGAGGACCGATTCTACCTTAGTAGCTAAGGCCCAGAGTATCCAGCCGTAACCATTGTTGAGGATCAGAAGATGCTATCAGGGATGAGCAGGGAGACAGCAATTCTCCTTGTGCCTAGAACTGGGAGAGAGGATCCCTCAGGAGCTCAAGCAGAGACAAGAGTGATCAGCTTGAGTGAGCTGTGCCAGGGACCGTCACCCTTAAGTCTGGTCTTAGTGGTAAGGGTGGGTATTAACGTAGCTTCAGACAGGAGTAGCTAGGAAGAATTCAGGAACCTTCTGACGCCCCTCCCCCAAGGGGCTAAAAGAGCAATACTGGAATAGGACAAAGACTTCCCCCACTATCCTTTTAACTGCTTACTCTTTAATTGTCTTCTTCTGACTTACAAAAGTACTGGCTATACGTATAAATATGTGAATACTCTCCGCACGCTTATTTCTTCTTTCTCTATTTTTCCTTTTATTGAAAATAGCTTTTTCTCCCTCAAATATTATATCCTGATTATGGTTTCCCCTCCTGCTACCCCCCCCCATCCCTCCCCACCTCTCCTCCCATCCAGATCTAATTTCTGCCTCTTATTAGAAAACAAACAGGCTTCTAAGGGATGGCAAGATAATGAGATAAAATAAAAACCAGCACATTGCAATAGGACAAAACAAACAGAAGGAAAAGAGCCCCCAATGAGGCACATGAAACAGATACAGATGCAGAGACCTTGTTTGCACACACGGAACTGGAAGTCATAATATATATGCAAAGGACATGTAGGGCAAAAGGAGAGAAAAACACATGACATAAAATAAAAATAAAAATAAGATTAAAAGAAGCCCCAACACGACATTATGAGACAAGGAGTGTCCAGTGATGCTGTTAAGTTCCTTTTCTGTTGGCCATCTAGTGCTGGGCATGCAGCCCGCCCTTAAGAGCAGGTTTTTTTCCCCATTGAGACTCCCTTGGAGAAAAATAAATTCTCCTTTGCAAGTGTTTATCAATTGGGATAGCTTCTGTGCTAGGGGTGGGAGCATGTGTCTACTTCTCTCAGCTTTAGGACTCCATCTGGTGTAGACCTGTGCAGGCCCTGTGCACCAGCAGGCTTATTTCAATCCTTTGTTCTTTTTTTTCTTCTTCTTCTGAGATTCTTATTCACCAAACCAGAATGAAATGAACTAATTTAGTGATTCCTATGCTAGGGTCTGAGACAGAGCAAGCAACCCACAGCTCATTCATTAGCTTTGTTTATAAAAAGAATTTTGTTTTGTGCCTGGTTTCAGCTTTGTTCTCTTTGTACTCAGCTATGCTTGGATATTCAGCCTATGATTTCAAGTAACTATGTGAGCAGAGGGGCACAAAGCACCCCTCTTTGGAAAAGGCTGTAGCTCTTCTGAGTATAAATTGTCTTTGCACACCTGAAACATTTCCCTTTCCCTGTCTCTATGCCTCATAATTTCCCTAGAATATCACATTATTGCCTTCCATAAAGTACTTTTAAACATCCAAGTCACCCATACCTATCTCCCTTAGAACAAATTAATTTTCAGTCCTCTATAGAAAAAGTACATGTATATGTCTGTGTGCTTATGAGTGTGTGTGTGTGTGTGTGTGTGTGTGTGTGTGTGTGTGTGTGTGTAAGTTCTTACATAGGTATGTGGTGCCTATGTTGTGCAGGCATGTGTGTGTGTGTTGTGTGTGTGTGTGAGTGCACTTATATGTGTATGGGGATTCAGGAGCCCATGTGTGCAGGTGCATGTAGAGGCCTGAGGTCACAGTTGGGTATCTTGCTCTATCATTTTTCAACTTTTTACTTTTTCAATGCAATGTCTCTCACTGAACCTGGAGCTCATTGTTTTGCCTAGACTGGCTGGCTAGTGAATTCCAGGAGTCATCTTGTCTCTGTCTTCTCAGAGCTGGAATTACAGGCACTTGACTTTTTACATGGACACAAGGGCTCTGAATTCAATTCCTTACTTCAGCCACAAAGTCATCTACTTATCCTCCAAACATAGTTTCACAAATCTGCTATCATGCACCATATCCTGTGTTTGATCCATTGTGAAATATGTAGAGACAGCTGGGCTCGCCAAGCTTTCAGAAAATCTCCAACAAGAGCAGGCACTCATCAAACATATCCTGAAAGAAATCAGAAAACTAACTCTGATTATAAATGGCTCTTGACATGAAACAGACTTTTACTTTGAAGTGTTACTTTAACATTGACTGACTAGTAAAATATCTCACAGACACATTTGCATTCCAAATGTAACAGGTGGATAAAAGCCCAAGTTAAGCAATGCTATTTTAAATACGATGTCAGAAATTGCCAGACTGGAGGTGAGTCACATGGATCAGATGTTTGCAGTATTTTGAAGCAGGAGCCCAGAAACCTTCACAGAAACATCAAGTGGTTTATGTGGATAATTGTGACCATTGACTGACTTTGAGACTTGTTAAAATTGGTGCACACTTATCTAATGTAAGTTGGGATCCACTTTATGAGCAATGAAATCTTGCTATTATTTATATTTAGGGCATTGATACCATTCTACCAGTGTTCACCACGACAACCTGGAACTCTGCCACCAAATGGCCATGTGACCATGAGACTGGATAATATTTGAAAACTTCACTTCCTTGTTTGTAAATTGAGAAGTTGGATTCTATAGCTTGGGGAATGCTTGTCTCTTAAATGTTTTCTATGACCACGAATAAGTAAATCATCCAAAGATACCTGATTAAGAAGGGGCAGGATTTGTGTGAACTTGTTAAAATTAATCACTTTTCATTGTCTTGCCAAATGGAAAGAAAGAACTGTGATGTGGAGGGTTAACAAGTCACATTTAATTGGGGAAAAATGTGTGACATTTTTAGTTGACACTTTATTTGGCATAAATAAATGTTAGACCATTTGCTTCCTTTGGACTACACAAATTGACCTTAATATTAATTCTGATAATACCCAGCTGTCTGACTGTCCATATGAATGACAGAGACTACTTGAAAGTTACAAATTAATGAAGTCTGCAAAGTAGATGAGTAATTTTGTATTTCCATTTCTGCAAAGGAAATAAATAAGGTAATATATGCAAATAAGCTAAGTGTTCTCCAAGGCAGTAAGTAGCTTGATGTTGGAAAGGTAAGTCTCATGATCTGTAGGCAACATAAAAGGAAGTTAAGTTAAAAAATCTAACACACACACACACACACACACCCTTTAGTTTGGAGAACTTTAGTCTAGGACCCAATTAGATTTTCAAATATAGAATCCCTCATCTTGTGGGTAACTAGATTTATGGACATTGAGCTGTACAAATAATATCACAAGATAATGATGCCTCAAGCCCTCTTCCCCAAAAAAGAGCTCGTAAGAGATGAATTCATACAGGTAGAGTGATAGACATCATGAAGTGTATTGTATCCTCAGACATGAAGACTGCTTTGTTGACCTGGAATGGGCTCTTGAACTGCTGCTGTAACCTGAACACTCTGTAGCATCACAGCCAGATGCAATAAGAACAATGCAGCAGGACTTTCCACTGTACTCTGCCCATCTCCTCACTCTCACCCCCTATTCTGAGTTCTAATTTCACTTTTACACATATTTTTGTGGTTTCATTCTGCAAGCTCCACCTCTAGTGGATCTGCTCAGACAACACAGTGCTTTGATCTTATCCCTGTCTGGTATAACAGGATGGCTCCTTTGAGAGTGACTTGGTTCTCAATTATTGTTTTGTTCACTATTTACTGTTTTTACAGTTGGACCAATCCAAACATCTCCTAACATCGTTTTGCTTTTTTCAAAGATTCTTCTTTGAAGAGGGAGGGGGCTATGGTGTTAGAGATGAAGCATCATGAGGAAAACCCTGCAACCTCCCTGCAAACCTGAGATTTTGACTTGATAAACACTGAAATAATTTAATAAGTAAATTATTGAATTCCTTCATGAAGGTCTTAAAAGGTGGTTTGGAGTTGTGCAAACCAACTAACAATAATTTTGGTTCGGGGGGGGGGGGTCAACTTTTTATAAATATCCTGTTTTAAAGCTGGTAGCAAAATTCACAGTCAGGCTATTTGGGGTTACATGGGGAAAGGAGATCTGTGGCATGATCTGAATATAGTTTCTGTTGTGATTTGAAGCCTGGGTATGAGCAGGCAGGAAGGCCATGGGGAGCTCTTTGTGTGTGCGTGTGTTGCCATCTGCTGGTATTTAGCTGTGATTACATTAGCCAGTTTCAAAGGCAGCCACAAAGGTGGGATTCCCAGCTTGTGTTTCTTAAAGGCAGAGCCTGGGATGATGATTCAAGTTTGAATAATCCATTTTGGATAGAAAAGGAGGTACAGGAATGAGGAAATGATGAAGGGGAAGGGTGGCCAATGAAAGGTAACTACTAGCAGGAAACCGAAGTTTAGTATCATTTGACAGTTTGAAACACTGTTCTGAGAGCGAACCTACCAAGGAGAATCGACATGGACGGGGTATTATACACCAGTTCTCATCAGCCATACACTTTTGGAGTGCTTTGGGACTGGTCCTTACTGGATACTCTAGGATGTCCACAGAGGTGGCAGTTAACGCTGTCAAACAGAGAATGCAAGATTCGTTCATCTACATTTGAAGTGACAGGTACCATCCCCTTCCAGACATTTCAAGTAATTGTGAGATGGGTGACTTCCACTTTCATCACCTTGGATTTCAGGCTGGCATAATGAAAGCTTTCTCTTTGGAAACAGCGTCCTAGTCATCTTGTAATCCCAAACAACTACCCTATCTGTGCTATCTATGAGCCACTCAAACTTCAATTTGCCAGTGGCTTCTGTGTATGTGACCTGAACAGAGTGCATTATATTAAGTTGAAGGTCATGTGTCTATTGCTCTTGGTGTGTGTGGTGTGTGTGGTGTGTGTGGTGTGTGTGGTGTGTGTGGTGTGTGTGGTGTGTGTGGTGTGGGTGGGGTGGGGGGGGTGGGGTGGGTGGGGTGGGTGTGGGGGGTGTGGGGGGTGTGTGGGGTGTGTGGGTGTGGGGGTGTGGGGGTGTGGGGGTGTGGGGGGTGTGTGGGGTGGTGTGGGGTGTGTGTGTGTGTGTACACGCACATGTACACTTTGTGTCATCCTCAATCTCTCTTTACTATGTCTTGAGATAGGGTATTTCACTAAACCCAAAGATAGACTGGCTGACTAGCAAGCTGCAAAGATATGCCCGTCTTCCCCTCCCCAGTGCTAGGATTATAGGTACATGCCACTCGGCCTACCTTTTGACATGGGTGTTGGGATCTGAACTCAGGTCTCTGTGTTTGCTCTGTAAGGCATCTTGCTCTCTGAGCTGTTTATCCTAATCCCCTCATTGCTTGTTTCTTACATTTGGTCTGAGATTTTGTTAGGTGGAATACTTCAATGATAATTTAAATACTTTGTGAGATTTCAGATTTAACGCCAATTGAAGGCATTGTAGGCTGGGAGAGCAAGAGCCAGGCCTGACACTTGTGTTAACAGCAGTAAAATCAAACCTTTGTTTCCTCCATTGTATATGGTGGCACATGATAAAATCAACCTAACACTATGTGTATGGTTAGTTCTCTCATTGGTAAGACTTTATCAGTCTGCCAGAATTACTCTTTTATTGACAAGATGAACATTTAGAATCAGCAGTATCAGCAAAATTGTTTGACCTTGGAGAGAACAAGCACATGCTGTTTGTATATAGCCTCATCCAGAAACCATTGTTACCCTGAGAATAGGTTCATTGTGCTAGTATTGAGGTACCTGAGGGCAAAGGTCAGTTGCCATCACTTAGTTGAGTCATCCTGTCAACCTGTTCAGTGATTTCTGCTGAGAGCGATATTGACACTGATATAAAATAGAAAGGTTTGTGTGCCTATAGTCAAAGTCACATGTTACTCATACAGATTTCTTTTCCTCTGATCTTTCATAATTGCTTCTTCAAAGTACTTGACCACAAATTAAAGACATTTGTAATATCTCAGAAGTCTTATATTTTTAACAAAGGCCACTTTCTGATCCACAAACATGATGAGTTCTTATAGAATACCCACATTATAAAGCTCAGTTCAAAGTATCCTATGTGAGAGCAGGGTATTTAAAATATTCTAGGCCAAGACCATAAATTTGGGCTGCAATCATTTCCAATTGGATTTTATGAACATAAAATACACCTATTAGGAACTAAGGAGAAAAAGAAAGAAAAAGGAAGAGTAATTTTAACTTTATTTGATTAGGCCAGCATGGCATGAAAGCCACTCATAATTCTTCAAGAAAATAAAAATTCAAATTTCAAGTCTTCATCAATATTCCTGGTGAACACAGATAAAACTCCCAACAAAATACTAGCACGCCAAATCCCATAGCAAACAAAAAGAATCACTCACTTTGGTCACGTGAGATTTTGACATAAAATACAAGAACATTACAAAATGAATAAGTAATTATGTTCCCCCATAATAATGAAGCAAAAGCCAAAAGCTATATATAACAAAAGCAGAAAAGACATCTGAGAAAATCCAGCATTGCTTCGTAATTAAAAACGTTTGCTAGGACTCAGAGCAGGTGAATGACCTGCCTGACAGCTAATTGCCCCACTCCCTAGATTAGGTTCCTAAAGACCCATTCTACCCGTAACCCTCCCAACCCAGGACTGGCCCCTATGTCCCACGCTGGCAGACTTCCGCTGCTTGGGTGCAGGCTCCACCAGTCAGAAGAACCACTGAGTGACCCACCTGCCAGCTGAACTGCCCCACTCCCTAGATTTAATTCCAAAAGACCCATCCCACCGCCCTTCCCCCACCTCAACACCAACCCCACAGTTAGCCCCTACCAGCAACAGCAGATCCTCCATTGCTCAGGTGCAGGCCACACAAATCTGAAGAACAGATATGTGGGGCGTTTACCCAACCACCCCCACAGTTCCCCAGAGTTTTCTTGAGTGCGAGCAGCAGGAAATATTAGATAGAAGGATTTATTGCGGAGATAAACAGATAGAAAATAACGGATAGCCTCGAGAGGGCCTGGAACCTATTCCAACGGGCCCTGACTGTCTCTGCCCCAGGATTTTTATAGAGACGCCAAGGGGTGGAGCAAAAGACCTCCTCCACAGGTCCCCCTTTCTTAATATATAAAAAAATAACTATTAATGGCTTACAGCAATCTCCATAGCTGTTACACCTCCCAATATGGGAGTAGAGGATGATAAAGATGGCATTTCTCTTTTGAATTAGGTCCAAGGTGACTACAGCAGTCTTAGCTGCCTCAAGCCCTTTCTAAACCAAAAACTCTTAAGGCGACTACAAACTTAAAGAATCCCTTAGCTTCATCATTACCATTAACAGGTTAACATAAATATTGCTATACATAGTCACAATTCTCTCAATCTTACAACTCAAAGCAAACTCTTAACAGAACCATTTGAATTAGCATATATGGTGCTATATATAGTTAACAATTTTCTCCGTCTTACAACTTTAACTCAATCATTTGAATTTTCTTGCTAACAGAACATAGGAAAAACTTCAATGTATTCACATCAAACTTAAATATTTCCTTAACTCCACAAAACCAGGGTGCATTAATATCAATAGGGTAAATATAATTTCTGCAAACATAATTCAACCTCATAACTCCTCCTTTATAATTTTTTAAGCAAAATCTCAAACCTAGTTAGAAGAGCCCAAACTCATACAATTCCTACAAACCCATATTGAAAAGCAATCTTCTCAATCTAACCATTAACACTTTGAAAACTTAGCAAAACATCCAAAAGCAGTTTCTTTTTTTTTTTTCTTTTTTTTTTTTTTTTTTTTTTTTTTTTTTTTTTTTTTTGGTTTTTCGAGACAGGGTTTCTCTGTGTAGCTTTGCGCCTTTTCCTGGAACTCACTTGGTAGCCCAGGCTGGCCTCGAACTCACAGAGATCCGCCTGGCTCTGCCTCCCGAGTGCTGGGATTAAAGGCGTGCGCCACCACCGCCCGGCCCAAAAGCAGTTTCTTAATAAAACTCTTTACACTTTAAAAGTAGCCTCTTAATATACCCCATTTGCATTTCTTACTAACAAAACATGACATTAATCCACTCAAACAACTTTTGAAATTAGACTAAGGAATATTAACTCTCCCCCTTTTCTTTATAATTTAAGCAAAATCTCAAGCCTAGTTAGAAAACCCAAACTTTTCCATTTAAACAGTTCCATTTATAACACAAAACCAGTTCTGTAAGTAATTTCATTTTTATATAAACAGTTCCACAAAACAATTCATGAATCACCAATTAATAAAGCATATATGCATACACAAAACTGCATGTTGATTCTAGGTGGAAATAATAAATTTCTTCATTTAAACAGTTCCATTTTTAATCCAATTCCAGCAAACAGTTCCTAGGTCATTACTATAAGTAAACTCAAAATTGTCCCATTGCAATGAAATCTCTACTGTTCATTTCATTTCTTAAGTCCCAGAATTCAAATAATAAATTCTGGTACGAGCCTTCCAAATATGAAGAAATCCATAACCAAAATCTTTTTGTAGTTTTATCTCATTTTAAGTTCAAAAAGTTCAAACAAGAAATAAATTCTGGTATCAGGCTTTCACTTCCAAATATGAAGAGACGTTTTTCAACCAAAACTTTTTGCAGTTAACAATTTTTGTTCAAACAAGCGTCTCTGAACTTATTCTTAAGCCAGAGACCTTTTTAGGTACAGTAGTATTCTAAACAGCACCGTTTTTGATGTTAGCTCAGGTTTTTCTGTGTTGCGTCGATTTTCCACGGATCTCAGCTGCGGATGCCTTGTTGTGCTGGCTCTGGCATCCGCCATTCTTAGCTTCTTAACAGCTTCTGGAACTTTTGAAAACCGCTCAGACTGCCTGCTTTGCAGTCTGCTAGGACACTAACTTCTAGATCTCAGGTTTTTTCATCATATACATTAAGCATAGACTCACACTTAACATTTACACTTTTTCACAAACTCACATATAACATTTTTTGCCTTGCAAAGCATTTAGACTCACATTCAACATTTACACTTTTTTACAAACTCACATATAACATATTAATATCTACTTATTTATACTCCTTAAGGAAACTATAGAACTACTTTTAGCAAATATATTCTTATTAATTCTTATGTATTTCTTATGTTCATTCCATCTTATTTCTTATTTAAACTTACAACTAGCATCTTTACTTCTTACAAACTTATTACTACATGTCTTAGGACTACCTTAGATTCTTCTTGCAAGCTTATATTCTTAAAGGAACTCTATAGATCTATTTTACAAACTTATATAGGGCTACCATTAGCATATATTTAACAGCAAACACCTAAAGATTTCTTAACAGAGATCTAACAAGAGAATTTTTACAAACTCACATATCTTATTTTCATCTTTTTCTACTTCTTACTCTTAATTATTGTCACTATCTCTATTAGAAAGATTCTTAACTAGACAGGAAGTACGTACATCATTTCTAAAGTTTAGAGTTTATAGTCAGCTTTGTTATAAAGCACTGGGATTTAGTGAGTGTTGTTGTTATAGAATTGTGATAGTTGTTGCTAGGGGACTATAACATTCTTGGGACAAAGCCACAACCCAAAGTTGCCGAGTTCTTTCGGCCTTTCTGAACCGGCAGAGATGTACTGTCAGCGGTAAACGGTTTGTAACTAGAGGCTGTCCCTTCACCCAAATTCATAGTAGTTCCCCTAAGTGCTTCAATTCAGACAAACATTTCTATTACAGCAGTACTTTTGGTTTGTTCTACGGAATAACTTCACTTCACACTGAGGGTGAAATTACCGTATTTAGCTGCTGTAAAGCTCTTTGCCAAACACTGCACAGCTATTAGGTGAAATAAAGTATTTTTCTAAAGGAGCTAGTAAAGCCACAAGTGGCACAGCTCCGAACTGTATTTAGTATTTTCACATCATTAGCTTTAACTCCTGATGTTATTAGCAGCTGTGATATTTAGTATTGATTTCTTATAAGGAGCTTTCAGGTGAAGCAACTCTTTTGTAAGACAGCTAGGTTTTCTGAAGTTTGTTTCCCATCTATAAAGTAGTCATTTCCTTTTGAATGCCTGTTTCTTATCCCCTTAATTAGATTTGCAAAGGAATCACTAATTGTGGGCTGTTTGTTCAAAAGGCAAAGAACTTTTAATTTCAACATAAGTTTCTTCATATCTAAGACAACGTTCAGTGTATAAACCGCTTTCCTTTGTTTTTTTAAGGATTTTAAAGTGGCTTGTTTGCTCTTAAAGGTAGCTTTTTATCTGATCTGAGTTCTCAAGAGGTAAGATTAAGCTTTCTAGCATTGCTTTGAGAAGAAACTTCATTCTGACCTGAAAAGTTTTTGAACAGTATCACCATCTTTAGCTGAAATACTACATTTCCCAGAATGCATTTCCCTTATATCAGTCCCTTATTGCAAGCTAGCTTTTGGACTTCATTTCCCATAGTTCTTTTTGGGTCTGAGAGTCAACTTCTAAGTTCTTTTTTACCAGACTTGCTTACAAATTCTTGCCCGGGAGGTTTGAACAAAGTTTTTTGCTTTTGCAACGGGAGATTTGAACAAGCATTTTACATTTTCAATTATGGGACATTGGGAGATTTCTATTCTCTCCTCAACTGGCTTTAACAGGTGTCTCTCCTTCATTTGACACTGGCCCCAAATCAGAACTGCACCTGCCTCATTAGCCGGCATTGAGGCTGGCATTTCTGATAGCAGCTTTCCTCAGGGCTTGTGTTTGTCTTAGCCAGTCAGTGAAAAACAAAAGCATTTACAACAGTTTTTCCATAGCTCCTTCAGAGAGATTTTTCTCCCACTGATTTTATTCTCATTTTGCTTGTTCCTTCCTTCCCCAGATACAGAGCATGTCAGGTATTTGTCTGTGGTTCTGTTCCTCTGCTAGCTGCTTTTGGAGGTAGGGGCTTTTTTTTCTCCCCCCGAATCTGCCTCAAATTCTAGCAGCTTTTTCAGGTCATGCATTTTCTGGGGAGGATTATGTCCCTTCTCTGTTTCTTCAGAGTCTTTCTCCCTGACAGTATCCAGTTTGGTCTCAGTTTATCCCCTCTACCCCAGAAACAGTTTCCGACACTACAGTGGCGGCTTTCCCTGCTACTGAAAGGTAGGGGCGTTTCTGTTTTCAGGGTCTGTGTGGTTTGCGTACAGACTGAAAATATAACAAGGGAGGTTTTTGCCATTTCTAAACTCCCATTAGGACAGGTGCTTTGCTTCATCAGGCCTTCACCTGGCCCAGTCCCCCAGTGGGTTGCATTTGCTTGTCTGGGTGCTCAAGGACAGAGCTTATGCCAGAGGCAATCACCCCTCAGGGCTACACTCCCTCATCTCAGGGAGTCAGTTGAAACAAAGCTTTTCTCAAAGAGGTGCTTTCTCTGACAGAAAAGAAAGCTTTACTCCTGGATAGTTCTGTTCTGCCCTGGCTGGGCTCTTTCCCCAGACAGCGTTCTGACTCAGCAGCACAACTGCTTCAGACACAGTTCAGCTTTACTGTTTTCCCAGAAAGGTCCTTACTCTGATGGGAAAGTTTTTCCTCAGATTTCTTTTTGCAGCTGTGGGCCTATCAACCCGGGACTTGTAGAAAAGCAGACAACTGTGCTGTTCCCACTGACTTTAGCTTTGTTCATTGGCAATCTTCCCCTGGGTTCTGCACCTTCCTGCCTCAGCTCTGTTCTCCAGGAAGTTTGCAACTGCAGGAACCCTAGTATCCCCGAAATGCATTTCAACTCAGAGACGCTGGCCAGTCGCCTCTGGGTTTTTGGTCAGAAGCGAGGATACAATGCTTCAGGGGATCTTTGTGTTAGGAAGATTAGGAGCACCTTTTCAAAGAAGCTCACTAGAAACAAACCCCTTGATGCCTCAGCTGGGCTGTAACTGAAAAGCTTGGCTTTTTTGCTTTTCTCAGGTAAAGTTTCCTGCCCTTTTGGGCTCTCTGTAGCTCTTTACCCACACTCTCCCAAGCATTTCCCTCAGGGTACTCTGACCCACTGTCTTTTTCTGGCTTGAAGAGACAGAGCTTAGAAGAGGCTTTTAGAAACTTGTCCCTGCCTCCTGCATTGCAGGGAGGATTTTTAAAGCTTGAAAGAGAACTTAGAGAGGTTTTGCTGTCTTAAGAGGTTTGTTGTTTTCCCTTAGAGCTAATCACAGGTGGTCCCCATACTAATATCTTCAGGTGATTCTAATTTTTGTCCTGAGAAAGTTAAAGGCTTTAGTTTTTAAGTTTAAGAGCTTTTGAGAAAGATGGAGGCTTTTTAGAGAGATTTTTTCCCCCAAGTTTTCCAAGAAAAGCTTTATAGTTTAAGAGAAAGATTTTTTTCCCCAAGAGAGAAAGACCAACTTTTCCCAAAACTTCCCAACTTTAAACTTTTTGGCTTTTTACACCCCCATATTTGCCTCAGGGAGAAATCACTTTCTCCTGCCGCTTGGATTCAGCATTTCAGCTGTCCCCAGGTCAAGAAGCTTCCATAGGAAACTTTTTCTTCCCCAAAAGCTCAGAGAGCTTTTTTACTACCCGAAAAGCCCAAAGAAAGATTTTTTTCCCAGTTTGCGTTAATAGCCCCCAAAGTTAGAAAATTGGAGAGTTTTTCTGTCTAGTTGCCTTACTTATTTTTTCCTACACAATCTTACATTTCTAAGTTTTTCCTACACTATTTTACTACCCTATGCCTTATTTTTCACAGATAGAAATTGAGAAAGGGATAGAAGATAGGAAATTTTGACAGAAGAGAATTTTGCTGCAGCATCGGACATCCTTCCAGTCCGCTTTTCTTTTCTCTCGAGGATAAAACCCCTGCCTCTCAATATATATAAAAAATATATATTTTCCATAACACTGGCATGCCTTATCCACTGGCAGGGCTGAACTCAGCACTTTCGCCAAAAACTCTGTAATAAAACTATTATTTTCCTTTATCTTTAGTCCCTATTACTTTGTCTTTAGTCCCTGTTCATTTGTCTAGTCCCCCCTTTTTTTAGTCCCCCCTTTTTTTCTTTAGTCCCTTTTTTTCTTTTTTCTTTAGTCCCTGTTCATGGTGCCATTCTGTGGGGCGTTTACCCAACCACCCCCACAGTTCCCCAGAGTTTTCTTGAGTGCGAGCAGCAGGAACTATTAGATAGAAGGATTTATTGCGGAGATAAACAGATAGAAAATAAAGGATAGCCTCGAGAGGGCCTGGAACCTATTCCAACGGGCCCTGACTGTCTCTGCCCCAGGATTTTTATAGAGACGCCAAGGGGTGGAGCAAAAGACCTCCTCCCCCAGCACAGCCAAGTGCAGACCATCCCCGACACCTGCACTCAGGCCCGTGGTCTAATCATCCTCTATGCGGACCTGCTGGGTAAAGCCTCGAGGAACCCGAGAATGGGCTCCCACACAGATACAGAACACACTAGTTAGAAAAAGAAAGATCCCAACCCCCTGCACCCAAGGCCAAACTAGATACCAGAAGTCCAGCCCCCAACATGGACAGAGACTCCCTACTGGATCAGAGGTCATACCAGCTGCCAGAAATCTCGGACACAAAGACAAGTTGATCAAAGAGGAATCAGAAACCAAGGAATAAAATACACATCCAACAAAGACAGACTCAGAAATCAACAACTAGCTGTACAATTAACCCAAACCCAGATGCCTAAAGGCCCGTGTTAAGAACACAATTAGCAACAGAGAGGGCAATATAGCTCTACCAGAGCCCAACTATGTAGCTGAAGTTTTCTCTGGTCCTGCCTAGCACCTCAGACCCCGCAGCTGCTTATAAAATAATCACTCAGAAGCTTATATTAATTAAAATTGTTCAGCCATTAGCTCAGGCCTACCACTGACCAGCTCTTACATTTAAACTCAGGCCATTTCTGATAATCTATATGTTGCCACATGTTTCGTGGCTTTACCTGTGTGCTGTTACATGCTATTTCCTGGACAGCAGGCTGGTGTCTCCTGACTTAGCCTTCCAGCCTTCCCACAATTCTCCTTGTTTGCTTATCCCACCTATACTTCCTGCCTGGTTACTGGCCAATCAGCCCTTTATTTATCAACCAAGTAGAGCAACACATTCACAGCATACAGAGTGATATCCACAGCACTTCCCCTTTTCTTTTTTTTTCAAAAAGGAAGGTTTTAACTTTAGCATAGTAAAATTACATATAACAAAACAGTAATCAAGCAAGAATTACAATTACAATATCTAGTCTATTTGTATTTGACAAAATTAAAGAAAATATCTATCTATCCTATATTTGTGACTCTAAAGTTTCATATCTAATTTATCTCTTATCATAACCAAGGAAAATTATAACTATCTAATCTTCAACTACATCAAACACCTCAGAAGGATATAATATTACCTAAGTAAACAGAAAGAGCATTGTAAGCAACTTCCAAAAATCTAAAATGACAGAGAGAGCTGGCTACCTGGACAGTCATCCAAAGAATGTTGGGGCATCCACTTTCAGCCCATAGGCCTAGTCTCTCAGTCACTTTTCTCTGTGTCCTATAGAATGTCTGGCAGTTCCTTCTGTGAAACAGGAACCTGAAGGACCATCTTGCCTTGCAAAGTTCAGTGGTCACCTTTCCATGGGTCCTGCATGTCTAGTCAATAGAACATTTTGTCAAGCAGTCCAGGCAAGGACAGTTTCTTGCCCAAATGGCTATTTTTGCCAAGAAGATAAACTCTTTATGGAGTGTCTTTGATGCCCATCTTTCACTCTGAAGTAAATCAGTGCTGCCATGAGCAAACATGTCTCATTGCCCAGAAAGTCTAAGTTTTTAAAACATTTTAAGTGCCATATTCTGTAGGTCTTTGAAGATTACCTAACTAATTGAATTATATCTATGTATACCTAGAAAACTTAACTAACATGACATTAAGTTTTACTATCATAGAAGACTAATTATTAATCTGTATTTCTTGATTATCCATTACAATCTAAATGAACTGCACAAACATAATACCTTAAACAAGAGTAGAAATATACATACAATACAACAAAATTAACTTTAAATTTGTATCAATAAACTAAAATCCATAGCAATGTAAAACATTTTTAAACAAGTTGTTGCTCTTTAGATTCATTAATCTACCCTTTTATTCTATCATATCTACATCCTATTTTTCTATATCATATCTAGGGTGATTGTCCAGGCAGCTGGCTGTTTCTGTCAACTCACATTTTTTTTGGAAGCCACTTGCTTGCATTTCCTATTTTACTAGGTAATATTCTTTCCTTCTTGGGTCTCTGAGGGAATCAAAGATTAGATAGTTATAGTTATAGTTAGTTGAAGATTAGACAGTTATAATTATAGTTTTCCCTGTTAAGAATTTCAAAAAAGAAATTCACTAAAGCGATGAAAAGTGTATAAATTTGAAAGACATTATAAGACAGTTCTCTGTTAGTGATATAAGTTAGGATAGAAAATGATTAAGGTACATTTTGGGCTTACCAAAATAGGATAGATAATGGAATATTTTCTCTGAGTTTGTCAAATGCATATGGACTAGACATTGTTGAGGTATTTATTGCTTGTATATATTGTATATAGTTATTATACTTATTGTATATAGTTTTCCTTATATTAGTTATAACTTTTTTATTCTTTTTTATATTTGTGCTGAAATGTGATATTTTATTTGTATGTTAATAAATAAAGTTTGCCTGGAGATCAGAGATCATAGTCAGTCATAAACAGAAGTTAGGCAGTGGTAGCACATGTCCTTAATCAGATCACATGGCAGGCAGAGTCTCTGTGTGTTCAAGGACACAGCCAAGTGTGGTGACACATGCCTTTAATCTCAGTACCAACCATAGAGACCTGGAGGTCTATATAGACAGGCAGTGATGAGGAAGTGATGTGGCTGGGCTTAGAGCCAATGAGAAAGCAGAACAGGAAGGCAATAAAGGCTCAGGTTAGACAGGAAGAAGCTCTCTTGGGAAGCTATGGCGAGATGATAAGCTTAGGTTAGTTGGAAGCTATTGCTTTGATCACTACAGCTTATACCTTTGTATTTGGCTCTGTGTTTCTTATTTAATAAGACTGTTTAGAAATTCGTCTATACAACTATCTTATGACAGCAAGACCTGAATATTCCAACACAGCTGAAACACAAGAAAACAACCTTAAAAACAACTTTATGAAGATAGAGGTCCTGAAGGAAGAAATGAAACAAAAAATCCTTAAAGAAATTGAGGAAAAGACAAACAAAAAATTGGAGGAAATCAATAAATTCATTAAGGAATGCTAAGAAAGCCAAGAAAAACAAACAGCCAAGTGAAAGAAACTGTTAAAGACCTGAAAATGGAAGTAGAAGCAATAAAGAAAACACAAATTGAAGAAATTCTGGAAATGGAAAATCCAGGTAAGCAAACAGGAACTACAGACACAAGTATCAGTGACAGAATACAAGAGGTGGAAGGGAGAACTTCAGGCATTTCTGAGCAAATGGACCTAAAAAGCATGCTGGTGTAGCTATTCTAATATCTAACAAAATAGACCTCAACCCAAAATTAATCAAAATTAATGGTGAAGGACATTTCATGCTCATCAAAGGAAAAATCCACCAGGATGACATCTCAATTCTGAAACAGACCTATAATACCAGGTGAAACAGAAGCAATCATTGAATGTCTCCCAACCAAAAAAAGTTCAGGGACAGATGCTTTTAGTGCAGAATTCTATCACTTTCTTAGGCAGGAGCCTGTTCTGGAACTTGCTCTGTAGACCAGGCTGGCCTCAAACTCACAGAGATCCACCTGCCTCTGCCTCCTGAGTGCTGGGATTAAAGGCATGCGCCATCACCACCTGGCTTCAAATTCTACCACTTTCAAAGAAGAGTTAATGCCAGCACTCCTCAAATTATTCCACAAAGTAGAAACAGAAGGAACACTGCCAAATTCATTTTATGTGGCTATAGTTACCTTTATATCCAGACCACATAAAGACTCAACAAAGAAAGAGAATAATGGATGAATTTTTCTTATGAATATAGATGCAAAAATACTCACTAAGATACTCACAAACCCAATCCAAGAACATATAAAAAATGATCATCTGCCATGATCAAGTAGGCTTCATCCCAGAGACGCAGATATGGCTCAATATATGAAAATCAATAAATGTAATCCACCATTTAAACAAACTGAAAGAAAAATCCATAAAAGGCCTTTGACAAAATCTAACAGTCCTTATTGATAAAAGTCCAGGAGTGATTAGGGAGACAAAGGACTACCTCAACAAAATGCAGTTTACAGCAAGCCCATAGCCAATATCAGCTTCAACAGAGAGAAAATCAAATCAATTCCGTTATAACCAGGAACAAGACAAGGTTGTTTGCTCTTTTCATACCTATTCATTACAATACTTAAAGTTTTAGCTAGAGCAATAAGACAACTGAAGGAGATACAAATTGAAAAGGAAGAAGTCAAAGCATCTTTATTAGCAGGTGATATGATAGTAAACATAAGTGACACTAAAAATTCTACCAGGGAACTTCTACAGCTGATAAACACTTTCAGTAAAGTAGCTGGATACAAAGTTAACTCACAAAATCAGTAGCCCTCCTATATACAAATGACAAATGGTCTGAGAAAGAAATAAGACAAGCAACACCTTTCACAATAGCCTCCAATAATATAAAATATCTCGGGTATAACTCTAACCAAGCAAGTAAAAGACTTGTATAATAAAAACTTCAAGTCTTAACAATTCTTGCTCATATAAACCCTCCTCATCCTCACTAATTGGACTCCCAGAGATCCACCCGGGGCCTAGCCATGGATCTCTGCATCCAGATCCCTTAGTAGTTGGATGGGGTTTCTAGCACGACAATTAGGGTGTTTGGCCATCCCATCACCAGAGTAGCCAAATGAATGGAAACACATGAACTATGAACCAATGGCTGAGGGGTCACCAACTGGATCAGGCCCTCTGAATGGGTGAGACAGTTGATTGGCTTGATCTGTTTGGGAGGCATCCAGGCAGTGGGACCGGGTCCTGTGCTCATTGCATGAGTTGGCTGTTTGAAACCTGGGGCCTATGCAGGATCACTTGGCTCGGCCTGGGAGGAGGGGACTGGATCTACCTGGACTGAGTCTACCAGGTTGATCTCAGTCTGCGGGGGAGGCTTTGCCCTGGAGGAGGTGGGAATGGGGGGTGGGCTGGGAGGAAGGTGAGGGGGATGGGAGGGGGGAGAACAAGGGAATCCGTGGCTGATATGTAGAACTGAATTGTATTGCAAAATAAAAATTAAAAACAAAAAACAAAACAAAACAAAAAAAAAACTTCAAGTCTTTGAAGAAATTGAAGAAGGTATCAGTAGGTGAAAAGATTCCCCCATGCTCATGGATCGGTAAACACAGTAAAAATAGCCATCTTACCAAAAGCAATCTACACATTCCATGCAATCCAAATCAAAATTCCAACACAATTCTTCACAAAACTTAAAAGGAAAATTCTCAGATTCAATGGAAAAAGGAAGAAAAAACCCAGAATAGCTAAAACAGTCCTGAACAATTAAAAAAAAAATAAAGAATTGCTGGAAGTCTTACCCTTCCCAATTTTGAGCACCACAGAACTACAGAGCTAAATTAATAATAATAGTAATAATAAAACCTCATGGTATTGGCATAAAAACAGACATGTTGATCAATGGGATTGAATTGAAGACCCAAACATAAATCAAACCTCCATGGCCACCTGATTTTTGATAAAGAAGCCAGAAATACTGAAAAAAAGGCAGCATCTTTAACAAATGGCACAGATTTAACTGAATGATGGGGATGTAGAAGAATACAAATAGATCTGTACTTATTACCCTGCGCAAAACTCAATTCCAAATGAATTAAAGGCTTCAAGATAAAACCAGGTAAACTGAATTAGATAGACAAGAAAGTGGGGAATAGACTTAAACTCATTGTCACAGAAGACTTTCTGAACAGAACCACTGTTAGCATAGGCACTAATGTCAACAACTGATAAATAGGGCCTCATGAAATGGAAAAGCTTCTGTAGGCAAAGGACACTGTTATTCAGGCAAGGCAGCAGGTTACAGAATGGGAAAAGATTTTTTTTTTTTAAATCAACTACACAGCCAATAGAGGACTAATATCCAAAATTTTATATAATGAAGTCAAGAAACTATATATCAAAAAACCAAATAATACAATTAAAATGGAGTATAGATTGAAATGGAGAATTCTCAATAGAGGAAACTCAAATGTTAAACGTCCTTAATCATCAGAGAAATACAAATCAAAAGTACTTTGGGATTTCATCTTACACACCTGTCAGAATGGCTAAGATCAACATAAGAGACAGCGCCTGCTGGTGAGGATGTGGAATAAGGAGAACAGCTCATCCATTGCTGGTGACAGTGCAAATTCATACAACACTATGGAAATTAGTGTGGAAGTTCCTCAGAAGGATGGGAATCCACTTCAAGATCCAACTATGCTGCTCTTGGGCGTATACCTAAAGCATGCTTCATTATACCTCAAGGACACTTGCTCAACCATGTTATTTGCTACTCTGTTCATAATAGCCAGAAACTAGAAACAACCTAGATGTCCCTCAACAGAACAATGGATGAAGAAAATGGGGTAATTTTCACAATGGAATATTAGGTTTAAAAAAATTATATCATGAATTTTGCAGGCAAATGGATGGATCTAGAAAAAATCATCTTGTGTGAGGTAACCAGTTCCTGAAAGATAAATATAGTATGTATTCACTTATAGGTAGATATTACCTGTTAAATAAGTGATAACCAAGCTACAGCCTGTAGACCCAGAGAGGTTAAGTATAGAGGATGGAACTACAGCAGATTCACGGATCTCCCTGGGAATTGGAAATAGAATAGATTTTTTTGTGTGGGGGGGAAGACTGGGGGCAGGAGCGGGACACAGGAGCAGGAGGGTCCGCTGGAGAGGTGGAGGGGAGATGGAGTTGGAAGGAGTACAGGGAGAGACAGCTAGAATTGAGGGGCATTTGAGGGTTGACATGGGAAACTAGTGCAGTGGAAACTTCCTAAAAAATATGAAGGTGATCCTAATGAATGTCTCCAAATAATGAGGGAGATGGAATTCCAACTGACCATCTCTGGTCTCCTGTACCAGGACTGGGTTACATCTAATTGAGTTGTTGGTTAAAGGGATCCCATGGCAATCCCCATACAACCCAGGCTATTGCCAAGGCAATAGGTTGATCTCCACAAACTCACAACAAAGCTTTATTGCTGAAGGCAATACCCACACAGCTCATTGAACATTGAGAAGTTGAGTTGGTGCCTACATAGAACCTTCACTCCTATATTTTAAAGTCTAGTATGGGACAGTACTCTTCAGGGTATCAAATAGAAATGTAAATGCCAACCAAAACCAGCCACAGAAGCATCTCTCTACAATCCTGTCTTGCCTGCAAAATATGTTAGGGCAATTGTGGCACAAAGATTGTGGGTAACAAACCAAAGTCTGATTTGACTTAAGGCCCACTGCACAAGATGGAACCCATACCTGGCATTGCTTGGGTCACCAAGAATCAGAAACTAGATAGCTCAGAGATCTAGGGTAAAACCAAATATTACTAGACTTTAAATAAATGTAGTGATGAAATGACTCCTGTGAAATTCTGCTATACTCAGATCAGTGCCTTATTCAGCCATCAATGGAGAAACTTCCTCCTGCAGCAGATGGGAACAAATACAGAGACTCACAGCCAGGCATTACACACACACACACACACACACACACACACACACACACACAGAGAGAGAGAGAGAGAGAGAGAGAGAGAGAGAGAGAGAGAGAGAGAGAGAGAGAGAGAGAGAGAGAGAGACTTTGGATCTAAATGGGGTGTCTCCATCAAATGGCTTTCCTCAGAGCTCAGGGAACCTTGTGGAAGAGGAAGCAGAAAGAGTATAAGAGCCAGAGGGGATGAAAGACACCAGGCAAACAAGGCTCTCTGAATTAACTGGACAAAACTCATATGAACTCACAGAACTGAAGCAACCAGAAGCAACCAGCACAGGGCCTTCACAGGTCTGTGCTAGGTCTTCTCCATATTTATTATACTTTTCAGTTTAGTATTTTTATGGAACTCCCCAGAGTTTGAATGAGTGGGTCTCCCATTCTTGTGCCTTCTCTTGGAGCTCTTTTCCTTCTGTTGGTGTGCCTTATCCAAGTTCAATGAGATACTTTTTTTTCATATTGCATTTATTTATTTAGGCATACATAAACAATAACAAGTAAAGAAAAAGAGGCGATTATTTCGAGAGAAAGCAAGGAGGAAGGGGCACACATGGGGGAAGTCGAAGGGAGGAAAGGATGTAATTATTGTGGGGAGAATTGTTTTATCTTATTGTATTTCATTTTGCTATTTTTGTTGTTATCTCTTAGAAGCCTGTTCTTTTCTAATGAGAGACAGAAAGGAAGTGGATCCAGATGGGAGGGGAAAAGTGGGGAGAAACTGGAAGGAGTAGAGGAAGGGGAAATTGTAATCAAGATATATTGTATAAGGAAAGAATATATTTTCAACAAAAGGGGGAAAATGGTCATAAGAATGGTTTCTCTTCATAATTACTTGAAGTGCATTTAATAGCTGGACATACTAGTACTGTTGGTTAAAATTTTCTGTCAGTATTTATGTACTTATTATTACATAAGTTCTTTATACTCTTATTGATATTTAAGTTCTGTCAATTTTTGAGAGAATTATGTTTGCATGCCCCACTCCAACTGTGAAAACATTGTTTCTCCTTAAAGTTCTATCAATTTTTTTGCTTCATATTATTTTGAAGCTCTCTTTTGCATCGTATAAACGTTTAGGAGTGTAACATTTTCATGATAATTTAGCCTCATTATGACTATAGAATCATCTTCTTTTGCTTGATAACTTTTTTTGGTTCAAACTATACTTAGTCTAAAGTTAATATAGCTATATCCAAGTGAGAGAGAGAGAGAGAGAGAGAGAGAGAGAGAGAGAGAGAGAGAGAGAGAGAGAGAGAGAGACTTGAGATCAATACTATAAATAAAAAATGAGCTGCCAATGAAATATTACAGGAATTTGTGTTAGATATTCCTGATGGGACAAACAATAATAATTTTAGAGACAGTACTGATTGAGATAGGTAATCTGTGTCATCCATACTTATACGTTCTTCTCTTTAATGGGACCCTTCTATTCTTGCTTTCCTTTTTGTGCTAACCTATTCTTGGACTTTATTTCCTCTTCATTTTATCAAAACATTCTTACCTTTCTTGACAATTTTGATTTTTGAAAAAAGTTTTCACCTGCTCCAGATTCTTTAGCAGTTCAATAACCGTTTTTATTTATTTTTAACCTAGAGAGAAGCAAATACTACTTTGATATGTTCTTTTATATGTATGCATGCTTATAATCTGTTCAACCATGTTCCTGACCTCTAATGATAATAAACAACATTAAGAAGCATCTACTTGGTGCTTTACATTTAAGAAACACTCAGTAAACATGTCTAGCCTCTATGTCAACTAGAGATTGTTTCCTTTATTTTGGAGAACAAGGGAATAAGACACAGATAGTCTTAACTTATTTAACATAACAATAAGTAAACCTGGGATTGGGGTTGATGCTTAAATGATATGATTTCATAATGGAGGCAGAAAATGACTTCTTCCCAGATGCTACTGATATATCACTCTGCTAATGGAAGAAAAGATGATGATAAGGAGGACAGATCAGGAATGCCTGCACACACATAGACACAGACACAGACACAGACACAGACACAGACACAGACACACACACACACACACACACACACACACACACACACACACACACACACTTTGTAATGAGATCCAGTTAGAAAATAATACTTGGCCAAAATGCTATTGAGATCATTTAAAGTTTGTCCCTTCAGGTGTAAACCCATGGGGCTTAAGTTCTTTGGGGACCTGGCTCTGAATTATTGTATGCTGCTTGGATAAGGTCTTTTATTCAGTATGTGACTCAGTGTTAAGTTCAGGGATTCTTCTTCATGCCTAGGTCTATCAAGGTGGGAGATCATCTTCCCCAAGTACTTATTAAGTCACCTGTCTCAGAAAGATTACCATAATGAAGAAAATCTGATTTTATATCTTCTAGAAAGTGACCATTTTCTTTAATGTAGATAAAGGAGATGCAGAAAGGATATCCTTAAGATGTGAGTAGACTGGGTTCTTGACAATAGGAAGTTTTGAAACATGATGGAGAAACAGTAATGCTGTGAACTGGGAGGACATGATCTCTGATCCCTAAGATTTTGGTATTTTACAGAATTATCAGAGTTTACAGTTGGTCTATGTGAGTTTTTCTAAACCAATTTGCCTGTTGTTAAAGCATAAACATATAGAGATGCTTGTAGCCATAGTATACTCCATTCTTGAAAATTACTGAGGAATTTTAAATGTCTACACCATAATAAGCAATATGTATGTGAGATTAGTTAGCTTCAGTTGATCTTCATAAAAGGTAAGCATCATTGAAGTATAGTTTTCTAACATCAGAAATACATATAAATTTATTTGTCAATTGGAAACAATTCTTCACTTAATGAATGACTCAAAATAACTTGCACTCAAATAATTAATAAATAGATAATAAACTGCTTTTGAATTTGTAGCAATCTATATTACACTTTGTGTTAACACACCTATCATAGGGAGTTGCACGAGGGTAGATAAAGAGAATGTAGGACACGAACCAACCATTTCTACAATGGATAGTACTCAAGAAAAATCTAGAACTGTACATTTAAAATGCATCCAACATCAACATAAGGATACCACTATAATACTAATAAATCATCCAGGTTAAGTCATTTAAACTATTTGAAATGTGTATGGTGCTTCACTATTACCAGTCATGTGAGAAACTGCTTTTTCTTTGAAAGAGCACTTTGTTGTAGAAGTCACGTATTTTTGTATAGATTATCATACATAATAATCTAGACAATTTGAATTGTTTCTGCTATTTATTGACCCGTGTGTCACACAAAAATATAACGTTGAAGGTTTTATCTGCATTAAGCAATTATAAATTTATCATCTCACTTATTTTATTATTATTTGATTTGATTTGATAGTAGCAGTCCTATATCATAATAATTGATTTTAAGGAAGTTTATGATCATATGGAAAATCATGTAAAATAATTTTATGTTATTTTAACTTTGTGGATGCTTAATTTTCTTTGCAATTTCCATGACAAATTGCCCCCAATGTTTGTCAGACACCCTGATCTCTAGGATAGCATCTCTCATGCTCTTCCACGACAGCATAATCATTTATTGGAAGAATGCAATTGTGAGAAATTTTGACCCCTTTCCCTTTCTTCTCAATCTGTCATCTTACATTCTTTTCCTTGATGCCACTTTTGACTTCCCACCAATCATATACTGAATTTATTTTTTCTTTTCATTGAAAGATCAGTATTAAATGAAAATCATATGTTTTACTATCCTTCCAAATGGCCATCCTTTTTTTTTTCTTTTCTTTCATTTTTTTTTTTGGCCAAGTGTGCAGTTATATTTTCCACATCTCTTTATAGGGAAATACTGAAACACACACATATGTGAACTACATCTTTTTAGTATTGTTATATTTCTCATTATCCAGTAAGAATTGGATGCCATATTTAACATTTCCTTAATATATGGTATAGGATCCTAAACTCCCAGTTGTATTTACAGAGTTCCCAATAAAAGTATATCGAAGTAGAATTTTTAAAAGTGTGTGTGTGTGTGTGTGTGTGTGTGTGTGTGTGCCAGAGGAAAACCTCAGTTGCCATTCCTCAGTAGTGTCCACCTTGATTTTGAAGACTGGGTCTCCCACTGGCTTAGAACTTGCCAAGTGGGATAAGCCAGCTGGAGGGTCAGCCCAAGGGATCTACCTGTCTTTGTATCTCCAGACCTGGGACCATACAAAACACATACCATCAAGTTCAACTTTTGATTCTGAGTTCTAGGGAGCAAATTTTATTACTCATGTTTTCAGGGCAAACACTTTACAAGCTGATTTATTTCCTAAAATACTTTAGGGGGTTTCATTATTCTATCATATAGTAAGATGAAAAATGGAGAGTAATTTTCATTACAAATACGATTTTAAAATCAAAGGGACTGTTAGATCAATGTAGTTAGATAACACTAGATGGGAGAGTGTTCTGATCCCAAAGAGCTCAAGGGTTAAGTTGCTGAAGTTTGCATAAGATTTTGCACAACTGTCCAGATCTAGTAGCTAGGACTTATTACCACTCAGTTCAACAATGCTGACCAACTGTCTGTAATAGACCTGTTGAGGACAATCTGCCATTGATTTCAAATATCATTTGACTGGGTTTGGTAAGCCATAATTCTTATTCTTTTGACAGATACCAACTGACCAATGGAAGAAAAGAATCAGACTGCAGTGCCTGAGTTTCTCTTCCTCGGCATCACAGATAACCTCCATCAGAAGATTGTCCTATTCATCATCTTTTTCTTCATTTATCTTGTCACCCTGGGGGGTAACCTGGGCATGATCACTCTCATATGGGTGGACCCCAGGCTGCACACACCTATGTACTTTTTTCTCAGCCACCTGTCCTTTGTAGATGTGTGCTCCTCTTCTTCCATAGCTCCTAAGATGCTATGTGACATCTTTGCAGAGAAAAAAGCCATCTCTTTTGTGGGCTGTGCTGCGCAGATGTGGTTCTTTGGTCTCTTTGTGGCAACTGAGTGTTTCCTCCTGGCTGCCATGGCATATGATCGGTATACAGCCATCTGTAAGCCCTTGCTGTATACACTCATTATGTCCCAGAGTGTCTGTGTGCTTTTGGTTATTGGGCCTTATGCCATTGCTATTTTAAGTACAATGACTCACACAACTTTAACCTTTTGCTTACCATTTTGTGGTCCATATATTATCAACCACTTTTTCTGTGATATTTCCCCATTGCTGTCTCTAGCATGTACTGATACCCAGATTAATAAGTTGGTGCTTTTTATCTTGGCTGGAGCAGTAGGTGTGCTCAGTGGTCTGATCATCCTGGTCTCCTATGTCTGCATCTTGATGGCCATCTTGAAGATTCAGACAGCCAATGGGAGACGAAAAGCCTTCTCCACTTGCTCTTCTCACTTGGCAACGGTTTCTATCCTGTATGGGACTCTTTTCTTTATCTACGTTCGACCTAACGCCAGTTCCTCCCTGAATATCAATAAAGTGATCTCCCTATTTTATACTGTGGTGATCCCCATGTTGAATCCCCTCATCTACAGCTTGAGGAACAAAGAGGTGAAAATGGCATTCAGTAGAACATTGGAGAGGAAGCACTTCCTAACAGGTGCTTAAAATAGAATTCTCTCTGTGACATACCTAAGTTGTGGAGCAAAATATACATTAAAGACTGCCAGAGTGAGAAACAGAGGTTGCGAGAGAGTCCTTGTTCTGCCTGATTACGGACTGTTTCACAAACTTGTGACAGATTGTGATGGAAACTAGCTTACAGATGTAGCAATTTTAGTGAATTTAACTGATCATTGAAATGATTTTAGTTAACCATGCATCTTCAAGGTGAGAACCATATTTTCAACACAATGTTTCAAATCATAGCGGTGTTCCAAGTGAAACTGAAATTATGGCAAGTTCAAAATCCTAGTGAAAAATTTGAATGTTTTGATATTTTGGCTAAACACAGTCCCAGGTACAGAAAATGCATGTAGTCTTACTTGTTTCTAAGACCTATTTTTATGTATGAATATTTTGCCACATGTATGTAAGTGTAACATGTGTGTACAGTGTCTGATGAGTCCAAAAGAAGGCGTTGGATCCCCTGGAACTGGAGTTATAGACAGTTGTGCGCTGGAAATTGAACCAAGTCCTCTCGAAGAGCAGCCAGTGCTCTTAACTGCTGAGCCATCTCTCCTCTCCCCTACTTATATTTCAAGATTTCCAGAAAAAACAGTGTTTTGAAAAATTTGCTGCTTCTCTTCAGTTATCTTAAACATGTCACTTGCTAAAACTTTCAAATGGAATGCAATGAGTTGCAATATATCATTTAACATAAAGAAAAAATAGACCATGCCTGTCTCCTTGTCTCTGGCTCCCTTTGTTTCTGTTTCTGTCTCTTCTCTGTGTCTTTCTCTCTCCTTCTTGCCCTCTCGTGTGTATGTACACACCTTGGCACACACATAAAAGTCAGAGGACAACCTTAGATGTTAACTTTCACACTCTACGTTGTTTGAGACAGGCTGTCTTGTTGTTGCTCGGCCCCCCCCTCCCCCCGCCATATCAAGGGTAGCTGGCCTACCAGCTTCTGGGAAACTTTTTGCCTTTGCCTCACATCCTGTTGTACAATCACTGGGGCTATAAACGTGAGCTACACATCAGTCTTCATGTGGGTTCTAGGGATCTGAACTCAGGTCCTAAAGTTCACATAGCAAGCACTTTAAAGTTTCAGCTATCTCTTCTTCTGAAAATACCTCTTCAATAGGCTTTTCTAGGTCCTATCTGCCCCAAAACAAACATCCTTGACTTCACTACCATCTTATCTATGCCATCACTTTTTGGCAACACCTACATTTGAGAGCAACTACTTTTAAGAATGTAACACACTAAGTGTAAATTGGAACAAAAATATCCATAAGCACCTTGCGATTTCACTGAGCATTGCAACTACAATAATACCATTGAACCGGATGTTAATATGTTAATTTCATGAGTAACGATATTCCACTAGTTTGAAGTGACCCTTTTTTCTTTTACTTTTAAAATAAAATGTATAAAAAGAATGTCATTTTATTACTTAGCTATACTCATTTACTAGTGATCAGAAACTTGAGAACTTCTTGATAGTTTTAAGTGACTTTTTTGAAGGAGGAACAAATAAATAAAACTAATATCTCACAAAGTTTTTGCTTATCCATGGTGGAAGATGTCATGAAAATCATATGCAGACTGCCTTTTTTCCCTTGTCAGTTTTTGTTAGTGTTTGTATATTGAATGTGTGGCCCAAGACAATTATACCTTGTCCATAGTATTCCAGAGAAACCGAAAGTTGTACATCTGCTCTACAGCATCTACCTCAGCGAGACCATTTTGTTCTGTGTAGATAAAAGCATGTTGTAGTTTAGCAGGGAGGGAGGGTTTATGTTTTCTGTAAGGTGAGAATGTTCAGGAGAGCTGTCGAACCTCAATAACACTTGAATAGATGTCTTAATCACAGTTTTCAGTGTTCAAGTCTTTCACAGTCCCAAGGTTTTGTTTTGTTTTTCTTTCTGAGGCAGGATCTCACTGTGTAGCTCTGGTTGTCCTCAAATTCACTTTGTAGACAAGGCTGACCTCGAACTCACAGACATCCACCTGCCTCTGCCTCTGGAGTGCTGGGATTAAAGGAATGCGCCAACATGCTTGGCTTTCTTTCTTCCCAAATTTTTATCTGAGAAGTGGAGTGTTGTGAATTCAGCTTCTTTGTTCTTGCTTCTCAACATCCATCCTCAGCCTTTTCTTTTCAGCTTGCCCAGTCACGGAGAGCAGGTGATGGTCTTTAAAACTCGTTATCCTTACTTAACTTAAAATTAGTTTGGCTATTTTTATTTAATTATTTTATGTCCAGACCACAGTTTCCCCTCTCTCCTCTCCTCCCAGTCCTCTCCCACCTCTATTTTGCCTCCTCCATCCATTTCTTCTCCGTTTCTATTCAGAAACGGGCAGGCCTCCCATGGATATTGACAAAACATGGCTTATCAAGTTGTAGTAAGACTAAGCACCTTGACTTGTGTTAAGGCTGAGCAATGGTTGGCTATTTTTTAAAAGATGTAAAATTGGCCAACTTATCTAAGAAAAGTGCTCACAATCATTAATTATTAGGAAAAAGTCAAACTGAAACCACAATGAGACAACACCTCACTCCATTGACATTGATTATTAAATAAAAGAAAGAAGAAAAGTCCCATGGAATGCCAACAAGACTGTGGTAAAAGAAATAGTTAGAAGGTAAATTTTACAACCATTATGGAAAACATTGTGGAAGTGGTTCAGAGTGGAAGTAGAAACACCATAAAATCTAGTAATACCACTAATGGGTACATATCTAAATGAAATAATGAAAGATCTTCACATTGATGCTCATTACAAAGCAATTAACAACTATTCAGATAGAAAATAATTATGTGTCCATCAGCGAACAAGTTAGAAAATATTGTGTACAAATACAATCGAACAGTAATCATAAAAACATTAAAATTTTCCATTTATGACAATATGGGTACAGCCAAAGAATAATTGACATATTCTAATTAAAAATTAATTATAAGTTAAAAGAAACAAAAGAGGGATCTCTTGGTAAAGAGATCCCATGGAGAAAGATACCACCCTCTCCCATGCATAGGCATACACATACATACACGCACATATACATGCACAATTTTCCCAGAAATGGTTTCTTTGAAATAAGACGCAGTTAGGGAATAATAACCAAATATTGCTGAGATCATGTTAATTTTACCCCTTCAGATGTATGTCAGCCTTTGGGGTTTGATTTCTTTGGGGATCTGGCTCTGAATTGTGGGCTCCCAGGATGAGGTCCCTGGTTGTGTGCAATATCTGAATCAGGGATTCTCTCTTCATGCCCTGCATGGGAAGTTTATTTCTTCACCATTTACCTAGAATCTCTCAAGAGAGGGTCACCACCATGCAAGGTGTTGAATCATTCATTCTTCCGTCTAGAAAATGGTCACAGCTTCTGAAGCAGTTAAAGCCATTGCAGAAGGAAGTGAGCACACCACATTTTAGGTTATTGATGTGCCTGAAATATGGTGGAGAAACATCAGGATATCTCTGAAATTTGAAACACAAATCCCCACTGCAGATACTCTGAAGGGATCAGACTTAGGTATTTTCTTCACGTTGTCATAAGACTGAATTATGGAATGTGAACAGTTTTCTGAATTGATCTGCCTGGATTTTGAAAAATAATGCAAGGTAATTTTAATATGAATGTTCTGTATTGGAAAATCTCTAGGAGGTTTTAAGTGTCTCATGTTTTTCCTGCATGAATGGGAACAGAACATGATTATATGTGTGGAATATTACATAATAATTAAACTCTATTAATTACTTCACAATTTATACATACTTCAAAACACCACATTTTGTCTATGAATGTGAGAACTTTCATTGCCGTTTACAAGAAATAATTCTCAAAAAAAAGAAATAATTCTCTAAGAGAAAGTAAATAATGTTCTAGAGGAAGATTAAGACCACATTAGACATGATGGGTGAGAGGATTATTCTTTTCACTCCATAGAAGACTCAAAGCAACACATTTAAATGAGCACATAAATAAAACTTAAGTAGATAACTAGTGATTGACAATAAAAGAGAAGAGGGGCATACTGTTTTATTTCTTATCTCCACATGAATACATGGTTGTATTTAATGACTAAAACTAGAAACATTCAACAACAGATAATGATTCTAATGAAAATCAGCATTAGTCTTTGTTACTGCAATGAGGTAGCATTATACAAGTAACATTGATATGATAAGAATATCACGAATTAAATAGTTGATGTCATGATCAACTCTTTAAAAATTGCATATTAAGATAACAAAATTGTGACTAACATGATTTTTACATTTTGTTTATTCAAAGAGGGACATGATTGGTTCTTATAAATAATTTTTAATATAAATCATCCTACATATTGTTTTAGTAAATCTGAAATAGCTCATATTGTCTTAGCTGAGTCACTTATAAGTATTCTCTTGAGGGTTTTCCATGATTAAAATTTACAGTTGTTATTTTATATATTTTATTACTATAGTTTATTTATCACGAATGACTTGAGAGTTTATGGAAAATATGTAAAATATTTTATATTATTTTAACTCAGTAAATCTTAATTTCTACTACAATATCCATTGCATGGCAGATCTCTTAATCTCAGAGGAGGAAACTCTCATGTTAATCATATTCTTTTGTTAAAATTATGCATTTGGGGTGAGAAATATCAATCCTCCCTTTCATTTCTTACCTACTTGGCATCTAATAATATTGGTTCTTCATGCTCCCTTTAAAATAGTATCTATCCTATGGTTTATATATTTTTTCTTTTTTAAGGAAGCTCTTTATGAATGTGAACACATTTCAAATCCAATTTTATATTTCATCTGAAGGAATTTTAGATCATATAGCTAGATAGTTCCTAGAGTTACAAAATTAAACGTATCAAAATGTTGCCCAAAATTTTACAGAATATTTATACAATTGCCCAGAAACAGAATCTAGAAATACTCCCCACCTCAGAACAACATTGTTCACCTGTCTGTAACAAACATGCTTAAGGCAACTTATCATTGAATTCAAACATTTGTAATTGTTAGTGATAGTTTGTAATAAAAGAATGCACATTTGTCTCACAACAGAACCCACTGACAATGGAAGAAAAGAATCAGACCATAGTGACCGAGTTTCTCTTCCTGGGCCTCACTGATCATCTCTATCAGAAGATTGTACTTTTCACCATGCTTCTCTTTATTTATCTTGTCACCCTGGGAGGTAACCTGGGCATGATCACTCTCATATGGCAGGACCCCAGGCTGCACACACCTATGTACTTTTTTCTCAGCCACCTGTCCTTCGTAGATATGAGCTCCTCTTCTTTCATAGCCCCTAAGATGCTGTGTGACATCTTTGCAGAGAAAAAAGCCATCTCCTTTGTGGGCTGTGCTGTACAGTTATGGTTTGTTGGTCTCTTTGTGGGAACTGAATGTTTCCTCCTTGCTTCCATGGCATATGATCGGTATACAGCCATTTGTAAGCCCTTGTTGTATACTCTCATTATGTCCAAGAGGGTCTGTGTACAGTTTGTCCTAGGACCTTATGTCCTAGCTGCTATAAATATCACAACTCATACAACCTTGACTTTTGGCTTACCATTCTGTGGTCCAAATGCCATCAACCATTTCTTCTGTGATATTTCCCCAATGCTTTCCTTAGCATGTGCTGACACTTGGATCAACAAGATAGTGCTTTTTGTCTTAGATGGAACAATAGGAGTGTTTAGTGGTCTGATCATCATAGCCTCCTACATCTGCATCTTGATGGCCATCTTGAAGATCCAGACCACTGGTGGGAGGATGAAAGCTTTCTCTACTTGTTCCTCTCACTTGGCAGCGGTCTCCATCCTGTATGGAACTCTGTTCTTCATCTATGTTCGACCTAGTACAAATTCTTCCCTGGACACCAACAAAGTTATTTCTTTATTTTATACTGTCATGATTCCCATGCTGAACCCCCTCATCTATAGCTTGAGGAACAAGGAAGTGAAAGATGCATTCAGAAGAAAAGTACAAAGGAAACATTTTCCAACAGATGGGTAAGGCCAAACTCTATGCCATGCCTTAGATGTCAATGACAGATAATATAGTAAAAAAGACATATAGAAGAAACAGTTTCTTCCACTTAATAGATTATTTTTTAAAGTGGAGAATTTTCAATGTGTTTTACTGCCTGTCTTAGTCTCTCTGGCATGATTGGTGTTGTAAAATTATATGAAAGTGGTCTGAGAACATAAATATAAATATAAATATATGTATATTTATATAATAACAGTTATATAACAACATAAATAAAAACACATTCTTGGAGACAAAGGTAAATATCTATATAATGTTTACTATGTCAATACTTTTTTGTTTGTGTTTTTCTTTTTTATTATTAATTAAATTTATTAATTTATTTTACGTCTGGACCCCAGTTTCCCCTCCCTCCTTTTTTCCTATTCCCTCCCACCACTTTCCCTATTTCTCACCCTCCAACCTACTCCTCCTTCACCTCCATTCAGAAAGGAGCAGGTCTCTTTTGGTTGTCAACTAAACACGGCATATCAAGCCGTGGTAGAACCAAGCTCCTGCCACTGTAGTAAGGATGGGCAAGGCAACCCAGTATGAGGAATAGGTTCCTGGAAGACAGTCAGTGTTAGGGACAGACCCTGCTTCCACCAATAGGAGTCCCACATGCAGATCAAGCTACACAACTGTCACATCCTTGATTAGACATTAAAAATTTCTTGAAATCAAACCACCATGAATTTGAATTGAAAGAATGCACTAGGGGCTAGAGAGATGGTTCATCAGTTAAGCATTCTTGTCCTTTCAGAGGGTTCTCAGCATCCATGTTATATGGTGCACAATCTCCTTTAACTCCAACCACAGGGGGTCTGGTGCCCTCTTCTGGCCTCTGCTGGCATTCCACACACGTGGTATACATTCACACAGACACATGCACATAAGAAAAAAAAACCCAAAACAACAAAAAACAAAACAAAACAAGCTTCTAAAAACAAGAAAAGAAAGTGAGAGAAACTAGTTTTATGCAGGAGTTATGAATAAGACTGTAACCATATTCACAACCAAAATGACAAATGTTAGAAAATTCAGCCAATGAAGGGGCAGACAAATCACCAACCCAAAAATATAAATTTCTAAAAATATGTGGAAAAAGTGTTCAGTGTATTCATTTAATCATGAAGTTAAACTAAACACTCATTGTGGTACCTTTTAATGGAGCTGAAACATTAATGGTTTTCAATGTTAGCTAAGCTGTTATTCAGTATGTATACTCATTCTTTCCTGCTGAAGGGCTCCATTTTCACAAACACATTTGGAAGTTCCCAATACAAATGATAGAGTCAAGTGACTTACAGCCCAGAACAGTGTCCTCTAGAAATGCAGACCTTAGAAATAATAGTGTTAATGTAAAAATAAAACAAAACAAAACAAACAAAAAACTGGATGTATTACTGCAATAAAAATTAGAAGAAATAATTCCAATATTCATCATAAGAAGAAAAATATCCCTTCTTTGAAATATGAAGCGAATCCAAAAATGATTTAGATGTTTAGGGCCCAGAGAGATGGGCCAGTAGTTAAGAGTGCTTGATGCTCTTGCAGAAGATCCAGATTTAGCATCTGACATCCACATTGAGTGCCTCACAGGCACTTGCAACTCCATTTTCAGGGGATGCAACTCCCCTTTCTAGCTTCTCTGACACTTGCATGCATGTGGTGCACATATATGCATGCAGGTGCATGAACATTCACATAAATAAATAAAAACATATAAATATTATACATTAACTTATTGGCTTGTGGAAAACTATTTTATGCAGCCACAGGTAGGAACAACTCAAGTTGTAGATCAATACATAGTACCAATCATTTATTCACAAAGGCAAAACCATACCCTATATATTGAATAAAAATTAGTTTTAGGAGCATGTATGTAGAACCACCATTTTATTATTGATGATTTCAGTGTGTTTATACTATGTCCTCATGAGTGTGTTTATCTTTTCTTTCAGCTGTTAGGACTATCGTTTGCTTCTCTCCCTGGGCAAGTTGCACAGCACTTTCTGATATATCTTTATTAAAATTTTTATTATTATTATGAGAATATTGTGTGTGTGTTTGTGGAGTTGGTTCTTTTTTTCCACATTTTTGTGGTTCTGGAAACTGAACTCAAATCCCCAGTCTTGAACAACCAGTGTTGTTATGGACCACCAGGTCATATTGCCTAGAGATGACCATATTGCCATATGGCCCCTACAGTACATTTTCCATTATAAAAATTCTCAAATGGTTTTCCAAAATAGAAGTACAGAATACTTAAAAAATTTATTTGATGAACCCAAGATTACCATGATATTTATTCTAAACAAAGACATTACAGGAAATGAAAATTATAGGCCAATCTTATATGAACACATACACCATATTCGTCAAAAAATACTAGCAAGTAAAGTTTTACAACATACCATAATTAATCACAAATTAAGGATTTGGTTGCAAGGATGGCTACAAGCACTACATAAAAAGTATGAACAGAACCATATAAATGCAGAGATTGGTTTGACAAAGTTTAATGTCCTTTAATTATAGAACACATTAAAAAATTAGACAAGGAATAAATGCACTTCAATACAATAATGGCTATGTATGCGACAAGCCCAGAGTTAACATCACATCTAATGGTGAAAAGTTTAAAACTTGCTTTGTAATATGAGTAAATAAACAAGGGTGACTACCACTGCCCTCTTTACTCTTAAAGCAAAAGAAGCCTTAGCTAGAAAAATTAGGAAACAGCTAGTATTAAAAGGCATGCAGATAGGAAGGGAATAAGGGAAATTACCCCCATCTTCTCATGATACAATCTTGTACGTAGAAAACCAGCCACTCCTTCTCCTCCTTTTATGTCTATGTGACCCATTCATTTAATTATCATTGCTCACATGAGCATGGATGAGAGGTTGTTTACTAGAATGAGGGAAGCTTATGAGTAGCTACACTCTCGAAGAAAGCAACCACAAGAAGTTTTGGTGGGAGAAGGAGGAGGATGACAGAGGTAATGGGGTGTGTGTGAAAATGTCTAAAATTTATTATATATATGGAACTGTCAAAATTAAAATTGGGTCTGGGGCAATGTCCATGGCTCCTGTTAGCACTGAGAGTTCTGAAGTTGCCCAGGGTTAGGTCTGCCAACTGAGATCATGTTGGTGACCAAGGGCCATGCTGTAGCTGGGGCCATACTGATCTGGGTGGCCAGTGCTGCCACCAGGCCATGGTGATGTCCAGGACCAAGCTGCTGCCTAAGGCCAGGTCTGGGTCCATGGTCCTGCTGCAGCTGGGGTCTGTGATAATGTCAGGGCCTGTGTTATTATAGGGGGTCTTTGGAACCATGTTGTGCTGAGCCAACTCGCCCTTCACTGGCCCTGGGATAGCTGGTCCTGGCCCTGGCTGGATACCATAGCAAGAGAGCAGGCTCCACCCCTCAGGAGAGAGCGCCCCCACCGCTGCACTTGGGAAAGACAGCCCTACCACCCCATCACTGGTGTGGACCTCACCTGGACAGTACACTAGAGCTGACCCTGTGGTAGGAGACACAGGTGATCAGACCCTGAGGGTGTGAGAGCAAGAGAGCTGACTCTGCCCCCTCCTCAGTGCCCCCCCACCTCACCTCACCCCACCCCCGTCTGCCATGTGGTGGCATGCTTGAGAGAAAGATGCCCTTCACCCCTCACCCGTTACCACCTGCAGCAAATGAGAGAGCTGGCCATGGGGTCACAAGAGTGGGAGAGCTAGTCCTGACTCTCACCAGCTACAGCACACGAGAGAACCGGCTCTTCTCATCTGGGCAGCACAATAGAGCTGACCCTCTTGTCAGGGATGCAGGTAAGTCAGCCCTGAGGGTGTGAGAGGAATAGAGCTGACCTGACCACACTCCCCCTTGTCTGCCCTGTGGTGGCATGGGTGAGGGAAAGATGCCCTCCCGCCTCCGTCACTTGCTACCTGTGGCAGGCAAGAGAGTTGGCCCTGGGGTAATGAGAGTGAGAGAACTACTAGCCTTGCCTCTCACCAGCTGCCGCTCACAGGAGAGCAGGCCTACATCTTGCCTGGACAGCACACTAGAGCTGAGCCTGTTATCAGGGGAACAGGTGAGCCAGCCCTGAGAGTGTGAGACCAGGAGAGCTGATCACCCTCCCGCTCCCTCCCCCCCAATATGCTTTCTATAGTAATTGGGAGAGAGGGCCCTGTACCTCGCCTAGCAAAACAGTAAAGCTGGCCCTGGCGGTAAGTGAGGGGAACTGGAATCTGAGGACCAGAGAGCAGGAAAATGGGCACCGCTCTTTGCAACAGGCTGCATTGGATGAGAGGCAGTGCTGGAGACTCTCTCACCTGGGTAGTGATAATGAGGGAAAGCTGGTGGGCTGACCAACCCAGCTACTACCCAAGCTCAGGGTTATGAGTTGGCCCACCCCAGCATCCATCTCATCTATGAACTGTTGGGGCACATGAATGGGACGAACCTACAGATCGGAAACAGCAGAATCTCCACAACACAGGACAACAACAGGATGTTCAAGCCCAGTGAAAGCCCATTATCGGTGGTATAGAAGAAGCCAGATTCTTGGAGCCAGACCAATGACTTGTGGCAATGAACACTGGCAAGTAAAGATAAAGGAACTAAAGGGTACACTGTGTGACTCAATGGGCCACATTACAGTTTCCATGACAAGATTCTTCTTCTTTATTTTTTTAAAAATTATTCATTTATCTTTTTGGTTTTGTTTTGTTGCTTTGTTTTGTTTTTACTTTTAAATTTGGTTTTGTTTTGGGGGGGTTGCAAGGGCAGAGGGTGGATGCAAGGTGATGGGGAAATAAGTGGGATTGGAATGCATGATGTAAAATCTATAAGGAATCAATAAAAGTTAAAAAAATGAGTATAGAATTTATTGGAAGTCAGTCTGCAGGATTAAAATTTAAAATAAAAACTGAAAATAAATCTAAAAAAAATTAAAATAAAGTCCTCAGTACTACATTGGAAAGTGACGACCTGTAAATGAATACAATAAGGCTGGAAAATACAGAACTGAGCAACAAAAGTCAGCACTTGTTTTACACAGTAAAACGACTTAACTGAAAGAGAAACTTTCATATATGACAAAATAAAATATGTAGGAGTTTATTTCACCAGGAAGATGGAAGACCAGGACAGAGAAAATTAATCAAACACTAGAAATGGGTATTGATGAGTTTTCATACGCATTTTCTGTATCCACAGAAATAGTTTGGTTTAAAAACTCAATTAATATGAATAATTGCACTTAAACATCCAAATGTCTTTGTAAAGATGCTCTTCTGTAATATATTTCATCTGGTTGTATTTGCATTCTATTTGTCAAGATTTTGTAAGGAATTTTTACATTTATTGTCGTGAAGAATGCTATTTTGCTTTAATTTTTTTCTGGGATTTTTTTGCACACTTTTAGTACATAGAGTTATTTGAGAAGTATTTCTTGCTCATCAACAGTCTCCTCTTTTTTCTTTCTGTGTGGTGTGTATGCACAGGTGTATACGCGAAGTGGATGGCAGAGGACAACCTTGGGTGTTGTTTCTTAGGTACTGTCCAATCCTTTTTTTTTTTTAATTCTTCTCTTATATATTACATTCTGACTGCAGTTTTACCTCCCTCCCCTCCCCCAAGTCTCTTCCCACACCTCTCTTCTTCTCCAGATCTGCCCCCTTCTGCCTCCCCTGAGAAAAGAGGATGCTCCCAGGGATATCCACCAAACACTACATAAGAAGCTACAATAAGACCAGACACATACCATCACATCAAGGCTGGATGGTGCAACCCAGTAGGAGAAGAGTCATACACGTGGACAAAAGAGTCAGAGACAGCCCCCACTCCCACTGTTAGGAGTCCCACAAGAACACCAAGCAACTCAACTATAACACATAGGGAGGGGATCTAGATCAGACCTCTACAGGCTCTGTGATTTCTGCAAGTCCCCATGATTTCTGGTCAGTTGATCCTGTGGGCCACATTCTCTTGGTGTCCTTGACCCCTCTGATTCCTCAGATCCTTCCTCTCCCTCCTCCTAAGGAATCCCTGAGCTTTGCCATCTGCTCCCATCAGTTGCTGGATGAAATCTCTGGTCTCTTTGATGATGATTCTGCTAGGCTCCTGTCCCAGAAAGCTCTGCAGGCAGGACAAACTGTAGGTCGACAGTTTTGTGGCTGGGTTGATATCCTAATCCCTCAGCTTTTGAGGCCTTGCCTAGTTACAGAAGATGGCCGGTTCAGGCTCTGTGCCCCTCATTACTAGGAGCATTTATTAGGGTTACTCTCATAGATTCCATGGAGTTTCCATTGCACTAGGTTTCCACCTCACCCCTGAGATTTCCCCTCTCCCCCAATTCCAGTTCTTTCTCCCAGTATTCACCCCCAATCTTATACCTCCTATTCCTGGCCCCACCCTACTCCTAGTCCACCTATGATATCTATTCTATGTCCCCTTTCCAGGGAGATCCTTTTGTACCCCTTAAGATCTCATAGAATCCCTCTTCTCTCTCTTTGACTGGACTCCTGGAGCTCAGCCTGGTGCCTGGACGTGGATCTTTGCATCTGCTTCCATCAGTTACTGGAGAAAGGCTCTATGATGACAGTTAGAGTATTCACTGATCTAATCATTGGGGTAAGCCAGTTCAGACACCCTCTCCACTATCACTAGTAGTCTAAGCTGTGGCCGTCCTTGTGGATTCCTGGGAACTTCCCTAGCACCTGGTTTCTCCTTATCCCCATGATGTCTCCCTCTATCATGGTATCTCTTTCATTGTTCTCCCACTCCATCTCTGTTCCAGCTCAACCACCCAGTTCCCTTATGTTCTCATTCCCCATGCCCTACCCTCCATTTTCTGCCCCTCATCACCCCCAGTTTACTCATGGAGATCTCATCTATTTCCCCTTCCCAGAGAAATCTATATGTCTCCTCTTTGGGTCCTCCTTGTTAGCTAGCTTCTCTGGAGCTGTGGACGGTAGTCTGGTTATCCTTCGCTTTACATCTAGTATCCACTTATTAGTGAGTATGATTTTTGTATGAATGTCTTATCTCTTCAGGTCTTTTCTAGATGGCCTTATGAAAATGAATACACCAGAGAGTTTTATTTGAGTCTGTGTTGGACACTCTGAATTTATGCCCTCAGTGAGCATTCCAGCACCCAAGTGAGCAACAAACCACTAGAAGAAGGCTTAGACACTACTAGAATCTTACTGAAAGTGGCAATGTGTAAATTGTGGCATCAGGATTTATGTCTAAATGTTCTGGCTTCAGCATGAGGAAAGAAAATTACTTCAAGCTAAGCAAATGACTGTTTATTGCATTAGTCTGTGCTGATAGAAGATAGGGTTCTTCTACAAGTTCATTTGAATCTGAGAGAAGGTAGTGTATGATAGTACAGGGGGGACTATTATGGATGTGTAAGGGGAAAGAGGGGAAGACATAAAAAAGGTAAAAGAGAAGAGAGAGAATGAAAATGAGAGTGTGTATTTCATTAAGAATAAGGTACTGTTAGAAATTAATACTTTGCTCTGATGCTGCTGAGATCCTGTTAATTTTGTCCCTTCAGGTGTAAGCTCCTGAGGCTAAGTTCATTAGGGACCTGACTTTGAGTTATTCGTAGCTCCAAATGAGGCTCTTTATTCTGTGCAGTAAGTGGGTGAACACTCATCCAGGAATTCTTTCTCCACGACCAAGCCCACCAGCACAGGCAATTCATCTTCTTCACTGAGTACTTATGAGGTCATGCTTTGCAGAAAGGCCATCACCATGTAGGGTGATGAATCTTCCTTCCTTATTCAAAAATTGATCACTGTCTTTGAAGTGGTAAAGGAGATGCAGAAAAGATATCCTTAAAGAAGTGAGTGCATTGCAGGCTGAACTATATGAAGGTTATAAAATATGGAGGAAAAAGACTAGGAACAGTTTAAACTTTGGAAACATAAAGTCCCATGAGCCTGGAAAACTTGTTAATTAATTTTCTTATGAAGAGAATTTCCTAATTTTAAATAATTTAGAGTCATTTTTATAGCAGTGTATTGTAGCTTTAAAAATTGCTAAGAGATTTTATGTGCCCTTAAATTTTTATGCATGTCTTTATCAAGAAAAACATGAGAAAAGACTGTTACATGGTAATTTGACCAATGTGCCTATCCATAATGTATATATATTTTAAAACAACACATTGTATATAAAATGCATATAGTTTTGTCAGTTTTAAATGAATAATTTTGCAAGACTTAATGTGCAGAAGGCTTTCTAGATGCTAACATAAAGGGCATAGGAAGGACATAAAGATTATATAACATATTTTATGGAAGGTTCAAAATTACTTGCAATAAATAAATAAAAACAAACCAATCAAACAAACAGTGATTGCTCCAAAGCTAGGTGCCATGTGTACTTGCCTTTGCGCCACACAGCTATTTGTGAGAATAAACATAACACAACATAAATCATAAAACAATCATAAACATAAACATTTCTGCAATGGATAACAGTTCCCTCCCAAATTCCAGATTAATGCTTGTGACTGCTGAAAAACATCTAATTAACATTAGTCAAATAATTTTAATCACTTTATACTATTGAACCTATTTGAATAATATAGTAACTGTTAGCTACTTGAAAGTATTATATATTAAACTACAGAAATTATCAATGACTTAAATACTCTATTTCTTTTATTTATGGAGAACATAAATTGATTTGTTGCATTAACCAATTTTATTTTAATAATTATCCTATATAATCTCCTTCTAGGACTTTTAAAAAGTTGCTCTTATTAAGTCACAAAATTATCATGAATAAAAGGCATAGTCAACATTTTAGGAATGTTATTGATTGATTAAACATGCATACCTAGGAATTTTATATAAAATATCAGAAACATTGAAATATAATTTTACATTACTTTAGCATTAAATGGTTGATTTTTCTGCATAATTTCTATGGCAATTGGCTGTCAACACCAGATTCCTGTAACTCCTAGGTAAGTTTCATGTCCTTTTATGACATCAGCTGCTTTTGACACTGCATTTGTTAAAGACTTTGTATATTATTTCTTTTTATGGACAGATATTTAGTAGCATGAACAATTATAACTACTACTAAACATAGCAATTCTCTCTTAAAATGTAATTTTATTGAAGGAGATTTAGATCACATAGTTATGCAATCTTTGTGGGAAGTGTTACAGAATCCATAGGGACCAATGCCAAATATTTCACAAGCTATTTACATAGCAACTACCCACAGAGGCTAGAAATACCATCTTCTAGTTCAATAACATGGGCCAATAATCTGTTAAAAATCTCTTTAAGTCAACCTGTTATTGAATTAAAACATTTGAAATTGTTAATGATAGTTTGTAATAAAAGAATACACATCTGTCTCACAACAGAACCCAACTGACAATGGAAGAAAAGAATCAGACCACAGTGACCGAGTTTCTCTTCCTTGGCATCACAGATAACCTCCATCAGCAGATTGTCCTCTTCATCATCTTTTTCTTTATTTATCTTGTCACCCTGGGGGGTAACCTGGGCATGATCACTCTCATATGGGTGGACCCCAGGCTGCACACGCCTATGTACTTTTTTCTCAGCCACCTGTCTTTTGTAGATGTGTGCTCCTCTTCTTCCATAGCCCCTAAGATGCTGTGTGATATCTTTGCAGAGAAAAAAGCCATCTCCTTTGTGGGCTGTGTTGCACAGATGTGGTTTGTTGGTCTTTTTGTGGGAACTGAGTGCTTCCTCCTGGCAGTCATGGCATATGATCGGTATACAGCCATCTGTAAGCCCTTGCTGTATACACTCATTATGTCACAGAGGGTCTGTGTGCATCTGGTTGTAGGGCCTTATGCTTTTGCTGTTATAAACATCACAACTCATACAACCTTGACTTTTTGCTTACCATTCTGTGGTCCAAATGCCATCAACCATTTCTTCTGTGATGTTTCCCCATTATTTTCCTTAGCATGTGCTGACACCTGGATCAATAAGATTGTACTTTTTGTCTTGTCTGGAGCAATAGGAGTGTTCAGTGGTCTGATTATCATAGTTTCCTATGTCTGCATCTTGATGGCCATTTTGAAGATTCAAACTGCTGATGGAAAACGAAAAGCCTTCTCCACTTGTTCCTCTCACCTGGCAGCTGTTTCTATCCTATATGGGACTCTTTTCTTTATCTATGTTCGACCCAGTGCAAGTTTTTCCTTGAACATCAACAAAATGATTTCGTTGTTTTATACTGTGGTGATCCCCATGCTGAATCCCCTCATCTATAGCTTGAGGAACAAGGAAGTGAAAGGTGCATTCAGGAGAAAGATGAAAAAGAAACATTTTCCAGCAGGTAGGTAAGGTCGAATTGTGTTAGTGCTATGCCTTAAATGTCAGTTCATGAGTATATTCTTAAAAGGACACTGGAGTGGATTAGAGGCTGGAGGATGAGCCTGGTTCTGCCACTGTGGAGTTTATCTGAAAATTAAGGAAGTTCCAAATATTTATCTGCTTCTGTTGTATTTTTTGTGGTATATCTGTCATTGTAAAATTATATAGAGTTGGGCTGGGAACATAAATATGAGTGTATACTAGAACACTACTAGAAGTCAATATTTGCAGTGTTTGTGTGATATTCAATCTGCTGATACTTTTTAAATTCAGGCATAAAAACTAAATGATGACTGTTCACAATACTACAAATGCATTCAAAAGAAAATAACAAATGGGAGTAATTGTTTTTATACATGTGTTATCAATTAAACCACATCCATGATATATAAAGGATAATTTCAAATTAAAAACCATAACAATAAAGATAGGTAAGTAGCTATGCAAATGAAGAAACAGGTAACTCATAGAAACAAGGATGATAATCATAAAAACACGGAAAATACAACAAAAACTATTAAATCTGTATTTTGATCATAAGGTCAAATTAAAAGATCATTGCAGTATATTTCAGGGGAGATGAAATACCATGTTGGAAGGATTGCTCAAGTATGGCCCTTAGTACTGACTCTGTAAAAGATGTCAAAAGTGTCACATTCATGAATTTTTTTATATATTTATTGATTTGCATGTATGTGTGTTCACACACATGTGTACATGTCAAGATGCATGTATGTGTGTGGGCAGAGGGAAATTTGCCAGAGTCACTTCTCTCCTTCTACAACATGAGTTCTGGAGACTGAACTCAGGTCACTAGGACTGGGGGCAAATGTGCTATGTCATCTAATCAGCCTCAACATCTCAAATTTTAATGGGGCTTTTTTTTTAAACTCTCTGGATCACATTATTTTCTCTGAACATCTCCAATATTCTACCAACTACTCATGTAACTTACTGAATAAAAAGAATGTGATTCATGTAGTAGTCATTCCAGTAATTGATCATATTATCAAGAAATCTAGGAGTATTCATATAATCTTGAGATATAATTATAAATACATATTGTTCATCTTATATGAATGAGCAGCTTCCATGTGGAATAGGAAAGAATACTTTCTGAAATCCCCGAGCATATGCCCTGCTTCTGAGATCTTACAAGTGATGCACATATGTCATACTGCTGCTACTAGAACTAGTGTTGGACTGAAGAGTTTTTAATCATTGTGCACAAATTGAGTGTTTAATGTTCAGAAAGCAGATTTAAAAAGACTAGAGGGATGGTGACCTCTGCTGCAAACTTCATGTCTTCTGTAGTGGTAGTAATTCTTTGACACAAGCGTTGAGAATCCTATCACCCAAGTTGACTATTGGAAGTCTATATCTACAGCTTCTCAACAATCTTGATTCTCTCTCACTGGTGTATTCCTTCCTTATAATGGCATGAGTGTTTCTCAGGTCTTCTCAAGGGCAACAGTCATCAGATAACATATTATTTTGTTTTATATAATAAATTCCTCTTAGCATTCCCATATAGGAATTTTAAGCCTTGGAAATTCCTCCTCCAAACTCAAATATAATGATAATAATAAAAAAATTTAAAGAATGGTTCTTAATGTCTTGGATATAGACTTTCTCCTGAGTTATTGGGATTCTCCTGAATTTGTGAATTCCTCTATGGAGAGTCTTATGCTTCCTCTAACTCCAAATACATTATCAACCAAATATTTAGCTCTGTAGTAGGTATATAAACCAAGTCTTGTAATGTTTTAGAAGATTAATTTTTTTTTTTTTACTCAGTTAGGGCCATTTTTCTTCAGTTCCCACACAATACCACCTTGAAATTGGTCACTCCTTATCAGATCTAAGTTGCATAAAAGGGCTTTAGAGAGATGGCCTGGTCAGCAATGTGTTTCTTGCACAAGCATGAGGACTTGAGTTCAGATCCCCAAGACCCATATAAAAATCAGGCATGGTGACATGACTATATTGCGAATGCTGGGTCGATAAGGAGAATCCCTACAGCTTACTGGTCATTTACTGTGGCCAATCAGAGAGGTTTAGGTTTAGTAAACAACTCCATCTCAAAAAAAATTGAAGTGGAAAAATTGAGGAAGACAGTCAATGGTAGATCTGTTCACATGTGCTTTTCACCTAAAACCATATACACATGCATACACCTCACACAAATACGTATAAAAGTAATGGAAAGAAAGATGAGACTATATGTAAAGGAAGATGACTTTGTTGTGGGAATTCTCTGCATTCAGCCAATGGCTTTGAGGAAGAAAGTCCTAGGGCATGGTCTTGCCTGCATATGTGACCGCTTAAGAGCAGAGGAATAGGGGTCATGCACTCTCTTTGGTGGCAAGGACCAGATCAGGCAGCAGCGTGGAGCAGCTTGCAGTTGGTCTCCATCTTCCTTCCATGGCTTAGTCCCCTATGATCTTGGATCAACAGGATCAGCACTGGTGTCTTCCTTATTCTGTATCAGTGAGTCTGTATTTTCATGGCACCCCTTAATAAATTATTAAATAGATTTTTATGGGCTCACACTTCACAACTTTTTCTTATGAAGCACATGATTCATGTAAAACAGTGGTATGTTCTGTAGGTAAAGGAAGGCTCCTCTCTCCAAACATCACTGAAGTCTCCTTCTGAAACCCCAAACACTTCCAGAGAACTCTGTCTTAGTTCAAATATATCTTATTGTAAACTATAACATCTAAATCATTTAGAGTCCAGACTTGTGTATGAAACTTATAGAAGCTCTGAACAGACCCTCTCTATTGTTACATCTCACAACCTGATAATGTAGATTTCTTTTTTTGTTGCCTGTTATTTGATTGTAGAAGAATATTTAAAAAATTATCATTCTTATCCAGCTATAAAATAGATAAGAAATTTCTTAAAAGAACATACACATGCCTAACATGTATATGAAGAACATCAAATATCATTACTTATTACAGAAGTGGAAATCAAACCACATGATATTACATCAACAATGATTATTATTTGAAAGACAAAAGTATCTTGTGAGGATACGGATAAATTATATAGTAGCCAGGTAAATTCAGTACATTCTTTACAAAAAACAGCATAAAGGCTATACAAATGAAAATAGAATAACATCAATCCAGCAATATCACTGGGGGGTATAAGTCTAAAGGAAGGAAATAAAGTCAATGTGTTATAGACAACTACAATATTTACTACAATTTACTACTACATTTATTACAACAATTTACCACTACAATATGTATTACAACAATTCACAATCTTTAGGAAAGGGAATAAACAGAAATGTCCACCAGGAAACAAATAAATAAGAAAAAATATCACATATATACATACTGGATTACTGTACTATTATGAACAACATGAAATTCTTTCATCTTTAACAATATGAATTGATATGGAAGACATTAAACTAACTAAGTGAAATAAGTCAAGCACAGGATGAAAACACCAAATATTACTTATAAGCAAAATGCTATTAAAAAGTTAATATTATAGAATATGAGAATAGAAAAGTGGGACCAGGGTCTGGGGAGAATAGGAGAGTCTGGAGAATGTGGAGGATTCCATTAAGGAATAATGTTATTGATAAATAGGAGGAGGAGTACATTCTAATGTTCTGTGGCACAGCTTAAAGAATATAATTAACACCAGAGCACTACATATCTCAAAATAGATGAGATACTGCTTACAGGACCTGTTCTCACACTATGCTCCATTCCCTAGGGACTCCACTGAACATTATAGTGGACCCGGGTTACCATTCTCCCCTTTTCTTTGTGTCAGCCACAACTACCTAGAAAGACTGTGACTTGGGAGCCAGTAGCCACACCAGGCTGAGACCCAGGCAGTTGATCTTCACCCTCCTTCCTGTCAGTCACTGCAATCTCTGCAGTCTCCTCCCCAGCCCTGTAGCAGATCGCTTGTAGGGGACTGTCCCCCCACCTGACCTCTTTTTCCTGGGGAGTTCACCAAACTTTGGTGTGGACACAGCTTTCCTCTTCCTGTGGACCCTTTTAGCTGTTCCTTCTCACCCATCCCTATTCTATCCTGTCAGCCCCCGACACCTAGAAACACTTTCTGCTTACATGGGACCTCCATTGGACACATGTGACACGGACTCAGGTGAGTCACAGTATCCTACCTGTCCTCTGTTTTGATCTTTCCATTTTCACCCTCAGCCTGCTAACAACCTGCTTACAGATGCCCCTCCCACCTCAAATTCATCACTGAATATTTCAACTCTTGGAGTTCAGTTCAGAACAAAGGGTTCCCTCTTGGAGAATGTCTGGATTATTCTTGTCTTGCAAATTACTTGGAGGAGACCCTCTTCCCTTCACACCTCCAACTTTCTGAGGATTCTGCCTCTTCATATGGACAGGATCTCCTTAGTTCTTTCCTAAAGCCCCTTCTCAGCCTTTTCTCCTGGCTCACATCTATTCTCTGCCATTCCTCACTGCCCTGAACATCCACACAACAAAGACAAGCCCAGATATCAACACTTAGAATCACCTCAATTATCCCAAGCCCAGATACCTAGACACCAGTGCAAAAATATAATCATTAACAGCTAGTACAATATATCCCCACTAGAACCCAGAAAGGCTACTACATCAGGCCCCAAGAAATGCAATATAAACTACAAGAAAAGAACCATAAAATAGCAATTACAAATATGTTCGAGGACCTGAAAGTGGGTGTGAATAAATTCTTTAATGAAGTCTTTGAAAACATTTAAAAACAGTGGAATTAAGTGATAAAAACAGTTTAAGCCATAAAAGTAGAAATAGAATCACTAATGAAAATCAAATTGAGATAAAATTGGAAATGAAAAAAGTGGAAGTCAAACAAAAACCTTAGAAACAGAACAGAATAGAAGACATGGAAGAGAGAATCACAAGTGTTGGAGACAAGGTAGAAGAAATGGATACTTCAGTCAAGGAGAGTGTTAAATTAAAAAAAAAATTCAGACATACCACATCTAAGAAATCTAAAACATTATAACCAGATCAAATCTGTGAATAATAGGAATAAAGGAAGGAAAAGACTTTGTTTACTTAAAATGGCTGGCCTTTCCCCCCTGATCTCCAGGCAAGCTTTATTTATCAAAGCACAAATAAAATATCACTACATTTCAGCACAAATAAAACATCACCACAAATATCTATCCAAAATATATAAAGAACTTTAAAAAAACCACTAGATGTCAAGAATTAAAAATTTAAAAAATGGGGTGCAGATATAAACAGAGAATTCTCCATAGAGGACACTTAAATGACTTAGAAACACTTAAAGAAATGTTCACATCCTTCACCACCAGGGAAATGCAATTCAAAACTACTTAGATTTTTATCTTAGAACCCCTTAGAATGCCTAAGATCAATAAAACAAATGCCAGCTCATGTTGGTGAGGATGTGGAGTAAGGGGGACACTCATCCATTTCTGGTAGGACTGCAAACTTGTATGACCACTAGGAAATCAGTGTTGTCAGTTTCCCAGGAATCTGGGAATAGATCTTCCCTAAGAACTGGCTATTTCATTCTTGGGCATATATTCAAAGGACTCTAGACACCACTACAGAGATACTTGCTTATCCATGTTCATTGCTGCTCTATTCATAATAGATAGAATTTGGAAACAGCCTTGATATCCATCAATAGATGAATGAATAATGCAAATGTTGTACATTGACACAATGGAATATTGTTTAACTGTTAAAAATGAAATCATGAACATCCCAGGTAAATTGATGGAACTAGAAAAAAATCATCTGGAGAGCTTTTTAAACTCAACCTAGATTAAAAATGACAAATATGTCATGTATTTTCTTACACGTGGTTGTTGGCTGTTATCTTCTGTTAGTATAACATGGCATAGCATGTATAACCATAAAGTTTGGTATAGAGTAAGGGAGTTGGGGGCAGGGGAGGATCTCCCGAGGAAAAGGAAATAAAATTTATAGTTCATTGCAAAGATTAAATGAAGAGGGGGAGGGAAGAGGTGGGTAAGGGAGAAAATTCATGGAGGGACAACCAACATTAATGGCCATTTGAGGGGTCATGTGGAAACTTCCCACAGTAGTAGCTTCTAAAAATATATCATGAGATATGAAAGACTCACCAAACAACAGGGAGGACCAATCCTTAAATAGACATCTTTTACCACCAAATGAAACTTCCAGTTCTAGGAATGGACTATATCTAATGGAAGTGTTGGCCAATGGTGCTCCATGGAAACACCCAAACAACTCAGGCTGCTGCCATGGCTACTAGTTGCTGTCCACAAAGTTTTAGTAAATACCTCTTGGTGAAGACAACGTCTATGTAACTCATTGCACATGGGAAAGTTGAGCTGGTGTTAAATTAGATCCTTTATCACTACTGATTAGTATTCATGGTAGTGAGGAGTACTCTGCATGTATCCAGAGGAGAAAGGTATGTACCAAACCCGTTATGAACTCTGCAGTTTACAACAGTGACCTGCCTGTATAATAAACTGGTGCAATACTGACACAGACATTGTGGTTGTAACCAACCACTCTCCGGTTGAATTTAAGTCCCACTCTATGATATGGAACCCATCCCCAACACTGCTTGGGTGGTCAAAAATCTCCAACTAAATATGCTATGGACCTAGTAGAAAATCAAATGCTATTTTTTTCCCTAAAGTAACATAGCAATACAATGACAAAGACATCATTCTTCTATATCCATAGACCAGTGTCTTGCTAGGCATCATCAGAGAAGATTTTACCTTCAGGAGATGGAAACTAATATAGGGATTCACAACTGGAAAATGTGAATCAGAGACTTTACAACACTCGGTACTTAATGGGATGTATTTATCAAACCCCTTCCCCCAGGGCTCAGGGTTCTATGTAGAAGAGGCGGAAGAGGAGGTAGAAAGACTGTAAAAGCCAGAGGAGATGGATAACACCAAGGAAACAGCTTCTTCTAGACACAACAGCACCGATGCACATATGAATTCACAGACTGACAGCATACCCAGGGTATGCACAAGTCCAAGCCAGATGGTGTCCCAAATCTAAGAGGAAAAATGGATTGTTAACTCCTTTTCATAATCAATAAGCTGTCTCCAACTGACATATACTTGCAAAGGAAAAACTAGTTTTTTTTTTTCCAATGGCATTGGATATACAAACTATACTTAGGGGAAGCCCCATCCACAGCAGTAGAAGGCCAATACAAAACAAACTCAGTGCTGTTTTGGGGTGTTTTTTTTGGTCTCATATTTCTTTGGTCATTTTTTTTTAATCTTACTCGTCTTTTCTTTAAATATTATGTTTTCCTATTTTGTATTTTTATGGTGTGTATGTGTGTTTCTCACTCTTTTTTGTTTGTTTTGTTACATTTTTAAAAATTGCCTGTTTATTTCTAAAGAGAGGGGAAGAAGGTTTGATGTTGGATGGGTGGGAGACAGGGGGCATTTAGGAAGACATGAGAGAGGGGAAATGTAGCATGAATCTTAAAATTTCTTGTTAATAAAAACAAACCCAGGGCCAGTTATTGGGGTGAATGCTGGAAGATCAGAAAGGCAGAACAAGCCACAGCTACCTCACCTCGCCAGTTCCTCAGCTGATCCTGTTTCCTCAGACTGGAAGCCTCTGAGTCCTCATCCAGAATGAATCTCAGCTGAACTGTTGCTCCAAAGCCTGAAAGCTTAATCAGCTAAAAGCTTCTAGTTTCTGGTCTTCAGGCCTTATATTTCTTTCTGCTTTCTGCTATCACTCCCTGGGATTAAAGGCTCACTTTCTGGGATTAAAGGCGTGAGTCACCATGCTTGGCTGTATCCTTGAATATACAGAGATACAGGTAGATCTCTGCCTCTGGAATGCTAGGATCAAAGGCATGTGCTATCACTGCCTAACCTCTATGTTTAATATTGTGGCTGTTCTGTCTCTGACCCCAGATAAGTTTATTAGTGTGCACAATGTTTCGGGGAACACAATACCACCACAGGGAAATGGTAATCAGAATATCTTGTGTGAAAAAATTATTTTCAATAATAGAAAAAAAGGAGCTTAATACAATCATATAAAATCTTGACATGAAATTAAGATGTTGATAACCAAAGATCAATTTCCCATATACACATGAATTGAGGCATTATATCCTATCTCACAATGCACACAATATGTTATGAAAAACTTTTCCAATCAAAATAATAATAATGATTTGGAAAACAAAATTTATCCCTTTCCTATTTTGATGCCATGTTTTGATTTTAAAATTATGTGACTTGAATTCATTATTTTAATATTTTAGCATATTAATAGTATTTAGCAATACTAGTCTCAGTGTGAATGTGATCAAAGAAGCTCAAAGGCATGGGTGAAATGTCATGATACAATATTTTTATTTAATTAACATATTCTATTTAAGAATAATTGCAAGTAGAAAGAAAGAGGCAAGTTTTGACAAAGAGGGTCCCTGGAAGGACTGTGCACACACACACACACACACACACACACACACACACACACACACACACACACCCCACTCTCACACAATTTTATTAGGAATATTCTCTTTGAGAAAAGATGCACTTAAACAAATTGTACTTGGCAATAATGTTGATATCTAGTTGATTTTGTCCCTTCAGAGGTAAGCCCCTGAGGCTTAAGGTCTTTGGAGACCTGCTTCTGAATAATTGTAAGATCCCAGTATCAGGTCCCTTATTTTGTGAAGTAAGGGAGCCAATAATCAGGTCAAAATTTTCTCCCTTTGTGTCTAGGCCTATCAGGATAGGAAGTTCATCTTTTTCACCGACTGCTTAGTAAGTCAGCCATCTCAGAAGGTTCACTGCCATGAAGGTTGTTAAAATTCTTTCCTGCGCTTTAGAAAATGATCATTGTCTTTGAAGCAACCAAATAAGATGCAGAAAGGGTATCTTTTAAGAAGTGAGTACATTGCATTTTGGACTATAGGATATGCTTGAAATACTGAGGGGAAACACCAGGTTCAGTTTAAACTTTAATTTTTTAAATAAATATTTTATTTATTTTTAAAAATTTATTCTTCTCTCATATATCGCATCCCGACCACAGTTCCCTCTCCTTGCTGTCCTCCCAGTCCCCCTCATCCCCTCTCCCTCATCCCCAGTCCTTTTTTCCCTTCAGAAAAGGCAGGCCTCCCAGTGATATCAACCAAACATGGAATGTCAAGTTATAATAAAACTAGGCACTTCCCCTCATATTAAGTCTGGATAAGGCCAGCCAGTAGGAGGAAAAGTGTCCCCAAAGCAGGCAAAGGAGTCAGTGACATCCCCTACTCCCACTGTTAGGAGTCCCACAAAAACACAAAGCTACACAATCACAACATACATGCACAGGATGTAGGTCAGAGTCATACATGATCCCTGATTGTCAGTCGAGTCTCTGTGAGCCCCTAAGAGCCCTGGTTAGTAGAATCTGTGGGCTGTTTTCTTGTAATGTCCTTGACCCCTCAGGTTTCTACAATCCTTCCTAACCCCCTTTTGCAGGATTCTCTGAGCTCCCTCTAATGTCTGACTATGGGTCTCTGCATCTCTCCCTTCAGTTGCTGGATGAAGCCTCTCTGATGATGATTATGCTAAGCTCCAGTCTACAAGTACAGCTGAGTATCATTAAGAAACCTTTCATTGCCTTTATTCTTTTTTCTGATTGTGTTTAGTTCTGTCCTTCATTTCTGGACTATACAAACTCTGGTTCCTGGCCTTCCAGGCAGTGTTTGACATGGGTTCTTCTAATGTATGGGTCTCAATTCACAAATCCCCCTTCAGGTGCTTCATTTTGGTCACATTGACTAAACTATTGCTCTGTGTCACATTTTCAAAATTGATATGCTTCAATTTTTTAAAATTAAATTTATTTATTTTATATCCCAACTCCAGTTTCTGCTCCCTCCTCTCCTTCCCATTCCCTCCTACCACCTACCCCCCAAATCCATTCTTCTGTTTCTGTTCAGAAAGGGGCAGGCATCCCATGGGTATCAACAAAGCATAGCATATAAAGTTGCAGTACGACTAAGAACCTCTCCTTGTATTCCAGGATGAGGAATAGGTTCCCCAAAGCTAGCCAAAGCATTTGAGACAGCCCTTGCTCCCACCATTAGGACTCCTACAAATAGATCAAGCTACACAATGTCACATGTATGTAGAGGTCCTAGGTTGGTCCCATGCAGGCTCCCTGGTTATCAGTTCAGACTCTGTGAGCTCCTATGAGGCCAGGTTAGTTGTTTCTATGGGTTTTCTTGTAGTATCCTTGACCCCTCTGGCTTGTACAATCCATCCTTCCTTTCTCCAGCAGGATTCCCTAAGCTCAGCTTAATGTTTGCCTGTGGGTCTCTGCATCTGTTTCCATCAGTTTCTGGATAAAGGCTCTCTGATGACAATTGGGGTAGTCACCAATCTATGAGTATAGCAGACTATTGTTAGGCATCATTATGTTGACATCTTTTGTTTTTTTCCAGTCATGTTTGGTTCTATCCTATGTCTCTGGACCATATGGCCTCTGGATTCTCACACCCTAGGCGATGTCAGGGGTGGGCTCACTCTAGCTGCATGGGTCTCATCGCCTCAACTTTTGATAAGAATGTATACCTTTTTGAAAATTGCTAGGAAGGTTTAAATGTCCTTATGTCTTTTTCATATCCTTCACAAGTATGAACAAAACATGTCTGTGTATAATATTATATAAGTTAATTAGCATATATGTCCACATTCTCATAGTAATTTTCATAGGTCATACAATATACATACTTCAAAATACTACATCATACATGCAATATATACAATTTTTACTATCAGTCATAGTTACAAAATATACATTTGACATCTCCTATATATAAATTGATTTCATAATTTATACCTAAGTATTTATATAAGATATTACAAATCACATAAAATCTTTTAATTGTTTTAACTTAGTAGATACTTCCTTCCCCACACAATTTTCATTGTAAGTTTTTGCCAATATTTATGAGATTTGTTGATGTCAGAGGTATGACTCTGATGTCCTTTTGGTGACATCATATTCTTTAGGTCTAATTATGCAGTCAGGAGTCATGTCTACCACCCCATTCCTCACTTGATTTCTTCCATTTCATAATGATGCTTTTAGCTTTAAATCTGTTGAGAACTATATTTATATTTCTAAGGGAAGAACTTCATGACCACGATCAATTGCAACTTTATTTCTAAACATAGTAATTTAATTATCATTTAAAATATTATTTTCTAATCTGAAGGATTTTAGATCATATAGGCAGACACTATTTGATGGGAGTAGTTACAGAATCCAAAGAGATCAAGAGAAAGCTACTTCCAAGGTTTTGAAGGGCATTTGCACAACTACTCAGAAGTTAAAGTTAAGAATATTAATTATTTCTCAGTTCAATAGTATTTCCAATCATGTTACAGGATATTTAATGTAAGAATATTGAATTAAAAATTATTATAGTTGTATCTGCCTCCATCAGTCACTGGACAAAGGCTCTGTGATGACAGCTAGGTATCAAGGTCTCCCATGGGGAGTCAGCAGAACCCAGCACACTGAGCCTAGGCAGGTCCAAGCCCTTTCCCACTGCACCAAGGCTGTGCAAGGTGTCACACCACAGGCACCAGGTTCCAGAGGCTTGCCCATAGACCAGGGACAGATCCTGATCCCCCTGCCAGGGTGCCCCCCAAACAGTTTGAGCCAAACAACTGTCTTCCGTATCCAGAGGGCCTAGTCCAGTCCCATTGGGGCTCCACAGCCACCAGACCACAGTTCATGGGTTTCTAGTGTGGCCGGTCATCTCTGCATGTCCTTCCATCATGATCTCCACATCCCTCGCCTGCAGTATCTCTCCTCTCTCATCAATTGGATTCCTGGAGCTCGGGGTGGGAGGAGGGAGGAGGGGGGAATCTGTGGATAGTATGTGGAGTGAGTAGAAATTTTCTTAATAAAGAAAAATGATAGAAAAAAATTATTATAGCTGTTAGTGATTATAATTAAATAATAGAGTTCACATATTAAGTTGAAAACTAAATAGTAATTATCATGTCAAATATGATTTTATAATGTGAGTGTGCTTTACATCAATCACATGCTAGACAACTCTTGATGAGAAGGGATACAGAATTGAAAGAGCTCAAGGGTAAGTTACTGACGTTTGCATAGGATTTTTGCATGACTGCCTGCATCTATCCTTACAGTTCATAATGTTGATGAGTTATCTGTAACAGACCTATTGAGGACAATCCAACGTTGATTTCAAATATCACTTGGCTGAGCTTGGTAAGGCCTGATTCTTGTTCTTTTGACAGATCCCAACTGACCAATGGAAGAAAAGAATCAGACTGCGGTGACCGAGTTTCTCTTCCTTGGCATCACAGATAACCTCCAACAGAAGATTGTCCTCTTCATCATCTTTTTCTTCATTTATCTTGTCACCCTGGGGGGTAACCTGGGCATGATCACTCTCATATGGGTGGACCCCAGGCTGCACACACCTATGTACTTTTTTCTCAGCCACCTGTCCTTTGTAGATGTGTGCTCCTCTTCTTCCATAGCTCCAAAGATGCTGTGTGACATCTTTGCAGAGAAAAAAGCCATCTCTTTTGTGGGCTGTGCTGCGCAGATGTGGTTCTTTGGTCTCTTTGTGACAACTGATTGTTTCCTCCTGGCTGTCATGGCATATGATCGATATACAGCCATCTGTAAGCCCTTGCTGTATACACTCATTATGTCACAGAGGGTCTGTGTGTGGTTTGTCATAGGACCTTATATCCTAGCTGCTATAAACATCACAACTCATACAACCTTGACTTTTGCCTTACCATTCTGTGGTACAAATACCATAAACCATTTCTTCTGTGATGTTTCCCCACTGCTTTCATTAGCATGTGCTGACACGTGGATTAACAAGGTAGTGCTTTTTGTCCTGGCTGGAGTGATAGGAGTTCCTAGTGGTCTGATCATCTTGGTCTCCTACATCTGCATCCTGGTGGCTATCTTGAAGATCAAGACTGCTGATGGGAGGCAGAAAGCCTTTTCCACATGTTCTTCTCACCTAGCAGCTGTTTCCATTCTTTATGGGACACTTTTCTTCATTTATGTTCGACCTAATGCGAGTTCTTCCCTGGATATCAATAAAGTGATCTCCCTATTTTATACTGTGGTGATCCCTATGCTGAATCCGCTTATCTACAGCTTGAGGAACAAAGAGGTGAAAAATGCATTCGGTAGAACACTGGAGAGGAAGCACTTCCTAATCGATGCTTAAGATAGAATTCTCTTTGTGTCAGACCTAAGATGTTGGTGCAAAATTTATGTTAAAGATCACTGGAATGGGAATTAGAGGCCACATAATGAACCTGGTAATGCAGTTTGTAGTCTGTTTGAAAAGTCAAGACATGCCAGGCTGTGGTGGCAAATGCCTTTAATCCCAGTTATTTGAGAGGGAGAGGAGGCAGATCTCTGAGTTTGAGCCCAGCCTGGTCTACAGAGCTAGTTCCAGGAGTACACAGAGAAATACTGTATCGTACTCCCCTTCCCCCTCAAAAAGTGAAGATTCTTCTAAATACTTTTATGCGCAGCCTTTTTTGATGTAATAGCTCTAGCTAAATAATAGAGGTATATTGAGAAGAGATGTATAAATATATACTAGAAGGTAACTCAGATGAATATTATATGAATGCATGAATATTTCTTGATATAGACATGGAAACTAAATATTAGAAATGATAAATCAAAGCATGTAAAATAAAATACAATAAAAGCAAAGATGTTTTCATATATGTTCCATCATGAATAACATTTATAATGTACAAAGGAGCATTATATCAGTAAACCAATGATTAAAAGTAATTAAGCTGGAAAATAACTGAGTAGACAATGAGAGCACAAATCACCAAATATGTGAAAGTTAATCTTGTTTTTTCTTTAAATCAACTAAGGAAGAATAATTGATCAGTGCAGTAGGTTCCATCTCACATGAAACACTGGAAGTTTATTTTCATTTTTTTTAAAAATAATGCTTGATGAGCTTCCTGTTTGACTATATGCGTAACTGTTTTTGCTGATGATCCAATTCTACTCCACAAAGACTTTTGGTAGTTTCTATTGAAAAATGAAAAATTTACATGGGTTTCTCTTCAGAAAACTGCTTTAGATATCTGTATCCCACATATGTAAGTGCCAGGGCATACAATTGTACACATTTCAACAGTATGTGTAGTAGAACGAAAATAGGGGGCAATTACTCAAAAGCCCACCATTAAAGGAAAAGATCATTCTTTTTATAAATATTGTACAGTTTGCATAATGAATGACATTGAGAGAACAATTTTATATTGTTACAGTAACATAGAAAGAATCAAATTGAAAATCATTTTGCTGTACTTATTAGATTTTCAAAAAGAGTAAAAGTATATTTGAATAAAATCTGCATGCATATATATTTGTGTAGAACCTAGGGAAGTGGTAAATAACACACACTTATCTGTGGATACTGATTACTTTGTCAAGAATAGATTGATAGTAAATTAGACCTTTATTCACCTACATATGGATCCCAGATCTTTCATCCTCTCTGCTTTCACTAGGCTCAGCTCAGGTGTACCCTTTCACCATAGGATGGACTGCTGCTGTGTTTTTTTAGCTTTGTTTATTGGAGGATATGACCAGATTCTGCTCACTGGGGGCAGGTTTGGATGCACGGCAAGATGACACCTCATATACAAAAGTTAGTTTTTCATCAAGAAGTAGAAACAGACCAGAAGCTGCTTCTCAAAATATATATATTTCATGGCAGCAAATTGCATGGGTTTGCTTTTGAATTTGAGACCCAAGTTAACTTCCCACTTTGTCATAAGTGAGCAGCATCCTGCTTTTTTTTTTTTATACCACTTTAACTTTGAGTTTCACAGATTCTCTTGTATTATTGCATATCAAGTGACAGAGCTGCTTGTGGTGATGAGTCCCTCTTCTGCTCTGCCTTCCACTTGACACTAGCAGCTTTCTGTGCTATTTGCTGTTTGGGCTGGGACAGTATTGCTGGGATGGAATGTGTTGCTCCCACATCTGGTGAGTTTAGCGGAATACTGCACCTCTTTCATTGTGAATATAACTTGTGTGTGGTGTTCAAGTATGGTCTTTGGTTCCAGACCAGTAAAAGCCCCTTCCACCACCACCGAAATACATCATTTTACCCTTTCCTTTTCTTTACTCCACTCCCTCTTATGATAATTTTCTATTTTTGTCTCGTTACATAGGTGTCTCAATGTGTGGTACTTCAATATGCCTCAAGCTATCTGTAGAGAAGAAATGTGAATGAGTTTATCTTGTATTCTCTGAATTGTATGTATTTCTCTAGACTTCCAATATTATAGCAATTGCTTATGTAACCCACTGTGTAGGTTATCTGTGTTGTGGCTAGTATGTTATTTGAGTGATCTTTAAGAAGACAGATATCTTCAGATTATATGACTGAGGAAGGTAGGAGTGTTAATACTGATTACAGCATAGATATTATGGAAGAAATATGAAGCCATAATTTTTAAAACAAAATGCCATTGAAAACACAAATACCAACACCAAAAAGAAACATCATGATGACCACAGTTAGTACATATTTCACTAAAAATTTTAAATATTATTGGCTTCAATTCTCTAATCAAAGGACCTAGATATCCTGAACGGATCCAGAGGCTAAATCCTTTTATTTGTTGTCTATAAGGAACATACCTTAAACTTAAAGATAAGCACTGCCTCAAAAGGATGAACAAAAGTACTCCAATCAAATGGGACCAAGAAGCAAACATATACCACTATCTCAATATCTGACAAAATAGACTTTAAACTAAAACTAATAAGAAGAGATAAAGAGGGATACTTCATTCTAATCAAGGGAACAGTTATTGAAGAAGACATTACTATCCTAAACACATGTGCACTAAACTCTGGGGCACTAAACTTCATTTAAAAATGTACTGCTGGATTTAAAGACATAGCTTTGCATCAATCCATTAATAGTAGGTGATTTCAATACCCTACTTTGTCTATTATACAGGTCATTTGAACAAAACATAAACAGAAAAATCAGAATTATTTGATTTCATGCATCAAATGGACATAATAGATATCTACAGAATATTCTACACAAACAAAACAGAATACACATTCTATTCAGGATCAGAAGGAAGCCTTTCTAAAGTAGACCACATCTTGGGACACGAAGCAAATCTCTACAAATCCAAAAAGATTAAAATAATTTTTTACATCTTATTTGACCACAATGTAACAAAACATATTGGCAGTAAACAAATCTCTAGTTAATACACAAACCCATGGATATTAAACTACTTATTACTGAATGATGACTAGGTCAAAGAAGAAATCAAGAAAGAAATAAAACCTTCATGGAACTAAATGGAAATGAAAACATAACACAATAAAAATTCTGGGACACATTGACCGCAGTTCCATGAGGAAAATCTATTAAGTGCCTACATTTAAAAAATTAGAAAAAGTATAAACAAATGATTTAATAATATGACTCAAAAGTTGGAAAACCAAGAAGAAATCAATCCAAACCCAGTCAATGGCAAGAAATAACACAAATCAGAACAGAAATCAATGAAATATAGACAAATAAAATAGCACAAAGAATCAATGAAATTAAGAGCTGATTCTTTGACAAGATAAACAAGATTGACAGACACTTGGTGCAATTAACCAAAAGAAAAAAGAGATGATCCAAATGAACAGAATTGGAAATGAACAGGGAAACATTACAACAGACACCAAAAAAATCAGAATAACAATGGAATATTTTAAAAGTCTGTGTTTCATTAAACTGGAAAACCTAAAAGAAATGGATGGATTTCTAGATTTAACCAAACCACCAAAATTAAACTAAGAAGGATGAAAAAATCCAACAAACCAATAACAAATGTAGAGATAGAAATAGTAATATAAAGTCTTTCAGAAAAAAAGTCCATGGAATTCTACCAGAAAATTAACTGAGATCTTAAACTATTCAATACAACAGCAACATGAGCACTTGACAGTTCCCTCTATGTAGCCAGTAGCCAGTATTGTTTGAACACCAAAACCTAGCAAAGACACAGCAACCACAACCACATCTATAACCACCAGCACTAGCACCAGCACCGCCACCACCACCACCACCACCACCACCATCACCATCACCATGACAACAACCGAGGAAACTATAGGACAATATCCCTGATGAAAATAGACTAAAAAATTCTCAGTAGAATGTTTGTGAACAGAATGCAAATATACATCAAAAAGAGTACCCATGATGACCAAGTGACTTTATCCTTGAAATGCAGGGATGTTTCAATATATGTAAATAGATAAATATAATAATCCACATAAATGGACTTAAATACAAAAATCACACAATCATCTTAATAGATACATCAAAGCCTTTGATGAAATCCAACATACATACATGATAAAATTACTAGAGAAGGTAGGGCTAGGGGAACATACCTTAACATAATAAAAAGCCTTACATAAGAAACCTACAGCCAATATCACCCTAACTCCCACTGAAGTCAGGAACAAGACAGGGATGTCCATTATCTCTGCTTTTTTGTAATATTGTGCTCAAAATACTAATGGTAACAATGAGGTAAGAGAAGGAAATTAAAAGGGTACAAATAGGGAAAGAAGAAGTCTCTATCCATGTTTGTAGATGATGTGATGCTATACGTTTGAGATTCAAAAAATCTGACCAGAAAACTTTAAGAAATGATAAACAAGTCCAGCAATGTGGAAGGATACAGAATCACCTCTTACAAATAGTTTTTCTGTATACCACCAACCAATATACAGAGAAGGCTATCACGAAAAAATTTCAATTCACAATAGCCTCAAAGAAAATAACATATATAGGAATCATCTTAACCAAGGTTTGTGAAGGAGCTCTACAATGAAAACATTTAACCTCTGAAGAAAGAGGTAGAAGAAGATGCTAGAAAATGGAAAGACATCTTATGTTCATGGATTAGAAGAAGTAATATTGTGAAAATGACCATTTTGGTAAGAGCTATTTGTAGATTCAATGCAATCTCAATTAAAATCTCATTCTTCATAGTAAAAAAACCTATCCTAAACTATAAATGGAGCCACAAAAGACCCCACTTAGCCCAAGTAATTCTGAGCAAAAAGATTAATACTGGAGTGATTAACCTTTAACATAAAGTTACTGCTAAACCTCACTGATCTTTACTATTAGATAACAAACATTAAATACATGTGTGGTGGTATTTTACTTATACTGAAATGTGATTTTAATTGTATGTTAATAAATAAAGTTGTCTGGGGGTCAGAGCTATTAGAGTCATAGCAAGTGCGTGGCGGCGGTGGCGCATGCCTTTAAGGACCTGGAGGGTGGTACATACAGGCAGTGACGAGGCAGTCACATGTTTGGGTTTACAACCAATGAGAAGGCAGAACAGAAAGACTATAAAGACATACACACACAGGAAGTAGGTCCCTTTTCGGAGAGCTCTCTTGGCTGGAGAGGATCCCTGAATCAGGAAGGGTGAGGCTCTTAGCTCTGACCTCTTGGCTTTCTTCTCTGAATTGGCTCTGTGTTTCTTATTTTATAAGACCGTTGGTTACATCTACATATGGCGTCCAATGTGGTGGCAAGAGTTTCCACCTAAAAACTGAAAAAAAAAGATTCTAAAACGGAGCCAAAAACAGCTTCCTAATTGTGTCTCTCAAATGAGCGGCAGCTGCCGGTTTGAGCTACTGGCGGGTTCCTAGCGTGCGCGCTCGACCTGCAGTATGGCGGAAATGAGATGGCAGAAATGAGGCCTCTGCAAGTGGCACATTAAGCTGCGTGGTGGATTTAGACTTTGCTAGTATAAAACAAAAAAAGAGGTTTCTGGGCTACACGCTGCTTGGATAAAAGCATAGAGACCCACGATAGCTCCCAGACCTGGTGGAAAAACGTGCCACCGCCATGTTGGGAAGCTGAGGTGGGTGGAGCCAGCAGCCACAGCTGCTGCAGCTTAAAGCAATAGATTCACAATAAGACAGATTCAGATGTAATAGTTTACAATGTGTGTAAAAGATACGTAGGCTTGAAAGAGACAAAAAAGATGATATATAGAGTTATAGAAACAAATACATAGTTTTAAAAAATAAAGTCTTGAAAGAGAGAGTAAAATTAATATAAAAAATAAGCCACGTAAAGATGAATATTACACAGAGAATCTGGATTGTGTTGTCTTTGGGATTCTTAACTGCAGAGAGATATTTGATTGTAAAGGAAGCTGAGTTAAACCAATATGTATACTTTAAAGATACCTTGACTTCAAAATTTGGATATAAGAATATGTTGCTTTGGGAAAGAGTCTCTTTTGTTCCCACAGAAAGCCAGAGGCTAAGGATTTGTTCCAGATTAAGATACATCAGGTTTGACCAGCCAAGACCCCCTGAAAGGTCTCCGATGACACCATGGCCCAGATGATCCAACATCCAGAACCGTTTCAAGGCAACTGGCTCAGACGATACACCCTCATGGACTACTCCGTAATCCTAAAATATTCTTTGTGTCCCCATAAGATACAGTGCCCCCCTCCAGCAGGAAGTAGTAAGAGAAGCTACGCCCAAATTCCCAAATATACCAAGCTGATTTTGGAGATGTGTAAAGGTTAAAACCTTCCTTTTTAAGAAAAGAAAAGGGGAAGTGCTGTGGGATGGTCTGTATGTCAAATGTGTTGCTGATTGGTCAATAAATAAATCACTGATTGGCCCGTGGCCAGGCAGGAAGTATAGGCGGGACAAGGAGGAGAATAGAGCTGGGAAGTGGAAGGCTGAGTTAGAGAGACACTGCCAGCTGCCATGATGACAAACAGCACGTGAAGACGCTGGTAAGCCACGAGCCATGTGGCAAGGTATAGATTAATGGAAATGGATTAATTTAAGCTGTAAGAATAGTTAGCAAGAAGCCTGCCATGGCCATACAGTTTGAAACCAATATAAGTCTCTGTGTTTATTTGGTCGGGTTTGAGCGGTTGTGGGACTGGCGGGTGGCAGAGATTTATCCTGACTGTGGGCCAGGCAGGAAAACTCTAGCAACATACATGTGTGGTTTTATTACATGTTTCCTTATAGATCTGAGCGTGTTCTGTCATAGAGATCCAGATAATTCAGGAATCAAGAAAGTTGAGGCTTCAGAAAATTCATGACTATTTTCAAGCAAGAAAGCTTAAAATAATGGGCTCAAGAGAGGATGAGTTGGCAAAATGATGGGTGACTTTGAGCTAGGAAAATTTGATTGGAACAGAGATACAGGTTTGAAGAACAGAGAAAAACAGAGAAGTAAAAAAAGTTACAATTCTTTAGTTAAGTTGGTCAAATTTACCACGTACTTCCAGAACTGATTGCAGAAATAGTGTTGGCATAGAATCCCAAGTAATGTTATTGGTTGCTCTAAGGCCCTCATGGTGGATATGATTCCACAGCCCCTGAATTCTATGAGGCGAGACAGTGGACATAGCACTGAGTGAGATGTCCATGTCTGCCATGTCATTGTTTATCTCTTGCTGAATGATGTTATAATAGTCCTTGTATAAGAACTGAATGAAAGTGGTCTTCAACCAACCTACTGATACTTACAAATCACTTTAATATATAAATCTGGATATACGTATTTTTGACATTGAATCTCTTCATTCTTTAATCTATAACCTTTTGCATGTACTATGAGCAATTTTATTCTTGTAATAAACTTGAAGCTTCTTGCTTTTAATATTCTCTTGCTTTAGTCAGAAAAGGAGACTAAAATATTTCCTAATAAAACTGTAAGAGATTTTCTTTTCTTATGCTGTTCAACATGAGCGGAGAAATTAATGACCCCAAGGACTTCTTCTGGTTTGGGTCTTCACCTCTGTTGTCATTTTTGATTTCTTAGAGCAGCATGGGATGAAGATGTTCAGAATGGGTCAGACATAAATCTCTTCCACATATCCAGTGCTAGCTTTCTATTTCCATAAGTGGTTTCTTCATATCTATTTAATTATAGTGGTATTGCAGATTGTCTATTATCAATTTATTCTTAGTAAATCAGGTATTTAGATGTCCATATAAGCAGCCCATATAGCTGGCACTAGCTATATTTTTCTCAATATCTATAATATATAACAAGTATTCATTCTTCGGACTCTAGAACTCTCTTGCAAATACCAAACATGATTTAAACAAACAAACAAACAAACAAACAAAACAAAAGCAAAACAAAACAAGCAAAAAAACTTAGCTTCTGTATAAAGTATTTCTCCAAGCAGTTTAAGATAGGCCAGGTATAAAGTGTAAATATCTTTTTTTTGTGGGGGATGGGGAGGTCCAAGCCAGGGTTTCTCTGTGTAGCTTTGGTGCCTGTCCTGGATCTTGCTTTGTAGACCAGGCTGGCCTCGAACTCAATGAGACCCACCTGGCTCTGCCTCCCGAGTGCTAGGATTAAAGGTGTGTGCCAGCATGGCCGGCTAAGCACAAATATCTTAGAAGCAGTCATTCCACATTGATCTCTCAACATATTCTAGCACAGCAACTTTGATTGTCCTTAGGATCTTATTCCATGTCTTTTCAAAATCGACTACTCTTAGATCTAAAGACATTGAAAATTTGATGTTGAAACCTTATAATATTCCCTGGTCCATGCCAAGGGGTAAAGGCTTCTGGTTAGATTCTGACAGGGAGCAGCCTGTCACTCAGAGACAGACAATAAGTACATGTGTAGGGTCTCCTCTCTCTCATGAAGCCACCAGAATGTATCCATTGGACTCTACATCATGATTCATCAAATTATAGTCTCTCCAAAGGCCCCACCTAGAAGAGACAAGGGCCACAATCAGAATAAATTTGTGGGGATGGAGAGATAGTTCCATATTTTGCTCCTTTTGCAGAGGGACCTGGGTTTGTTCCCAGTGCCCAGATGGCAGCTTACAAATGTCCATAACTCTAGTTACAGGGGATCCAGATGACCTTTTTTGACTTCTGTAGGCACCAGGCATGGCTGTGTTGAACAGACATATATGCAGACAAAGCACAACACACATAAAATAAATAAATAAATAAATATTAAAAAAAAATTTCCATCTCCTTGACTTGGGGCTGTAGGGCAAATCATTCAAATTGTAGGGTGTGAGGGCAAGAAAACTATTATCTAAACAATTTCCATAAATCTACAACTGTACTATAAAACTACATTGTGTCAGGCTTGGTAGCAAATGCCTTTGGTCCCAGTACTCCTGAGGTAGAAGCAGGCATGTCTCTGTGTTCCAGGTCAGCCTGATCTAAATAATGCCTTCCAGCACTGCCAGAGCATCAAAGTGAGATCTTGTTTCAAACACACACAACCTCTCCACCTTCCCAACCCCAACCCCTGCCACCAAAACAAACAAAAGCCAGGCCTGGTGGTACAGAATTTCAATCCCAGCACTTGGGAAACAGAGGCATATGGGGATCTCAGTGAGTTCTAGATCAGTCAGGGCTGCAGAGTGAGGCACTCCACTCCTACCAGGAAAATCAGGCATCCAAGGCCATCCTTGGTTATATAGTGAGTTGTGGGTCAGTCTTGAGTGTTGCAGGAGAATTGTCCATACAGTCAATCCACTGTGCCAGTAAAGCAACCTTGAATCAAATGATGAGTCAGCGATTGGCTGACTGGGATTAGCCATAAAGTCCTTGGAGGATTTAGGAGGGCGGAAAGAGGAGGGAAGAATTCCCGGCAATTTCTAGGGCTGGCTTGGGAAAAACGTGGAGAGAGGGTCAGCCAATTGCTTCGCTTTCATGAATTTTTCATATCTTTATCTCCATTTCTGACTCCTGAGTTTTTATTATACTGGAACAAATTAGCTAATTGTTACATCCTCATCTGGTGCCCAACATGCAGTGTTATTAAACTACTCCAAGGAGGTGAACCTGTTAACACTGTGGCTGTGACTGTAGTGGCCAGCATTATCTCCCTTCCCATAGGCCTTCCATACCTGTTTTTCCATGTCTGGAGTTTTTCCGTTGTAGTCTTTACACAGCAGCCTTCAGCTGCTGTCTGTCCCTGCCCCTAAAACTCCGCTGGGGTTAGCAGCCCCACTGCCAGCCCATGCCCTCACTTCCCACCATGCAAGCAGACCGCCTACCCATGCCAGAGCAGCTGCTTTGAGACCCAGTTGGGGCTTGGACTCTTACTGCTGTTTTCACTGACACAAGTTACCGAGGAGCCCTGCTATGGCCAGCTTTGCAGCACAGCCATAACCAGCAGTCCACACTTTTGGTCAACCACCTCAATGATGCTAGTGGCAGCCAGGTGGTTCTATCCCACGCTGCATCCCAGTCACTCAGATTTCTCCTACGGGTTTCTTCACATTAGCTCTTCAGACAGCTCATGCCCTTTCCTGCATGGCACATAAGCAGCCTCATTCGCCCCCAGTCCAAGTGTGCAATTAGAACAGGTCAGAGCACACTGCCACACATCCTATATGCAAACAGCTACAGGTGCCCTCAGCCAGGCCTGTGTAACACAGCAACAGCTTGCTGCGACTCTAGTGCCCACCATGCTAGTCTGGCTGCCTGGGTACCCTGACGCCACTACAGCTGGCTACCTAATCCTCCACCCCTTCCCTGTGCATCTCTGCCTACACTGTCAGCATCATCAGATGTGGTAAGACACTTGGGATTTTTTAAACAAGGAATTAGGTTATAAAAAAGGGAGAGGGGCAAAATCTTTCTCATGTTAAGAATTGAGAATATTACAATGCAGGGAGTTAGGACCCTGTTTATTGCTACTATAGTGTAGCACAAATTGTTAGAAGATCTTATTAATAAGAACAAACCTGAGGCCAGTTATTGGGGTGAATGCTGGAAGATCAGAGAAGCAGAACAAGCCACAGCTTCCTCACCTCGATAGTTCCTCAGCTGATCCTGTTTCCTCAGACTGGAAGCTTCTATGTCCTCATCCCAATGGCTCTCAGCTGAACTGCTGCTCCAAAGCCTGAAAGCTTACCCAGCTAAAACCTTCTAGTTCTTGGTCTTCACGCCTATATATCTTTCTGCTATCTGCCATCACTCCCTGGGATTAAAGGCTCACTTTCTGGGATTAAAGGCGTGAGTCACCATGCTTGGCTGTATCCTTGAACACATGGATTTCTGCCTCTGGAATGCTAGGATTAAGGGCGTGTGTCACATGTCTGGCTGTTTCCAATGTGGCCTTGAACTCACAGAGATCCAGAGGGATTTCTGCCTCTGGAATGCTAGGATTAAAGGCATGTGCTACCACTGTCTATCCTCTATATTTAATATTGTGGCTGTCCTGTTCTCTGACCCCAGGTAAGTTTATTAGCATGCACAATATTTTGGGGAACACAATACCACCACACTATGGAAAACTTGCAAATGGAAAAAATAAATGAGGGGATACACAACTTAACTGGGATTGACATAATCTCAATCATAATTATTATATAGTATAATCTGTTTGGTAATTCATATTTTAGCATTAAAAAAGTGGTTTGATAACTGTGTCAAATATTGTAATTTGACTGATAAAAGACAAGCCTTAGAAAGATTTACATTAACAACACTCAAGACTTAGAAAAACTCACTATTGATAAGATACAAGCTTTAGAAAGACTTACTACTGATAAGATACAATCCTTAGAAAGACCTACTAATAAAAATAAGAAAAAATGCTCAGACACAGACAGAGGAATTTAGAGCAGAACCTACCACATCATTGCATTATGAAACTGAAGAGAAGCAGCCTATCGTTATTAGAAAACCAACCTTAATTTATCAAGTTACCACACAAAAACAACCACCAGATCATAGGCATCCCCATATCCAGAAGTTAATTGAGATCCTGTAGAAATGTTAGATTTGAGGAGATTTAAGGAAGCAGTTGTTTCATATGGTATGCATTCACCCTTTGTGAAGCAGATGTCAAGTTCATGGGCAACTCAGAACTGGATTATTCCACAAGACTGGAAATATTAGCTGGTCTTTGGTTAAGATGGAAAACATGGCGGAAAGAGAAAGTTAGGGTCATAGAACAATGAGGCAGGGCTAGAGGTATGGAAATTTCCCAAGACCAGCTGATGTGCAAAGGCAGTCTAGATTTGATGATAACACCTTGGTGCAATGTCATAGAAGCTTTGAATGCTTGGGACAGGGTTGAAGAATCAAGAAAAAGGACTGAGTCATTTATTAAAGTTATACAAGGCCCCAAAGAAGCCTTACAAAGATTGACTTCAGTTGTAAATAGAATGATATCCGATCCAGATGTGTAACATGAATCTTAAAAGGTCTTATTAATAAAAAAAAAACAAAACCCAGAGCCAGATATTGGGGTGAAAACTGAAAGACCAAAGAAGCAGAATAAGACAGCCACATTCTTACCTCTATGAAATCCTCAGTCTCAAGAGAGTGAGTTCCCGTTTCCTCAAACCTTATATACCTTTCTGCGACCTGCCATATTACTTCCTGGGATTAAAGGGCATGTGTCACCATTGCCTAGCTCTGTTTCTCTCATGTAGCCTGCTGTTGCCTTGAATTAACAGAGATCCAGATGGATCTCTGCCTCCCGAGTGATAGGATTAAAGGTGTATGCTACCACTGCCTGACCTCTATTTTAATATAGTGGCTGGCTTTGTCCTCTGATCCCCATGCAAGCTTTATAGGGGTACACAATACATCACCACACAGATGTTAGACAAATATTGAGTCTTTGGCTTTTGAAAATGCTAATTCAGAATGCAAAAGAGAGATTAGGCCTTTAAAGGCAAGATTCACTGTGGGATGTCTTTCTGGTTGCTGTGAACAAGTGTGGCTCCCATTGGATAATAAATAAAGCTGTTTTGGCCCATGGCAAGAAAGCTTACAGCCAGGTGGGAAATCCAAGCAGAGATGCAGAGAGAAGAAGGGTGGAGTCAGGTGAGACTCCAGCTGCAGCCTAAGGAAAACAAGATGCCAACAGACTGGTAACACCATGGCCACATGGCAACATACAGATTAATAGGAATGGGTTAATTAAGATGAAAGAGCTAGCTAGCAAGAAGCTGAAGCCATAGGCCATACAGTTTATAATTTAATATATAACTCAAGTAATTATTTTATAAGCAGCTGTGGGACTGTAGGTGGGATAGATTCATTGAAGCTGCTGGGCAAGGCAGGACTGGAGAAATTCCCATCTACAAAAATTGGCCTCAATAAATGAATTAGAAATATGGCTGATACTGGATCTCATACTATAATGCTGCTTTGATAGGAGAAGTAATTTCTAGAAATTTTAAGACAAATCAGAATGGCAGATGCTTTAATTGTGATAAACAAGGTCATTTGAAAAGGGATTGAAGGTGAGGTGTTCCTAGAAACAATGCTTCTTCTAGAGATAGGTCAAACAGAGGGCCCCAGCTTTCTGGAGTATGTAGAAGGTGTAGCAAAGCCTAGCATTGAACTAATGAATGCAGATCAACAAGGGACAGACAAGGTAACCCTTTGCCATCTGGAAACTCCCTGAGAGGCTTCTCACAGGCTGCAATATCAAATTTGGCTCCATTATTCCCTGTCAGCATCAAAGAAACTCATTCACTGGGAACTTAAAGGACTTAATATCTGTTGTTAAAAACCACACTGCTCAGGATGTGACCAAAGACAGAATAACGTCTATAGATACAACAAAAACTTCAGGAGAATCTAGGAACCAAATATTTTGGCAAAATGCTATAAATGATCAGAGACCAAACCTAAAATTAAAAATAAATGGCATTAAAGCTCAGGATCTGGTAGACATAGGGGTAGATGTAACAATAATTTCATCAAAATCTTGGCAACCAAATTGGCCTCTTAAGGAGCTAAATTTTCAGTTTTTGGTGATTGAAACTTCATCTCAGCTAAAACAAAGACTAAGATAGGTTAAGTGTATAGGACCAGAAGGACAGATAGGAAAATTAAAACCATATGTGAATAACATAGCAATGAATTTATGAGGATGTGATTTGTTTCAATAATGGAAAATATATATTAATGTTCAATCCCAGAAGCAAACCACACAATAAAGGATGCTTCTGAGAGAAATATTAAAAGATACTCTCAAGAACAGTTATAGACTATTTATGTTGTACATAAGCAGGGCACAACAGCTGATGATCTTTCAAAGTTACCACAGCCTTACCTTTAAAATAGTTAATTGACAAGCCCTACCTTTAAAATAGTTAATTGACAAGCCCTACCTTTGAAATAAAACAGTTAAACCTGTCTGGATGAAACAATGGCCTTTGACATCAGAAAAGTTACAGGCATTAGAACAGCTGGTATAGGAGTAGCTAAATGCTCAACATACTGAAGAATCGACCAGTCCTTGGAATTCTCCTATATTTGTCATTAAAAATAAACCTGGAAAATGTTAACAGATTTAAGAGCCATAAGTAAGGTGATTCAGCCAATGGGCTCTTTATGGCATAGGATTCCCTTGCCTCTCTATTACCTAAAGGATGGTTTATCATAGTGATTGATTCAAAAGACCACTTTTTTACTATACCTTTACAAGAACAGGATAGAGAAAAATTTGCCTTCACAGTGCCTACTTATAATAATTCCCAGACTATTAAAAGGTATCAGTGGAAAGTTCTTCCACAGGGATGTTAAACAGCCCCACCATGTGCTAATATTTTGCACAGCAGTTATTGGAAATAATTCATAAGTTTGCCTCAATCTATAATTTGCCATTATATGAATGATATCTTAATAGCTGATTCAGATGTGAATACCTAAGAAAAAATTGTTTAAAGAAGCAAAGAAAAATTTGCCTTGTTGGGGATTACAAACTGCTCCTGAAAAAATACAGAGAGGAGATTCTACTAATTATCTATGATATAAGATGGGTTTACAAAAAATTCAACCATAGAAAGTACAAATCAAGAGAGATCAATTATGAACTCTTAATGATTTCAAATTTGCTGGGAGATATAAATTGGCTATAGCCCACAATTGGATTGACAACTCAAGAACTAAGTAATTTATTTCAAACATTGCAAGGTGATAAGGACTTAAATAGCCCAAGAAAATTATCAGCTGAGGCTGAGAAAGAATTGGCCTTGGTAGAAAAGAAACTGCAGGATGTACATGTATATCGTTAGGATCCAAAGCTTGATTGTATCCTGGTCATACTACTCTCTATGCATTCTCCTACAGGAATTCTTATGCAGAGAGGAGATAATATTTTAGAATGGATATTTTTGCCACCCAAACAGAGTAAAAAATGAAAGACTTATGTAGAAAAGGCTTCTAAATTGATTCTGAAAGGAAAATTGAGACTTTGTCAAATAGCAGGAATAGACCCAACAGAAATTGTAGTACCTTTTACTGACGCTGAAATTTCCTCATTATAGAAAGAAAATAAACATTGGCAAAGAGCTTGCAATAATTTCCTGGGAGAGATTAGCAACAAATAAATTTACAAATAGAACTAATTTAATTCTTCCTCACATTGTGCAAGGAACACTTATTTCTGGAGCCATTACATTCTGTACTGATGCAAATACATCAGGAAAGGCAGGTTATAAGTCAGTAGATCTAAGTAAAGCGGCTCAAAGCCCTTATGTTTCTCTTCAAAAGTCAGAATTATATGCTATTCTCTTGGTATTATTAGATTTTCCAGAACCTCTTAATATAGTTACCAACTCTCAATATGCAGAAAGAGTTGTTTTCCATATTGGAACTGCTGGACTTATTTTAGATGTTTCAGAATTAACTTCACTATTTATTTAATTACAAGAAATAATCTGAAATAGAAATCATCCCTTGTATAAAACACATACCAGATTCCATGTGGGTCTACCAGGCCCTCTAGTACAAGGTAATGATGAAATTGAACAGCTGTTGATAGGAAATGTGCTAAAAGTCTCAGAATTTCATAAGAAACACCTGTTAATAGCAAGAATTTTAAGAAAGATTTTTCTATCATTTGGCAATAAGCCAAGAGAATTTTAAGGAAATTTACTACTTGTTCTTTGTATAAACAAACTCCACTACATGCAGGAAATAATCCTAAGGGTACCCAAAGAAATAAAATTTGGCAAGTGGATGTGTTTCATTTTGCAGAGTTTGGAAAATTAAAGTATGTGCATCATACCATAGATACATATTCAGGATTTCAATGGGCAATTGCTTTGAGCTCTAAAAAGCCTGATTCTGTAACCACAAATTTATTAGAGGTTATGGCCATTATGGGAATACCTGTGCAAATTAAGACTGATAAGGCTCCAGCATACATCACTAGTAAATTGAAACTTTTTGCATATTACAACATAAAGCATATTACAGTTATACCACACAATCCCACAAGAAGTTATAGAATGACCTAACTACACTTTAAAAGGTATGTTTAATAAATGGAAAGGGATAATAAAGACCCCCAGAGATAGATTATACAATGCTTTATTAACTTTAAAAGTTATAAATGCTAATGAGAAAGGAACAGCTGCTGTGAAGAGACATTGGATAGTAGAAAAAAAAAAACACTGAACTAAATCAGCCTGTGTACTTTAAGAATGCTTTGAACTTAGAATGAAAACCAGGATGTGTTAGTTTGGGGAAGAGATTTTGCTTTTGTTTCCACAGAACAAGAAAAGCTATTAATACCATCAAAACTGATAAAGATTTTATTTGAACAAGAGAGACCTCTTGATTAGGAGACATGGTAGTTTATCAAACAGCATGGCAAAAAGGAAAACTCCCCAAAGTTAAGGTTGGGGCAGTGTTTTGCTTTTTTGTTTTTCGAGGAGAATAAAAAAATTAAAACAAGGAATCTGAAGACCACTGGACAGATGAGACATCTGGAGAAGAAGAATAAATCATCAAGAAAATGCCCCAAGAAAAAGAATAAATTGGCCTAATGGCATAGTGCACTTCCAATCGGATAAAAATCTCATAAATCTTCCCAAATGTTTGTCTCTACTGTTCTCTACAGACATACAAGGCAAATGGTCTTTTTGTAGTCCCAATTCAATTAAAAATTAAAGCTGGCTTTGGTGTTGGAGCAGGGATCTTTCCTTCTCTAAACCCAAGCATGCTTATTAAAGGAAAATCCAAAAATCTCTGTCTCATGTTAGGAGAGCCATCTGGTATGGGACAGAAGAAAAACCAAAATTAGGAACTATTCTATTACCACTAATCTCATGATCTTTTGGTTTTCTTTTGACTCTTTAAAACTTTTCTTAAGGTATAAATATTATTTCAAAATTTATAATATATATGTATATATATTAACCTTCTATCATAATATTAATGATCACATAGAGCACTAACTGATTCTAGAAATAGGCTTCTTCTACCTTCCTATATGTAATTTTGGCCTTGAATCTGAAGCAGGTAACTAGGAAGTAAGTTTTTGTACCCCAGATGTATTTAATAGACTGTGGTCCTTTAACCTCTCTGATATCATCTGCACATGACATCTAAAATGTTTAGTTTTCCTGCAGTGAACCATGACCTAACAGTGATACTTGTAGTCTCCAAAAGGATATTGGGGCCCCACAATAATGACTCCACCTGGATTGTGGTAATGCCACTAAGCTAACAAACACTACCCAAAGATCAGCTTCGGACTACAAACGGCTGAAGAGAACTTCAAAACAGTGAGCTAAGATGGTCCAGCTTTGCAGATTACTCCAGTCAGGACTTCATATAAGTCTTGCATCCTCCCGTCACACCAAGGCTGGACAACAGGCAGCAGCTATCCCAGGACTTTACCTCAAATTTTTCAGGGTCCTCTAAAGATGCCATTGCCCCCAGACAACAGAAAGTAATTTTAAGAACATGACACCCACATTCCCAAGAGGCTAGGTGAGTGTTTTTTTGGTCCTTCAGTGGATGTTTGCAATCATTTAGGGGGGCTGGTCACAGGTTGTTATTGGTCATGGTCAGAGAGGAAACTAAGCAAAGGAAATTAGATTTGGGGATCTCATTCTAAAAAGAAAAAAGGGGATATAGAAATGATAGGATAAAAAGGTAGATTATTATATCTACTTTCAAACTTAAAAAGCAGCCACTAGTCTCAAACATTTTACATTGGTATGGATTTTTATATATTGATACATATTTTTGTTATACTTTGACTGCTAACAGTATACTGTCCAAACTGTATAAGTAGGACTCAAAAGAAAGTGACTGCTGAACTTTGCCAAGACAGGCTAGGACAGTCCTTCAAAATTCCTGCTTCACAGAAAAATCTGTTGAATATTCTAGGCCCATAGGCCAAAGATAGATGCCCCAACATTAGAGACCAACCTTGGGGTGACTGTCCATGCAGAGAGATACCTGTCATTTCTTAGTTTTGGAAGTTGCTTGCTCTGCACTTCCTGTTTACTCAGATAATATTATATCCTTTTTGGGTCTCTTATGAGGTTGAAGATTAGATAGTTATAGTGACAGTTTTCCTTAGTTGGTATAGAAAGTAAATTAGATACAAAACTTTGGACTCACCAAGGTAAGATAGATAATAGAGTATTTTCTCTGAATTTGCCAAATATCAATGGACTGGACATTATGAATGTATTTCTGACTTGATAATACTCTTATTGTATATAGTTTTGCATTGTTAGAGTTAAAAATATTTCTTTTTTATTCAGACAAAAAGGGGGAAATGTTGCAGGAGAATTGTTTGTACAGCCAACCCACTGTGCCATTAAAGCAATCTTGAATCATAGGATTGAGTCAGTGATTGGCTGACCAGGATTAGCCATAAAGTTCTTGGATGACTTAATAGAGTGGCTGGAAAGGACAGGAAGAGAGGAGGGAGGAGTGTAGCATGAATCCTAAATGGTCTTAATAATGAAAACTAAGAGTCAGATATCAGGGTGAAAGCTGAAAGATCAAAGAAGCAGAGCAACCAGCAACTAGAAAGACTTCTTACCTCTACTGAATCCTCAGACTCAAAGGGGACTCAGCTCCTGTTTCCTCCTGTTTTATATTCCTCTCTCCACCCAGCCATATCACTTTCTGTCTCCACCTCTGTAGTGCTGAGATAAAAGGTGTGAACCATCACCACCACCTGCCTCTCTTTCTCTTTTAGACTGGATCAATCTTGTGTAGCCCAGGGTGGCCTTGAACTCACAGAAATCCATCTGCCTCTGCATCTTTTTTTTTTTTCTCTAAAAGTCAACCAGTTCTGCCCAGATTTACAAAGATCCTTACAGAAGTGTCAGGGCAAGGTTTTAGTGCAAAAGATTAAGTTGTGATGGTTCCTCTCATGAGTCAAAGAGTGTCTAGAAAAGAGGGAACCCAGGCTCACAAATACAAGGGGCTCTGAGGTGAGGAGGTGGCTCCCACCTGGAGCAGCTGGAGCCAAAGCAAGTGATCAGATCTGGGAATACCAGCATTCTCTTTGGGTCTTGTGTGGCAGTGGGATGAAGGGACAAGAAGGTATCATACTTCCTCCATTCCCTTCTACCCCCACTAAACACCAGCACAGATCTGGGCATGTCTTCTCTGGCAGAGATCACTTATACAGAGGGCTTTGTTTGACCACAGTGTTTGGCATTCCCTGCAGAGCTCCCAGGAAGTTTACCACCTCAACACAAGGGGCCATCCCACTGGGTGGAAGGTGGGGCTGCGCTGAAAGCAAATCACTGAAGCAGGCACTGTCATTCAAGAAAAATGGACATACCTTGGTAGTCCTGTCAGGAACCTAGTGGACTGAACAGAGTAAACTGCCACAGCCCTTCCCATAGGAAGGCCGGGGCTATTGGAAGTCGTTGCAGATCAATGTTCTGACCTGTATGACAAACGGCCAGTGCACAGAATGACACACACACTGGAGCAGCAATCAAAGAGAGATGACTCAAGTTGATACTGGAAGGATCTGAGAAGAAAAGAAACACTGAGATGTAAGAACAAAACAAATTTCAATTACAGAGAATAAAATGGAACAAGAAAGGCCACATAGTGTTCCCCAGGGCTGACCAGGTTGACATTTAAAGGCTGGGTTGACCTTTCACTTGACCTTTAACCCAGGCCAGGCTGACCTTTTTTTAAAAAAAAAAAATTAATTAATTTATTTGACATCTTGACCACAGCCTCTCTTCCCCCTTCTCCCCTCAGTCGTCCCCTCAACCCACCCCTCCTCCTTAATTGCTCAGAAAGGGGCAGGCCTCCCTTGGGCTTCAGCAAAGCATGGCAGATCAAGCTGCCATAAGATGAAGCAGCTCCCCTGTATTGAGGCTGGGCAAGGCAATCCAGCACTAGAAATAGTTTCCCCAGAGCCAGTCAAAGCACTGGGGCAGCTCCCGCTCCCATTGCCAGGAGTCCCACAAATAGACCAAGCTACATACACAGCTGTCACATACATGCAGGGGGGCTAGGTAGTTCAGGCTCTGTGAGTTTCCAGGAGCCAGGCTGGTGTTTTCCATTGGTTTTCCTGGATGTTCCTCCCCTCCCCACACCTTACCCTGTTTTCTACAATCCCTCCTCCCTCTCCTCAGCAGGATTCCTCAGCTGGGTCTCTGAATCTCCTCAGTTAGTCATTAGACTAACTATTTACACTTGGGGAGTGGGAAGGAGCCAGGAATGAAGTGTTTTGGTTTTCAAAACTCTGCACACTGGCCTCTTTTTATTTATTAGCAGCTTTTATGTATTTTCAATATTATCCCTGAAAGTAGCTCTTTCTCTGAGTTCCCTCTCACATCTGCCTGTCACTTCAGGTTTCCAGGTGTTAACTTGCTGATCTGAGCTGTGATTGATAAGAGCAGAGCCCAAGGTGACTTTCTGGATTTGGAATTTTGCTTCCAAGCCCAAGGATTGCTTAGAGCCCCTGCACACACAGCGAGGCTCTGACAGCCACTGGCTTACTCTTTCCTCATAAGTACTATTTCTGAGGTGTTAATACTAACACAGCATTTGCCAGACTGATGTTAATTATGTTTATGTTTTTTTCCTCCACTAAATCATAAGACTCTGAAGAAAACACTTCCTAAAATCAATTAGTACATATTTTGCATGATGCAAATAAATATTGCACAGTTAAATGGGGGAGAAAAAGAAGAAGACGAAGGAAGCCATGCTTGGTACTGGAAGTCTACCTTACAACTACTCAGTGCTAGGAAAACCGTGGTTATTAGAGGAGAAATCTATAACCACTAATTTGCTAAGCCAATATACCACCTAACAATAATCTATAAAATTGTTCTTATATCCACAGACAAGTGTAGTCTTCACCCTCAGCAAGGAAATTTCTCTTTCAACATACAGAGACCACTACCCAAACCCACAACCAATCAAAATGAGAGTTATAGAGCCAAGTCCCAATGGATACATCTAAAAAAAGTTCCTGGGATCCATCCCTGGTGCATGGGCAAGCTTTTGGGAGTCCAGTGCCTGCGGTGTGACGCCTTGCGCAGCCTTGGTGCAGTGGGAAGGGGCTTGGACCTGCCTAAGCTCAGTGTGCCGGGGAGACCTTAATTTGGGGGATGTGGGGTGGCTTGGGAGGGAGGGCTAGGGGGTGGGAGGAGGGAAGAAGTGGGTGGTATGTAGCGTGAGTAGAAAATTTCTTAATAAAGAAAAATGAAAAAAAAAGGAAAACATTAAAAAATGTTCCCACACTTAAGGCTCAGGGATAGGAGCCTGTTGTGTGATGTTTTGTTCATCCTCTGACAAATAAAGTTTGCCTGTAGATCAGAGGGCAGAGCTAGCCACTAGTTAACCACAGAGGTCAGGCAGTGGTGGTACACACCTTTAATCCCAGCACTTAGGAGGAGGAAGCAGGAAAATCAGGAGTTCTAGGCCACCCTGGGCTACATGAGATTGAACCAGTCTAAAAGAGAAACAGGGCTGGTGGTGGTGCTACATGCCCTTAATCCTAGCACTCAGGAGGTGGAGGACAGGAATATAAGGTGGGTGGAGACAGGATCTTGGCCCCCCCCATACAATCTGAGGATTAGTAGGGGTAAGAAGTTTCTGGTGGTTACTGCTCTGCTTCTCTGATCTCCAGACAAGCTTTATTTGTCAGAACACAAACAAAATATCATACAGCAGGGGCCAGAAAAATTATAAGAGGCAGAGGATAAAGGAGTTTGCTGTGAGATTGTGTCTGCTAAAATCAGAAGCTATACTCATAAAGTCTCACCAACAAGACTTCTCACATGTGAGCTGAACAAAGATAATACCAATAAACATGCCAAAGTTGACAGAGAGAAGTTCATAGGGACTCAGTCCTACACAAAATATTACAGGAAACTGAAAAAACATGGAACAAAAGAGGTAACCTTCCCCAGGAAAGAGCATACTAATTGAATGTCTAGTACCACAGGGTTACCCCCGCTCAAATACACACAAGTCACATTACATGGACTCAACAGGTTATATTGGGGAATATATATGTGTGTATAAATATGTATGTACAATCAATAACAATTGATGATCAGAGTCCATGAATTTGAAGGAGAGTTTAGAATGGTATATAGGAGGTTTGGAGGGAGTAAAGGAAGGGGAGAAATGTTGTAATTAAAACACAATCTCAAAAACAAACAATAAAGAGCTAAGGAAGAGAACTGGAGAATGCTTACGGCAGTTCATTCATGTGCTTATCCATTTATGTTTTCTGATTGCTGAAAATTGAATTATTGCTTCTACATTCTCCCAGAGACCAGAAGCAAAAAACATTCTCTTTCTGATATAACTCCCAAGGACTTGAGAGTGCTAGACCTGGATTGTAAAACTGACTACATGTTAGAAATATTTATTAGCATGCTGAAAGGATCAAGAAAGAATGCAGAGTTTTGCGTTTACTAAAATAATTCTCCATGAAAACCTTGGAAGACCTTACATTCCATGCTAAATCAGTCCAAAGTTCAGTCAAGGTGAACAGGAGTGTCAGGCAGTCTTAGTAGGAAGCATATATGATCAAATATAGCAAAAATGCAAGTTTTCCAAAGCAGTAACAATGTGGCTGTGGGAAAACTCACAAGGCCTCTACCCTAACAAAGAACTATAGGTAACCAAGGACTGCTAAGAGTGGGACAAATAGTCTTCCCTAGGAAATAGCACAACAGCTAGTTATCTAATACCAAACAGTTAGTACTGAAAACATACATTCATATACAAGCAACATTATACAGACTGAGAATGTTGTACTTATGTATGTAACAACAATTAAAGAAATAAAAAGTCATGAATCAGAAAGAGAGCAAGGAGGGGGTAAATGGAGGGAAGCAAGGGAAAGGAGAAATGATGTAATTATATTATAAGCTCAAAATATAAAATTATTTAATAATGTTTTAGGGGATCATTATTGTTTCATAGAAGTCAAAATCATTATTATAAACAAATTAGAATATATGCAAAAGTGAAATAATTTTTACCATTGTATTGAAAGACAAAATATTAGTTATCATTGTATTAAAAGTTTACACATTTTTTTTGTCTTAGGTATATAAATACAAAGGTATATTGGCATAATCCCCCAAGCTACTAGCATAGTTTAAATAGAGACTACAGTGTGTATACAACTTCTTTGTAAAATATCCACTCCAAATATGAAAATACTTGTAAAAAGGGGTGTGATTGCTTACTACCTGATCATATGCTTATAACTGTTTATTTGAACAGCTTCAACATTAAGCATTATGTTTTAGTTCTGTGAAGAGACACCATAACCATGGAAACTCTTATTAAGGAAAACATTTCATTGGAGCTGGCTTACAGTTTCATAGGTTTAGTACATTATCATCATGATGAGAAGCATGAAAGCATGCAGACAGAGAAGAGAGCGGAGAGTTCTCCATCTTGATTCACAGGCAGCAGAATGAGACTGCCACACTAGGTCTTGCTTGAGCAAATGAGACCTCAAAGTCCACCTCCATGGTGACACATTTCCTCCAATAAGGCTACACCTACCCAAGAAGGCCACACTTCCTGATAGTGCTACTCCCTATGGGCCAAGCATTCAAACACATTGGTCTGTGTGGGCCATTCTTACTAAAACCACAACAAATTATGAAATATCCTATTATAAGGGACTTGGCCTCCTGTAAAACACAGCTGAGGTATTATGAAATTCATTGCTTACTAAGTTTTATTGTTTCTTAGCTTAACAGAGTCTGTTATTTTTAGTCACAAGGCCTCATAATTTTGCTAAAGTTGTACATCCTATATACCATTCAGTTTAAAGGTCTAAATTTCTTGTGATTGAAAGAAAAAAAAAAACTGAAATAGGGTATCTAATAATGCTTATATCTAAAATATTTTATCTTGCAAATTGTAGCAAAATTGCTTTTCAAATGTCCTGATGAATGCATCTTTGACTTCCTTATTTCTCAGGCTATAGATGAATGGGTTCAACATGGGGATAACGGTGGTATAAAATAATGACACAACTTTATTGATATCCAGAGAGAAGCTGGTGCTTGGACATACATAGATAAAGAAGAGAGTCCCGTAAAGGATAGAGACAGCTGCCAGGTGTGAAGAACAGGTGGAGAAGGCTTTGCGCCTCCCATCAGCAGAGTGGATTTTCAGGATAGCGATGACAATGTAAATGTAGGACACCAAGATGATCATACCACTGAATACACCCAGGATCCCAGCCAAGACGTAAAGCAAAAGTTTATTTACCTGAGTATCTGCACATGCCAATGAGAAAACAGGAAGAAGGTCACAGAAAAAGTGATTGATGAGATTTGGACCACAGTAGGGCAGGATAAAGGTAAAAGTAGTATGTACCATGGTGCTTATAAGGGCTATGCCATAAGGCCCTATTACTAGCTGCACACAAACCTGCTGGGACATAATGAGTGTATAGAGCAAAGGCTTACAGACAGCGACATACCTATCATATGCCATGGAAGCCAGGAGAAAACATTCTGTCACCACAAACTGGCTGAATAAACAAAGCTGGATAGCACAACCAAGGAATGAGATGACTTTTTTCTCCACAAAGATGTCAGACAACATCTTAGGACTGATGACTGAAGAAGAGCAGGCATCTACAAAGGACAAGTGGCTGAGCAAAAAGTACATGGGGATGTGGAGTCGAGTGTCCAGGCGAATGAGAATGATCATTCCCAGGTTCCCCAGAAGAGTTAAAAGATAAACACAGAGAAATATCAGGAAGAGGACAATTTGGAGCTGGAAGGAGTTGGTTAAACCCATGAAGAAAAACTCAGTCACTACAGTTTGATTTCTGTGCTTCATTCCTCTGGATCAATCTGTTATGACAAAGACAGAATTTCTTTCTCTGCAGTAAATTCACAATTAAAGTTCAATTTTTGTTAACTTGAGTTTACTCTTCGTCTTCCTGCTAGTCATTAGAGGTTCCTTCTCCAGAGCTTGGGCACCTCTGAGTCAGTAACAATCCTCATTAGGTCTTTGATTTCCTCATTATTTTTTTAATGAATGAGAATTTTATACCTACAATGTGAACTTTGGAGATTATGTCACAGATGTTTCCTACCTTCAAGCTTAGTTTGTCTGTCTCAAAAGACCTGTTGATGAAACAAGGATATTTTAGGAAACATTACATGAGAAAAAGTAATTGGATGAATAAGTGAATTTAGATTATCTTAACCAACTCAAGGACAGGCAAGTGTTATGTGTATAGTCTCCATCCCTACACACTTACACCCTACAGAACTAAGTCTCTATGCTATCTAAGATATAATTTACAATGTCTAAGATATAGAATGGTATACTAAGAAAAGATGCTGCAACTTTGGAATAGGACTCACACAACTACAGAGTACACTCTCTTTCACACATTTACTGACCCATCTAAATCCTAAATATCACAGCCACAATTCCTCATATTTTGTGGATCCCAAAGAAGGGTTCAATTTTAAATACTGATTATTGACAGGATCTTTGGAGAGAAAAATAAACAATTTGAGAATAAAAGCAGACACTTCATATTCATCCCAGAGAAATAATCTATATCCACATAATAAACTATATGTAATTGTTCATGGAAGCTTCATTTATAGTGGCCAAGAATTTGAAATGGCCAAAATTCCAGTAAGTTAGTGAAATATTCAAGTATGATACAGTCAACAACATGAACAGATATCAATAACATTTCACTGAGTTGGAAGAAGCCAGGCCTGACCTAAAATATCTTATAGAGTATGAGTTCAATGAGATGGCATTCTCCTAGGGGCAAAATTATGTGAATAGGCAACACCTGAGTGTTTGCTAGTGATATTGTGACTATAGAGGAAATGTCCCACATTTGTCTATGTAGGTATAGAACATTTCTGGCTGTGGGGTTTTTGAACAATTTCACCCCTGTAATAGAATGATCAAGAATTATACAGACATGTTGTTTCCACATCATTATTGATCATGACACCAACCACAATCACATAATATTTACCACTGATAAAAATTAGAGAAAGATTACCAAGGACATAATTATATCCCCTTGTTTTCTGAGCATCTGTGATTTTTTTTCTAACTTAAGCACTTATTTAGGAAAAATGAAATCACATGGAGGAGCAGGAGAAGAAAGATCAGTGCAGTAAAACTAGGGAAGAGAGATATGCAGTTGAAATGATCGTAGCTATTTCAAAAATTGTAGAAAAACAACCTCAGGATGTGCTATGACCTCAAGATGTACTACCTGAAACTATCGACATGTATCTACTGACTTTCTCTCTGGCAGGAAAAGTGGGGAGGGTTTTTATTTACAGAAAGCTATTAATGAGAAAAGCCTTTCCAGTTTCAAAGGCAATGGGAGGTGAGAAAACACCCAGATGAATATGACTAAGGTTGGTCAGAAAAACTCATAGTATTAAAAAAAGTCAAAAATTTTATACTTTCCAGGTATAGAAACTCACTTCTGGTTATTTATATTTTTTCATTATTAAATCAAGAGGTTAGAAATAAAGCATTTTATATGCCACTACTAAAGTTATAGAAAAAATTGTGAGGCAAATGAGAATGCATAAAATTGTGTCCCATATAATTGCCTCTGTTAAACAAAGTTATTAAATGCATACAATTTTATATGATAATTATTATACTTTTAAACTGTGTTCAAAGTGAAATGGTGTGTGAAATGATATTCTAGTTGTATGAAATTTATTAGACTTTATGTTTTCCATCTCACCTTGGACACTAGCTGCCTGAAATTTAAATGAGCTGATTCAGATATGTGTTTTTTTTCTAATTATAATTAAAGGAGCTGTGAATGGGTGAATAAATTAGTTATCACTAAAAACAAGACTTCTCAACTCTAAGATACGATTAGCCAATAAATTTTTCTTCATATTGTACTGTCCCTATGCCAACTCCTACACCCCTACTTCAACATAAATCACACTATCATGTACATTCAAGTTAAGCCATTTAAGGCAAAAGACATGGGCAAAATAGTCAACCAATGCCTAATTTATTTTTCATGGTTAACTTACAAATGACATTTTCCCAGGTCACTGAATTCATTTTAGTTACCTGGCCTCTGAAGGTATTTATGTATTAATTAATTCATATTTCAGAAGAAATTTGCCACAAACCACCTGCCCATGTAACAGTGAAGTATCACATTTATGGTTCTTTGCATGAGAATGACTTACCCTGAAAATATACACCTGTTGTCTTCAGTTTTCCTGGTTATCCAGAAGTATAAATACTATGTCATAGCATCTTGAAGCTGAACATTAATAAGCTGATTTAATTCTGCACAGGATGCAGAAAAGTGTTTTCTAAAGAATGGGAATAAATTGGTGTCAGCTCCCTCAAGGAATCAGAATCCCAAGAGATAAGGTCTATGAGGAAAATGTTAACAAATTTTTATTACTAGATTTATTAGGCTCTAGATCATAAATAGAAGTTGCATAGATGGAGCTGGGGATAGCTCTTTGCTAGAACGCATGTGTAGTCCCAGACTCAATCCCCACCACGCTCACACAAAATGGTAATATTTATATACAATATGATATTTTGGTATATGTATAAATTGTAAAAATCTTCAATCTAAATTAACATATTTATCCTCTGTGATGACAACACATGAGATCTACTCTCTTAGACAATTTCACATAGATAAATATCATTAACTAGAGTCACCTTGATGTAAAAAAGATCTATAGTATGTAGCAGAATTACTGTTTTTGAAAAAATGATATTGGAGACTGAATCAAATTGAAGTGTCTAAAATAAAACTCTTACTGCCAACCTGTAATATATGCACTTTCTATAGATAGAATTTTAAAATAAAGAAAATATTGAAAAATTGATTTAAATGTATAGCAATGATTACTAGAGACTGAGAGGGCTGAGGGGACAGTCAGATGTTGGATGATGGATATTAAAAAAACAGATGGGTAGAAAATAATGTATTCTAATTTTCTTTGGCTTTGTAATAACTTAGCAATCCATGCATTTAAGGTTTGTATCATGTTCTGTCATTTCTCAGTATGCAAAGGATTTATTTTACTGAACAAAACCAAGCCTTGGTAAACAAGTGCAATAGAATATGCTAGAATCATTAATGCGTTTGAATGTGGGAAATCAATTGAAGCACTCTGGGAAGAGCAATGTGGGTGTTATTCTGTGTGTGATTACATGATTCACACCAAGAAGGAAGCACATTTTCATGTTTGGAGAGTGGGAACACTTGTGATCTCTTCACGACCTGAAAGAGAGGAACCATCACCTCTTCCTTTAGCTGATGCCACCACCTTGTTTTTGTCCTCTGACATGTGCTTTCCTCATGATTTCCAAAGTGATTTTACATCATAAATCAGATCAGAAATGTTCTTACTCAAAATCCTTAGGTCTTGACACATGCTTTGCAAGCCAGGACTAAATGATAACAAACTACTTAGAATCCTTACAATCCTTAGAATAAAATTTGAACCTGTTTAGTCTGGAGAGCTCCGGAGACTCCAGGCTACATTTACCTTCCACAATTCTAAGGCAAAATCCAAGTCACACATGCTGTGCCCAGTGTAGTGAATCTCTTGGATCTTATCCAACCTGTCTTTTCTGGATCTACACTCCAAAGATCTTAGAGACCTGCCTCTCTGAAGACAAAAATGGTTCCTTTGCTGGATATTTGTCTCAGTTCTTTTCTGCTAGATTAGTACTACCTTCTAGGTGACATAGTTTATGATCACTATGTGGCCATGTACAGGCTTTGCTTTATGCACAGGTCTTGTCAAGGAGGTTGTTCACCTGTTGGGTTATATATTCTTATACATGAGGATTTATCAATGTAGTAATATTAACCAGCAACACTTTACATTGGAGATTTTGGAGACAATGTCATTGGTGACTTTTTCTGTGATGTCCCACTTCTGGTGAAGATGGAATGTGATGTCAGGGAGAGTTACATGTCTATGACTTCTTCTACTGGCCTCCAATGCCTGTAGTTGGAAGCTTCTCTGTGTCCCAGCCAGCTGGTGGCCAGGATAAATCTCTCCCATTCACATCCCCCAAGTAAACACATAGAGGTTTATATTAATTATAACTGCTCAGTCATTAGCGCAGGCTTATTACTGGCTAGCTCTTACAATTAAATTAACCCATAATTCTTACTATGTTTAGTCATGTGGCTTGATACCTTTTCTCAGTTCTGCCTCGTCATCTTGCTTCCTCTGTATCTGGTTGGCGATGCCTGACTAAGCCCTTCCTCTTCCCAGAATTCTCCTTGTCTGCTCGCTCTGCTTATACTTCCTGCCTGGCTACTGGCCAATCAGCATTTTATTTATCAACCAATCAGAGCAACACATATTCACGGCATACAGAATGACATCCCACAGCACTTGCCCTTTTCTGTCTAATCTAAAAGGAAGGTTTTAACTTTAACATAGTAAAATTACATATAATAGAACAGTTATCAAGCAAGAATTAAAGTTAAAATATCTAGTCTTTGTATTTGGCAAAATTAAAGACATTATTTTATCATCAATCCCATATTTGTGAGTCTGAAGTTTCATATCTAACTTATTTTTTATCATAACCAATGATAATTATAACTATCCAGTCTTCAACTATGTCAAAGACCCCAGAAGGATATAACATTACCTAAATAAACAGGAAATGCATTGGAAGCAACTTCCAAAATTCTGGAAATGACAGAGACAGCTGGCTACCTGGATAGTTACCCAAAGTTTCTCTGCAATGTTGGGACATCCATCTTCAACCAATAGGCCTAGTGTTTTTTAGTCACTTTTCCTGTGTCCTGTAGAATATTTGAAAGTTCCCTTGTGAAGTACAAACCTGAAGAACCATTTTGCCTTGAAAAGTTCAGTAGTTACCTTCGTATGGGTCCTGCTTGTCCAGTTTATACAACATATTATCAGCAGCCCAGGCAAGAGCAGTTTCTTGCCCAGATGGCTATTTTTTGCCAAGAAGATAAACTCCATATGGAGTGTCTTCAATGCCCATCCTCTTCTTTGAAGTAATTGGTGCTGCCAGGAGCAGACATGTCTCATTGTCCAGAGAAGTCTAAGTTCTTAAAACATTTTAAATGCCATGTTCTGTAGGTCTTTGAAATGTTTGAAGATTACCTACCTAGTTGAAATATATCTATGTATATCTAAAAACTTAACTAGTATAACTATAAGTTTGATTATCATAGATGACTTATTATTAATCTGTATTTCTCAACTATATACTACAATCTTAAATGAGTTGCACAAACAAAATACTTTAAATAAGAGTAGAAATATACATACAGTATTACAAAATTAAATTTGTATCAATAAACTAAAATCCATAGCAATGTAAAACAAGTTGTCAGCCAGGCGGATCTCTGTGAGTTCGAGGCCAGCCTGGGCTACCAAGTGAGTTCCAGGAAAAGGCGCAAAGCTGCACAGAGAAACCCTGTCTCGAAAAACCAAAAAAAAAAAAAAAAAAAAAGTAGATTCAATAATCTATCCTTTTATCCTGTCATGTCTATATTCTCTTTTCTTCTTTAGAAAGAGATTGCATTTGTAATCAACCTTCTTTAAATAAAAATAAACATTTATAAACAATATTTTGAGAATTGGGGCATAGCTTCTCATACTATTTCATGCTGATTAAGGGCACTGACAATCTTATGGGGATCCTGGGAAAATTTAGAATTATGATCAAGTCCTGACTGTAGTAGTCTGTGAGGCTGCACTGTCTGAACCAGTTGCCTTGAAGCTGATCTGGATGTTGAATCATCTGGGCCATGGCATCATTGGAGAGCTTTCAGGGAGTCTTGGCTGATCAAACCATATTAGCCTAGAAGCAATCCACAGGTTCTCATCTTTTGTGGAAACAAAAGAAGAACCTCTTTCCCAAACCAATGTATCTTTAGACACAAAATCAAGATAAGTTAAGTATATATATATATATATATATATATATATATATATATATATATATATATTGATTTAACTCAGTAGCCTTTACAATCAAATGTCTTTCTGCAGTTAAAAATCCCAAAGACAATATAACCCAGACTCTATGCATGATTTCCATCTTTACATGGCTTATTTTTTTATATTGCTTTTTTTGTCTCTTTAAATATTTTATTTTTTTAAGCTATCTCTTTATACAACTGCATATATTCTTTTTTCTCTCTCTTCCAAGACTATGTACATTTTTACACTGTAAACCATTTAGAGGTTTATTCCATCTGAATCTGCCTTATTCTGAATCTATAATCTTTTTCTGACCAAGAGAGATTTTTAAACTGCTAGACTGTATGTTCAGGAATGAAGAAGTAGCCTTGGCTGCTGACTCTCCCCATTTCAGCTTTTCAACATGGTGGAGGTAATTCACCTCTAGCTCTGGGAGCCATGTTCTCTGCTGACTCTGGGAGACAGTGGGTCCATGCCTCCATCAAAGCAGCATGTAGTCCAGAAATCATTTTTTTTTTTTTTTTTGGTCTGTACTAGTAAAAGCTAAATCCACCATGCAACATACTGTGCAGCTTGGAGATACCTCTGTGTACTGTGGCAGGAATCCACCATACTGCAATCCAAGCCCACATGCAAACCTGACATACCATAGCTCATGGCTTGCCTGAGAGACACAATTAGGAAGCTGTTTTTAGTTCTGTTTTAGAATATTTTTTTAAAGCTTTCTCAGGTTTTAGGTGGAAACTCTTGCTCCACATTGGGCAGCCAAATGTAGCTGGAAGTTTCTCTGTGTCCTAGCTGGCTGGCAGTCAGGACAAATCTCTCCCACTCGCATCCCCTAAGTAAACACACAGGGGTTTATATTAATTAATAACTGCTCAGCCATTAGCTCAGGCTTATTACTGGCTAGCTCTTACATTTAAATTAACCCATATCTATGCCATGTGGCTTGGTACTTTCTCTCAGTTCCTCCTTGTCATCTTGCTTCCTCTGTGTCTGGCTGGCAACTCCTGACTCAACCCATCCTCTTCCCAGAATTCTCCTTGTCTGCTCACCCCACCTATACTTCCTGCCTGGCTACTGGCCAATCAGTATTTTATTTATCAACCAATCAGAGCAACACATATTCACAGCATACAGAACAACATCCCACAGCAAATGCCATTACTCTCACCCTGCTCATCTTGGCCTCCTATCTCTTCATTATTGTTGCCCTTCTGAAGATCCAATTCACTCAACCACTTCAAGACCTTCTCAACATGTTTCTCACACCCTATCTCTGTGACGTTGGTCTATGGCTCCATTCTCTACATCTACTCTTGCACAAGTTCCAGCCACCCCCTGGAGAGGGACAAAATGTCTACCTTTTGTATTGCTTTATTTCTTAGGTTGACCCCATGATCTACAGTCTGAGGAATAAAGATGTGAAGGAAGCACTGAGAAAGCTCTCAGGTTAGCTCATTCTGAAGTCTCAGTTGACACATGCTTTGCAAACCAGGACTAAGTGACAACAAACTCCTTGGGGGCATGGTAATGGAACTGCGAATATAGAGATAAAATTTCCATTATTTGAAACTCAACAGAAAATGTTTCATTAGTGTACATGTTTTCTTTAGTAGTATAACAGTTTTGTCTTTTTTTATGTTATGGATTTTATTGTTATGTCTTCATGTATGTATATAATTGTACATAATGTACTTTTCTCTCATTAACTTTGTATTAGTTGTTGAGTAATTGAACTTCTGTCAACTATTGACTGTCAATTTGTATTATTAATGCAATTTTAAAACACAAAACTTTAATTGGATGTGAAATAGGAAAACCTATAATACTTTATTTTTGGATTGATGTCTAATTTATTCTCCCTCCTAGTACTTATCCTATTCTTGTCCTTGCACAATAGATATTGTAGATATGTAAAGGAAAAACATTGTGAATTATTAGTATATGTACAACAATCTGCATTTTCTAATGGTTGGATCCTGGTAGGGATTCCTCATTGGACAAAAAATGTATAATGTCAAATTTGGTTTTAGGGAAGGAAGACGACAATCACGTATGAGAGAAATGGTACAGATAAAGGAAAGATGAGGAACTTTGAGCTAGTTCACCGGCTGTAGTGTCTGCCACTGGTGGCTGGATCTAAATTTTACTGAATATATAAATGTGCTCATTTTATCAATTGTAATAATAAAATTTAATCTCTGATAGAGAAACCCCTTCTTTAATCTCTGATCTAGAAACTTAACTAATAACTAAACCTGTCATGCACTAAATTTTGAAGTATAATTTTTTTGATTGCCTGTTAGAATAATACTAGTGTTGTGTCTAGAGCATTGTTTCATTTATCTGAACATAAAGGCAGAATTGGCCTGAAGAGGTAGCAGCGGATTTGTTTCAAGGTGTTGTCCCACACTATCCTAAAACAGTATCTGCTGGGATTCCAAGAAAGTAAATCACTAGATAACATGTTGAAGATCCACTGCATTTATTAATGGAACTTAGATATGGAGGGGATTATAGCAAGCCCTTAAAAGACACGAAAGTAGTGGCTTTTTTACCCTGTGGTATCCATCCACTAGAGGCTTAAGACACAGAGTTCATATGAAGGTGTACGGCAGTTGGCTCAGAGCCAGTGGTACCAACTATTTGATCCTCCAGGGTTTCCTGCAGCAACATAAACAGCTTTGTTAGGGCTGGAAATGTGCTGAGAATTCCCGAGCTTGTCCCTAAGAGACAAACAGGCAACTGCTAGATCTGGGCAGATACAAGCTGAATGAACTTGTTTTTTTTTTTTTTTTTTTTTTTTGGTGTTGTTGTTTTTGTTTTTGTTTTTATTTTAAAGTTGTAAGTTGTTCCCTCCAATTGAGCTATTTTAGTATGTGACCTGAGAGAGGGTCTTGTCAAGTACCTACTCTACCTAGGAGACTATAAACTAGTTAGGGTAATACACACCCAGAAGGACTCATATTTTTCCATAGATTTACAAAGAGTTTTATTGCTCTTTTTAGCTGCATCTCATAAACTTCATAACTCTTAAATTCTTTGTCTAATACTACATTGATATAAAAGATATGTGGTTTACAAAGAGTGCTTCTACACACTCTATTTATACATCTTTAAGTAATTTATTGGAGGTAGCACTATACTAAAGGAAAATCCTGCAGTCATGCCTACACACCCAAGAATCTCAGCAGTCTGAATCTTCTTCTCAGGGAGCAACAATGGCTTGACAAATTTAAAATTAGACTGTATCCTTTGAAACTGTAATTTCTTTTCTCTTAAATAATTTCAGAATTAACCAATAAAATGAATTTTATGAAAAATTAAGAGACAAAATGTAATATTGAAGAGCATTAAATTCTCAAGTATTATAAACAATAAGTATTTAAATGAATCATACTACACACATAGTATGAAAATAATAATAAATAAAAGTCATTTGCTCAACATTTCATTATCTAGAGGATCACTTGTTGAATTTAAGTGAAATGCCTAAATTGTGAGCACAGCAAAACTGGATTACTTCAAGAATGAATATATTAGCAGGTCTTAACAAAAAGGGATAATCTTCATGCATGTGGTCGTATTGTCTGTGTTGCTTTCCTGAAGGCATCTTTGACATCTTTGTTTCTCAGGCTATAGATGAGAGGGTTGAGCAATGGGTTGACTACAGTGTAGAAGAGGGCAGCCACTTTGTCTTTTTCCAGAGAGTAGGTTGAACTAGGCCTTGAATACATGAAGAGCAAGGAACCATAGAATAGCATGACAGAGACCAGGTGAGAGGCACAGGTGGAGAATGCCTTACGTCTTCCTGAGGCTGAGCGGATCCTCAAGATAGCCAGGAGGATGTTGAAATAGGAAATGAGGATGGCAAGAATGCTGGAGAGCACAGTGAAGCCCACCACACCCAGAAGGACCTTTTCATAGACACGGGTATCTGTACAGGACATTTTTACCAATGGTGGTGCATCACAGAAAAAATGATCAATAATATTTTTACCACAGAAAGTCAGCCGGAAGGTGTTAGCAGTATGGGCTATGGCATTCAAAAACCCTCCTATGTAACAGCCAGCCACCAGCCCAGTACAGAGAGAAGTGGACATGATGCTTGAATAAAGCAATGGGCTACAAATTGCTGAATGTCGGTCATAGGCCATGGCTGCCAGCAGGTAGCACTCAGTGTAGGCTACAACACAGGAGAAGAATAGTTGAGCCCCACAGCCAGCCAAGGAAATGCGTTTGTCTTCTGAGACACAAGTGGCCAGTATCTTTGGGGTGTATACAGAAGTATACCAGAAATCCAAAAATGACAGATTGCCGATGAAAAAGTACATAGGTGTATGTAGTCTAGAATCAATACGGATTAAGACAACCAGCATCATGTTCCCTGACAGTGTCAACAAGTAGATGGTTAGAAATATTCCAAATAGAATCAGCTGCCAGCGGGGATTTGCTGAGAAGCCCACCAGGATGAATTCAGTCAGGATGGTTCGATTGTCCACCTCCATGTCCACAGAGGAGAACCTGGTCATCAATAAACATTGAGTCATGATAGCAAACATATTAGGTAGTTCAGAAATTACTAAGAAGCCTAATAGATTTTATTTACCATGTTGAATTATAGAACTTTAGTCGGTGACATTAAAAGATCATTGTAATTGTGGTATGAATGACTTTAAAATTATGGAATCTATATAGTAGCTTTAATACAGAGCATGAAATAGATAAGAGAAATAGCTTATAGAATGTTCAATAAACAACTGGCATCCTTTCTGATTATATAAAGAATATAAACATGAAAATGTCTAGAAGAAAGTTTGGTCAGTAGTCACCACTCATAAAACTGAAGTATGGTGAGCTGTATAAGATACCACATGCCTATACACAGATGACTGAGTCAAGAGGATCTAAATTCAGGTTAATGTTAAGCTTTCATAGTATCTCCAACAGAAAATTCACACACACACACATCCACACACATTTAGTATCCTTCCATAATTAATTGAGAATTTATGTGTCAAGAATTAAAAATTCATATACATTATCCCTTCTGTTATGTAACAATCTGAGAGAACACACACATATGGATCTTATAGCAGGTTCTACATTGAACTTTATGATTAATTTAATTTACATAATTCTCATCAACTTTGCATAGGTCAAGTGGCATTTCATACTTTGTGATGTAATTGATAAAACTTGTGTGTAGAATGTAAGTGACCAGTCACACAGCTAAGTAATCAACAAAACAGATATTTTAAGCCTCAAATCAGCTTACCCAAGAGTGTGTGCTGAGGAACTAGCTGAGACTTAGAAATATAAAAAATTTCAGTATGCTACTGTGTCATAGACTATTGACAACTGTAATAACTATTTCAAACACTGTAAAAAATATTTTGAACATACTCCCATCAAAGAGTAATTAATGGTTCTAGTGAAATGGCTCATTAGGTGAAGGATCTTGCAGCCAAGATTGATAACCTGAGACTGATCCTCAGGACCCATATGGTCCTCCTAAGGAGAGACATGATTCTTCTCAAAGTTGTCCTTTGACCTCGACATTTTACACACACACACACACACACACACACACACACACACACACACACACACACACACATACACGTAATAGAAATCTAAATAAAATAAAAATAAAAGAAAACATGAATGCTTGAGGATATGGCATTGTTATATTTAATCCAGTTATAATATTCTACACTGTATTTAAATATCAGTGCTACATAAATTTTTCACAGTTTTTATTGGATGGCAATATGGGGAGATGGAAAGAAGGAAGAAAGGAAAGAAGGAAAAGGAAGGAAGGGAAGAAGGAAGAAAGGGGGAAGAAGAATGGAAGGGCAAAAATGGACGAGGGAGATGGGAAGGGAGGGAGGGAAGGAAGTCATGCTCTGAAAGATTCTAATGTGTCTTGTAATGATTATTTATTTTGCCCAAGTTCCTGTAAATTTCCTCCATGGATATTGTAAAGCTATAATCCTTTTATAAACTAAAACCACTTACTATTCACTTGATTTCCGTTGATGTGAGATTCAGAAGCATTTGTCAGTCAGGCATTTTCTTATAGAGTAGATACTAAACTCCAGGAAGAACTTTTTATTTTATTATTTGCTTGTAATACATTGAGGAACTATGAACCAAGAAGTTAGAAAGCTGCTCTCACAAAAATTCCAAGAATTCTCTAAAACACAACCAAATTCAGAACCACACTTAAGAGAGGATTTTATCTTTAGCTGTTAATGCTGAGTGGTAGTCTAGAAACTAACAGATGTTGTTGATGGATTTCAATGTTCAAAACACTCACCTTTGGGCAAAGCCAGTCATTGTCACTGGAAGGATGCACTCAAGACCTTTGGTTTTATTTGTCCTCTTCATGCTAAAGAGGCAAGGCACTTGGTAGTTTTCACTAAGCATAGAATTTAATGGATGCACTGTGGCCAGTGCATCTTAAAGAGGTAAAGCCAGCCTCTCACTACTGCTATACTCTGCATCACTCCCTTAGCACATAGGGTGCAAGCGCTTTAATTTCACCCTTGAGGGTCTGAAAACAGGCTGTACCTTACCTTGAGAACATCTCTGCCACTGGTCCTCTCTTATTTAGGAAGAGAGGCATAGGTGTTCCACAGTGCCTAGTTGTCTTTGTCTTGCTCCTGTACCATGGATTTGCTGTTCTGGCCATTCCCTAATTATAGGACTTTATCTCCTAACACTTTCCATAACCTCCAATTCTGCTTCAACCCTTTTTCTTTCCCTTTCTCAAACATGACATTCATGTACAGTTTCAAAGAATTTTTAACAGTGCATTTCCTGTCCCTGTTATACTAATTGATGGACATTTTTTCATGGTTGATATACCAATCTCTTTGAATGCCTTCAAAATGTCCTTTTCTGACTATGGTCCATCATTAATCACTTAAAAAGAGCCTTCCTACCTCCTATCAATAGTTGACTTATGACTCTACTGAGCTCCTGCTCAGTTATCACTGTGTTGAAATATTATATACCAATTCCTATCAGTTTCTAATCAATCCACTGTCTGTTTCTCTCCACTAAAATGCAACTTCCACTGGGCAAAAATATTTCTCTGCTAATTGCTGCTATATTGTGGTATTGAGAACATTTTATGGGGTAAATAAATAAATACATAATCATATTTTTTGAACTTGTATTTCCTAAATGATTACATATTTCTAACAGACTTAAAATATTTAGATCCAAAATTCAGAGGAGTATTACCATTAATGTCTGACAACAAAAATCTGTCCTCATGAGTGGCATACTTTATCACAGCAAGAAGGAAGACTAAGTGAAAACTCATTCCCAGAATATCAAATCCATTCTGAATTTGAGATAAATTGCTGATTAGACATGGTTATAAAAATACAACCCACAGAAAATGTCAGAACTAGTCATGATACATCACACAGGCAGAATGGCTTTACAGAAATATATTGCCTGTGTGACTGCCTTGTTCTAAGTTGCTTCATTGGAGAAAGAAAACAAACTGTTTAAGTATATCTCTCTGGCATCTGAAAATCAGTTCTATGAAAGGGAAGAAACACATGCCACAGATTGAAATGCATAGAGTATTGCAAACAATGCAGCTGAAAGCAACTCACACATTCTAATGTTTAACTGCTTAATTAAATACATGCTGCTTCAGGTCAAATATTAAATATGTATTCTAATTGTGTAAGAACAAATAGAATATTAAGTGAAATGTGCATGCTTGCATGTGTGTGTGTGTGTGTGTGTGTGTGTGTGTGTGTGTATGTGTGTGTAATCTGTATTCATATTTAGAATAGCAGTGATCTTTGGGTGACTAAGCCAGACTCTATATTAAATATTCTTCTGTTTATTGTAGCTGAGGTCCCAGAATGAGAACTACTTAGGTTTCTCTCATTCCAGCTACTTACCCTTTGTCTCCAAAGTCAGTTCTTGGAAGTGACACAATTTTCTTTCCTTTGGTCTCTTGGTGTGTCTTTCTTTGACCTAATATATTTATTTCCTCAATTGCCCATTGAGGGCAATTACTTCTACATAGGAACCAGAAACAGATTACTTCTACATAGTAACCAGAAATATATACTTTATTCTCCAAAGACACAATTAGAGTTCACTTAGAATTTGGGGATAATGTATCAATTAGGGTATAATCAAAGGAGTAGGGCTTTGTTCAGAGTTGAGCGTATGCAACTAAGTCACAATATAAGCTTAAAATATCTGATGATAGAACTTTTCCAAATTATACTACTCAGAGTTTTCTAGACTATATTGTTGTTCCAGTATTTTTCATTGTCATAGTCTTTCCTTTGTGTACAGACTACCATCTCTCTGTAGTCTTAGAAAGTGACTCATGTCTACCCTAGTTAATATTTTGAAGCCTTGACTTTCAGTGCCTCAGATTGTAAGTTATTCTGAGATAGGGCCTGTAGAGTGGTGGTTAAGATAAAAGGAGATAGTGAGTGGACTCTCACTCAAACATCTGATATACAAAGAGACATGAGTAAACAGAGAGATTCCTGTGAACATAGAATAGAGGAATCATCCTCAAGGCAGGCAGGGAGCCCTCAGGAGAAACCAGCTCTGCCTTCCCCTTGGACTTGGTCTTTAAGTCTTCAGAACTCTGAGAAAATAAATGCTTGTTTAGTCTGCCTAGTGTGTCGTCTTTCCTTATGGAATTCCTTACAAATTAATATGGTTGATTGTCTATACTAAAGATTTTTATGGTGGAAAATGCCATGCTTTATATGCAAAAGTTATCTCAAGTTAGTCATGTGATATCTCACAATAAATTTTCTCTAAATTTAATTAATTTATAAAAAAACAGAATAAAGAAGCATATTACGTGTGTTTAGAGTTGAGAGAGGGAGAGAGACACAGAGTGAGAGAGACAGAGAGAGACTGAGAGAAAGAGAGAGATACACACAGAAAGGATACCAACAAAAACAAAATGTGGTCTTTAGATTTGAGTAGTAACTGAAGCAACTGGAAAGTGACAGGGGATTGTTGCATGGCGGGGGAGCTATAGAGAGGGGAAAAGCAGGGGGCAAATGATCTATCTGAAGGAGGAAGTTGACAAAAGGTGGGAGCTTTATTAGGGAAGGGAAAGGGAGATTAAAAACAGAAGAAAGAAGGAGAGTAAAATATTAGTAGGGATGTCTGAAAAAGTTATAAGGAATTCTGCTATTGAATATCTTCCTAAAACACTTATAATACACGTAGGTCTGTCTCTGTAAATACATATTCATGTATAGTTTAAAAGAAATGTTTCTATCTGGTCTGGCAATGCTCTCCCCAGGAGCTGCAGACACCATGGACTTCAGACACAGGACACATAAGGACCAAGATCTGACCCAAAAGCCTCTTCTCTGAAGACTAGCTTTCATAGTACCAGAGGATGCCAAATAAACTTCCAGAGGTGGTAATCAACCAGTAGTTCTATCCTGCTATGAAGCACGTGAACCAAAACAACAAGCAGCATACAAATGAGGCATGCATAACTTTGTGGTAACCAACAGCTCTCTAATTGAGCTTAAAGTCATCTCAATAAGAGGGAAACTATGCCTGGCACTGGAGAAGTTGCCAACTTAGTGAAGTCTTGAGTCTTTAAGGAGAACACACAATTACCATTTTCCTATACCAGTATGTTCTAGAACTGCATTCTAAATGTTTATCCTTACCACAGATGTAGTTCTCACCCCTCACCAAGGAAATTTCTATTTGTAACAGACAGAGACCATTACAGAAAACCGCAACTCATCAAAGTTCAGAGTTGTGGAGCCCAGTCTCCACCTGATACATCTTCAACTGATGAACAAATGGCACAAATCCTGTACCCAGAAGCTCAGGGATCTTTGAGAAAGAAGCATAAAGATTGTAAAAGCCAGAGGATTAGAGACTTTGCTGTGAGACTGTGTCTTCCAGTAATATCAGAAGCTACAGACACAAAGTCTCATCAGCTTGACTGTCTAAATATGAACTGAACAGGGATGACAACGATAGACATGCTAAGGTGAGCAGGTGAAAGATCATGAGGCTCAACCTTATGTAAAGAATTACAGGTAGCCAAGGAATGCTGAGAGTGGAGAAATAGTATTCCCAAGGGAAGAACACACAAGTTGGTTATCTAATACCAAATGGTCAGTCTTGAAAGCAGCATACAGACTGAACAGTTTGCACTTACATATTTAAGTTTATCTATCTATCTATCTATCTATCTATCTATAAGCAATCAATGAAAAAAGAAGCCATGGATTTGAAAAGAGCAAGGATGGTATATGGGAGAGTTTAAAGCTAGGAAAAGGAAGGGGTGAAATTATGGAATTATATTATGATCAAAAAGAATAAAATAAATGATAAAATCACAAAATTTGAAGTTGAATAAGTTGAAATGGTATTATTTTTAATGAATAATTCAAGTCCCCATAGACAAAAGCCATTATTTCTGTCGTGTATGAAGCCTGGCTTTAAAGCTTTTGTGTGTTTAATCTGGAACAGATATGGAAGTCAGAAAACTAGAAAAGGGCTTGAATGGGACATGTTAAGGCGAGTGATGGAAGTAGTGCAGTAGACTGCTGGTGGTAGAAAGGCTTAATCAGACAGGGAGTGAGAGTGTCGGGAAAGCAGGGTGTAAAGGGGAAGGCTAATTCAGAGTAAGAAGATATGAACAAGTCATATTGACTATTATCTCAGAACTCAACTGAAGAAGTGGGAGATAATCACACATATGTGAAATGAAATGAAGGACTACTGAGGGTTAGAGAATTAAGTGGATGTGGGGTTGAGGAAATGTGGAAGAAGAAGAGGTAATGATTAGGTTTATCAAAACTAAGGATTTCTGAAGAAGCCTTATAGAAACACACTAAGTAATAAGCTAATTTCAACAAGGTATTTGAATAAAACTGCCCAGCATAGGTGGACAATGCTACACAGTTACTTGGGTTAATTAAATGAAAACCACAGTATAAAGAACTGAATACTCCCTATGACTAATTGGTCAAGGAGGCCCCAGTGGTTTCCAACACATCACAGACTATTTCTATCACTCCTGGTTATCTTCAATAACCACATAGTAAGATCCTGTTGCTAAAGACCACCATAGACTTTGGCTGAAAGACATAGAAAAATCATTCTCAAACTGATTGAGAAAGCTATTACATTCTGGCTAGCTTTGATAGAGCCATAACGTGCAATGCATGCTACTGGGAGAGAAAATACATCAGTGATCTTACCTAGCAATGAACTTTGGCTACTGAAAAACTGACCTTTCAGGAAAGATATTCAATACATCTGCAATATAGATACAACTCTTATGAAATAACTCATTTATGTTCTGATTTGGCTTTAGAATTGTTCCGCAGGAGGAGATTTTATACTTGACACTGAAATCCATACTTTTCAATTTCTAGAAAATAATTAACACTTTAAGTAAAGTGGCAAGCTAGAAAATTAACCTACAACAATCAGTAGCCTTTGTACACACAAAAACAAATGTTGAGGAAAAAGTAGAAACATTCCCACTCACAGTAGTCTAAAAAATATCTAGAAATAAACTGGACAAAGGACATAAAAGACCTCTACATTCTCTCTCTCTCTCTCTCTCTCTCTCTCTCTCTCTCTCTCTCTCTCTCTCTCTCTCTCTCTCACACACACACACACACACACACACACACACACACACACACACACACACACACCATCAATGTTCAAAAGGATAGCTATCAGGCAAGAGGGAACTCTAGAGTCTGGAAGCGTAGGTTAAGAAATTAAACTTTGAGCTTGGATTTCCCTGTGTTTTTCCAATAATCAAATCTCCCTGGTTTTCATGAGAACATAGCTGCATGTGTTTCTATAATGGTAAACATCTGGGAGGGAGTGAAAAACCCAGTAGATTGTCTCAACACATCCAAACACAGATATCCTGTGCTTTTCAGCCAGATGCTTCCCTCCTGCCCAAATTCAACTTGGGAATCATTTGCCCCAAGCCCCAATGGAAGCCATGGATGGTGTGCCAGGCCATGGACAGGGCTACTCTGTACACAGGGCTACCCTGTATGCACTGTGCAGATGGTGCTGCCCCAAGCCTGATTGCTAAGAACCTGGAAGATGCTGAAGACTTTTACAGCAACCCACTAGGTGGTTTGAAGCGTCCTAAAGTTAGTAATTGGAAAAAAAGCTGAAACTTTGTCTGGTTTACTTAAATGGTATATTTTTCTGATATTTTAATTTTTACAAACATATCTGTGACCAGCAATTAAAAGGAAGAACATAATTTTCCAGACAGTGCTTGTGTTTGACAAAATGCTAGGAAAGAATCCTTTCCCACCATGCTTTTGGTTAAATGACAATAACATTGAATGAAAAACGGTCATTTATTATGAATGCTGATACCCAGGGGATTGTGCATTTAATTAGATAAAGGAGAAGAGATGGGGGTTCCTGTGGAGAAGCGGCATGCTTTTAGCTGAATGGGAGCCTGGGCACTTTGCAGCTTTCTCTACCAAACTCTGCTCTTCCTTCCCTGTGTGAGTGCAGCCTTACAGCCTTTGATGCCTGCCAACCATTGTGAGGCTAATCATGGAACTCACACGTGGGACAAAAAGGACAAGGAAAGAGATTTTCTGCAGATGACAGAATGGGATTAAAAGAAGTGTGGATAGGAGGAGGTCCATGCAGGAAGAAAGATTTGCCTCATTAAAAAGAAAGTCTAGAAGGATAGTCCCTGGACTGCTGACAGTGGCCATCTTTTGGAGGTAGGATTACCAAAATCTTTTGCTTTCTAAAAGTCCATGTCTTTGTATATTTTATAGTAAGCATTCAGGACTACTATTGGAAGAGGAAGAAAGACTAGTGAGTTCTAAAGATAGATTTTTGGAAGCAGCGTATCACTTGAAAGGGAATTTACTAACAATGCCAACAGCAATACAAAGTAAGGAGCACCAGAAAGCGTCCTCACCCAGCTCATACAACTGCCTGTGCCTGGGTGTCTGCAACTGGGCAGACCGTCTTTATGGCAAGGCGCTTGCTTTCTTTTCTTTCTTTCTTTCTTTCTTTCTTTCTTTCTTTCTTTCTTTCTTTCTTTTTCTTTCTTTCTTTCTTTCTTTCTTTCTTTCTTTCTTTCTTTCTTTCTTTCTTTCTTTCTTTCTTTCTTTTTCTTTCTTCCCTCCCTCCCTCCCTCCCTCCCTCCCTCCCTTCCTGTTAGTTATTTTGCGGTGCTCTTACCCTGTGAGGAAATATCACAAAACATGACAAAATCCACTAACAAGAGTTTTATTAAGATAAAAGGGACAGACGAGTGCTCAGGCCTGTGGAGAGACACGTGTGTGGGAAAGAAGAAGAAGAGGAACCCGGGAATAGGCGCCGACTTATAAAGCCTGGGTGGTTCACACGCACAAAGGTCGATGTCACTACTCCACACATGCGCAGATCACATGGTTGTGTTGCGGCTCTTATGCAACCATGCAAAGTCACAGAGTCCTGGTCACTCCAGAAGCCTTGACCTGGAAATGGCTATTTTGACCTGAAGCTGGCTAGCCGGAAGTGTCTAGGTCCGCCGGGCATGCGCAAACATGCCCAACCGTGGGGGCGTGTTGTGAATCTATCACTTCCTTTTTCTTTTTTCTTCTTATTTTTTTGAAAATATCAGTCTTTTTTTTTCCCTCTTATTCAACTTTTAAACATTTGTTTTTATTTCACATGCATTGGTGTTTTGCCTGCATGTATGTCTGTGTGAGGGTATCAGGTCCCCTAGAACTGAAGTTACAGACAGCTGTGATCTGCCATGTGGGTGCAGCCAGTGCTCTTAACTACTGAGCCATCTCTCTAGCCCCACAGGGACTTTTCACAGTCAAGTGTTTATGGGAAGATCTGAGGGTTGATACTAGGTGGACCTGCTTGGTGATGAACAATATTGTTCATCTCCATGCATCAACTTTATCTCCCAATCTTACATTTGCTTTAGTGGGTTAGTGGGACAGGTGATTGCCAAGGAATCTAGCCCTTGTTGAGGTCTGCTATATATCTGGACACTGCATTGCTTTTAGCAAACATTATTTAACTTGGTCCTTGGAAGGAAGGATCTCCTAAGGTAGGTGGCTTTTGAGGTAAAGCCAGGAGGCTGAGGAGGTTGGGTAACCTGCACTGACCATTGTTAGGAACCAGGTGCTCCCCCAGCCCACCTTCAGCCACTCAGTACTAGCAGCTGCATCGTCACCAGCCACCAAATGCAACACATTTCCACTGTCACCACGAGTCGCATACCCTTTATAAAGTCACCACCACCACCTGCACCCCCTTGTCTCCGCTCAGAGGTGACCTTTCTTGCTCCCCACAATAAATCTCTTACATGAAAAAAAAAGTCCTCTACATAGAAAAGTTTGAATCTCTGAAGAAGGAGATTGAGGTAGATGCTCAAAAGTGGAAGTCCATCTCATGCTCATGAACTGGTAGAACTGATACTATGAAATGACCATTTTATCTAAAGAATTTTACTGATTTAGTGCAGTCCCAGTCCAAATCCATATATTGCAGAAATAGAACAGACTGTCCTAAAATTCTTTTGGAACCACAAAATACCTGGAGAGGCAAAACAATCCTGAGCAAAAAGAACAACACTAGAAAGATTAACAATCCAGATTTTAATATGTATTCCAGAGATACAACAATAAAGTCACTGTGGGACTTGCACAGATCTGACATGTAATTCAATGGAACAAAATAGAAGACTCAAACATGAGTGCTTGTAACTCTAGCCATCTGGTATTTAACAAAGATGTCAAAGATACATACCAGAGAAAGACAGTATCCTCAACAGATGAAAACTGGATGTCCACAGTAGATGAATGAAACTATATCTCTATATATAACCCTGCACAAAAATCAACTCCAAATGTATCAAAGACTTCAATATGAAACCTAAATACTAAAACAGCTAGAAGGAAACATAAGAAGTACCACAAGATATAAGGGCAGAAAGAGGTGAGTGAGCTTTCTGAGTAGGAGTCCATCATTCAGGGATTAAGACCCAAAATTGACAAATTGGGCCTCATAAATTTAAAAGCCTTCTTTATTACAAACAATCACCCAAGTGGTTAGTAAGCCTATAGGATGGGAGAAAATCCTTGTCAGCTGTACATGTCACAAAGGATTAGCATTTGCAATATATAAATAACTGAAAAAGAAGCAACAAATCAAGAAAACAACTAAATTTAGAAGAAGAAACTAAAATGGCCAAGAAATATTTCAAAACATGTTACACATCATTAGCAATTAGAGCAATGCAAATTAAAACAACTTTAAGACTTCATCTTACCTCAGTCAGAATGACCAAGATAAATAAAACAAGTGACAACAAATGCTTCTGTACAGGAAAGTGATGCCATTGTTTTACAAAGCTGCAATACCTGTGTTAAATCCAATAATTTCAGTATGAGAAACAAAGGGGTCAGAGATTCTTTCTCTTTTAATTAAATTTTTTTTGTTTATGTTACATACCAACTAGTTTCTCCTCTCTTCTCTCTTCCCATTCCCTCTCCCCACCTCCTGTCTACCCCTGCCCCCAACCACTCCTCCTCCATTCAGAAAGTCACAGGCCTCTCATGGGAGTCAACAAAGCATGTCATATCACATTGAGGCAGGACCAAGCTCCTCCCCCTGCGTCAAGGCTGAGCAAGGCATTCCAGCATGGGGAATGGGTTCCAAAGCACCAGCTCAAGTACCAGGGACAGGTCCTGGTCCCACTACTAGGGGCCCCACAAACAGACCAAACTATACAACTGCTATCCATATGCAGAGGGCCTAGGTCAGTCCCATGCAGGCTCCCTAGAGCTGTAAGATCAGAGTTCGTGAACTATTATTACCTTAGGTCAGCTGTCTCTGTGGGTTTCCCCAAAATGACCTTGACCTCCATTGCTCTGACATTCCCTCCTCCCTCTCTTCAACTGGACTCCCAGAGCTTGGCCCAGTACTTGGCTGTGGATCTCTGCATCTACTTCCATCAATTATGGGATGAAGGCTCTCTGTTGACAATTAGGATAGTCACCAATCTGATTACAAGTCAGTTCAGGCACCCTCGCCACTATTGCTACAAGCTTTAACTAGGGCCATCCTTGTCGATTCCTAGGAGTTTCCCTGGCATCAGGTTTCTCCCTAACTCCAAAATGTTCCCCTCTATCAATATTTCTTTCATTACTCTCCCCCTCTGTTCCATCCCCAATTCGACCAACCAAATCCCTCATGTTCCCATCCCCTCAAATCCTCCACTCCACCCACCCATTGCCCCCAGGATATCTCATCTATTTCTCTTTCCTGGGGAAATGTATGCATCCCTCTAGCATCCTCTTTGCTACCTCACTTCTCTGGGGCTGTGGATTGTAGCCTAGCTATCCTTTGCTTTAAATCTATTATTGACTTATGAATGAGTACATAGCATGTTTGTCTTTCTGGGGCTGGGTTACCTCACTCAGGATGATTTTTTTTTCTAGTTCCATCCATTTGCCTGCAAATTTCATGTTGTCATTTTTTTTTTTCTGCTAAGTAACACTCCATTGTGTAAATGTACCACATTTTCTTTATCCATTCTTCAGTTGAGGGGCATCTAGGTTGTTTCCAGGTTATGGCTATTACACTGCTATGAACTTAGTTGAGCAAGTGTCCTTGTGGTATGATTGAGCATTCTTTGGGTATATACCCAAGAGTGGTATATCTTTTCCCATTCTGTAGGCTGTTGTTTTGTCTTATTGACTGTGTCCTTTGCCTTACAGAAGCTTCTCAGTTTCAGGAGGTCACATTTATTAACTGTTGCTCTCAGTGTCTGTGCTACTGGTGTTATATTTAGGAAGAGGTCTCTTGCACCAATGTGTTCAAGGCTACTTCCCACTTTCTCTTCTATCAGGTTCAGTATAACTGGATTTACGTTGAGGCCTTTGATTTACTTGAACTTGAGTTTTGTACATGGTGATAGATATGGATCTTCTAAATGTGAACATTCAGTTATGCTAGCACCATTTGTTGAAGATACTTTCTTTTTTCTCAAAAATTCTTTATGTAGGCACTTAGTGTTATGAACATTCCTCTTAGTACTGCTTTCATAGTATCCCATAAATTTGGCTATATTGTGGATTCATTTTCATTGAATTCTAGGAAGTCTTTAATTTCTTTATTTCTTTCATTACCCACTGGTGATTCTGTTGAGAGTTGTTCAATTTCCATGAGTTTGTAGGCTTTATGTAGTTTGTGTTCTTGAATTTTAACTTTAACCCATGATGATCTGATAAGATACAAGACTTTATTTCATTTTTTTTGTCTCTGTTGACATTTGCTTTATGACCCAGTATGTGGTCAGTTTTAGAGAAGATTCTATGAGGTGCTGAGAAAAGGTATATTCTTTTGTGTTTGGGTAAATGTTCTATAGATGTCTGCTAAGTCCATTTGAGTCATAACATCTGCTAGTTCCCTCGTTTCTCTGTTAAGTTTCTGTCTGGCAGACCTGTCCATTAGTGAGAGTAGGATGTTGAAATCTCTCACTATTAATGTGTGGGATTTGATGTGTGGTTTAAGCTTTAGTAATGTTTATTTTACAAATGTAGGTGCTCTTGTATTTGGGGCATAGATGTTCAGAATTGAGATTTCATCTTAATGAATTTTTTCTGTGATGAATATGAAATGTCCTTCTCCATCTCTTTTGATCAATATTAGTTTGAAGTCTATTTTGTTAGATATTAGGATAGCTATACTGGCTTGTTTCTTAGTTTCGTTTGATTGGAAAATCTTTTCCCAACCCTTTACTCTGAGGTGATATCTCTCTTTGAAGATGAGATGTGTTTCTTGTATTCAACAGAAAGATGGATCCTGTTTTCATATCCATTCTGTTAGCCTGTGTTTTTTATTGGTGAATTGAGTTCATTGATAATAAGAGATATTAATGACCACTAATTGTTCATTCCTGTTATTTTTTCAATTTGGTGGTGTTGGTGGTAGTGTGTGTGTTTACCTTCTTTGGATTTTTCTGGTGTGAGATTACCTGTGTTTTCATGGGTGTAGTTAGCTTCCTTGGGTTGGAGTTTTCCTTCTAATACCTTCTGTAAGGCTGGTTTTGTAGGTAGGTATTGTTTAAATCTGGTTTTGTCATAAAAACCTTGTTTTCTCCATCTATGGTGATTGAAAGTTTTGCTGGGTATAGTAGTCTGGGCTGGCAACCATTGTCTCTTTGTGTCTGCAAAATATTTGTCCAGGACCTTCTGGCTTCTCCATTGAGAAGGCATGTGTAATCTGATAGGTCTGCCTTTATGTTACTTGGTCTTTTTACTTTGCAGCTCTTAGTATTCTTTCTTTATTCTGTATGTTTGGTGCTTTGATTATTATGTGGCAAGGGGTTTTTTGTTTGGTCCAGCCTATTTGGTGTTCTCTAAGCTTCTTGTACCTTTATAGATATGTCCTTTTTTAGGTTGGGAAAGTTTTCTTCTATGATTTTGTTGAATATGTTTTCTGTGCCTTTGGGCTGGTATTCTTCTCCTTCTTCTTTCCCTATTACTCTTAGGTTTGGTCTTTTCATGGTGTCTCAGATTTCCTGAATGTTTTGTGTTAGGAATTTATAGGATTTAACACTTTCTTTGACTGGTGAATCTATATTCTCTATCATACCTTCAGTGTCTGAGATTATCTCTTCCATCTCTTGTGTTCTGTTAGTGATGGTTGCATCTCTAGTTCCTGTTCCCTTCTCCAGATTTTCCATTTCCAGAATTACCTTGGTTTGTGTTTTATTTATTGTTTCTATTTCAATTTTCAAGTCTTGGATCATTTCCTACACTTGTTTGATTATTTTTTTCTCGGCTTTCTTGAAGGGATTTATTGATTTTTTTCTAATTTTCTGTTTGTTTTTTCCTTGATTTCTTAAAGAAATTTTTCGTTTCCTCTTTAAGGGCCTCTATCATCTTCATAAAGTTACTTTCTAAGGTTATTTTCTTGTGTTTCAGCTGCATTGGAATGTTCAGGTCTTGCTGTTGGGGGATCACTGGGTTCCTGTGGTGCCACATTGCTCTTTTGGTTGTTAAATGTATTCTTACACTGGTCTTTACTCATCTATTCTTCCAACTGGTGTGGGTTGTGCCTGTGCCTGTTCTTCCAACTAGTGTGGTTTGCACTTGTGTCTATGTAGTCTAGTGGGGTTGCAGGGGCGCGCAGGGGAGCATTGTCCATGGAGAGGATGTTTAGGTGCATGGGGTTAGGGAGCGGAGTGGGTCTTGGAGGGACAGAGTCCCGTGGGTGGCAGGGGCAGTGGTGCATCCTGGAGGCAGGTCTTTTAACCTGCTTGCAGGCTGGTGGGGCCTGCCCAGAGACTTTTTTTGAAGAATGTAAGAATGGAAGAGTCTTATTCTGGGCATATCATCTAGGATTCTAAGTGCATAAAAGATTGTGCTGTGGGCTGGAGAGATGGCTCAGCCGTTAAAGGCTAGGCTCACAACCAAAAAAAGATTGTGCTGTAATATCTAGTAGAGTCAAGAACACTTAGTGTTTCAGAAGAGAATATTTAAATTATCTCTCTTTATTATTTTCTTCTTTATTGATAATTCCTACAACACATTATTTATTAGCTACATGACTTTTTCTTATCCAGGAAGGATGAGATTTTGAACTTTAAATTGAGGTAGGTAGTTTTAAGGACCTAATACATTACAAAAGCAGTGTCAATGTTTGTGACCAGGAAATCATAGCTCTTTGTTAAGTCCCAAGCAAGTGGAGACAGCATAAAGGATGAAGTTGATTTTTGTTTTTTGGAACATACTGTTCTCTCATTTTTTTTTTTTCAATCTTGGCATTGAGTTTTTTAAAGTACCCATAGTTGTACATGTTATTATTCTGGTAGAACATAACCAGGGCACATTCTAAGCCAACTGTTATGTTTGGAGTGGATATTTTATGAAGATCTTCTACCTCAATATGCACTTACTTGAACTAACAACATGTTAGTATTTTTCTCCATAAACACCTATTTACACAAAATAATTGCTTCATTGCAAATGTTTAATGAAGTGGCAGGTCTTCACTGGTACTAATTTTTGTATCATAGGCCAGACAATCATTATCATTTTACAGAAGAAAAGCCTGATAGCCAGGGATAACCAAAACCTTTTCTGTAGCCTGATGATGCAACCCCATTTCTCCTCTCCATGTGATATTCTTCCAGTCGTTGTTGTGTGTCTCTTTACTGGAACACAGGTAAAAGCTCAAGAATGAGGGGATACAATCTGTACTTTTAAGGTTAGATATAAGACTAATTTAAAATCCACATTCTGAATATACATAAGTGACCCCAAAAATTCTACCAGAGAACTCCTGCAGCTAATGAACACCTTCAGTAACATGGCAGGATAAAAGATCCTATGAACATATGAACATTTGATTTTTGACAAAGAAGCCAAAACTGTACAATGGAAAAAAGAAAGCATCTTCAACAAATGGTGCTGGTATAACTGGATGCCAACATGTAGAAGATTGCAAATAGATCCATCTCTATGACCATGCACAAAACTTAAGTCAAAGTGGATCAAAGACCTCAACATAAATCCAGTTACACTGAACTAGACAGAAGAGAATGTAGGAAGTAGTCTTGAATGCACTGACACAGTAGATCATTTCCTAAATATAACACCAGTAGCATAGACACTGAGAGCAACAGTTAATAAATGGGACCTCCTGAAACTGAGAAGCTTCTGTAAGGCAAAGGACACAGTCAATAAGATAAAACAGCTTACAGAATGAGAAAAGATCTTTAGCAACACCATATTTGACAGAGGGCTGATGTCCAAAATATATAAAGAATTCAAGAAACTAGACATCAAAATACCAAACAATTCAATTTTAAAATGGGCTACAGAGCTAAACAGAGAATTCTCAACAGAAGAATCTCAAATGGCCAGAAGACATTTAAGGAATTGCTCGGCATCCTTAGTCATCAGGGAAATGCAATAAAAAGGACTGAGACAACATTTTACACCTGTCATAATGGCTAAGATCAAAAACACTGATGACAGCTTATATTAGAGAGGATGTGGAGCAAGGGGAACACTCCTCCACTGCTGGTGGGAGTGCAAACTTGTACAGACATTTTGGGAATCAGTATGGCGGTTTTTCAGAAAATTGGGAATCAATCTTCCTCAAGACCCAGCCATACCACTCTTGAGCATATACCCAAGGAATGCTCAATCATACCACAAGGACACATGCTGAGTCTGTGTTACCTCACTCAGGATGATTTTTTCTAGTTCCATCCATTTGCCTGCAAATTTCATGCTGTCATTGTTTTTTTCTGCTGAGAAGTACTCCATTGTGTATATGTACCACATTTTCTTAATCCATTCTTCAGTTGATGGGCATCTAGGTTGTTGAAAATTGGGAATTGAACTACCTCAAGACCCAGCCATACCACTCTTAGGCATATACCCAAGGAATGCTCAATCATACCACGAGGACACATGCTCAACTATGTTCATAGTAGCACTATTCATAATAGCCATAACCTGGAAACAACCTAGATGCCCCTCAACTGAAGAATGAATTCAGAATATATGTTAGGGCTGGAGAGATGGCTCAGCCATTAAAGGCTAGGCTCACAACCAAAAATATAAGAATATATGTTACATATACACTATTCAGCAGTAAAATAAAAATGACATCGTGGAATTTGCAGGCAAATGGATGGAACTAGAAAAAAATCATTTTGAGTGAGGTAATCCAGACTTAGAAGGACAAACTTGGTATGAACTCACTCATAAGTGGATACTAGATGTAAAGCAAAGGATAACCAGACTACAACTCATAGCTCCAGAAAAGCTAGCTAACAAGGAAGATCCTAAGAGGGACACATGAATTGCCTGGAAAGAGTAAATAGAGGAGATATCCATGAGTAAACTGGGGATGGGGGGGTAATGGATGGTGGGAGATGGGGGATGAGAACATGAGGGAATGTGTTGGTCAAGCTGAAGCAGAAATAGAGTAGTGCAGCAGTGAGGGAGATACCATGATGGAGGGAGTCATCATGGGGATTGGGAGAGGCTGGGTGCTTGGGAGATTCTCAGGAATCCACAAGGATGACCCCAACTTGGACTACTAGCAATAGTGGAGAGAATGTGCCTGAACTGGCTTAACCAAGTAATCAGATCAGTTAGTACTCGAACTGTTATCATAGAGCCTTCATCCAGCAGATGCAGAGATCCACAGCCAAGCATCAGGCTGAGTTCCAGGAATCCAGTTGAAGAGAAAGAAGAGGGATTCTATGAGCAAGGGGCATCAAGATCATGATGGTGAAATCTACAGAAACAACCAAGCCAAAGTAGTGGGAATTCATGAACTTTAGACCAATAGCTGTGGAGCCTCCATGGGACTGGACTAGGTTATCTGCATAAGCGAGGCAGTTGTGTAGCTTGATCTTCTTTTTTTTTTTTAATTTTTTTTCTTTATTAAGAAATTTTCTACTCACTCCACATACCATCCACAGATCCCCACTCCTCCCTCCCCCACCCCCCAGCCCTTATTCCTGAGCCACCCTGCATTCCCACATCCCCCAAATCGAGGTCTCCCACGGGGAGTCAGCAGAGCCCAGCACACTGAGCCTAGGCAGGTCTTAAGGGACCCCCTAGCAGTAGGATCAGGATCTATCGCTGGTGCATGAGCTGGCTTTTTGGAGCCCACTAGCTATGGTGGGAAACCTTGCACAGCCTTGATGCAGGGGGAGGGGCTTGCACCTACTTCTACTGAATATATCAGGCTCTATGGACTCCCCATGGGAGACCTTGCCTTGTCTCCCATGGTAAGAATGGGGGGTAGGCTGGGGGGGGAGACAAAAGGGGGGAGGAGGGAGGAGAGCCTATCTATGATTGCTATGTAAAATGAATAAAAAATTCTTTAATAAAAAAAATAAAAACCTACATTCTGCATTTCTTTGAGGATCTTCCCTGAGGAATTTTCTTTTAGCCCGCATATTGTGTAAGTAATAATGAATGTTCTAGAATAATCTTTGATCTGTTCTTGTTTTTACACTGTACTTTCTACCAGTTTTCAACATACATTGACATGTGACAAGAAGCAACTAGACTCTGTTAAGTATAGAAGGAAGGGGAATAAAAAAAGTGCTGGTATCAGTTTAACAAATGTGTCTACTATGGGTCAGACATGTCATTGGACATTATGCATGTTAGGAATAAAAGTCCTCATGGAAGGTATGCATTAATAGCAAAAACAATTGAGTAGTTGAACAGAAATTAAAATAAATGTGTAGGTTTTTATGAGTAAAGATATCAGGAATCTGAGACAGTATATATAAGGCTTTATTTTAGACACAATGTTGAAAAACATAAAAAGAGTAGGGGTAGAGAAAGATGAAAAGAATATATTTTTAATATGGCTTCCCACAGTCTGGAGAAGCAAAAAAAGGTGAAAGGGATTCTCTACACAATATTCACAGGGACTTACATATTGTCCATCAAAGAGAGCAGAGTGTTCAAGTTGGTTTGTGCTAGCCCCCAAGGTATTTTTATTCACTACCTTATATGCACTTTGGAAATGTAGAGGGCTGAGAATAAAGACATCATCCAATGCTTTCTTGGGGGAAAGGTAGTATCTGTACTAAAATTGGCATTTCTGAAAATTGAAAATGGACCAATTTTCTTTTTTTTTTTTAACCTAGAAAGTTATTTCAGGATCCTTTTTGTTTTCTGTAATAGATTTTATACTTAGAATTTATTATTTAGTACAGAAATTGGAATCTTTAAATTTATATATTACTTACATTTAAATTTTAGAATATAAGTCATTCTTCTAATCTTGAATTACTCATTTGGATTGTCAGCAATCCCATCTCATTTTGAATCCATTAGTTAATAGGATGTACCAGGCTATGTGTTATCATCTTTACTTATCTGCTGTGTCTATAACAATTCTACAAGTAAAATAATAACACATTTTAAAGTAAAAAACTATACTGAGTGTAGTTTTTGACGCATAGACAATTGCCACAAACACAATATTTAAAGCAACATAAATGTAGCACATTTCAGTACCAGTCATCTGGAGTCCTGGCAACTATCAGCTGTATTCAACACCCATGAGACTGAGATGAACATGTCAGGATGTTTAGTCTTTTCTGGATACCTTGTGGAAGAATGCAATACTAAGATCATTTGGCTGAAAAATTCAGTTCCTTGCACTTGTGGGACTGTCATCCCTCTTCTTCAACAGCTTCCAGTCAGGGGCCTCACTCCGGCAATTTAAGGCTTTTATGTTCCTCCTCAAATGTCCCTCCATTCTCAGAAGACCAAGGACACATCTATCCAACCTTTATCAACATGGTAATGTTCTCTGAGTTCTTCAACTTGCAGCTGGGAAAAACTCTGCTCTACACTGTATCTTTCTCCTTTAAGACTTACTGTGGGGCATTTTCCTGATTAATTATTCATGTAGGAGGGCCCAATCCACCTTGATTCCAAGGTCAGGTGGCCCAGGACCATATAAAAAGGCAGTCTAAAAGAGCCATGAGGTTTAAGCCAGAAAGCAATGCTTCTCCTTGAACTCTGCTTAAGTTTCTGCCTGGGGCTCCTACCCTGACTTCCCTTCCTTCATGATGGATTGTAACTATAAGCCCAATAAACTCTTCCTTTCTCCCTCCAAAGATCTACTGTGTTACATAACATTATATAACCATATACTGAAAGAAAATCACCTCCGCAGATTTCAGAGTTTAAAGAAGTTGGTGTTTGCAGGCCCATTATAGAAATTATTCAACTGTAAACTTCTGAAAGGAAAGATTCATACCTACAAGCTTAGAGCCAAGAGGCTGAGGCAGGATAATCTCAAATTTGCAGTTTGGATGTGCAGCATTATGAGAACTTGTTTTAAAAAGAAAAGAAGGAGGAGGAGGTTGTGGAGGAAGAAAAGAAGGAGAGGGAAAGAAAGAATTCCTCTTCACCATATCTATCAACTATCAACTGGAGATAGGAACAAATAAGACCCAGAGCGAGACAATCTGCAGAGTGAGAGACCTCAAAACACTCAGCCTTGAATAGGATTTCTTCATCAAATTCCTCCCCTCATGGTTCAGGAAGAGCAGTCAGAAAGAGTCAGAGCCAGAGGGGATGAAGGACACCAAGAAAATAAGGCCCTCTATATCAACATGATCATAGCTTTTATGACCTCACAGAGACTCAAGCATCATGCATAGGGCCTGCCCTGGTCTGCACCAGGACCTCTGCATATATATTTTGTGTTCCCATTTTGTGTTTTAATGAGATTCCTGAGTTTGCAAATGAGTTGGGTCTCTGATTCTTGTGCTCTTTTTTTCCTTTTTGTTTGCCTTATCCAACTTTGATGCCATTGATATGGATTCACAACACGCCCCCACGGTTGGGCATGGTTGTGCATGCCCAGCAGGAGGCGGGACCTAGTCACTTCCGCCTAGTCATTTCCGGGTCAAAATGTCTCTTGTGACCAGGACCCCGTGGCTTTGCGTGGTTGTGTAAAGTGTGCAGCGCAACCATGTGATCTATGCACATGTGTGGAATAGCCACATGGGCCTGTATGCACAGGCACGGCCCAGCCTTTATAAGCCAGTGCCATGATTCCTGGCTCTATCTTTACTCACGTGTCCTTTCCACAGGCCTGTGCACCTCTGTCTCTTTACCTTATCTTAATAAAACTCTTGTTAGTAGATTCTGTTGTGTTCCATGACATTTCCTTGCAGGGTAAGAGCGCTGCAAATAACCAACAGCCATAGTTTTTGTTTTATCTTATCTTTTATTTTAATATTATCCCTTAGAAGCCTGCTTGTTGTCTAATGAGAGACAGAAGGGGAGTGAATCAGATAGAAGGGAGGGAGAGGAAAGTCTGGGAGGAGTAGAAGGAAGGGAAACCATAATCAGGATATATTACGCGAGAAAAACATCTGACAGAGGACTGATATCCAGAATATATAAGGAACTCAAGAAATTAGACATCAAAATGCCCAACAGTCCAATTAAGAAATGGGCTATAGAACTAAACAGAGAATTCTCAACAGAGGAAACTCAAATGGTTGAAAGACATTTAAGGAATTGCTCAACATCCCTAATCATCAGGGAAATGCAAATCAAAACAACTCTGAGATACTACCTTACGCCTGTCAGAATGGCTAAGATCAAAAACGCTGAAGACACCTTATGCTGGAGAGGATGTGGAGCTAGGGGAACTCTCCTCCACTGCTGGTGGGAATGCAAGCTTGTACAACCACTTTGGAAATCAATATGGCACTTTCTTAGAAAACTGGGACTCAATCTCCCCCAAGATCCAGCTATACCACTCTTAGGCATATACCCAAGGAATGCTCAATCATATCACAAGAGCACTTGCTCAGCTATGTTCATATCAGCATTGTTTTTAATAGCCAAAACCTGGAAACAACCTAGATGCCCTTCTACTGAAGAATGGATAAATAAAATGTAGTACATATACACAATGGAATACTACTCAGCAGAGAAAAACAATGACATCATGAGGTTTGCAGGCAAATGGATGGATCTAGAAAAAAATCATCCTGCGGTAACCCAGACTCAGAAAGACAAACATGGTATATACTAACTCATAAGAGGATACTAGATGTGGAACAAGCATATTTCCAATAAAAGGATAAATGTTAGTTTGGCAAAGTGTTGGGCTCAATAATATTATGACAGCTACTTGGCAGTTTATGAAATGGTATACTATTACATAGCATCATCCCCATTTTGTAATCCCACCAGCAGTGAAGGATGGTTCCCTTTCCTTCACATCCCATCCTGGATTTGTTTTTGTTGGTCTTTGCCATTACAATGGAGCTAAGATAACATCTCAAAGTTGTTTTGATTAGCATTTCCCTAATTTCTATGAACTTTTAGACAATGAACATTTAGAAAAATATTTCTTAAAAACTTTTTATCTTCTTTTAAGAAATTTTGTGCAAGTATGTGGTGGTTTGAATGAAAATGGCCCCCGCAGGCCCATAGGGAGCAGCACTATTAGGAGTATGGCCTTGTTGGTATAGGTGTGTGTGGCTTTGGTGTGTGTGGCTTTGTTGGAGGAGGTGTGCCACTGGGGGTGGATTTTGAGGTCTCAGAAGCTCAAGCAAGGCCCAGTGTCTCTCTCTTCCTGCTACCTGTCTATCTGGATGTAGAACTCTCAGCTACCTCTCCAGCACCATGTCTGCCTGGGTGTTGCCATGTTTTTTGCCATGATGATAATTGACTAAATATCTGAACCTGTAAACCAGCCCCAATTAAATGTTTCCTTTTAAAAGTTGTCATGGTCATGGTGTTTTTTCACAGTAATAATACACTGACTAAGACAAGGTACTAGGCCCATTTATTGAATGGGTTATTTGTTTGTATGTCCTTATTTCTTTGTTTTTTGATTTTTTTTAAAAATACATTCAGAATATGTGGGAGAATTCCCACTCGGCTACACCTGGTCTGGCACCAGAGTGCTAGTTCACAGCCATCCCATTATTTTACCATTCTGTGAGATGAAGGTCATCAACAAGGAATCTAACTGCGTACATTGGCAACAATGTAAGAGTGAGAAACTTCGAGTGCTAATTAATATCTCCCAAGTAGACATCATAGATTGGAGTCTTTATGGCTTCCCTCAAGGGAAATATACTCATCCAGAATTAAGATGGATGTGATAATAGTTTGAATGGAACTATAGAAATCAGTGCTTCTGTTAATGAACCTATACAATGGCATTGAATTGGAGTGTCAAATCCTCTCCTTCAGACTAACTTGTAATTGGCAAGTGCCTTTCACCCTCTTAAGGCATAGGAAAGAAAGCTAAATATTAAGGGTAATAAGTATATGTAGCAGGAATCTTAAAAGTTCTTATTAATAAAATCAACCCGGGGCCAGTTATTGGGATGAAATGCTGGATGGTCAGAGAGACAGAACAAGCCACAGCTAACCGCACCTGGCCAACTTCTCAGCTGGTCTTGTTTCCTCAGAGTGTAAGCCTCTATGTCCTCATATTCGAATGGCTCTCAGCTGAACTGTGCTGCTAGAAGCCTGAAAGCTTAACCAGCCAAATGCTTAACCAAGCCAAATGCTTCTAGTTTCTGGTCCTCACGCCTTATATACCTTTCTGCTTTCTACTACCACTCCCTGGGATTAAAGGCTCACTTTCTGGTATTAAAGGCATGTGTCACCATGCCTAGCCGTTTCCATTGTGGCCTTGAACTCACAGAGATCCAGAGGGATTTCTACCTCTGGAGTGCTAGGATTAAAGGTGTGAGTGCCACCATTTTCTAGCCTCTGTATCTAGTGGCTGTCTGTTCTCTGACTCCAGATAAATTTATTAAGGTGCACAATATTTTGGGGAACACAATACCACCACAAGTATACTTTGTCATTTAAACTAAATCAGAGCCATTCCTTTATGGCATGTGTACCATTACCTTATTTGTTACTATACAATGGCACCCTAATAATTACAGCATCACTTGTGAATGCTGTACCCTTCATACCTATGTTAACTCTACTATGTCTTTAAAATTAACCTCTGAAAGTTTATACATTCGTAGAGCAAGGTCAACAATTTAGATTCTGGTGAGGTTACCCTGGCCATGGCAAGACTCTCCTGTGATGATCCTGGTACAGAAACTTGCTGAAAGAATATTAAAAAGGACATGCTGAATGGTTGGACTAGTTATTGCAGTTATCACCAGAATTATTGCATTAACTGCTGCTGCTGCAACAACAGCTGGAGTGGCACTTCATAAAGAAATTCAAACTGATGAGTTTGTCAGGGAATGGCATGAATGCTCTAATGGACTTTGGACTGAACAAAATACTATAAATAGTGAGATAGTGAGTTAGCTGATTTAAGACAAACTGTTATATTGTTAGGAGATCAGTTAGAAATATTAAAGGAGCAGTCAAAATTAAAATATGACTGGAATGTTTCTTCTTATTGTATCATACCTTTAATGTTTAATGAAAGCAAGTATGATTGGAAAAGGTTAAGATGCATTTGATGGGTCACCCCAATTCTTCTCAAATGATTTATGATTTACAACAAGAAATTGAGGAAACTTTTACAAAAATGTTACCTGATATGACAAGAACAGATGTTATAGGAAGGCTTGCAAATACTATAACCTCATTTAACCCTGTAAATTACTTTAATAGATTCATTGTTCTAGCATGTGTTATTCTTGTGCTAACAATAATAACCTTACTGACTTTGAAATGTGTTTTGGTTTACTTACATAAGATTGTAAAATGGAAAGATAGGGGGAAAGCTGTATAAATATATATATATATATATATGTATATATATACATATATATATATATTTACATACATAAACACACACACACACGCTGTGAGGCTGCATAACCTCCAAAACAATTAATTTTTTGTTTAAAAGAAAGGGGGATCTGTGGGAGAATTGCCACTGGACTACACCTGGTCTGACTCCAGAGTTGCTAGCAACTAGCCTTCATCCATCCTTTGTTTATTGGTTACTTTTTTTCTCTTGTTGATCTCTATGTGAATCTTATCTGAGAGTTTTCCAAGGGTACAAAGCCTATGCAAAACTTGCTTTGGAAAAATCTAGCCAACTGTGATATTCCTTGATTTGCATTTGGCATTGTCCCTTGGAGACCCAGGCAGGTTGTTCTGAGGATGGAAATCAACTTTCTTAAATGTAAATTTGGAGAACAATAAAAATAGGCTTGTCTAAGGGAAGGGGTCTCAGTCCAAGAAGAGGTGGAGTCCTCTTGCAGCTGGAAGGCTAAAGGTATTCTTAAGGTGCACTGTCTTCTTCCCACTGACCCTCATGAATCCACACCCATAAATACAAGAATATTATTCCTCTCAGGTGTATATCTAGCAAAGACTGTCTCTCATTCTTTGGGCTGCCTCTTCTTCCAGTTTATTTGGTTGTGTGGAATCTTTTTATTTTATGAAGTTCAATGTCTAAATTGCTGGCTGTAAATCTTAGACAATTGGAGTCCTGTTTAGGAAGTCCTTTCTCATACCTGTGTCATATAGGGTACTACCTATGTATTCCTCTAGCTGTTCCATTGTTTCTGGATTCACATTTATGTTTTTGGTCCATTTGGAGTTAGTTTTGGTGTAAAGTGATAGATACCTAAATTAATTCTTCTGCTTATGGACATCTGGTTTTCCCAGAACATTTGTTGAAGATGCTTTCATTTTTCCAGCTTCTGTTTTTGGCATCTTTGTCAAATATTAAATGACTGAAGTTATGTGTGCTCATGTTGGTTCTTTGATATTGTTCCATTAGTCTACATATCTATTTCTGTGCCAATGTCATATTTACTACTATGGCTCTGTAATATATCTTAAGCTCTAGAATGTTAATCCCCTCAGAAGGTTCTTTTTGTTCAGGATTGTTGGGACTACCCGGGTTCTTTTGTTATTCCATATGCATTTTAGGATAGTTTTTTTCAATTTCTCTAAGGAATTAGATGGACATTTTGATTGGGATTACATTGAATTTGTGATAGGTTTTTGGCAAAACAATCATTTTCACAATTTTTCCAATCTATGAGCATAGAGTGTCTTCCTATTTTGTAGCATCTTCCTCTACCTCTTTCTTCAGAGGTTAAAAGTTTTCATTGTAGAGATCTTTCACAAACCTTGGTTAGGATGATTCCTATATATGTTATTTTCTTTGAGGTTATTGTGAGTTGGAGTGTTTCATGATCTCCTTCTCTATCTGCTTGTTGGCACATAAAAAAGCTTTTGGTTTCTGTGAATTGATCCTGTCATATTGCTGGATTAGTCTAAAATTCCTAGAAGTTTTCTGGTAGAATTTTTTGCATCTCTAATGCATAGCAACATGTCATTTGCAAAGAGGGATAGTTTGACATCTTCTTTTCCTATTTGTAGCACTTTAATTCCCTTCTCGTACATTTTTGCTCCAGTTAATATCTTGAGCAAATTATTAAGAAAGAATGGGAATAGTGGGCATCCCTGTCTCATTTCTGACTTCAACGGATGATGTTGGTTGTAGGTTTCTCATGTATGGCTTTTATTGAATTAAGGTGTGTTCCCTCTATCATGAAGGCATGTTGGATTTTGTCAATGACTTTTTGGTACCTATTGATATGATTACATGATTTTTGCTTTAAGTCCACTTATGAGAATTATTCCATTTATTGACACACACACACACACACACACACACACACACACACACACACACACACACATATATATATATAAAAACAACCCTGCATTTCAGGGATTAAGTCAACTTGGTTATCATTGATAATCCTTTTGATGTGTGTTTGTATTATGGTCACAAGTCTATGTTCATCAGGGGTAGTGTCTTATAGTTTATTGTGTTGTTACTTTGGTGGTAGTTGTAGTTGTGGTTGTTGTGTCTTTGCTGTGTTTTGGTATTAGAGTGATACTGACTTAATAGAAGGATTTTTGGAGCACCCATTCTGTTTCTGTTTTATTGAATAGCTAAGATCTGGGATGTCTGGGAGAATTCTGCTGTGACTCTAAGTGGCCCTGAACATTTTTTTTTAAGCTGGAAAATTTTTTTCTTTTTAATTACTGTTTCTACCTCTCCATTTGTGTGGGTCTGTTTAGGTTGCTGACTTCTTTGTTTAATCTTGGTGATTTGGTTGAAAGTAGAAATCCATCCACTTATTTTTTTTAAGTTTTCCAGCTTAATGGGATATGGCTTAAAAAAATTCCCTTGTTGAGTGTCAGAACCAGTGAATGACTCACTTGCTAGTAGAAATATTCTCTTTCCTGGATTCTGTTCCCCAGGTCCCTTTCCAGGCTCACACTGTCCCAGCTCATCTCTGACCCCACTGCTGGTCTAGACCCTAACCCCAGCAGGCTTCTGCCACTTAGGAGCAGACTATACTAGATTGAACTAGTGCTAACCATACCAGTTAGAACAGGTGAAAGCCATATCAGCTTGAAGATATTTCAGCTTCTTGGCTTCAGACAACGCTAGTCAGAAGAACAGGTTCAGATCACAGCAATCAGAAAAACAGAGACCCTTACTGTAACAAAGATCACGTTGACCACCAGAAAGCCAGTTCCCAACTTGGACAGAGACTCTAAACTAGACCAGAGGTCACACCAGCTGTCAGAAATCCAGGCCATAAAGTCTAGAAAACCAAAGAGGAAACAGAATCCAAGGAACAAAGCAACCATCCAACAAAGACAAATTCAAATATCAGGGATGAGAACTAATCATCCCAAACCCAGATGCCTAAACACCAGTGTAAAAATACAATCAACAACAGACAGGGCATTGTGGTACCACCAGAGCTCAGCTATCCTATGACAGCAAGACCAGAACATTCCAATGTATCCAAATCCCAAGAAAATGACCTTAAAATAACTTTATGAAGATGATAGAGGTCTTTAACGATGAAACAAAAAAATTCTTTAAAGAAATCGAAGAAAATACAACCAAAAAATTAGGGAAAAACAACAAATCCTTTAAAGAATGCCAAGAAAGCCAAGAAAAAACAAACAGGTGAAGGAAACTATTCATAACATGAAAATCAAAATAGAAGCAATAAAGGAAACACAAACTGAGGGAATCAGGAAATGGAAAACCTGGGTAAGTGAGCAGAAACTATGGATATAAGCATCACCAACAGAATACAAGAGATGGAAGAGAGAGTCTCAGCCATTGAAGATACAATAGAAGAAATAGATTCATCAGTCAAAGGAAATGTTAAAATCTATAAAGTTCTAACACAAAACATCCAGGAGATCTGGGACACCATGAAAAAAATCAAACCTAAGAATACTAGAAATAGAAAAAGGAGAAGAATCTCAGCACAAAAACCTCAAAAATACATTTAACAAAATCTTAGAAGAATATTTCCTTCACCTAAAGAAGGACATACCTATATAGGTACAAGAAGTATACAAAAAACCAAATAGATTGGATCAGAAAAGAAAGTCCCCAATGTCACATAATAATCAAAACACTAAACATACAGAATAAAAAAAATCATATTAAAAGCTGCAAGGGGAAAAAGGCCAAGTAACATGTAAAGGCAGACCTTTAAGAATTACATCCAACTTCTTAACAGAGACTCTAAAAGCCAGAAGATGGGCTGATGTCTTGCAGACTATAAGAGACCATGGATGCCAGCCCATACTACTATACCCAGTAAAACTTTCAGTTACCATAGATGGAGAAAACAAGATATTCCATGATAAAGTCAAATTTAAATAATATCTATCTACAAATCCAGCCTACAGAAGGTACTAGAGGGAAAACTCTAATCCAAGGAAGTTAACTACACCCTTAAAAACCTGGCAATAGATAATCCCACACCAGCAAAACCCGAAGAAATGAAACACACACATACACATACACACACACACACACACACACACACACACACACACACACACACACACACACACACACACATACACACGCACACAGCCGTCAAAACCAACATAAAAACAAGAGTTAAGAATCAGTGGTCATTGATATCTCTCAATATCAATGGACTCAATTCACCAATAAAAAGATGCAGGCTACCAGAATGGATACAAAAACATTTTTCTGCTGCATACAAGAAACACATCTAAGGGGATGGGGATTTAGCTCAGTGGTAGAGCGCTTGCCCAGCAAGCACAAGGCCCTGGGTTTGGTCCTCAGCTCTGAAAAAAAAAAAAGACAAATTACAAGAAACACACCTAAATATCAAAAATAGACATTGCCTCAGAATAAATGTCTGGAAAAATACTTTCCAATCAAATGACCCTAAGAAGCAAGCTGGTGTAGCTATCCTAATGTCTAAAATAGACTTCAAATCAAAATTAATCAAAAGAGATGGAGAAGTACACTTCATACTTATTAAAGGAAAAATCATCAGAATGATATCTCAGTTATGAACATCTATGCCCCAAGTGCAAAGGCACCCACATATATAAAAGAAACATTACCAAAGCTTAAATCACACATTGAAACCCACACATTATTATTGGGAGACTTCAACACCCCACCCTCACCAATGAACAGGTTGTTTCTACCTTTTAGTTTCTACTAAACAGAGAAATAATGGTACCAACAAATGCTATGACTCAAATGGACCTAAGAGATATCTACAGAGCATTTCACCTAAACATAGAATATACCTTCTTCTCAGTATATGGTCAGTTTTGGATCCTTCTCCAAAACTGACCATATACTAGGCCACAAGCAAGTCTCAACAGATACAAGAAAACTGAAAAAAATCCCCCTGCATCCTATCAGATGACCATGGATTAAAGTTGGATTTCAACAACAACAGAAACAACAGAAAGCCTACAAACTCGTAGAAACTGAGTAATGAAATTTAGTACCCCTGAGTTTGGTGCATATATGTTTAGAATAGTAATGTCTTCTTTGTTAACTATTGTCTTGATTGAAATAGGAAATGTCCTTCTTTATTTCTTCTTATTAGTTGTAGTGTGAAGTCTGTTTTGTCAGATATTAGAATAATGATACATGCTTGCTTGTTGGTCCTGTTTGATTGAAGTACTTTTGTCCATCCTTTTATTCTGAGGCAAAAACTTTTATTTCTGATGGAAAAACTTTGCTTTCTCTTTCAATTATGGCAGATAGTTTTGCTAGTTATATTATTTCTAGGCTGGGAATCATAGTATTTTAGGACTTTGAATGCATTACTCCATGTTCTTTGGGTTTCAAAGTTTCCACTGAGGAATCAGCTCTTACTCTGATAGGTTTTCCTTTATATATGATTTGTGCTTCTTTTTGTTTTTCTCTTTCAGCTTTCAATAAACTTTTATTGTTATGTGCACTAGTGTTTTAACAATTGCATGTCATGGAGTCTTTCTTTTCTGGCTTTGCCTATTGGGTGTTTATGTCATTCCTTATTTTGGGGAATTTTCTTCCATTATCTTTTTGAAGACCCCCATCTATGCCATTGACTTTCATTTTTTTAGGAAATAATCTGTGCCTATAATTTTAAGGTTTTGTTTTATCATGGTGTCCTACATCTCCCATATATTCTTTTCCAGTGTTTTTTTTTTTCATATTCCACAATTATTTGATATGGATTTCTTTTGAGTTTTCTGCTTGGGTTTTTTTAAATTCCATATTGATTTCAGCTAGAGCTCTCTTCAATATCACTATCTCCTGATTGAAGAATTTTGTTCTCAAATTCTGGATTGTCATCATTTCTGCCAGCCTTATGCTTGAGTTTTCTTGGGCATCACTCAGGTATTTTTTTCTCCTTTAATTATTTCTCCTCAATTTCATTAAGTTGTTTCGTTGTGTCTTCAAATTCCTTGAATTCTTTGATGAAATTTATGTTTTTTCTTTTAAATTTTGTGTTCTGGTTTCATGCAGGTAACTCACATTGGCAAACACTTCTACAGGGCTGGTAGGTTTTGAAGAGGAGATACTGGCTGGATCTTTTACTTTGTCGGTATTTTTGCAATGAGATTTTGGCACGTGGACTTCTTTGGTTAGTTCTAAATCTGGTATGGAAAGGGAAAGTTGAGGAGAGAGAAGAGATGATGTTCAGGTGCTTTGGGATCTGAAATTGGAAGTGGTTGAGTGAAATCATGACAGAGGGATGGAAAGACTGCTCAGTATACAGGGTGTGTCTCTGGTTCCCAGTATAAGTGTGTATACACAGTAAGTTATATACAGTGCTGGGTATTGTTGAGATAGAAGCTTGAAGGCTTGGAGTACAGAGATGCTTTCAAGGGCCTTAATTATGTAACACCAAAGAATGTATCATTTCATGGGTGTTTTTCTAGAGACAAAGGCTACTCCCTCTACTATAGCAAGAAATAAACACATGAATGAAGTCAGGTCCAACTAGGTGAGAACCTCAACAGTGTGAAATGCTACTGTGGGTTCTCAGCTCCTTTCAGTCAATAGTTTGAAAGGATTCCAGAACACTCTAACATGGAAATTACTGCTGTCATTGAAGGCATGACATTTGAGGAGAGATAATCTATCATCTCCATGTACTTAATTTATCCCTCTGAACCCTACAGAATCCGTATGTCCACTACAAAGTAGCTATTAAAAACCTGGAAACTCAACCAGTTGATGCCCTTAATAGCTGTGATAGCCATATATAACACTTAAAAGTATGATTTATAAGTTCTCAGATATATGATATACAAATACAGTATGCTCTTCTATTTTGTTGCCAATCACTAGTTATACATTTCAGTTTTATTTATGTGCTCATTTAAATGTTTTACTCTGGATCTTCTATAGAGTGAAAAGAATAATCCTTACACCATTCACTATTCATGTCTAAGGTGGTCTTCATCTTCCTCTAAAATAGTGATTCTCAACCTTCCTAATGATGTTACTCTTTAGTACAGTTCCTTATGCTATGATGATCCCCAACCATAAAATTACTTTGTTGCTACTTATTAATTGTAATTTTGCTACTGTTCTGAATCATAATGTAAATATCTGATATGTAGGGTATCTGATATACTACCCCAAGGTTGAAAACAACAGCTCTAAAACATTATTACTTTTCCTTAAAGAATTATTTATTGTAAATGGCGAACAAAGTTTGTGCATTCATTCACACGTACAAAGTGGTGTTGTAAAGTATGCACAAACTGGAATGATATATAATTTTCCCACATACCTAATCATGTTTTGTTCCCACTCATGAAGAAAAAACACGAGAAACTTAACCCCCCCTAGAAAATTTCAATACAGAGCATTCATACTAAAAACATCTTATACTATTTTTCAAAATCCAGGCAGATCAATTCAGAAAACTGCACACATTCTGTGATTTAGTCTTATGACAATGTGAAGAAAATACCTAAGTCTGATCTTTTCAGAGTATCTGCAGTAAGATTTGTGTTTCAAATTTCACAAGTATCCCGATGTTTCTCCTCCATATTTCAGGCACATCTATTAATATAATTATGTAATGTACCCACCTCCTTCTGCAACAGCTTTAACTGCTTCAAAAGCTGTGACCATTTTCTAATGGAAGAATGATTCAACACTTTGCATGGTGGTGACCCTCTCTTGAGAGATTCTAGGCAAATGGTGAAGAAATAAACTTCCCATGCAGGACATGAAGAGAGAATCCCTGATTCAGACACTGCACACAACCAGGGACCTCATCCTGGGACCTTGCAATTCAGAGCCAGATCCCCAAAGAAATCAAACCCCAAAGGCTTACATACACTTGAAGGGGCAAAATTAACATGATCTTAGCAGTATTTGGCTATAATTCCCTGAATGTGTCTTACTTCAAAGAAACCATTTCTGGGAAAACTGTGAATGTGTGTATGTGTGTTTCTCCATGGGATCTTTTTTTTTTGTTGTTTTGTTTTGTTTGTTTTTTTTAACCAAGAAATTCCTTTTTTCTTTTTAGTTTAGTTAGGATTTATTAATTGTTTTTTGGATCTACCCATGTTGTCATGAATGCAAGAATTTAATGGTTTTTATGGTCGGCTACTATTTGATTGCGTTTATATGCAATATTTTATTATGTGTTTGCTGATGAACACTTACAATGATTTCCTATCTGTATAATTGTTAATAGTGTCATAATGAATATCATTGTAAATATCTTATAAATGAGTTTCATTATTTCCTTTAGATATGTAGCCACTAGTAGTATTACTAGATTTTATAATACTTCTGTTTTCACTTTGAACCACTTCCGCAATGTTTTCCATAATGGTTGTCATAATTTGCCTTCTGGCTATTCATTTATCACAGTCTTGCTGGCATTTCATAGTACTGTTCTCTCTCTCTCTCTCTCTCTCTCTCTCTCTCTCTCTCTCTCTCTCTCCCTCTCTCTTTCTCTCTCCCTCCCTCTTTCCCTCCTTCCCTTCCTCCCTTCCTTCCTCCTTTCCTTCCTTTCTTTTCTTTTTAAAATACTCAACATCAATGGAGTGTCATATTGTGGTTTAAATTAAAGGATTTCCTAATGATTATGAGTTTCTCATAGATAAATTGGTCAATTTTACATCTTTTAAGAAATGTCCAACTTAATCAGATAAAGAACAAAGAGTTTAAAAGACCATCATCTGCTATCAGTGACCAGGTAACCTGAATAGAAACGCCTGAGAATGAATGGTGACAAGGGATAACAAATAAGCTGATCATAAACTTCTCTAAGTCTTATATCAAAGCCTTGGACGATGAAAAAAAAAGAAAGAAAAATGAAAGTAAACCAGGTGTGGTAGCACATGCCTTTAATCTCAGCACTCAAGAGACAGAGGCAGGCAGATCTCTGTGAACTCCAGCCAGCCAGGGCTACACAAAGAAACCCAGTTTTAAAATATCAAAGAGAGGGAGAGGAAGAGGGAGAAAGAGGGAGAGGGAGAGAGAGAGAGAGAGAGAGAGAGAGAGAGAGAGAGAGAGAGAGAGACAGAGAGAGAGAGACAGAGAGAGAGAGACAGAGAGAGAGAGACAGAGAGAGAGATAGAGAGACAGAGAGACAGAGAGAGAGAGAGAGAGAGAGAGAGAGAGAGAGAGAGAGAGAGAGAGAGAGAGAGAGAGAGAGAGAGAGAGCTGTGCAAATGTTCTTAAGGGTTGACATCTCTCCTGAACACTCTTGCCTTACTGATTAAACATCGTCCTTCTCTGGTAAACTGCAGCCTACCTTTATCTACACAGAACAAAATAGTGTCAGTGAGGTTGATGCCATAGAGCAGGTGGTCAACTTCTGGCTTTTCTGGGATACACTGGATGAAGCAGAATTGTCTTAGGCCACACATTCAATATATAAGCACAAATAAATCTGATGAGAAAAAAGCAGTCTGCATATGATTTTCATAACATCTGCCACAACAGATAAACAAAAACATTGTAAGATATTAAGTTTATTTATTTGTTCCTCCTTCAGAAAGTCATTTAAAACCAGAAGGTCTCAAGTTTCTTATCACTAATAAAGAAAATGAGCATAGCTAATTAATAAAATAAAATGACATTAATGTTTTTATATTTTATTAAAATAGGAGAACATAAAAGCAGTGGGACATTCATATTTGTAAAATTAATGTATTAGCACCTGGTTCAAATGTAGTATTGTATTCGTAATTCCCAGTGAATTTGCAAGGTGCTTTTAGATATTTTCGTTCCAATTTTACACTTAGTGTGTTGCATTCTTTTTTTTTTTTTTTTTTTGCAATACAATTCAGTTCTACATATCAGCCACGGATTCCCTTGTTCTCCCCCCCTCCTGTCCCCCTCACCTTCCCCCCAGCCCCCCCCCCCCCATTCCCATCTCCTTCAGGGCAAAGCCTTCCCCACAGACTGAGTTCAACCTGGTAGACTCAGTCCAGGTAGGTCCAGTCCCCTCCTCCCAGGCCGAGCCAAGCAATCCTGCATAGGCCCCAGGTTTCAAACAGCCTACTCATGCAATGAGCACAGGACCCGGTCCCACTGCCTGGATGCCTCCCAAACAGATCAAGCCAATCAACTGTCTCACCTATTCAGAGGGCCTGATCCAGTGGGGACCCCTCAGCCATTGGTTCATAGTTCATGTGTTTCCATTCATTTGGCTATTTGTCCCTGTGCTTTATCCAACCTTGGTCTCAACAATTCTCGCTCATATAAACCCTCCTCATTCTCGCTGATTGGACTCGCAGAGATCCACCCAGGGCCTAGTCATGGATCTCTGTATCCAGATCCCTCAGTAGTTGGATGAGGTTTCTAGCACGACAATTAGGGATAGTCTAGTTGGAGAAACTATGTCACCAAAGGTGGGCTTTTAGAGTTTAAAGACTTGTGCCATTTCCAGTTTGTTCTGTCTGCTTAATGCTTGCATAATGGATATAACTTATTTATAATGGCATTCTTCTCCAGCCACCATGTCTATTGTCTTCTGCCATAGCTTCTTGAAATGATGGTCCATTATTTCTCTGGAACCATAAAGCCAAATAAACACCTTTTTCTATAAGTTACTATGGCCATGGTGTTTTATTGCAGCAGCAGCAGCAGCAGCAGCAGCAGCAGCAGCAGCAGCAGCAGCAGCAGAAAAGTAACTAATACAGAGTTTTCTCAAAACAAAGAAAGTAGAAAGGGGCTTTTGGGGGAAGAAATATCTTAAAGGAGGGGAATAGGAACATAGGGGATATGAAAGTTGAGAGGGGGCATACTGGAATAGAAAGGTTTAGACAGAGATGAAGATGGTAAGATTGAGAGAGAAATAAGTAGGCAAGGGAGAGTTAACGCAAATGAAGAGGGTATGAAAAAGACATATGGAAACATACTGTTCTGTAAAGCAATTAATATAATTTAAGAAGAGTAAAAGGCAGAAGGGAGATATTCTGCTTTGCTGGATATGGTTGTTCCTAGATGCCATGGATTGTGAAACATAAATTCCAGGGCCAGGTATCCAGTATCTTCTTCCAATTTGTTGGTCAGAGAGGCTTCAGAGGCTCCCCAAATTATACGGATTCTAAGTGTAAGTTTCGCTCCCACCCACCGTTTCCCAAATACCCTACAGCTGCTTCCCCAATAACTGACACGGAGAGTTAACATAGATTTTAAATGCTCAGCCAACAGTTCTGGCTTATTACTAACTAGCTCTTCCATTTTAAGTTGACCCATATTCCTTATTTATGCTCTGCCACATGGCAGTACCTTTATTAGCATGGCATGTTCATCTCCTTCTCCCTCTGCATCTGGCTGGCTACTCCAGACTCCATCCTTCTTCTTCTTCCCAGTATTCTCCATTTGGATTTCTTGCCTTACTGTATCCTGTTCAGCTATTGGCCAGGCAACTTCTTTATTAAACCAATTACAGCGACAAATCTTCACAGTGTATCCAAGGATTATTTCACAGCAAGACTCTTGCCATTTTTCTTGGTTGCCCAACAGAGCTTATTGATAAGACCTCATTGCTGAAGACGTCACAGACTTTGGGTGCAAGATATAGAGGGAAATAATGCTGGAACTAAGCTGGGAGCTTCACCCTTACTTGCTAGCTTTTATCATGTTGGGAGGTGCTACACAGCCTGAAAGGGAAGGAAAATGCATCAGCGATCTTACCCAAGTATGAACTCTGTGAACTACAATACCAACTCCTAGGCAAGATGTACCCACTACTGAAATAGTGGAACAGCTTCTATGGGAATAACCAACAACTCTCTGTATTTGAGGACTATTTTGCAAGAAGGAATGCAAACCTGGAACTATAAAGCCTGGTCAAAAGTCCATAGCCATTGGAAGTCATAGGTTCTAGAGTAGGAACTTATTGCTATGGTTTGGATAAACTGACAGTGCCAAACTATCTTCTAATGTATAAATTCATTACTTATTTTATTTATTAAAGCAAGTTTGTTTCAAACCTTTTCCCCCTTGTTTTGGAATTAGCTCAGCAAAACAAGGTTATCCACTCAAATATGCAAAACAAATTTAGTTGCCCTCACTGGATTTTTCTTTACAGAATTTCATGATAGCAAGTACAATTAATTTACTTCTCATTCAACAATAAAATTCCCAAGATGCAGCACACTTTAGAAACATAAACTCCCTAAAGGTAGACAATGATGTAACTTCTGGGAATTTCATGTAGGTGAAGAACAGTCTGTTCACGAGACGAGTCACACTTGTTCTTTGGAAAGAAAAGTAAGAATAAGTATGAATTAACTCCTGGAAGACCTGCCTTCTTCTCTGTGCAGAGGCACAGGCAGGACTGGGCATGGCTGCACTTTGAGAGGGATTCCAGCTTATGCTCTATTTTAAGTTTATTACTTTTGTCACCTCCAAAGAAGAAAGAAACTCATTTGCATGTAAGTTCAGGTCACCTTCAAATCCATTTTTGTCCCTTTGTTCACTCTTTAGGAAGTCTGAGGTGAATGAAATGGATTTGTAGGAAGCAAAAAAAAAATGAGAAAAGTTTGAAATGTGGCATAGAGAGGCATGAATTATCACTTCACAACTATATTAAAATTTAGTGAGAACTTACTCTGAACTGGAAGAAGAACAGAGAAGTTATGCTTAAATTAAATCAGTCTTCAAACACAAAACTGATACCCCTTTAGGTCACACAAGATGGTAAGGAAAGTTCCTGGGCCTCCCATTGTGTGTGTGTGTTGGCATCTGTACCATTTTTCTAGGCCACACTGTACTTAGAGAATGAACTGTTGAAGACAGCAAGAGAGCTACACATGACAGCATAATCTGTAGCCAAACTTCATCTTCAAGCAGCATTTCCTTGATTTCTTTGGATCTATCAACCACTTCACTATTAGATGTGCTTTTAAGTTTTGAGCATTTTGTATTCTACAAAAATGTGTAGGCTTGCGTAGGGGTATTGGGAGATTTCAAGTTCCTTGACGGACAAGTCTTAGTGTGGAAAGACCAGATGCACTGAGTTCAGTCAGAGTGATGAAAATCTCCTCATGCTTTTAGGAAACATCAGTCCTGAGGCTTTAGACACATCTTCTTCCATGGTTAAGGCTTTAAGAGTTTGTTCTGCACCAAGATGATGAGCCAGGCTTAGGTGAAATCAAATGCACTGATCCTGGAATGGAGCTTGGCGGTAGTCAGACCTGTGAACACTCAACAGTTCTTGTTGTCCCACAGCCTTTGGAGCCTCAGATTTAGTATATCATGAAAACAGTCTAAGCCAGTCATTCCCACCCAGGGTGTAAAGTGACTTTGTACCTTGATGTCATTTCTGTAGTCTTAAAACTACACATCTTGGAGAACTAGGTCCTTAAAAAGTGAGGTGGGACTAAGAGTTCTCTTAGCTTCTCAGAAATTTTGAAAATCTAGGGCTCTGAATTTATAACTTAGAGACTTTCTGCCTCCTAAAGTTCACATGTTTCTTTTCTCACTTGCTTCTGTCCCATACTGATGGTAACTACTTTTTTTTCCAGTGGCTGTTGACATCTTTGATGGAGCAATCAAATTGTCTGCAATTTGATTTTAGATTATTTTTAATTATAGAGGCCATATGTATATACTTTCTCTTTGTACTAAAGTCTTAAAATTGCAAGCAGAGCTGAATTAAATGTTGAGTCTGTTTTGATTACTCACAAAAATACATTTCCCTGGTCCTTTGTGCTCATAGAAATGCCTTTTGATTTTATATCTTTCTTTCTGAAGTCCCTTTATTTTACTTAAGCAAATTTTAAGTAGTTATAGTGAAAGAAAACTTTAGAGGGTTTAAAAATAATTCTAATATTGCATTGTGGGCATCATCTCATGAATCTCTTCTTTTTAATATATGTTTGAAGAAATGCCTAATTTTGTAGAATATTTGCATGCATGCTTTTGTGTATGTGTGCATGTTTGGGTATATGGTATGTGCATCTGTGTGTCTGTCTTTGGGTGTGTATGTACGTCCAAGTGTGTGAGTGTGAGTATACGTATGACATGTCATGTTTGTGGAAGTCAAAGGACAACCTTGGGTATTGGTCCTTTCCACCATGTTGAGACAGGTTCTCTTGTTCTTTCTCACTTTTTATACCAGACCAGCTGGCTTGTGAGCTTCTACAGATTTTCCTATCCTCACCTCTGATGTTACCACAGGAGTTCTGGGATTGAAAATGCATATTATTGCATTTGGCTTTATGCAGGTTCTGGGAGTCAAGTTAGTGCTGCAAATACTTTAGCCTCTGAACATTCTCTGCAACCATGGAACTGACTAATTTTGGCAATTTCTTAGAATGAGCACACAAAGGTTTACTTCCTTCTAAAGAATCAATTGCTAGTAGCTCATCAGATGTGGGTGGGGCCTCAAAGCTCTTCCAGATTTTCTGCTGGGAAGCTGACTGACTTGGTCTTGTGGAAGTCTTGTACTGGTACCTATAGCTGCTGGGAGTTAATGAATGCAATTACTATGCCATGTTAAAAAAGACAGCACCTCCCCACCTCTCCACTCTCCTGTTTTTACACTATTCATAGGGAATCTTTTATGGTGTACTCTTGGGGATGGTTAATGTAGATGTCCCAGTTAAGGCTGAGCACATACTGCCAATTGCTCCAGCACTTTGATCAGTTATGAGTCTCTGCATTAGTTGCTGACCAAAGCAAAAAAGCAGCTTCCACAACTAAGGCTGACAGTAGCCTAGATTTATGAATTTCAAAACAAATATTTAAAAGGTGGTTAGGCAATGTAAGTGGATATAAATTGCTGGGCAGAAAATGTTACTGTTGCAGTTTCATTCCTGAGATTGTGAAAGAGAAATCATTTTTCACATTTGTTGGGCTTTGGCATTTCTGCTCATATTGAGTGATACTGTTTTAATGTTTATCCCTCATTCCATTTATTAATGCTAATTTGACACATGTACCTATATCAGCTATGGTCACCTTATTTTTTTCTATTCTTTTGTCATCATGTCTTTGTTTATCCTCAGAAGAATACATACTGCTCTGATTATTGTGTCTTTATAATTTGTTTTGATATTTGTCTAATGGAAATTTTCCCTCTATTTTGTTTTCAACATAGCTTTGGCTGATTTTGAACATTTTTCTCTTCCATAGATTTTGCCATTGGGTGTTGCATTGTAATTTGTGTTTAGATTTTTGTTTGGAATTGCACTGAATTTGCCAAATAATTTGATGAGACTCCTAGCCAAATTAGTCTAGGAAAAATCAGGTGTAAAAGTGTCTTCTGACAAAATCGGTCCATAGACATGATGGGCATTACACATCTAAGCCGGGTGAAAATCAACTCACTGTTGTGTCAGTGAGAAAGGCTGAGTTTAGGTGAAATGGATATAAAGCAAAATTTGATTGCCTGAAAGCAAAATGGATCATAAGTGAGAGTGCCACTACTTACGTGTACACAACAGGTAGATGTGGGATTTGTTCCTTGTAAATCACAAATTTAGGAACAGTGCATCTGTGGGCATCCTATTTGCCAGTCTGCATGTGTCACAGATTAACAGTGTCTCACTCTGTCAATGTAACATAGATCTTCCACGAAAGAATGAAACACTTCAGCTACTGATGTAATTTCAAGCAATGGAGAATAGAGAGCCTAGTATTAAAAATTCTCACAGAGTAAAGATTAATAGTCACAGACAAGATCGTGCTGCTAGGATATTGAACAGGTGCAAAATATCCGTGTGAAAAATGTTCCTTCCTTCTGATGTCACAGTGAGTTTATCTGTGTCTGTAACCCAGCCTGAAGAACAGTCCAGTGAGTGTTTGCTTTCCCAGTGAGAGAATTTGTTTTGTTTTGTCCTCTGGAAGGAAATGTATCTATCTTTACCACTGAGATTTTTATGTATACATTTATATTTCCAATTTATTTAGTCATTTCTTTGTTTCATTGAGAACTCCGTAATTTATATTTTTAATTAAAAACTTTTAAAACAACTTTTAAAACTATTTTTGCCAAACTGAGAATGGAGTCTTGTACATTCTTGACTATTTCTCTAGCACTGAGCCACTTTCCAAGCTCTTTTCACAGAAAATTTAAATATTCCATTCTGGTTTTATTGATGATTATTTTAACAACTGGTATTTATAATATGATTTTTTCCTACTGAAACTTGTGTGCTGTTGTTTTTTTCATTTTTCACACTCATCTTCTACTGCTTTGTTGGACAGTTCTAACTCCATTGTATTGATAAATTTTATTACTTGACAATTTCATATATATATATATGTATAATATATTTTGATTATCTTCTCCCAGATTTTCTTAGCACCCACACATACCACCTCCTCCAACTATCTTAGTTGATTTTTCAAAGTTTTCTAAATAGTGACATTTTACTGAGTTTTTATTTTCTGTAATTATTTATTTCAAAAAGATTTATTTAATTTTAATTTATGTGTGTGTGTACGTACACATTCATGTTCATAGGTACCCATGGAAGCCCGATGAGCACATCAGATTCCCTGGAGCAGGAGTAGCAGGTGTCTGGGAGATACCAACATGGGTCTTAGGAACTGAACTGGGATCCTCTGGAAGAGCAGTGAGTGCTCTGAACCACTGAGCCATCTCGGCAGTCCCAGGCATTTCTGTACTTCTTATATGTTGTTTCTTTTATAGGTTTTATAGAGTATTGTAATCTCTATTATTATGTCCAATCCATAATTTCTATGCAACTTCATGTGACATGGTTATATCAGTGTCTACACTACACATTTTCAGGGAGATTGTCCTTATTAAGTTAAGTACTTCTACAATTAGGATCAAACCTAGAGCCTGGCATTTAGTAAGAAAGGTATTGTTTCACTCAGCTTCCACCCAAGCACAGATGATTATTTTTTAATTTCTAGTTTGGAAAGGTTAATTGAGAACTTCTTTTTATTTAATTCTTTGCAAAATTTCATGAAAATTACAATAATGCTTTTCCCTTTTGTCTGTAAAAGCAGTGGATGGTTTTACAGGTGATGTTGAGGCATTTCATGCTTACACCTTGATTTTCTCTTTTTCGCACTTAAACTCTTCTGATAATAAACATTCAATTTGCTAGTATATTTTTTTTGAATCCTAAAATCCAGTGCTTGTGACTTCAGCCTGTAGTTTCTTCTCTTGTGCATGATGGAGCAGTTTGAAGACATGACCAGCCTATAGTTCTCCATTTTTGTTGCCATAGAGACAGACCTTGCCGATGGCGGATGACAACTACACGAGGATCACAGAATTCATTTTCATTGGCTTGAGATACAACCCTAAGCTCCAGGTGTTCCTCTTCTTGCTCTTTCTGCTTTTTTACCTGGTTACTATGACAGGAAACTTGGGTATGATCGTTCTCATTCGTGTAGATTCCCGTCTTCACACTCCCATGTACTTTTTTCTCAGCCATCTGTCATTTGTGGACATCTGCTTCTCCTCAGTCGTGGGCCCCAAGATGCTCACGGATTTCTTTGCAGAACGAAAAGCCATCTCTTTTCTGGGCTGTGCCTTGCAGCAATGGTTCTTTGGGTTCTTTGTGGCCATTGAGTGCCTTCTCTTGGCATCCATGGCCTATGACCGCTATGTGGCCATCTGTAACCCACTGTTGTATTCAGTGGCCATGACCCAGAGGCTCTGCATACAGCTGGTGGTTGGACCCTATGCTGTTGGTTTCTTCAACACCATGACTCACACCACAGCTGCTTTCCGACTTCCTTTTTGTGGCTCCAACATTATCAATCATTTCTTCTGTGACATGTCTCCTATCTTTTCCCTCATATGTGCTGACATCCGGATCAATAAACTGTTGGTGTTCATTGTGGCAGGAGCTGTCTTGGTTGTCAGCAGCACCACCATCATAATCTCCTATTTTCACATCCTCATGGCCATCCTGAGGATCCGCTCTGCTGAGGGGAGAAAGAAAGCCTTCTCCACCTGCTCATCCCATGTCACAGCGGTTTCCATTTTGTACGGGACTCTGTTCTTTATCTATGTGCGGCCAAGTGCCATTTCTTCTCTGGACCTCAATAAGGTGGTGTCTGTGTTCTACACAGCGGTGATTCCCATGCTCAACCCACTCATCTACAGCCTCAGGAATAAAGAAGTGAAAGCAGCCATGGGCAGGACAGTCACCAAGGCCAAGTTTTTTCTCAAAAACTAAATTGTCATCAAGAACAGAAAACAGATTCAAGGCAAAGCTGCTAGACATGCTTTAATCCACCTAGACATCATCTCAACATAATAAAGTTTACAGAATTTGTAATTGACATGCTTTTATTCTTCCACATGACATTTATTTCACTACATAAATACATTTTATTTTACTAAATTTACTAAATAAATTTTATTTTATCATTCATCATGTAACTATGAATAAAACTTCCTACTTAAGCATTTTTTTCCTCCTTAAAAATATATTTATTATTGTAAGTAAGATAAAATCTAATAAATACAGGAACAACCAGATATGAGTGGTACATTGTAGCATGTATGTTCCTTTTTCCTACATGTAAAATTGAAAGTAACAAGCAAAATACTTTTCTTAGATTGAAAGTAATTTCAATTAAATGTTTTCCTCATTTAATTTTCTGCCTGCATAATCTATTTTCATGCTAGTTTTTTGAGTCAACATCGAAGCAAAACAAACAACAGCTGATGAAGTTTATGGACAACTTTACTGACTTTCTGCCAACTTGAACACATTGAAGCGGTCAAAACCAGGAAGCATCCAGATTTGATCAAAATATCTTAGATGTTTGTATGAAATGCTCAAAGAATTTAAAAAAAAAACTGGTTCATTTGAAAAGATAAATTGATAAAAATATGCTTGAAAGTGACACTTCGAAGTAAATCAGAATCTATGATTATTTTTAATTATACTGATTGGTTGTGATATAAAATATATAATTATGTCAGTTATATGCCTATTAACAAGATTTATAGCTGGTGAGGTAAAATCAGGTGGAGCATGCTGTAGTGATACGAGGAAAAACTAGGCTGTAGATTTATCTCAAGCCCTGCCCACAAGGATTTCCCAGTGAGGTTGCTGGGTCATTTCCCAGTGAGGTTTGCTGGGTCATTTCCCAGTGAGGTTGCTGGGTCATTTTCCAGTGAGGTTTGCTGGGTCATTTCCCAGTGAGGTTTGCTGGGTCATTTCCCAGTGAGGTTTGCTGGGTCATTTCCCAGTGAGGTTTGCTGGGTCATGGTGTCCCTGGTCAGGAGACCCTGAAGGAAAACAGCCCCATGACCCTTTCTTCTTCACAGGGCAGTTGGAGCTGCTTTGAGTGCTGTAGTTCCTCTAAACCCAGCACTTTACTGGGGTTGAGAATAGACTGGTTTGGGTTCAGACTGGTTGATCAACCTCTCCTGGGAACTGCAGACACAAACAGGTCAGAGGACAAATACACAAAGCTCACCCATCATGCCTGTCTGCTGCAACTATCATGGAGAGAAGGCCTGGATTATGAGCCAGGTTGCTAGGGAAACAGAAACAGTGCCAATAGGAGAATATAAAACAGACTCATATTGTAGCTCAAGAAGTTCTTCCATTTAACTGATATTGTTTATTTTCTAAACAATTAGATGGAGGCTAGGACGAGCAATTTCAGATATGAGTGTGGTTGCCACTTTCAGTAAAAACATGTGACTGCTTTTTCTCCCCAACAACAAAAATTATCAAAGCTTGGGCTGTGCTTGACAGCAGAGGTTCTTTGAATTTGTGTTTTCTTCAGAATTCCTGTCACCTGTGGCCCACACCCCTTCTGTGTGACTGGTACATCACACCGACACTGTGTCACAGTGGTGGGCAAGCTTTCAACTCTGTGCATGTGCTTGAACACACACACACACACACACACACACACACACACACACACACACACACACAGAGAGAGAGAGAGAGAGAGAGAGAGAGAGAGAGAGAGAGAGAGAGAGAGAGAGAGAGAGAGAGAGAGAGAGGATTGCATGGGGCTCTTAAAGAGTTTCCAGGCAAAGCAAATGTACCTGGAATGTTCCTTTGGTTCCAGGCTACTCAGTGGTGTTTCTGAGTCACAGGCAAAGGAATAGCTAGTTAGGCAGGATTTTCATTTTTGTTGTGTTTGGTACCATTTCTATTCCTTTCTTTCTTTGGATAAGAAAAATGACCATTTATACCCAGCAATCTGCATTCTGCTTTCAGCAGATTGTGCTTCACTGTGACTGAAACTCCTCAAGCCTCCATCACTAAATATCTGTACCAAATGAGGGTTCCTGACAGTATGCTCTTGTCTGCTTTGAGTGACTGGCAATTGAATTTCTAATTACAGAGTTTGTTGTTTTGAAGTACATTTATATATTGAGTATATTTTTCTATGATTTAAATGAGGAAATATACAGTGTTATTTAAATAAAACCCTCAAACAAACCAAACAAAATAAAAGCTTTTTTGCTAACTTGATCAACAGCCAATCATATTCCCACACTGGTTATTAGGGTTCCGGGGCTAAGTTCAGAACTCATGTTCACAGGGGTGACTGGGGTGGCGTGGTCCACCTTTTGGATCATCTGGGGCATGGCTGGTTCAACCAGTAAGGCTATTGGGTTACTCTGAGTCTCTTTATGACAGATCCCATGACTGACACTATATCACTCTACCCACAGAACACCTTGGTCCTGGCATCCCTAGGGAGCCGTGAAGATAAGAGACACACAGAAGAAACATGTTTTTAGGTTTGGTTCATTTCCAAATAAATGTGAGGAACACTGCCCTTATGGCTGTACCACATACCACCATGATAATAAGGTTACATAGACAAAGAACGACAAAGAAAGAAATGAATCTTACTAGATTTATCTCTGTGGTATAAATATCTACAGAGAAATTCCAGCTTCCATTATTATAATTTTCACTTAAAATCTCAATTTTACCTATAAATCTAAGGACATGCAGCCAAGATACATGACTACATTTTCCATGCTACTTTTAAGTTTAGGCAGTTACAACGTGATCAACACTAACCATTGACAAACCTTTAGTGGAAGATGAATGACATTGTTTTTCAGTCTTCTTTGGTTGTTACCATGTGATGAAGTACTAACCAATGATACACCAAGGGGAAATTTGTGAGTGCTTCTGGGAAATTCTAGATTTTTTCACATTAATATTTCTATCCCTGACATATTTTGATTATCTGGTGTGAGGACTATTGGCTGGACCTTGCATGATCACTTTGGATTATGACATCCTGGTCCTTCGGCTCTTACAAACTTCCAGCATCCCTCATCTGTGATGTTCCGTTACTTTCAGGTTAATAAATATTCTTTCAGAATGAGTTTATATCCTGTATTTTTACCAACTTAGTTTTAGACACTAGTTGTAGTTTAGAATATGAAAATCAAACTTTGCTTATAATAGAGTATTCATGTCATGAACCATTTCACAGAAATAATGAGGAACTCTTTTTTTTCTCCCTTTATGTCTTAAGAAGTCATCTCCTGCTGGGAAATATAAGATGTGTTCAATAAAAGTCTTTCAATGTTTCTTGTGAAATAGCCATTTCTTCCTATGCTGTTGCTGCCTCTGACCATTAGATGGCAGCATCAGCATAGAAACCACAAATAAAACAGCCTGGTCATGTTTCTATTTGTTCTTGTAGCATTAGGGAGATTACAGGATTGGAGAAAAATTTCCAGAGATGGAGAATGGATTTGTGGGGGCTGAGAGATCAAGGAAAGTTTAGCATGTGCTTGTGTGCATTGATTCCCTAGGCAAAGGCCAGCACTTTAATTGGTTTATAAACATTCATTGGCACATAAACATTTAATCCTCACTGATGGGTTTTGACATTCATACCTTTTGATTATAGAACTAATTATAGCGGATCAAGGGCTTCCTACAGCATGCAACAGAGCTTGGATATACCCATCTGAGAGACACATAGTTTAGCTCTGACTCAACAGACATCCTTACATGCCTGCTGTCATCAGAACACTGACAGATAAAACAGCTCTGCTACCTTAGCTGCAAGTATCTTTCCTAGTTGGTCCTTTACTACTTCTACAGTGCACAAAAATGTTTGTTGTTGCCTTATTGCTCCTCCTATGATTGAATATTAGAATATTTGCTTTGTATTCCTACGTTCTCAATTTTATTTTCATCATTCAGGAACTTTAAAATATCCCATGAGAATCCTTCTTTCTTTTTTGTGGGGCGGTGCTCATATAGTAATAATGGAGGTGGTAGGCCTTCAACCCTGGGTGGCACTCTTGCTCTTTGTAGTTCTTTCTCACTTTTCTTTAGTAAATCCATGTTCATTATGATAAATACCTAATGAGAATCTTAAAATACTGACAAATGTAGAACTCTTAAAATAGACTCTCAGCATACAATATAGAAAAAATGATAAGAGGTGGTGTTGTCACAGCTGTAAAAATAATTTCAGGACAACATTGTAAAGTAGGACTCATCCTCTTCTGAGTGACACAGAGGCTGGGGTTTGTAGGTGTCACTGGCTTCGTGAAGATTCCTGGAAACAAAAGAGAACAAGAAACCCACAGATGTTAAATTTTCTGGTCAGTTTTCGGTCACTACTTCCCTGTGATCAAAAATGTCCCCTTTACATTTGTGTTGGACTAAGAAATGTATAGTAGAGTGATACTTGTTTTATTCAGTCTTCTTTCTGTGTCAATATCATCAGTTTGGTTCTAACATTTGTTTAAATAGAACATTTATTACTAAATCTTTTACTTCCTAATTACCAAATATTAGACTTATTGCTAAGTGTAATATTGATTACTAATGGGTCTTTTGTGGATTGTTTATCATTTTAGAAGTTTTTCATGTCTATTTCGGTGGTCTTTAATCTTTGGTACCTTGGTCATCAGATCTAGAGTCACTTGGCAGATGCCTATTTGGATGCATCTGTGATGTCTCCAGGAAAACCCTTTCTGAATGTGAGCAGAATCATTTCATAGGGTGTGGTTTTTGACTGAAAAAAAAGGAGAAAATGGGTCACGGGCGTGAGTTCGTAGGCGCGGCGGGCCTGGAGAAGCCAACATGCCGGTTGCCAGAAGTTGGGTTTGTCGTAAAACCTATGTGACCCCACGGAGACCCTTCGAGAAATCGCATCTCGACCAGGAACTGAAGCTGATCGGAGAGTATGGGCTCCGGAACAAGCGTGAGGTCTGGAGGGTCAAATTTACCCTGGCTAAGATCCGCAAGGCCGCCCGGGAGCTGCTGACACTGGACGAAAAGGACCCGCGGCGTCTTTTTGAAGGCAATGCTCTGCTGAGGCGACTTGTTCGCATTGGGGTGCTGGATGAAGGCAAGATGAAGCTGGATTACATCCTGGGCCTGAAGATTGAGGATTTCTTGGAGAGGCGGCTGCAGACCCAGGTCTTTAAACTGGGTCTGGCCAAATCTATTCACCATGCCCGTGTGCTCATCCGCCAGCGTCCTACCAGGGTCCGCAAGCAGGTGGTGAACATTCCATCCTTCATTGTTCGTCTGGACTCCCAGAAGCACATTGATTTCTCCCTCCGTTCTCCTTATGGTGGTGGCCGCCCAGGCCGAGTGAAGAGGAAGAATGCCAAGAAGGGCCAGGGTGGTGCTGGAGCTGGTGATGATGAAGAAGAGGATTAAGTTAATGCCTCCCTAGACTGGAGGATTGTCTAGTTTTCCGGTTGACTAATAAAGCAGAATTAACAAAAAAAAAAAAAAAAGGAGAAAATGAACTGAGCACACATATTCATCTCTGTTTGTTTCCTGTGGATGCTGTCCCATTTTCAGCAACCATGTTTTTGGTGCCATTATGGAATGCACTGTAAAGCCATGAGCAGGGGAAAACCAAAACCTAAACCAAGTCCCCAAAATTCCTCGCTGAAATTGCTTTTGTCAGATATTCCTCCCAGCCAGGAAAAAAAGAACTGATAATGATTTTTCAGTAAAACATTTCTTATTTACTTAGATTAAATTTTCTCTATTAAAAAATGTAATTTTGACTAAGGATGTAGCTCAGTTGGTAAAGTGGTAAACTTACAGTGCATGAAGCTCTGGGCTCAATCTCCCGTACCACATAAAGCCGGCATGGTAGTGCACTTTTATAATCCCAGCATTTAGAAAGTAGAGAAAAGAGGAAAAGTTCAAAGCCATCCTCAGGTACATAGGGAGTTCTAGATTCACTTGGACTAACGTGAGACCTTGTCTCAAAGAGAGAGATGGATAGAGATAGGGATAGAATAGGGAGATAGAGATAGAAAGACATAGAGACAGACGTAGACATGGATAGATAGATAGATAAATAGATAGATAGATAGATAGATAGATAGATAGATAGATAGATAGATACCTATATAGATAAGTAGAGAGAAGTGGTAAATTTGAAAATTACAATCCTTGTAAAATCAGATATTTTTATGAGGAATTTCTCTCTAAAATTATCAACTAGCAGAACATAATTCAATTGGGATTTTCATACCTGGCACTCTTTACATAACAATACTGGTTGTGAGACTGACTGCAGTGAGAGGATGGAGGCATGGGAATCAACCAGAGACCCAGCCAGAGCCTGGGTCAGAGCTTCTCCATGATGACTGGACACCAGGATACCCTGGGTTTCACCTGAGATTTTGGTCAGTCATTGGGAAATGCAATCTAGTTTCTAGGAGATTTCACAATTCCACTGCTGATGTTAATATGCTTCCAGGCTGAGAAAACCTGCTGTGGACCAATGCTCCCTACATGGGATTCTGTGGCACTGTCATTAGATTCTTTATGAATCTATTTTTTAGGGAAAAATTGCAATTATTGATATCATTTAAATTATATGGATGACAAAGAGAATCCCCTCAATTGGCTCACAAATCTGGAGTCTCCCAATTGGATAGGCCCAAACGGAAAGCATATGTTCATTGCTAATTTGTTACAGATTGCTAAAAAAAAAAAAAAATCAAACCAAAACAAAATGCCACTCCAGTGAAAGGTTGACAACTTACAATTGGACATTTTCCATAATTCTTTAGTTTAAGTTCATATTTGTAAAAATGTTTTTTTTTACATCTCTGATTATCTACAATAATTCTCTCACTGGTCCAAGAAGGAAACTATATAATCATATAGAATAAAACTGGCTAAGAGTACTACTGATGTAATAAAAGGCTAAATTATATTAATACTTCAATATTCCTATTACATATCACCTTCTGTAGAATAGAAAAGAGAAGAATAGAATGGAAGAATGAGACTTGGGAATACCTCCAAGAAAGGCCAGTTGAGCCAGGGAAGCAACTTGACCTTGTTTGGTCTTAAACATAAGTAGAACTGAATTTGTATCTTATCTTGTCAATGTCTAAATTAAAGAATAAAGGAACTGCACAGTATATCATTTAGACATGAGTTTTAAATTTTTTTCTCTGATCTTGGTTTCCTGCTCATTTTTCTACCAGATTTGTACTTACCTGGTAGGCTCAGATGAGGTGATAAAATAATAAAGAACAGTTTTATTATTTGAACAGCTCATTGGCTAATGAGAAAGAACCAGAGTCTAAGTTTGAATTGGTGGGGCAGATCATTAGTTGAAAAGTGTGCTGCGCGGCCAGTCAGATGGCTTACTTGTAACAGTGCTTGCTTCCAAGCCTGACACCTTGAGTTTGTCCTTGGAACCCACATGGTGGAAGAGAGGAACTCACCGTCACAAGTCATAATCTGACCTCTGGGTGCTATGACACACACACACACACACACACACACACACACACACACACAGACACAGACTCATGCACACCAAATATAAATTTAACAAACTAAAAATAGTCTATAAAATAAAATAAAATACAATATGACATATTATAAAACTTATTTAAAAATAACAAAAAATTCATTTAAAAAATTTGAATGAGATATTTGATTTTGCTTCCATAGGACATTTATTTTAGATTTAAAACAGAAATGACAATGACAATAATCTAGACAAGTATTTTTTTTTTAGAATTTTCTGTTATTAGAAAAGTGTCAGCTATAAATTCATTCATTAATATATAACCTTATTTTCCACCTAAAATTGATGAAAACTACCTTATTTTAGATTGGATATGAAGGCAACATGCCCAGAATTAAAATGCCACCTTAAAGTTTAAATTTTATATTTTGAAAATCAAGAAAAGAATTATTCATAAAACCATGGAAATTCATTGAATTACCTAAACAGAAAAGTGTGAATATTTAAATTACTCCATTCTTTCTTCATATTATAAAATGGAGACAGGCACATTTATAATATCAAACAATACATAGCTTTATAAGATCATTATTCATTTAAAATATTAGAAATGTTTAAAGAACAGTTAAATCTCACAGTTCTTATAAAAAAATACTTCAAAGATGACCTACATAAGACATTGAGTGTTTTGTCAAAGGGAGGGTGTACTATAATAAACATACTATAATATAATGTTAAAAACTCATGGTGCTCTATGGGAAACTTGATAAAGACACAATGTAATCTTTCTCGTGGAAAAACATGTTCAGCATTACAATTTTAAGGTGTAAGCTTATATATAAGTTTAAAAGAGAATGTATTTAAATTTCAAATTGCCACATAAACTTTTATTTTGTGAAACTTGTAAAATATCTTTTAAAATATTTATTTTAATTTTTAAGATTATAATACAATTACATTATTTCACACTTCTCTTTTCTCTCTTCAAATGATGGTTTTTCAATGTATATATATTCTTTTTAAATTTAAATTTGGTTTTCTGATAATTTCATACATAAGTACTGTATATCATTTCTATCCCTTTCTCCCTTCAACTTCTCTGTGACCTTTTAATCCCTCTCAAATTCATGACATATTTATTATTATATTCATATCTATGTTAATTATATCCTAATTATTATTGTTATACCCACATATATGTAATTATTATATAATATATATTATATATTCCATTTAGCACTGTTCAAAATGTACATGTTTTAAGGTGACCACTTGGGATTGGATAACCTATTGGGGGCCTCAACTCTGGAGAAAACTGATTCTCCTTCTCAGCTGCCATTTCTACCTAAGGCTCTTCATCTAGGGGTGGGGACTTGTGAGATTTCCTCCATCTACATTGGCATATCAACTGGTGTTGTCATTATGCAAGTCTTATTCATGGACCATGTAGCTGAAATTTCATAGGTATCGCATCCTTGTCATGTCTAGAAGACAATATATCACAGAAGACATTCCTCTGGCACTTATAGTCATTCCACTCCTACAATATCCCTGGACCTTAGGTGTAAGGGCTGTGTTGTAGATTTATCAAGAAGGTTGGGCTCCCTACAGTCAGCTGTTCTCTATATTTTGATCAGTTGTAGACTTCTGTAATAGTCTCCATCTGCTGTGAAAGGAGGCTGAGAGCTATACTTGTATCGAGAGATTTGGATTGCAGACTTTGCAAAACTTAGAGGCTAAGCATCTGTCCAGCTTGGCAGCCTTTTTGTTGTCTCCCATCTCTTTGACTCTGTTGGTATACACTAATTCTCTCCAATTATTGCTTTGCTGGATGTTGCTTAGGGTTGATTCTTTGAGCTGCCAGATCCAAACAATGAATTCAATATACACATTGACTCTACTGTTGCTTGTTGAAGTAGGTCTAACCTTTGAACAATTAAGTTCTTGAAATAGGATTTTGGTCCTAAACAGGTCACCTGTAGCACCAATGGGGTTCTCAAATGATGATAAATACATATTTGTAACTGATTGTCTTCATTAGTTTCTTTTTGCCACCATGTTCAACAAAATACCTTTGACTCATGTCTTATGGAAAGGAAAACTAGATAAGTAATAGTGTGGGCTTAGGTGTGTGCGTTCTCTTGTGCATGTATGTGTAGAAGACAGAGTTGGGTATTTTCCTTTCTCAGCCTCCATCTTAATTTTAGAGTTAGTCTCTCAGTGAGTTTGTGGCTTTAATTTCATCTAGACAGGCTGATCACCAAGCACCAGGAATCTATCTATGTCTACCCAATCACCCTGGGATTACAGACGTGTGCCACAGAACCCAGCTTTTAGTGTGTGTTGAAGATCCAAATACAAGTGCTCATGCTTGTGCAATAATTAGCACTTTAACACTGACCCATCTCTCATGCCTTTAGATATTTAGTTTTGACTGATAATTTGAATATTAGTGAATTAATTTTACAACATTGAAACTGGAGGAGTTTTTTGTTTGTTTGTTTGTTTGTTTGTTTTTTTCTGGAGGAAAAGGCCAAGAACAGAGATTCTTAGTCTAGAGTCAATCAGTTAGAATTGACTAGGGACACATGATCTAATTGCAGCTAAGAAAGAACCCAGGGCTGAGAAGGACAAAGGAAAGTATACAATGGTCACCTTGTATATGTATTGAATTTTTCTATGTACCATGCACACACTCATTTTGCATCATCTTGTGCAATTCTTCACTGATTGTCTCTATAGCTGACTTCCTTTTACACTGAGGGAATGAGAATTCTAGACTTTTAAACAGCTGCTCCAGAACACATGGTGGTGTTTCAGTGTGGTTATCTGGGAAGGCTTCTGCTCTTTACATAATGAAGATCTGAAATGCATTTTCTCCTACAGTTTTCAGTGTTTATTATTTGACCTGCTCATTGTTGTAGAATTGAGTTTGTTAGGTTGTGTTCTGTTTTGTTTGTTGGGTGAAGGATCAAAGGCTGAGATGACAGGACATAAGTTCATGATCAATAGTATTACAGACTGGCCCTTCTGCCTTTCATCAATCTGCCTGTTATCAGAACTGAGACCTCTTTGCTATTTGCCAAATCCTGGGAGATGACTTCAGAGCTGAACACCAATTAACATGCAGAAAGTTTTCTAACTTAAATTGCCCTGATTAATTGGTTCCTCTGAAACTTGTTTAGGAGTGTAGCAGATCATTTATTAAGTTTGGTAATTATTTGTCTCTGCACACCCAATAAGTCTTAATGATGCTCTAGGCATCTTGTTAGAAAGATCTGTAGCAATTGTTTGCCTTTGGAGACCCAGTCCTACACTGGTAAGAAGAGTTTAAGTTAATGGTTTCTCTGGAGTGTTAAGTAGTGTGGTCCAGGCTTCAAGTTCATGAAAAGTTTTATCTAGTCATGAAAACATTTAACTAGAAAATTACACTACATACATGTGATATATGATATTCTATTTCTTTGTTAAATAAGGGAACCAAAACATAATGAATAGAAAATTAACCTGTTCTTCTACATAGAATAAGTTACAAGTATAAACTGGTCTAGGACCTGACCTTTCTGATGTTTTAGAGTAACATGACATGTGCTCAAAAAGACAGTATAGAAAATGCATGAGGAAAACGGATGAAAAGTTACATTTGGTGGGGGGAAGAAAGGGGAGGGAGGGAAGGAAGGAGGGAGGAAAGGAAAGCAAGCTCAAATAAATAGATGTTAAACTGGAAGAGAATACTAAATATTTTATGATTAACTTTTAGTTTTTTTCTAAAGGACTTAACACTTTCACGATGAAAACTATATTATGATAATTTTGAAATTTCGGGTATGGCAGTGAGGAGATTATTTGACATGAGAGTCATTATTTCCTGATGAAACCAATAAGTGGAAGAAACAACTATATTCTCTCAGGAGAATAGACACTTGCTGGCTTCTTCTAGTCTTTCTCCATTTTTATCCACATGGTTATTCTCAATTTATCTAGATCTTTACTCTGAGAAACACTTGCTATAAATTAATGGACATAAGCTTTAAAAATATATTAGATATTTATATGCATAAACATTTTATTTCTTGTGCTTGAAAAGTCATTGTGTATAGACACATTTATCACAGCAAACATTTAAACTGACTTAGTGGAGATTTAGAAATGAAAAGTCTGATTCTTGATGCACTGCTGGGGCACAAAGTAGAAACAGGAAGCTGCCAGGCACTTGTCACTTATGCATTTTGCAAATCTCTTCTTCCATTCTGTAGTTTATCCCTTTTAGTCCACTTTTGGTGTTGATATCCATTTTACCTAAAAATATCCTTACCCATGTCAACCACTAAGCATTTATCTAAATAGTATTTCCATAGTTTGATTCTTAAAGTTATATCTTAAATCCACTGTGTGTTGAATGTTGGATAATATGAGGGGTATGGTCTAATTTTATTTATCTCCATGTAAATACTCAGTTTTTGCTATGATATTCATTAAAAAAAATCCACTCGATTCTACAATGTGTGGTCATGGCACGTTTGCCTATGGGTCTATTTTAATACTAGTGTTTTACTCTTTTGATCACTATTGCTTGATAATTTAGTTTGGGTTAAGACAACTCTGATTCTGATATCTTTTGTGATTTCATATAAATTATAGCTATTTTTCTGTTTTAGTGAGGTGTGGAGATAGTGATATTTTGGTCATGGTGTTTCATCACAACAATAGAAACCCTAACACACACACACACACACACACACACACACACACACACACACACACACACACACACACAATTTTAAAGGAAGTTAAGTCACTCGGACTGACACAATTCCCCACATAGACTAACAAAAACCACAGTACCTGACATGAGAAACTTCCCTTTGAAGGCTTGCTCAGGGTAGTCCAGGTGACTCTCAAAACAATATTACCCTTGTAAACCCTGGTTTCTTCTCAAAGGTTGATGGTGGGCCCTTATTGCTAAAGATGCAATATATTTAGGATGCACAGCTTGGGTCTAGAGCTTGATCTGACCTGAAAGGCTCTTTCCTGTGGCATAACTTTCATGGTACCAAAAATTACTATGGCCAAAGAAAGGAAGTAATTAAAGAGTCCTAACCAGCCACAATACCTATGAACTTATGGACAACACCTACAAACAATAATTATCAGCATGACAAGCTATGCATAAAGGTGCAAACAGTAGCACTCACATGCTGTTGGTAGGCAACAGCTGTCCTAACTGGTTTTAAGACCCATTCAACAGGAGGAAAATCATGTATGGTACTAGAAACCTAGCCAGATTTCTTAGGCTAGTGAGAGCATGGACCTTCGAATAGAATGTACTATCAGCACTTTGCTAGAAGATCATAATTACTACATTTTGATTTTATATTTATACCTATAGATAAGTATAGTTATCACTGCTATCAAAGAAGCTTCACTTCACAGCAAATGAAGACCATTGCAGAATATTAGAACTAGAGGAAACAGACACATCTCTATTGCAGCTCCTGCTCAAGGAACATCTTAAAGAGGGTGTGGCAAGATTGTAAAAGCCAGAATACCTGGAAACCTGCTGTGAAACAGTTTCTCCTAGAAATGTTTGCACAAACAAGACTGGAACAGTGGCTGTATCAACAGATACGTTAATGTGGATGGGGAAAATTTTATGTGGTACCACCCCTGGGCAAAGAACTGTGGACAATTAATGACTGCTAGGAGGAAGAGGAGAATTAGACTCTCCCAGAGATTAGTCCAATTGTCGATTGATCAATGCAGAGTGTATGCTGTACACACACACACACACACACACACACACCCACACACCCACACACCCCCCCCCCCACACGTGCCAAATATAATAATAACAACAAAAAGAGGCTATCCATACTTCATTGATACCCATGGGAGGCCTGATTCTTTCTGAACTGAAACACAGGAGGAGTGAATGTGGGGGGGCAGAGGGGAGATGGGAGAGAGAATGGGAGGGGAAACTGCAGTTGGGATATAAAATAAATAAATACATTTAATTTAAAAAAAGGTTATCAGCTTGAGAAGGAGGGCACCATGCAGGGATTTAAGGGAGGATAATTGTGAGGAATTGAAGGGTAGAAAAAGATGAGGGAAATGATGTAATTCTATTTCAATTTAAAATATTAAAAAATAAAGTGAAATTAAAATATATGTTCATAATGAATATATTGATAAGGTGAGTAAAGAAATGGTCAAAATGAACCGATAAATCATTATAGCTCAGGCCTACAGCTTCCCTAACATAAAATGTCCTTAACAGTATCTATGATTCCTTTTACAAAATTTTCAGCAAGGATACATCTGAACACGTTTTTTTCAGATACACATCAATAAAATGAGCAGCACTGAATACAGAATTTATCAGTTTGCCTTTTTGATTATCGGAATGTTAATTAATTATAACAACTCAATAAATATTTATGTAGTCCTGCCTTGCTAAGAATGAGGGTGTGTTAGGGTAGGGAAGAAAAACAGGGGACTCAGCTTCTATGGACTGTATTGTTCTGGGGACACACAGGGCAAGTTTCAATCTCAAACGCATGCAGATTGTACAGCATAAGAAGTGGCACAATCTGGGAGATTCTCAGTTATGGAGATTTTTGACATGTGTGAACTCTCTGAAAGTATTTAGAGCAACAGAACTCATGCATTATAAGAGGCAGCTCCTTGTCCATCATGTGGATGGAGATGCTGATCACAGACATTGCTTACCCATCACCACAAGATGGCAAGAATTCTCCAGGAAAGTAACTTTGCTGACTGAGCTGAAGCTTGGATATGTTTAGTGGTTCATAGTAAAATAATGTCATATAAGAAATTTTTTCAATAATACTTTTATTGGTATTTGGGAATTTCACATCAAGAACCCTCACCGAGCACACTCACTTCCCAGTCCTCCCAGGTCTGCTTCCCTCACCTTCCAAAAAAAAAAAAAAAAAAAAAAAAAAAAAAAAAAAAAAAAAAAGAAGAAGAAAAAAAAAAGAAAAGAAAAAGAAGAAAAAAGCAAGTACAATTTTTATTGCCCATATAGTCACTGAATTATGGTCAAACTCCCAGTGGCTAGCTCCTTAAAGAAAAATGGGTCTGTCTCCACCTATACAACCCTGTCTTCCTCTGCCCTCCCCACAGAAGCCACCAGTTGTGGAGAGCTCCACTCCAGCATCCTTATGACAAATGTTAAGATTTCTCTTTGATGGCTTTCTGTCTAAGCTGTTACTTTTTGGGGGATGGGGGGTGGGGGGATAGGGGTTGTCACAGAAGCCTTCTACATCCCTCTTTCTCAACTTTTAGTCTGTGGTTATCAATGCCATGACAAAAGTAGCTTCCTTATCCTTTACAGTCAGCAGGAGCATGGATCATGGATTTATACATGGTTTCTGGCAACAGCATAGACCATGATCCACATGATCTCTGACATAAGCACATGCCACAGACCTCAGCTTGGTCTCCAGTGACAGTACAGACCATGGACATCAACATGAACCTCTGATGCTGCTCAGGTCATGTACACTATCCTAGCCCGTGGCAGCAGTACAGACCAAGAACATCAACATGATCATAGGTGGCAGTGTAGGAGACTCAAATCAATATGGCCCTCAGTGACATCACAGTCCATGGACATCAATATCACTTCAAGCAGAAGCACAGATCAATGACATCTGCATGGCCTTTGGTGGTAACACAGGCCAGAGACATCAACACAGAACCTGGCTGCCCTAGGAAGATGGACCCAGACATGGCCCTTGGCAGCACCAGGGACCCAGATATCAATATGGCCTCGGGTAGAATTACAGGCCACTCACATTGATATGGCCCCCAGTGACAGCAAGGCCCAGGGACATAGTTATTTATTTTATGATATTGCCAGGGCCAAATTTTAAATTCAATTGCATGGGTATTATAGTATTCTGTTCCTCTTACTAACAATCCCAAATTCCACTGAAATACATGGAAAGTAAAAGATGAATATCCTCTTTCAAACTTCTACTTCATGGCTACCCCTTCTCAAATTCAACTCCTAAGTCCCTTCTTTTTAAAAGGAATTTGATTTTTTTGAGAATATAATTACATTTTCCCCTTTTTCTTTCATCCCTCCAAACCCTTTCATACACTCCTCCTCTCTTCTTTAAATTCACGGCCCCATTTTAAGCTGTTTTTTCATGCATACATCACACACACACACACACACACACACACACACACACACACACACACACACACATATGTATATATATTTTTTCCCTTAGGGTTACTGTTGGAGTGATGAAACACTATGACCAAGAAACTCAGGAAAGAAAGGGTTTATTCAGCTTACACTTCCACAGTACTGTTCATCATCAAAGGAAGTCAGGACAGGAACTCAAACAGGGCAAAAACCTGGAGGCAGGAGCTGATGCAGAAGCCGTGGAGGGTTGCTGCTTCCTGGCTTGCTTTCATAGCCTCCTCAGCCTGCTTTCTTCTAGAGCGCAGGACCAACATCTTAGGGACAGCACTCCTTATCATGGACTGGGCCATCCCTCATCAATCCCTAAATAAGAAAATGCCTTATAGCTGGATCTTACAGGCATTTTCTCAATAGAGGTTCCTTCCTTTCAGATGTCTCTAGCTTGTATCAAGTTAACATAAAACTAGCCAAGATGGACACACACACACACACACACACACACACACACACACACACACACACACACACACACTATAGCCTGTTCCTTTCATATAATGCTACTTGTACATATGTTTTCAGGGCTGGCCATCTGGCACGGGACAACCAGCTGGTGTGCTCTTCCCTGGGGAAGGCTACTTCTCCTGCTCTCATCTTTTCTCAATTTCTTATAATACTCTGTGTAAGGCTGAGGCCTCATGGGCTTTTCCATGTCCAGTTTGGCATGTTCATTGATATCATTCTTATTCAGCTTACATGTGATTGGCCATGTTCATGAGCCTTTATGGGTTTAGCTTCTGATGTCAATAGGAGACATAATTTCAAAGAAAATTTCTGGATCCTCTGTCCCTTACTATTTTTCTGTTTCATCTTCTGCAATCCCCTGACCCTTAGTGGTTGAGATGTTTTGTATATATGCATTGGAACTGGGTTCTGCACTCTGCACTTTGATTGGTTGTGGTTTTCTGTGATGATCTCTGTCTGTTGCAAAGAGAAGTTCCTTGATTAAAGGTGAAGACTACACATATCTGTGTGTATAAGGACAAATATTTACAGATTGCTTTTATGGATTATGCTGGTTTAATAAATTAGTTCTTTTATATTATCCGCATTAACCATAACTTCACTAACACTGAGTAGTTAGCTAGCTTTCCAGTACCATACATGTTTTCCTTCTTGTTAAGCAAGCCTTAAGTCCAATTAGAGAGCTGTTGGTTATTGCCAAGGTATGCACAATGCTGCTGCATACTTAGGGTTATCTTTCCATGCTGGAAGTTGATGTGGTTCATGGGCATAGGACTGTGTAGTACTGTTGGTTCCTTCCCTCCTTTGGAATTTTGCATGATACCTTACAGTACCATGAAAGCTAGTCCCCAGGCAGGGAGCAATCAGGGCAGTTCCAGCTCAGGGGTCTCATGGATTTGTTTCATAAGTTCATGGTGTCTTCAGCAATAGGGACATACCTTGCACCTCTAGCGGGTAACCAAGGGCAACAGCAATAGGCTACATATTTTGGTTGTCTCCTTTATGGTCCTGGTCAACTCCAAAGTGTACTTTTCATGTTTTTTTATTGAGGTTTTTGTTAAAAGGCATCTGAAAAAAAGATTTGTTTATTTTTATATTATGTGTATGCATGTTTAATGTGGTACAGAATTCTTGGGTAAAATCAGTTTTATTAACAGCTGAGATTAATAAAGTACACTCACAACACAGAACAGAGCTGAGATGCCACCACTGATTCAGTTGCTGAGTCCTGCCATTCTGCCCAGAGGAGATAGGGACCAACTGCAAGCTGTTTCATGCCACCTGACCCTGTCCTTGTCACCCAAGAGAGCTCATGACTCTTCTTCCTCTGCTCTTAAGTGGTCACATAAGTGGACAAGACCACGCCCTGTGGCTTGTTACCTCAAAGCTACTGGCTGAATGGAATGAATTCCCATAACACTTCCTCTTTTTGTCTTAATAAAAGAGCTCTAATCCCAACACAAAGCTATATACAATAAGACCAATTTGCCGGGAGGTGGTGACTCACGCCTTTAATCCCAGCACTCGGGAGGCAGAGCCAGGCGGATCTCTGTGATTTTGAGGCCAGCCTGGGCTACCACATGAGTTCCAGGAAAGGCGCAAAGCTACACAGAGAAACTCTGTCTCGAAAAACCAAAAAAAAAAAAAAGAACAATTATGAAGTATTGTCTAGAAGAAAGAAAAGGTATTAGCATAGCAAAAATGGAATTACAACCAACAAGAACAACATCAAGCAAAAAACATACTAAATGTTCAGGCCAAAGGTAATTGGCAAGTTACAGAGAATACTCCAAAAGCTGTCCTATCCTGAAGAATCTAAATCTTGTACCTGATATCCTCTTAGTTATGATATGAGAATATTGTAACTGTAACTATCTAGTCTTCAACTCCATCAAAGACCTGAGAAGGAAAATGATATTACCTAAGTAAGCAGGAAGTACAAGCAACTATGAAAAAAATGCAAGAAACAGTTGGCCGTCTGGCCTGGACAGTCACACAATGTTTCTCTGCAATATTGGGACATCCACTTTTGGCTACAGGCCTAGAATATCTGACAGACCATTTTCAGAAGCAGGAAAATTTTAAAGACTGTCCTATCCCATCTTGGCAAGGTTCAGCAGTCTCTTTTCCTTGTGTCTTGCTTGTCCGGATTGGACAGTGTGCTTACTGTCAGCAGTAGAGGCAAGTGAAGTTCTTTGCCCAACAGGCCATTTATGCCAAGAAGAAGAAAAAGTCTATATGGAGTGTCCCTGATGCTCAACATCCTCTTGAGAGTAGATTGGTGCTGCCAGGAGCAATGGTGTCTCACATCAACAGAATTCTAAGTTATTAAAATATTTAAATGCCATATTCTCTAGGTCTTTGAATTGTTTGAAGATTAACTATCCATCTGAAATATATCTCTGTTTATCTAGAAAACCTAACTAAAATGACTATAAGACAAGCATGGGTGACTATTAACCCGTAATTCTTATCAACTTATATAGCTTAAAGACTAAGGTTTCACATTATAAAAATAAAATCTCTAAACATGTACAGTATAAGGAGAATGACCTCAAATTTGTGACCATATATAAAAATATCTTAATCAGAGGTAGAAATGTATAGTGCAATATGACAAAAATATCCTTAATTTGTATTGATATACAAAATATCCTAAACAGAAGTAGAGCATACATACAGTATGACAAATATAGCTTTACATTTGTATCAATATACAAAAATATTTTAAAAAGAAGTAAAAACATATGTACAATATGACAAATACAGTTTTGAATTTGTATCAATATACAAATTATCTTCAACAGGAATAGAAAAATAATTTTACATTTCTATCAATATTCAAGAACACATATTAATGCAAATTATGTAAAACTGATATTTGCTAATTTAGTTACAAGTAGACGCAATAACCTACCTTATTATCCTATCCTGTCTACCCCCTTTTTTCTATTCCAAAAGAGATTTCTGAGTCTAACTTTATTGTTTCACCTCCAACCTTGTAACAACTTATAACTAATCCCTTACAGATGACTATTATCCATAACCCTGAGAAAAATAAAAAACCTGTTGGGAGAGGGGGCATCATTTTCTTAGAATTGCTTCCTGCTGTCTAGGGGAGATAGGGATGAACCACAAGCTGCTTTATGCTGCCTGACCTGGTCCTCGCCACCCAAGAGAGCACAGGACCCTTTCCCCTCTTCTCTTAAACAGTCATGTACGCAGATTATACCATGTCCTGAGGCTTGTTACTTGAACAGAATGAATTCCCACAACACATATTTTGTCTGCATTTATGTTTATGCTGTGCATGATTGTTCCCACAGAGCTGGAAGTGGGTGTGAGATCCTCTGGAATTGGATTTATAGATGATTTGCTTGTAAGCCATCATGTGGATGCTGGAAACTGAATCTGGGTCCTCTCTCATGTTCCCATGTCAACTGGTATAGCCATTATTAACCCATGAGGAATTTGAGGGGGAGATGGTGGTGTGGAAATGATATAAATACAGTACTTATATATGAAATTCTCTGAAATATTTAAGTTAAATTTTAGAAAATAAGCGAACAATTTGCTTCCAAGTATTTCTTCCACTAGTGCTGCTATTTGTACTTACAAGGCATAAAGGTTTGTGCTCTCTCTCTTTATTATTTTTTTCCAGACAAGGTCTTACTATGTACTCCTGGATGGCCAGGAGCTTATTATATAGCACAAGCTGGTCTCATACTACTGGCAGAAACCAGTATCATCAGAAATCTTTGCTATTAATTTTGCATAATTCAGAAGCTGTGGCACTTAGCCTTCATATATAGGCATATACATATTCATATATCTAGTCTTCTCTGTGAATGGCTTCTCTCCCTATACTAGAGCAGGGATGTTTAACTTGGGCCCATTGATTATGAAGTGTCATATACATCACCAATCTGAATTTTGTAGGTATTTTAACTGTCAATTATACAGTATAAATCAATATCAATTATATTGATACAATTTTTATTATGGACTAGAATAGTTTTTGAATATTTACTGTTTTTAGGACATACTATAGATACTGTTTCTATAGTTTCTTTATATATTGATATTTTTGTACATATATATAATATAGTCCCATTACCCACATCTCCCACCCACTTTTGTCCCCCTTTTCACTATACCAATCTCTTCTTTCCAAGAGGTTTCCATCCTACAATCATTTCTTTCATTTGGTTTTTGCCTTTGACCCACTGAGTTTAACAATAGCTTTCTACATGAACATGGAGAAAATTTTTTTATTGGGAAATGGGAACTCACCAGTGGCTACACCACTAATGATAATGAGTCTTGATAGTTCCTCTTCATTACAAATTCATCAATTAACTCATACTAAAACCCTTTTTCTTTTACAATAATTGGCTCTTTTGATTACTTGATTGATCTGACTCTCCCCATCTTGTTCTGGGACAAAACTGAGCACTGTAATTGGTCACTTGGCACCAGAATAGAACATGGAGATCTTTTCTTTAGCAAAAGTTCCCAAAGGGATATTCATGCTTATATGATCTCCCAGTACCACTGTCATGGGAAAGAGAGTTTCTATGAGAAAACTGTTTTATTCTGAAGTATTGGAGGAAATTCTGGGTTTTGTTCAAATACAGACGAAGAGACAGTTTGTTTCCATGCAAGTAAGTATTACATTTAATTAGTTAAAGGAAATGGGCCATAAATTATAATACAAAGGATAAAATAATGCTTAATAAAAGCAATCTACACTAGACTTCTACTTCATAAAGTACAATGAGGTTTTCTATCTGTGATTATGTTTACTGGAAAGCTGAAGAGTCTTCAGATACCTCATGTTTAGGCTTTATTTTTCTTTAAAAATGTTTTGGTTTAATGCATACATGGTATATGTTTTTATTATAATAGATTTTCTGTAGCTATGGCCTATATTCCCTCCTATAACTTGTAGAGACCATGTTTATATTTAGAGCAGTTCAGTTAGAAACATTATGAGTTAATATTTTCATGATTCTGTATGTGTGTAAATGTTACAATTATGCCATGTATTTATGGTAAACTGAAGAACGCTCTAGCAAAGTCCAAAGTTAAATGTCACAGTCAGTGGATATAATAAGCTTTGAGAGGAGAGAGATCAGTAACTGTTTGAGGCATGACAACTGCTATGAATTCATGAGTGTAATAGCTATGTCATATCCAGGAGAGGAAATTTTATGACATTCCTCATCCATAGGTTCGTATATTCTTTATACCATTCTGCAATGTTCTCTGAGCCTTGGTGGTGTTGTGTTGATGTAGATGTCTATAGAGGACTGGGCATTCAACCTGTTATTCTTGGCACTTTGAACAATTATACATCTCTCCATTGGCCAGTGTCTACGGCAAAATGGAGCTTCTCTGACTAAGACTGATAACACCCCAGGTCTATGACTTTAAGCATAAGTATTTACATAACAACTGAACGTATGGCCATTTAGCAAGATAACACTAGCTGGTTCTACCCTAGGACCTATGACCTCTGTAGCTGTGAGCTTCTGACCAGAATTGCAGTAAAAGACATAAAATTTTATCTTCTGAAGCAGGTCTCAAATGCAATCAGAACATGGTTAGAGATCCCTAAATAACAGTGCTCTTATGGTACCAGTAGGTATCACAACGTTCGAGGTCAATCTCTGGGTAATACAGTTGACATCTTTTCTCTTCCAACAGCATGCACAGCACCTTTTGGCACAGTCAAAGCCACTAACAAGGAAGGAAACTTTTGGGTCAATTTGAGAGTTTTCTCTGTGTTTTGCAGCCAAAGTTTTTGGTGTCTTAGCAATACGGTCTTACTATGTGGTTATGGTAGTTAATCAAGGACAATGACAAAAGGCTGTGATGTTTTGGAGACCTCTCAGGACAAATAACTTATTGGAAGATATTCCATTCCTTTTACTGATTTTTAATAACCCATGTATTGGGGAGTGTCATTGTCTGTTCATGCAAGGTATTTTAATTCAAACAAATTTTTTAAAAAAGATGTATTTTGGCCGGGCGGTGGTGGCGCACGCCTTTAATCCCAGCACTCGGGAGGCAGAGGCAGGCAGATCTCTGTGAGTTCAAGGCCAGCCTGGTCTACAGAGCGAGATCCAGGAAAGGCGCAAAGCTACACAGAGAAATCCTGTCTCAAAAAACCAAAAAAAAAAAAAAAAAAAAAAGAAAAAGAAAGATGTATTTTGAAATTAGATTACTGACTAATAATTAGTAACTTACAGAAATTACTAACTAGTGAGTTTCTGTAAGGCTCTTTCATACATCCTTAGTTTTATTTAACCTACTCACAGCTGCTCTTCTTCCCTATTACTCAAACCTAACCCCCACTTAATTATATTTTCTTTAACTACTTCATTTTATTTTTTATTGAAAATAGATTCTTCTTTCATGCAATATATCTTGACCACAGCCTCCCCTCTTTCCCTCCACTTCTCCTAACTCCTCCTACCTCACTTTCCTCCAAATCCAGTCCCTCTTCTGTTTTCCTTCAGAAAAAAGCAGGCCTCCAATAATTAATTCTTCAGCCCTAGTCTTGCCACTTATTTTAGTTCACATGTATTTGATTACCTTCCACTTATTTGCTTTAAGTTGGGTTGTGAGCTAGTAGGCACTGATATAGTTCATATGTCCTTTTTTTGGGTCAGCCTTCATCTTCACACTCTGATTTCCTTTATACTCTCATACCCTCCCTGCTTAAGACTTTCTTTCCCCAGGACTCCATCTCATTACTTTTTCCATGCTTATACCTACTAACACTCTTTCCTTAACATGTCCCCAACTCTTCTTTCTAGTTTCCTGCCTTCCACTTTTGCTTCAAGCTAAACACACAAAACAAATAAATTTGAATCCAGGTTCCACACATGAGAAAGAACATATAACATCGGCTTTGTAGCTTTAAGTTACCTCTTTTTCTCAGTATTTTACCTGAAACTTTCATATTTCTTTACAGCTGCATGGTATTCCACTTATATGGTACATTTTCTTGTCAGTGCCTCTTTAATGAGCATCAAGGATGAGTTCATTTTCCGGGGATAGTGAATTGAGTTTTTGTTTGAGATAGGTCCTCACTCTGCAGGCAGTAGGTAGCCTAGATTGGCCTCAAATTCATGGTGGTCAAGATTTAATACTCTGCGCATGAGTTTTTTTCATAGCACTAATGAAGAGGCCATTCTTACAGTGGTTTCTTTTGACAAGTGTGCTGCAGATGAGCTGACTGAACAGGTATGATTTTTTCCTCCGGAATTTGGAATCTCTGGTTTGATCAATTGTGGACAACATTCAATACCATTAGCAAGTACAGAAATAAAAACAAAAGTCACCATGAGATATGACTTCACCCCAGTAAGAATGGTTAGTATAAAATGTTTCAGTCAACTTAAAATGGAGGGGGGAGGACAGGGGAATCCGTGATTGATATGTAAAATTAAATTAAATTATAAAATTTAAAAAATGTAACAAATGTCAGTATGTACGTGAAGTAAAATGTATTATCATATACTGCTGGTAGAAAGTAACTAAGTATTTTTATTATGGAGGACAACTGGGAAATTTCTAAAATTTCTAAAAACAAAAACAATCTGTACTGAGATCCAATAATCCCACTTCTGGTTGTATAACAGCAGGAAATAAAATCAGCATACCAAAGAGATACTTGCATGCCCATACTTACTGTGGTACTATTCACTATTGCAAATATATGGCACCAACCAAAGGGCCCACCAATGAATGAAGAAGTGTGATGCATATCCAGTGGACTTTTATTCAGCCATAGAAAGAATGGTGTCTTACCATTTTTCAGAGAGCAGAACAGGAGAGTATTAAATAAGTGAAAAAAGCCAGGAACAGAAGAGATACAAGGCATGTATATAGTCACTTTGAATGTAAAACAGTGACTACTAGAGTTTACATAGGAGTTCTGGAGAGAAGGAGCCTGTATTTGATTAGTGAATAGTATATGTGATTGTTGATGTGTTATGTAGCATTCCTTTAATGTGTATAATTATTAAAGCTAATAAGGCCAAAATGAAATAATAAAAAAGAGAAGACTAAGCAAAGGGTTCAAAATGAATCTGATTAGTTTGATAGACAGAGAAAAGCTAGATATTACGTTACAGAAAAAAGCAGAGTTGTTATTTATAAATCTTTAATTCGTCTTTACTTTTTTCTTAAATTTTTATTGAAAATAGATTCTTCTCTCAGTTTCGGTTTTCTTCACTCCTCTGAGCTCTCTGCCACCTCTCCTCCTCCCCAGAACAACTCCCGTTCTGTTTCCTTTTCAGAAAAGCCAAACAGGGCAAAACAAGATAAAATAAGACAAGACAAAAGCCCTCATATCGACGTTGGCCAAAGCAACCCAGCAGGAGGAAAACCGTCTCAAGAACAGGCAAAAGAGTCAGAGAAACACCAGCTCCCACTGTTAAGAGTCTCTCAAAAATACCCAGCTAACAGCCATAACATATACATAGGGCCCATGCTTGCTGCTTCAGCTTCTGTGAGCCCATGTGAACCCTGCTTATTTGGTTTGGTGAACCATGTTCTCCTGATGTTCTCCATCCCCTCTGAATCTTAACAGTTTTTCCTCCTCATCTTCTGAGGGTTTCCCATTTCTGAGGGGAGGGACCTGAAGGAGACTTCCAATTTAGATTCTCTCTATTCATAATCTCTGGCTGTGGGTCTCTGTAACATCTCCCATCTGCTGGTGTTGGAAGCCTCTCTGATGATGGTTGGACACGGCACTTATCTACAAGTATAGCAGAATATCATTAGGAGTCATTTTATTTTACTTTTAAAGACTAGTCATGTTCGTACAACCCTAGGTCTCTGGGCTATCCAGGCTCTAATTTCTGGCCATCCAAGTGGTGATGGGAATTGGCTGCCTCTTGTAGAGTGGGTCTCAAGTTAAACCAGACATTAGTTGGCCACTCCCACAAGTTCTGTGCCACCATTGCCCCAGCACATCTAGCAGGCAGAACAGATTGTAGGTGGAGAGTTTTGTGGTTAGGTTGGTGTCCAGGTTTCTCTTTCTATAGCCTGCAGAGTACCTGCTCATGCCAAAGAGACTAGAATGTAAGGGTGTAAAGTTCTTATCAATAAATCTTACTTCAATTAAACTAGTCTTTAACTTACTTTTGATCTGCACTAAATCAGTGTAATAAATGGCTCTCTAATAACCTGTCTACTTATTCTGTCAGAATCAACCTTGCTTCCTTGGGATAGCCAAGTCTAAAGCATTATGCATTCTAGAATGTACAGTTAGATCTTACTATATCATATATGCAAGTACTTAGGTGTGGTTTATAGCATCCATGAAAAATAGTTAATAATCCTAGGGCAGAAATGTGAATAAGGCCATTTAAAATCATTTTATTTTTGTCCTTGGAGAATTAAAGAAAAATAAAGTAGCATCCTTTCCATCAATTATTTTAATTTCTGAAGCCATTTACGAAGTACTTTAATACTTTTATGAAATCTATCAATGCCTTGTGATGTCCAAAGTAATGAATAAAATATTTGAAATAAAAATGCAAATTCACAAAGATGGAGACATTAGGCTGAAGATGTAAGTGACTTGGAATAGTGTGAACTTAGTAACTGACCTCTGTGGGCAGCATAAGGCTAATTTGCAGTTCATAGTAATGGCATCCAGTTCACTACATATATATCTCATAATGAATGGCATTTATGGACCAGTGTTTTTACTTTCCAGTTTGTAGAATGACAAATAATGGAGAAAATATTCAGTGACATTTTCAGCCATAATTTAATCTTTTCACAGAAAGTACCATAAATACCCCAAGTCATGGATGAGAAAAACGTTACTGGGGTGAAGGAATTCATCCTTTTAGGATTCACAGAAGACATGGTGCTACAGTGGGTACTCTTTTTCATCTTCCTCATCATTTATGTCATCAGTCTCCTAGGGAATATCACCCTGATTTCTCTCATCTGTGCTGATTCTCGACTCCACACACCCATGTATTTCTTCATAGGAAACCTGTCATTCCTGGATCTCTGGTATTCTTCTGTCTACGCCCCCAAAATCTTGATAACATGCATCTCTGAAGACAAAAGCATCTCCTTTGCTGGATGTCTGGCTCAGTTCTTCTTCTCTGCTGGGCTGGCCTACAGCGAGTGTTACCTACTAGCTGCCATGGCGTATGATCGCTATGTGGCCATCTCCAACCCCTTACTTTACTCCCAGGCTATGTGCCCAAGATTATGTGCCAGTCTTGTTGCAGCTTCCTATGTTGGTGGCTTTGTAAACTCAACCATTATCACTAGTGAGACGTTTACCCTGAACTTCTGTGGAGACAATACTATTGATGACTTCTTCTGTGATCTGCCCCCTCTTGTGAAGTTGGCATGTGACGTGAAGGAGAGCTACCAGGCTGTGCTGTATTTCATATTGGCCTCAAATGTCATCACCCCCACCGTGCTGATTTTGGCCTCCTACCTCTTCATCATTGCCGCCATCTTGAAGATCCGATCCACCCAAGGCCGCCTCAAGGCCTTCTCCACATGTGGTTCTCACCTGACAGCTGTCACTTTGTACTATGGTTCAATTCTCTTCATTTACTCCCGCCCGAGCACTAGTTATGCCCTGGAGAGGGACAAAGTGGTTTCAGTGTTCTATACTGTAGTAATTCCAATGCTGAACCCCTTGATCTACAGTTTAAGAAACAAAGATGTCAAGGATGCTTTGAGGAAAATGTTAGCTACAGCCAAGTTTTCATAAAGGAAAAAACTGTCTAAGCAAATTTAAAATGCTTATCTTCATGCAATTATTCTTAGCTGGTACTATCAGAAATAAGTATACTAGAGACATAAAAGTAATCCCTTAGTGTGCAAACAGAAGTCTGTTTTCTATATGTTAAATTAGATTTATTGTAGCAATAAGATATTATTAACTTGTTTGTAAAATGAAAACAATTCATTTCCCCCACATATTAGCTTATCTTTTTCTCATTTTTATTTTCATTTATTTTAATAATTACACAAATGTATTGAGTGAATTGTGATCATATTCAGCATTTTAATGGCACAAATATATTCATTTCTTGAGTTTGTTTATCTTTTATTCCTTTCTTAATCTGTGTGTATGATGTGTGTATGTGTGTGTATGTGTTTGTACGTGTCAGTGTTGGTAGCACATAAATGCCATGGTGTGCAGATGGAGGTCAGTGAACAATCTATGCTTCTACCTATTTTTGAAACAGATTTTGTCTGTTGTTCATTGCTGTGTATGTAAGATTGTAAGTATACAGAGATTCTTCTATTTCCTGTCTTTGCCTGATGCCTCATCATAGTTACACCAGTATACATAACATGTGCTTTGGTTTGTGCAAGATTTGAGAATTCAGTTTTATATCCTTATTTACTCACTGAACTTTCCCCAAACCTATTTATTGTTTAATCATCATACTAAGTATTTTGTTTCATTGTGGCATTTTCAATAAAAATTTGTTTTTGTTTATTCTTTTTCCTTTTCTCTCCATCCCTCTGCGAGAGATGCCTTGTGTTCTTCCCTGAAGACTCCTGTCCACTTTCATCCTTAGTGTGTTCTTTCCTTCCTCTATATCTCTTACCCACCTTCTTCTCCCCTTCCAATTTCAAAGTTTATTGTTATACTTGGTGTGTGCCAGTGTGTGTGTGTGTGTGTGTGTGTGTGTGTGTGTGTGTGTGTGTGTGTGTATGTGTGTGTATGTGTGTGTGTGTGTGTGTGTGTGTGTGTGTGTATGTGTGTGGTGTGTTTGTGTAGGTGTGCACAATGGAATTCTTATATGGGAGAACATGTAATTTTTTTTGAGATTAGATCACCTCAAATACTTTCCAGATCCATCCACTTTCTTCAGATTATATTTTTCCTTACAACTGAATAGAATTTTACACACACACACACACACACACACACACACACACACACACACACATGCAAATTCCCTCATCAACATCTAGGCTGAATGAAATTGAATCATTTTAACAAAACTGTTACACTTACCAGGTTAGAATAGACTCTATAAGGACATTGGGGTTCTGAGAAGCTTTAATGTCCCATAAGACATTTTGTAATGTGCTCTTACTTCAATATTTTAAAGTGAAAATAATAATTCTATGAATGGTTATAGAACTATTACCAGGGTTTGATGAATTCAATGAATTATTTCAAGCCATTTCTAGTGGTAGACAAACTGAAGTCTAAATCCAGAACTGACAACTGCAAAGTACTTACATCATTTGATGAGAAGAAGTGTGGAGTAGGGAGCCATACTAGAAGTCAGAAAGATGGCTCAGCAGTTCAGAACATTGGTCTCTGTTCTAGAGGATCCAGGTTCCAACACCCAAATGGTGCCTCATAGCCATCTGTAACTCCAATTTCAGGGAAGCTGGTTCTTCCTTCTGATATCTTTGAGCAATTGGCTTGCATTTGGTGTACAGAAAAGCACAGCAAAACAACCCTTCATCATATCCATAGATTTGTGAGTCACTTTTTAAGATATTTATACTCATATTTACTTACAACAGTGGCTTAAATGTAAAGCAACCTATCAACCTAATGATTTTTAATAGCATCTTAGTTAGGGTTTTAATTGCTGTGAAAAGACACCATGATCACAGCAACTTCTATAACAGGAAAACATTTAATTGAAGCTACCTTACATTTCAGAGCTTTAGCTCATTATCATCGTAGTTAGAAACATGATGCCATGCAGGAAGGCATGGTGCTGGAGAAGGAGCTGGGAGTTCTGCATCTTGATCTGCAGACAATAGGAAGTGAACTGTGTGTGTCCATACTGGGCATATCTTGAACATAGAAGACCTCAAAGTGTATCCCTATAGTGACACACTTCCTCCAACAAGGGTACACCTGCTCCAACAAGGCAACACCTCCTAATACTACCACTTTCTATGAGCTTATGAGGGCCAATTACATTCAGACTACCACAAATGGTCAATAAGATGAGTCAAACATGATACATACATATCAATATCTATATCCATATGTAGGAGGAAATTCTGATACATGCTATAACATGGATATAATTTGGAGACATTATGTTGGGCAAAATGAACCATTAACAAAAGGATAGATACTATGTAATTCTATTTATGAAGTACTCAGTAATCAAACTCACAAAAATGAAGAGCCATGGTTGCTCAAGCCTGGAGGGAACAGGAAATAAGTTGAATTTCTATCTTGCAAGGTGATCAACTTCTGTGAGTGGATGGATGCTGGCAATAGATGTATAAACCATTACTCCACTTATCGCCACTGAACCATACACTAAAAGGTGGCTCAAAATCACTGGGTTGAGGATATAACTCATCAAACCTCATGAAGATGCTTTAATTTGTAACAAGCATTGACTAACATAGAGGGTCACAACTGGTAGACATTCAGAGAATAAGTGTCTAGAGAATACTCAGCACTAAAAGGGACATGTATATCACACATCCTCCTTCCCAGGATAAAGGATCATTATGCAAGAGGGGCAGAAAGACCATAAGAGACAGAGGTAGCAAATGAATACAAGAAAAATAGTGTTTTTTCCAGGTACAACAGAGTAATGGTACATATTAATTAACAATGATTGTGACAGAGTACACAAGACGTGCATGAGCTCAAACTAGACCAAATCTCATCATGGAAGGAGTGATTGAATGTTAAATCAAGCCCATAACTGAGAATCTATTGGTAATTGATAGTGCTTGGGGGATAGAGTGTTAGTTTATTAAGGGTGTGTCCACTGCTAAAGTAATTCAGTGGTTTACTATATAAACAATAGTATGTAGATAGTATTAATTGGAAGGATGTGATCAAAATATAATTATAAAATTTTCAAAGAATTAGTAAGACTATCTTTGAGTCCTTTTGATTTGCATTTCCCTGATGGCCAAGGATGTTGAACATTTAAGAGTTTGTCGGGCTTTTGAGATTCTTCTGTTGAGAACCTAGCACATGTCAAACCCTTAAAGAAAACTGACTTTCCCTTTTCCAGTCAATATCAACTCCTCCACTAGGGATGGGACTTTGTTCTCCACTCCTTTCACCATGCTTGTTTGAGAGTGTCCCTGAGCACAACTTATTGCTCATACACATACTTGGGGAGGAGACGCCTAGAGACTCTGACCAGTTTCAGAGACTTATTGAAGCTGTTCTGAGCTTAAGGAGAGCTTCCTACTATTCCACCTTACTTTAGAAAACCTATTGTTTTACCTCCCTATAATTGTTCATTGTTTTAATGAGCTCTCCTCTTAGATGGAAGGTTTTAATCACAGAAGGAACTGTCCCACAACAAAAGCATAGTTCAACCTACTCTCTAGAGAAGGGCAATGTGGCCTTCTGCTCTTTACTGTGGTCAGCACAATGCTCAATACTTTCATCTATAGTCTGAGAAACAAAGATACCAAAGATACCTTCAGGAACAAAACAAAGACAACACAACTATAAGCATGAAGGTTATCCTTCTTGCTAGGGCCTTGACTACATTTTTTAAATCATTCAGTTATAGACATGCTTGTATGCTTATAAATTTCACTTGCATCCATCTTGTAATCCTCGGCACAATGAAGTGTTGAAGAAATGACATTCAATTATTATTGTTCCCCTGTTGTATGATATAAACCGTTTAGTGCATACATGCTATAGCACTTGAGTGTTTGTTACTTTTCTGTAGTGTATTTTGTATCTTATTTAAGAAATTTATTTCATTGGCTATTTATGAATTGATTGTGGGGAAATAACACAATTTTGGTAATTTAGTTTGATTTTAAGTTTGTCAAGCCATTGATACTGATTGAAGATTTAGAAGGGTGAGATTCCTGGATTTATGAGCAAGATTTTATAATTACATTTTTAGTAAGAGTTATTTCTAATTTCTTGATAAATCACCAATGGAGTATATATAAACAATCCTATAAACCATACTGTTTTTTACATAGTTGCAATGCTAGGCAAAATATTTGAGAGTTTCTCTAATATATTTTGAGAAATATGAATCCTTTTGGTTACATGTTACCCTAGCAGGTGTGTTGTCTCCTAGGGAGGGCAGGTTCTTTACAGAACCCTCCCTCAGATCACATATTAGTACAACACACATCAGAGGAAACTAGTGAGTTGAGGCCAATGAAACAAACAAATCAACAATAGCAAAGTTTACTGGTAGGGTCCACTCTTCCTGCTCTTTGCATCTATGCTACCTCTTTTTCTCTGTAGTCTTTGCCATAAGCCAGTGTCTTCAACATTGCCAAACCCTGAGAAAGCTGTTTATGCTGCTGCCAGAAATCTTGGTGGATCAAATACATTGCTAAACATGTAAAAACTATGTCTGGCTGTGCCAAGTTCCTTATAACCTCATGAACTCAATACCTCAACTCTTTAGTGGCCAAAAACAGACAGAACATCCCTGCCCTGATGTATTTTTCAAGGACCTTTAGGCAAATTCCAAATATAGGTTCAGATCAATGAACCAACACTATAAACTCAAAACTAGTACATTTAAATGGAAAATTTTAATTAAGAAAGGAATAACTCAATATTTAGTACATGGCTGGTTTAGGTATAATCACATTCAATATCATATTCATGAATGGAATTGAAGGTTTACAATTAGAGACTTCTTGCTCAGAAATTAAATTTTTTATATTGTTTGAAAGTTTCATACATGCATTCAATGCATTTTTATCAAATCTATCTCTACTTCCTCATCCATAATTCCTTCCCTACATATAACCCACCACTTATTCCTCCCCTGTTCATGTCCTCTCTATTTTTCTTTTAAAGTTACTGAATCCACTTAGTGTTGTTTATATATGCTTGAGCATGGGTACTTCTACTGAAGCACGGTAGTTGTTCTGTGGCTGCATCCCTGAAGATAACTTATTATTTCTACCCCAGAAGCTGTCAATTGTTATCAGCTTCTCAGCTAGTGGTAAGACTTCATGGTTCATCTCCTCTGGTCATGCTTGAGTTTTGGCTGGCTTGATCTTGTGTAGGTATTGTGCTATAATTGGTAAAATGAGAACATTTTGAGTTCATTAAAATTCAAAACTTCAACAAATAGCTACAGACACTACATCGGGTGTATTAGATCTAAGTTTTTTATCCTTCCTTTGCCCTATGACATTTATTTTCTCATACAAATGCATTCCCTTTCTCTTTCTTTAAAATTAATTTTGACATTCCCCTTTCATTTGCATTGTTACTGAAGAATTCTTGCTAGTGTTTGGACAGAAGAAAATAAGGTGCCATCCCTGTGTGTCACCTTTCCATAGGATATTTCCTTCACATCTCCATAATAGCCATTATGTAAGGATAATAATTGGGCAGTTATTAGGGATGAGAATAAAATAAACTTCAGTCATCTGAGAAAGTATTATATGCTTTCCTATTTCACACTCAATTCAAGTTCTACACTTTAAAAGCTGTTTGAATATTAACATAAAACTAGTTCAATCATTAGATAAAAGTAAATATGCAATGAATATGAACAAAGTCCCATTATATACATACATGAATACATTACAATGTAACTCATTATTTATTACACTAAAATAAAAAAATACATTTTTAAAGAAAAATGTGAAAATTTTTTGGTGGAATTTCAAAGAATGGAAAATTCATTTTTTGTACTCACTTTCCCAACCTTGCCCCAAAGTAGTTTGCTGTCACTTAGTCCGGGCTTGATAAGTGTGCATAAACTTAGATGTCAGAAGGAGCGAGATTGACAAGTTTTCTCAGTGCTTCCTTCACATCTTTATTCCTCAGACTGTAGATCATGGGGTTCAACATGGGGAATAATACAGTATAAAAGGTAGACACCATTTTGTCCCTCTCTAGGGAGTAACTGGAACTTGGACGAGAGTAGATATAGAGGATGGAGCCATAGTACAAGGTTACAGAGATGATGTGGGAGGAGCAGGTGGAGAAGGCCTTGGAGGCGGCCCTGGGTGGAGCGGATTCTCAGGATGGCAGCAATGATGAAGAGATAAGAGGCCAAGATGAGCAGAGTGGGAGTAATGACATTTGAGGCTAGGAGGAAGTACAGCACAGACTGGTAACTCTCCCTGACATCACATGCCAGCTTTATGAGAGGTGGAACATCACAGAAAAAGTCATCAATGACATTGTCACCACAAAAGTCCAATGTGAATGTGTTGCTAGTTAATATAACTGCATTGACAAATCCTCCTGTATAGGAATACACAACCAAAGAGATGCACAACTTCCTTGACATGGCTTGAGCATAAAGCAGGGGGTTGGAGATGGCTGCATAGCGATCATAAGCCATGGCAGCCAGTAGGTAGCATTCACTATAGGCCAATCCGGCAGAGAAGAAGAACTGAGACAGACATCCAGCAAAGGAGATGCTTTTGTTTTCAGAGATGCAGGTCACTAGGATCTTTGGAGTATAGACAGAGGAATACCAGAGATCCAGAAAAGACAGATTTCCAATGAAGAAATACATCGGTGTGTGGAGCCTGGAGTCATTGCAGATCAATATGATGAGGGTAGTGTTTCCTAGTAATGTCAGAGAATATACTCCAAGGAACAGGACAAAAAGGAACATTTGCATTACCGGGTCTGTTGAGAAGCCCAGCAAGATGAACTCAGTCACTGTGTGATTTCCCCTCTCCATGCCTCAAGGAGCTTGCACCTGGGAGTACAGAAGAGCTTACCTGTCTCTATCAGTATGAAATGTGGATATTGTTTTTGATAAGATCCTGTAACATAATCAGCACCAGTGTGAAAACTTACATTTCTTTGTAGGCAATAGGAATCTCCAGGTTTAAATATAATAATTTCAAAGAATGAAATAATAAGAATGTGTCTACATGTGGTAGCCCCTTCTTTAATCCCAATAGTAGAAAAAATAGAAGCAGAATAGTTGAAACAAATTTGATTTTTGCTCAAGCTACCTAGTAAGTTCAAGGATAGCTGGATTCAAAGTGTGAGATACAGATTGGAAAACTCAAAAGTAATACTGATATAGAGGATGAGGAGGAGGAGGAAGACTGGTTACAAAATTTCACTGACTAGGTGAAAGATATTTGTCCGTCTTCCAAATGAAAAAAATACAATATTTCTTCAAATTTCTGCTGAAATGGGTAACCAGAAAACCTGTCTTATCTGTGGATATGAGAAGGCTCAGCAAGCCTGCTGACCTGAATTCTATTCCAAAATTTATGCAAAGGTGAAAGGAGATAAAGAATGCCACAGGTTGTCCTCTGATCTCTACACCCATTCTAGTAGCATGTATGCTCACACACCATCAGCACACACACACCAAAAAGAAATTCATATTTTAAAAAATAAAAAAGGAGGAGATGGAGAGATGGCTTAGCAGTTAAGACCACCAGCTGATCTTCTAGATGACACAGATTAGATTCTTAGCCACCCACATTGTGGCTGGCAATCATCTGTACCTCCAGTTCCTGGGGATCCAACACACTCTTCTGATGGTCAATGGATATACATGAAGGCAAAACACCGATATACATAAAATACCAGCATGACATAATAACCTAAGAGTTCAGTGGTAACACAAGTAACTTGGTGGTAACCAACAGCTCTCTAATTGAACTGTTCAACAAGACAGAAACCAAGCCCAAAACTGGAAACCTTCACTAAGTGCTAGTGAAGTCATGGATCTTGAAGGAGAGTCTATATCTACTATTTTACTAAACCAACAAAATCCCTAACATCAATCTAAACATTTGTCCTTATGCCTATAGAAAAATGTAGTCCTCACCCTCATCAAGGAAAATTCTCTTTGCAACAGAAGGAGATCACTACAGAAAACCACACCAATCAAAATGCAGATTTGTGGAGCCCAGTCCCAATGTCTACATCTAAGACATATTCCCACACCTAAGGCTCCAGGAACATTGTGGAAGAAGGAAAGAAAGATTGTAAGAGCCAGAGGATCAGGGAGCTTGCTGTAAGATTGTGTCTCATAATAATATCAGAAGATACTCCATAAAATCTCATTAGCATGACTGCCTGAACATGAGATGAACAAGAACAACAGACATGCCATCTTGAGGCCTCAGCCCTACAAAAAGAACTACAGGCAGTTGAATGGGCTGAGAATGGAAGAAACAGTCTGGCCAGGGAAGAGTCCACCAGTTGTCTGTACACTACCAAATGCTCAGGCCTGAAAACATGCATACAATAACATTATACAGACTGAGCAGTTTGTATATATTCCTAAATATATATATGCATGTAATAACAGTTAATGAGAAAAGAGGCTATGAATTTGACTACATTATATACTATAAATACTTGAAAAATGAATGTGTAAACGTGCTGCATAGTATTATAACTTTCAAAAATATGAACCATGAGTAGGGCTATGTTTTAATGCGATGCTAAGAATTTCTATAATTATGATCTCAGATAGCTTACTTACATAGTCCTAATCTGATTTTTCTGTACGATATAGGTGATAACAATTTCTTCCTATGGTTACAGGAACATTTAAATGGAATATCACAAATAAAGTCTTTAGTAAATCATCATTCAAAATACCTGCCATAAGATGTCACACAGTTGGAATATGGTGATATTGTCTTTTTATTTAAAATGTTGCAGTTGGTCAGATTTTCACTTGCTATCTTCTTTCTGACCTCTTGATGTACTTCAACTTGTCTATCAGCATTCGTTTTCCTTTCTGTCACTCCTTCTTCTTCACTATCATCTTCATACATAGTAACCTAACCAGAGCCACAACCCTCCCTATTGACCCTGGCATGCCTATTTTTCTTCATGGAACTATTATTGTAGAACAAGTAATTAACTGCATAGAGCTATGTTCCTTTGAGATTCAGAATATAATTCTTATTACTTGGAAAGCAAAGAGTACAAGTTACCCTGGGCTACAAGTTGAAAAATAGAGCATGTATTTTCTTGAGGTTGAGGTTTCCTTTGACACTTGGTGCATGAGATAAAGACTGGCTTTGAACGAACCTCAGGCTTATATAAGTAGGAACAAGAAAACCATGGTAATTGGCAGCATATACTAGGCAGTCTGTGTGACAGCCTTTCTAACAAAACAGTCATGCATTTGTATTACTATCTAGAAATGATAGTAATTTATATCTGTTTTCCATTAAAAATGACTAAAATACAGTCTTTTGCCTTTAAAGATTGTTTTTTATTGTCAGAATTCATCTAAACTAAGTTTATGATTGAAACTTCTATAAAGAATAGCCTGTAAAAGCAGCTTTAAACGTTTCTTGATTCACTTTGTCCCAGACCACTAATCTCTGCTACTTTATTCTCCTATCTCATTTGCTCTTGAGATATCCTGAGGATGGCTCTTGGGTTATGGCTCCTGTATTGCTTATTTGTACCAGTAGTATCTTCTCCTGAAAAATTTCCATTATTGTCACTTGCTTTTTTTTCTTTTTGCCTCTAATGATATGAAATTCTTCTTCTCTAATAAAACTATCAGCAGTTTCAAAAGTGGAAATGGAAAGTTGATTAAGATTTCTCCTTCTCTAGCACTTACCACATATTTTTATCAAAAAGCCATTTTAGAAGCAAATACAAATAAAAAATAAATAGGAATTTACAAAGCTTACCTAGTTTTCAGCAACAACATCATCTTATCTGCCTATCTTTTACCCCAAATCTTTTATGTCAGCTCTGGATTCCCAGAGTTGTAGATTGCTGAAAGCCCTCAGGATTTCACAGCCTGCAGGGAAGGAACTCAGAGGACAATTAAAACTGTATGCTGATAAATTGGGTATTCTTGAGTATGATGGAGAAAAGTTTTTGGTGACTATGTTACCCTCATGAAAAAAATAAATCAATCATGAATTCTTTCTCATTCTCCTTTAATTTGCATAGATAATCTAATACAAATGCATATTTATATACTTTAGATATTCATGTGCATAAATATAAATATAAATATCAATTTATACATTTCCCTCCATGGTGATATTTCTGTTTGTTATCTCTCCAAGTATATTCTACAGTTTTCTAATATTTTATATCATCATGTGAGCTGTCTTAATCAATTACAGGGATTCTATACTGTCTGTCTACCTATGAGTTTATGGGTGTCAATGTCAGGGTGAAGGGTAAAAGGTGGAGGTTTTCCCCAGGTTCCTTACCTGAATATGTGCTAGAGTAGGTGCAGCCCTGGACTTTGACAATGGATACTAACAGCTTAGCCTTTTACAAGGATCTCTCTTCTATGCCCATAACATTTTTTCCCTATACCTTTAAAGATATAGGTCATAGGAACTCTCAATGGATAAGTCTCATAATTATTACACAATTATTTCTGAACTCACTACAACATAGATATTCCTTTATAGGACTTTTCATTCTTTGTTTTGAGGATTTGGTTTTTATTATAATTTTTTATTTTTGGAAATTTCATAATGACATATAATCATATCTATTCTCCAATTTCCTTCCTACACCTTCCCCAGTATGCCCCTTAGCATATGCCTGTCTCAACTTTTGATCTTTTTTTATAACTTACTAAGTCAACTAATGCTATATATATACATACATACATACATACATACATACATACACACACACACGCACACACACACACACACACACACACACACACACATATATATATATATATATATATATATATATATATATATATATATATATATGTATATGGATGTGGTCTCATGACCTGGGACATGAGAAATTTATCAATGGGAACACTCTCAGAAAGAATGTTATTCCCCTTTCCAGCAGGTGTCTGCTGCTAATAGCTTCTCATTAAGAACTAGAATATGAAAAGTCTCTCCTCCATCTAAGATGAAAGGTTTGTTAATTATTCTTGAAAAGGTCTTATGCTAATAACCACAGCTACTAAGAGTTCACAAGTGTGATATATCTGTCACATACAGAGACCACCATTTGCCACATCAATCTATATCCTACAGCTCTTACATTCCTTCTGCTTCTTCTTCTATGATGGTCCCTGAGCCTTGGCAGGGTGGGGGTGGTTGTGTAAATGATGTCCCATTTCCAGCTAAGCTCTCCAGTCTCTTTTTCTTAGAACTTTGACTGATTCTATGTCTCTGTAACAGTTTTTTAACAAAACTTTACTTAAATGAACTTATTTGGTGGGTCATATAGTTCTATCTGGTTTATAAGTGAAAATATTCCTAGAAGGAGTTCATGGAGATACAACTCAAATGCAATTTTCCCCACATTTTTGATGATTATGTGGAGAAGCCTTATTGGAGAGAAATGAAATAGATGATCTTTATAACTTAGTAGCATCAAACTTACTTAAAATACATCATCATGGTATAAAAGATCCATGAAAGACACTGAGATCTACCTTTCTCGGATAATGTACATTAATTTAGATTAGAAATCTTATGTAGAGACTTCTCTGTCTTGTAAAGTACAACTATCTGACTATGAAGGATAAATAGGCATCTAAAACACAATCTCCCCAAATCTTTGAAAAAATATAAAACCAATGCTCTTGAATTGCAAAGTTATAATTAAAATAATTACTTAGCCTTCATAGGTGTAGTGTGAACAGTGCAAATGTGAAAATCTAATATCAATGTGACCCAAAGTTTTAAACATTTTGAGTGCTGATAGGCTACCATAAATTAAAAGTTCCCCACCTGATCTTTTGTAATGGATCACAGGCTAGCCAATCACAAGTGTCATTCCTCAACACACACACACATACACAATTAAATAGACTCAACAGCCTCTCTTTCCCCTGCCTCTTTGTATATATAGTTAAAAAGAAAATGCCATGCCTTTGAGAAGGAGTGGAGGAACACAGGATGAATTGGAGGAAGAGGAGAAGGATGGGTGGAAATGATATAAATAATGTATTTATGTGTACAATTCTCAAAAATAAAAGTAAGAAACAGTTCCTGGCTAGGACCTCAGCTGTATTATCCTTAAAGTTCTGTAGTCATTGCAAAGAGAAGCCCTCTTGATGAGAGGTGAAGACTACTTACCTGTGGGTATAATGACAAGTGTTGAGATTATTGTTAGGGATTATGCTGATTTATTAAAGTAGTAGATGTAGATTCTCCTCCAGTACCCAAGACTTCACTGACATTTATTAGTTAGCTAGGTTTATAGTACAAGGCATATTTTCCCACTTGTTGAGCAGGTCTTATGTCCAGGTAGAGAGTTGCTGGTTACTGCCAAGGTATGAATGCCACTACTCCACCTTTAAGGTTATCATGTCATGCTGATTAAAACACAGAGTTATGGAGCCCAGTTTATTGGTTACATCTACAAAACATTTCTGCACCCAAGGCTCAGGGAACATTGTGGAAGAGGGAGCTGAAAGTTTGTAAGAGCCAGAGATCTATCAGGTAGCTTGCTGTGAGATTGTATCTTTTAGAAATATCAAAGGCTTCACTCATAAAGCCTCACCAACATGACTACCAAAACATGAGCTGAACAAAGATAACATCAATGGACATACTAAAGCAGACAGGGAAAGTCCATGGGGCCTCAGTCCTACACAAGGAACTATAGGCAACTGGGGAAATCTGGGAAAGGGAGAGGAAGTCTACCTTAGCAAAGAGCACACCAATCAAACAAATGGGCTTTTCAAGACTTTTATTTTAGTCAGGCCTCTGTTTAGAAAGGAGATCTATTTATATGACTATAAAGTATCGTCATGCATACTGAATAAGGACTTCTCAGTGTGACTGCTCCTGAGTCACCCATACTCCCACCTTGTACCAATTGTCTCTAAGTAATCCCAACAGACTCATTGGTTCTCCAGGGTGAACTCTGAAACTGAACTTTGGTTTGTCATTATGATCATATGAAGAGGGGATAGACATTCCTTAGTTCTCCCACCCCCAGGGAGAAAATTCTCACAATAGATAGTAAATTCATTTGTTAATACTATTATGTCCCCATGATATTAAAAAATAAGAAAAAATGTCATACAGACAGAAACAGTTTTTAGAAAAGATGGATTTGTGTAAAAAATTTAAAATGGTTGAATCTATGTTTCCAGAGAGATTAAAGAGGATGGGTGGATGTTTTCACAATGGAAAAAGAAAACTAGAGAGCATTTACAAATTGTAAAGTTTCAAGTAAGATACTTAAGTACTGTGGCCCCTCAGTTATTATTATTATTATTATTATTATTTTTTTTTTTGGTTTTTTCGAGACAAGGTTTCCCTGTGTAGCTTTGTGCCTTTCCTGGAACTCGCTTGGTAGCCCAGGCTGGCCTCAAACTCACAGAGATCCGCCTGGCTCTGCCTCCCGAGTGCTGGGATTAAAGGCGTGTGCCACCACTGCCCGGCGAGTTATTCTGATCCAAAGAACAAGTCTGGTTCTGGAGCTAGGCTAAGGGAGAGAGTGAAGGCGGAGGAGAGGTAAGAAAACAGAATGAGACAACACCTGGCAGTTTGCACTCTGAGTAAATCTCTTGGAACATAGAATGAGATGGGAAAAGATGGCCATTGATTCAGAGGAATTTGCAGATCAATACCACATTGTATGTGTTCCCAAGCACATGGGCTTATAAATATCCAAGTATCTGCATGTATAAATGTAGATATACATACAAATACAGCTTAAGTATATACATAATTATGTGTTTATTTGAATTCACTACAAAAATAAAGAATGTGTACAGATTATAATTGAATGCATCCATTACTGAGGAACCTACCCCCATATTATGTCATCTTTCTTTACCTTACTAAATAAAATTAAAGCAGCATCATCAATGGACTCTTGATTAATTGTCTTGCTTGTCATTTCCCCAAGCTGCAAAACCATGAGGAATTCCATGAATATAAAACCTTTGGGATCAAAGGCTGTTATAAAGATCTGAAGCAGCTGATCAGAATGCTGGAATGAGGTGTCTGTGGACAATTTGGTAAGTCATACTCTACAGGTATCAATGGCAAATAAACTTTGTTTTATTCTCACAATGACTCTAGTTATTTGCGTTCTGTTATAGTCAGGGATCTAAGAAACCTTATTTTTCCTATTGATCCATTATTGCATAACAATTTATGAAACTTCTGCCAGCAAAATAAAAGGTTTAACTTCTGCTTCTGATGAGAAAGGCTACTGCATGTTAAGGGAAGACAGAGAACCTGAGCTATGAAATTCACTCCCAATGAAAGGAGTGTCCTCTGGGATGGACTTCTCAAGGTGGTGACCTGTTGCAAATACCTCCCAATCCTTGGTGGGTGACAGAATGAGGTGTTTCTCTGCTCCTGCTAAAACAATGAAAAACTCGGTTATTTCAGTTTGCATTTTCCCAGAATGTCAGCAGAGAAGGTGCTTTTGCAAAGAATGTCACACAGCAGCTTGCCGTAGCTGCGAGGTTGCCATGCTTCCTAGCTGAGGTTGTCCAGAGGAGTATCCCTAGGAAGAGAAACTTCACCTTCAACGTGAAATTACTGCTAAGCCCCACTGGTTTCTATCATTGGATGAAAAACTCTGTAAATATTTGTGTGTGTGTGTGTGTGTGTGTGTGTGTATGTGTGTGTGTGTGTGTGTGTGTGTGTGTGTGTGTGTGTATTCATGTGTGCTTGTGTTGTGGATCTGAGTATGTTCTGTTTTGGAGATCCAAATAACTCAGGAATTAAGAAATTTGGAAATTGTTGTTGATTTTTTAATTCAGCTGCAATTTCCAAATTTCTTAATTCCTGAGTTATTTGGATCTCCAAAACAGAACATACTCAGATCCACAACACAAGCACACATGAATACACACACACACACACACACACACACACACACACATACACACACACACACACACACACACACACACAAATATTTACAGAGTTTTTCATCCAATGATAGAAACCAGTGGGGCTTAGCAGTAATTTCACGTTGAAGGTGAAGTTTCTCTTCCTAGGGATACTCCTCTGGACAACCTCAGCTATCTGTCTGGCTTCTGCTACCCTTTCAGTCCTGGGTCTTTACAGGGACTCCTCTGGGATATCCTGTTGCTCTGTGTCATGGAGATCATGTAGCTCTGGATCTCCAGCTCTGGCCCCTTCACATACTTCAACTGTTCATAGATGAAGTGAATGTTTGAGTGGGCTAACACATTCCCCGGTTCTGGGCTTGAGTGCTATTTTTAAATCAAAGCTTCCTAAAATTTTGACACATGTATGTATGTGTATTATAGCTTTGAAACCTCCAAAGTAACAGCATAAAATAATATGCAGCAACATACTACATTAAGGAGCTTTTTATATCAGGTTTCACTGGATCTTGGGCTATGGAATTCTGTGAGAAACTGAATTAGTTTGTGAAATGATTCCTTTTACTTCTATTCTTTCTGGATTTCTGTGGGAGGTGGTTGATGTGCTTTAATTTTATATATTTAACTCCATCATGCAATGTTGCTTTAGTTTTCAGTGGCTTATTAAAAATAATTTTCTCTCCTTTTAAAAAAAAAAAAAAAAAAAAAAAAAAAAAAAAAAAAGAAATTTGGGCCTCAAAAATTCCTTATTATTTTGAAACAAGAAAGCTAAAAATAATAGGCTCAAGAAAGGATGAATGGTGCATGATTATAGGTAATTTGCATGCAAGAAGGTTTGGAGAACAGAAGAAAATAATGAAATAAAAAGGTCAATTTTATAGTTTTGAATCACTCTATATCCTTAAAATTATATGCCATCAATACCCAACTTGATATTAAATATCCACCATGAAATTACTATTATTAGAAGCTGTTAGGTCATTTGATATTCTTTAAAAATATTTCTGTTAATTTTAACCACAATCTTACCTGTAACTTTTGTGTTATCACAGATGGAGGTATATTACATTACAGGGGAGGCAACTAATTATCTAAAGAATTGTTAGTTCATAAAGTTTACGAGGACACATACATTATTTTTTATCCTAAACTTCATTTGAGGGTCTATGTTTCCTCTCAGAATGATTGCAAAATGTCAGCAAAATACATTTGTGTGAACATGCACTAGTTTATTTAACATTCATAACACTCTGATGTAATCTGCTGCTGTTCTAATAACAATAGTGAATATTGCAGTTTTTTTCACAGTATCACATAGAGACAACCAAGACTTGAGAAGCTTTAACTTTAGCAATATGTCAGATGTTACTTATGCTCTCTGGAAGAACATTGGTTTATTGAATGTTTTTCATGTGTTGACCCCTAGAATAAATAGTTCACTGTAAATTTTACAGTATTCCTGTCTGACAGTTGCAACTATTATATCTGCTTTAGAAGTTATGAAGTTGGTGTATGGGAACTTAGCAACATGTATAAAACCTGATAAAACCTGGTGAGCATTGAGATGGACTTATATCCATCTAATTATCATTTTGCAATCTCAGATCTCTGTCTAGTTTGCTCACTCTCTCACTGTGATCACATGTCATGTTAAAAACATGGATACCAATAGTAAGTCATGGTGAAAGACAATTGCTGTCCTAGTGGAAAATGCTTCCATCACAAATATTTAAAACATAATTTCCACAAATTTCAGTGGCTACACTGTGAATACCAGATGTATCCCTCTGTTTTTATTTTTTTTCTGTCTGTGAAGGTCACAGGATGGTCAGACATTCTTAGGTTAAGAAATGTGAGATAAGCCAGGCAGTGGTGGCACACGCCTTTAATTCCCTCACTCGGGAGGCAGAGGCAGGCGGATCTCTGTGAGTCTGAGGCCAGCCTGGGCTACCAAGTGAGTTCCAGGAAAGGCACAAAGCTACACAGAGAAACCCTGTCTTGAAAAACGAAAAAAAAAAAAAGAGATAAAAAACTAATCCCTTTTGGGTTAAATTCCATGATTGATCTTATCAGAGTGTGAATTTGGTTGACATTCATATAACCTAAGAATTCCCAGGATGATCTCGAACTTGCTATGCTGTTGATGATGAACTAAAGCTGAATCTGCAGCCTCTTCATTTTAATTACCTCCTAAGTTCCATGTTCTTCCTGAGCTGGCATCCTCTTTGGGGACACAGACAGCAAAGTAGATTATTATTATTTTTTTTATTTTGAAATTTGAAGAAAAATGTCTTGCTATAAAGTCCAGATTGGCCAATGCATGATTCCTTTGTGTCAATATTCTGGAAGCTGAGGATATAGGCATTTACTACCCCATATGTTGAGATTTTTAAAAACAATAATGATTAGTGCAACTTTTAAGAAGGTTAATAAAAAAATCTGCTGTCACCTGAGGTAACCTGGTTTGTACTATCTTTCAATATCCCATGCCAGTCAGATCTGCTACATTTCTCCCCATCCCTCCACCTTCCTTTTGGGTTCTCCCTCCTGTGTCAGGGCAACAATTTTTCTTGCCTAGAATGTCCTTTCTCACATGCAACTGCCCACTGTCTACACATGAAAACATGTTTCCTTCTTTGTCTAAACCATGTTATCACACACAAAATATTACCCTCCTTGCTTTTTACCAGAGCCTCTTCTAATTTGACCCACAATCAAATATGACAGTGATTTTACCTATTGCATTTGTTTGCAAAGGTTTCATTTATCTCAGTAACATATACACATTATATGTAAAGGCCCATGCCTGATTTCTGCTTTTTATGCTTGGTGCCTAGAATATCTGGAATTGAACAATTCTGTTAGATGCGCAGCTTTGGGCAGAGATAATATGTGTTTGGAGAACTAATTTTGACTCATGGCTCTCTGTCTGCTTTGAATCCTAGGACCTTGAACCAAGTATTCAGAACAATCAATTTGTAAAATGGGAATAAACACATTTACTTCATATCCCTATTTTGATGCTTTTACAGAAACTCTTTAGAATAGAGTATCTGTCATATATCAATGTTTAATAAACGTGCTCCACTAACTGCTGCAGGGGCTAAAATTTGTTTTTAACCTGCAAGATGTGTCAGCAAAGTAGTCCATTGAACAAAATTTTGACATTAGTAAATGTGTTATCATTGCTGTGACTTTAAAATTATGTAATGAGTTGAGAAAACAAGAAAATATATGGTGTGTGTGCGTGCATGTGTGTGCACACACACATACTTCTGTGCTCATGTATGCATGTGCAGTGGAGTGTGGACACCAGATGTATTTTTTGGAGACAGAGTTTGTAACTAATACAGGAGCTCACCAACTCAACAAGACTTACTGCTGAGTAAACAGAAGTATCCTCTTCTCTTCACCTGCCTACCACTGGTATTACAGCCATGTGACATTGTGCACCGAATTTTATACAGAAGACTTTATACTAAAATCTCAACCTGAGTCTTCATTCCTGCATGACAAACACTTTACTGAGTAAGCAGTCTCCTCCAAGTTGAGAGTACATATTCTTGTTACAAAATTTACAAATGTAAGTTATAAGTAAGATCTATCTTTAAAGTGATATAATAATAGCTGAAAGGATAGGCAAAGATTATGCTTGTCTGAATTTTTTGGTGTATGGGAAATTTAAGTATTTTATAGTTAGAATGCTTAGGGATCATCTCCTAGTTGTATGAAATTATAAGGTTATTTAGTCAAAATAATTAAGCACTGGTGATCTATTTTCTACTTGATAAGGAGAAATACAACACATACTTTATAGTTATTGGATAATTCAATCAGTGTTATTTTGCAAATGACAAGTTCTTTATATTATAAACAATGTATAATATATAATAACCCAGAATCATTTTACTTACATTAAAATCTTTTTTATTTTTATCTTTTGAATTAAGCTACATGCTTCTGAATTCACAAAAAGTTTCATTAATTGTATTTTCATAACATTTATTTATTCAACATTTTTTCATTTATTCAGTACAATCATTTAATCTAAAACTTCATTTTTCCTTTCTCTTAAGTTCCATTCCTTCTATCCATGGAGCAGGATAATAATACAGTCAGTGAGTTCATCATGTTGGGATTCACAACAGACCCTGTGATGCAGAAGGTCTTGTTTGCAGTGTTTCTTGTTGTGTACACATTGACTTTGCTGGGAAATAGCTCCCTCATTGTGTTGATCTGCAATGGCTCCAGGCTCCATAC